>NC_080396.1:73827500-76227500 GCF_030265065.1 Corythoichthys intestinalis
TAATATAACTTGTAATTTCACCACATTTTGGTCACTAATGGCCGTAGTATCAATCCATTCCTCACGTTAACACAGGCTGACCGTTGTTAATAATTTTGTCCACGAATGATCAACGAAGTTACACGAACTGCCATCCAATCTCATCTACGTGTCATCTAGGTCGTGCTGAATCAATTTTTGAAGATTCCATGGGTTGCTCTGGCTTGATTTCGTAGTTTTATCGTCGTCAATACACTGCTACTCGACCGGACCGGAAGTGCGAAGCAGACATTTTCCAAGATGGCGGCACCCATATTTCGCTCAGGAAACTTGTCTATAGACCCCAATCACATGACGTCACAACTCCGCCCCCTGACTGCAGCAGCCATATTGTCCGTCAGCTCGTCGTGTTTACACATTACCACTACGTACATGCCTCCTATTACGGCGTGTTTTTCTGCTCGTTAACATTAATAATCAAAAATGCGAAGGCGTGTGTGGCGGTTGGTTGCAGTAACAGAGAAGATAGACGGAGAGACTTGAAGTTCTACCGTATTCTGAGAGACCCGAAGAGGAGAGCGAGATGGACTGCTGTAATTCGACAAGAAATCTGGCCACCAAACGATCCACAGACTATGTAGTAGTCATTTTATATCTGGTAAGATGCATTTAATATATATTTAGAAGATTTTGGGCTGACAACCACAATTAAGATCATTGTGTGACGTTGGTGATTGGGGTCTATATAGTTGCCTCTTTTTCTTTGGGAGTGGAGTTGTTTTGTTGGCGTTGGCGGTAAGCAGAGTAAAAAGAGGGAGAAAAATACAACTTCCGTGACTAATTTTTCGCCGCCAAGCAAGCGTTACAATATTAATTAAAAATAAATGAAAACTAAATACTATTGAATATGTCATCATTATCATTTTAAAAATTTAAGTGACTGGTAAAAATAGATTATGACTGGATTTTTATGACCCTGTCAGTCAAAATGACAGACAACGAAAGTGTCTAGCGCAACCTCTGGCCTGAAAAGACTGTTTTACTTACGCTTCTTGGCGTGCATGGGCAATAAATGGTCGCATTTTAGAGCGAATAAGAAATGAGCCGTCTTTGCAGCAATACGAGACGGATGTTGTAAACTAGTATTTTTTTTCCTGTTTCAGGTGAGAAAAAGAGTGTAATTTGACTGTGTATATTAGCGGATTGCTTTATTTTAGGATGATTGTGATGTGTACTGTGTGTTCATATAGTTCAGAAATATGTTCATCATTAGGTATGTTTATGTATGACTACAGATGTGTTTGTAATGGGGAGCGGACGACGAGTGAATGCTAGTAGTGTCTAAAATGCATAAGTTCAATGTTTTGTCACAAAAACGTGTTTAATTTTTTAATTAATATAATCATATAAGAATTCACATTTCAGAGCGAATAAGAAATGAGCCATCTATGTGCAGCAGTGCGAGACAGACGTTGTTGTTTTTTCTTGTTTCAGCTGTGCAAGAAAAATGAAAATAAAACAAAATTAAATGTATAGCAACAGACTGAAGCATTTAATCTCCGTCTGCACCACACTACAGATGCATAGCTATTATTTCAACTGACTGCCACACGCATCATCAGACTTTTCAGACGTTCTCCACTGCCGCACCTGTCCTGAATGTCGCCTGATCACTGGCTTGCCAAATGGAAAAAATGTGAGCAACCCTTACTGGTTGCTCTTCTTAACGCTTCCCCTGTGGCCCTTCCGCCCGCCAGGTTTTCCCTGAGGTCCTAGCGCCCTTCCCATTACATAACGAAACTTTTTTTTTTTTTTTTAATAATTGAAGATTTGTCTGCGAGCCAGATGCAGCCGTCAAAAGAGCCATATGTGGCTCGTGAGCCATAGGTTCCTGACCCCTGGGGTAGGCTATATTGTTATGTTGTGTTATGTTATGCTAGGCTATATTGTTATGCTGTGTTATTTCAGGGTAGGCTATGTTGTTATTTTGTGTTGCTATGCCAGGCTGGACTATATTGTTATGTTGTGTTATGTTATGCTAGGCTATATTTTTATGTTAGGGTAGGCTATATGGTTATGTTGTGTTATGTTATGCTAGGCTATATTGTTATACTATGTCATGTTATGCGAAGCTAGGTTATATTATTATGTTGTGTTATGTTATGCTAGACTAGGTTATATTCCTATTTTATTTTATGCTATGTTATGCTATGCTACACTACGCTTTGCTGTTGCGTTGAATTACTGTAGGTTATGTTATGTATGTCATGCTATGTTATGTTATGCGATATATTATGTTGATATTTTACTACTCACCATCCCGCAGCACAGCGGCTCACATCTGATTGGAGTAGGAGGTGGGCTGCTGCTCGTATCCCTGTCCGTAGCCGGCGTCCTCGTTGTACCCCCCCTGCTGGCCGTACTCGGGCTGGTAGCCTCCCTGGGAGCCGGCGTAGGGGTCCTGCTGAGCGTAGCCGCCCTGGGCGAAAGCGTCGGGGGCCGGCTGCTTCTCCTGAGACGGCATGTACGTTCCGGCAAAGGCGGCCATCCAGCCCGTCTCCTTGAAGACGAACCACAGGTTGCCGATCCACAGGATCAGGTTGATGAAGCCGAAAGCCTGCCGGACACATCCGGATGTTCAACCGCGGCTGTTTTGACTATCGACGGGCCGCCGGTTCGCCACCCGCGCTCTAACCCTACTCACCACCGAGGTGTTGAGGCCGGAGACCTTAGGGTCATAGACCTCCCGGCAGCGGTTCTCCCGCTCGTCGCAGGCGGTGATAAAACCGATGACCTTCTCGGGATCAGTCGCCGTCTTCACGTCCGATAGACCCTTGGCCCAGGCACAGGATGACACCAGCCACATGAAGGCGAAGACTGCCGTCACCACAAAGTCCTGACAAAGGGTGGGCGCCGTTATCCTCGGGCATCCCGGCCTTGCCCCGCACCCCCTCCACTTACGATCTGCGGGCCCTTGTTGTTCTCGCGGTACTTCTCCAGCACGAAACAGTAGACGGAGAGGGCCGCCATGGAGTAGAGGAAGGAGAAGACGCCGATGGTGACGAAAAACTCGGCCGACGAAGAGTAGTCGCCCACCAGGAAGAGTCGCTCAGGGTTCCCGCCTTTACAGGTGGGTGCGTCAAAGTAAACCTGATGGAGCCTAAAACAACAAGAAGATGACATTTCTGCATGGGGATGCTTTGCTCTACTATGGGTCACTTCCTGTGGATTTTTGGTCACTTCCTGTTGATTTCAAGGCCCATAGCTGTTTAGTTGTTAGTTTGTTCAGGGTTAATTTAATGGTAAGATACTTTTTGGACAAATAGTAAGATTAAAATGTGATTCATCTACAGTATGGATTCATCAAGACAAGTTGACTACAATGTCGCTCATTTAGATGAAGGACGAGTACCTGAATGGATATTCAAATTGTACTTCAATGCCAAGGTCGCTGTCCGAGCGATTTTTACACTCCACGCTCATCTTGAACATGCCGGAGTAACTGCCGCATGTGGAGAAGGCGAAGATGGCGAAGATCTGCGAGAACAAACAAAGACAGTTTCAACATTGGAGTCTGACACAAACGGATACCCCGAAACTTCTCATTGACACTTTTTGCACCAAAATGTACAGGAAGTGAAGCCGTGTATGCCCCAAAATCAACAGGAAGAGACCAATGAAAAGGGATTGACGTGGAAATGCCATCAAATCGAACCAAAATGAACAGGAAGTGACCCCTGAAATGCCACAAAATCAACAAGAAGTGACAAATAAACAGGAAATCACCCTTAAATGCCCTAAAATCAATATGAAATGAGACAAATGTACATGAAATTACTCGTGAATGCTCAAAAATCAACAGGCAGTGACAAATTACAAGGAAGTGACCCAGAAATGCCCTAAAATCAATAAAAAATGAGACAAAATAACCCAAGAATGCCCCAAAATTAACAGGAAGTGAGCTGGAAATGCCCTAAAATCAATAGGAAATGAGCCAAAATGACCCAGGAATGCCCCAAAATAAACAGGAAGAGATCGTGACTCGGAAGTGCCCTAAAATCAATAGGAAATGAGCTCAAATGTACAAGAAGTGATCCAGAAATGCCTTAAAATCAATAGGGAACGAGCCAAAATGTACAAGAAGTGACCCAGAAATGCCCTAAAATCAATAGAAAATGACACAAAATGACCCTGGAATGCCCCAAAATAAACAGGAAGAGACCAATAATCAGGAAGTGACTCGGAAGTGCCCTAAAATCAATAGGAAATGAGCCCAAATGTACAAGAAGTGACCCAGAAATGCCTTAAAATCAACAGGAGGTGACCAATAAACAGAAAGTGACCCAGAAATGCCTTAAAATTAACAGGACGTGACAAATAAACAGGAAATGACCCTTATGTGCCCTAAAATCAATAGGAACTGAGACAAAATGTACATGAAATTACCCATGAATGCTCCAAAATTAACAGAAAGTGACCAATGATTAAGGAAGTGGCCCTAAAATTATTAGGAAATCAGCCTAAATGTACAGAAAGTAGGCCTGAACGATATATCGTTTAAACATCGCCATCGCGATGTGCGCATGCGCAATAGTCCCATCGCAAGGACGTGCGATAGTTTTTTCATTTCATTTTTTTAAATCCACAAACGTTTGTTTTGAGCAAGGAGCGAGAAAGAGAGTGCAGTCTCTCATTCTCTCCAGCTCGCAGTCATCGGCTCCTCCCCCTCCCCTGCTAGAGCGGAGTGGAGGGAGGAGGGGCCGAACAGCAGAGCGGAGGGAGGAGGGGCCGTTTTCAAAGTGAAAGCAAGCAATCAAGCAGCACGTTGAATAGGGAAGACTGTCTCCAAAAGGAGTTTTGGAAGTATTTTGGCTATCGACAAGAATATAAGGAACAAAAAACAGCCCTGTTGACAGTGCCTCGCCATGGTTGCCTCAACAAGAAGTAATCCGTCGAACATGTGGGACCATTTAAAACGCAGGTATCTATGCATTCCTGCTACGAGCTTCCCATCAGAGGCTTTTTAGTACAGGTGGGAACATTGTTACGTGCCAACGTTGTTGTCTCAAGCCTGCAATGGTGGATAAACTAGTAGTCTTGGCCAAAAACCTATGAGACCCAGTTGAGAATTGCTGAGCAAGGAAGGTGGACGATATGCAGACAAATACATAAATTTGGGAGTTAAAATGGTTCTGTTATTCATCAGTTATTTGCTGTTATTCAGTTCAATTATTTACAAGTTCAATTGAGTTTCTGTTTCTTTTATATTTAAATTAACTGTAAATCGTATTTTTCAAATAACTATAGAACAGCTGCACATAAAGTTTTGATACTTAATATTTATTAAATATTTTTACAACTTTGTTGCAGTTTTGCAGTTCTATATTGTTATATTTTGTGTAAACAACTCAGGGGACTAATGCACTTGCACTTTTATTTGACAGATTTAATATTTAAGTTCAAATATGTTGACAACTTTATTGTTTTACTGAGGTTCTTATTTATTGTTATAGTTTGTGAACAACTCTTATTTGTCATATTTAATATTTTTGTTCAAATATGTTTACAACTTTGTTGTTATTTTACCGAAGTTGTTATTTATTGTTATATTTTGTCAAAAACTAAGGGGACGAATGCACCTGCTCTTTTATTTGTCATTTAATGTATTTGCTGCTGTTGAAGTGTCAAATATTGTGTTCAAGAAATTATCTATTTTGTGCAGACATGGCTTCCTGGATCCCTTCATAATAATACAGCAATCTTAATCATTCACAAATGAAACCGTATTATATGAATACACTGTGGTCACGGTGTGTCATGCACAGTGTTGTTAATCTTACTGAAAAAAAGTAATTAATTATAGTTACAAATTACTTCTCCCAAAAAGTAATTGCGTTAGTAACTCAATTACCTGAATGTAAGAGTAATTAGTTACTTGGCAAAGTAATTGGTGATAATTACTTTTTTTTTTTTCCCCTCAAAAAAAAAAAAAAACATTGGCCACACTATGTGAAGTTTTTTGTGAAGGTTTTTGGTACAATTGGCCCGAGCCCAATTCTTTACCCTAATTTACCCTTTACCCTGAATCAACTGTTAAAAGTTGTTAAAATTGCTCCCATCATTGCATTTGTTCCCTTCTCTCTACTTTCGAGATATGAAAGTTTTAAAACTGTTTCATCATTTAAAGATAGATTCAAGTCAAGATTTTGCCGATTTAGAAGTATTTTAGATAAAAAGTTACTTAGGTTTGCTAGGAAGGTTCTCTACAACAGAGCCGTCCTAAAAAGTCTACTGCTTTAAGATGGCGGCTGTCTACTAACGCATTTAGTGCCATGCAGTGTTGTTAATTTTACTTTAAAAAAGTAATTAATTACAGTTACAAATTACTTCTCCCAAAAAGTAATTGCGTTAGTAACTCAGTTACCTGAATGTAAGAGTAATTAGTTACTTGGCAAAGTAACTAGTGATTTTTTTTTTTTCCCTAAAAAAAAAAAAAAAAAAAAAAAAAACACACAGGTCACACAATGTGAAGCTTAAAGGGTTTGGGGGACAATTGGCCCTAGCCCAATTCTTTACCCTCCACTTAACTAGACACAAGGGTATTGCGATAACTAGCTAGTAACCTTTGCTATGTGTGGAAGTCATTTAAAGTTGTGAATCAATCGTTAAAGTTGTTAAAATTTCTCCCGTTATTGCATTAGTTCCCTTCTGTCTACTTTAAACATGTGTAAGTTTTAAAATTGTTTCATCATTTAAAGATAGATTTAAGTTAAGATTTTGCCGATTTAGGAGCATTTTAGATTAAAAAAAATTACTTAGGTTCGCTAGGAAGGATCTCTACATCAGGGCCTTCCTGAGAGGTCTACTGCTTTAAGATGGCGGCTGTTTACAAACGCATGTAGTCCTTAAAACATGTTGGCAATGCAGCAGTGTCTGCTATTTGCATCTAGTTCTATAATATGATATCTACCGTGTCATGTGGGTGTAGTTTGTCGGCTATGGCTGCAGTCAGGTATTATTGGAGCCACCTAGCATCGCGGTTGCAACGGCGTCTTCCCCACTCCTGCTCTGCTCTCGTCCCCGTGAGTCCGTTTCTCTCAGACTTTTTTTTATTCAACCAACTTAGTAACGCATAGTAACGCACGCCTTTCCCGCCTCAGTAACGGTAACGGCGTTGCCAAGATGAGAAAAGTAATTAATTAGATTACTCATTACTGAAAAAAATAACGCCGTTAGTAACGCCGTTATATTGTAACGCCGTTATTAACAACACTGGTCATGCAAAGTATTTCCAAACAGCTATTCAAGTCATCTAGTGAATATTTCTTTAAAATTATTTATTTATTTATTTATTTTTTACTATCGCAATATAATATCGCAATATATTGCACACCTAAAAAAAATCGCAACAATAGTTTTTTCCAATATCGTTCAGGCCTAACAGAAAGTGAGCTAAAAATGCCCTAAAATCAATAGTAAATGAGCCAAAATGACCCCGGAATGCCCCAAAATAAACAGGAAGTCACCAATAATCAGGACGTGATTCGGAAGTGCCCTAAAATCAATTGGAAATGAGACAAAATGTACAGGAAGTGACCCAGAAATGCCTTAAAATCAACAGGAGGTGACCAATAAACATAAAGTGACCCAGAAATGCCTTAAATCAATAAGGAATGAGACAAAATGTGCAGGCAATGACCCTGAAATGCCCCAAAATCAACAGGAAGTGACTCGGAAATGCCATATAATCAAAAGGAAGTGAACAGGGAATGCCCTGAAATCAATAAAAAATTTAGGAAAACTATAGAAGAAGTGACCCTGAAATGCCCCAAAATCAACAGGAAGTGACAAATAAAGGGGAAATGTCCCTTAAATGCCCTCAAATCAATAGGAAATTAACCAATATGTACATGAAATCACCCAACGCTAAAAAATTAACAGGAAGTGACCAATGAACAAGAAGTGACCATGAAATGCCCTAAAATCAATAGAAAATGAGCCAAAATGAACAGAAAATGACCAACGAATGCTCCGAAATCAACAGGAAGTGACCCGGAAATGCCCTAAAATTAATAGGAAATGAGCCCAAATATACATGAAATTACCCACGAATGCTCCAAAATTTACAGGTAGAGATCAATGAACAAGAAGTGACCCAGAAATGCCTTAAAATAATTAGGAAATTAGCTTAAATGTACAAGAAGTGACCTGGAAATGCCCTAAAACCAATGGGAAATTAGCCAAAATGGACAGAAAATTACCAATGAATGCTCCAAAAACAATTGGAAGTGACCAATGAACAGGAAGTGACCCAGAAATGCCCTAAAACCAATCGGAAACTAGCCAAAATGCACATGAAATTAACCATGAATGCTCCAAAATCAACAGAAAGTGACCCTGAAATGCCGTAAAATCAATAGGAAATAAGCCAAAATGTACAGGAAATGACCCCAAAAATGCTTTAAAATCCATGGGGAATCAGCCAAAATGCACATGAAATTACCCATGCAAGCTCCAAAATCGACAGGAAGTTACCGGGAAAATACCCTAAAATCAATAGGAAATGAGCCAAAAGGAACAGAAAGTGACCCAGAAATGCCTAGAAATAGATTGGAAATGAATGGCCCAAAATCAACAGGATGTGGCCAATGATCAGGAAGTGACTCAGAAATGCCCTAAAAGCAATAGGAAATGAGCCAAAATGTACAGGAAGTGACCCAAAAAATGCCTTGAAATCAATAGGGAATTAGCCCAAATATACATGAATTTACCCATGAATGCTCCAAAATCAACAGGAAGTGACGCCAGAATGGCCCAAATTCACCAGGAAGTGACTCCGAAGTGCCCTAAAATCAATTGGAAATGGGCCAACATGTACAGGAAGTGACCCAAAACGACTTGAAATCAATAGGAAATGAGCCAAAATGCACATGAAATTACCAATGAATGGTCCAAAATCAACAGGAAGTGACCCGGTAGTGACCTAAAATCAATAGGAAATGAGCCAAAATGTGCAAGAAGTGACCCTAAATTGCTCCAAATTCAATAGGAAATGAGCCAAATGTCCACGAAGTGACCCAGAAATGCCTTAAAATCAGTAGGAAATTAGCCTGAATGTACAAGAAGTGACCAGGAAATGCCCTAAAATCAATAGGAAATGAGCCAAAATGTACAATAAATTACCTACGAATTCTCCAAATTCAACAGGAAGTGCCCTAAAATCAAATGGAAATTAGCCAAAATATACAGGAAATTACCAAAAATGCCTTAAAATCAATGGGGAATTAGCTAAAATGTACATGAAATTACCCATTTATGCTCCAAAATCGAGAGGAAGAGACCAGGAAATGCCCTAAAATCAATAGGAAATGAGCCAAAATGTGCAGGAAGTGACCCTGAAATGCCTTAAAATCAATAGGAAACGAGCCAAAATGTATGGGAAATTACCCAAAAAATGCCTTAAAATCAATGGGGAATTAGCTAAAAAGTACATGAAATTACCCATGAATGCTCCAAAATAAACAGGAAGTGACCAATAAACGAGAAGTGACCTGGAAATAACCTAAAATCAATAGGAAGTGAGCCAAAATGTACATGAAGTGACCCCAAAATGCCTTAAAATCTATAGGGGATTAGTGAAAATGTACATGAAATTAGCCATGAGTGCTCCAAAATCAACAGGAAGTGACATGGAAATGCCCTCAAATAAATAGGAAATGAGCCAATGTGTACCGGAAGTGACCCAAAAATGCCTTAAAATCAATATGAAATTAGCCAAAATGTACATGGGATTACCCATGAATGCTCCAAAATCAACAGGAAGTGATATGGAAACGCCCTCAAATAAATAGGAAATGAGTCATCGTGTACAGGAAGTGACCCAGAAATGCCTTAAAATCAATAGGAAATTAGCCAAAATGTGCGGGAAGTGACCCTGGAATGCTCCAAAATCAACAGGAAGTGACCAAGAAACACCCTAAAACCAATAGGAAATTAACCTAAATGTACAAGAAGTTACCTGGAAATGCCCTAAAATCAATCGAAAATTAGCCAAAATGGACAGGAAATGACCAACGAATGCTCCAAAATCAATAGGAAGTAACCAATCAACAGGAAGTGACCCAGAAATGCCGCAAATTCAACAAGAAGTGACCAGTCAACCAGCCCTGGTTTATAGTGGAGGCTAGCTCACTGGCTACAGCTAACAAGCTTTGTTGTGAGTCAGCGAGTGACACAAGCGCAAAGATAAAGCGGGCACGGTTTACGCACACACGCGGCAGATTAGACTATTTTTAGCGACGCCCGGCAACGCGGCGAGCCCGAGCCGATTGGACGGGAAATCCAGCTATTAATCTGAGCGAGGTGCTCTACCATCTGTCAACAAATACCCCGCTGGCAGGCCAGCCACAACACACGCTAAACAATGCGTGCCTATGCATTGTTGGCACGAGAATGTTCATTCGCCTCTCCCGCTCCGACTGGATTGGTCGTCGATTGTTTTCAATGGCAGCCAACGAGTTATATAAGTGAGACATGATGAGAAAACGATGCAGCCAGACCAAACTCCATTGGGAAATTAGCCAATTTAAGACTTAAAACCAATACACGCCAGCCCAAATGGATTGGCAGTCTATTGCCGTCAGTGGCAGCCAATGTTAATTCATTAAATATCATGAAAGCCGATTGAACGGTAGGAAGGTTGTGGATGTGTTTTCCTTTATTTTAGCCTTATAAGTGGCGACGCATTTTGGGTCACTTCCTATTGATTTTGGGGCACTTCTGTGTCACTTGCTGTTAAATTCGGGCAGTTCCTGGGTCATAACATGGTAATTTCTGGTAACTTTCTTTTAATATGGGGTCACTTCCTGTTGAATTTTGGTATTCCTGGGTCATAAAACTGGTCATTTTGGGAAACTTTCAAGTTTGGGTAACTTTCAATTTTGAGCCACTTCCAGTTGATTTTGGGGCATTTCTGCGTCACTTTCTGTTGATTTTTGGGCATTCCATGGTCATAAACTGGTCATTTGGGGTAAGTTTCTTTTAATCTGGGGTCACTTTCTGTTGATTTTTGAGCATTCCTGGGCCATAAATTGGTCATTTTGGGATACTTTCAATTTTGGGTCACTTCCCATTGCTTTTGGAGCACTTCTGTGTCACTTCCTGTTGATTTTTTTGGGCTTTTCTGAGTGATAACCTGGTTATTTTGGTTAAATTTCAAATTTGGGTCACTTCCTGTTGATTTTGGGGTACTTCTGTGTCACTTGCTGTTAATTTTGGGGCATTCCTGGGTCATAACCTGGATACTTTCTTTTAATTTGGGGTCACTTCCTGTTGATTTTTGAGCATTCCTGGGTCATAAATTGGCCATTTTGGGAAACTTTCAATTTTGGGTCACTTCCCATTGCTTTTGAAGCACTTCTGTGTCACCCCCTGTTGATTTTTGGGCCTTTCTGGGTGATAACCTGGTTATTTTTGGTTAAATATCAATTTTGGGTCACTTCCCATTGCTTTTGGGGCACTTCTGCATCACTTCGTATGATTTTTGGGCATTCCTGAGTCATAACCTGGTTATTTTGGGTAACTTTCTTTTAAATTGGGGTCACTTCCTGTTGATTTGTGGGTATTCCTGGGTCACAAACTGTTCATTTTTGGTAAGTTTCAATTTTGGGGTCACGTCCCATTGCTTTTGGGGCACTTCTGCATCACTTCCTGTTGCTTTTGTTGCATTTTTGAGTCACTTCCTGTTGATTTTTGGGCATTCCTCGGTCATAACTGGGTCATTTTGGGTAACTTTCTTTTAATTTGGGGTCATTTCCTGTTGATTTGTGGGTATTCCTGGGTCATAAACTGGTCATTTTTGGTAACTAGCAGTTTTGGGTCACTTTCCATTGTTTTTGGGGCACCTCTTATTGATTTTGGGGTATTGCTAGGTCACTTCCTGTTAACATTTAGCCATTTATAGGTCACTTCCTGTGGATTAGGTAACTTCCGGTCCATTAGATGGCATTTGCAGTTCACGTAATGATTTTGGGTCACTTTATGTGTATTTAATTTTGATTTTAGGTCACTTCTTGTTTTTTTTTAGGTCATTTCATGTTGATTTTTGGCCATTTCTGGATCATAACCTGGCCATATTGGTTAACTTTCAATTTTGAGTCACCTTCTGTTGCTTTTGGGGCACTTCTGCATCACTTCCCTTTGACATTTGGGCACTCTTTGGTAATGACCTGGTCATTTTAGTTAACTTTCTTTAAAATTTGGGGTCACTTCCTGTTCATTTTTGGGCATTCCTGGGTCATAAATTGGTTATTTTGGTTAAATTTCAATTTTGGGTCACTTCCCATTGCTTTTGGAGCACTTCTGTGTAAATTCCTTTTGATTTTTGGGCCTTTCTGAGTCATAACCTGGTTATTTTGGTTAAATTTCAATTTCGGGTCACTTCCTGTTGATTTTGGGGCATTTTCATGTCACTTCCTTAATTGATTTTGGGGGTATATATATGGGTCTTGCTTTGATTTTAAAGTTGATTTTGGGTCACTGTCTGTTGATTTTTTTAGCATTCCTGGGTCATAAGCTGGTCATTGTGCGTAACTTTTAATTTGGGGTCACTTTCCTGTTGATTTTGGGGCACTTCTGTGTCACTTCCTATGATTTTTTTGGGCATTCCTGGGTCATAACCTGGTTATTTGGGGTAACTTTCTTTTAATTTGGGGTCACTTCCTGTTGATTTTTTGGGTATTTCTGGGTCATTAGCTGGTCATTTTGGTTAATTTTCAATTTTGGGTCATTTCCTGTTGCTTTTGGGGCACTGTTGCTATTGTTTTTAAGTATTTAAGTGTTTTTTTAAGTATTGTTTGTTCCTTGTTTTTTTTTTCAGCACAAACGAGCTTGTTATCGTCTCGTCATCGCCATGAAAAAAACGTTTCGTTGACGAAATATTGTCGTGAGTGTCATCGTTGACGAAAACAACAATGAAAAGGATGGAAAAAAGTAGCGGATTACAGTCTGTCAAATACAGTATATAAGTTCCAGCTTGAATCGTCGCCATGTTCATGTTCATGTTTTTTTATTTTTTTTTAAATCAAACCGTGTAAAAATCCATCAAGATTTTGCCCGAATATTACAGTGGGAAAAAAACGGGCTGTCGGAAAAATGAAAATCTTGAAATGCATTTTGCCACCAGCAAGTGAGAGAAAAGCAGTAGAAGGCAGATGGAACGTTTTGGAGTGGACCACGCAAGTGTCTTCTCGCCATGGCAAAGCTGAAATTCATCGGGCGTGCCAGAAAGCGCGTTACCATGGCAACCAAAGCACGAGCGCCACAGATGAGATAATTATTTAGATGCTTATTAAATATTTGCTTTTAACAATGATTGCCTACAATAGAATCAAGTTATTGATGATTGATTGCTATGAAGAAATGTTTTAGTGATTGATTGCCACAAAAATATGATAGAAATGTTTTGCTCTCAATAAAACTGCTATGTCATTTACACCGGTTCAAACCGGCCTTCTTAAGGAAAAGCTGCAAACATTAAGAAATCCAAACGTCACATTTAATCCATTGCTAAATGCATACTGCTTCATGACACACATATATCTAAATCCATCTACTGTACATACACACATAGACAAACAAGTTCAATGGGTCAAGGGAAGACACCCATCAGTTTTGCTAGGGCCAACCCAAATAAAATGAAAGGTCACGGGAGGTGTAGGTTTAGAACGATCTTGGAAATTAATATGTAGTCTAGTATTGTATAGTTCACTCCCGTTCTCCTTCCAAGTTTCACAGAAATTGAGTGTCTTCTCTCCTTATTTTGGTAAATATTGATATATGTCACCCTCAAGATTTGTGCTTGAACTTGACATTTTAATGGTCCTTCGAGCCGGACTGCAACATACCCAGAGTTCCCAGAGTTTGAGTCAACTTCTGAGCGCAATAGCGCCACCATTTATGAAGCACTGGCTTGATTTCAAGTATTATTGATTGCAAAGAAAATGTTTATTCAATTTTGGCTGCCATTGATGGTGACCGGAGTTGCTTTAAAAATGATTTTTACTCTACCGCACTGTAACATCGTCATATAACCACTTATAATGCTGAAACTATGTAAACAAACCAACAACCCTCCTACCGTTCAATCGTCTTTCATAATATTTGATGAATGAACATTGGCTGCCATTGACGGTGATAGACGTCCAATCCATTTGGAATGACATGTATTGGGATCAAGTTTTAAGTTGGCTTATTTTCCAATGGATGGAGTTTGGTCAGGCTGCATGGTTTTGTCACGCTATGTTAATTTTAACTCATTGGCTGCCACTGCGACATAGAGTCTAACCTATGCCAAAATTTATTCAGAAGTGTGGATATTCAGTTCCACAAATATGAGAACTGTAACCTGATCAAACTTTTGCCAGGGACTGTACATATGTATATGGTGGAACAGACTCAGGTGACTTGAAGTTCTGCTGTTAGACCCCCAATTTGGCCAAATTTCTAAATTGTCCTATATGCATGTGTGATACATTACTGGAAAGCCTAAAATCTTTATTTTCTGGGGGAAAAGAAACATTTTGAACAGGAGGGCATTTAAAAAAATAAAATAAAATAAATAGCAAAACCCTAACTGGAAGAGAGAGCACGCGAGAGCATAATTAAAGACGCCATGATTTTAACGAGATTTTATCGCGTGCTTACCTTGTTTTGGTCCAAAAACTCCATTTAGCATGTATTACCGAGTGTCAAGACACAGCTGTGAATGGCCACAGCCGGATTTTGGGGGGATTTTCTGGGGGAAACATGGTAATATAACAAGGGTGGCGATGCAGAAATAACAGATATCAAGGAGTGGTCGAGATTTTCTTTTTCATATATACAGTGGGGCAAATAAGTATTTAGTCAACCACTAATTGTGAAAGTTCTCCCACTTGAAAATATTAGAGAGGCCTGTAATTGTCGACATGGGTAAACCTCAACCATGAGAGACAGAATGTGGAAAAAAAAAAACAGAAAATCACATTGTTTGATTTTTAAAGAATTTATTTGCAAATCATGGTGAAAAATAAGTATTTGGTCAATACCAAAAGTTCATCTCAATATTTTGTTTTGTACCCTTTGTTGGCAATAACGTTTTCTGCAACTCTTCACAAGCTTTTCACACACTGTTGCTGGTATTTTGGCCCATTCCTCCATGCAGATCTCCTCTAGAGCATTGATGTTTTGGGGCTGTCGTTGGGCAACACAGACTTTCAACTCCCTCCACAGATTTTCTATGGGGTTGAGATCTGGAGACTGGCTAGGCCACTCCAGGACCTTGAAATGCTTCTTACGAAGCCACTCCTTTGTTGCCCTGGCTGTGTGTTTGGGATCATAGTCATGCTTAAAGACCCTGCCACGTCTCATCTTCAATCCCCTCGCTGATGGAAGGAGATTTTCACTCAAAATCTCTCGATACATGGCTCCATTCATTCTTTCCTTTACACAGATCAGTCGTCCAGGTCCCTTTGCAGAAACACAGCTCCAAAGCATGATGTTTCCAGCCCCATGCTTCACAGTGGGTATGGTGTTCTTCGGATGCAATTCAGTATTCTTTTTCCTACAAACACGAGAACCTGTGTTTCTACCAAAAAGTTATATTTTGGTTTCATCTGACCATAACACATTCTTCCAGTCCTCTTCTGGATCATCCAAATGATCTCTAGCGAACCGCAGACGGGCCTGGACGTGTACTGGCTTCAGCAGGGGGACACGTCTGGCAGTGCAGGATTTGAGTCCCTGGCAGTGCAGTGTTACTGATAGTAGCCTTTGTTACTGTGATCCCAGCTCACTGTAGGTCATTCACTAGGTCCCCCCGTGTGGTTCTGGGATTTTTGCTCACTGCTCTTGTTATCATTTTGATGCCACGGGGTGAGATCTTGCATGGAGCCCCAGATCGAGGGAGATTTTCAGTGGTCTTGTATGTCTTCCATTTTCTAATAATTGCTCCCACATTTGATTTCTTTACACCAAGCGTTTTACCCATTGCAGATTCAGTCTTCCCAGCCTGGTGCAGGTCTACAATTTTGTCTCTGGTGTCCTTCGACAGCTCTTTGGTCTTGGCCATAGTGGAGTTTGGCATGTGACTGACTGACATTGTGGACAGGTGTCTTTTATACCGATAATGAGTTAAAACAGGTGCCATTAATACAGGTAACGAGTGGAGCCTCGTTAGACCTTGTTAGAAGAAGTTAGACCTCTTTGACAGCCAGAAATCTGCTTGTTTTTAGGTGACCAAATACTTATTTTCCACTCTAATTTGGAAATAAATTCTTTAAAAATCAAACAATGTGATTTTCAGTTTTTTTCCCCACATTCTGTCTCTCAAGGTTGAGGTTTACCCATGTTGACAATATACAGGCCTCTCTAATCTTTTCAAGTAGGAGAACTTGCACAATTGGTGGTTGACTAAATACTTATTTGCCCCACTGTATATTCCCTTTTAAACGTTTTTTTTTCTTCATTTTTCTTTGTTTGAATCGATTATTTATCATCTCAAATAACGGGGAAAATGCGACACTAACAAAAAAAATACAATTAAGCGATACTTATGAAGTAGATATCCATGACTTATGTACAGACACCATTTTTTTCATTGTGAAGTAATTTGTTAAAAGTTTAAAATATGCAAGTGAATAAATTTTTAAAGACGTTGTTTTTCTTTTAAACTAAATATTAGACATCAATTAATGATTCCAAGCTAAAAATGGCAGACATTTCGAATAATAAATATAAGTACTTACCTTCTTTTTATGGCTGGGTTGAAACAAAAGCGGTTGCGCGACATCTCTAAACGGGAGTTTCCAGGGTAAAACAGACCAATCAAAAATAGTTCGGGGGCTTATTGCGCCATGAATCTGCTATGGCAGCATATAAACATATTGTTCTATCAAACACAACAGTTCTTTTGGCTTAAAATACAGCAGTTTAAGTTTAAACGACTTTATAAAATTATTCACTCCCATATTTTAAACTTTTAAACAAATTATGTCACAATGAAAAAAATTGTGTCTGTAAACATGTCTCAGATATGTACCTCATAACTATCATTAATATTTTTTTTTCCTGTCGCATTTCCCCCAACATTTTAGATGATAAATAATTGATCCAAAACAAAGAAAAACTGAAGGAAAAAAAAAACATTTAAAAGGGTTAATATTTGAAAAAGAAAATCTTGTCTGGGATTTCTGCATTGTTACCCTTATTATATTACCATGTTTCACCAATAAAAAACCCCAAAAAGTCTTGCTGTGGCCATTCACAGCTGTGTTTTGACACTCGGTGAGACATGCTCCAAGGAGTTTTTGGTTCGAAACAGGGTAAGTACACGATAATATCTCGTTAAAATCATAGGGTCTTCAATTATGCTCTCACTTCCAGTCAGGGTTTAGGGGTTTAATTTACAAAAAAAAAAAAAGTTTTTAAATGCCCTCCTGTTCAAAATGTTTCTTTTCCCCCAGAAAATAAAGATTTGAAGCTTTCCAATGATGTATCACACATGCATATAGGACAATTTTGAAATTTGGCCAAATTGGGGGCCTGAGAGCGGAACTTCAAGTCACCTGAGTCTATTCCACCATATACATAAGTACAATCCCTGACAAAAGTCATGTTGCATAACCTGACTTTTAATTATTCAATTGGTTTCAGAAATGGCTCATATGGAAGCTAAGACCCTCCCAAATGATGTTGAATGTACAAAAATATATTTGTTTTACTCAAAAAAGATTGATCATTTAATGAAGACATACGTAAAGGTCAAATTTTGGCAAGACAAAAGTTTTGCCGCCTACAGAAAGTAATGTGGAAATTGAACAAAAAATGTACTTCAAATACAAAAATATGTTACATAACATAAGCAAATTAATTAGTGGTGCTGTGAGATCCAAATTCAATATTTTGTATGACTTCCATGGGCTGGAAGGACTGCATCCGTGCGGTTCAGCAAGGATTCGTACAATTTATTGATTAAGTCATCAGATACAACAAAGAAAGCAGTCTTGCATGCCTCCCAGAGTTAATCAACATTCTTGGCTTTTGTCTTCCATGCTTCCTCTTTCATCCTGTTCATGTCTGGTGACTGGGCTGACCAGTCCTGGAGGATCTTTTCTGAGTTTTCTGAGTGAATCTCGGATCCATGCAGGCTCCAGTAGGTCTCCTGCAATGGTGTAATTCAATGGAAGATTCATCTGAAAAATCCACCTTTTGCCAAAAAACAGTGAAGTTTGGTGATTGCAAAATCATGGTCTGGGGTTATATCCAGTATGGAGGTGTGCGAGAGATCTGAAGGGTGGAAGGCAACATAAATAGTCTGAAATATCAACAAATCTTAGCTGCCTCTGACATTCCTAACCATAAAAAGGGACAAATTCTGCAGCAGGATGGTGCACCATCGCATACTTCAATCTCTACCTCAAAGTTCCTCAAGGCAAAGAAGATCAAGATCCTCCAGGACTGGTGGAGGGACCATCATGATTTGGGGCAGTTTTGCTACCTCAGGGCCTGGACAACTTGCAGTCATAATGGAAGAATGAATTCAAAAGTTTATCTGGATGTTTTGCAGGAAAACCTGAGGCCGTCTGTCAAGACGTTGAAGCTAAAAATAGGATGGATGCTGCAACAAGAAAATGATCCAAAACACACACGTGAATCAACTTCAGGATGGTTTCAGAAGAACAAAATACAAAATGTTCTGCAGTGGACAAGTCAAAGTCCAGACTTGAACCCCATTGAGATGCTGTGGCATGACCTAAAGACAGCGATTCATGCAAGACATCCCAGGAATCTGACTGAACTATATCAGTTTTGTCGAGACGAATGGGCCCAGATTAGTCCTGATCGATGTGCCAGACTGATCTGCAGCTGCAGGAAGCTTCTGGTTGAAGTTATTGCTGCCAAAGGGGGGTGGAGTCACAAAATATTAAAAGTGATGGTTCACTTACTTATTTTTCCCCTTCTGTCATTGTTTGCATACTATCCTCATTAAAATATGAAAACCTATAAATGTTTGGGGGGTTTTAGTTAAAACAGGCACTGTTTTTTCATCTGTGTGATTTTGACAAAGATCAGATCACATTTGATGATTTTTTTGCAGAATTTGAACACGGGCCCGTCTGCCCACCGGGGAAATCCCCAGTACCCCGATATGCCAGTCCGCACTTGATTGGTATCAAGTGTTAAATTGTCTTATTTTCCAGTGGAGTTTGCTCAGGTTGCAAAGTTTTCTCACCGTGTGATACTTTTAACTTACTGAACGGATCAGACGTCTATCCCTGTCAATGGCAGACAACATTAAACCTGGCTCGTCCCTTACGCTTCATTTGACTGTACTACGTTTGCGAAAAAGCTTAAAATTTGAAATTTTGTGAGTCAAGGAAGACATTATTGTCTAGTTGAAAATCAAACAAATAAAAGACTTACCCATTGGAGGACTTTAATAAAACCCAAAGGTTGCTTGATTATTGTGAACTGTCCTTGGGCCACCAACTGTCAAACAACAACACACAAGGTCAGGTTGCGCTTCCCCTTCCCCTTCAAAATAAGACATTTGCAAATGACTGGTTTTGTTTTGAAAACAACATTTGGCTTAAAAGCAACATTTTTGAACATTTCAAAGGATTTAAAAATTTTGACCCATAAATGGCAAAAAAACAACAGGAAGTGACCATCAAATGCACCAAAATAAACAGGAAGTGACCCAATATCAACAGGAGACCTGTAAGTCCCCACCATCAACTGGAAGTGACCTGAAATCAACAGGAAGTGGTCCGCGTATGCCCTAAAACCAACAGGAAGTGACAAAAACACAGACTGCACAAGAAGTTACCCAATATGAACAAAAAGTGACCTGAAATCAAAAGGGAGTGACCCATAAATGCCCCAAAATAGGAAGTGATCACTGAAGAGAAAGTTAATAGGAAATGATGCAGGAAATTACCCTGAAATGCCCAAAATGTACAGAAAGTCACCCAATATCAACAGGTAGTGACACAAAGTCTACAGGAAGTGACCTGTATATGCCCCAAAACCAACGGGAAGTGATCAATGAACCAAAAGTGCACCAAAATTACAAGGAAATAATCCAAAATATACATGAAGTGACTCAATATCAAAAGGAAGTGCCCTTTAAATACCCCAAAACCAAAAGGAAGTGGCCAATGAACAGAAAGTGACCCAGGAAATGAACCAAAATATACAGGAAATGACCCAATATTAACAGGAAGTGACCCGTATATGCCCCAAAACCAACAGGCAGTGACCGATGAACCGAAAGTGCCCCAAAATTAAAAGGAAATAATCCAAAATATATAGGAAGTGACCCAAATCAACAGCAAGTGGGAAGTAACCAATGAACAGGAAGTGACATAGGGATGCCCCAAAATCAGCAGGAACGGATCCATGAACAGAAAGTGCCCCAAAATTAAAATTAAATAATTTATAATAATACAAAAATAATATGCTCTTTGGAAAGATGATGTTTCATAACAACAGTATATAACAAGAGGATACCTTTCACCGCATACTTGTACTCGAGGCCATTTTTTTGGATGACTACTTTTACTTGAGTAACATTATTTTGGAGTAACACTAGTCTTCCTTGGAGAGACAGCGAGAACCAAAAGTGGGATTTGCCATGTGGCATTTTTTTTGCCATGTTGCAAAATGGATTTAGCCATGTGACATTTTTTGCCATGTGGGATCCATATTTTCCATTCATATTAAATGGCAGAAAAATTTGGATGGCAAAATCAATTTTGCCACATGGCAAAACAAAAGCCACACGGTAAAATCCGTTTTGCCACGTGGCAAAAAAATGCCACGTGGCAAAATCAATTCTGCCACATGCAAATAAAATGCCACATGGGGAAAAAAAGCACACGGCAAAATCCGTTTTGCCATATGGCCAAAAAAATGCCAATTGGCTAAATCAATTTTGCCACGTGCAAAAAAATGCCACATGGGGAAAAAAAGCCACACGGCAAAATCGGTTTTGCCGTATGGCAAAAAAACCTGCTACATGGCAAAAAAAATGCCACATTGCAAAATCCATTTTGCCACATGGCAAAATAAATTCCACACGGCAAAAAAATGCCACATGGCAAACTGATTTTGCCACATGGCAAAAAATGCCACATGGCCAAAAAAAACTGCCACATGGCATAAAAACTGCCACATGGTCAAAAAAAACTTCTACATGGCAAAAAAGAAATGCCACATGGCAAAAAAAAAAAAAGCCACACGGCTAAATCCATTCTGCCATATGGCAAAAAAAAAAAAGCCACATGGAAAAATCAATTTTGCCACATGGCAAAAAAATGCCACATGGCAAAAAAGGCAAACGGCAAAATCCATTTTGCCATATGGCAAAAAAAAAAAAAAAGCCACATTGCAAAATCTATTTTGCCACATGGCAAAATAAATACCACACGCCAAAAAAAAGCCACAAGGCAAAATCAATTTTGCCAAATGGCAAAAAAAAACAACCTGCAAAATGGCAAAAAATACCTGCCACATGGCACAATCAATTTTTACCACATGGCAAATATCACTTTTCGTTCTCGGCCCTGCTGCTTCCATGAGTACAATTTTTGGCTACTGGTCACTATGAGTACTAAAAAAATCGATACAAAAAAAATAACCCAAAATATATATACAGTATATTTTTAATGAACTCAACCATTGCCATTGGCGAAGATCACGTGATGCAATCACGTGGCGTGCAATCACGCTCCTGCTGCGAATTTCAATGACTTTGCCATTAGGAGTCGTCTAAGCTATTAGAAATGGAAGGCCTGGCAGCGAACGAATATTCGACTAAACGCGAAACTAACGTGATCGCGATCGATATCTACGCCCCTCCCGAAATCATCTGCCAAGGCTGGTGTATACGTGCGTGCGTGCGCGCGCGCGCGTGACATTCCAATTAGACAAAGCTGCTTAAGTCCCGCAGGAGCCATTTGTCGCAGGCGCAACAAAAAAGGGCTAAAATTTGTCCTTTAGCGCCATTCTGGGGGTGCGGTGGGGGTTGCACTCTTGCGCAGGTGAATGCGACAACCGCAGAGTAGGCGCAGCGCAGCGTCAATCTAGTAAATGGCCGCACGTCGACTAGAAGATGGCTGCGCTTCTCGCTTTCAGTAGCGCGGACGATCATAAACGTCCAAACTGCTGTGAACGGAAATGAGTTGGATGTCCAATTCGTTTGAAGTGGGAGGGTTGCAGCAAACGAGCCTTCCCGCTGGAAAAGGATTGGACGTCTAGCGCCGTCAATGGCGGGGAATGGGTTAAAGATAAAGGCCTTGCAAGGTTGCTTGTTGTCCTAGCAACAGCGAGCTAATTGACGTCCCTTCAAATATCCTTTTTAAAAAAAATTATATCCATACTTTTATTTGTTTAAGTAGTCGACGTGCACGCGCATCTGTCGCATCTTCACACTGCAGCATCACACACGCGCACGCAAATCACCCGCTTGCGTGCATGCGCAAAATATATAAATAAATAAATAAAAGCCCTGAATCCAATCTTTTTTTAATCGTAGCGCTGCGGGTTTTGACGTCCATAGACGTCGAACGCGACGGGGCGCGAAACGAAAACGACAGACGAGAAGGTTCGTTTTTGTCGGGAATAAGCAGAAGAAGAAAAAAAGAAAGCCTCACCTGGTTGACGACATCCATGTTGGCCGCTTACTCGCTGATAAGAGGATGAGAGGGGCGGAGGGGGGAAGACGGCACTTCCGGAAGAGCCCGGGGAGGAAGACGAACGGGAGGAAGAGCCTGGTGCTGCGTCACAAACGCCCTGACGTCATGGGAGCTAGTCCAATCGTCGTCGTTTCCGTACGGCTAAATTCTTTGGGTGGGAGGCAAGCTGTGAGCCAATCGGGACGGCCGTTATCGCTTCTCGGCCATTTTGTGTCAGTGCCGTTCCATAAACATAACGTTGTAGTCAAGGGGACGTGTCCTCTCAAGTACATTTTCAAATTAATATGTTTGTTATAAACGTCATAGAGGATGCGGTCATTTTACTACTTGTGTGAGGAAATTAGAACCGTGGAATTTGATTTTAAAACTAGGAAAATGAGTCACTTCCTGTTGATTTCGGGTCACTTCGTGTTGATTTATGTGCATTTCAGATCTCTTCCTGTTGATTTTATGTCACTTCCTGTTGATTTGGGGGCATCATTCAGGTCACTTCCGAAACATTTTGGATTATTTCCTTTTAATTTGGAATCACTTTCTGTTCATTGGCCACTTCCTGTTGGGTTTGGGGCATATAGAGGGCATTTCCTGTTGATATTGGGTCACTTCCTGTGCATTTCAAATGATTTCCTTTTAATTTTGGGGCACTGTCTGTTCATTGATCACTTCCTGTTGGGGTTGGGACATATATGGGTTGATATTAGTGCATTTTCAGGTCATTTCCTGTTGAGTTTGGGGGGTTTTCAGGTCATTTTCTGTTGATCTGAGTGCATCCACAGGTCACTTTCTGTAGATATTAGGTCACTGTCAGTTGCTTTAGGGGTTGTCCAGTCACTTCAAGGTGATTTTTGTGCATCCCGGGTCACTTCCTGCTGATTTTAGGTCACTTCCTGTTGATTTGGGGGCATAATTCAGGTCACTTTCTGTTTGTTTTAGGGTAACTGTGGGTCACTTCCTGTTGATATGGGGTTATTTCAGGTCACTTCCTATTGCTTTTGTGGTTGTCCAGTCACTTCCTATTGATTTTTGTGCATTTAAGATCACTTCTTGTTAATTTTAGGTCACATCCTTTTGATGTGGGGGTAACTGTGGGTTACTTCCTGTTGATTTTGGGGAATTTTCAAGTGACTTCCAGTTGCTTTTGGGGTTGCCCAGTCGCTTCTTCTTGATTTTCGTGCATTTTGGGTCAATTCGTGTCGATTATAAGTCACCTCCTGTTGATTTTTGTGCATTTCAGGTCACTTTCTAGTGATTCTAGGTCACTTCCTGTTGATTTGGGGGCATTATTTGGGTCACTTTCTGCTGGTTTTGGGGTTGTCCAGTCACTTCTTGTTGATATTAGGTCACTTCCTATTGATTTTTGTGCATTTCAGGCCACTTTTTGTTGTTGTGGGGGTAACTCACTACCTGTTGCTTTTGGGGTTGTCCATTCGCTTACTATTGATTTTTGTGCATTTTGGGTCACTTCGTATTGATTCTGGAGCACTTCTTGTACAATTTGGGGTGCTCCAAAGTCAAATCTTGTTTATTGGTCTTTTCTTGTCGATATTTGTGCATGTCAGGTCAGGTCCTGTTGGTTTTGGTGTACCTACGGGCCACTTCCAGTTGATTTTTGTGCATTTTGGGTCTCTTCCAGTTGATTTTTGATCACTTCCTGTACATCTAGGAGTGGTGCAGGGTCACTTCCTTTTCACTGGTCACTTCCTGTAGATTTTTGTGCATTTCAGGTCACTTCCTGTTGGTTTCGGGGTATCTACGGGTCACTAGCTGTTGATTTTTGTGCATTTCAGGTCACTTCCTATTGGTTTTCGGGTACCTACAGGTTACTTCCTGATGATTTTGAGGCACTTCCTATACGTATTGAGGTGGTCCAGGGTGACTTCCTGTTGATTTGTGTGCATTTTGGGTCACATCCTTTGATTTTTTTTTGTGCATTTTGGGTCACTTCCCACTGAGTTTGGGTCACTGACGAGGTCAATTTTTGTTCATTTTGGTCATTTGCTCTCAATTTTAGTGCAATTTGAAGAAGGTTTTTTTTTTTTTTTTTTGGGCAAAAAGAATGAGCACTAATGATTTTTTTTTTTTTTTTGCAGGTCACAGTCGAAGATCAACAATAGTGAATGGAAACGTTTTTGTGGGGGTTGAATGCGTCAATGGAAATGAATAGCGCCATTGAGAATGTAAGTTTTTGTCAAATTTGGATGGGATTGAATGTTTTTTGTTAAACACTGCTTACTAATCTTGTGCACCTTGATTTTGTGAATGTGTTAATTATATGAATTGAACAAAATTTGTCTGACAATAGCATTTTTATCATAATTTGACGTTTTTGCCTTTGGAAATGAATGGGGGATATTTTGTTTTTCTGCTGTGGTGCTTGACAATCAAGGTTCATGTCAATATTTACAATAAATCCATTTATTAATAATGTACATAAACATATACAAAAAATATGAAATAGATGTGAAGTGGCTATTTTTCCGGGCTAAAAGGAGGCTAGATATTATTCGTCAGTAGGAAATGACGCAGCTCATTTCGTCTGCCAACTGGTCCTCCAAGCCGCCATTTCGGGCGAGCAGGTCGGCGGCGGCACTCTCCATCTCGTCCAGGCTCATGTGACACGCCTCAGCGATTTCCCGCTTGGCAAAATTCACAAACTTGGGGTCCTTGGCGTAGATGCCCAGTCCCTCTGAGATCAGGATCTACCAGAGAAGAAGAAATACGCTGTAAAACTGTATAGTAAAATACTTGTTCAATTGCAGCGCCAGAATTTTATGTGGAAAAAAAGTAAAATACACATAAATGACACATTTCGGAATCTTGAGGTCAAAAGTCACAGAGGTCAGAAAAGCAATTTTACTATAACTCGAACAAATCAAGGGATTACTATTAAACTTTCAGGATATGTTTGTTCTATAAAATGGAAGAGATGACTACATTTTAGGGTCATAGGTCACAGAAGTCAGAAAATGAATTTCAAAATAATTTAAGAACAAATCCTCACAATAATTTAACAACAAATCGAGGGATTATTATTAAATGTTTATGTATTTGTTCTGTTAAAACTGAAGATATCATTAGATTTTGGGGTCAAGAGGTCATAGGTCACAGAAGTCAGAAAATGAATCACAATAATTTAAGAACAAATCAAGGGATTATTGTCAAATGTTTATATATTTGTTCTATTAAAATGTAAGGTATTATTACATTTTGAGGTCACAGGTCACAGGTTAGAAATATGTGTACAATATAACTTTACGGATAAAAGGGACATCATCAAACTTGCACAAAATGTTTGTAATACACAAAAGGGGTGGTCACATTTTAGGGTTATGAGATCAAAGGTCACAGAGGTCAGAGAAGGAACTTCACGATAACTAAACAAACAAAGGCCTTTTTATAAAAGTTGTAGGACACCTTTATCATATTAAAAATTTGGGGGTCAGAAGGTCAAAGGGTAAAGGTCACAGAGGCTAAAAATATGTTGGTATTCATAGTAATCTCTTATAACTCAACAATGAAAATGCTATAACATTTTGTGGTAGTGGGGTCAAAGGTCAAAGATGTCAAAAAAGGAAGTTCAGGATAAGGACATACAAACGGATTATTAATAAACTGGAAGGGTATGAAGAAATGATTACATTTTGGGGTCACAAGGTGAGAAGGTAAAGGTCACAGAGGTGAGAAATATGTTTGTGTTCATGATAATCCCTTTATCCGTTCCGTCCGGGTTATCATAAACAGGATATGTTTGTAATAATATCAAATGTGAATAAGTGAGCTCAAAGGTCACAGAGGTCTGAAAAGGAATTGCATGATAACTAAACAACCATATGAAGGCATTTTAGAAAAAAAATGTGCAGGAAATGTTTGTAATATGAACCAGAAGACGTGATTAGATTTTAGGGTCATGAGGTAAAAGTTCAGAGTTCAGTGAAGGAATTTCGCCATAACCCAAGAATGAATAAAAGGGTTATTATCAAAGTTGTAATACGAATTGGAAGAGGTGATAACATTTTGAGGTTATAAGGCCAAAGAGGTCAGTTGCTCATACTTACACCGAGTGCCGACTATCAAATACAGAGACACTTACCGACTCAACCAGACTGTCGGCGCTGCCTTTGTCCACAAAGCCCCGGTCGGCGGGCGGGACCCTTAGGCCGCCATAGGTCGCGGTCCGATCCACGTAGCGTCCACGACGGCCCCCGGCGGGAAGGCTGGCCGAACCGTCTCCCCACAGGGGCCGGCTCTGCCCCGTGGCTTCGTCTAGCAGGACCACGGGGGTATAGATCAGTTTGCCCCTGCGCCCCGAAGGGGCAACGAAGCCCGGGGCAGGCGTGCTGCCGGCTGCTACATTGTTAGCCCACGAAACTGACGATGAGGACGAGGCGCTGCTGGGCCGGGAGTCCAGGCTGTGCTGAGTCTGTGGGGACACCGTTAGGGTGAAAGGTCACAGATGATGATAGTTAAGAATAAATCAAGGGATTATCATTAATTTTGCAGGATGTGTTTGTCATATAAAACGGAGGGGGTGATCACATTTTTGGGTTGTGAGGTCAGAGGTCACATAGGTCAGAAAAGGGATTTTACATTGACATGTTTTATACTTGGCGGGAGTTCCGGTGACACCCCTGGGCTTTACCTGGAGGCGGGACCTGGACTGGGGGGCGTTGCTACGGTAATTTCCCGGCACGGACATTTCGTCCACACTGCTCTGCGGCCTCAGACACTTGAAGTTAAAGGCTGGTTTATGGCCTGAAAAGACAAACGACAAAATAACGATATTAATTACCGTTTTGTATTTAAATCACAAAATTATTATTATTATTTTTTTTTATTTATGGAAAACCAAAATGAAGTGACCTGGAAATGCAAAAATTAATATGAAATTAGGACCAGCCCATAATGAACAGGAAGTGCCCCAAAATCAACAATAAGAGACCCATAGGTACCGCAAAACCAACAGGAAGTGCCCTGGAAATGCAAAAAGAATAAACAGGAAGTGACCAATGAACAGGAAGTGACACTGGACCATGAACAGGAAGTGTCCAAAAATAAACAGGAAGTGGTACCCCTAAACCAACAGGAAGTGACCCATAGGTATCGCAAAACCAAAAAGGAAGTGACCCAGAAACATAAGCGGATTTTAAGGGGGGGGGGGCTTGCCCCCCCCGGTGGCCAAAAAGTGTCATTGCATGCAATTGACTTTCCTATATATATACAGTGGGGCAAATAAGTATTTAGTCAACCACTAATTGTGCAAGTTCTCCCACTTGAAAATATTAGAGATGCCTGTAATTGTTAACATGGTTAAACCTCAACCATGAGAGACAGAATGTGGGGAAAAAAAACGGAAAATCACATTGTTTGATTTTTAAAGAATTTATTTGCAAATCACGGTGGAAAATAAGTATTTGGTCAATACCAAAAGTTCATCTCAATACTTTGTTATGTACCCTTTGTTGGCAATAACGAAGGTCAAACGTTTTCTGTAACTCTTCACAAGCTTTTCACACACTGTTGCTGGTATTTTGGCCCATTCCTCCATGCAGATCTCCTCTAGAGCAGTGATGTTTTGGGGCTGTTATTGGGCAACACGGACTTTCAACTCCCTCCGCAGATTTTCTATGGGGTTGAGACCTAAAGACTGGCTAGGCCACTCCAGGACCTTGAAATGCTTCTTATTATGCCACTCCTTTTTTGCCCTGGCTGTGTGTTTGGGATCATTGTCCTGCTGAAAGACCCAGCCACGTCTCATCTTCAATGCCCTTGCTGATGGAAGGAGATTTTCACTCAAAATATCTCAATACATGGCCCCATTAATTATTTCCTTTACACAGATCAGTTGCCTGGTCCCTTTGCAGAAAAACAGCCCCAAACCATGATGTTTCCACCCCCATGCTTCACAGTGGGTATGGTGCAATTCAGTATTCTTTCTCCTACAAACAAGAGAACCTGTGTTTCTACCAAAAAGTTCTATTTTGGTTTCATCTGACCGTTACACATTCTCTCAGTCCTCTTCTGGATCATCCAAATGCTCTCTAGCGAACCGCAGACGGACCTGGACGTGTTCTTTCTTCAGCAGGGGTCACGTCTGGCAGTGCAGGATTTGAGTCCCTGACGGCACATTGTGTTACTGATAGTAGCCTTTGTTACTGTGATCCCAGCTCTCTGTAGGTCATTCACTAGGTCCCCCTGTGTGGTTCTGGGATTTTTGCTCACTGTTCTTGTTATCATTTTGATGCCACGGGGTGAGGAGGGAGTTGAAAGTCCGTGTTGCCCAACGACAGCCCCAAAAAATCCCTGCTCTAGAGAAAATCTGCATGGAGGAATGGGCCAAAATACCAGCAACAGTGTGTGAAAAGCTTGTGAAGAGTTACAGAAAACGTTTGGCCTCCATTATTACCAACAAAGGGTACATAACAAAGTATTGAGATGAACTTTTGATATAGACCAAATACTTATTTTCCACCATGATTTGCAAATAAATTCTTTAAAAATCAAACAATGTGATTTTCTGTTTTTTTTTCCACATTCTGTCGCTCATGGTTGAGGTTTAGCCATGTTGACAATTACAGGCCTCTCTAATATTTTCAAGTGGGAGAATTTGCACAATTAGTGGTTGACTAAATACTTATTTGCCCCACTGTAAAAGTTGTAAAGCAATAAATCCAACAAAAACAAATGAAATGAACAAAATAATATTATTTTTATAATGGGTCAAAATTATTTTTTGAGCACCTTGGACAGTCATTTGCTTTGCATATAATTTTCAAAAAAACAAACAAACAAAAAAAAAAAAGGTATCATTTTTTATTATTAAATATATATAAATAATTATATATTAATATTATATATATATATATATATATATATATATACACATACACACACATATATATATATACATACACACACACATATATATATACATACACACACACACATATATATATAAATACATATATATATATATATACATACATATATACATACATACATATTATATTTAAAATGATTTTTTTCTTTGATTGAAAATTTTTTTTTTGATTGAAGCAACTTTTTGGGGGATTGAATGATTTAGACACAAATGTCCTAATCATAATATGACCCAAACACAAAAAGCATTGCTTCAATCAAAGAAAACTTTTTCAATGAAATCAAGTGTTCAAATGCAAATTTTTCAATCGCAAATATTTTTTCGCATTCAAAAACTTTTTCTATGATTTAAAAAAAAAATTTGTTTTGATTGAAGTGATTTTCTTTTTGAAAATCTTTTTTGAAGCAACTTTGTTTTGATTGAATAATAAAGACAAAAATGTCCTAGCCACAATGTGGCCCAAACACAAAACAACATGACTTTAATCCAAAAAGTTGCTTCAATCAAAAAAACTTGACTTCAATTTAAAAAAAAATATTCAAAGAAAAATAGCTTTCACATGTATTTTTTTAGTTTCAAATTTAATTTCGCATTCAAACACATTTTTTTTTTATTGAAGCGACATTTTTTTGGTTAAAAATATATATTTTAATTTAAGCAAAACAATTTTTTTGATTGAAGCAACTTTTTGTTTTTTAATAACAAAGACACAAATCTACCTCCATATGGCTCTGCCCAAGGGATACAATTTTTGACTGGGGTAACTACATTGGCACGACACCGGTGGGCGTACCATATTCAATGGATGACGATCTTGGCGAAAAGTATTGCCTTTAGCAGCCTGATTTAGAATTCCCCTCAAGAATGATGGGAAACAAAAAACGCTCATTGTCAACTTATTATTCTAAATATTCTTGTAAGTTGATTTTATTGCTGACACTGCATTTCGGGATCATCAACATGTTGTGCCCCCTGCCCCAAAAGTCAATCTCCGCCTATGCCCAGAAATGCAAAAAAGTCAACAGGAAGTGATCCTGGACCGCCCCAAAATGTACAGGAAGTGACCCATAGGTACTCTCAAATCACCAGGAACTGACTAGGATGATTGAATGCTAATTCTTTAGCGCGATTGATGGCGCAAGACATCCAATCCATTTCGAATGGAAGATTGGACGTCCAGTGCCGTCAGTGGCAGCCAGTGAGAAGAAAGTAACCCACAAATGAACAGGAAGTGACCCGAAAGCTACAGGAATGGAGAGCAAAGCATCCCCATGCAATTTCTCCAATGTTCTGCTTATTCAGTGGCACTGACACAAAATGGCTGACAAGCGATAACGGCCATCCCCTTTGGCGTCAAGCATCTAGCTCTACATATAAGTGGTAACTAGTATCCTTGACCTTTGGGAATTGAGGGCAGCAGCCTCCTCCTGACAAACTTGGCGCCATTGCCGCTATCGCTGCCGTTGTAGCCGTTGCTGGCGTAGCCTCCGTTGCTCACGTCTACGCTGACGACACTGCCGCCGTTTTCCTCGTACGTTGAGTACCCGTTGACGTTGGGGTAGACACCCCGTCCTCCGTCGTCTCCGCCCGCACTGACCGCGCCTTCCGAGCTCCGCCCGTTGTAGTCCAGCTCGGGCGGAAGGGGCGAAGCGGGCTCGGGATACACGTAGCTAATGGATAGCGACAATTAGAAGGAAAGCGAACCGTGCCACTTGCATATGTGAAAAATACATTTGAGTAATTTTGTCTTGAGTCATGTTCGTTAGAATGTCATTGCATTGACTTTGATGGGAATGTTACCCCTACCAACATGGTCGCCATGAGGCTAAAAGCTGTTTTCATGCTCTTCCATTCAATTGAAATAAGTTGGTCACTAGTAAATGTCCGATCCATTTCAAATGGGACGTTGTCAAAGCATGAAAACACCTTATATCGCCCCGCCAAAATTGCTTCAGGGCAGCCATGTTAGTAGGGGCAACATTCCCATTAAAGTCAATGCATTGACATAAAAATCAAGTTCTCACTAGCTTACTTTTAAAGATTATATCAATGTCAAAGCATTGACTTTGATTGGAATGTTGCCCCTACCAACATGGCCGCCATGAGGCTTATTGACACAGGCGACGAAACGTATTTTCATGCTTCTCCTTTCAATTGAAATAAGTTGGTCACTAGTAAATGTCCGATCCATTTCAAATGGGACGTTGTCAAAGCATGAAAAAACCTTATATCGCCCCATCAAATTGGCTTCAAGGCAGCCATGTTAGTAGGGGCAAACTTCACATTAAAGTCAATGCATTGACATGAAAATCAAGTTACCACTAGCTTACTTTTTAAAAATTATATCAATGTCAAAGCATCTGCTATTTATTTATTGTCATTTGTACGCCGCCTGCCCTCCCACATCAAAAGGATTGGACGTCTAGCGCTGTCAATGATGGGAACAGGGCCCCCAACAAACCAAAAGTGGCATTTGTCATGTGCCAAAATTTTGCCATGTTGCATTCTTTTTGCCATGTGGCAAAATGGATTTTGCCACGTGGCATAGCCTTACTTGGGTGCCAGTTGAATGTCAATGTGCTTTACTGTAAAGTGTATGGTTAAAAAATCGCAGCCACACATGTTTTTCTGTCATTTAAAATGAATGGAAAATTGGAGGTGCACAGCCGTCACTGGAATTGCCTTACTTGGCTGCCAGGTGAATGTCAATGCGCTATAATGTAAAGTGTAGGGTAAAAAATCACAGCCACACGTGTTTTTCTCCCATTTAAAATGAACGGAAAATTTGGACATGCATAGCCGTCAATGGCATGAACATGCATTGCCTGCAAAACTGCCATATACCCCCAAAAAAGCTACAACCCCCCCAAAAAATGCCACAAACCAAAATGCATTTAGCCACATGGCAAAAAAGAAATGTCACATGTCAAAATCAATTTTGACATATTGCAAAAAATATGCCACATGGCAAAAAAAAATGCCACATGGCAAAAAAATGCCACTTGGCAAAAACCATTTTGCCACATGTAAAAAAAAAATGCCACATGGCAAAATCCATTTTGCCACATGAATTTTTTTTTGCCACATTGCAAAACAAATGCCACATGGCAAAATCAATTTTGTCTCATGGCAAAAAAATGCCACATGGCAAAAAAATGCGACATGGCAAAATCCATTTTGCCACATTGCAAAAAAATGCCACATAGGAAACTCCATTTTGCCACATGGCAAAAAAATGCCACATGGCAAAATCCATTTTGCCACTTTGCAAAAAAATTGCCAAATGGCAAAAAAAATGCCACATGGCAAAAAAAAAAAAAGCCACATGGCAAACTCCATCTTGCCACATGGCATAAAAACTGCCACATGGCAAGATCAATTTCGCCAAATGGCAAAAAAATGCCACATGGCAAAAAAATGCCACATGGCCAAATCCCTTTTGCCACATGGCAAAAAAAATGCCACATGGCAAATAAAAATGCCACATGGCAAATAAAAATGCCACAAGGCAAAATCTATTTTACCACATGGCAAAAAATTGCCACATGACAAAGTCCATTTTGCCACATGGCAAAAAAAGTTTGCCACGTGGCAAAATAAAATGCCACATGGCAAAATACATTTTGCCACCTGGCAAAAAAATGCCACATAGCAAATAAAAATGCCACATGGCAAAATCTATTTTACCACATGGCAAAAAATTGCGACATGACAAAATCCATTTTGCCACATGGCAAAAAAAGTTTGCCACATGGCAAAATAAAATGCCACATGGCAAAAAAAGTTTGCCACATGGCAAAATAAAATACCACATGGCAAAATCCATTTTGCCACAGGGCAAAAAAATGCCACATGGCAAAATCCATTTAAGCAGCGAACGAGCGACAAAGAATAAGTAGCAGATGCTTTGACATCGATATAATCTTATATAAATAAGCTAGTGGTAACTTGTTTTTCTTTTCAATGCATTGAATTTAATGGGAATGCTGCCCCTACTAACATGGCTGACCGGAAGCCATTTTGATTTCATTGAGTTAATCACTCGTAAACGTCCAATCCGTTTGAAGCGGGGGATATTGATAAAATAATCTTTTAAAAATTGGTTTAAGATCTGATTTTAATGTAGTGCTTTGATGGGAATGTCGCTTCAGGGCGGCCATGTTGGTAGGGGCGATGAACCTTTTTGTCTTTTTGTGCATTTACCTTCAATTGAAATGAGCTTATCACTGGTAGACGTCAACGAACACCAATAAGTTAACTAGTATTTGATTTGAATTTAAATGAGACTGTCAAACGAAATTAAATTTGAAGGTGACGGCACTATTGTAATACAAGAAAATAAAACAGAGTGGCTAAACTGAGCAATGTTTACTTCCTTACGAGTTTTCAAAGGTAAGATTTGCAGGCTCTCTTTCACTGTTGGCTACTTGTTCAGCCTCTGCGGGTAATGTGGCCTCCTGAGCCAACAACTCCAACGCATCCGGAGGGGGGGGAAGGTCGCTTATGGAGTCCGCCCTGTTAACAACATCGGAGAAAAGAACGAGACTTTACAAGACCAAGAATTGCATCAAAACGTGTAGATCAGTGATGTCAAAACTGTCAGTGACCCAAAATCAACAGGAAGTGCCCCGATATTAACAGGAAGCTCCAAAAATCAATATGAAGAGAGCCAAAATCCACTGGAAGTGACCTAGAAATGTCCCAAAATCAATAGGAAGTGACCTTAAAATGTCCCAAATTAACGGGAAGTGAGTCAATATCAACAGGAAGTGATCTAGAAATGCCTAAAAATCCTGTGTAAGTGACCCAATATCAGTAAATGCTCTAAAATGAACAGAAAGTCACCTGATATCAACAAGAAGTGACCCGAAATCTATAGGAAGTGAAGTTAATATGTCCCAAATTAACAGGAAGTGAACCAATGTCAACAGGAAGTGACCTAGAAATGCCTAAAAATCTTGTGTAAGTGACCCTACAATTAACAGGTGCTATGAAGAGGAAGTGACCCAGAATCTACAGGAAGTGATTTATGGGAGTTAACCAACCATCACGCTAACATCCCTGCACAATTTCTCCAGAAATTTCATGAATTATTCATAAAAAATTTTAAAGTTAGTTTTTTTAAGCCTACAAAGGCTTGTTTTTCCTGTTTTTTAATGACCAATCACGCTGAAACCCACCTGCTAGGAAGAATGTCCGATCTGACCGGTTGTTCCGTGACCACGGTCTCTCCCATCGGTAAGCTCGGTGTGGGCGGCACTACCACAACGTCCGCCTCCGCTTCGGCGACGACGGCCGTCTGCCGCACGAGTGTTTCGACGGGCGGAAGGGGCGTGTTTGCCGCCGACGTTCCCTGCTCGCTTTCGAATATCTCGTCGGCGCCCTCTTCATCCTCCAGGTCACAAGCCATGGCCAGGCGCATCTCCGGAGCCAGATCCTGCAGCGTCCGCAGTCCTTGCTGAGAACAATAAACTGTATTCATTTTCCATGGCAAAAACATGGAAAACCTCACTTTTCAAAATGTATCTCGTATGCCATTTTTTTTATCCGATTCAAATAATTTAGTCATAAAAGAAATTCAGGAACTCAAGACACACTACAACGTAAGCTTGCACTACAATTTGAACAAGAAGTGAACTGGATGTGCCCAAAATCAATCAATGAACAGGAAGTGGCCCTGCAGTAACCCCAGATGGACAGGAAGTGGCCCGAAATAAACAGAAATAACACGTAGGTGCCCCAAAACCATTATCACGTGACAAAGGAAATGTGAAAAATCAATAGGAAGTGACCATGCACCACCCCAAAATGTACATTAAGTGCTCCAAAACCAACAGGAAATGAACCATAGATACCCCAAAACCAACAAGAAGTAACCTGGAAATACCCCCAAATCAACAATGAACAGAACGTGACCCTGCAGTACCCAAAAATGTATAGGAAGTGCCCCAAAATCAACAGGAAGTGACCCGTTGGTGCCCCACAATCAACAGCAAAATGCCCCAAAATGAACAGTAAATGCCCAATGAACATGAAGTGAAACTACACTACCCCAAAATGTAAAGTAAGTGCCCCAAAATCAACAGGCAATGACCTGTAGGTGCCCCAAAATCAACAGTAAGTGTCCTGGAAGTGTGCAAAACTCAACCAAGGAGTGACCAAAGTGACCCTGCGCCACCACAAATGTAAAGAAGGTGCCCCAAAATGAACAGGAAGAGACCTGGAAATGCCCAAAATGAATAAATGAACCGGAAGTGACGCTAAAATACCCCAAAATATACAGGATGTGCCCCAAAATCAACAGGAAGTGACACGTAGGTGCTCTAAAACTAACATTAAGTGACGTGGAAATGTGCAAAAATCAACAGGAAGTGACCAAGTAACAGGAAGTAACCCTGCAACACCCCAAAAGGAACAGGAAATGCCCCAAAATCAACAGGAAGTGAACCTGCATCACCCCAAAATTGTACAGGAAGTGTCGCAAAATCTACAGGAAGTGCCCAATGAACAGGATGTGACCCAGAACCACCCCAAAAAGTACAGGAAATGCCCCAAAATCAATAGATAATTACCTGGAGATATCCCAAAACCAACAGCAAGTGAACTGGAAATGCCCCAAAATCAATAGGAAGTGAACTTGAATCACCCCAAAATTGTACAGGAAGAGTCCCAAAATCAACAGGAAGTGACCAATGAACAGGAGGTGCCCCAGGACCACCCCAAAAAGAACAGGAAATGCCCCAAAATCAATAGGAAATTACCCGTAGATACCACAAAACCAACAGCAAGTAACCTGGAAATGCCCAAAAATCAACAGGAAGTGACACTGTATCACCCCAAAATTGTACAGGAAGTGTCCCAAAATCAACAGGAAGTGACCAATGAACAGGAAGTGACCCAGAACCACCCCAAAAAGTACAGGAAATGCCCCCATATCAATAAGAAATGACCTGTAGATACCCCAAAACCAACATCAAGTGACCTGGAAATGCCCGAAAATCAACAGGGAGTGACCAGTCAACAGGAAGTGACCCTCAACTACGCCAAAATATACAAGAAGAACCCCAAAATCAACAAGAAGTGACACGTAGGTGCCCAAAAACCAACAGCAAGTGACCCTTAGGTGCCCCAAAATGAACAAAAAGTGCCCAATGAACAGGAAGTGACCCTACACCACCCCAAAATGCAAAGGTGGTGTCCAAAAATCAACAGGAAGTGACCCGCAGTGCCCCGAAGGGAACTTATGTTACCAATGAATAGGAAGTGACCTCCAACCACCCCAAATTGTACTGGAAGTGCCCCAAAACCAACAGGACGTGACCTGGAAATGCCCCCAAAAAATCAACAGGAAGTGACCCCAAACCACCCCAAAATGTACAAGTGTACCAAAATCAACATAAAAACCCACGGATACCTCAAAACCAACAGGAAGTGGCCTGGAAATGCACAAAAATGAAGAGGAAGGGACCCTGCATCACCCCAAATTGTACAGGAAGTGTCACCAAAAACAACAGGAAGTGACCCAAAACCACTCCAAAAAGTACGGGAAATGCCCCAAACTCAACAGGAAGTGACCAATGAACAAGAAGTGACCCTCCGCTATGCCAAAATATACCACAAGAGCCCCAAAATCAACAGGACGTGACCCATAGGTGGCCCAAAGTGAACTGTATGTTACCAGCAAATAGGAAGTGACCCTGCACCACCCGAAAATGTACAGGAAGTACCCCAAAATCAACAGGAGGTGACCCGTAGGTGCCCCAAAATGAACAGGAAGTGACCCCGAACAACCGCAAAATGTACAAGAAGTGCCACAAAATCAACAGGAAATGACCTGTAGATACCCCAAAACCAACATGAAATGGCCTGCAAATGCAAAAAAATAAAAAAGAAGTGATTTACTTGTTACTAGTTAGTTACCGGATCGGATAACTTCTGTCTAGTTAGCCTTTCGTTTGCTCTGGACCATGTGGCCCCCATTTAGTCTGTGTATTCTATTCAATGTTCTATGTTGCCTCCTGACCCCTCCCATCCAATTGTTTGCCCCTGAATAAAGAAGGTTGCTATCACACCAGCTGGGGGGAGAAGCTATCAACCTCCACAAAAGCTAGACTTCCTGCGTGTTCTTTTTAGCCAAGCTAGGTGTACATAAACCTAGCTTCAAATCTAACACATGCCTTTGACAAGGATAGACGTCCAATTATTGGTTACCTGAAGAGAGGCGGCCTTGTCTTTTTTCTTGGATTTTCGCTCCCTTTCTTTTCTTTTGCGGTATTTTTTAAAATAGTCTTGAATCAAGAAGCTGGCATAAAACTTCCCGCACGTCACCTCGTCCCCTGGGAAGCAAAGGACAGGTTGGAATTTTCTGCCCGCGCCTGGGAGAAACCAGGCAGAAGAGTCTACCTCTAGGGGGAGGAATGATTTCGTCGATGAGTTTAGGCTTGGTCCGCTTCCAGAGTTTCTTGATGATCAGTTTCAGCTCTTCGTTCTGCTGATCGATGGGTCCTAAAGTGACGGGGACAATGGGTTACTAACCCTAACCACTCACGACACGATGCATCTCGATATGCCAAATCACGATACGATATGTCACGATACCATATCAAAAAATATTTGTAAAAAGTAACTACAATTTGTGGAGAAATTGTACTGGTAGCTTTGTTAAGACAACTCTTGTTGATTTGGGGGCATTTCTGGGTCACTTCCTGTTGATATGAGGTCACTTCCTGTTGATCTGGGGGCATTTCAGGGGTCATGTCCTGATGAGTCAGGCCACTTCCTGTTGATTTAGGGACGTTTCAGGCTTAGGTCCGGTTAAATCAAGGTCACTTCCTGTTGTTTGGGGGGCATTTCAGGGTCACTTCCGGTTGATTTCGGGGTGTTTCAGGGTCACGTCCTGTTGAATTGGGGCAATTTGAGGTCAGGTGAATTCCTGTTGATTTTGGGCATTTCGGGGTAAATTCCTGGTGATTTAGAGGCATTTCAGGGTCACGTCCCATTTAATCAGGTCACTTCCTGTTGATTTGGGGGAATTTGAGATCACTTCCTGTTGAGTTCGGGTCTTTTCCTGTTGATTTGGGGCATTTTAGGGTCACTTCCTGTTGATTTGGGGCATTTCGGAGTCATTCCTGTTGATCTAGGGGCATTTCAGGGTCACGTCCGGTTGAATCAGGTCACTTCCTGTTGATTTGGGGCAATTTGAGGTCACTTCCTGTTTATTTGGGGCATTTACAGGTCAGTTCCTGTTGATTTGGGGCATGCCAGGGTCACTTCCTGTTGATTAAGAGGCATTTCAGGGTCACGACCGGTTGAATCAGGTCACTCCCTGTGGATTTGGGGCAATTTGAGGTCACTTCCTGTTGAGATCGGGTCCCTTCCTGTTGATTTGGGGGCATGCAAGGGTCATTTTCTATTGATTTGGGGCACTTCCAGGTCACTTCCTGTTGATTTGGGGCAATTTGAGGTCACTTCCTGTTGATTTGAGGCGTTCCAGGGTCACGTCCTGTTGATTTCGGGGTGTTTCAGGGTCACGTCCTGTTGAATTGGGGCAGTTTGAGGTCGGGTGAATTCCTGTTGATTTGGGGCATTTTGGGGTCACTTCCTGTTTATTTAGAGGCATTTCAGGGTCACGTCCCATTTAGTCAGGTCACTTCCTGTTGATTTGGGGGAATTTGAGATCACTTCCTGTTGAGTTCGGGTCATTTCCTGTTTATTTGAGGGATTTCAGAGTCACGTCCCATTTAATCAGGTCACTTCCTGTTGATTTGGGGGAATTTGAGATCACTTCCTGTTGAGTTCTGGTCATTTCCTGTTTATTTGGGGCATTTATGGGTCACTTCCTGTTGATTTGGGGCATGCCAGGGTCACTTCCTGTTGATTAAGAGGCATTTCAGGGTCACATCCGGTTGAATCAGGTCACTTCCTGTGGATCTGGGGCAATTTGAGGTCACTTCCTGTTGAGATCGGGTCACTTCCTGTTGATTTGGGGGCATGCAAGGGTCACTTCCTATTGATTTGGGGCATTTCCAGGTCACTTCCTGTAGATTTGGGGCAATTTGAGGTCACTTCCTGTTGATTTGAACCATTTCAGGGTCACTTCCTGTTGATTTAGGGGGCGTTCCAGGGTCACGTCCTGTTGAATCAGGTCACTTCCTGTGGATTTGGGGCAATTTGAGGTCACTCCTGTTGATTTCGGATCATTTCCTGTTGATTTGGGGGCATGCAAGGGTCACTTCCTGTTAAACAGGTCACTTCCTGTATATTTGGGGCAATTTGAGGTCACTTCCTGTGGAGTTCGGGTCACTTCCTGTTGATTTGGGGGCTTGCAAGGATCCCTTCCTTTTGATTTGGGGCATTTCAGGGTCACTTCCTGTTGATTTGGGGCATTATGGGGTCACTTCCTGTTGAGATTGGGTCATTTCCTGTTGATTTGGGGGCATATCAGGGTCACTTCCTATCTATTTGGAGCATTTACGGGTCAGTTCCTGTTGATTTGGGGCATGCCAGGGTCACTTCCTGTTGATTAAGAGGCATTTCAGCGTCACGTCTGGTTGAATCAGGTCACTTCCTGTGGATTTGGGGCAATTTGAGGTCACTTCCTGTTGAGATCGGGTCACTTCCTGTTGATTTGGGGGCATGCAGGGGTCACTTCCTATCGATTTGGGGCATTTCCAGGTCACTTCCTGTTGATTTGGGGCAATTTGAGGTCACTTCCTGTTGATTTGAAGCATTTCAGGGTCACTTCCTGTTGATTTTGGGGGCGTTCCAGGGTCACGTCCTGTTGAATCAGGTCACTTCCTGTGGATTTGGAGCAATTTGAGGTCACCCCTGTTGATTTCGGATCATTTCCTGTTGATTTGGGGGCATGCAAGGGTCATTTCCTGTTAAACAGGTCACTTCCTGTATATTTGGGGCAATTTGAGGTCACTTCCTGTGGACTTCGGGTCACTTCCTGTTGATTTGGGGGCATGCAAGGGTCACTTCCTGTTGATTTAGGGGCGTTTCAGGGTCACTTCTGTTGATTTGGGGTAATTTGAGGTCACTTCCTGTTGAGATCGGCATTTCTTGTTGATTTGGTGGCATGCCAGGGTCACTAACTGTTGATTTGGGGCATTTCAGGCTCACTTCCTGTTGAGATGAGGTTACTTCCTATTGAGATCGGGTCACTTCCTGTCGCTTTGGGGGCATGCCAGGGTCAATACCTATTGATATAGGGTAACTTACTGTTGATTTGGGAGCATTTCGGCATCACTTCATGTTGATATCAGGTTACTCTTGTTGATTTGGGGGCATGTCTGGGTCACTTCCTGTTGATTTGGGCACATTCTTGGGTCACTTCCCGTTGATTTGGGGGTGTTTCGGGGTCACTTCGTGTTGATGTGGGGCATTTTGAGGTCACTTCCTGTTAATATCTGGTCATTTCCTGTTGGTTTGGGAGCATTTCGGGGGTCACTTCCTGTTAATATCTGGTCATTTCCTGTTGGTTTGGGAGCATTTCGGGGGTCACTTCCTGCAGATATCAGATCCCTTCACAGATCACATTTAGGAACATTTTGAGGTCACTTCCTGTTGATATCGGGTCACTTCATGTTCATTTAGTGACATTCTGGGGTCGCTTCCAGTTAATTTGGGGACATTTTAGGGTCATTTCATGTTGATATCAGGTCGCCTCCTGTTGATTTGGGGTATTTTGAGGTCATTTCCTGTTGCTATTGGGTCAATTCCTGTTGATTTGGGGTATGTCAGGGTCACTTCCTGTTGATTTGCGGACATTCTTGGGTCACTTCCTATTGATAGCAGGTCACGTCCTCTTGATTAGGGGCATTTTAATGTCACTTCCTATTGATATTGGGTCACTTCCTGATGATTTGAGGGCATGCCGGGATGGCTTCCTATTGATATTAAGCAGCTTCCTGTTTTTTTGGGGGCGTTTCATGACCACTTCCCGCTGATGTTGGGTCCCTTCCTATTGATATCATCGCCTGTTGATTTGGAGCCTTTTGAGGTTACTTCCTGCTGATATCAGGTCACTTTCTACTGATTTTGGAGCATTTTGAGGTCAGTTCCTGTTGATTAGGGGGCATGCTAGGATTACTTCTTGTTGATATTGGGTCACTTCCAGTTAATTTTGGGGACATTTTAAGTGTCGCATCCTATTTCGTGGCCACTTCCTGTTGATGTTGGGTCACTTCCTGCTGATATCCCCTCCTGTTGATTTGGGCATTTTAAAGTTACTTCTTGTCGATATCAGGTCACTTCCTGTTGATTTGGGTGCATGTCAGGGTCACTTCCTGTGAATTTGGTGAGATTCTGGGGTCACTTCCAGTTGATTTAGGGGCGTTTCAGGGTCACTTCCTGTTGATATTTATTGGGTCACTTCATGTTGATTTGAGGGCATGCCAGGGTCACGTCCTGTTGATATTGGGTGATTTCCTGTTGATTTGGGGACATTCTAGGGTCGCTACCTGTTGGTTTGTGGGCATTTCGGAATCATTTCCTGTTGATGTTGGGTCACTTCCTGATGACATCAGGTCACCTCCTGTTTATTTGGGACATTTTGAAGTCATTTTCTGTTGATATTGGGTCACTTCCAGTTGATTTGTGGACTTTCAGGGCCCACGTCCTTTTGGAGGTTACTCTTGTTGATCCTGTTGACATTGGTTCACTTCCTGTTGATTTGGTGACATCTTGGGATCACTTCCTATTGATTTGGGGGCATTTTGGGTCGCTTCCTGTTGATACAGGTCATTTCCTTGTTGATTTGGAGGCATGTCAGGATCACTTCCTGTTGATTTCGGGGTGTTTTGGGGTAACTTCCTGTTCATTTGGGGCATGTTGAGATCACTTCCTATTGATACTGGGTCACTTCCTATTGATTTAAGGGCATGCCAGGTTCACTTCGGTTGATATTGGGTCACTTCCTGTTGGTTTGGGGGGGGATTCGTGACCACTTCCCGTTGATTTTGGGTCACTTCCTGTTGATTTGGGCATTTTACTTGGCAGGTTACTTGTGGATATCGGGTCACTTTCTACTGATATGATGTGACTTCCTATTAATTTAGTAGCATTTTGAGATCACTTCCTGTTCATATTTGGTCACTTCCTGTTGATTTGTAGATATTCTGTGGTCGGCTTCCTGTTGGTTAGGGGGCATTACGTTTCGTGGCCCCTTCCTGTTGATGTTCGATCACTTCCTGTTGATATCACCTCAAGTAATTTGGGGCATTTTGAAGTTACTACTTGTTGATATTGGGTCACTCCCTGTTGATTTGGGGGCATTCTTGGGTCACTTCCTGTTAATATCAGGTCACGTCCTGTTGATTTCGGGGGTGTTCGGGGTTACTTCCTGTTGATTTAGGGCATTGTGAGGTTACTTCTTTTGGTTAACGGGTCACTTCCTGCTGATATCTGGTCACTTCCTATTGATTTAGGAGCATTTTGAAGGTCACTTCCTATTGATATTGGGTCACTTCATATTGATTTGGGGGCATGTCACAGCCACTTTCTGTTAATATTATGTCACTTCCTGTTGATTTGGGGACATTCCAGGGTCGCTTCCTGGTGGTTTGGGCCTCATTAGTGCCAATTAATTGTCGTTGGGTACTTTCAGTGGTTTTTGTGGCTATTTCCTGTTGATGTTGGATCACATCCTGTTGATATCACCTCCTATTGATTTGGGGCATTTTGAAGTTACTTCTTGTTGATATCGGGTCACTTCCTGTTGATTTAGGGGCATGTCACGGTCACTTCCTGTTGAATTCGGGGTGTTTTGGGGTCACTTCCTGTTGATTTAGGGGCATGTCACGGTCACTTCCTGTTTTGGGGTCACTTCCTGTTGATATTGGGTCACTTCCTATTGATTTAAGGGCATGCAAGGGTCACTTCTGTTGATATTTGGTCGCTTCCTGTTGGTTTGGGGACAACTCGTGACCACTTCCTGTTGATTTTGGGTCACTTCCTGTTGATTTGGGGCATTTTAAAGTTACTTCTTGTTAATATCAGGTCACTTGCTGTTGATTTCGGGGTGTTTTGGGGTCACTTCCTGTTGATTTGGGGCATGTTGAGGTCACTTCCTATTGATATTGGGTCACTTCCTGTTGATTTGGGGCCATTCTGGACTCATTTCCCATTGGTTTGGGCCTCATGAGCGCCATTTAATTGTCAGTGGTTACTTTTGGTATAGCTGCTGAGATTTGACTGAAATATTGATGGGCTAAAGTCATGTAGCAGTGCATCTAGTCTATATATTAGGATCAGATTTTTCTGAACTCGATGCGAATCGTGACGTGTATGTCCATAAATCTAGCGACCGGATGGATAAATCATAAACATGTCAGAACCTTCGGTCTTGATCTTGAGCGATGTGCGCACCAGAGCAAAGAGAGTCGCATTGAAAGTGACCGTCCCGTCGGGGTGCAGAGGCACGTTCATAGAAACCAGCCTCTGGGTGGGACACAAGAGAAGACACAACAGTTAGTGCCGGCCAGCCTGCCAGCCATGGCATGAGAAAAACAATGGAAAATCACTAGAATGGTTAAAGTGTGTGATTCATTCCGGGCAGTGATGTGAAACGTTACCTTGCATGCGACCCGGTGAGGACAAAGTTTTCCAAAACCGAGGGGTGGCTGGATCCGCCGCAGCATGGTGATGACATCAATGTGCTTTATGCGGCCGCTGCGACGAATGCAGAGAAACAGACGGGTGAGAATCACGACGGTGCGGCCCGGACACGGTTGTAGTGTCTTTACGTGGCTTCCGGATCGTAGTCAGACCAAACTCTCTTAAACTCATCCAGGTGGTGGGTTCCCAAGACGGTCCAGTCTCGTGTCAGGTACTCAAAGTTGTCCATGATGACGGCAATGAACAAATTGATAATCTGGACAGGAGACAAAACAAGGACAGGTCTTTTTACATTTCTGCCAGACGCTATATGGCACTTAGAATGGAATGAAATAGAATCTCTATTGCTATTGCAAGTGCCAAAGTAGTCATTTTTGGGTCATTTCCTGAGGATTTTGGGGCATTTCCAGCGCACTTCCTGTTGATTGGTCACTTCCTGTAGATCTTGGGGCATTTCTGGGTCACATCCTGTTGGTTTTAGGGCGTTTTCCAGGTCACTTCCTGTTTATTGGTCACTTCCTGTACATTTTGAGGCAGTTACGGGTCACTTCCTGTTGATTTTTGGGAATTTCCAGGTCACTTCCTGTTCATATGTCACATCCTGTTGATTTTGGGGCATTTCTGGGTCACTTTCTGTTGCTTTAAGGGCATTTCCAGGTCACTTCCTGTTGATCTTTGCAATTTCCGGGTCACTTCCTATTCATTGGTCACTTCCTGTAGATCTTGGGGCATTTCTAAGTCACTTCCTGTTGGTTTTAGGGCATTTCCAGGGCACTTCCTATTGATCTTTTGGGATTTCTGGGTCAGTTTATGATGGTTTAGGGTATTTCCGGGTCACTTCCTGTTCACTGGTCACTTTCTGTTAATTTTGTGGCATTTCCAGGTCACTTCCTGTATATTTTGTGGCATTTCTGGGTCACTTCCTGTTTATCTTTGGGCATTTCCAGGCCATTTCCTATTCATTAGTTACTTCCTTTTTGTTTTAGGCAATTTTCAGGTCACTTCCTGTTGATTTTAGGGCTTTCCTGGTCACTTCCTGTTCATTGGTCAGTTCCAGTAGATTTTGGCGCAGTTACTGGTCACTTCCTGATGATTTTTTGGAATTTCTAGGTCACTTCCTATTCATATGTAACTTCCTGTTGATTTTGGGGCATGTCTGGGTCACCTTCTGTTGGTTTTAGGGTATTTCCAAGTCGCTTCCTATTGATCTTTGGCATTTCCGGGTCACTTCCTATTCATTGGTCACTTCCTGAAGATCTTGGGGCATTTCCAGGGCACTTCCTGTTGATCTTTTCACATTTCTGGGTCAGTTTATGTTGGTTTTAGGATATTTCCAGGTCACTTCTTGTTCATTGGTCACGTTCTGTTAATTTTGTGGCATTTCTGGGTCACTTCCTATGACCTTTGGGCATTTCCGGCTCACTTCCTATTCATTGGTCACTTCCTGTCGCTCTTGGGATATTTCTGGGTCACTTTCTGTTGGTTTTAGGGTATTTCCAGGTCACTTCTTGTTGATCTTTGGCATTTCCCGGTCACTTCCTATTCATTGGTCACTTCCTGTAGCTCTTAGGGCATTTCTAAGTCACTTCCTGTTGGTTTTAGGGCATTTCCAGGGCACTTCCAGTGAATCTTTTGGCATTTCTGGGTCAGCTTATGTTGGTTTTAGGACATTTCCAGGTCACTTCCTGTTTATTGGTCACTTTCTGTTAATTTTGTGGCGTTTCTGGGTCACTTCCTGTTGATCTTTTCGAGGTCACTTCCTGTTTATTGGTCACTTACTGTTAATTTTGTGGCATTTCTGGGTCACTTCCTGTTGATCTTTGGGCATTTCCGGGTCACTTCCTATTCATTGGTCTCTTCCTGTAGATCTTGGGTTATTTCTGGGTCACTTTCTGTTGGTTTTAGGGCATTTCCAGGTCACTTCGTGTTTATTGGTCACTTCCTGTATATTTTGGAGCATTTCTGGGTCACTTCCTGTTCATCATTGGGCATTTCCGGGTCATTTTCTATTGATTTGTCACTTCCTGTGGATGTTGGGGCATTTCCATGTCACTTCCTTTTGGTGTTGGAGCATTTTCAGGTCACTTCCTGTTCACTGGTCATTTTCTGTTAATTTTGTGGCATTTACAAGTCTTCCTGTTGATCTTTGGGCATTTCCAGGTCACTAACTATTCATTGGTAGCTTCGTGTAGATCTAGCATTTCTAGAACAATTTCTGTTGGTTTTAGGGCATTTCAAGGTTACTTTGGGTTGATTTTAGGGCATTTTGGGCATTTCTGGGTCACTTCCTATTGATTTAAGGGGATATCCCGGATCACTTCCGGTTCATTAGTTACTTCCTTTTTGTTTTAGGCAATTTTCAGGTCATTTCCTGTTGACTTTAGGGCATTTCCTGGTCACTTCCTGTACATTGGTCAGTTCCTGTTGATTTTGGTGCATTTCTATGTAACTTCCTGTTGATCTTTGGGCATTTCCGGCTCATTAACTATTCATTGGTAGCTTCGTGTAGACCTTCTGGCATTTCTAAATCACTTCCTGTTGGTTTTAGGGCATTTCAAGGTTACTTTGGGTTGATTTTAGGGCATTTTGGGCAATTCTGGGTCACTTAAGGGGATATCCCGGGTCACTTCTGGTTCATTAGTTACTTCTTATTTGTTTTAGGCAATTTTCAGGCGACTTCCTGTTGATTTTAGGGCATTTTAAGGTTACTTTGGGTTGATTTTGGGGCATATCCCGGGTCACTTCCGGTTCATTAGTTAATTCCTTTTTGTTTTAGGCATTTTCCAGGTCACTTCCTGTTAGTTTAAGGGCATTTTCAAGTCACTTTCTGTTGGTTTTGAGTCATTCTCGGGTCACTTCCTGTTGTTTTTAGGGCATTTCCAGGTCGCTTCATGTACATTGGTCAGTTCCTGTTGATTTTAGGGCATTTCCGTGTCACTTACTGTTCACTGGTCATTTCTTGTTGGTTTTGGGGTATTTCTGATGATTTTTGGGTCACTTCCGGTACATTTTGCATGGCTCTATGTTAATTTTGGAGCAAAAGTTTTTTTTGGAGGGGGCGGGGGGTCAAAAACAATGATCACCACCAATGGAGATATATATATTTTTTGCAGGTCGAAGATTAAAATCAATGACGTTTTTGTGGGGGCTGAATGTGTCATTGGAAATGAATAGATTGGACAATGCAAAGTGGTTGATGCGGTTTTGTGTGTCTTGATTTCGTGCATGTTTTGAAGCGTGAATGATGTGAATTTGACAAAAACTGGAGGACATGTAGCATATGTGAAATATCTGAGGCAATAGTCACTTGGCCTATAAAGAGTTAATGCTGACTGACCAGGTAAGCGCAGAGCATGAAGAAGCTGATGAAGTAGATGTAGGACAAGTTGCTACCGCAAGAGTACTCTTCCCCGGGCTCGGTGTCCGACTCCGGGTCGCAGCGACGGCCCGGCAGCGCCGCCAGCATGATCTCCTGCCACTGCTCTCCGGTGGCGCACCTGCCACATATGAAGTTTTTGAGTGGGAGGGACAAATGGATTGAAAGTCTACTAGTGATAAACTCATTTTAATAGTAATACACAACTAACACTCAGAAATGCAATAATTTCATGGTCACTTCCTGTTGATTTTCAGGCATTTCGGGGTCACTTCCTGTTGATGTCGCGTCACTTCCTGTTGACTTTGAAGCATTTTGTGGTCACTTCCTGTTCATTTAGGAGCATTTCAGGGTCACTTTCTGTTGTTACTGTGCGACTTCCTATTGATTTTTAGGCATTTCAGGGTCACTTCCTGTTGATATCGCGTCACTTACTGTTGGTTTTGGGGCCTTGTAGGTTCACTTCCTGTTCATTTAGGGACATTTCAGTGTCGCTTCCTGTTGCTATCAAGTCACCTCCTTTTCATTTTCCAGCATTCCGGGGTCAGTTCTTGTTTATATCAGGTACCTTCCTGATGATTTGCGGGAATTTATGATTACTTCCTGTTCATATTGGGTCACTTCCTCTTGATTTGTAGGCATTTCGGAGTCAATTCCTGTTCATATTGGGCCACTTTCTGTTCATATGCGGGAATTAGGGGTCACTTCCTGTTCATATTGGGCCACTTCCTGTTGATTTGTGCGCATTTCAGGGTCACTTCCTGTTCATCTGGCATCATTTGGGTGTCCCTTCCTGTTGATTTTCTGGCATTTCAGGGTCACTTTCTGTTGCTTTGCAAGCATTTCAGAGTCACTTCCTGTTGATTTTTAGGCATTTTGGGGTCACTTTCTGTTGATATCGGGTCACTTCCTATTGATTTGCGGGCACTTCAGGGTCACTTCCTGTTCATCTGGCATCATTTTGGTGTCACTTCCTGTTGATTTTCAGGCATTTCGGGGTCACTGTCTGTTGATATTGGGTCACTTCCTGTTGATTTCAGGGAACTTCCTGTTGATATCACATCACTTACTGTTGATTTTGGGGCATTTCATATTCATTATCTTTTTAAAATGTGTTTAAGCCAGTTATGCATTCCTGTTCACATTGGGTCATTTCCTGTTCCTGTTGGGCCACTTCCTGATGATTTTCACACATTTCAGGGAATGTCCTGTTGATATCACATCACTTACTGTTGATTGTGGGGCATTTCAGGGTCACTTCCTGTTCACATTGGGTCACTTCCTGTTGCCAAGCTGGAATTCAGGGTCAGTTGCTTTTCATATTAGGTCATTTCCTGTTGATTTATGGGCATTTCAGGGTCACTTCTTGTTCATATTGGACCACTTCCTATTGTTTTTAGGCATTTCGAGGTCAGTTCCTTTTGATATCAGGTCACGTACTGTGGATTTGCGGGCATTTCAGGGTCACTTCCTGTTCATATTGGGTTACTTGCCATTGATTTTTAGGCATTTTGGGGTCAGTTCCTGTTTATGTTGGGCCACTTCCTGTTGATTTGCGGGCACTTCAGGATCACATACTGTCTATCTGGCGTCATTTTGGTGTCACTTCCTGTTGTTATCAAGTCACTTCCTGTTGATTTTCAGGCATTCAGAGGTCAGTTCCTGTTGATATCGGGTCACTCCCTGTTGATTTGCGGGAATTCAGGGTCACTTTCTGTTCACATTGGGTCACTTCCTTTGGAGTTGCGGGCATTTCAGGGTCACTTCCTATTCATCTGGTGTCATTTTGGTGTCACTTCCTGTTGATTCTTATGCATTTCGGGGTCACTTCCTGTTGATATCAGGTCACTCCCTGTTGATTTGCAGGAATCCAGGTACACTTCCTGTTCATATTGGGCCACTTTCTGTTGATTTCCAGACAATTCAGGGTCACTTCCTGTTCATATTGGGTACCTTCCTATTGATTTTTAGGCATTTCGGGGTCAGTTCCTGGACATATTGGGCCACTTCGAGTTGATTTGTGGGCATTTCAGGGTCACTTCCAGTTCAACTGGCGTCATTTTGGTGTCACTTCCTGTTGATATAGAGTCACTTCCTGTTGATTTGTAGGCAATTTGGGGTCACTTCCTATAAAAACAGGTCACTTCCTGCTGATTTCGGGTCACTACCTATTGATTTGCGGGCATTTCAGTGTCACTTCCTGATGACAATGGGACACTTTCTGTTGATTTTTAGGCATTTCGGGGTCACTTCCTATTGCTATCGGGTCACTTCGTGTTGATTTCGGGTCATTTCCAATTGATATCGTGTCACTTTCTATTGATTTTTAGGCATATTGGGGTCAGTTCCTGGTTATGTTGAGCCACTTCCTGTTGATTTGCGGGACTTTTAGAGTCACTTCCTGTTCATCTGGCGTCATTGTGGTGTCACTTCCTGTTGATTTTGGGTCACTTCCTCTTGATTTGCGGGCATTTCAGTGTCACTTCCTGTTGACAATGGGTCACTTCCTGTTGATTTTTAGGCATTTCGGGGTCACTTCCTAATGTTATCGGGTCACTTCCTGTTGATTTCGGGTCATTTCCTATTGATATCGGGTCACTTCCTGTTGATTTCGGGTCACTTCCTGTTGATTTGCGGGCATTTCAGGATAACTTCCAGTTGACAATGCTTCACTTCCTGTTGATTTTTGGCTGTGCTAATGTAGATATTTGACCTTTCGTTGCCACTACTAAAATGGCGTCAGGGCAGCCATTTTGGTAGGGGCAACATTCCGATCAAAGTCAATTAATTGACTTTAAAATAAAGCCATAACTTTCTTAAACACATTTAAAAAAGATAATTAATGTGAAAGCCTCTACTATTTACTCAGTGGCTGCCATTGGTGGCACTAGAGGTCAAATCACTATGAGGTGGGAGGCCTGGCAGCGAACGAATACTCGTTCGCTTTAAATGGATTGAACTCAATTCAAGCTTTAGCAGAAGCATGAATAGACCCTTCATCGCCCCATCTGCAATGTGTGTAGCTGGCGGCCATCTTGGGTAGGTCAACCAGCATTTGAAAACAAAATCTCAAAGAGTACAAAACGCACAGGATCGTGGCATTTTTTTCTTAGCATTCGCTGATACAGATACCGTCATTTTAGTGCCGTATCGGTGTGACGTGACTGAAAATAAACGGCGACTGACCTGAATAAGACCAAGACGGCCATGAAGAAGGTCTGAAAGTTGCAGTTTCGGTTGATGTGCGTGTTGTCATCTACGGCCACTTTCCCGAAAGTCTGCGTGCGGAGAACCGGCAACCTTCTCAGCTTAAAAGCGCCGATTCGAAGGCCGGCAGACAACTCACCTGCATGCCAATGACGGCGTAGATGAAGAAGATCATGGCGATGAGCAGACCGACGTAAGGCAGAGCCTGAAGGATTGGGAAAACCAGAGAGGAAAATCACCACGCGCTCCACTTTTATTGGACTTGACCTTTGTCCTGACCTGGAGAGACTTGACGAAAGTCCAGAGGAGGGTTCGAATGCCTTCTCCTTTACTGAGAAGTTTGACCAATCGCAGCACTCGGAACAGACGGAAGAAGGTGATGGAAACTTTGCCGCTTTCGCCTTTGCCCTGGAGACCAGAGAGAGGAGAAGGTCAAACGATGTGCTGTAGGGAGAACATGGAGTTCTTCTGGGAGCTTACCTCGCCGTGACCTCCTCCGCCCTGAAAGACAAAATTCAGGGAGAGATAAATCAGTCATCAAGGGTTTGGTGAAACATCATCATTCAACATTATGTGATTCCCTGAGCAACAAGTCGTTTTAGTAGATAGTAGGTTACAGTTCTCATTTTTGTGGCACTGTAAATCCACAAATCTGAATAAGTACTGGCTAAGGTCGATGAATATTAATAGTGGAGGTCTCTGACTATTCCAATATTCAAAACTACTGATTATTACTGTACTCCATCCATCCATCCATCCATCCATCCATCCATCCATCCATCCATCCATCCATCCATCCATCCATCCATCCATCCATCCATCCATCCATCCATCCATCCATCCATCCATCCATCCAGCATCCATCCATCCATCCAGCCATCCATCCATCATCTGCCACTTAATCCGTGGTCGCGTCACGGGGGCTGCAGCTTCAGCAAGGAAGCCCAGACTTCCCTCTCCAAAGTCGCTTCAACCAGCTCCCCCGGCGGGATCCCAAGGTGTTCCCAGGCCAGCCGAGAGAAATGGTCTCTCCAGCGTGTCCTGGGTCGTCCCCGGGGCCTCACACCGGTGGGACATGCCCGGAACACCTCTCCAGGGAGGCGTCCAGGAGGCATCCGTATCAGATGCCCGAGCCACCTCAACTGGCTCCTCTCAACGCAGGAGTAGCGGCTCGACACCGAGTCCCTTCCGGTTGACCGAGCTTCTCACCCTATCTCCAAGGGAGAACCCGGACACCCTGCGGAGGAAACTCATTTCAGCCGCTGGTATCCGGGATCTTGTTATTTCGGTCACGACCCACAGCTCCTGATCATAGGTGGGGTAGGAACGTAGATCAATTGGTAAATCGAGAGCTTCGCCTTTTGGCTCAGCTCCTTCTTCACCACTACGGACCGTGCAGAGTCCTCATCACTGCAGACGCTGCACCGATCCTCCTGTCGATCTCCTGCTCCCTCCTACCCTCACTCGTGAACAAGACCCCAAGATACTTGAACTCCTCCACTTGGGGCAGTATCTCATCCCCGACCCGGAGAGGGCATACAACCCTTTTCCGGCTGAGGACCATGGTTTCGAATTTGGAGGTGCTTGTTTTCATCCCAGCCGCATAACACTCTGCTGTGAACCGCTCCAGTGAGAGTCGGAAGTCACGGCTTGACGAAGCCAACAGCACCACATCATCTGCAAAAAGCAGAAATACAATGCTGAGGCCACCAAACCGGACACCCTCAATGCTTCAGCTGTGCCTAGAAATTCAGAATCGGTGACAAAGGGTAGCCTTGGCAGAGTCCAACCCTCACTGGGAAACAAATTCGACTTACGCCAGCAATGCCGACCAAACTCTGACACCTGTCGTACAGGGAACGAACAGTCCTTACCAAGGGGCTTGGTACCCCGTACTCCCGGAGCACACCTCACAGGACTCCCTGATGGACACGGGCGAACGCCTTCTCCAAATCCGCAAAACACAAGTAGACTGGTTGAGCGAACTCCCGTGCACCCTCGAGGATCCTGCCGAGGGTGTAGATCTCGTCCACTGTTCCTCGGCCGGGATGAAAACCACACTGCTCCTCCTGAATCTGAGATTTGACTTCCCGATGGACCCTCTTCTCCAGCACCCCTGAATAGACTTTACCGGTGAGGCTGAGGAGTGTGATCCCTCTACAGTCCCTGACAAAAGTTGTCGCTTATCCATTTTGTAGAAACAATTGCTAATAACCTGACTTTTACTTATTCAATTGGTTTCAGAAATGAAAGCAAAGACCCCCCCCAAACGACGTTGAATGTACAAAAATATATTTGTTTCACTGAAAAAAGATTTATCATTTAATGAAGACATAAAGGTCAAATTTTGGCAAGAAAAAAGTTTTGTTGCCTACAGAAAGTAGTGTGAAAATTGAAAAAAAATGTACTTCAAATACAAAAATATGTTACATAACATAAGCAAATTAAGTAGTGGTGCTGTGAGATCCAAATTGAATATTTTGTATGACTTCCATTGACTTCGGCAAGTATTCATACAATTTATTGATGAAGTCTTCAGGAACATCAAAGAAAGCAGTCTTGCATGCCTCCCAGAGTTCATCAACATTCTTGGGTTTTGTCTTCCATGCTTCCTCTTTCATCCTACCTCAGACATGCTCAATGATGTTCATGTCTGGTGACTGGGCTGGCCAGTCCTGGAGGATCTTCATCTTCTTTGCATTGAGGAACTTTGAGGTAGAGATTGAAGTATGCAATGGAGCAGCATCCTGCTATAGAATTTGTCCCTTTTTATGGTTAGGAATGTAAGAGGCAGCTAAGATTTGTTGATATTTCAGACTATTTATGTTGCCTTGCAACCTGCAGATCTCTCGCACAACCCCATACTGGATGTAACCCCAGACCATGATTTTGCCACCACCAAACTTTACTGTTTTCTGAGTGAATCTCGGATCCATGCGGTCTCCAATAGGTCTCCTGCAATATTTGCGGTGACTGTGGTGTAATTCAATGGAAGATTCATCTGAAAAATCCACCGTTTGCCACTTTTCCAGCGTCCATCCTTTTGACAGACTGTGGGCTTTGGCAAATGCCACACTGTTTTTTAATTGTCTGCACCCTGAGAGATAAATAGTCTGACTATTTATCTCTCAGGGTGCAAACAGGGTGTGCGAGAGATCTGAAGGGTGGAAGGCAACAACGTCTGAAATATCAACAAATCTTAGCTGCCTCTTACATTACTAACCATAAAAAGGGACAAATTCTGCAGCAGGATGGTGCTCCATCGCATACTTCAATCTCTACCTCAAAGTTCCTCAAGGCAAAGAAGATCAAGATCCTCCAGAACTGGCCAGCCCAGTCACCAGACATGAACATCATTGAGCATGTCTGGGTTAGGATGAAAGGGGAAGCATGGAAGACGAAACCCAAGAATGTAGATGAACTCTGGGAGACATGCAAGACTGCTTTCTTTGATGTTCCTGATGACTTTATCAATAAATTGTATGAATCCTTGTCAAACCGCATGGACGCAGTCCTTCAAGCCCATGGAAGTCATACAAAATATTAAATTTGGATTTCACAGGACCACCACTAAATTCGCTTTTGTTATGTAACATTTTTTTGTATTTGAAGTACATATTTTGTTCAATTTTCACACTATCTTCTGTAGGCGACAAAACTTTTGTCTTGCCTAAATTTGACCTTTATGTCTTCATTAAATGATAAATCTTTTTTTCAGTGAAACAAATATATTTTTATACATTCAACATCATTTGGGAGGGTCTTAGCTTTCATATGAGCCATTTCTGAAACCAATTGAATAATTAAAAGTCAGGTTATTAGCAATTGTTTCTACAAAATGGATAAGCGACAAGACTTTTGTCAGGGACTAAATAATTGGAAGTGTGGAACACACTCTCCGGTCCTCCTTAAAAAGGGGGACCACCACCCTGGTCTGCCAATCCAGAGGCACTGTCCCGGATGTCCACGCGACGTTGTAGAGGCGTGTCAGCCACCACAGCCCCACAACATCCAGAGCCTTTAGGAACTCCGGGCTGATCTCATCAACCCCGGGGCCTTGCCACCGAGGAGCTTTCCAACCACCTCAGTGACTTCGACCCCAGAGATAGGAGAGCCCAGCTCGGAGTCCCCAGACTCTGCTTCCTCAAAGGAAAGCGTGTCGGTGGAATTGAGGAGGTTTTATAAAGTACTATTTAAAGAATTTTTTTTTAAAGTCCTACATGTATACTTTGCTCAGGTTACAGTTCTCATTTTCGTGGAACTTTGATTCCACACTTCTGAATCAGTTCTGGCCTAGTTAGTGAATATTAGGAGTGGACCTCTCTGTGTTGCTGGCTGGATGATTCAAATTCAGATTCAGAGATTTCTGTACTTGCATTAGTCTAATGTTGTTGTTACTTCAGCAGACTGCAAGGCAATGCTGCCGTTCACTGCCAACTATTGGACGGGAGTAGAAGTGCAGCCACTGAATTGTTTATTTCCAGCCAAAACACGTGTAAGGAGCGATACAAATGCATTTTGAATCGATGCGATAATTTCGCGACCTAAAATATCAAAATCGATCGTTTTCTACGTGTCGGGAAACAAGAGCACGTGCGTGATGTCCAAGTCCACAATCTCAACTCACGCTAAACTCCGAGACGGCTATGTCCAACACGCTTCCCACCACGATCAAGGCGTCGAAGGAATTCCATGGGTCGATGAAATAATGCTGCGGGGTTAAAAAAAATGTGTGTCCGGGTGAGCTCCGACGCGAGCGGTATCGGGATCGAGCGGCGAAATCTCACGTGCGCCCGGAGAGCCAGCAACTTGATGATCATCTCGATGGTGAACACCACCGTGAAGATCATGTTGAGGATGTCCATCACCGACGTGAAGAGTTTGGACTGCTCATAGTGCTGCGGAAGCAGAAAGAAGCTGAGGATCGCGTCCGGCGGTCACTGTTTGAGAGGTTTGAGAGTACCTGCACGGCAAGCGTGAGCGTGTTTCCCAGAATCAGGACGAACATGACGTACTCAAATTGGCTTGAGTTGATGATCTTCCAGAATTTCAGCTGCGATGGGTTTTTGGGGATGTAAATCTTGATAGGTTGCGCTTTGAGCGCGTAGTACACGCACTGGCGCTGGGGAACAAGCACAAAAAGAATCTTACCATATGGGCAGGTGTTTTGGTCAAAGAAACGTCCTGCCAGGGGTTGTTCAGCCAGACAGGCACGTTGTAGCGCATTCATATTGTTCATACAGAATCACAAGCTTTTATTTTGACACTGTAAAACCAGGGATTCGTGCAACTCTGCACTTGGCTCACTTTAGTGTCCGCAGCCACATCCCTTCATTCGCCTCCTCCCAGTCAAAAAGTATTCGGCGTCTAGCGCTGTTGTTTGCAGCCAATGGATAAACAAAGAAGTGACCCAAAATCATTAGGAAGAGACCAGTCAATGCCCCAAAATTAACAGGAAGTGATCCAATATCAACAGGAGGTGGCCCGAGAAAGAATGCCCTAAAATCAAGAGGAAGTGGCCCAAAAATTCCCCCCAAAAACAACAAGTGACCTAAAATCCACTGGAAGTAACCTGTGAATGTGCCAAAATCAACAGAAACTGACCCATTATCAACAGGAGGTGATCCAAAATCAGCAAAAGATGTCCCAGGAATGATTGCCCCAAAATCAATAGGAAGTGACCCAAAAATGCCCCCAAAACCAAAAGGAAGGGACCCAAAATCCACTGGAAGTAACCTGGGAATGCCACAATTTACACAGAAAGTGACCCAATATCAACAGGAAATGCTCCAAAATCAACAGAAATTGACTCAAAAGCAACAGGAAGTGACTAGGAAATGCCCCAAAATTAACAGAAAGTGATCCAAAACCAACAGGAGGTGACCCGGGAATGAATCCCCCCAAATCAATAGGAAGTGAACCAAAAATGCCCCAAAAACCAACAGGAAGTGACCTAAAATCCGCCGGAAGTAACCTGGGAATGCCCCAAAATCAACAGAAAGGGACCCAATATTAACAGGAAGAGATCCAAAATCAACAAGAGGTGTCCCGTGAATGACTGCCCCAAAATCAAGAGGAAGTGGCCCAAAAAATCTCCTAAAAAAAACAACTCGAAGTGACCCAATATCCACCAGAAGTAACCTGGGATTGCCTCAAAATCAACAGAAAGTGACCCAAAATCAACAGGAAGTGATCCAAAATCAACAAGAGGTGTCCCAGGAATGATTGCCCCAAAATCAACAGGATGTGACCCAAAAATGCCCCAAAAACCAAGAGGACTTGATCAAAAAATGCCCCAACAACCAAGAAGAATTGACTAAAAATCCACTGGAAGTAACCTGTGCAAGCTCCTAAATCAACAGAAAATGATCCAAAATCAACAGGAAGTGATCCAAAATCAACAACAGGTGTCCCGAGAATGATTGCCCCAAAATCAACAAGAAGTGACCCAAAAATGCCCCAAAAACCAAGAGGACTTGATCAAAAAATTCCCCAACAACCAAGAAAAAGTGACCCAAAATCCACTGAAAGTAAACTGTGCAAGGTCCAAAATCAATAGAAAATGATCCAAAATCAACAGGAAGTGATCCAAATTCAACAAGAGGTGTCCCGGGAATGATTGCCCCAAAATAAACAGGAAGTGACCCAAAAAAATCCACTGAAAGTAATCTGGGCAAGTTCCAAAATCAACAGAAAGTGATCCAAAATCAACAGGAGGTGACTCAGGAACGAATGCCCCCCAAATCAAAAGGAAGTGACCCAAAATGCCCCAAAAACCAACAGGAAATGACTCAAAATCCACCAAAAGTACCCTGGGAATGCCCCAAAATCAACAACAGGAAGTGATCCAAAATCAACAAAAGGTGTCCCGGGAATGATTGCCCCAAAAAAACCATAGGAAGTGATCCAAAAATACCCCAAAAAGCAAGAGGAAGTGACCCAAAATCCACTGTAAGTAAGCTGAGCAAGTTCCAAAATGAACAGAAAGTGATCCAAAATCAACAGGAGGTGACCCAGGAATGAATTCCCAAAAATCAATAAGAAGTGACCCAAAAATGTCCCAAAAACCAACAGGAAGCGACCCAAAATCCACCTGAAGTAACCTGGGAATGCCCCAAAATCAACAGGAAGTGGACGTTATAAGCCTGTATGCCATAATGTTATAGCGTATGAATTTTTGTACTGTGCATGGGAGTATTGTATCTGTAGCATTTCAGTTAAAAACAAGCAAGTACAGATAATGCATTTGCAACCTGATTTTTGTTGAGCTCGCAGTTTTTGAACTCGGCCTCCCCTTGCTCCCGGAAGGTGATGATAACGAAGCCCACGAAAATGTTCATCATGAAGAAGGCGATGATGATGATGTAGATGATGAAAAAGACGGAAATTTCCACCCGGTAGTTGTAAATGGGCCCGTGGTTGATGGCGTTGGCGTCCACGGCGCGGTACAGGAGCCTTCGTACGGGGGTCGTGGTTACCGTGGCGTTCGGACGAACCGCTTCGGCGAGTCGGGACGGCGACTTACTGCGGCCAGCCTTCGAAGGTGGAGACGGTGAAGAGCGCCAGCATGCCCATCAGCACGTTGTCGAAGTTGAAGTCGCTATTTTGCCAGATGCGCTCTTTCACCATGGGGTGGTTCATATCGCCGTCTTTGTACACCACAAAAGTTCCCCTGCGACACAGGCAGAGCTGTTTAGAGTAGCCGAAAATTGGACTCACCTTACTAACTAAGAATCCATAAAGGCCATGAAGACTGACTTGCACTCATCAGGTGTATGTTTGGCTTCATCCGTGCAGCTGTAGAACCTGCCCTGAAAGATCAGACGAAGGCGCGTGAACGCAACGCCGCCGAGAGCGCCGCCTCGTCCGGACGCACCTTGAAGAGCTGCACGCCGATGCAGGCGAACATGAACTGGAGCAGCGTGGTCACGATCAAGATGTTGCCGATGGTGCGGATGGCCACAAACACGCACTGAACCACATTCTGCACACAAAACATGTCATAGACCCTTTAAAAAATGCACATTTAAAGAACGGGCTGCGTTGACGGTGCTACATGTTCAATCCATTTGAAGCGGGAGGGATGGCTGCCACGTTCCCGCTTCAAATGGATCGCACGTCTACTATTGATTAACTTGTTTCAATTGATGGCTGAAGCATTAAAGTGGGGGTGTGGCCTATTTTTTTCGGGCATATGGTGTCCTTCTACAGCACATTCAAGAAACAATTTTACCTTGAGTTGATTTGTGAAAGCTACATATTTCATACAACACTTATTATATAAACATGTATTTGCATCCTGGCTGTCTCAAATGGCTGAAATGGGATTATCACTTAAAGAAAGTTGTCCCTTTCTCTCTCTCTCTCTCACACTCTCGCTCTCACACATTCTGTCACGCACTCGCGCTTGCTTTCACTCTCACAAACGCTCTCGCCCTCTCGCACATGCTGTTTCTCACAAGCGCTCTCTCTCATACACTCTCCCTCTCGCATGCTCTCACCCTTGCGCACGCTTGCTCTCGCACTCTAGCACACTCTCTCTCGCACATGCTCTTTCTCACCCACTCTTGCACACTCTCGCCCGCACGCACTCTCTCATGCGCTCACCCTCTCACACACTCTAACACTGCACACAGTCCCGCACAAGCTCTCACGCATTGCTCTCTCAGGAACGCATGCTCTCGCCATCGCTCACTCTCTCGCTCTCCCTCCTGCACACTTGTGCATGCGCTCTCCCAAGCGCTCTCCCTCTCACATGCTATCACACTCTCGCACACGGTCTCTCATGCACTCTCTCACGCTCTCGCCCACTCGCACGTGTACTTGCGCATTTGCCCTCTCACAATGCTCTCTCTCACACACGCTTACTCGCAAGTGCTCTCCCTCTCACATGCTCTCTCACTCTCATTCTCTCGCCCATGCACGCTCTTTCACACAACCGCTCTCTCTCGCATGGTCTCTTGTACTCTCCCTCTTGCACTCTTATCCTTGCACACGGTCGCTCTCACACTCTAGCACACTCTCGCAAGCACTCTCCTGCATGCTATCACCCTCTCGCTCTTACACACGCTCTCTCACCCACTCTCGCACCCTCCCGCCCAAACACGCTGTCTCTCATGCACTCTTCCTCTCACACACTCTAACATTCTTGCTCTCTCGCAGCTCTCACACGCTTGCTCTCACACACTGTGGCACACTCTTGACCTTGGTCACTCTGTCACTATCGCACGCTCTCTTTCACATGCTCTCTCGCATTAATAAGCGTCCTCCCTTATCACATGCTCTCACACTCTCGCACGCACTCTCTCACTCAAGCACAAACTCTCTCGCACGCTCTCGCCTGCACTCGCTCTCACTCTCGCACACACTCTCTTGCACGCTTTCGCTCTCTCTTGCCAATCTCACCCTCTTGCACATGGTCTCTCACACGCTCTCTCCCTCTCATATTCTCTCATACTCATGTGCTCGCTCTCAAACTCTCGCTTTCTTGCATATTCTCGCCCACACCCGCTCTCACTCTCGCATGCTCTTCGCACGCTTTCGCCCTCTTATACATGCTTTCTCTGGCACACGTTCTCCCGCATGCGCTCTCCCTCTCACATGCTCTCACACACTCTTGCCCTTTCCCACTTGCTCTCACTCTCGCACACTCTCGCCCGCACGCACTCTTTCATGCGCTCTCCCTCTCGTACGCTCTCAACCTCTCGCTCTCTCTCCCTCTCACATACTCTCACAGTCTTGGACGCTCTCAAGATCTTTGGTCTTGACCAAATGATGACCAAATAAAATGAATAAAAGCTCAAAAATGTTGAAATTTACATGTGACCTTTCCAAAATGGCCTCAGGGCAGCCATGTTGGTAGGGGCAAGCTTCCATTCAACTCAATGCATTGATTTGAAAATGAAGTCCAAACCAGCTTATTTCTTTATTTTTTATTTTTCCTAAACTTTGGAAGAAGCCACCTACTTTGAGTCCTTTGGCTCTGTTGATGGCGCGGAGAGGTCGGAGTACCCGGAGCACTCGTAGAATCTTCACCACGGAGATGGCACTGGAGCTGCACGATTTGGGAGGGGGGGTGGCGTTTTGGTAAAGGATAAAAGGAATGAGAAGCGAGCGACGGAGGGAGGCAAGTAGGCAGGCGCTTACTGAAGAAAAAAGGAGGTGAGCGACACGCTGACCACCAGCAAGTCCAGAAGGTTGAAGGCATTTCTGCAAAAGGAGCCCGTGTGCAGGAAAGCGCCATACACCGTCATCTGAAAAATTGACAACTCGTTTGATATAGTTTAGAGACCTCAAAATGCACCAAATATAAAATGAAAAAAAAAAAAAAAAAAAAAAAGTGTATATATATATATATATATATATATATATATATATATATATATATATATATATATATATATATATATATATATATATATACTGTATATATGTGTATATCCAGTATATATATATGCTATATATAAATTATTTTTTTATGTTTTTATTCATTTATTTTTATTTAAAAAGTTTTTAAAAAATGTCCCCTATTTTTAAAATGTTTAATTATATTTTATTATACTTATATTGATATTATTTTTGTATTTTTTATTTTAAAAATTCTTATATAAAGAATAAAAAAGTAAAGTATAAAGTACTTGACCATATAGTAAAAAAATCCCTTATTTTTCATTTTGTTCTATAGAAATAATCAATTTATACATTAATTAATTGAAAAACAAAAGGGAGAAATATTGTTCTAAAAAGTATTTAAACTGCTTTATTGTATTTTTTTATTTAAATGTATTTTTCTCATTATAAAACAAAAAAAAATCTATTACTTTTTACTGTATTTCATTTAAATAAAAATTCACTAAATTTTCTAATAAAATATATATATTTAAAAATGTATTTTCTTCATCAAAAAAAAAAAAAAAAAAAAGATTCCCTTATTTTTAAAATTTTATTCAATTTTTTTAATCCATCTATGTAATGATATGCAATGTTTGAAAATTATTGGATGGACATAGTTTAATGACGTTAAAAGCAAAACTGAAATGGATTTCTCATTTTCAAGGAGGTCAAGGAAAACCAAAAAAAGGCTTTACCTTCAGCACGATCTCCACCGTGAACACCGACGTGAAGACGTAGTCGGCGTATCCCAGCACCTGGGGAAGGAGGAGGAGCGGCGTCAAGTCGCGTTAGACGGGAGGCGGGGTTTCACTTACAATGTTTCGAAAGGAGTGCGATTTGATGGGGTCCTCGGCGGCCAGAGAGATGCTGCTCAGGATGATGAAGATGAGGATGAAGTTGGTGAAGTAGGCGTGATGGATGAGGTTGTGGCAGGCTACCCTCAAGCTGACAACAGCAAACATTCAATATTCATCACTCAACAATCAATAGAAAGTCACACAATATGAATGCCCCAAAATGAACAAGAGGTGACCCGGGAATAACTGCCCCCAAAATGAATAGGAACGGATCTGGGAATAAATGACCTAAAATCAACAGGAAGTGACCCGGTTATGCGCCAAAATTGACAGGAAGTGACCCAATTCAATGGAAAATGACCGTTTATATGCCCCAAAACAAACACAAGGTGCCGCAAATTGCACAGGAAGTGACCAGAAATGCCCATAATTGAACAGGAAATGACCCAAAATCAACACGACGTGACCTGGGAATGCCCCAAAATTAAAAGGAAGGGATCTGGGAATGAATGGCCCAAAATCAACAGGAAGTGACCTGGGCATGCCCGAAAATCAAAAGGGAGTGACCCGGCAATTAATGCCCCAAAATCAACAGTAAGTGACCCAAAATCAACAGGAAGTGTCCTGGGAATGCCCCAAAATCAAAAAGGAGTGACCCGGGAATTAATGTCCCATAATCAACAGGGATCTGGGAATGAATGACCCATAATCAACAGGAAGTGACCCGAGTATGCTCTAAAAATAACAGGAAGTCACCCAAGTCAACGGAAAATGACCCTTTAAATGCCCCAAAACAAAGAGAAGGTGCCGCAAATCCAAGAGGAAGTGACCAGAAATGCCCATAATTGAACAAGAAGTGGCCCAAAATCAACAGGAAGTGACCCGAGAATGCCCCAAAATTAACAGGAAGGGTTCTGGAAACGTCCCAAAATCAACAAGAAGGGATCTGGGAATGCCTGAAAATCAAAAGGGAGTGACCCGGCAATTAATGCCCCAAAATCAACAGGAAGGGATCTGGGAATGAATAACCCATAATCAACAGGAAGTGACCCGGGTATGCTCCAAAAATAACAAGAAGTGACCCAAGTCAACGGAAAATGACCCTTTAAATGCCCCAAAACAAAGAGAAGGTGCTGAAAATCCAAGAGGAAGTGACCAAAAATCCCCATAATTGAACAGGAAGTGACCCGGCAATGCCCCAAAATTAACAGGAAGGGATCTGGAAACGTCCCAAAATCAACAAGAAGGGATCTGGGAATGAATGAACCAAAGTCAAGAGGAAGTGACCCAAAATTAATAGAAAGTGACGTGGGAATGCCCCATAATCAACAGGAAGGGATCCGGGTATGCCCCAAAATTAACAGGAATTCCAGGGTCACTTCCTCTTTATTTTAGGTCACTTCCTGTTAATTTTGGGGCATTCCAACATCACTTCCTTTTGAATTTGGGTGACTTTCTGTTGATTTTAGAGCATTCCCATTTCCTGTTCATTTGTGGGTGTACATTTCCTGGTCACTTCATGTTGATGTTTGGGCATTCCCAAGGTCACTTCTTTTCCTTGTCCTGTTTAACTTGGGACGTTTACAGGTCATTTCCTGTTGACTTTGTTTCACTTCCTGTTGATTTCAGGAAATTCCGTGGTCACATCCAGTTGATTTTGGGTCACTTCTTGTTCAATTTGCGGCATTCCAACATCACCTCCTGTTAAATTTGGGTCACTTTTTGTTGGTTTTGGAGCATTCACCCTCTGTTCATTTTAGAGCGTTCCAGAGTCACTTCCTGTTGATTTTGTAGCATTTCAATGTCACTTCCTGTTGACTTAAAGGCCAAATGTGAAGTAAGGTTGGCCAACCATGTTTTTGAATAATATCAATGACTAAACAATTGTAAGCATATTTTCGTTTTTTTTTTTTTTTTTAAACGCAACCCTTCCAGAATCTTTGTTTAACCCATAGCAACGGCCTTGACAACGAAAATGCTTTTCTTCGACAATCTTCGGAATTGACGTCATACAGAGAACTGCGAGGGAAGTCCGCCATTCACACAGTATTGTTGCATTGCTTCTCGTAAGATTCCACGGCGGTGTGTGGCGATGTATTGCTCTCAATCTAAAGAAAAGTTGTATGAGTGGCTGAAGGATAGCAGGGCACGTAAATGGACATCTTTTGTTCGCACTAAGCGATTGAATTTCACGCCATCATCGAGTCGTATTCTCTGCTACAAGGACTTCGAAGATGCCTGCTTCCTCAACCGGTCTGCTTATGACCAAGGATTTGGAAAAATAGTAAGTGTGATTTCTGGATAGATGACTGATGAGTTTGTCAAAGCAGAGCTGCCAACTGTTGTGGAACAGTGCTTAATTTGTAAATCATAAGGTGCCGGAACGCAAAGTACATATGGGATGACGGCACGTGGACAGGTCCCGGAACATATTGTAATAGCCCGAATAGGGAAATAGAAAAGAGAGGAGTGAATGATGGCTTCCTTCACTTTATTGTGGCAACAGTTAAATAACAAATAACAAAAATAACAGCGGACGGCTGCAACATGCGACCGCCAACTTCGCTCTCACGCCGCACTCTTCTCCTCACATCCCGCTACGTCACCACTCTGCTGTCTGATGGCCCCTTCACGGGCTCGCACACAGTTACGGACATTACATTATGCAGAAAATGGTGCTGAAAACAAAACACAAATGCCCACTTGTCATGCTCTGGGACTTTCCTTTTTTTCTTTTCTATGTGCTTTTCTGAGTCGTTTTGAACCATCTTCCTTCTTTTTGAAAAAAGACTGTCTTTTTGACATGTTGAAATACCGTTTGATCCTGGCTGCTTGCTCCCAAGATGCGAATTTATTATTTTTTTTTTAAATGTCAGGGGTGTGATTTGTTGGTCCAGCTTCTCAGTGCACCAACAAATCTCTGACTCTTTCATATGACATTAATTTTCATAAACTACATGCAATTCTTGGTATTTGTTGTGTAAATTAATTTATGCATAATATTATTTTATACTGTAATGTCCTAACTGCGTGTGGTATTCTGATATCTTTTTCGAGGGACCCTGAAGTGCACGCAACATTACTCTTGTTTTGGTCACGTGACGCGGGAGTGTGATAGAGAGGCACAGGCTCTATCTATCGCTCTGCACAGTCTGCCGAGAGCCCCAAGCTGTGTTCGTACTGTTAGCTCCATGTGTTAATAAAGAAACAAAGTTGTCAGCGCATCGTGTGTTCGATACCTTTGTCAACAAAACGCTCATAACAAGACACTATGCACGATCCGTTTAAGAGACGCTGGGACTGGAGAGCTGTGGGTAGTAGGAAGCGAAGGGGAGATGAGCGAGAAGCAAAACTTCGCGGTTGAATGGGGCGGCAGTCCGCTATTATTTTGTTTTCTCATTGTTGCCACAATAAAGTGGAGAAAGCCATCAACGACTCATCTCCTTCTTTCCCCCCAACGTTTTTATATTATTATTTTATATGCACAAGAGGTGCCGGATCTGCCAAAATGAACATGAAGTCTGATGATTATTTTTTTTTAAACAATGTCATCAGATAGACAAAAACATAAAATTACAGTATGTGCAAATGCCTGCATCTTCAAATCATGAAAATAATAACAGCCTATATCTTACCAATCTTGTAATCTCGATGGGTCTTGTCTCCATTCCATGTCAGGTAGTCTAGGCACATTGTTTGCATCCTGATCAGTGTCTGGCTATTACATGTTAGGTCCAACATAAAATTCCACCCTCCTCTTCTTCCTCCAACTCTTCAAAAACTTGGATCTCCTCCCTTGCGCTCGATCTATCACTAATATCACTGTTTGAATCATTGTTTGAAGGGATTTGTATGGCGGCCATATGTATGGAGCTGCCATCGCTGTTCCCGGTGTGATGTATCACTTCCTGGTTCGTCCCCTTTCAGGCTCGAACTTTGGAAACGCGATTATTTTGTCAAATAAACAACATATAAATATTTTTTTTTCATGCTTTATTTGTTGGACAATGTTTAATTACTTTAATTGTGACCCTATTTGGCATGTTATGAAATTACTTCACATTTGTTCTTTAAGGGCATTCATTCCCAGGTCACTTCCTGTTGATTTTGGGTCATTTCCTGTTCAATTAGTGGCATTTAAATTAACACTCAGCTCTCACGTGGCGCAGAGGATGCCAAAATCCTTAACTCTCATTGCCCTGATAACAGTAACGTCGAAAATTGAAATTGAATTCTCCTGTCCAATTTACAACAGACAATAACTCTAAACAACGCCCAAACATGGCCTCCTTCCGGACCACAGCCAGCCTTACCAGAGCCTTTAAAAGACTGAATGTTTAACTAATCGTGGTCATTTTTCTCGGGAGTCTTTTGTTGACTTGTGATATGGTGACTCTGGATCCAGTTTGCCTCCTCGCCTGGGTCTCTCTGTGGTGTATGATTGCTGTCGACTTGGAATAAATTGTCAGCTTGTGTTTTGAAGCCTTTTTCTATCTTTTAGAATGGAGTCAGTACAAGGGGTTAAAACTAAGGTGAACGCCCGGAGTTTGGCCTTTTGGCTGGGTTGTCGGGGTTGCGCTGGCCTGGGTCATTGGAATTGGGCTAGCACAGTTCGGGCGGCTCAGCTGGCGTGATTCTGGCAATCTGGCTGAAAGGTCAGCTTCCTTCAGTCGCTACTTGTGAATTTTGGAGCATTCCCAGGTCATTTTTTTGTTAATTTAGGGGCATTCGTTTCCGGGGCATTTCCTGTCAATTTTGGGATGTTTACAGGTCATTTCCTGTTGACTTTGGTTCACTTCCCGGGCATTCATTCCCTGGTCACCTTTTGGGGCATTCCCAGGTCACTTCCTGTCGATGTGGGGTCACTTCCTCATTACTAACGTGCGACACTCACCAGTTCTTCTTGCCGAGAATGAAGAAGGAGCTCCCGTCAGGGATGGGCACGATCTTTTCTTTGGGACCGGAAAACTCTGGCTTTAACGGAGCAACTCCTGCGAGACCGGAAAACGGGACTTAGCTGCGTTCGCTTTTCCGGAACGCAGCGGGTAATTACCCTCCAGACCCTCGATGGCCCTCAGCTCCTCGTTCTCCTGCCAGTCGTCGTCCTCGTTCTGCGTGGCGACAACCCGCGGTTATCGATCGTCTGCAATCTGAACGCGGAAAGACCTACCCCTCCGTCTTCGTCCTCTTTCTCGTCCTCATCGTCCCACTCTTCTTCGTCGTCTTTTTTCTCCCTGAAAACATCCAGCTTTGCTCATTTGCTATTAATTAGACGGATCGGACGTCTACATGTAGTATCAATACAGTATCGGCTTTAAGTGAAGTAGAGACGCTAGCGAGGACGTCTCGGTACGGCAGAACTTACTCAACTTTCTTCTGCCCGCCGCCTCCGGCCAAGTTGTCCACGGCGATAGCCAAGAAGACGTTGAGCAGGATGTCTGAGGACGCCTGGCGTTAAGTCATCTGCTTCTAGAACACGAGAGCGCCTCCACTGGTAAAAAGGATACAGTTGCCGCAGACGAAGAGAATGACGAAGTAGATGCACACCACCATGTTGGGGAAGACTGGTCCGCCGTAGGCCATGATGCCATCGTACATGACGGCATTCCAATCCTCTCCGGTCAGAATCTGTAAAAAAAATAAAAAATAAAAATAAAACGGAGGTGAGCACTGTAGATACCACACAGCTTTCGTACATGGCGGCCATTTTAAAGTAGTTGTTGAATGAGTGATTTTCACCAGTAAAATACACTTGACTCGGCGTAACCTCGACAGATTTTCCAATGTCTAGGTTTATAACAAACCATAATGACGTGGCTATGAGTCAGCCTAGATGTTCTAAAAAATACTTATAGTTGTGTGGATGCTTACAAAGGCCAAAGTTACCCAAAATGTACAGAAAGTCACATAGGAATCGTCAGGAAGTGACCAAAGATCAACATAAAGTGAACCATAAGTGCCTCAAAACCAAAAGGAAGTACCCGGGACTCAAGAGGAAAAACCATCATGTGACCCAAGATAAACATGGAGTGATCAATGTACTGGAAATGACCCAAAATCAACAGGAAGTGGCCCATAAGTGCCCCAAAAGAAACACAAAGTGACCCATAAGTGCTTCAAAACAAACAGAAAGTACCTAATAACCAAGAGGAAGTGACCATCATGTGACCCAAGATCAACAAAAGTGACCCAAAAGAAACACAAAGTGGCCTGTAAGTGCACCAAAACCAACAGGAAGTGCCCAGGAATCTACAGGAAGTAACCCAACAATGCCGCAATAAACAGGAAGTGACATGGAAATGCCCCCAAATGAATAGAAAGTGACTCAAAATCTACAGGAAGTGACTCATGGGAGAGCAAATTTCTCCCAAAATTGCGTTTTCTAGTTATTATTAACCATGCATCTCTGACATAAAATGGCCGACAAACGATAACAGCCTTCGACGTTGGCTCACGGCACGCATCGCGCAGAGTCTCTCTATATAAGAGATATGTACCGTACCTGGAAGCAAGTGAGCAGCGCTTGAGGGAAGGAGTCAAAGGTGCTCCTCTTCATCTGCGTCTCGTCAAAGTTGAATTTGCCTCCGAACAGTTGCATGCCCAGCAGGGCGAAGATGATGAGGAAGAGGAAGAGCAGCAGCAGAAGCGAGCAGATGGCTTTCATGGAGTTCAGCAGAGAGTTGACCAAGTCGGACAAGGCGGCCCAGTGCCTGAAAACATCAACCATGCAGCAAAATCAAACTCAATTGTAAAATAAGCCAATTTAAGACTTGATCCCAATACATGCAGGTCCAAATGGATTGGGCATCTATCGCCGTCAATGGCAGCCAAGGCTAATTCATCAAATATCATGAAAGCTGATTGAATGGTGAGAGACTGCAAGAATGAAAAGTATTTGATATATGGCAAAATGGCTTTTGGCATTTAGCATTTGTTTTTGTATTTGGCATTTTGGTATATAGCAAAATGGCTTTTCGCATATGGCATTTTTTGGTATATGGCAAATGGCTTTTGCTATATGGCATATTTTTGATAAATGGCAAAATGGCTCTTGGCATACGGCATTTTTTTGGTATATGGAAAAATGGTTTTTGGTATATTGCATTTTTTGGCATATGGAAAAATGGCTTTTTGGCATATAGCAAAATGGCTTTTAGCATATGGCTTTTTTTGTATTTGGCATTTTGGTATATAGCAAAATGGCTTTTAGCATATGGCATTTTTTTGGCATATGGAAAAACGGCTTTTGGTATGTGGCTTTTGGCATATGGCTTTTTTTTTGTTATGGCAAAATAGCTTTTTCTATATGGCATATTTTTGGTATATGGCAAGATGGCTTTTTGTATATGGCATATTTTTGGTATATTGCAAAATGGCTTTTGGTATATGGCATTTTTGGGTATATGGCGAATGGCTTTTGGCATATGGCATTTTTTGGGTATATGACAAAATGTCTTTTGGCATAGGGCTTTTTTTGTATTTGGCATTTTGGTATACAGCAAAATGGCTTTTAGCATATGGCATGCTTTTTGGCATATGGAAAAATGGCTTTTGGTATATGGCTTTTGGTATATGGCTTTTTTGGGTTATGGCAAAATGGCTTTTTGTATATGGCATATTTTTGGTATATTGCAAAATGGCTTTTGGTATATGGCATTTTTGGGTATATGGCAAAATAGCTTTTGGTATATGGCATTTTTGGCAAAATGGCTTTTGGCATATGGCATTTTTTGGGTATATGACAAAATGGCTCTTGGCATATGGCTTTTTTTTGTATATGGCAATAGGGTTTTTGGTATATTGCATTTTTTGGCATATGGCACTTTTTTGGTATATGGCTTTTAGTGTATGGCGGTTTTGGGTATATGGCCAAAGGCTTTTGGTATATGGCAAAATGGCTTTTGGCATATGGCATTTTTTGGATTTGGCATTTTTGTATATAGCAAAATGGCTTTTAGCATATGGCTTTTTTTTGGGCATATGGAAAAATGGCTTTTGGTATATGGCTTTTGGCATATGGCAATTTTTTTGAGTTATGGCAAAATGGCTTTTTGTATATGGCATATTTTTGTATATGGCAAAATGGCTTTTGGCATATGGCATTTTTTTGGGGTATATGACAAAATGGCTTTTGACAAATGGCTTTTTTTTGTATTTGGCATACTTTTGGTATATGGCATAATTGCTTTTGGCATATGGCATTTCTTTGGGTGTATGACAAAATGGCTTTTGGCATATGGCTTTTTTCTGTATTTGACATGTTTTTTGTATATGGCAAAGGTTAACAGCATTTTCTGGTATATAGCAAAATGGCTCTTGGCATATGACATTTTTTTGGCATATGGCATTTTTTGGTATAGGGCAGAATGGCTTTTTGTATATGGATTTTTTGTACATGGCAAAATAGGTTTTGGTATATGGCATTTTTTTGGTATATAGGAAAGTGGCTTTTGGCATATGGCATTTCTTTGATATATGGCAAAATGGGTTTTGGTATATGACAGGTTTTTTTGTTTTGTTTTTTTGCTTATGTTATTTTTTTGCAGGCCATGCACGTCTATGCTATTGACGGCCATGCACATCCACATTTCCCATTCATTTTAAATGTCATATAAGCATGTAGTTGTGATTTTTGACCATACACTTACCAATTAATGTGCATTGACATTCAACTGGCACCCAAGTAAGGCCATGCCACTGACGGCCATGCACTTACAAAGTTCCCATTTCGCATCCCAAGCCATTTTGCCATATACCAAAATAACTACCTTGTGTCAAAAGCCATTTTGCTATATACAAAAAACCCATACACCCAATAAAATCCATATACAAAAAATGCCATAAGGCAAAAGCCATTTTGACATATACAAAAAAAAAAAAAAAAAAAAAAAAAACATATACCAAAAGCCATTTTGCCTTATACAAAAAAAATGCCAAAAGCCATTTTGCCATACACCAAAAAATAATAAATAAGTGGGTAATATGAGACATTAGTGCGGTGTAAACTAAAAAGAGCCAATTTGTCTATTACCATCAATGGCAGCCTGACCAAACTCCATTGGGAAATTAGCCAATTTAACACTTAATACACTCAGGTTCAAATGGATGGGACGTCTATCACCGTCAATGGCAGCCAATGTTAATTCATGTAAAACCATGATAGCTGATTGAACGGTAGCAAAGTTGTTGATGTGTTTCCTGAGTTTCAGCCTTATAAGTGGTAATATGGCGACGCTACGGTGTGTTAAAGTAAAAACTGCAGATTTTTAAAGCAACTCTGGTCAATCTCCAGGACTAGGAAGGAGGCAATTATAAGAACACCGAGAGTTACCGAGTCATCTTGAAAATCCTGAGCAGGCGAATGCAGCGGAGCACAGAGATGCCGATGGGTGGGAGGACATCGAACTCCACCAGCAACGTCTCCAGGATGCCGCCGCACACCACGAAGCAGTCGAAGCGATTGAAGAGGGCCATGAAGTAGATCTGCAGGCCGAAGGCGTACATCTTCATCAGCATCTCCAGGGTGAAGAGCAGCAGCAGGATCTTGTTGGCTCGCTCTGAGGATGCACGCGATCCAAAATATTGACTCCGCCCACCGGTCACTTTTTTGGTTCACCTTTAAAACTTTTAATTTAGGTCACTTACTACTGATTTTAGGTCACTTTCTGTTTATTTTGGGGCATTTACAGGTCATTTACTGTGGACTGGGGTCACTTCCTGTCCATTTTGGGGCATTTACGGGTCACTTCCTGTTTAGTCTAGTTCACTTCCTGTTAATTTTGGGGCATTTACAGGTCACTTCCTTTTGATTTTTGGGTCAATTCCTGTTCATTTTGGGGCATTTACAGGTCACTTCCGGTTGGTTTTGGGTCTATTCTTTTAATTTGGAGCATTTACAGGTCACTTCCTCTTGATTTTGGGTCACTTTTTTGTTTTGAGCCATTCATAGATTATTTCCTTTTGATTTTGGGTGATTTTTGTTTTTTTAAGGGCGTTTACAAGTCATTTTCTGTTGATTTTGGGTCACTTCCTGTTAATTATGGGGCATTTGCGAGTCACTTTCTGTTGATTTTGAGTCAATTCATTTAATTTGGGACAATTACAGGTCACTTCTTGTTGACTTTGGGTCACTTTCGGTTTGTTTTAAGGCGTTTCCAGATTATTTCTTGTTGATTTTGTGTCAATTCCTGTTAATTAGGGTGCATTTGCGGTTACTGTATGTTTTCGGGCATTTACAGGTAATTTCCTGTTGGTTTTGGGTCACTTTCTGTTGATTTTGGGCATTTACGGGCCACTTCCTGTTTAGTTTGGGTCACTTCCCATTATTTTGAGGCATTTACTGGTCACTTCCCATTGATTTTGGGTCAATTATTTTAATTTTGGGCATTTACAGGTCACTTCCTCTTGATTTTGTGTCACATTCTGCTAATTTTGGGCCATATATGGGTCACTTCTGGTTGAATTTGGGTCAGAGGTCTTTGTTTTCGTGCATATACGGGTCACTTCCTTTTGATTTTAGGTCAAATCTTTTAATCTGAGGCATTTACAGGTCACATCCTGTTGATTTTGGGTCAATTCTTTTAATTTTGGGCCATATACAGGTCACTTCCTTTTGATTTTGGGTGCCTTTCGGGTATTTTTTGGGCCATATACAGGTAATTTTCTGTTGATTATGAGTCAGAAATCTTTGTTTTCGGGCATTGTCGGTCACCTCCTGTTGATTTGGGGTCATTTTCAGTTTGTTTTGGGCATTTACAGGTCATTTTTTGTTGATTTTTGGTCACTTCCTGTTAATTTTGGGGCATTTATGAGTCACTTTCCGTTGATTTAGAGTCAATTCTTTTAATTTGGGCCAGTTACAGGTCACTTCCTCTTGATTCTGGGTCGCTTTCGGTTTGTTTTAGGGCGTTTGCAGGTCACACCCTGTTGATTTTTGGGTCCCTTCCTGTTAATTGTGGGGCATTTATGGGTCACTTCCTGCAAATTTGGGGCCATGTACAGGATACTTCTTGTTGATTTTGGGTCACTTTATTTGTTTTGGAGCATTTGCAGGTCATTTCCTGTTGATTTGGGGTCACTTCCTGTAGATTTTGGGGCAATTTAATGAGAAATAAACTCTGGTTATGACCCCAATAAGACTATAGTTGATGTTTATTTTTTAATTTACAGTATAGAAAAGTGTTTGAATGCAAAAATACAGTTGACACTCCAACATATTCATTTTAACACTATTTTTTCCCCTTGATTAAAAATGTTTTCTTTCCTAGAAATCAAGTTTTTGATTGAAGTCTTGTTTTGGGGGCTACCAGCTTCAATGCGTCAATGCTTTGATTTACGCCGGATTACCTTGCATTTCCGTCAACCACTTCGGCTGTCCGTAATGTTCGGAGGCGCTGGCCACCGTGTTGAGGAAGACCAGAAGAAGAACCAGCCAGTAGAAGTTGGTGGTCTTGACCGCCACACGGCAGTTCTTTCTGAACGTGTGATTCAACTGGCACAGCTGGTCGCTGGAAGTACAGCAAAAGAGGATTTTTTCCAGGTGGAAAAAGATAACTTGCGTGGAGAACTTCTTACCAGAAGCTGTTGGCCATCATCTTGGCCCTGCAAAACATAGACAACAAATGAAACGGATGTCCATCTTTAAAGCAGTGGCCGTTCTATGTTTTCCATCTGAAACTGACATGAGAGACGCGCAGAACCCGCTGTCGTCGTCCAGGTAGGCGATGTCGTCGTCCGAGTCGGATTCTCCGTCCTCGCTGTGTTTGTACCAGCCGAACTTCTTCATCATCTTCTTCTTGGCGATGGCGGCTCCTTTAGCGGGCGACAAACACGTCAGATTTCTGGAAATATGGAAAATCTGGAAATTCAGAGAATTTTCTGCTTTTCTTTTTTCTATTTCTTCTTATCTTGACTCAGTCTGCCATTGACGATGACAGATGTCCAGTCCATCCGTTTGAAGGGTCAAACGGATTGGACGTCTACTAGTGACAAAACAGCAATAGGAAAGGAAATTTGACGTCTATCACCATCAATGGCAATGCATGTATTACATTTTTGAAACTGGTCAAACATTTTACAGTCAAGAAAAGTTTTTTTTTGGCGCCCCCGCCTGGACGTTGGCGACCACTGACGTTTATTCCCTTCCTCGTCCACATCCTCGGCTTCGATGAGCCAGTCCATGTAGCCAATCATGTCTTCCTCCATCTGTTTGCTCTCTTGCGCCTTCTGCAGCTCTCCACGAGCCACCGCCTTCTCCCTCTCCTTGGAGAACTCTCTGAGGACAAAAGTGGCGAAAGATCGGAAGGTGCCGGGCCGGACCATAAAGCTCTGCTCCGCTCTGCTCTACCTACCCGCTCAGGACTCCCAATACCAGGTTGATGATGAAAAAGGAACCAAAAATGACCAAAGAAACAAAGTAGACCCACGGGATCTCGAAGCCGATGGCGTCGTTCATCTTTGGTAAGCAAAAGAGAGGAGAAAGGCCGTCAAAGATACGCGACCACTTTCAATCATTGAAGAAGTCATGACAGATAGATAGGTGGAAAGGTATACATAGTGTGTGTGGGTGGGTACATAAGTAGGTAGGGTACTAGTTATGTGTCACGCCTGGGTGAGGGTTGTCATGTCTTAGTATATTCTATTCCTGCTTTATTTTGAAGCCTCACCCTCCTGTTTCCACCACTCACCCTTCCTGCCGTCTCACCTGTCACTGATTATGATTACCTATTGTTCCCACCTGTGACCCATTCTTCAAGTGCTTAAATTGTTTGTCACTCCCTAGTCTCGTGCCAAAGTGTCTTCGTCCTTCGTCGTCACTACAGCCCGCATTCATAGTCCAAGATACTCTACGCTGTGAGTTAATTCATAGTATTCTACAGTTTTGTTCTTTTACGCCGAGTGCCAAGTCCTTTGTTATAGTATTCTACTCCAGTGCATTTTGCCTGGCTCTCTTGTTTCCAATTTGTACCATTTTATTTTTGTAGCTCGTCATTTCCTCCTTCTGGAGCGCCCTCAGTTTGTTACTGCCTCTGATTATTTGTGTTCAATAAAAGACTGAATTCTGCACGTAAGTCCGCTCCATTCCGTCCAAGTGTGACATTATGTAAACCTACCTACCTACTTACTCACTCACTCACTCACGGATTACATACCTACTTACAGTACTTATGCATGGTTTACCTATTTACCTATGTACTTACTTACTAATGGATCACCTACCTACCTACCTACATAGTAACATACAGTAGGTAGCTATGCATGGTTAACTACCTACTTACCTACTTACTTACTACTTACTATTATTATTATTTACGCATTGATCACCTACATTACCTACCTACCTACCTACCTACCTACGTGGTAGGTAGGTAATAATTTAGTACCTAGTACCGAATACCTACTTACTTAACTAATGAAATAATCAATTACCTACCTACTTACTAACATAATTACCTACTTATGCATGGATTACCTACAGTGCCTTGCAAAAGTATTCGGCCCCCTTGAATCTTGCAACCTTTCGCCACATTTCAGGCTTCAAACATAAAGATATGAAATTTAATTTTTTTGTCAAGAATCAACAACAAGTGGGACACAATCGTGAAGTGGAACAACATTTATTGGATAATTTAATCTTTTTTAACAAATAAAAAACTGAAAAGTGGGGCATGCAATATTATTCGGCCCCTTTACTTTCAGTGCAGCAAACTCACTCCAGAAGTTCAGTGAGGATCTCTGAATGATCCAATGTTGTCCTAAATGACCGATGATGATAAATAGAATCCACCTGTGTCTCCGTATAAATGCGCCTGCTCTGTGATAGTCTCAGGGTTCTGTTTAAAGTGCAGAGAGCATCATGAAAACCAAGGAACACACCAGGCAGGTCCGAGATACTGTTGTGGAGAAGTTTAAAGCCGGATTTGGATACAAAAAGATTTCCCAAGCTTTCAACATCTCAAGGAGCACTGTGCAAGCCATCATATTGAAATGGAAGGAGCATCAGACCACTGCAAATCTACCAAGACCCGGCCGTCCTTCCAAACTTTCTTCTCAAACAAGGAGAAAACTGATCAGAGATGCAGCCAAGAGGCCCATGATCACTCTGGATGAACTGCAGAGATCTACAGCTGAGGTGGGAGAGTCTGTCCATAGGACAACAATCAGTCGTACACTGCACAAATCTGGCCTTTATGGAAGAGTGGCAAGAAGAAAGCCATTTCTCAAAGATATCCATAAAAAGTCTCGTTTAAAGTTTGCCACAAGCCACCTGGGAGACACACCAAACATGTGGAAGAAGGTGCTCTGGTCAGATGAAACAAAAATTGAACTTTTTGCCCACAATGCAAAACGATATGTTTGGCATAAAAGCAACAGAGCTCATCACCCTGAACACACCATCCCCACTGTCAAACATGGTAGTGGCACCATCATGGTTTGGGCCTGCTTTTCTTCAGCAGGGACAGGGAAGATGGTTAAAAGTGACGGGAAGATGGATGTAGCCAAATACAGGAACATTCTGGAAGAAAACCTGTTGGTTTCTGCACAAGACCTGAGACTGGGACGGAGATTTATCTTCCAACATGACAATGATCCAAAACATAAAGCCAAATCTACAATGGAATGGTTCAAAAATAAACGTATCCAGGTGGTAGAATGGCCAAGTCAAAGTCCAGACCTGAATCCAATCGAGAATCTGTGGAAAGAGCTGAAGACTGCTGTTCACAAACACTCTCCATCCAACCTCACTGAGCTCGAGCTGTTTTGCAAGGAAGAATGGGCAAGAATGTGAGTCTCTCCATGTGCAAAACTGATAGAAACATACCCCAAGCGACTTGCAGCTTTAATTGGAGCAAAAGGTGGCGCTACAAAGTATTAACGCAAAGGGGCCGAATAATATTGCACGCCCCACTTTTCAGTTTTTTATTTGTTAAAAAAGTTTAAATTATCCAATAAATTTTGTTCCACTTCACGACTGTGTCCCACTTGTTGTTGATTCTTGACAAAAAATTAAAATTTTATATCTTTGTGTTTGAAGCCTGAAATGTGGCGAAAGGTTGCAATGTTCAAGGGGGCCGAATACTTTTGCAAGGCACTGTACCTACCTACTTCCTTACATATTACCTACATACTTACTTACGCATCGATCACCTACCTACCTACCTACCTACCTACCTACTTACGGATTACCTACTTAATTACTTACTTACACATGGATCACCTACCTACCAACCTACCCACCCGCTACCTAAGTGGGTGGGTACAGAGGTAGTTAGTTATGTATGGGTACCTTACTAAAATTACATATTCACGCATGGAACCTACCTATTTACATGATTACTTACGCATGGATTACCTACCTACCTATCAACCAATCCATCCACCCATGCACCTACCTCCCAACGCATGGATTGGACCTACCGACTTTTCTACCTACCTACCTATGCATGGATTACCTACCTCCCTATCTACAGATTACCTACATAATTACTTACTTAGACTTGGATCACCTAGCTACCAAGGTAAATGGGTAGATAGGTGGTGGGTGAGTAGACATACATAAGTAGATGGTTGGTAGATGGTAGATAGGCAGGTAGGTAGGTATACAATCTATACATAATTAGGTAAGTAATTTGGTAGACCTTGTCATTATATATATATATATATATATATATATATATATATATATATACACACACAGTGGGGAGAACAAGTATTTGATACACTGCTAATGGGTTTTCCCATTGGCAGTGTACCAAATACTTGTTCTCCCCACTGTATATATATATATAAATAATTGTCATTATACAAGTGTATAATGAACAATATACTGTATGTACTGTATATACAGTATATAATATCTGGGATATTGAATACTGTATGACAGAGCAGTAAGAATGTGCAGAATGAACAAGCCAGGAAGAGGCTTATAATACGCAATGTGTGACCAGGAAATGCCCTAAAATCAACAAGAAGTGACCCAGGAATGGCCCAATATGAATAAGAAGTGACCCAAAATCATTTTGTTTGCATTTTTAGCCACATTTCAGCTGCTGAATTTTGGGCGCATACGTAAAATAAAAGCTGGTTTACCCACCCAGTAGAGGACATCGGTCCAACCTTCCATGGTGATGCACTGGAAGACGGTCAGCATGGCGAAGAAAATGTTGTCGAAATTGGTGATGCCGCCGTTGGGGCCCTCCCACTTGCCCCGGCACTCGCTCCCGTTGCTCGTGCAAAAGCGACCGCTCCCGGCGAAGGCGCACGGCGACGGGTCGTCCTCCACCATCAAACCTGAACACGGATGACAATTACATCTGTATATGAATTCAAATGGATATGTCAAAACATATTCATAAATTAAATGAAATCATATTTGATGCAGGCAAAGTTAACTCGAAAAAAACCTTTTTGGAGAAATGCTTTTTCTTCCTATTGGTTTTGGGGATTTACAGGTCACATTCTATTCTATTGTTTTGGGGTGACTTCCAGTTGATTTTGGGGCATTTATGAGTCACTTCCTGTTGATTTTGTGTCATTTCCTATTGATCTTGGACATTCCCGGCTCACTTCTTGTAAACTTTGGGTCACTTTCAGTCTATGGATTTTGGGGGCATTTCCAGGTCAACTGTTATTGATTTTAGGTCACTTCCCTATTGGTTTTGGGGATTTACGGGTCACTTTTGATTTTTTTGGGGGGGTCACTTCCTGTTAATTCTGGGGCATTTACGGGTCACTACCTGTTGATTTTGAGGTCACGTCCTGTTTATTTTGAGGTCAATACATTTCATTTTTGGGGGGCATTTATGGGTTATCCCCATTGATTTTGGGTCACTTCCTATTAATTTTGGGCCACTTCGTTCGTTTTGAGGCATTTACAGGTAATTTTCTGTGATTTTTGGGTCACATCCTGTTCATTTTATGGGTCACTCCCGTTGATTTTGGGTAACATCCTGATGATTTTGGGGCATTCCTATATCACTTTTTGTTGATTTTGGGTCACTTACTGTGGATTTTGGGGCAGTTCAGGTCACTTCCTGTTGAATTTTAATCACTTCCTGTTGATTTTTGGGCATTTCCAGGTCACTTCTTGTTGATTTTAGGTCATTTTCTATTGATTTTGGGGCATTTCCGGGTCATTTCCTGTTCTCCTCTGTTACTTTTTATTATAGGTCACTTCATGTTAATTCTGGGGCATTTACGGGTCACTTCCTTTTGATTTTGGGTTAATACTTTATATTTTGCGCATTTACAGGTCATCTTCTGTTTATTTTGGGTCACTTTATTTTGGGGAATTTACAGGTAATTTTCTGTTAGTTTTGCGTCACGTCCTGTTGATTTTGAGGACAATATTTTTAATTTTTGGTGCGTATATGGGTCATCCCTATTGTTTTTAGGTCACTTCCTGTTGATATTTGGGCCACTTTATTTGTTTTGAGGCATTAATAGGTAATTTTCTGTGATTTTGGGTCACTTCCTGTTCATTCTGGGACATTTACGGGTCACTTCCTGTTGATTTTGGGTCACTTCCTGTTCATTGTGGGTCATTATCAGGTCAACTCAAACTGATTTTAGGTCATTTCCTATTGGTTTTGGGGATTTACAGGTCACTTCTTATTTTTTGGGGTCACTCCCTGTTGATTTTGAGCTCAATAAGTTTTATTTTGGGCATTTACAGGTCATCTTCTGATGATTTTGGGTCACTTTATTTTGGGGCATTTACAGGTAATTTTCTGTTAGTTTTGATTTTTTGGTCACTTTGTTTGGGGCATTTAAGGGTAATTTTGGGTCACCTTCTTTCTGTTGATTTTGAGGTCAATACTTTTAATTTATGGGGGCATTTGTTTGTTTTGAGGCATTTACAGGTAACTTCCTATTGATTTTGCATCACTTCTAGTTGATTTTGGGTCACTGTCTGTATGTGGATTTTGATTTCCGGGTCACTTCGGTTGGTTTATTTCGTTGGAGTATATTTTTGTAAAAAAATAAAATAAAATAATAATAATAATAATAATAATATTTATAGCGCTTTTGTGGGTGTTGTATGTACCACTGGAAATTAATGGAGGGAATGACTTAATGAATTGGAAAAGTCGATAAAATATTTTGTCCAATTTTGGCATTTTCTCCCCCAAAAAACGTCTGATCACTTTTGGGCGCCTTGATTTTGTGTTTTCACGCATCCCTCTCACCAGTGCTGGAGAAGAAGCAGGTCTTGTGCATCCTGCCGATGAAAAGCTCCAAGCCAATGATGGCGTAGATGATGATGACGAACATGACCAGCATGCCGATGTGAAGGAGTGGCACCATGGCTTTCATGATGGAATTCAGCACAATCTGCAGGCCTGCACGCAGTCGGGAAAGGCGCGTCAGAAAAAAGAAGGGGGAGGAAACATACTGGGCACTCCAGAAACTGTCTAAGGAGAAGAAGAAGGAAGTAGAAGAAAAAGAAGGAAGTAGAAGAAAAAAAGGAAGAGGGAAAAAAACGCCCTGGCTACAACAGAAACCATCTAAGGAGACGAAGAAAGGAGAAGTAAAAAGAAGAGAGGAAGGAAAAGAAAGAGGAAGAAGAAGAAAAAGAAGAAGAAAAAATACACCAAGCACTCCAGAAACTCTCTAAGGAGAAGAAGGAAGAGGAGGAGAAAATTCACTGGGCATACCAGAAACTGTCTAAGGAGAAGAAGGAGGAGAAGAAAAAGGAAGGAGAGGAAGAAAGAAGAGAGGAAGTAGTACAAGAACAACTAGAAGAGGAAAACACTCAGGGGACTCCAGGAACATTTCAAGGAGAAAGAGAAGGTGAAGGAGGAGAAGATGAAGAAGGAGAAGAAGCACACGCACTGGGCACTCCAGAAACTGTCTAAGAAGAATGTGAAGGAGGAGAAGAAGAAGAAGCAAATGTAGTGGGCACTTCAGAAACTGTCAAAGGAGAAGAATAAGGAGGTGGAGAAGAAAAAGAAGGAAGGAGAAGAAGAAAGAGAAAAATAAGGAGGAGAATAAAACGCACTGGGCACCCCAGAAACTTTCTATGCAGAAAGAGAAGGTGAAGGAGGAGAAGAAGGAGAAGCCACAACCACACACTCTCCTCTTGCCTTAACCGATTAGCCCTGCTCAAAACAGCAACAGTCTCCTTCTCCACCTCTGCCCCTTGGTATACCCCGGATCTCCACATTCTTAAGAAGCAACGCAGACAGCTTGAACGCCTCTACAGAAAAACCGGTCTCACAGTTCATGTCCAAGCCTACAAACACATAGTCAATATTTACAACTCTGCACTCAAAACAGCCCGTTCCAATTTCTATTCTCAAATTATCCACTCTAATTCTTCCAACCCCCGTACCTTGTTCTCCACTTTCGCAAAACTCACCAAACCCAAGGACAATATCACTGCCACATTCACAACAGACAAATGCAATAACTTTCTGTCTTCTTTTCATGCAAAAATCCAAACTATACACAGTTCACTTGCATCCACTTCCTTCAGTTCTCTTTCCTCAGATCTTAACAGTCCTCCACTTACATCTCACAGCTTTCCCTCCTTTTCTCCTCTTGCTCCCTCTGACATCTTCAAACTCATCTCAACCATGAATTTCTCCAGCTGCAATCTCGACCCCATACCATCTTCTCTTCTTAAAACCTGTATTCCCACTCTCATTCCTCTTATCACCAACATCATAAACACCTCTTTCACTACTGGCTCAGTCCCCTCCCCACTCAAACTTGCCACCATCACACCCCTCCTGAAAAAACCTGGCCTTAACCCCGACAACCTGGACAATTTCAGACCCATTTCCAATCTCCCACTTCTCTCAAAAATTCCGGAACGATCCGTCATAACCCAACTTCAGCACCATCTCCACTCCTCCCATATGTTTGAAACATTTCAATCCGGATTCCGTGCACACCATAGTACTGAAACAGCTCTCATCAAAGTAACCAATGATCTTCTCCTTGCCGCTGACTCTGGTTCCATCTCCATCCTCCTCCTCCTCGACCTTTCTGCCACATTTGACATCATTGACCACAACATCCTCCTCCACCGTCTTCAGTCAATAGGGATATCTGGCACTGCACTCCTCTGGTTCACCTCCTTTCTCTCCGATCGTCACCACTTCGTCTCCATCAATAACCATAAATCCCACACCTCTCCAGTCACCCATGGTGTCCCCCAAGGTTCGGTCCTCGGCCCCCTCCTCTTCATAATCTATATGCTTCCCCTCGGTCAAATCATTCGCCACCATGGACTCAATTTCCACTGTTATGCAGACGACACTCAACTGTACATTTCAGCTAAATCCATCACCCCTGTTATTCTCTCTAAAATCTCAAACTGCATGTCCGACATAAAAACCTGGATGGACAATAACTTTCTCAAACTCAACAGTAACAAAACAGAACTTCTCATCACCGGACCCAAAGCTCTCCTCTCCTCTGTACAGAACCTCACTCTCCTCATTGATGGTCACCCTGTCACCCCCTCCACCTCCGTACGCAATCTTGGCATCATAATGGACTCAACACTGTCATACCAATCACACATCAGCCACCTCACTAAATCCTCCTTCTTTCATCTCCGCAAAATCGCCCGCATCCGTCCCTCCCACTCCCAAGCCACAGCTGAAATACTCATTCACGCCTTCATCACATCCAGACTCGACTACTGCAATAGCCTCCTCTATGGTCATCCATCTTCTCATCTCCAAAAGCTGCAATACGTCCAGAATTCTGCCGCCCGCCTCCCCACCCACACCCGCTCCAGAGAGCACATCACCCCCATCCTCCAACAGCTTCACTGGCTTCCAATCTCATACCGGATTCAGTACAAACTCCTCCTCTTCCCCTACAAGTCCCTCCATAACCTGGCCCCTTCCTACCTCACTGACCTTCTACAACAGCACTGTCCCTCCCGCCGCCTACGTTCTTCCGATTCCAATCTCCTCACACCCATCACTCGCATTAAGCTCCGAACCTTGGGGGACCGTGCCTTCGCCGCTGCTGCTCCCTCACTCTGGAACTCACTCCCAAAACCCATCAGGAACTCGGACTCATGACAAAACTTCAAATCACTCCTAAAAACCCACCTGTTCAAACTAGCTTTTCCCACTTCTTAATTCTTAATTCTGTTTATGTCTTATGTTATGTAAAGCGTCTTTGAGTGTCCAAAAAAAGCGCTATACAAGTTTGATGTATTATTATTATTATTATTATTATTAAGGAATAAATGTAGTGGGCACCCCAGAAACTGTCTAAGGAGAAGAAAGAGGAGAAGAAAAACAAGGAAGGAGAAGAAGAAAGAACAGAGAAAAAGAAGGAGTAGAAGAACAACTAGAAGAAGAAAACACACAGGGGACTCCAGAAACTTTCCAAGGAGAAAGAGAAGGTGAAGTAGGAGCAGACGAAGGAGAAGAAAGAAAATGCACTGGTTACTCCAGAAACTGTCTAAGGAGAAGGTGAAGGAGGAGGAGAAGAAAAAGAAGAAGGAATAAATGTGGTCGGCAATCCAGAAACTGTCTAAGGAGAAGAAGGAGAAGAAAAAGAAGGAGGGAAGGAAAGTAAGAAAGAAGAGAGGAAGGGGGGGAGAAAATGCACTGGGGACACCAAAAACTGTCTAAGGAGAAGGACGGAGAAGAAGAAAGAAGAGAGGAAGGAGGAGAAGAAGAAGAAGAAAACACACAGGGGACTCCAGAAACTTTTCAAAGAGAAGGTGAAGGAGGAGAAGACGAAGAAGGAGAAGAAGAAAACGCACTGGGCACTCCAGAAACTGTCGAAGGAGAAGAAGAAAATTCAGTGGGCACTCCAGAAACTGACTAAGGAGAATGAGGAGGAATAGAAAAAAGTGGAAGGAGTTGAAGAAAATGCACTGGGCACTCCAGAAACTGTCTAAGCTGAGAAGGAGAGCGAGATGAAGAAAAAGTACTTCAGTAACTGTCTAGGGAGAAGAAGATGGAGAGGGAGGAGAAGTAGGAGAGAGACACACTGGGCACTCCGGAGACCAGTCGGAGCGGTCTCAAGACGCGGAAGGCTCTGAGAGCTTTGACGTCCAGTCCTCCGGGTTTGCCGGCCGCGTGGTGGGCCTCCCCCGGCTTGTGGTCCGTCATGGCCTCCGCGATCACACTGAACAGCCTAGGAGGGAGGACAATGCCAATGCACCATCAAACCACCATCATGGAATTATGGAATTTACTGTTGACTGGATGTCTATCACCATCAACGGCAATGTTAGCGGGATGACCGGACTCGAGCACAACTGGTCGGCTTTTATTTTGAATACCCGACAATGACGATGATGAAATCCAGCAAGTTCCATCCACTGCGGATGTAGGCGCTGGGGTGCATGACCAAACCGTAAGCCAGAATCTTGGTAAAAGTCTCGATGGTGAAGATGACCAGGAAGACATATTCCACTTGTTCCTGAGAGCAGAAGAACAGAAGAAAAAGTCCGCCATCTTCAGTCACGACAGGCTCCAGCACCCCCCTGCTCCAGATAACGGTTTCTGGCCCGCTAACCTCTTTAACCCACTGACCGCGTAAGCCGGTCAGTCAGCCAATCCTTTTAGCCAAACCTGCCGCTTAACTACTTCGGTGCCATCGATGACGCTAGACGTCCAATCACCCTTCTGGTGAGTTGATCAATACATTTGTTCATTGGGTTTCAGCCCTCCCACGTCAGTAGGTTTGAACATCTACGCTGACGCTTGTACTACAGGTATGCGTACTTGTGTGTTCTTCAATAACAAGTATGTGTACTTGCATTAATTGTAATACAAGTACACATACTTGCATGTTCTTCTATTACAAGTATATACACTTGCATTTATTGTACTATTACAAGTATATACACTTTGCATTTATTGCATACATTGTTCTACAAGTACGTGTACTTGCGTGAACTTATACGACTAGTTTGAGTACTTTCGTGGACCACAAGAAGTTGCATTTACTGTACAACAAGTATGTGTACTCACATGTACCACAAGACGTTGCATTTACTGTACTACAAGTACGTGTACTTGTAGTACTTGCATGTACTACAATACATGTACTTGGGTGTCCTACAAGTATGTGTACTTCTATTACGTGTACTTGCATTTATTGTGCTACAAGTACATGTACTTGCGTGAACCTATACTACTACTTATACAAGTATGCATACTTGTGTGAATCACAACAAGTTGCATTTATTGTACTACAAGTATGTGTACTTGCATGTTCTTCTATGAGAAGTATGTGTACTTACAGGTACTTGTACTGCAAGTAAGTGTACATACTGTATACTAAAAGTATGTGTACTAGCATAGACCATGACAAGTGCCCATTTATTGTAGTACAAGTATGTGTACTTGCATTTATTGTACTACAAGTACATGTACTTCTCCTTGAAGTACATGTACTTGTGTTTACCTTTACCAGATGTACAACTACATACATGTACTTCTATTAGAAGTACTTGTACTACATGTACTTGTGTGTACTTCAATTACGTGTACTTAGATTTGTTATTCTACAAGTACGTGTACTTGTATTTATTGGACTAGAAGTACACATACTTACGTGATTTTGCACTTCAAACGTGTACATGTGTGAACCATGACAAGTTGCATTTATTTTACTACAAGGACTTGTACTAGAAGTACACTGACGACATTAAAAGTACATGTACTTGAGTGGACTTGCGCTAGAAGTACATGTACTTGAGTGGACTAGAAGTACATGTACTTGAGTGGACTAGAAGTATATGTACTTGCGTGGACTTGCGCTAGAAATACATGTACTTGAGTGGACCTGCGCTGGAAGTACAGTACAGTACATGTACTTCAGTGGACTAGAAGTAAATTTACTTGCGTGGACTTGGGCTAGTATTACATGTACTTGAGTACACTTGCGCTAGAAGTACATGTACTTGCGTGGACTTGCGCTAGAAATACATGTACTTGAGTGGACCTGCGCTGGAAGTACAGTACAGTACATGTACTTCAGTGGACTAGAAGTAAATTTACTTGCGTGGACTTGGGCTAGTATTACATGTACTTGAGTACACTTGCGCTAGAAGTACATGTACTTGCGTGGACTTGCGCTAGAAATACATGTACTTGAGGGGACTTGCGCTAGAAGTACAGTACAGTACATGTACTTCAGTGGACAAGAAGTACATTTACTTGCTTGGACTTGCGCTAGTAGTACATGTACTTTCGTGGATGTGCGCTAGAGTAGTACATGTACTTGAGAGGACTTGCGCTAGCTCGAAGTACATGTACTTGCCTGGACTTGCGCTAGCAGTACGTTTATTTGCGTGGACTTACGCTAGCAGTACAAGTACGTATTTGCATGGACTTGCACTAGCAGTATATGTACTTGCGCTAGTAGTACATGTACTTCAGTGGACTTGTGCTAGAAGTACATGAACTTGCGCTAGTAGTACATGTGCACCAGAAGTACTTGAGTGGACTAGCGCTAGAAGTCCATGTACTTGAATGGACTAGTGTTAGAAGTACATGTGCGTGGACTTGCACTAGTTGTACATGTACTTCAGTGAGCCTGCGCTAGTAGAACATGTACGTGCGTGGACTTGCGCTCGTAGTACAAGTGCTTGTACTAGAAGTACATGAACTTGCATGTTTGTATTACAAGTACGTGTACCTTGCTTTTATTGTACTACAAGTATGTGTACTTGCATGTAGCTCTATTAGAAGTACATGTACTTGCCAGAACTTGTACTACTGTAAAATGATATGTCCAAGGCTTGTACTTCTATCTATCTATCTATCTATCTATCTATCTATCTATCTATCTATCTATCTATCTATCTATCTATCTATCTATCTATCTATCTATCTATCTATCTATCTATCTATCTATCTATCTATCTATCTATCTATGAAAACTTTTGTCGAAACACACCAGTTGATGGTTGGTAGCGTTGGAGTCGTCGTCGGGGTACGGCTTAGTCACCCCCATGGCCACGCAGTTGGCAAAGATGGCCAGGAGGATGAAGATGTCAAAGGGCCTAAAGATGGTGGTTAAGGCGTCATCAAAGACAACATTAGGTGAGTTTTCGTTTTGGGTCAAAGGATATTTCCACTCCACCAGCGCCAGCGCCGCCATGCGGATGGGGTTGCTGAGGGTCAGGCAGCACAGGGCTCGGGGGGCTCGCAGGGCCGACTTGTTGGCCTGCATGGCCTTCTTGGCCCCGCCCCCTCTCTTTTTGGCCGAGCCCGTCGAGCCCAGCGTGTCGGATTTGCCTCCGTCGCCCCCCGGAGGGCCATCTGACAAATGCGGGGGAGAGCCACGGTTAGCGCTAGTTTTGCTGCTCGATGTTCATAGGTCACTTCCTGCACATTTTGGGTTACTCTGGGGTCACTTCCTGTTGATTCCTTGGCACATTCTGTTGGTCTTGGGGTATTGGCTGATGATTTTGGGGCATTCCTTACTCACTTCGTGTACATTTCAAAACATATTCTATGGATTTCTGGGTCACTTCCTGTTCACCGGTCACTTCCTGTTGATTTTGGGGCATTTCAAGGTCACTTTCTGTTGATTACAAGGCACTTTCTGTTAATTTCGGGGCACTTAATGATGATTTTGGGGCATTTCTGATGCACTTCCTGTACATTATGAAACATATCTTGTTGATTTTAGGGCATTTCTGAGTCACTTCCTGTTCACTGATTACTTCCTGTTGATTTTGGGGTATTTCCAGCTCTCCTCCTGTTGACTCTGAGGCCCTTTCTGTTGATTTTGGGGGACTGATGATTTTGAGGCATTCCTGATTCATTTCCTTTACATTTTGAAACATATCCTGTTGATTTCTGGGTCACTTCCTGTTTACTGGTTACTTCCTGTTGATTTTAGGCCATTCCTGATTCACTTCCAGTACATTTTGAAATATATCATTTTGATTGTCATATCCTCTTGATTTTAGGGCATCTTTAATCACTTCGAGTTCAATGGTCACTTCCTGTTGATTTTAAGGCATTTCCAGGTCACGCCCTTTTAACTAGTCACTTCCTGTTGATTTTGGGGCATTTACATGTGACTTCCTGTACATTTAGAGATACTTCATCTTGATTTGGGGGCATTTCTGGGTCACCTCTGTTCATTAGATTTTGGGGTATTGACATGTCACTTTCTTTACATTCTAAGTCATACCCTCTCGATTTTATGGCATTTTCAGGCCATTATCTGTCCAACTGTCATTTCCTGTACCATTTGGGTCAGTTTGGGCTTTGCAAAAGCATCCCCACATTTATAATTGAGACCTGGCGTCCACATCAGGGGACATGACATTTCAGCTCATGTACTATTACTAAATGTAATGTAAATGTCATGTACACGTATGTGTACGCCAAGTTTCATGGAGTTAAGTTTTGTTTGAAATACAACAATTACCAAAAAAATATGGTCAAGCGCTCTATAAATGGCTAACGAGCCGGCAGGTCCCTTACCTTTCTTGCCCCCCTCCATGCCTGAAGTTTACCACCCTCAAGTCCGTTCGCTCCGGGATCGCCGTAAGGCCACCGGCGCCCTAAAAGTCTGCACGGGTCACAGCCGTCCAGCGTGCGTGCGCACACGTGCGTCCTCACAAACGCAGAAGAAGCAAATTTCGTCCGCGCTCGCGGCGAATCGGGCCAAAGTGTGAAGCACTGGCGCTGACACCCGCGTTGGGATTAAAGCAGTTGAGCCGTTTAGAGGGATGAGCGGGAAAATCTTCTGGGGGGGCGCTAAAGTTCCTCCAGGTGGAGGAATTTGCTTGAAGACAAAAAAACAAAACAAAAACAAACTAATACTGAGGACAATTTGGGAACGTCTTCCACTTTCCTCCACTTTGGGAACTAGGTACTTTTTGGCTACACCGCTGTGCAGTACTATGAACAAACGGCAGGTGGTGCACTTTGACCAACTAGAGCAGACGTCCAATCCGTTTGAAGCGGGAGAATGTTGTTTGTTAATTCGCTGACAATGCTAACCCTGCCACTTCAAATGGATTGGACGTTTATATAGCGCCGTCACTGGCAGCCAACGACTTCACAGCAGATGCTTTGACATTGATAAAACAATCGTTTGACAAATAAGCAAATTTTAACTTGATTTGAATGTCAATGCATTGACTTTGATGGGATGTCGCCCCTCGGAGACCATGTTGGTTTTCATGCTTCTGCTAGTGTGAATTTTAATGAGTTCATCACTAGTCCAATCTATTTGAAGTGGGAGACTGGAAGCGTGTTGAACCCAGGCGGTGCCCTATTACCAAATACAACCGCGAGAGGGCGCTAAAGTGCCTCTGGAAGTTTCAAAGGACGTTATTGATATACTGTATTGGAGTACCTTTCTCAAATTCAAATTTAGCATTTCAAATTCGGTTTAGATGGAAATTTGGATTCACTTTCTGTTGGAACAAATGTCAGACTAGGAAATTATGAAAATAAAAAGGGTGGGATTTATTCATAAATTGCTCATTTTTTTATTCATGTTGAAATTTGTGTATTTAAAAAACATTTTAACATAATAAAAAGTACAATAGAAAATTAAAGATTGAATATAAAAATTTAAATATATATTAAAAATGTTGTAGGTTGATAACAAAAAGGGAAATATTTTTATTTAATTCGATTTCTTACATTGTTTTTTTTTTAATGATCTTTCCATTAGATTTTCAATTTTAGTCGTTTTGTTTCAATGTAATTGTCTATTTTTTATTATTTGTTAATTTCGGATATTTTTAGTTTTAAATTTCATTTTTCTATATTTTGCTGTTTTGTTAATTCAGGATTTTCCAGTTTTAGTATTTAAATTTTTTTTTTTTTTTTTAAATAAATTTGTTTTGTCTATTTATTTTAAGATAAGTACAGGTAAAAAATAAATATTAAATATAATAATTTTTTAAATATATTAAAGATTTTTAGGGATTAATACATTCTTTTTTTTTTTTTTTTTTTACTTTTTAAAAAAAAAACCTCTAAATCGTGTTTATATAATTTTTTAAATTAGAATTTCGAATTTTTGTTGTATTTTTTCAAGATATTATTTTTTTTCATTTAAGATATTTTTATTTTTAAAATTTTCTATATATTGATGTTTTCCCATTTTTTTGCATTTTTAAAATTAAATTTGCTATATTTTAAAAATATTTTTGTTAATTTGAGATATTTGTTTTATTTTTTATTTTACATTCAATTTTCTATATTTCCTTTTTTTAAAATTATTTTTATATTTTTTGTTACATTTTTCAATTTGATATTGTATATACATTTTGGAGTATTTTTTTTTTAATTTGAGGATATTTTTAGTTGTATATTTTTAATTTAATTTTCTACATTTTCTTTTTCTCTGAAATGATGTAATTATTTTTTTCATTCATGATATTTTTAGTTTATTTTTTTAATTGTCTATATTTTGCCGTTTTCCCATTTTTCGTTGTATTTTAAAATGATTTTAAAAAATATTTTAAAACGATTTTTGTTAATTTAAGATATTGGTTTTATTGTTTAAAATAAAATTTTCTGTATTTTCTTTTTTCAAAATGATTTTCTAATTTTTTGTTATAATTTTCAATTTAATGTTGTATATAATGTTTCGAATATTTTTTTTTTATTTGAGGATATTTTTATTTGTATGTGTTTAATTTAATTTTCTTTATTTTCTTTTTTTCTTAAATGATGTTCCAATTATTTGTGATATTTTTAAATTTTCCTTTTTGTTTTAAATTTTATTTATGATTTCCTAAATTTTGGGTGATATTTTTCAATTGAATTTTGTATGTATAATTTTTATGTTTAGTAGAACTGTAGTTTTATGTACCAAGTTTTTTGGTTTTTATTCTGACGAGGGCGACGCCCTCTATTGACAAGTCCTGGAACTTCCGGGACGTGAATTTGAAAGCAGGGAGGGGAGGGAGGAGTCGTGCCTCGTTTCCCCACTCGTGATCGAGGTCACGTTCCTTTCCCTCGACCCCGCCTCTCGACTTTCGCCCCGCCCCCGGAGCGAATAAAAACAGCCCACCCTCCTTCCTGCGTCAAACAGTGTCCTCCACACCCAGCTTATCCTGCCATCCATCCTTCGACCTCGAGAAGGTCAACACCCGTCGACGTCCGTCCGCAAATGGGTCCTCGGTACCACTGAGAAGAACATCTTCTCCTCTGCCATCCGAACCTCTCAGCCGCTCGAGCGCGAAAGCCTTCCGAAGGGTGAGTTGAGCTAATCAGCTTCAGGACCGACCGGATCAGACCGGACCGAAGCTTGTTTACGCAGACACACGCGTGAGCGAAAGCAGCCCAAAATGGAACAAAAACAACTTTTAATCTTGTGGAGGGAGGAAAAATAGAGGGCAGGTCGTCGTTAGTCGAGGAAATCTCTTGTTTTTCAGTAGATTACTCGCTAAATCGGGCATATTTATCACATAAAAAGGCTAGCGTAAGGAACTGGCGGCCATCTTAGTGCGGTCAGGGGAGTTTTAGTGTGACTTTCCACGCTTTTCTCTTCAATTTTCGACGGATTTACAAACGCTTTGGTGAATAACATATATACATATTAATAACCATATATAGGAAGGACAATAAATAAATAAATAAAAAATCTATGTTTAATAGAAATGGGATGAAAAAATGCTCCAGCTGGTCGTAATTGGAGAGTATTTACTGTTTTTCTCCCGTTCAACTAAAAAGACATTGAAGAAAAACGGTAAATTTTCTCTGTTAACATTTTTTTCCTCCAAAAAAAAAAAAAAAAAAAAAACGGTATGATCTGTAAATTCCTTAGTACATTTTTTAAAAATCTATTTTTAAATTGTTTTTTATTTGCAGACTGAAACGTCTTTTTTTTCTGGCTGTATAAATAAATAAGAAATCTACTTGCCCCCCCCCCTTATTTTTTGTAAACCCAAAAATGAAAAAATGTTTAATTTACCCCTTATCATAAAAAAATAAATAATAAATCTTTGAATTTAAAAATAGATTCAAAGTTCTTTTTTGAACATCTTCCCTACATTTAAATTTCAGACTGAAATGTCTTTTTCTGGCTGATTAACTTAAAATTAAAAGAGAAAATGTACTCCCCCCCCCCCCCTTATTTTCTTGTTAATCCAAAAATGTTTACAGATTTCTTCTTTTTGTAATAAAAACGGTAAATAAGTTTAAAAATAAATGTTTGAATCAATTTTTAAATTAGTATATATTGTCATTTTTACTGTGTAAGTTTTGTTGTTGTTGTTTTTTTTTTTTTACATTTGTAGATCTTCCATCACGTTTAGATTTCAAACCGAAACTACCTTTTCTGGCTTCTGGCAAAGCGTGCTTTTATTGTGAAAGGTCCGTTCTTGTTGTTGTTGTTCACGCAGTACAAGGTGTCCTCACCCGCTGATTGAAATCCCCACCTGAGCCATCTGCCGAGTGTCATATCAGTTTAAGCTTCATCTGCTCACCTTTTCCTGTCCACAAAATCAGAAAACCCTAAAAAATAAGGCTTTCCATCTATTTCCCATCTGTGGAATCAATGGTATTTTGTAGCAAAACCTTTAAAATGATTTTTAATTTTTTCAATTTCACCCCTAATGTTCATAATTTGCACCAACCTCAAATATCCCCCCGATGTACAGAGACTCAAAATTAAAGGAAAGTGACCTTTAAGTGCCCTAAGTTACCCCAAAATCAACAGGAAGTGACACACACACGCCTTAAAATCAATTTTAAAAATGATCCAAAATTTACAGCAGCTGCTATACTCTCATACATACAGGACGTGACCCAGAATCAACAAGAAAGTTATCTTGAAATGCCCCAAAATCAACATGAAGTGACCAGTGAACAAGAAAAGCCCCTAAAATCAACAGGACATGATTCAAAATTTAGTTATCGACTTGGCGGTGACCCAAAACTTACAGAAAGTGACCTAAAATTAAAAAAAAAAAAAAAAAACTGACTTGTGAATTTCCTATAATTTTCAGAAAAAGCCCTGAAATCAATAGGAAGTAACCTGTAAATATCCTAATGAAGACAGAATGCTCTAAAAATAAACAGGAAGTGACCCAAATCGGACTCCTTGTTTTGTATTGATTTGTACATATATACATCCAAATCATCTAAACTAGGAGTTATGGCTTTGAATGCTCGTCTTTACGTGCCATTGACTGGGCTAAATGTCCAATCCATTTGGATTGGGAGGGGCCAATGCAGAGTTCAAAACTAATTGTGGCAGGCGCGTACAAGCCAGACTTGTGTGTCATTTGTTTTTGTTTTTTTGTGTTGTTTTTTCCCAGATCGCCAAATTTCATCCATTGTTTAGCGGTTTTCCACCCCAGGTCGGAGAAAATGGCAGCCATTCCATCCGGCGGTTCCCTCGTCGCCACTCACGATTACTACAGAAGTAAGTGTCACCTCGGGCTTTCCGAAAGCGGTCATCATCAAACATTTTTTTGAGATGACTAGGCTAGTTTTTAAAAAAGGTTTTAAAAAGTCTTACTTTGGTTGGCTTAACAAGGACTGGGACTTTCATTGAGAATTTTCTAACTTAGTGGCAAACAAAATCAACGGCTTTAAGAGAGTCGCCAGTTATGGACGCCACCAACGGAATTTTTGCATCTAGTGCTATACATGTGATATTTAAAAAGGAGACTATATCAACAGGAAGTGATGTGGATGGGTTAGGGTTTGCTAAAAAAAAAAAAAAATCAACAGGAGATTCCCCAAAAACTGGAAGTGACTTCAATATGCCGAGAGAAAATGACCTGGATATGTTGAGAAAGAAATGGGACCTGGAAGTAAACATGGGAAAAAAAATGGAGGAAGTGATATGGATTTGTGTGCGTGTGTGTGTGTGTGGGGGGGGGGGGGATTAGGAGGAAGTGATATGGATTTGTTGGGGGGGGGACAGGAATTGACCCGGAAATGCCGAAAAAAAACAAACAGGAAGTGATCTGAAAGGGCTGTGGGAAAAAAAACAGGAAGTGATATGGAAGTGCCGGTGGACAAAACAACAATAGGAAGTGACACGGAAGTGCCGGTGGAAAAGAAAAACAACCACAACAACAGGAAGTGACACAAAAAGTGCTGGTGGAAAACAGCAGGATGTGACACAGAAATGCAGGCAAGAAAAAAAAAAAACAAGAGGAAGTGACCCGGAAATGCCAGAGGCGTGGGAAAAAACAGGAAGTGACCCAGAAATGCTGGAAGAAAAATCAACAACAGGAACTAACCCGAAAATGCCAGAGGGGAAAAAAAATGATCACAACAGGAAGTTATCTGGATATGATCCAAAAACATGTCACCCAGAAATGGCCACAGATCAACATGAAGTGACCCAGAAATGCTTGAAAATTGAAACAAGAAGCGACAAAGTGGCTTTTAAATGCTCCAGAATAGAATTTCAGGCATCTAGCCTTTTCTATAGGAAGGTCTGCTCTGCAAGCCTGGAATTCCAGACAGCCTGTCAGTCCGGTAGCTCTAAAAAAATATATGTGTTTGCAGGGCGCATCGGGTCCACCTCCAGCAGCAGCTCATGTAGCAGCGCGGAATACTCAGGAGAGGTCATACCGCACCACCCTGGTAGGTGGCGCACTTCAACCTCCTCTTCTTCTTCTTTGATTTGTTGTAAGTGCGCGCTTTTCTTTGTCAGGACTTCCCAGGCAAGACTCGGGCCACTGGTGGACCTCCTTTTTCTTTGCAAAACCCACACCCGAAAGCCAAAAGTAAGCATATTTTTCACTCAATAACATAAATCCACCTCATGTTTTTTTCGTTAAAATGATGAGGACTACAAAGATCCAAGAATATTTTGATTTTTTTTTTTCCTTTAAAAAAAAAAAAACATTTTAAGAGATACAGTATATAAAATAGATTTTTTTTTTTTTTAAATAACGGGAACGTTGATTTTTACTTTTGAAAATCTTTTTTTCTCCCTTTATGAACTAATACATTGAAATTGATTGTAAAACTAGTTTACTGTTTTTTTGTACATTTAAGAAATGATTAATAAAGGCAATATTTATTGATTTTAATGTATTTTGCAAGTAAGAAATGTGTATATATATATATATATATATTTTTTTTTTTTTATTTTTTTTTATTTTGACAAATGACAACTTTTTTAATGTGCATGTGTATACCTCCAATGCTTTGGTTATCGGAATATGAATTTAAAAAAATATATATTTGTATAAATAAACTTATTTTTAAGAAAAGGCAAATGCATTTTATTTTTATTTCAGGATTTTGCCATTATTTATCTGTATTCATAAAATTATAAAAAAAATATATATTTCTAGTATAATTTATGTACTAATTAAAAAGTCGTATGCTGTATTTCATAATTATAAAAATATATATAAATTTTAAAACGTATTTTTAAAAAAATTAAATTATAAAATTTTTGTATCTGTATTTATTTAAAAAATTAAACTATTCATAATTATATAAAAATACAGGGTGTTCCAAAATGGTTGACCCCATTGTAAATGCCCATATCTCGGAAAATACTCGATGAATCTTAATGAAACTAAATACTCTTTGTTAAAGGTCATAAGTTTTATTGGTTAAATTTACAAAGAAAAGTACAAATACAGTGGGGCAAATAATTATTTAGTCAACCACCAATTGTGCAAGTTCTCCTACTCGAGAAGATTAGAGAGGCCTGTAAATGTCAATATGGGTAAACCTCAACCATGAGAGACAGAATGTGGGTAAAAACACAAAATCACATTGTTTGATTTTTAAATAATTTATTTCCAAATTAGAGTGGGGAAATAAGTATTTGGTCACCTGCAAACAAGCAAGATTTCTGGCTGTCAAAGAGGTCTCACTTCTTCTAACAAGGCTCCACTCGGTACTTGTATTAATGGCACCTGTTTTAACTCATTATCGGTATAAAAGACACCTGTCCACAACCTTAGACACTCCAAACTCCACTATGGCCAAGACCAAAGAGCTGTCAAAGGACACCAGAGACAAAATTGTAGACCTGCACCAGGCTGGGAAGACTGAATCTGCAATAGGTAAAACACTTGGTGTAAAGAAATCAACTATGGGAGCAATTATTAGAAAATGGAAGACATCCAAGACCACTGATAATCTCCCTCGATCTGGGGCTCCATGCAAGATCTCACCACGTGGCGTCAAAATAACAAGAACGGTGAGCAACAATCCCAGAACCACACGGGGGCACCGGGTGAATGACTTACAGAGAGCTGGGACCACAGTAAAAAAGGCTACCATCAGTAACACAATGCGCCGCCAAGGACTCAAATCCTGCACTGCCAGACGTGTTCCCCTGCTCAAGCCAGTACACGTCCAGGCCCGTCTGCGGTTCGCTAGAGAGCATTTGGATGATCCAGAAGAGGATTGGGAGAATTTGTTATGGTCAGATGAAACCAAAATAGAACTTTTTGGTAGAAACACAGGTTCTGGTGGAGAAAGAATACTGAATTGCATCCGAAGAACACCATACCCACTGTGAAGCATGGGGGGCAAACATCATGCTTTGGGGCTGTTTTTCTGCAAAGGGACCAGGACGACTGATCTGTGTAAAGGAAATAATGAATGGGGCCATGTATCGAGAGATTTTGACTGAAAATCTCCTTCCATCAGCAAGGGCATTGAAGATGAGACGTGGCTGGGTCTTTCAGCATGACAATGATCCCAAACACACAGCCAGGGCAACAAAGGAGTGGCTTCGTAAAAAGCATTTCAAGGTCCTGGAGTGGCCTAGCCAATCTCCAGATCTCAACCACATAGAAAATCTGTGGAGGGAGTTAAAAGTCCATGTTGCCCAACAACAGCCCCAAAAAATCACTGCTCTAGAAGAGATCTGCATGGAGGAATGGATTAAAATACCAGCAACAGTGTGTGACAAGCTTGTGAAGAGTTACAGAAAACGTTTGGCCTCCGTTATTGCCAGCAAAGGGTACATTACAAAGTATTGAGATGAACTTTTGGTATTGACCAAATACTTATTTTCCACCATGATTTGCAAATAAACTCTTTAAAAATCAAACGTGATTTTCTGTGTTTTTCTTCTACATTCTGTCTCTCATGGTTGAGGTTTACCCATGTTGACAATTACAGGCCTCTCTAATATTTTCAAGTGGGAGAACTTGCACAATTAGTGGTTGACTAAATACTTATTTGCCCCACTGTATTTGTTGGTTCTATGACAGATTTTCATAAATGTTCAATGTGAGCGCCGCCTGTGATTTTGCACATGTCGAGTCTGTATTAGAGTTCGTGCCAAACTTGCTGTAGCATGTCTTCGGTAAGTTTCCAGTGCAGCTGTAATTCTGTTTTGTTGTTTAGTTGGTGCCTCCCTTGCCAAATTTGTGAAGAAGGCATGCTGCACGGTCTTCGGTAACTGAGTCCGAGCATATTCCAACAATCAAAATGGCTTTTCTTTTGAGGTGAACGGCATTTTTTAACCTGAAATGCCAAACGTTACACACAAAAACTTTGGGGGGGGGGGGGGGGGGGGGGAATTTGAGGTCATTCCAAGGAAAATTGTCAAAAGTAATGGCCGACGAAATGGGGTCAAACATTTTGGAACACCCTGTGTATGTATATTATAAAAACGTTTTTATATAAATGTTTTTAGCCAATGATTTATTATTATTAATTTTTTTTTTATCAAGAGGTTCAAAATAAAAAATGTTTGACATCAACTCCTCGTCCAGACGTCCCCGCCGGCTTTTTGCACGTTTTCCACAATTTTTGTAAAGTACTTTTTTGTCTTTGGTCAGAAACGGGATCTACACAGTGGGCAATGGTCAGGTGACCTGCGTGGCCAGGGAAATGCTGCTCAAGCGCCAAGTGAGCGAGAGCAGCGACACGGTTAAGCCAGACGCCCCCGCTCCCCCCCAGCCGCCCGCCACCTCTTCCTAAAGCCCCGCCCCCTTGGCGCCGACTTGCCGTCACCTTCCAGACGGAGATGGCGGCGCCGACGACCACCACCTATTACGCTAAATACATTTGCTTTTTTTCTTGTATAGTTTTCATTTGTATGACGACCAAAAAACGACATGTTTTTCATCCATTTCTTTGTGGTTTCTCATCATTGCGGATACAAATAAAATAAAATAAAAATCCAGCATTGCTCTCCCGTTGGTTTTTTTTTTGTTTTTGTTTTTTTTTTCACTTTAATAAACTCATTCATGCAGCACTTTACTATGGAATCACAGGAGTGCCAAATTTAAAAAACAGAAATAAGTGAAACTATAAAGGTCGTTTCACACTAACAAAATGGAGGGAGCCACGTAGACGCTGTCAGGAAGTGAAAAGAGGCATATTGACAATACATGTACTCCCCGGGCTAGAATGAGCTCCGTTCCTACGCTGGCGACGTAACCCAAATTTCGTTATTAACCCTTTTGAGTACCCCTAAATCACAAAATAACTATCCAAAAAGTCCAAAAGTATTTGACTCTTTAACACTTTGGCCAATTTTGTCTGAATTTGCATGCCTTTTGTTTCCTTCATATTTCAAAGAAAAAAAATGTTCACAATAATAATAAGTTGGGTCCCTTTTTCAGGACACCATAACCTTCATGTCCAAACTGTTTTCTTCACTGGCCAATTATATTCAACATTATGGACCCTCCTTTTGACTCCTCTTTCCCCTCTGTTATCAGGCCCCCCACAGTGTCTGCAGGTTAATTTTATTACCTAACAATAGCACCACTATGTTCACTGGTAGCATAGGCGTGTAACAATGTATTTCTTGTATGTTCATTTCTTCTGTCTGCTTCCTTTCTGTCCCCCCATAATCCCTTCATGCTTGCTGCTTTCTCCGAATAAATAAAACCGAATGAACGACCACAATGGGAGCATATCAAATAAGTTCATTTATACTGGGGATACTATTGACAACCTATAAAGAAATTGACCCAGGAACAACATCTGAAGCCTCAGGCCAGAAGAGTGTAAGTCCTAGGGCAAACTCCCAAGGCCTCTGCTTAGAGGCCCTGAGCTTGAAAATAACAGTGTACATACATTTTTTTCCTCAAAACCCTTTTCTCCGAGGTTGCGTAACCGCCAGATGTGGTCTGCGTATTACATAAGGCGCTGCCTTGCCACAGAGCAAAGGTAGGTCAGCCAGACCGCTCTTGAGCGGTCGGAGGCGCCACTCTTTTTGCTGAAAATTACTGGGTTCCCTTTAAGAGGAGCTCGGGACATTAAATTGGCATATATGGAAGCAAAGCTGCATCAATGGAGGTGATTTAATTATTGTCTCAATAAGCGAGATAAAACAACTTCCATTCCTCGCCCTCATTACAATACTAAAATATTGTTTATATACAGTACGTACAGACACATATACTATATAGTATTTATACACACACGTGTGTATTTAATACAAATTAATAAAATGATTAATTCATGTTTTCAAATGAAGATAATTACAATCAAATGACTTTAAATTGTGATGCATTTATATATGGTATATAGTTATGAAAAACAAACAGGAATGCTCTAAAATCAACAAGAAGTGACGAATGGACAGGAAGTTCACTAGATATAATAAGAAAGTGAGCCAAAACCAACAAGAATTGAGCCAAAATGAACCGGCAGTGACCCAAAATCAACCGGAAGTGATGCAAAATTAACAAGAAGTGACCCAAAATGAAAAATAAGTGACCAATGAACAGGAAGTTCCCCAAAATCAATTGGAAGTGACCCAGAATCATCCGGAAGTCACCCTAAATCAACCAGCAGCAACCAATGAAGAGGAAGTTCCCCAAAATTATTAAGGAAGTGAGCCAAAATCAACTGGAAGCGAGCCAAAATCAACAGGAATTGAAACAAAATCAATTGGAAGTCACCAAGAATCATCTGGAAGTGACCCAAAATAAACTGGAAGTAACCAATGAGCAAGATGTTCCCGAGAATTAATAAAGAAGTGAGCCAAAATCAACCGGAATTGACCCAAAATCAATTGGAAGTGACCAAGAATCATCTGGAAGTCACCCAAAATCAACCAGCAGTAACCAATGAAGAGGAAGTTCCCTAGAATTAGTGAGGAAGTGACCCAAAATCAACCGAAAATGACCCAAAATTAACCGGAATTGACCCAAAATCAATTGGAAGTGAGCCAGAATCAATTGGAAGTGACCCAGAATCATCCGGAAGTGACCCAAAATCAATCAGCAGCAACCAATGAACAGGAAGTTCCCTAAAATTGCGGGGTGGCGTGGCTCAGTGGTAGAGTAGTTGTCCCCCAACCCAGAGGTTGTGGGTTCAATTCTCTGCCCTGATGAACACGCCTAAGTGTCCTTGAGCAAGATACTGAACCCCACGTTGCTCCTGGTGCTGCGTCACCAGTAGGTGGATGGTGAGATAGTGTAAAGCGCTTTGAGCGCCTTGAAAGGTGGAAAAGCGCTATATAAGTATAACACCATTTACCATTTACCATTAAAATTAATAAGGAAGTGAGCCAAAATCAACTGGAAGTGAGCCAAAATCAACAGGAATTGACACAAAATCAATTGGAAGTCACCAAGAATCATCTGGAAGTGACCCAAAATAAACTGGAAGTAACCAATGAACAGGAAGTTCCCTAGAATTAATAAGGAAGTGACCCATAATCACCCAGAAGTGACCCAAAATCAAACAGCAGTAACCGATGAACAGGAAGTTCCGTAGAATTAATAAGGAAGTGAGCCAAAATCAACCGGAGGTGAGCCAAAATCAATTGGAAGTGTGCCAAATCCAACCAGAAATGAGCCAAAATCAACCGGAAGTGAGCCAAAACCAACCGGAAGTGAGCCAGAATTAATTGGAAGTGACCTGTATGTGCCAAAAATGAACCGGAAGTGACCCAAAATAAACCAGAAATGACCCAAAATCAACAGGAAGTGAACAATGAGCAGAAAGTTCCCTAGAATTAATAAGGAAGTGAGCCAAAACCAACCAGAAGTGACCTATAATGAACCAAAAGTAACTCAAAATCAAAGGAAGGTGACCTGTACGTGCCCTACAAAAAACAAAGCGGCCCAAAATGAACAGGAGGTTCTGTAGAATTAATAGGGAAATGAGCTAAACTCAACCGGAAGTGACCCACAATCAACCGTAAGTGAGCCAAAACCAACCAATAGTGACCTAAAATGAACAACAACTAACTCAAAGGCAAGTGACCTGTACCTGCCCTACAAAAAACAAAAGTGGCCCAAAATGAATAGGAGGTTCTGTAGAATTAATAGAGAACTGTACCAAACTCAACTTGAAGCTAAAATTAACCGAAAGTGAGCCAAAACCAACCGAAAGTGTGCCAAAACCAACCGAAGGTGAGCCAAAACCAACAAGAAGTAACCTAAAATGAACCGGGAGTAACCCAAAATCCATGTAAAGTGACCTGTACGTGCCAAGCTCAGCCGGAAGTGAGCCAAACTCACCCGACAGTGAGCCAAAATGAATGGCGTACCGCACGCAGGCTGTTTTTAGACCGTGACGTCGCATCGTAAAGCAGAAGTAAAGCCGAAGTGGGACATTATAGACCCGCCCTCGCATAGACCCAACGTAAAAAGTGCTACTTTTCGCCGGTAATCTTTCAAAAACGGACATGCCGATCACGCATTGCTTTTTTGGAACTTGTAGAAACGACTCTAGACATTACGACCATGAAGGATGTTTTCTTCATACGTTCCCGGAAACCAAAAACTCGGGAGGAAAAAATGTGAAGACCGAATCAACTTGCGCGGGACTTTAACACCAGCTCGGCGAATCCATTCACGTTTCATATGCAGTAAACATTATGTTGAGTTGGCATGGTCTTTCAGAGTACAAAGAGGTAAGCCAGGGGTCCCCAAACTTTTTCCTGTGAGGGCCACATAACCCTTCTCTTCTCTGATGAGGGCCCGGGGTCAGTTTGTAACAGAAAAAGTGTGACGATTGCAGGAGTGCCTAAATGTAAAAATGTATTGTTTTTCAGAAAGCCACAATCAAATAACCCTTTCTGGATTCTTCACGGAACCAAAGTAAATAAAATAAAAATGATATAATATAATATAGTATAATATAATATAATATAATTAGGGCTGTCAAACGATTAAAATTTTTAAGCGAGTTAATCACAGCTTAAAAATTAATCATAATTAATCGCAATTCAAACATCTCTAAAATATGCCTTATTTTTCTGTAAATTATTTTTGGAATGGAAAGATAAGACAAAGACGGATATATACATTCAACATACTGTACATAAGTACTGTATTTGTTTATTATAACAATAAATCAACAAGATGGCATTAACATTAATATTCTGTCAAAGCAATCCCTGGATAGAAAGACTTGTAGTTCTTAAAAGATAGATTTTAGTACAAATTATAGAAATTTTATGTTAAAACCCCTCTTAATGTTTTCGTTTTAATAAAATTGGTAAAATTTTCAATCAAAAAAATTAACTAGTAGCTCACCATTGTTGATGTCAAGAATTACACAATGCTCATGGTGCATAAAATCAGTCGCACCCAAGCGCCAGCAGAGGGAGACAAAAAACACAAGTAACAAGTGGACATGACACTGCTGTCATTTTAATCTGTTTGAGCGGGGCATATGCGTTAATTGCGTCAAATATTTTAACGTGATTAATGAAAAAAATTAATTACCGCCCGTTAACGCGATAACTTTGACAGCCCTTAATATAATATAATATAATATAATATAAAATAATATAATATAATATAATATAATATAATATAATATAATATAATATAATATAATATAATATAATATAATATAATATAATATAATCAGGGGTGCACATAATTTTTTTGCCCAGGTTCTCAGAGGAGGACCTGGAGATGTGACTTGGTCCTCATTGAGCTTGAGAGCCGACCCACTTGATGCGATAAATTTATGACAAGCTTTACTTAGAGCCAATTAACTTTGATTAATTATATTAACAGTTAATGCTTGATTAACATCAACTGGCACAACAAAATTGCCATTACTTTGAAGTGAAATGTAAAGAAATAAACATAAAAGCACCAATTCAAAATAAAGGGCATTATGCGGCTCCCACATTAACTCCAAGCCTTTTTAAAAGTGGGATGTCCTCCTCATAAGACCTCATTGAACGTGCATGTTTAGCTTTGTAAAATGCGAGCAAAAACACGTTTGTCAGTGCATGTTCATTACCTTTATTCCGCCCTATTCCGCCACATGTCCATAGGGCGAGTGGGGTCCTGTTTGACATCGATAGTTTGCTTAATTGCCACATGCTCTCTGTTTTTTTCGTGCTTTTCAAAGTTTGGATGGCTGAAATTATTTGACCCTACATAAAATGCGTTGCTCTAATCGGCGACATTGGGATTCTCACGGCACATTTTGTACCGCATTTCCGTGCGAGCATCATTCGCTTCTAGCCATGGTACCTCCTGTAGCCACTTTTCAGCAAAAGTCCTTTTTTTCGGTAGCTCCGGTGACGTCTCTTTCGTCTGTCTGTCTTTTGACAGGGGTGGGGGAACACGGAAGTAATTACTCAGTGTGGCCTGCCTCATCGACATTTTGAGAAGTTATTTTCTCGTGTCCGCCGCAAATAGAGTGGTCAGCCATCGGTACGCAAAAGCGTATGGAAGCCGTTGAGGGCCAGCGCGTTTGTCTACGTCCAGTACGCATGTACGGACCACTTATGTGCACCCCTGAATATAATATAATATAATATAATATAATATAATATAATATAATATAATATAATATAATATAATATAATATAATATAATATAATATAATATAATATAATATAATAATACTGTATTAATTAAATAGATAATAACCAAATAACCATTGCTCAGTTCTTCACAGAAAAAAGCCAGGACATGAATAACTCTATTAAAAAAAAAAAAAATTTTTTTTTTTTTTTTTTTTCTTTTTAACAATTTTTTTTTTTTTGTTCAGGGGGCCGGACCAAATGTGGCTGCGGGCCGTATCCGGCCCGCGGGCCGTAGTTTGGGGACCCCTGAGGTAAGCCATTTTTATATTTTTACTTTATTTTTTTAGCGTAACGTTGTACCGTACTGCTTCTGTCTGACAATGAATTACCTGAAAAAAATTACAATGGTATCTGACTGCCACTGTTACCGTTTCTGTTATATATATATATATATATATATATATATATATATATATATATATATATATATATATATATATATATATATATATATATATATATATATAAACAACTTTAGTAAGGGGGAAGTGTAAATAAATTATAGGATTAAGATGTGTTATCAATGAAAAAATTAAAAGTGTTCGTTGGCTGTCACTGAGTAGCATTTGCGATCGCTACACAAAGCTAACTAAATTACCCCCAAGAACGGTAAGAGACGTAGGACAACCAGAGGATATATAAGAAAGACAGGGCTGATGGTAAAGGATAGCTTGTTGAAACCGGAGAATGTCAGTCGCGTCGATGAAAAAAAGCTAAAGCTATGCTTAGGTCGGCTCGTTTTTTTTGTCTTTTTCAGCCTTCGACACTAAAGCCATTTCTTTAACTGAACATTTTTATGTTCTTCCACATCTATGCCAGTCAATTTGGCACCAGGAACTTCATTTTCGGAGAGAATTGGTAGGTTTAGCGCTGCAAACATCTCCTTCGTACACGATTTCCATTCATTTCCTATTAGGGACAAACGGTGGCTTGTCCTTGCTTAGCAACAGTAGCTAATGTCATGAATATTAATGAGCGGAAGTGACGTGTTGCTTGCGGTACGCCATTGGAAGTGACCTGTACGTGCCCTAAAAAAACATGAAGCCCAAAATGAACCGAAAGTGACCCAAAATAAACCGGAAATGACCCAAAATCGACATGAAGTGACCCAAAATGAACAGGAAGTGACCAATGAACTGGCAGTTCACTAGAAATCATGAGCACATGAACCAAAATCAACTGAAAGTGACCCAAAAATGAATTTAAAGTGACCTATGAACTGAAAGTGACTCAAAAGGAATTCAATTCTGGACCTGGTCATCTTTGAGTGCCATTGACAGTGCCGGCCGGACGTCTAATCTAGTCCTCCCCTTCCAATGTCAATGTCGGCCAACGAGTGCCCTATTAAAGGTTGACCTAGATTTCCCCAAGTGCCTTTTGGAACAGCTGCAACAAGGAACTCCAGAGCCAAGATTCCGACACTCAAACGGCGAGACAAACGTGCTTGCCAAACATTGTGAAAAAAAGTCGACAAAGCGCACGGAACAAAGTGTACCATAGGAGGGAGGAGCTTGCTTGTTTGCACTGGATTTAGCGTCTAGCGCGCGCGCTCCTTGCTCATAAACCACACTATTCCCGGTGGCGCGACCCAAAACAGAAGGTTCGGTGAGGTCGGACGGGACTCTCCGCGGGGGAGGGGTGCTGCTTTTCTAGGGGAAAGTTCACCGGGCCAGAGGAAAACATAACATAACATACATAACATAACATGTCATGCAACTTGGGAGAAAAACCCGTGGGTCTTCACTAAGCCATCCTGCCCAGAGATATCACATATAAATATATATGGTTATATATATTACAGGCATGAAAATGGGTCACGGGTTAAAAAGATGAGAAGAGTGTCGAGGAAATTTATCCGGAACACTGCACAACTACAGCTGTCCTCCCAAAAGACTCATTTTCTCCCGATTAGTCAACGACTATTTTTCCGATTAGTCGACTAATCTAATCATTTTTATAATAATAAATAAATAATAATAATAATAATAAATATTTTTTCCTTTCAAATTTTTTTTTTTTTTAAACTATTTTAACAACTAATTTTTTGGTGACGCTTATTAATTCACAAACACTTGCTGGAACACTTAAATTCTTTATTAAAGTACAAATAAACATGTAAATAACAACAATTAAGCATAAATAAACAATGAGGTCAAATGCTGATAGCATTAACTAGTAAAGGTGTGCATCGGCACTGCCCTCACGATTCGATTCAATTACGACTCGGAGGGCTACAATTCGATTCAGAGGGTCACGAGTCGTTCGATTCGGCAATGCATTGCGATGCATTAAAGCCTGGGAAGCATTAAAAATGAAAAGCAAAGCATATTTTTCGTGAATCATGAGGCAGCACATGCAGTCAGACATTAAACAACTTTTCATTGGCTTTTGTGTCACTCCTGGTTGAAGTCAAATGAAAATACTTTCAGATATATATATTAAAAAAAAAAAAAAAACGGATCACAGCATTTAATTAGTGCTTTGAAAGAGACCAGGGCTTTCTCTTTTTTTTTACACACAGTAGCAGCATTTCACACAGTGCAACATCTGAACTCCTGTGCAAAATCAGTAATAACAGTCACTGTATTTTAGTCACAATGACCCATCAATAAAAATATTCAAGTAAATATTAAAGAAAACGACAAAAAAAATATTGTAGTGCAGCAGCATCTTTATCGCAATATCAATCCAGGGATCAGTTCAGTTGCAAACAAAACATCAACTAAATTGCAATGTAGAACAAAAGTAAAATGTAGGCCTAGCCCACTATACTGTATATGTGCAATAGAGGTTAGATCGGGCCTAAAAAATCCAGCCCGACCCGACAAGTATTGTTGTGACAAGCTGGTATTGAAGTCCGACCTGGCCTGAGCCCGATCAATCAACTAGATTTGCAGGCCCAGCCCGAAAACCCCCCAATTTTTTTTTTTTTTTTTGGAGTGACGTGAAAAAAAAAACGCAGCAGCAGCAATTTATTTTCATTTCTTCGATTTGGCAGAAAAAAACGCAAGTTTTCTTAATGTTTAAATAGTCTACATATTTTTATGATCATTATAAAAGCATTTACATAACGAAATAACACTGGGAAAGTTTAATATGAATAAAAACCTTGGGTTTTGCAGACACACAGAGGGGAAGATTCAAAAGGATCACATTTCTGTTGCCTTTGTGTGCATAAATAAAAGTGTCCTTCGTAACGAATTCTCAGCTGGCAGAAAAAAACCGCAAGTTTTCTTAATGTTTATATGGTCTACATATTTTTATGATCATTATAAAAGCATTTACACAATGAAATAACGCAGGGAAAGTTTAATATAAAAAAAAACATGCGGGCCACGGCGTTCATGTGCGTGCACAAGCAAATGCACAATACAGAGAGCCTGCTCTCGGTTTTATCCCATTAAAATTTTTTTTTTTTTTTTTTTAAATAATTTATTAGTCCGGCGCGGCGGCCCAACCCGACCCGACCTGAACGTGAATGCTTAACATTTTGGGCCCGACCTGAATTTTGGGTCGGGTCGGGCCCAAAATGTTAATCGGGTTCGTGCACAAGATCTAACCTCTAAGAGATAGGACATAACATAACAATGGCTGAAGCGGAGAAAGAGGCAGCGAGAAAAAGATTATTGATGCACCTAAGACATTGAAAGCAGACATCTGGCGACATTTTGGCTTCTACTAGGTTGATGGGAAACTTGACCAGAGTTATGCGGTGTGTAAAAAAAGAAACATGAGAATAATAATACAAATGGGGAAACCAAATCCGTTGCATCCCTGGAATTGCGCAGGGAAGATTTTTGAACGTACTTATATATTTTAAAATGCGCTGAATCGATTCGGCTTGTTGCCCGCATCGAATCGAATCGTCCATGCCCCGCATCGGGATGCATCGCCGCATCGATTATTGTTGACACCACTATTAACGAGTGCAAAAGAATGGAATGTAAACAGATTCAGAACACTGACTTCGCCTTTCCAAAATGATTCAAAACAATTCATCAATAAAATATCTAGAATTAATATTATAGTATACTGCTATATACAGTCCCTGACAAAAGTCTTGTCGCTTATCCATTATGTAGAAACAATTGCTAATAACCTGACTTTTATTTATTCAATTGGTTTCAGAAATGGCTCATATGAAAGCTAAGACCCTCCCAAATGATGTTGAATGTACAAAAATATATTTGTTTCACAGAAAAAAGATTTATCATTTAATGAAGACATTAAGGTCAAATTTTGGCAAGACAAAAGTTTTGTCGCCTACAGAAGTAGTGTGAAAATTGAACAAAAAAATGCACTTCAAATACAAAATTATGTTACATAACATAAGCGAATTAAGTAGTGGAGCTGTGCGATCCAAATGTAATATTTTGTATGACTTCCATGGGCTTGAAGGACTGCATCCATGCAGTTTGGCAAGGATGCATACAATTTATTGATGAAGTCATCTAGAACTTCAAAGAAAGCAGTCTTGCATGCCTCCCAGAGTTCATCAACATTCTTGGGTTTCGTCTTCCATGCTTCCTCTTTCATCCTACCCCAGACATGCTCCAATGATGTTCATGTCTGGTGACTGGGCTGGGCAGTCCTGGAGGATCTCGATCTTCTTTGCCTTAAGGAACTTTGAGGTAGAGATTGAAGTATGTGATGGAGCACCATCCTGCTGCAGAATTTGTCCCTTTTTATGGTTAGTAATGAAAGAGGCAGCTAAGATTTGTTGATATTTCAGACTATTTATCTCTCAGGGTGCAGACAATTAAAAAACTGTGTGGCATTTGCCAAGGCCCACATTCTGTCAAAAGGAGGGACGCTGGAAAAGTGGCAAAAAGTGGATTTTTCAGATGAATTACACCACAGTCGCCACAAATATCGCAGGAGACCTACTGGAGCCCGCATGGATCTGAGATTCACTCAGAAAACAGTGAAGTTTGGTGGTAGCAAAATCATGGTCTGGGGTTACATCCAGTATTGGGTGTGCGAGAGATCTGCAGGGTGGAAGGCAACATAAATAGTCTGAAATATCAAAAAATCTTAGCTGCCTCTTACATTCCTAACTATAAAAAGGGACAAATTCTGCAGCAGGATGGTGTTCCATCGCATACTTCAATCTGTACCTCAAAATTCTTCAAGGCAAAGAAGATCAAGATCCTCCAGGATTGGCCAGCCCAGTCACCAGACATGAACATCATTGAACATGCCTGGGGTAGGATGAAAGAGGAAGCATGGAAGACGAAACCCAAGAATGTTGATGAATTCCGGGAGGCATGCAAGACTACTTTCTTTGATGTTCCTGATGACTTCATCAATAAATTGTATGAATCCTTGCCGAAGCCCATAGAAGTCATACAAAATATTCTATTTGGATCTCACAGCACCACTACTTAATTCGCTTATGTTACAAAACTTTTGTCTTGCCAAAATTGGACCTTTATGTCTTCATTAAACGATAAATATATTTTTGTACATTGGACATCATTAGGGAGGGTCGTATCTTTCATATGAGCCATTTCTGAAACCAACTGAATAAATCAAAGTCAGGTTATTAGCAATTGTTTCTACAAAATGGATAAGCGACAAGACTTGTCAAGGTCTGTGTAATAGTAGTGTAATAATCATTCATTGCCAATCAGATTTTTCAAAAAGGGTGTCATTTTAAAGTGATTCATAGTGTAGAATCTGTATTCTGAAGTATGTAATATTAACTCCAGAAATCGTTATTTATATGACGAACATGACGTGCTTTTATTTTGAAATGTTCATCGGAAGTACGTTCGCTAAACCGCTAACTGTACGCTTTACACTCTGCTAAAAAAGCTCTTTTTGTCATTGCATGTGGGGTCAGTAATAAATTTATTTCCTTTTTTTTCGTTTGCAAATGCTGTTAACCAGTGATTTTTCATGTTTGAAGTGTCACCTTTTAACCCCAAGTTTGCGTTTTGGTAAAGACTGCCAATGTTTTGTAGCAGGCTAAAGTAGGTTGTCTTTTTTCCCCATTAGCCACAATGTAGCAAAGCTAACATTTACAGTGTTTAATATTACAGTGTATCACAAAAGTGAGTACACCCCTCGCATTTGTGCAGATATTTAAGTATATGTTTTCATGGGACAACACTGACAAAATGACACTTTGACACAATGAAAAGTAGTCTGTGTTCAGCTTATATAATAAATTTATTTTCCCTTCAAAATAACTCAAAATATAGCCATTAATATCTAAACCCCTGGCAACAAAAGTGAGTACACCCATTAGTGAAAGTTGCCAATATTAACATAAAACATGTCAACTGTCAATATTTTGTGTGAGCACCACTATTATCCAGAACTGCCTTTACTTTCCTGGGCATGGAGTTGAACAGAGCTTCACTGGTTGCCACCGCAATGCTCTTCCACTCTTCCATGACGACGTTGCGGAGCTGCCGGATATTTGAGACTTTGCGCACCTCCACCTTCCGCTTGAGGATCCCCCAAAGATGTTCTATTGGGTTCAAGTCTGGAGACATGCTTGGCCAGTCCATCAGCCTCTTCAGTAAAGCAGTGGTCATCTTGGAGGTGTGTTTGGGCTCATTGTCTTGCTGGAACGCTGCCCTGCGACCCAGTTTCTGGAGGGAGGGGATCATGCTCTGCCGCAGTATTTCACAGTACATATTGGAGTTCATGTTTCCCTCAATGGAATGTAACTCTCCAACACCTGCAGCACTCATGCAGCCCCAGACCATGACATTCCCACTACCATGCTTGACTGTAGGCATGATACACTTATCTTTGTACTCCTCACCTGGTCGCTGCCACACATGCTTTAGACCATCGGAACCAAACATACTAATCTTCGTCTCATCAGACCGTAGGACATGGTTCCAGTAATCCATGTACTTTGTTGATATGTCTTCAGCAAACTGTTTGCGGGCTTTCTTGTGTACCGTCTTCAGAAGAGGCTTCCGTCTGCGGTGACAGCCATGCACACCAATTTGATGTAGAGTGCGCCGTATGGTCTTAGCACTAACAGGCTAACACAAACCTCTTCAATCCCTGCAGCAATGCTGACAGCACTCCTGCGACGATCTTTCAAAGAAAGCACTTGGATGTGACGCTCAGCACGTGCGCTCAGCTTCTTTTGACGACCAACCCGAGGCCTGTTCTGAGTGGACCCTGCTCTTTTAAAATGCTGGATGATCTTAGTCACTGTACTGCAGCTCAATTTCATGGTGTTGGCAATCTTCTTGTAGCCTTGGCCATCTTCATGTAGCGCAACAATACGTCTTTTAAAGATCCTCAGAGAGTTCTTTGCTATGTGGTGCCATGTTGGAACTTTCAGTGACCAGCAGGAGAGCGTGTGAGAGCTGAACTACAAATTTGAACACACCGGCTCCCTATGCAAACCTGGACCTAGTAACACTAACGAGTCACATGACATTTTGGAGGGAAAATGACAAGCAGTACTCAATTTGGACATTTCGGGATGTAGTTTCTAAGGGGTGTACTCACTTTTGTTGCCAGGGGTTTAGATCTCAATGGCAATATTTTGAGTTATTTTGAGGGGAAAATAAATGAACTCTATTATATAAGCTGCACACAGACTACTTTTCATTGTGTCAAAGTGTCATTTTGTCAGTACTTAAATATCTGCAGAAATGCGAGGGGTGCACTCACTTTTGTGATACACTGTAGATGTGTTTCTTTATTTTGTATGTCTGAACTTTACTTCTATGCTGTGTTGATGACCAATAAACATCTGTGAAAGGAACTGGTGTCCCATATGCCATCAGGGCACGTGTACACGCGCGTACAAATGTATGCACACACGCACGCGACGATAATACGTAGCCATGAAAATTACCGCCCTCTTTTTTATTTAGCGTGCGATACATGGACTCATTGCATATCACGACAGGCTTAGCTCAATAAGACATGTCGTTAGTTAGTTAGATGGAATTACAATCTGCCAGCTTGTAATTGTCTCCTGTCATCTTCCAAAATTACAACTGCGTGACGGCGCTTCATTGTTCATTCACGGCCGACGTGCAGCCAAGCTTGGCATTGAAGAGACAGGACACAACGATTAACCCTCTTTTGTTTTGTTGAAATACTTCAATGTTTTGGCCACTCTGATGCGCCTTTTCGGCTTTTTGCTGCTTTCCCATCTTCCATACCAAGCGTCCAACATAAAAAAAAAATCGCCCGAAACCCCCCGTAAAAATTTTCTCCTTCGATCTACCCAATTCACGTAGGTCACCCTTTTTGAATTCAAAACGAGGAATTTCGCCAAAAGGTGAGAGATTTTTATGCCTGATATTAGGAGTGGGAACCTGGGTACCTCCCAATACGATTTGCTTTGCAAGCAATGCTCCCTCTAAGCTGCACGCGTGCGCAATCGTGCACTGCTTGCACATACTCGGCGCATTAAAAAAAATTCAACAGAAACGTATTGTAGCGTCAATAGGACTACTGTCTCAGCGCCGCAGTGATGTGTCAGCGCGACACTTCTACTGGTGCATACAATACGGCCGGGGTCCTCAATTAGCGGACCGCGGTCCACAACCGGATCACGACAAACCCCCCCCTCGGACCCGCAGACAAAAAAACAAAACAAAACATTTTTTCAACATATATCATCTGCATGAATCGCCGATCTATCGCTATGCGCTATTATTCTATTGCTAAATTTTGTTTCATTTTTGGTCAAATATCTTCCATATTCCCACTTCTGTTGTCATTTCTATGACATTGATGCGCTTATGTGCTGAGAGAACCTGCATGGATGCGCTGATTGGCTGAGAGAGCCTGCATGGATGCGCTGATTGGCTGAGAGAGCCTGCGTGCTGCTATCTAAAGTAAACATGTACTGTACTATTTACACGTTTTCTTTTTTGTCCAGCAGTGTTTTACAGTTACAAAATGTACTGTCAATAGTTATTGTTTGCACCTTAATGATAGATCTTGTCAATTATTTAGTGTACATGTGCAAACGTTGTACTTGCTAGAGATGTCCGCATCGGTATCGGATCGGAACACAGAAAAATTCCAATCCAGACTTCCGATCCAGTTTTTTTTAATCCGGTCCGGGTTTTCCAGCTCACCGATATTCATAATCCATTCCAGTTTTTGCTTCGGTTTCCCTAAAGTCCGGTCCTTCAACACCTTCAACACACTACATTTCCATTACCGTCTCCCAACTTACCGAGAGACTTTATCGGTAAAAATGTCAGCTGTGTGGGATCATTTCACCTTAAAGGACGACAAAGACGAAGAGGCAGAGCGCAACATATGCTACAATAAAGTCAAGCGTGGTGGTAAAGCTGTAAGAAGTTTTAATACAACCAACCTAATCAAGCATTTAGCGAAATACCACCACAAACAATATGATGAGTATGTTAAGAAAACCGAAGACATAAAGAAAGGTCCTACGCAACTAACACCGGCAGAAACTTTTGCTATACGTGACAAACTGGCACTCGACAGTCCCAAGCCCAGGGAATAACAAGAGTATTGCCGAAGAATTCATTCTGGATGACGAGTCATTATCTCACGCGAGTAAAGACGCTCCATCCAACACTTAGAACCACGGTACAACATGCCCAGCCGTCATTACATTCTTGAGCGATTCGGCCGTGTAAGATTCAAGAACGATTCACAAACATCCAAATTCCGATTATTGAAATATGTCAAGTAAAGCGGAACTAATACACAGCGCGGTCATCGGGAAGCAATGAGAAACTGACCGCATTGCGTCCCGAAAGTAAACATAATGCTTGTCATAGCCCGGGTAATACCAATGCTCAACTCACAGCTTTAGCTCAACTCATGCCGCTGGATAAAAAACACAAGAATACCTGACTGCTGCTGACAGCCGCTACAAACTACGTCAACATCATTTTACTGGAGATAAAAGATATCATATGTATACAGAAGCAGATGCTACACGACAGACTCGACTGCGTTAGCAACATTGAAGTATTGAAAACCAGATGCGTTAGTAAACAGCCGCCATCTTAAAGCAGAAGACCCTCGTAGGCTATTGTGAACCTTCCTAGCGAACCTAATTAACTTTTTATCTAAAATACTCCTAAATCGGCAAAATCTTGACTTGAATCTATCTTCAAAACAGTTTTAAAACTTTCACATATCGAAAGTAGACAGAAGGGAAATTATGGAATAACGGGAGCAATTTTAACAACTTTAACAGTTGATTCGCAAAATTAAATGAATTGAATGTAGTTTAAAGCTGCTGATACAGAATGGGGACTTGAGTATTTTATTTACTGTTTTAAAATGTTAACTTGATACTGAAATAGTCATTTATTTAAACCTGAGAGGCTTTTTATACAATTTTTGTAACTAATGCACGAAACATCAAAAGCATCTAATAGCTTGGGGGATTTGTGGGATTTTCCACTGAGGTTGTTGGTGTGCTTTGCTTTTTTAAGACAGTTTACAATATTATTTGCACGTTTTACTGACTGACTATGCCATTTCTGTTTGTTATTTATAATGTTTCGTGTTTGTCACTGAATAAACAGGTCAGTTTCTTGTTACCAACCGTTGTGTGTTATTCAAACTCACCTAATTCAGCTGGCTAGTTGTTATCAAGAGTACTAAAACCTTTTTCAACATGAGTCTGACAGCTAAGTAAGGAGGCTAAATAACTTTAAACTTCAACACATGCTCAGATAGGTCGGTATCAGTATCGGCCAGTATCGGTATCGGATCGGAAGTGCAAAACAATATCGGTATCGGATCGGAAGTGCAAAAACCTGGATCGGGACATCCCTAGTACTTTCATGTTTTTTTTGTTTTGTTTTTTTGTATAAAGTGCCTGTGACACAAAAAAAGCATGTTTATTTCATAATGCACGCAGTATTTTATGCTCCTGAATGAAATGGACCGCTTGGATGTGTGTGGAAGCAATCGCTATATTTATTTAGTTTTTTGAATCCCGCGCCATGAAAATGAGTGACTTCCGGCAAGTCTCGAGTTGAGAAAGAGGGCACTGTGACTTGTACGGAGGAAGGAGTCCTCTTCATATACAGCCGTACTGTTGTATGAGAAGGACTAAGGATTCAGCTGATTTAGCGGATTAATACGTTAATTTTTCGCATCACTCCAGCCAAACGGCTGCAGAAAAATCTTGCTGCACTTGAGGGAAAGGTCTGTGAGCCTTTTTGGGGTTTCAAAAGGTTCCCATTCACTGGTGGATATTGGCCAAAATAAGCCCTTCTACTGTGGAACCAAGGGACTTACGAGGAAGTGAGTAAACATCGTGTTTTGTATTATGTCAAATACTGGGATCATTTTTAATATGTTGGTGGCTTGCATTTTGTGGCTGACATGCTCCTTGTCCCCTTGGCCGACGACCGGCGGCTTGTCGCACATCAGCCCGCTGGGAGAGCACTATACTTGGCTTATTGCCCTCTTCATGTGCTCGGTGTTCTGTCAAATTTTCCAACCGATTAGAAATTGCAACTTTGTGTTAAAAATAGACGCGATTACAAAGTAAACACTACAAACTTTCTTTAAATAAAGGAATACTTACAACGTCGGCGTTCCGGTGGTCATTGTCTAGCTGCTTCCCCGCAAACGAGCCCTCTGCCTTCAGCAGGGGAACGACGAGCTCTAACTTGTTTGCCGCCGGGCGGGTCGCCGATCGGCGAAGACAATCGACAACCCAGTCGTCATGTGAAATGTTCCGGGCTAGTTATGTGTGATTTTCCGCTTCGAAGACTTTGAAACATCACTCGGTTCGGGTTACCGTGTCGGCTAGCTGTCACGCCTCTTGGTTTGTTTACATTCTCCAAAGCTGGGGAAGGGAAATGACATAAGCCCGACTTAGGTGGCATAAAATATCGTTCGGGAGGTGCGACAGTAAAGGTGAAGTCGACAGTTTTAACCATTATGAAGTAATTTTGCCACGTCGTCCTGAATAAATGCATTTTTACTATTTCATATTCCATTTAGCACAAAACAGTTATTTGTCATGACTATGCCATTTAATTAACTATTGGGGAAAAATACTTGGATAAAAAGAATATCTTAAAATAAAATAAATAAATAAATAAATAAAATATTGGAGTAGAGAGATTGAAACAACAATCGTTGTGAATAATTCTCCCTCAATGGGCTGCATACTAAATCAGATGAAATCGTGACTCCGCTGACGTCATCCGCCTGTTGACACTCTGACACTAGAGCCTTATAATGGTAGGGGTGGCTAACCGGCAGATTAAAAGACTAATTTCTATCATTTGCACTTTGCTAAATTGTTGTATATAGTCGAATCGTCTCAAAATATGATTCTAAATCACATAATAATGCTTTTTAAGACTTTTTTTTCTCTCTCACCTGTCATACGCACTTTAATTCAAAAAAATGTTTTATTAAATTTTTATGCAATCAGAATGTACATTGTATTTTTGTTTGGTCAAGAGAAAACCATCTTTACCACCTTCAACCTGCCTTGTACTTGACCGACATGAATAAGTGGACTCATGCTTGTATGAAAAAAATAATTGTGGACCTTCAAGATTTGTATTTAAGGACCCCTGAACGGCAACGCAACGCTCCCAATGGTGGAGAAAAGTGAGCTTGACTGTGCCGATTTACTGAAGGCAAGGCAAGGCAAATTTATTGATATAGCACAATTCAACACAAGGCAATTCAAAGTGCTTTACATCACATGAATATCATAAAAATCACACTAAATCAATAGAACGTAAAAACAAAGAAAATCGAAACAGGAAATAAAATTATACATACAAATTGCATTCAATCACGAATAGAATTAAAAAATGAAATAAAAAATAAAAATACTACTACTAATAATAGTAATTAAATAATAATAATTTAGAAATAATTAAAATCGGCAATAGAGATAAAGCACAAGAGGAATAGAAAGCAAATAGCTTGAAATATATAGACAGGTATGGATATGCTGTTCTAAACAAAAGTGTTTTTAGCCCTGATTTAAAGGAGCTAACAGTTTGAGCATACTTCAGATTACATATACAATTTATTGTTGTCTTTTAAATTTATGTTCAGCTAACTATTTTTCTTATTTCAAGAAATCTAAGTGAAATTTACCTGAAGCACTGGCAGATAATTTCACTAATTTCTAGTAGATTTACAATATAAACAAGGGAATTTAACTACTTTTAAGGAGGTGTGTTTTTGCAGTGTAGCTGCTCAGACACAGAGAATATGAGTTTTGAGTGTCCTTATTGTCTGAACAGTTTTAATGTGGGAGTGATGCAGTCTCACACATTGTTGTTGTTCATTATGTTTTATTTATTAACTCACCCATGCCTCAACTGGACCTTACCAAGGCTAAAGCAGGACTCTTCCTATGGTTAAAGCAGGACTTTCACATATAACATAGTACACAGCTCATGAACAATGAGATTTTGGTCTTTTTCATTTTAAGTGAGCCAAATCAATTATATTGAAAGTAAACTAATGAAAATAAGCCATGTAACTTGCTATGATCCAAGGTTTTGAACAGGCGTGATACTGGTATGTGGCCACCGTGTACACATCTGATGTTGCTCACCATGGTCCACAGTGTGCTCAGGGAGCTTTTGTGTCTGCTCAGACACATGAAAAATTAGAGGGAACATTGGATCGATCTCACGATATGGTGAAACAACAATTATCGATACACGGGTCAGGAAATCATTCTACAAAACAATTAATAAACTGAAAAACAAGCAAACATGATCCCATTATTTGACATAATATAAAACACGTAGCTAACTCACTTCCTCGTCCTTCGATTGTCGGACTTGTTTTGCCAGTTCTTCAGGTGAACAGGATCTTTTAGAAAACCAAAAAGGCTCACAGCACTTTCCCTGGTGTGGCAACAAGAACCTGCAGCACACTGGCCTGGCGTGACGCGAAAATAAGAGAATTATACCGCAAAATCAGCTCTGAATCTGCACTTCTTCTGCATAGAATAGTATGGCTGTGTAGTGTAGATGATCTCATTCTCTGATGTCACATCCGCCTTCTTCCTCCGCAAATCACAATTTCATGGCGCGGGATTCAAAAAGTTAATTACAGTGCCTTGCAAAAGTATTCGGCCCCCTTGAATCTTGCAACCTTTCGCCACATTTCAGGCTTCAAACATACAGATATGAAATTTAATTTTTTTGTCAAGAATCAACAACAAGTGGGACACAATCGTGAAGTGGAACAACATTTGTTGGATAATTTAAACTTTTTTAACAAATAAAAAACTGAAAAGTGGGGCGTGCAATATTATTCGGCTCCTTTACTTTCAGTGCAGCAAACTCACTCCAGAAGGTCAGTGAGGATCTCTGAATGATCCAATGTTGTCCTAAATGACCGATGATGATAAATAGAATCCACCTGTGTGTAATCAAGTCTCCGTATAAATGCACCTGCTCTGTGATAGTCTCAGGGTTCTGTTTAAAGTGCAGAGAGCATTATGAAAACCAAGGAACACACCAGGCAGGTCCAAGATACTGTTGTGGAGAAGTTTAAAGCCGGGGTTTAAAGATTTCCCAAGCTTTAAACATCTCAAGGAGCACTGTGCAAGCCATCATATTGAAATGGAAGGAGCATCAGACCACTGCAAATCTACCAAGACCCGGCCGTCCTTCCAAACTTTCTTCTCAAACAAGGAGAAAACTGATCAGAGATGCAGCCAAGAGGCCCATGATCACTCTGGATGAACTGCAGAGATCTACAGCTGAGGTGGGAGAGTCTGTCCATAGGACAACAATCAGTCGTACACTGCACAAATCTGGCCTTTATGGAAGAGTGGCAAGAAGAAAGCCATTTCTCAAAGATATCCATAAAAAGTCTCGTTTAAAGTTTGCCACAAGCCACCTGGGAGACACACCAAACATGTGGAAGAAGGTGCTCTGGTCAGATGAAACCAAAATTGAACTTTTTGCCCACAATGCAAAACGATATGTTTGGCGTAAAAGCAACACAGCTCATCACCCTGAACACACCATCCCCACTGTCAAACATGGTGGTGGCAGCATCATGGTTTGGGCCTGCTTTTCTTCAGCAGGGACAGGGAAGATGGTTAAAATTGACGGGAACATGGATGCAGCCAAATACAGGAACATTCTGGAAGAAAACCTGTTGGTATCTGCACAAGACCTGAGACTGGGACGGAGATTTATCTTCCAACAGGACAATGATCCAAAACATAAAGCTAAATATACAATAGAATGGTTCAAAAATAAATGTATCCAGGTGCTAGAACGGCCAAGTCAAAGTCCAGACCTGAATCCAATCGAGAATCTGTGGAAAGAGCCGAAGACTGCTGTTCACAAACACTCTCCATCCAACCTCACTGAGCTCGAGCTGTTTTGCAAGGAAGAATGGGCAAGAATGTCAGTCTGTCGATGTGCAAAACTGATAGAAACATACCCCAAGCGACTTGCAGCTGTAACTGGAGCAAAAGGTGGCGCTACAAAGTATTAACGCAAGGGGGCCGAATAATATTGCATGCCCCACTTTTCAGTTTTTTATTTGTTAAAAAAGTTTAAATTATCCAATAACTTTTGTTCCACTTCACGATTGTGTCCCACTTGTTGTTGATTCTTGACAAAAAATTAAAATTTTATATCTTTATGTTTGAAGCCTGAAATGTGGCGAAAGGTTGCAAGGTTCAAGGGGGCCGAATACTTTTGCAAGGCACTGTATATTATATTATATTATATTATATTATATTATATTATATTTAGGGCTGTCAAAGTTATCGTGTTAACGGGTGGTAATTAATTTTTTTCATTAATCACGTTAAAATATTTGACGCAATTAACGCACATGCCCCGCTCAAACAGATTAAAATAACAGCAGAGTGTCATGTCCACTTGTTACTTGTGTTTTTTGTCTCCCTCTGCTGGCGCTTGGGTGCGACTGATTTTATGCACCATGAGCATTGTGTAATTATTGACATCAACAATGGCGAGCTCCTAGTTTATTTTTTTTATTGAAAATTTTACAAATTTGATTAAAACCAAAACATTAACAGGGGTTTTAATATAAAATTTCTATAACTTGTACTAAAATTTATCTTTTACGAACTACAAGTCTTTCTATCCATGGATTGCTTTAATAGAATGTTAATTTTAATGCCATCTTGTTGATTTATTGTTATATATATATATATATATATATATATATATATATATATATATATAAACAAATACAGTACTCATGTACAGTATGTTGAATGTATATATCCGTCTTGTGTCTTATCTTTCCATTCCAACAATAATTTACAGAAAAATAAGGCATATTTTAGAGACGTCTGAATTGCAATTAACTACGATTAATTAATTTTTAAGCTGTGATTAACTCGATTAAAAATTTTAATCGTTTGACAGCCCTATAATAAATATATCGATCACTTCCACACACATCCAAGCAGTCTTTTTCATTCAGGAGTATAACAGTGTAACATGAAATAAAAATGTTTTTTTTGTGTCGCAGGCACTTTACGATGTCCCAAAATGTACAGCACGGGGCCTCTAAACAATATGGGCCAAAGGCCGAGACGGCACGCATCTGGGAAAACACATTCCCAGGACGTGCTTATCGCCAAGTTATTGAGTGACTGAGCTATGTTTGTCCACTCAGGGTTATCCTTTTTTTAGCCGTCCGCCTCATGCGTGTCCACGGCTCACTCACGCGTGTCTCGTACAGGTTGAACCCGTTGAACACCTCGGTCAAAATTAGCTCGACCCTGACCCGTTGCGACCAATAACCGATGCTCTACTTTTTAGCTAACAGGTGGGCCATCAATAAATCTGCTAGCTCGCTTGCTAATCATAGTTAGTATAAAGATGAGTGGTAAGAGACCACGGCTTTTATAACGTGTTAGCAAAAGAGACTGTCATACTTTAGCTGCCAATGACAGCGCTAGACGTCCAACACTTATCTTGAGGTGGTCTGTATCGCTTTCACTTTGAGGAGGGTGGCAGGAACAAACAAAAAAAAAAAACTACAAATGTGCTGACTGCATTATGGCATTCTTAAATCCCTCCTTTCCCCATTCATTATATAGATGGAAGTCGATGCGAACGCTTCCGTGCAAATTCTGTAAAGATGGCAGAGCAACAAAAGAGGCAAAAAGTTTTTGCCTGAGGAGGAAAAAAGGAAGGCTACCAGGATATACATAATAAATATTGGCCCGGCTTTCACTCGCTGGCATGACACGCCCCAACACAACCGAACTCGTTAGCGCTGACGAGATCAGGTGGGGTGGGGGAGTTAGTAACACTCAGAGCCATATAAAGAGAGTTGCGACACTCTTTGATGTCGCCGCAGGTGGTCACGTGGTTCCTGTAGGGTGTGGGTTGTTCCAAGCACAAGCAGCGCTGTAGTGGTTTTTAATGGAACTGACAGCGGTAATTGCGACATTTACGGGAAAATTGATAAAATCACGTATCTAAGTACTAGTTTGATTATGTCATTGCATTATAACATATATTTAAATTCTAGTTTTACATTTGGAGTGGTAAGGCGACCATTAAAAACAATGTAAACTGCTACGCAGAAGGGAACTTTCCCATGTTGAGTGAAAGTTTCATGTTTGTGTTAGCATTAGCACGGGAAGTCGACTTTTACATTGAAATGCAAGATGATTTAGGTTTTTCTTTTTTCACAACAAGAATACTGTTTTTCCAGAGAATGTCTAGATTTCCTTGATTCACCTACCTGTGGTAATATATTAAAGATAACACCATGTGTAACATATTTTGTTCCCAAGTTCTAAATGGCACATCCTAGTTTGTTTCGTCGCAATGACATATAAAGACACTTTTGTTTCCCAAAAAGTTTGAGGTCACGACTTATAAATTCTATTTTCCACTTTTCTTTTTCGTTTTAATTTCTAATGCTGATATACAGTGGGGCAAATAAATATTTAGTCAACTACCAATTGTGCAAGTTCTCCTACTTGAAAAGATTAGAGAAGCCTGTAATTGTCAACATGGGTAAACCTCAACCATGTGAGACAGAATGTGAAAAAAAAAAAAAAGAAAATCACATTGTTTGATTTTTAAAGAATTTATTTCCAAATTAGAGTGGAAAATAAGTATTTGGTCACCTACAAACAAGCAAGATTTCTGGCTGTCAAAGAGGTCTAACTTTTTCTAACGAGGTCTAACGAGGCTCCACTCGTTACCTGTATTAATGGCACCTGTTTTAACTCATTATCGGTATAAAAGACACCTGTCCACAACCTCAGTTGGTCACACTCCAAACTCCACTATTGCCAAGACCAAAGAGCTGTCGAAGGACACCAGAGACAAAATTATAGACCTGCACCAGGCTGGGAAGACTGAATCTGCAATAGGTAAAACGCTTGGTGTAAAGAAATCAACTGTGGGAGCAATTATTAGAAAAAGGAAGACATCCAAGACCACTGATAATCTCCCTCGATCAAGGGCTCCATGCAAGATCTCACCCTGTGGCATCAATATGGTAACAAGAACGGTGAGCAAAAATCCCACAACCACACGGGGGGACCTAGACATGACCTACAGAGAGCTGGGACCACAGTAACAAAGGCTACTATCAGTAACACAATGCGCCACCAGGGACTCAAATCCTGCACTGCGAGACGTGTCCCCCTGCTGAAGCCAGTACACGTCCAGGCCCGTCTGCGGTTCGCCAGACAGCATTTGGATGATCCAGAAGAGGACTGGGAGAATGTGTTATGGTCAGACGAAACCAAAATAGAACTTTTTGGTAGACACACAGGTTCTCGTGTTTGGAGGAGAAAGAATACTGAATTGCATCCGTAGAACACCATACCCACTGTGAAGTATGGGGGTGGAAACATCATGCTTTGGGGCTGTTTTTCTGCAAAGTGACCAGGACGACTGATCTGTATAAAGGAAAGAATGAATGGGGCCGTGTATCGAGAGATTTTGAGTGAAAATCTCCTTCCATCAGCAAGGGCATTGAAGATGAGACGTAGCTGGGTCTTTCAGCATGACAATGATCCCAAACACACAGCCAGGGCAACAAAGGAGTGGCTTCGTAAGAAGCATTTCAAGGTCCTGGAGTGGCCTAGCCAGTCTCCACATCTCAACCCCATAGAAAATCTGTGGTGGGAGTTGAAAGTCCGTGTTGCCCAACGACAGCCCCAAAACATCACTGCTCTACAGGAGATCTACATGGAGGAATGGGCCAAAATACCAGCAACAGTGTGTGAAAAGCTTGTGAAGAGTTACAGAAAACGTTTGGCCTCCGTTATTGCCACCAAAGGGTACATAACAAAGTATTGAGATGAACTTTTGGTATTGACCAAAGACTTGTTTTCCACCATGATTTGACAATAAATTCTTTTTAAAAAATTAAACAATGTGATTTTTTGTTTTTTTTTTCCTCATTCTGTCTCTCAAGGTTGAGGTTTACCCATGTTGACAATTACAGGCCTCTCTAATATTTTCAAGTGGGAGAACTTGCACAATTAGTGGTTGACTAAATACTTATTTGCCCCACTGTATATATATATATATGTATATATATATATATGTGTGTGTGTGTGTGTGTGTGTACATATGCCTTCTTATCTTATAGACTGTTTGACCTGAAACACAAAGAAATTACATTTAACAAATAATTCTCGCTTAACTCAAATTTTGAATATAGCCTCTAATTTTAGCAAAACCAACCTGTACCTTTTTAGAGGCATTTTCGCATTTTTCATTTAGTTTGGACCCAAGCAACACAAATAAAATGATCACAAGACAGGAACAAAATTGTATTATTTTCTGTAACATGGTGTAATGTATAACATTAACAACTTATTACCCTTTGATAAAGAAAATCATATTTTTTATTGAACAATTGCAATTGGTGAAAGTGGTGTCATGGTTCATTGTTTACACCTAACATTTTATAGCCTGTGATGGTTGGTTGTGCAGCAGGGTTTCCCCAAAGAACAACAGCCGTCAAAACATGAAATAAAAGGCTTTTTTAATATGTTTATTGCTATTTGAAAAATGGGCTTTGTGCCCACAGCCAGCAGGCACCAGCAGCAGTCCCCAGCAGAAGCGCATCATGAAAATGTGACCTAAAAAAACCCCATTAAATTAGTTTTCTATTATAGATTTGTGTTTATTATTTGTTGACATCACTTTTCAATCTATACGCATCTCTAAAATATAATAGTGTCAAACATTTTGGTGTAAAGAATACAGGTTGTCATGCATTGACTTGGTACTTTTCCATGAGGGTGATACCTTAGTTCAAAGCTTACAAAATCGAGCTAATAAGCACGTGAAAGCCAGTCGTCAACCGATACTCACAAATACAGATGAGTGTGAACGTCACAAAGGGCCTCTGAAAGAGTTGACAATTTAAAAGAGGTAGCGACCTAATGAATTTATTCCTGGTGATACATTATTAGTTAGCAGACTCAGCTTAAAAAGCAGGAGAAAATCGCTTGTCACCAAGATAAAATATATGTATAATTACGCCACGCACATACAAATAAAGGTCAACATATGTATCATAAAGCGCCTCTGATAGAATACAGACTGTTGAAATTCAAAAGGGACCGTTTTTATCATCAACTTACCTCCTAATATACTTGACAGCCAGCCATTCGTATGAATGCGGTCCGCCCTCATCGAAGCTGTCAGGGAAGCTCAAGTTTGAACTCCAAGACAAGTGTTAGCTCGATAGCTAGATTAGAGAAATAAATACGACCCCAGCCATGGATTGATTTTCTTTATGTGTAAGAGCTCTCGGGTACAGACGCGGAGTAACGCACAAAGCGCCTCTCCGCATGTGGACAAAAGAGAAATACAGGGCATGCCTCTATTTATGGGTTGACACCATAGAAACGAAACCGAAAACTTAAAAAAACTTAAAAAGTAAAAACATCTCAAGTTACAGAAAAACATCTCTCATAGGGGAAAACCACCTTAAGCTATAACCTTGAATCACCAGCTATGGCCAGGATGAAGTTTGATAAGCCACAGTTGCCACATTGTATTCATTCAGGGCATATTGGAAAACAACAGGAAAATAACAGTCCATATTTGGGCATAGTGTGATACAGTCAAGGCTACACTCAACAGATTAATGTAACAATGATGCTCAATGTTCTCATGCAAGTCATCAAAAGCATACAAAATATAATGTATAATGGTTGTGCATTAAGCATGAATAAAATTCTCTCACAGAAGCCATGTTTGGAACTACCCGTGACTCCACTTCCCGGAAAACCCGGAAGTAAAATCGTATAATGGATCCCTATGGGAGTGTCGCAACCCTCTTTATATGGCCCTGGTCACACTAAGACACATAGTTGCTAACCATCATATGCTATAGTTTAGCCACAAATGGTTTCATTACTGAAGGAGATAGTACCTTTTCTCGTAGGCACCGTATAACTGTTTGCATTATTCCAATACATTTGTTATAATAAAGCATTTAGCCATAGTTTAAGGACAAGCAGACAATACTCCATGCCGTTTGACACAGTGAAGCGGACTGGTTTATCAGCCCTCGCCTGATAAGCAAAGGAAAAGACGCCATCATCTCTTCGGTGGAGCCAAGACACCCCGACCTACTAAAGCAACACCCATGAACAAGATGAACTAACTTTGATACCTCAAGGTAGGCCCAACCTCCACCTCAATTGCCTCATTAACCATAACCCAGAAACGGTGACACACGAACTAAAGAGCCCAAACTGCGATAGAAGGTTATCCTAAACACATCCTTCTTCCTGCCCACGGTCCACCCCTCCCCTCCCCGCGAGAGCCTTAATAAAGACTGAATGTTTAACTTAGCATTGTCGTTTTTCCTCAGGAACCTTTTGTTGACCTTTGATATGGTGACCCCGAATCCTCGCCTGGGTCCCTCTGTGCTGTATGATTGCTGTGGACTCAGAATATATTGTCAACTTGTGTTTCGAAGCCTATTTCTACCTTTCAAAATGGAGTCAGTACAAGAGGTTAAGACTAAGGTGAACACGCGGAGTTTGGCCTTTTGGCCAGGATGTCAAAACAAAACAAAAATATATTTGTTTAACTGAAAAAAGATTTATCATTTAATGAAGACATTAAGCTCAAATTTTGGCAAGACAAAAGTTTTGTCGCCTACAGAAAGTAGTGTGAAAATTGTACAAAAAATGCACTTCAAATACAAAATTATGTTACATAACATAAGCGAATTAAGTAGTGGAGCTGTGAGATCCAAATGTAATATTTTGTATGACTTCCATGGGCTTGAAGGACTGCATCCATACAGTTCGGCAAGGATGCATACAATTTATTGATGAAGTCATCTGGAACTTCAAAGAAAGCAGTCTTGCATGCCTCCCAGAGTTCATCAACATTCTTGGGTTTCGTCTTCCATGCTTCCTCTTTCATCCTGTTCATTTCTGCTGACTGGGCTGGGCAGTCCTGGAGGATCTTGATCTTTGCCTTGAGGAACTTTGAGGTAGAGATTGAAGTATGCGATGGAGCACCATTCTGCTGCAGAATTGGTCCCTTTTTATGGTTAGGAATGTAAGAAGCAGCTAAGATTACTTGATATGTCAGACTATTTATGTTGCCTTCAACCCTGCAGATCTCTTGCACACCCCCATACTGGATGTAACCCCAGACCATGATTTTGCCACCACCAAACTTCACAGTTTTGTGGCAAAAGGTGTATTTTTCAGATGGATCTTCCATTGAATTACACCACAGTCACCACAAATATTGCAGGAGACCTACTGGAGCTCGCATGGATCCGAGATTCACTCATAAAACAGTCAGTCCAGTCATCAGACATGAACAGGATGAAAAAGGAAGCATGGAAGACGAAACCCAAGAATAGTGATGAACTCTGGGAGGCACGCAAGACTGCTTTCTTTGATGTTCCTGATGACTTCATCAATAAATTGTATGAATCCTTGCCGAACTGCATGGAAGTCATACAAAATATTAAATTTGGATCTCACAGCACCATTACTTAATTCCCTTATGTTATGTAACATATTTTTGTATTTGTAGTAAATTTTCTGTTCAATTTTCTCACTACTTTCTGTTGGTGACAAAACTTTTGTCTTGCCAAAATTTGACCTTTATGTCTTCATTAAATCAATCTTTTTTCAGTGAAACAAATATAGTTTTGTACATTCAACATCATTTGGAAGGTTCTTAGCTTTCATATGAGCCAATTCTGAAACCAATTGAATCATTAAAAGTCAGGTTATTAGCAATTGTTTCTACAAAATGGATAAGCGATAAGACTTTTGTCTGGGACTGTACATGAAAACTGCTTTAAAATGGGCCATTCATTGAAGATGTGCACAGAGGCGTAGCAAGGGTCTCCGGGAGCCCCAGGCAATCACCACTTCTTTAAGTAGTCACATGAATAATGAGGTGCCCTGTAAAAAAACAACAAAATTTATTACTGCAAGGAATTTTCATAAAGTTCTTGGTGAATCACTCTTTGCACATACATGCTGTCTTAAAACTGATTGGATGTGCTTAAACTAGTATGCTAATTGGAACTGATAACAGAATTGTTAGATAATATGCAAATGATCCCATGGTATTGAATACTTATAACTACGACAGTGCGGTGAAGCTGAGTGTGCTAAATCTGTGTGTGCCAAATCTGTTGGCCCTCTGGGGGCCCCTGCTGGCTGGGGGCCCTAGGCAATTGCCTGCGTATGCCTAATGGGACGCAACGCCTCTGGATGTGCATTATACTCTGATGTGCCTTATAGTGCGGAAAAAGTTATGATCCTGTGCCATGTTCAGCATTTATGCCTTCCTTCTTGTCTGCAGGCTGCACGGGTGCGAGAGGGACCGGTCTCCTCAGTGGCGAGGCTAACAGGCAACACCTGTGGCTTATTGACTGAGCCTTTTTAAGCGCAGGCCAAACACAAACGAGTTGCCAGAAGATTCCAACACTACCACCGAGTAGCCTCACTCCTGAGAAGGCCAAGCTCCTTGAGTATTCCATTTTTAGTGTGTTTTTCTGCCCTTATGGGAAATTTTTCTATGCAACTTTTGTTAATAAAAACTAAACCGCCTCTGCAACTGGGTCCTCTGCTTTTCCTGATCACGGCACAGCAGAAAATACAGTAAATGTTTATTTTCTCTGCAGTGCATCCAATAGAGAATGACACACCATGTGACTACTCTGTTGTACGATGCTGCCTCAAGTTTAACTTCATTACAATATTAATGAATTAGAAGAATGTTTGTGTCATATTTGTCCAACAAAACCATAATAAAACAAAATATACAGTGGTATGAAAAAGTTATGTGAACCTTTTGGAATTTCTCACGCATAAAATCACTATCAAATGTGATCTGATCTTTGTCAAAATCACACAGATGAAAAAGCAGTCTTTGCCTTTACTGAAACCACCCAAACATTTATAGGTTTTCATTTTTTAATGAGGATAGTATGCAAACAATGACAAAGGGGATGAATAAATAAGTGAACTCTCTGCCTAAGGAGACCTAAAGAGCAATTGAAACCAATTTTACCAAACAATTTAAGTCAGGTGTGTGCCCAATCACTGATGAGTTGTTTAAAGCCGCCCTGCCCACTATAGAACACACCTGGTAAGAAATGTGTTGATGACAAGCATTGTCCAATGTGCATCATGGCTCGGTTAAAAGAGCTGTCTAAAGACCTGCGATCAAGGATTGTTGATTTGTATCAAGTTGGGAAACGATACAAAACCATCTCTAAAAGTCTGAATGTCCATCAATCGACCGGCAGAGAAGTTGTCTACAAATGGAGAGAGTTTGGCAACTGTAGCTTCTCTCCCAAGGTGTGGCCGTCCACCAAAGAAGACGCCAAGACTTCAGCGCAGAATACAATAGAATAAAATCACTGGAACAGTCCAATATCTCTGTGCACACATCATCTATATGTAAAACTATGGCCGTGAACTACGGCGTTCATGGGAGGACTCCACGGAGGAAGTCACTGCTGCCTAAAAAAACGCTGCTTTAAAAAAAAATTCTCGTTGAATGTTCGCAAAAAGGCAGTTGGACACTCCACAGAAGTTTTGGCAAAATATATTGTGGACTGATGAAACTAAAGTTGAATTGTTTGGAAGTAACACACAATGTCATGTGTGCAGGAAAAATGGAACCGCTTACCAACATCAACACCTCATCCCCACCGTGAAGCATGGTGGAGGGAACATCATGATTTGGGGCTGTTTTGCTACCTCAGGGCCTGGACAAATTGCAATCATTAATGGAAGAATAAATTCAAAAGTTTATCAGGATGTTTTACAGGAAAACCTGAGGCCGTCTGTCAAACAGCTGAAGCTAAAAAGAGGCTTGAACCCCATCGAGATGCTGTGGCATGACCTAAAGACAGCCATTCATGCCAGACTTCCCAGGAATCTGACTGCACTACAGCAGTTTTGTAGAGAGGAATGGGCCAAGATTAGTCCTGATCGATGTACCAGACTGATCTGCAACTACAGGAAGCGTCTGGTTGAAGTTATTGCTGACAAAGGGGCGTGTGTGGGGGGGGGGGGGGGGGGGGGGGGGGGCACAAAATATCAAATGTGATGGTTCACTTATTTATTTTTCCCCCTTCTTTCATTGTGTGCATACTATCCTCCTTTAAATATGAAAACCTATAAATGTTTGGGTGGTTTTAGTAAACGCAAACACTGTTTTTTCATCTGTGTGATTTTGACAAAGATCATATCACATTTGATGGTGATTTTATGCAGAAATGTGAGCCACTTAGGCAGAGCAACGGGTTGCTGACCCCCGGTTTAACGCCACCTCTGTCAACAGTTATCACTGGCGCAGGAAGTGGGGTGTTGTAGCACCCCCCAGTGTTGGGGACAAAAAAAAGTTTGATATATAAATATATATATATATATATATATATATATTTTTTTCCCCCATAAATCACCACCTGACACCTTTTTTGTTACTAGGTCACGATCAATAAGGCGCTATTTTTATTATTATTAGTTTTAGCACATTATTGAACGTGACCTGGTAGCAAAAAAGGTGTCAGGTGGTTACCAAATTATGAACAAAAAAAAAAAACTTTTTCAACATATACATTCAATCCCTAAAGTTAAATACTGCTGTTCAAAAAAAAAAAAAAAAAAAAAAAAAAAAAAAATCTAGATAAATAATTGGATTGGACGTCTTCTGTCGTCAATGGTTGTTTTCATGATATAATTCCTTATTTTATGAAGTACTACATCGTTTTGGCAAAGACAGCTAAGAAAGTAAGAGTCGAGTTTCTTCTTCACACATTTATTCAAGTATAGTCAAAAGTATGGTGTGGTAAAACTACTCTTATAAGTACATTATTCTCAAAAAGTTAACACAAGTAAAAGTAACAGAGTCAATATTACAAGCCACCTCTGCTTTCAGTCCCCTCCCAATCAAAACAGGTTAGACGTCTACTTCCGTCAACGGCAGCCAAAGAGTAACACCCTTCCGAGGACCCAGGAATCATTTAGCATGTCTCCAAATATTTAACTGGAGATTTATTTCCTTCACCCAATTTGAGTCCAAAATACGGCAGCGAAGCGTCCTTGAATTTCTGTCATTCTGCCGCCCTCTTGTGGACAGTTTTGAACAAAACATTTCCCTTTTTCCTGAAAGCTATTCAAACGTAGATTCGTCATCACCAGTGCTCGTTTCTCCTCTTCTTTGGCCGTCATCTCCTCTGGAAAGCAAAGATTAAAATTTATAAGAGTCAATGGCACTGAAAGCGCAAATTACCTTGACGTTGCCAAGCATTTCTTCAAAAGACTTGAATGTGGAAGAGTGTCTAAGAAGAAGAAAAAAAGTTTGTGGTGGTAATTACAGTAGCTAGCGTTAGCAAGATTAGCAAAAACGTGCATACCTCATGGATGGTACGCTCACGTGGTGGCTTGCATGAAAAAAGAGTGCTGCATTTATATTTTCTGTCTCATTATATCGACATTTTTGTTGTTGTTGACTAAAACGTATGCTATCCATTCACTTCCAATTGCAAATTCAACTCCCACAAAAACATTTCATTCACACCTAATGATTTTCAACACAGACCTGCAAAAAATTGATGTGTGTTAGCTTACCGCGGCGGACCTGGAAGCGGTAGAGCTCTGGCGAGGCAAGTCGACAGCATAAAAACGCGCACACACACAAACACACACACACACACACAAAAAAAAACACCATAACTGACAGAGGAACTAACCATGTATGGAGGAACAGGGGTGCAAAAAAATAAATAAATACACAATAAATTATTAAATGTGTCAATAAATGCTTCTATTTCAATATTTATTTATTTCAACATATTTTAACATTAATTTATTTATTCCAATATATATATTTATTAATTTCAACATATGTATATAAATATTATTTATTTTGTATTTATTTATAAAAATAGATATTAAATAAAATTTTTAAAATGTCTAAATATATTCCATTTTTATTTATAATAATAATAATAATAATAATAATAATAATAACACACACACACATATACAGTGCCTTGCAAAAGTATTCGGCCCCCTTGAATCTTGCAACCTTTCGCCACATTTCAGGCTTCAAACATAAAGATATGAAATTTAATTTTTTTGTCAAGAATCAACAACAAGTGAAGTTGTTCCACTTCACAATCGTGAAGTGGAACAACATTTATTGGATAATTTAAACTGTTTTAACAAATAAAAAACTGAAAAGTGGGGCGTGCAATATTATTCGGCCCCTTTACTTTCAGTGCAACAAACTCACTCCAGAAGTTCAGTGAGGATCTCTGAATGATCCAATGTTGTCCTAAATGACCGATGATGATAAATAGAATCCACCTGTGTGTAATCAAGTCTCCGTATAAATGCACCTGCTCTGTGATAGTCTCAGGGTTCTGTTTAAAGTGCAGAGAGCATCATGAAAACCAAGGAACACACCAGGCAGGTCCGAGATACTGTTGTGGAGAAGTTTAAAGCCGGATTTGGATACAAAAAGATTTCCCAAGCTTTAAACATCTCAAGGAGCACTGTGCAAGCCATCATATTGAAATGGAAGGAGCATCAGACCACTGCAAATCTACCAAGACCCGGCCGTCCTTCCAAACTTAATTCTCAAACAAGGAGAAAACTGATCAGAGATGCAGCCAAGAGGCCCATGATCACTCTGGATGAACTGCAGAGATCTACAGCTGAGGTGGGAGAGTCTGTCCATAGGACAACAATCAGTCGTACACTGCACAAATCTGGCCTTTATGGAAGAGTGGCAAGAAGAAAGCCATTTCTCAAAGATATCCATAAAAAGTCTCGTTTAAAGTTTGCCACAAGCCACCTGGGAGACACACCAAACATGTGGAAGAAGGTGCTCTGGTCAGATGAAACCAAAATTGAACTTTTTGGCCACAATGCAAAACGATATGTGTGGCGTGAAAGCAACACAGCTCATCACCCTGAACACACCATCCCCACTGTCAAACATGGTGGTGGCAGCATCATGGTTTGGGCCTGCTTTTCTTCAGCAGGGACAGGGAAGATGGTTAAAATTGACGGGAAGATGGATGCAGCCAAATACAGGAACATTCTGGAAGAAAACCTGTTGGTATCTGCACAAGACCTGAGACTGGGACGGAGATTTATCTTCCAACAGGACAATGATCCAAAACATCAAGTCAAATCTACAATGGAATGGTTCAAAAATAAACGTATCCAGGTGTTGGAATGGCCAAGTCAAAGTCCAGACCTGAATCCAATCGAGAATCTGTGGAAAGAGCTGAAGACTGCTGTTCACAAACACTCTCCATCCAACCTCACTGAGCTCGAGCTGTTTTGCAAGGAAGAATGGGCAAGAATGTCAGTCTCTCGATGTGCAAAACTGATAGAAACATACCCCAAGCGACTTGCAGCTGTAATTGGAGCAAAAGGTGGCGCTACAAAGTATTAACGCAAGGGGGCCGAATAATATTGCACGCCCCACTTTTCAGTTTTTTGTTAAAAAAGTTTAAATTATCCAATACATTTTGTTCCACTTCACGATTGTGTCCCACTTGTTGTTGATTCTTGACAAAAAATTAAAATTTTATATCTTTATGTTTAAAGCCTGAAATGTGGCGAAAGGTAGTGATGGGTCCGTGAGACCTCATGAAGCGTGTCGACACAGTGACACACTGTGTTGACACAGTGTGGATACTGTGTCATTGAATACTGACACCTGCTGGACATAAAAAATCCCTACAGGCAACCCACTTGACAGACTGACACTGAATTGATGACATAGCATGTAAAATCAAATAATTTAAGTCTTTGCATTCATATTGCATTATTCCATATCTTTAAATTATGTGAACATATATTATAATGTGAAAATGTAAGTAATAATGAATGTGTGAATGAGGAATGCCTGTGGACTTTTTGTTCTGATAAAATTTTATTCAAAAACATAGTTGTTTTTTTTTTGTTTAAAATTTAGTTGGTTACCTTTTTTTTTTTTTTTTTTTTTTTTAATTAAACAAGCCTGCTGTGGACAACACACGCGCATGGAACCAATGATGCCAGCATGCACAAGAATTTCCAGTTGAAAGAGGTTTGGATAAGATGTCCATTGGCTCAGTTCGGCTTTGGTTCATGTTCGGCTCAGCCATGCATCGTTGCACTTTTGCAATTTCATCTACAGTTGCATTGCCTTCTTGACTCCCCACTTCGTCATCTAAGTGCTACCATAGCCCACCAGAAAGAAATTGAAGTGGACAAAAAAAATAATTTTAGCTTAATTACAGATTTCTAATAAATTACCAAAAAAGTGACTGTGGGAAAGTAAAGGAATGGCTCTATACCTGTGTTTATTTTGGGATTATCAGAAACTTCATTCTCATGCTTGGGCCAGTAATGCTTCAGCATTGAGGAGGTGGCAACTGTTTGTATATGGCAGGTTAGTCATATACAAAGTACACATGCGACATTTCACCTGCAAAAAAAAATAACTTTAACAGTAAAACCGAAAATTTTGGTCTTGCGCCGCAATACGTTCTGACCAGGACTCGAACCCGCGCCCACTACGCGTTGGGGACTGAGTGACGTTTGCTCAGACCACTAAGCTAGCAGGTCAAATGTAGGCAGACATGAAGGCAAGGCTCCACAAACGACGGACCCGCGCGTACCTGTCACACTAATAAACTAAGATTTACATTAAAATTAATTGTATTTTGAATGGAAGATGACAAGGGCATTTTCCCTGTCTTACGTCCATTTCCACAGCATGTAGACAACGAGGAAGTAACCGTGAGATGTGGATTGTTTCAGCAGCTCCATCGCGTTGACAGACGCGCTTCCTTTTGAAGCAGTTTGCTGCGTCATGACTGTGTCGACACAGTTCAATGAGTTCATGCATCGGTCACGTGATTTTCTTGTAGCGATACGCGCACCGACGCAGGGGTTGCTCCATGAGCTCGGCGCGCGCGCCGACGCATTAATATCACTGGACCCACCACTAGCGAAAGGTTGCAAGGTTCAAGGGGGCCGAATACTTTTGCAAGGCACTGTAAATGTTGAAATAATAAAATAAAAATTTAAATAAATAAAAAGTTAAAAATATATTGAAATAAATATAAATTGAAATAAATAACTGAAAAACATTTTCAATATTATTATTTCAACATTTATATATTTTTTCTATTTTTATTTATAAGAATGAATAAATATATATTAGGGCTGTCAAAATGATTGCGTTAACGGGCGTTAATTAATTTTTAAAATTAATCACGTTAAAATATTTGACGCAATTAACGCATGCACTGAATGAGCCGCTCTCGCATTGCCTCAAACAGATTTCAATGACGCCATTTATGGACATTAAGAGTGAAGAGAATGCCACCGGCCGCTTGGGGGCAGCGCAGCGCCGTTCCATACTAATGTTATTCCTTCTATTAGTGGGAGAATTAGTAGTTGTGAGACGTTTATGCTGTTGCTTTGTGCTCCACACATATTTCGGTAAGTTTGCTTTCTTTTAGTGGCAATTATGTGTCTCTTGTTGTATTTTGGGTAAGATATGCTCAGAAATATATCTGTTATAAAGGCGAATGGACACAGGCGTTCTTTGGGCTGTGCCATTTATTGGCATACGCTTCTGCAACTCCTTCACAACAAATAGAAGTATCATTTAGTGAAAGCACAACAAAAATAATATTGCTATCTCTCAAAAAAAACAATGTTCACAAAAAGAAAAGCACTTCAGTCTGTAGTAATGAGGCCCTATTCTCACACAGCTAAACAACAATGCAAAGTGAACTGGCATTACTCAGAGTTTGGTCACTCAGTTCTTATTATTGTTATTTTTATTCTTCTTAATATTATATTAACTCTACTTTTGACTGAAAATTGTACACATTTTATTAAAACAAAAATATGAAGAGGGGTTTTAATATAAAATTACTATAACTTGTAACTATAACATTAATCTTTTATGAACTACAAGTCTTACTATCCATGGATCACTTAAACAGAAAGAATGTTAATAATGCCATTTGTGGATTTATTGTTATAATAAACAAATACAGCACTTATGTACAGTATGTTGTATGAACATATCCGTCTTGTGTCTTATCTTTCCATTCCAACAATAATTTCCAGAAAAATATGGCATACTTTAGAGATGGTTTGAATTGCGATTAATTACGATTAATTAATTTTTAAGCTGTAATTAACTTGATTGAAAATTTTAACCGTTTGACACCCCTAATATATATATATTCAACTTTTATTTATTCATAATAAATAAATAAATAAATATATATATATATATATATATATACAATTTTTATTTATAATAATAATAATAATATATATGGAAACATTATTTATACAACATTATTATTTCAACATTTATATATTTTTTCAATTTTTATTTATATGTATAAATAAATAAATATATATATATTCATTTTTTATTTCTTCATAATAATAAATATATATTGGAATAAATAAAAAAATAAATAAATATGGAAATAAATGTTGAAATACATAAATAAAAATTGAAATAAATAAGTAAAAAATTGAAATAAACATAAATTGGAAAAAAATAAAAAGTGAAAAAAAATCAACATTATTTAAAATAGTCACATTCACATTTTTTCAATTTGTATTTATAATAATAAATGAATACATATAAATTGTTTTATTAATTGATTTATTCGTAATAATATAGGAATAATAAATAAATGTTGAAATAAATAATAAAAATGGAAATAAATGTTAAAATAATTAAATAAAAATTCAAATAAATAAAGGTCCCCAAAAATAAATATTGAAATATAAATTGAAATAAATGAATGAAAAGTGAAAAAAAAAAGAGAAATAAATAAATAAAGGTTGAAATAAATAAATATTGAAATAGAAGGATCTCAGTGACACATTTAATAACTTATTTAATTGCGTATTTATTTATGTCATTTTTGCACTCCTGGTCCTCCATAGCTATAAAGTCAAGATCATGTGACTGTATTAGGCTTGACCCATTAATACAATAGCGTAGCATTCATTTCACGCCGGTATGGGTCGAGTACAGGTCACGTGACTGGATTCACTCATTAACACAGGTATTAATAGAGCCCATAAATGAGGGTTAGCACTATACCTCATCTCCGCCAACCTTCTGGTGATAGCAACGCCCACGTTGGACAATGCAGAAGATGTGACACGGCCTGCATGAGCCAAACCTTCCTTGGTCCTCACGCACCTGCCAGAAAGACAAAACCCCCCCCCCCCAGTATTTTCACTGCGAGAAAAAAAAAAAAAACTTGCAGTGGCAAACAAAAAAGTCCATGGATTGTCCTAAAATGAACAGGAACTGACCCAAAAATATATAGATTGTGACTCAAAATCAACAGGGCGTGACCAATCAGCAGGAAGTGACTCCTGAATTGCCCAAAATGTACGAGAAGTGTCACAAAACCAAAGGAAATGACCTCAAATCAACACGAAGTGACCCAGAATTGTCTGATAATCAACAGGAAGTGACCCACGATACAACAAAATTTACAGAAAGTGACCCGTAAATGCCCAAAAATGAACAGGAAATGACAACCAAATGTCCTATAATCAATAGGAAATGACCCAAAATCAACAGGACGTGACCCGGAAATACCCTAGAATCAACAAGAAATTACCTCAAATCATCAGGAAGTGACAAGGAAATTATCCATAATCAGCAGGATTTGACCGGGAAATGACCTAAAATCAACAGGAAGTGACCTGGAAATGCCCTTAAATCAACCGGAAGTGACCAATGATACCAAAAAATTTACAGGAAGTGACCCGTAAATGCCCAAAAATCAATAGGAATCAACCCGTAAATGCCCTATAATACACGGGAAATGACCTCAAATCATCAGGAAGCGACTAGAAAAGTATCCAAAATCAAGAGGAAGTGACCCGGAAATGCCCCAAAATCAATAAGAAATGACTCAAAATCAAGAGGAAGTGACCCGGAAATGCCCTTAAATCAACAGGAAATTACCCGAAATCAATAGGAAGTGACCCTGAAATGACCCAAAATCAACAGGAAGTGACCTAAATCTAAATAAAAAGAGCTGAAAGAGTACTATGCTACGGTAGTACTATGGGTGACAAATTCGCCACTTTTCACAATTCACCGGTGGAGGATCTTTTGGCAGAACACCAGAAATGCCCCAAAATCAACAGGAGGTGACCCAGGATTGCCCTATAATCAACAGAAAATGACCCAGAATAAACAGGAAGTAACTCAGAAATGCTTTAAAATAAACAGGATATGACTCCAAATTAACCGGGAGTGAACCATGAATACCCCAAAATTCACAAGAAATCACCTGGAAATGCCCCAAAATCAACAGGAATTGGTCCAGAATTGCCCTTTAACAAACAGGAAATGCAAAAGGATGTGACCAGGAAGTGCCCCAAATTCAACAGGAAGTGACACGAAAATGCCCAATAATCCAACAGGAAATGACTCCAAATCAGCAGGAAGTGACCCAAACATGCCCCAAAATCAACAGGAAGTGACCCAAAAACAACAGGACCTGATCCAGAATTGCAGTAAGAAAACAGGAAATGTCCCAAAATCAAAAGGAAGTAACCAGGAAGTGCCCCAAAATCAACAGGAAGTGATGCGGAAATGCCACACAGAGAATTACCCCATATAAACATACCTTTGAATGTCCCAAAATTTACAGGAAATGACCTGGAATTGCCCTAAAATCAACAGAAAGTTACCCAAACATGCCACAAAATCAACAGGAAATGACCCAAAATCAATAGGAAGTGACCCAAAATCAACAGGACCTGATACAGAATTGCCCTATAAAAACAGGAAATGTCCCAAAATCAAAAGGAAGTGACCAGGAAGTGGCCCAAAATCAAGAGGAACTGACGCGGAAATGCCCTATAATCATTCATCTAGAATATAATTAATAGAAAATGACCCATAATCAACAGAAACTAGCCCCAAATAAACAGGAAGCAACCCCTAAATACCCCCAAATTTACAGGAAGTGACATGGAATTGCCTTGTGTTGAATTGTGCTATATAAATAAATAAATGGAAATGCCCCAAAATCAACAGGAAATGACCCTTACCTGTGCCAAAATTGACAGGAAGTGACCTATAAATCAACAGAAAATGACCAAAAATCAACAAAAAGCGAACCAGAAACACACCAAAATCAACAGGAAATGACCAGGAAGTGCCCAAAATTAAACAGGAAGTGACGCAGAAAAGCCCTATAATCAACAGGAAATGACTCCAAATCAGTAGGAAGTGACCCGCGAATACTCCGAAATTTACAGAAAGTGACCCAGGAAATACCCCAAAATCAAGAGAAAATGGAGAAGACATGCCATATATCAACAGGAAATGACCCAAAATTATAGGAAATGACCCGGAAATGCCCCAAAAATCAACAGCAAATGAACCAAAATCAACAGGAAGTGACCCTTGCATACTTACATGTGCAAAAAATTGACAGGAAATGACCTAGAAATGCTCCCAAATCAACAGATAACAACCAAAAATCAACAGAAAGTGACCCGGAAACACCCCAAAATCAACAGGAAATGACCAGAAAGTGACCAAGGACACCCTATAATCAACAGGAAGTGACCCTTGAATACTCCAGAATTTACAGGAAGTCACCTGCAAATGCTCCAAAATCAACAGGAAATGACCCAGAAATGCCCTCAAAATCAGCAGGAAGTGACCTAAAAATGCCTTATAATCAACAGGAAGTGACCCAGAAATGCCCCAAAATCAACAGGAAGTGACCCAAACATCCCCCAAAATCCGCAGGAAATGGCCCAAAGTCATTAGGAAGCAACCAGATAATGCCCCAAAAACAACAGGAAGTGACCCGGAAATGCCCTATGAGCAATTGGAAATGCCCTAAATAAACAGGAGGTGACCAGGAAATGCCACAAAATAAACAGGAAGTGACCCGGAAATCCCCCCAAATCAACAGGAAATGACCCGTAGTCATTAGGAAGCAACCCAGAAATGCTTACAAATCAACAGGAAGTGACCCGGAAATGCCCTATGAGCAACAGGAAGTGACCCTGAAATGCCCTATGAGCAACAGGAAATGCTCTAAATAAACAGGAAGTGACCTGGAAATTCCCCAAAATCAACTGGAAGTGACCTGTGAATACTCCAAAATCTACAGGAAGTAACCCAGAAATGCACCAAATTAAATAGAAAACGACTAAAAATCAACAAGAATTGACCCGGAAATGCCCCAAAATCATTTGGAAGCGTCCAAAAAAATGCCCCAAAAACAACAGGAAGTGATGCGGGAAATGCTCCAAAATCAACAGGAAGTGACCCAGAAATGCCCTCAAATCAACAGAAAGTTACCCAAAATCAACAGGAAATTACCCGGAAATGCCCCAAAATTAACAGAAAGTGACCCAGAAATGCCCTCAAATCAACAGGAAGTTACCCAAAATCAACAGGAAGTGACCCAGAAATGCCCTCAAATCAACAGAAAGTTACCCAAAATCAACAGGAAATTACCCGGAAATGCCCCAAAATTAACAGGAAGTGACCCAGAAATGCCTCAAAATCAACAGGAAGTGACCCTGAAATGCCCTATGAGCAACAGGAAATGCTCTAAATAAACAGGAAGTGACCTGGAAATTCCCCAAAATCAACTGGAAGTGACCTGTGAATACTCCAAAATCTACAGGAAGTAAACCAGAAATGCACCAAATTAAATAGAAAACGACTAAAAATCAACAGGAATTGACCCGGAAATGCCCCAAAATCAACAGGAAATGACCCAAAATCATTCGGAAGCGTCCAACAAATGCCCCAAAAACAACAGGAAGTGATGCGGGAAATGCCCCAAAATCAACAGGAAGTGACCCAGAAATGCCCTCAAATCAACAGAAAGTTACCCAAAATCAACAGGAAATTACCCGGAAATGCCCCAAAATTAACAAAAAGTGACCCAGAAATGCCCTCAAATCAACAGGAAGTTGCCCAAAATCAACAGGAAGTGACCCAGAAATGCCCTCAAATCTACAGAAAGTTACTCAAAATCAACAGGAAATTACCCGGAAATGCCCCAAAATTAACAGGAAGTGACCCAGAAATGCCTTCAAATCAACAGGAAGTTACCCAAAATCAACAGGAAGTTACCCGGAAATGCTCCAATATCAACAGACAATGACCCAAAATCAACAGGAAGTGACCAGTAAGTACCTTGAAGCTAACAAGAAGTGACCCAAAATGAACTCATTCCCTGCCAGCGACAACAATAGACGCCCAATTCATTTAAACAGGGAGGGTTAGTGAGGAAGTGCCAATGACGGTGCTAAATGTCTAATTCTTTTGTTTATAGTCATGTGTGTGTGTATTCTGTTCTTCATGTGTATGACGTCCGAGCGACACGGCACCCTCAATCAAAGTGTGCGGCGTTAGCGACGCTCACCGTTAATACCGCGTGCTAATTCAGGCCGTAAGGCTATTAAGAGCGCCGCAATCCTATTGGACCGGCCCAATGGTGTGACCCGCTCCGTAAAACTTCCGGTTTTCTGAGGACGGGAGGAGAAGGAAAGCAGACTCACGCTTCCGTGTTGCCGATGTCTTCCAGGACCGCTGAGGCCGTCAGATATCTGCAAAAACAAAGAAACGTCAAGCACAACTTGAACAGTCAAGTTGATGGAAAAATGGTAAATGCAAGCGAGAGCCCAAAAGAAAAAATTTGAAGGAAGCCGAACATATATTAAGTAAGCACAACTTAACAAGTCAAGAGACCCAAAATCAACAGGAAGTGACCTGTAAATGCCCCAAAACTGACAGGAAATGTCATTAAATCAACAGGCGTCACAAATGAGTGCCCCATAATCAACAGGAACTGATCCAAAATGTGCAGGAAGTAATCTGGAAATACCTGAAAATCAAAAGGCCCAAAATAACAGGAAGTCAACCAAAAACAACAGAAAGGGACCTGTAAATGGCACAAACCAATAGGTGATGACCCAACATAAGGTGACCCATTATCAAGAGAAAGTGACCAGAAATCAACATGAAGTCACCAAAATAACAGAAAATGAACCGAAACCAAAAGGAAGTAACCTGTAAATGCCCTAGAACTAACAGGAAGTAAACAATGAACAAGAATTGCCCAAGGAATGCCCTAAAATCAACAGGAAGTGCCCCAAAACTATAGTAAGTAACCCAAAATAACAGGAAGGGACCCAAATCCAATAGGAAATGACCTGTAAATGCCGCCAAACTAACAGGAAGTAACCAATGAATACGAAGTGACCTATAAGTGCCCTAAAATCAACAGGAAGTGACCCAAAAATCAACATACGGGCCACGAACTAACTAACTTGGCATACCTTGGCGTAATTATTGACTCAGACCTAAAATTTGATAGCCATCTAAAGTCCGTCACTAAATCCGCTTATTACCACCTAAAAAATATAACCAGAATTAAGGGGCTTCTGACTCAACAAGACATGGAAAAACTTATGCATGCATTCGTTTTCAGCAGATTGGACTACTGCAACGGTATATTTACAGGTCTTGATAAAAAATCAGTCAGGAAGCTGCAGCTAGTACAGAATGCTGCAGCCAGAGTCCTCACAAATACAAGGAAGCTGGACCACATTACACCGGTTTTGAAATCGCTACACTGGCTTCCAGTGAGTCAAAGGATAGACTATAAAATACTACTGCTCGTCTACAAAACACTTAATGGCCTTGGACCAAAATACATGCTTGACTTGTTAGATTCCTATGAGACATCTAGACCCCTAAGGTCGTCTGGAACGGGTCTTCTGCATGTTCCAAGAACAAGAACCAAGCAGGGTGAGGCAGCATTTAGTTATTATGCTCCTCACCTCTGGAACAAGTTACCTGAACGTCTGAAGTATGCTCAAACCGTTAGCTCCTTTAAATCAGGGCTAAAAACGCTTTTGTTTAGCACTGCATATCCATAACTGTCTATATATTTCAATCTACCTGCCTTCTATTCCTCTTGTGCTTATCTCCATTGCTGATTTCAATGATTATTAGTAGTAGTTTTTGCTTTATTTCTATTTTTGTTTTATTTTTATTTATTTATTTTTATTCTGTGATTAAATGCGATCTTTTGTCTTGGTTTTTACGTTGTGTTGATTTAAATGTGATTTTTATGGTTTTCATGTGATGTAAAGCACTTTGAATTGCCTTGTGTTGAATTGTGCTATATAAATAAATTTGCCTTGCCTTGCCTTGCCTAACTCTGACTAACTGACTCAATGTGACTTGACTGGACCAGTAAATACCCCCAAATCAACAGGAAGCAGGGGCGGACTGGGACTAAAAAGCAGCCCTGGACTTTGACTCAGCCCAGCCCACAAGAATCACTATACGAAGGGAAACACAGACCCCATAGGGGGGTCCGGGAGCATGCCCCTCCGGGGAGAATTTTTTTTTTTTTTTTTTACATTTTATTGTAAAATGCACCAATTTCGTGCACTTTGAGAGAAAAATGAAGAAAATGTGTCTAGACTGTGACTGTCTGACTTGGGGCGCTCAAAGTACTGCAAGGCTGAACTGGAGTTGGATTCATTTTCTGTACTAGCTCTATGATCAACCTGAATAAACAAATGAAAGAATTTATTTTTCAAAGCAAGTTTTACCTATCCAATTGATTATAATATATCTCTATATATCTCTGTGTATAAAATGACTTCATTGTTTATGCCATAATTCAGTGGTCTCCAAACTATTCCACATAGGGCTGTGGCGGGCGCAGGATTTCATTTCAACAAAACAAGACAAAACCTCTGCGCCAATCTGGTGTCTTACAAGTGTAATCAGTTGATTGCAGTCAGGTGCTGCTTGTTTTAGCAGAAACTTCATTGGTTAAACTGTCGGTACTCGATCGGTTAAAACAAAAACCAGGCCCCACAGCGGCCCTTGCGGACCGGTTTGGAGACCCCTGCCATAATTAATCTTGCCATACAAATAATAAATTTCGATGAAAATACAATACACATTTCAAGACAAATCCGGTATACATAACCTTCATTGGAAAGTATTAACCAGAAAACAAAACGATATATAAATGATTAATAATGTATATAACATCAATTTAACTACCTAAACTTTAAAGTAAAACCATTCAATTTATTAATATTTTGTTATATTTTTTCTGAATTAATATTGCTATGCTGCGTGTGCATACATTGTTTTACGGCTAAAATATTTTTTCTTAGGAGAGGGATAGTTGGACTAGCATACTGTAACTTGACACGATTGCAAAAGGGTACATCGACTAGCTGGCACTAACCCTTAAATTGTCATTTATTTCATTTAAAATGTAGCTACCTGGTGGATAACAATTGCCAGTTTACATAGCAAGTAACCCTCTTCATCTCAATTTACTTGCCCTGCGCTTGTCTGGGGAACTTCCAACAGCTTATCGTTGCCCCCTCCCTCTTCTTTTCTCTCTCCCTGCACCGTCTGCACGTCAGAGCGGCTGCAGCTCCCTCTCACCATCGCCGGGAGCTGAGCTGTTGTTACCCGACGTGGCCGTTGCAGCCAGACTGCTGCTTGCAAAAATATTTGTCGACTTATGACATTTTAATGCGTCACTCTTCAGTTTCTTTAATTTTTTCTCTCTAACCTTCTCCGCGCCACCCTGCTCTTTTCAGTTTTTTTGCCACCACCATCCATATTGTGCATTAACACTCGTCGCTATTTTGCTTCCACAAGGAGCCAATGAAGGCTTCTCTGTGCTTTCGTCGTTCGTAGTCTATCAGATTGGCGGTGAAAAGCCAGGCGCATTGCTGCCACCTGTCGGATTGGATGCGAACTGTAGATAATCAGAGGATAGGGGGGATAAAAACAGTGATGCATAATTAATGGCGGCCGCCGGCCGTCCAGGGCACCGGCCGTTCTGTGATCCTCCAGAACCCACAGATTACCAGTCCGCCCCTGACAGGAAGTGACCTGTGAATTCCCCAAAATCAACAGGAAGTGACCCAACAGCAACAGGAAGTGACCTGTAAATTCCCAAATTTCAACTGGAAGTGCCCCAAAATAATAGGAAGTAACCCAAAATCAACAGGGAGTTAACCAAAACCAATAGGAAGTGACCTGTAAATGCCCCAAAACTAACAGGAAGTAACCAATGAACAGGAAGCGACCTAGGAATGCTCTAAATTCAACAGGAAGTGACCCAAAATGACAAGAAGTAACCCCAAATCAATAGGAAGTGACCGGTAAATTCCCCAAAATCTGCAGGAAATTCCCCAAAATCAATAGGAAGTGACCCAACATTAACAGGAAGTGACCTGTAAATGCCCCAAAACTAACAGAATGTTACCAATGAACAGGAAATGACCTATAAATGCCCTAAACCAACAGGAAGTGACCCAAAATGAATAGCAAGTGACCTAAACTCATCTGGAAGTGACCTATATATGCCCTAAAACCAACTAAAGTGACCCAAAATCAACAGGAAGTGACCCAAAATCAAAAGCAAGTGAACCAAAATAAACAGGAAGTGACATGTACATTCCCCAAAATCAACAGGAAGTGAGCCTACATCAACAGGAAGTGAACTGTAGATGCCCCAAAACTAACAGAATGTTACCAATGAACAGGAAGTGACCTATAAATGCCCTAAAACCAACAGGAAGTGACCCAAAATGAATAGTAAGTGATTTAAACTTATCTGGAAGTGACCTATATATGCCCTAAAACCAACTAAAGTGACACATAATCAACAGGAAGTGACCCAAAATCAAAAGCAAGTGAACCAAAATAAACAGGAAGTGAACTGTAGATGCCCCCAAACTAAAAGGAAGTAACCAATGAACAGGAAGTGACCTATAAATGCCCTAAAACCAACTAAACGGAACCAAAATCAACAGGGAGTGAACCAAAATGAATAGCAAGTGACCTAAACTCAACAGGAAGTGACCCAAACTCAACAGGAAGTGACCTGTAAATGCCCCAAAACTAACAGGAAGTAACCAATGAACAGGAAGTGACCTGTATAGGCCCTAAAACCAACAGAAAGTGACCCAATATCATCACGAAGTGACCCAAAATCAACAGGAAGTGAATTGTAAATTCCCCCAAATCAATAGGAAATGACCCAAAAGCATTAGAAAGTGATCTCCAAATACCCTAATTTCAACAGGAAGTGACCCAAAATAACAGGAAGTGCACCAAAACTAACAGGAAGGTAACCAAAACCAATATTAAGGAACAGGAAGTGACCTGTAAACTCCTTAAAATCAACAGGAAGTGACCTGTAAACACTTCTCTTTCTAGTTGTTAACTCAAAATAAGTATGGAAACCCTGAACATTTAAGTTCTGCTTCCTTTAAATCTTACATTTCTGGCAACTTCCTGGAAGTTTCATCATTGAGCGAGCACTTACGGGGACGACGTCCGTACGTCTTGCCAGCCTTTGGACAGGTTGTGCTTAAGATTCTCCAACGGGCCCAAACCCAGCTGCCGGCGGAGATCGGCGGCCGACTTCTCTTTGCTCAGCAGCGCCTGCCTGAGAGTCTCGATCTCCTCCTCCGTCTGGAAGTCAGCGGAATGGACGCGCCGTCAGCTCCGTCCGTCCGGCGGCGCAAGCTCGTTTGCTAGCTCTCACCTTAGCCAGCCGGAACCTCAGGTGGTCCGTGTCGTCGTCGCCGGGTGAGAATCCATCAGACGGCGTCCCCGCAAAACCTTGCCGCGTCAATCGAAGCGCATTTTCAATCAATTGCTCATTGACTGTTAATATACGTCCAACGAAGAATGTAGTCAATTTAACTCGTGTGATAAATTTCCTTGTAAACTCAGCCTGCCATTGGCGGCTCAAGACGTCGAGTTCATTTGGACCAAGTGGGCTCATCCGTCCCTCTTCATCCAAACGGATTGGACGTCTCGCATCGTCAATGGCAGGTAAACTGGGGCAGCTGTGATAACTCATTGATTATGAGTAAATATTAATTAAGTGAATAATAGTCATCTATTTTTAATGTGTTTCCAAATTTTTTTTTCATGGGGGTGTGGAGGGGGTGGCGTGGGCTCTTAACAATTTTTTTCCCCCTTAGAAAAATAAAAAGTGGACAGGAGTTAAAATAGTAATAACAATGTAGTTTTTAAAAAAAAAAAAAAAAAAAAACTGGAAAATATTTAAATGTTGTCATACATGTATTTTTCAGTTTTTGGGGGATAACATCTTATCTTAATATTATTCTAATCTTATTTTAATTTGGAATTTCACACACACACACATATATATATATATATATAAACAATAACAGTACAACCGTAGAATATTCTTTTATTTAAAAGTTGTATTTCTGTGTTTTCATTAAAAAAAAAAAAATTTTAAATTCATTTAAAAAGTGGCCAAGAGTAAGAATTCTCGTTTTTTTTTTTTTTTTTTTTGGTTTATTTAAAATATTTTCAATTTTTTTTTTTTTTTTAAAAGGAAAATGTAAATGAGATATACAGTATTTATTTTCTATCTTTTTTTTTTTTGGGTTGTTGCAATATCTAAGGAAAAAATACTGTGGGGAAAAAGACATCTAAAAATAAATAATTTTATAAATGATAATGAAAAATGAAATAAAAAATATATATAATAAATATCTTTTTATATATTCATTTTTTTCTTTTCATCTTATATTTATTTGCACTATTTAATAAACAAAAAAGTGGGGGGAATTGGTAAATAATATTTTTTCCAAATTTTAATTTGATTTTAAAAAACAACAACATGAACATACATTAAATATCTTGATATTTTTTCAAAAAGTTAATTTTTTTAATGACCCTTATTATTACTTGTATACTATTATTTGTTATATTTGTTACTTTTTTCTTAAAACACTATTTTCTGATTAAATTATTATGTATTTTTAGTATTTTATTGTTTATTTATGTTATATAAAAATATTTTATTATTTAATTTATTCATTCATCCAAGCATAATTATTTGATTCGATTATTTTATTAAATTTTTGGGTTCCTTTTAGTGAAAAAACAACGTTTATTTTTCTATTTTCTCATCTGTTAGTATATATTTAGAAATATTTTGATTTTAAAAATGAGGGCAACTGTAAGCATTCTCTTTATTTAAATAAAAGGAAAAAAGAAGACAAAGAAAAAATATTTTTAATGTGTTTTTGAATTTCTATTTATTTAATTCAAAACGGAAAATAAATGTATTTAATAAAAATATGTATATCAATATATAAATGATAATGAAATAAAAAATTAATATGTCTGATTTCTGGACTTTGGAATGTGACATGAATTGTATTTTAGCGACGTCGGATAAAAAAAAATAAAAAAAAAAAAAAGCGGGAGCTACATGTGGCTCAAGCTACCTGTTGCGCACACACAAACCAGCATCACGCCGCCAAATGTACCACCATTGTACATTAATGTCGATTTTTCATTTGATGCCGTGCTTTTTGCAGGTCCAATAAAGAGAGAAAAAAAAGTTCTATTTCTTACCCGGTCCCGCTCGGCTCATGACGGCTTCTTGTTTGTGCTTGGGACGGAGTGAGAAGGTCTAAATAACGCTTGTTTACGTCCGATTATCTTAGCAGCAGGGGGCGGAGCTAAGGGGCACGCACGCACGCACGCATTCACTCACGCAGGCTATTCATGGCAATAGATCTCCCACACACGCGATCAAACATGCGGCAGATGGAGCCGTCGATTTTTCATCCTCGGTCAAAACTTGTAGGACTCTTTCTCACTTAACTGAATGGTGACAAGTCTCAACACTTATGACACAGAGTGTAGAAAAAAGGGACGCCATCATTTTCTGGATTTAACCCTTTGTAGCAGGGGAATTTTAGGTTTCATTCAAAGAGACATTATTTTGGACAAACCATCGAAATAATTTTTAGCTACCTTTTTAACTAATTTGATTGCTGTTGACAGAGAATAGTGTAAGCTGTTGTAAATTAGTGTAAACTAGAACATAAACCATTGAAAGGTAGTGTAAAATAGTGTAAGGTAGTGTAAACTAGCTTGAACTATCGTGAAATGACGCAACATATTATTAGCTAGTGTGAGCTAGCATTAACCAAGATAGCACAAGGTAGCGTAAGCCAAGCTAAGGTGGTTTATACTAGCATAAAATAGCATAAACGAGCGTAAGCTATTGTAAAATAGCGCATGACAGCATAATGTAGTGTAAAGTGGTGTAAGGCAGCTTAAACTAGCGTAAGCTATCATAAAATAGCGCAAGGTAGTGTTCGCGTTCGCTAGTGTAAGATAGAATTACGGTAACCAACGTAAGTTTGCTTCAGGTAGTATAAAGTGGTGTAGTGTAAAATACCGTAAACTAGCGTAAGATATTGTTACATAGTGCAAGATAGCATTATCTAGTGGCATTAACCAGAGTAATATAGGATAAGGTAGCGTAAACTATCGTTAAATAGTGCAAGATAGCGTTAGCTAATATAAGATAGCATTAACCAGTGTAATATCAGATAAATTTGCGTAAACTAGTGTAAGGTTGTGTAAACTAGCATAAGATAGCATGAACTATGGTAAAATCGCGCAAGGTAGCGTTAGTGTTGAGCAGGGGTGAAAGTGGGCCAGAACGGTCAGGAACTCAGTTCCCGTATAAGATTCAGGGCCGGAATGGTGTTCCGGTACACGGTGCTTTGATTCCGAAAATATGACGGCAACTGTCAAAACGCTATTTTAAAAAAAAAAATGTGAAGCTGCCACACATGCATTTAATCTACCAACATCAGGTTTACATACACAAGTGTTAACAACAAGCATAATAAAGTGCTTGTGTAGCGTAATCCGTTTCCACCAATATTTATCATTTATTTTATTCCACGGATGGCATGGAGGTTTCCCCAGCTGCTGCAGTTATCTGAGTCTGACGATAATGAGTCACGTCTATGTGCGAATGCACGCAGCAAAGCAAAACGGCTGGACTCATTTATCCATTCAATTGGCTCACATACTGACATGTGATCAGCAGAGATAGTTAGCTCTGATTTGTTCAAATGTGCATGTTTTCCGGAACAGCAAAAAAAAAAAAAAAAAAAAAAATTGTTGTTGAATTTATGCAACAAAAAAAGGGCAATGCAACATAAGATGGATCAAATCTTTAAAAGCAAGGAAATAGTTGAGGAGGCTTATTCATCATATTTAGTTTTATTTGCTCTGATGGGGAGGTTCAGAACATCTTAGCTGTCAATGTACACTTTGGACTTATGTTTGTTCATTTATGTTAGGCTACTTATTAATTTCCTTATGATTTAAAAAAAGTCAATGCTTGCGCGATCTTCAAAATATATTCCATTTCACTCTGCATTATATAAGTCATTTGTATTTATTTTTCTGAATGTATGTTACTTATATCTCATTTTTTTTAAAAAAGTAAATGTTTACATTAACTTCAATTTTAATATACATCCTATGTTCTTAAGTAGTTAAAATTGAGATTTGTCATTTAGTATGTGAAGAAATGAAGTAAAATAAAAATTAGGAGATAGAGGTTGGGGTTATTGCTGTTTTTATTAAATTTTACTATTTTACAAATCATCGAAAAAATACAATTTTGAATGAAAATCTGTTTCTGTATGTGTTATAGAAATAACTGTGCCAAAACAGTTTTCTTTGCATTTCAGTAGTTTTAGGAGGTTTGCCCAAAACCCCACAGTCACCCCCCAAAAAGAGAAATAAATAAATAACATTTCTGGCTCTGTGGCGACCTTCACGTCTGGGAGTTCCGGCAAGAAATTCTAGCCACTTTCACCCCTGGTGTTGAGAGAAATGTTGTGAAAAATATTTTGTATTCATAAATGTGTCCTCAGTTGATGTTGAAATAATGTTCCTATTGCTTGTTATTATTGACATATTATCTTTTCGCCACAAGATGGCAGGATGGGACTTAATTGTCTAAAGTGCTACTTTTATTACTTCATTTTTTGTTTGACTTTGATACTTTGATTTGTGGGATTGCCTGTGAAGACAGCAATGAGAGAGGATGTATCCGCATCCGCATGTCAGTGGAAATTAAACTAGGGTGACCAAACGTCCTCTTTTGCCCGGACATGTCCTCTTATTACGTGCCCTCCGGAGGGTCCGGCCGTGTTTCATAAATTCATGAAAATGTTCGTTTTTTATGATTTTTCACGGGACCAATTTGAAGAGAATCCCTCCGGCCGCTAGGGGGCAGCGCCTCCCTGCGTTGACAAGGCTCTTACTAGAAGGGGCGGGAGAAGGAGTAGATCTTCTTCTTCTTTTTTGTTGGCAGTTTACCCTTTGTTTGATGGGGAATTACCACCATCTACTGACGGTTTGGCGAGAGATCAGACTACAGTACGGAGTTCAATAAGGAGTTCTAAAAGACGTGGCGCCATACACCTTTCTGTGAGTTTATCTACTGTTAATGTCGATCACGTGCCTTCTGTTGTATATAGGGTTATATGTGTACACAGAGATGCAGTATATTCTATGAGTCTCGTAATTGTTCTGCGTTAGTTTATTTGGTTGAATGCTAGTATTACATTCTAAATAGCAGTGTTTCTTATGAGTTTTTTTACGATAAATACGTATATAATGGCAACTGTTGACTTCTGTTGGAGATTTATACTGGTGTAATCTGTAAAATCCCGTTTGGTGTCGCATCTTTGCGCTGCCGATGATTGCAAACTTTTGTAGCAAAGTCTGTTTTTGCCTCGACTCCCGTACTCGCAAACAGGGTAGCAATCAGTGAACTCAGCCGCGCTAGGCATTATGGGCAATGTAGTTTTGAACTGCTGCGTTTGGAAACATGCTGGTTGAATAGCTTGTCAGTTTATTTCGGTTATTGTTTGCGTACAATCTAGAACATTGAATGAGAATAAAAATTGAGTGGGAATAACAATTTGTCAACGACAATTGTCGTGATAGTAATTTAAAAAATTGTTGAGTTGGCACATAGCCTACTGTGTGTGTGTATTGACTGGACTACATTTCCATGGGTCTGCATTATACATATATTTTTTAATCATTATTCGTTTTTTTTTAATTGTTTGAGTATTTTTTTTTAGGGAAGAATAAAGCCTGTTGAGTAAAAAAAAAAAAAGTGGGTGATATAGGCATCTTTGAATGATCTTCGAGTAAAATTCAAGTATCTCGAGTTCAGGCCGAGTGTCCTCTTTTTTGGAAATCAAAATATGGTCACCCTAAATTAAACACACCGAGTTTTGGCTAAAAGACAACGTATTCTCTGTCAATTACTCCTACGAATGCAACGCTTAGCTGCAACCACCTCAACAGTTAGCTAGTGTAAGATAGCATAAACTAGTATAAGATAGTGTAGACCAGAGAAAGATAGCATTTGCTATAAGATAGCATTAGGCAAGGCAAGGCAAGGCAAATTTATTTATATAGCACAATTCAACACAAGGCAATTCAAAGTGCTTTACATCACATGAAGACCATAAAAATCACATTTAAATCAACACAACGTAAAAACCAAGACAAAAGATTGCATTTAATCACAGATTAAAAGTAAATAAATAAAAATAAAACAAAAATAAAAATAAAGCAAAAACTACTACTACTAATAATCATTGAAATCAGCAATAGAGATAAGCACAAGAGGAATAGAAGGCAGGTAGATTGAAATATATAGACAGTTATGGATATGCAGTGCTATACAAAAGCGTTTTTAGCCCTGATTTAAAGGAGCTAACAGTTTGAGCATACTTCAGACGTTCGGGTAACTTGTTCCAGAGGTGAGGAGCATAATAACTAAATGCTGCCTCACCCTGCTTGGTTCTTGTTCTTGGAACATGCAGAAGACCCGTTCCAGACGACCTTAGGGGTCTAGATGTCTCATAGGAATCTAACAAATCAAGCATGTATTTTGGTCCAAGGCCATTAAGTGTTTTGTAGACGAGCAGTAGTATTTTATAGTCTATCCTTTGACTCACTGGAAGCCAGTGTAGCGATTTCAAAACCGGTGTAATGTGGTCCAGCTTCCTTGTATTTGTGAGGACTCTGGCTGCAGCATTCTGTACTAGCTGCAGCTTCCTGACTGATTTTTTATCAAGACCTGTAAATATACCATTGCAGTAGTCCAATCTGCTGAAAATGAATGCATGCATAAGTTTTTCCATGTCTTGTTGAGTCAGAAGCCCCTTAATTCTGGTTATATTTTTTAGGTGGTAATAAGCGGATTTAGTGACGGACTTTAGATGGCTATCAAATTTTAGGTCTGAGTCAATAATTACGCCAAGGTTTCTGACTTGATTTGTAGCTGTAAGTGACATTGTGCTAAGTTGGCTGCTTATCTTTGACCTTTCCTTTTTTGGCCCAAAAATGATCACCTCTGTCTTCTCCACATTTAACTGGAGAAAATTCTGGCACATCCATTCATTGATTTGATGAATGCATTTACTCAGGGAGACTAAGGGACTATAATCATGTGGGGACACAGAAATGTACAGTTGTGTGTCATCTGCATAGGCGTGATAGGAGATGTCATACTGTTCCATTATCTGAGCTAACGGAACCATAAAGATGTTAAATAAGAGTGGTCCAAGAATTGACCCTTGAGGGACTCCACACGTGAATTTGGTTCGTTCTGACTGATAGTTTCCAATTGACACAAAGAAATCCCTATCATGTAAATAGGATGTGAACCACTGAAGAATAGTGTCAGTAAGCCCTACCCACTGTTCCAATCTGCTGAGTAGTATGCTGTGATAAACCGTGTCAAATGCGGCGCTGAGATCCAATAGTAGCAGAACAGATGATTTGCCTGCATCGGTATTCCGACGAATATAATTTAGGACTTTGATAAGCACGGTCTCGGTGCTGTGTTGTGGCCGAAATCCAGACTGAAATGAGTTAAAAAGATTGTTTTGGATCATAAAAGTCTGGATCTGTTCAAACACAACCCTTTCGATAATTTTCCCCAGGAATGTCAGATTTGATATTGGCCTGTAATTACTAATGGTTGAGGCATCCAGATTAGGTTTTTTTAGGAGAGGTTTTATTACTGCAGTTTTTAAAGTCTGAGGAAACTCTCCTGTTTGGAGGGAAGTATTTATAATCTGAAGTATGTCTGGGGCTATGCAATGAAAAACAGTTTTGAAAAAGTTTGAAGGAAGGATGTCAAGGCAGCATGCTGTGGGCTTTAATTTCGACACAATTTCTGTTAAAGTGGCATAGTCCAAGAGGCTAAACTGTCTAAGATTGACGTGGGGGACATTTTGGGAGGCATTTAGTGTAACATTTGTTAATCCGGAGTTGCACACAGTCTGTCTAATCTTTAGTACTTTGTGTGTAAAGAATGCTGCTAAATTATTACAGGACACCTCAGATGCCAATTCCTGAGGTATTGATGCTTGTGGGTTTGTCAGTTTGTCAACAACAGAAAATAGTGTGCGAGTATTGTTGGTGTTTCTACTAAGGATCTCTGAAAAATATGATTGTCTAGCATTTTTCAGTTCCTGGTTGTATTTGCGAAGACTGTCTTTGTAGATATCATAAAAAACTAGGAGTTTGTATTTTTGCCATCTGCGTTCTGCTCGTCTACAAACTTGCTTTTGTTTTATAGCTAGTATGGCATTTCTCCAGGGTGACTTCTTTCTTGACAAAGTTTTTGTCTTAATCGGGGCAATAGTGTCCATTACAGTCATCACACTGGAACTGAAACTATTTACAAGTTCTTCCACTGGAGCTATTGTAGGGGTTAATGATGAGGCATAGGCCTATGTGAATAATGCACATGTGTTATCACTTATGTAACGCTTCCTAATCACCTCTGTTTCCCTTTTCAGAGGATGGACGGGGTGGTCATTTTAAACATAATGCAGTAGTGATCAGACAGAGCAACATCATTCACTGTGACCTCAGAGATGTTAAGACCTTTGGATATTATTAAGTCCAGTATGTGCCCTCTGTTATGTGTTGGAACTGTGACATGCTGAGATAAAACAAATGTATCCAAAATATTTAAAAGCTCTCTAGCACATCCTTCTTCAGGATTATCAACATGAATGTTAAAGTCACCCACTAAAACAACACAATCAAAGTCCATGCAGACGGAAGACAGTATTTTGGTAAACTCATCAAAAAACATTGTGTTATACTTCGGTGGTCTGTAAATTGTTACCAAGGCAGCTCTGCAAGGGCTTTTTAGCTGAATGACAATATACTCAAAGGAATCAAACTGACCACATGAAATATTCGTGCATTGAAAACTGTCCCTGATCAGACTGGCAACCCCACCTCCTTTCTTATGGGTTCTTAGCGCACTAAAGAAATGGAAGTTTGTGGGGGTTGCCTCAATCAGAACTGTCGAACTCTTATCTTGATCTAACCAAGTTTCTGTTAGGAACAACATGTCAAGGTTATGTTTGCTGATAAAATCATTAATTAAGAAAGATTTGCCAGCTAAAGATCTAATATTTAGCAGAGCCAATTGGAGATGCCAGACTGGATTCACTGGTGAGTTTTGGGAATGACATACTATGCTTAACAGGTTGGCAGAGTTGATTGAACGTTTTTTATTTCTCACCAGTCTAGCCCTTTTTTTGTTGTTTATCACCACTGGGATTGTTGAGCATACATACTGTACTCCATAAGGCCCCGGCTTTTGCTGGGACAGAACAGTCTTTGTAATGTTGTCACAGCCTGGACCCGGTGCACATCATATTGGTGTCGCAAACATGGCTTCCTCCATAGAAGGATAATACCGTGTAGTTCCAGAGTTGTAGTGCTTTGGCTTTGCCCCGAGAGAATTCCAGGGGAAGCTGGTTGGTTTGTTGCCATCTTCCCCTGGCACCTGTCGGGTGTGGCAGGTACAGGGTGGAAGCGAAGACATGAACTTGAGGAGATCAAGAGACTGGTTAACCTTGCTATCTAGATCCATGGAGTCCCAATCAGGTTGACTCATTATTCCATCCAAACTAAGTCGTCGGCGGGGTGGCTTCCGGGACTGTGGGGATTTAGGCCTTGATGAGGCCTTAGCCTGACTGAGTCGGCGGAGTGGTGGCGTCTTGGAGTGTGAGGATTTGGTGCTAGATGGGGCCTTATCCTGGAGTCGGCGGCGTGGTGGCGTCTTGGAGTGTGAGGATTTGGGGCTGGATGGGGCCTTAGCCTGGAGTCGGCGGCGTGGTGGCGTCTTGGAGTGCGAGGATTTGGGGCTGGATGGGGCCTCGACAGCAGAGGATTGCACGGTCGGGTCGTTCTCCTCCTGTTGAGCTGATGGAGCCACTTCTTGAGTCTCGTCTGAAGGGGGTCGATCACCTGCTACCAGGGTCTCCTCCCGTTGAGGCAGTGGAGCCTCAGCAGAGGAGGGTTGGTCACAGCCTGGCAGGGCTGGCTTAGTCACTTCCCCTTCAGCGACTATCGGCTCCATTTTTGGAGGAGAGATTGATCCTGCGTGCACACTGTCTGATTCAGCACTCATCCCAGCCACCATGTTTATCCGATGTTTTGGGACAGCTTGCCTCCTTTCCTCGAGATAAGCAGACTGTCTGTGCCTCAAGAGATAAAACATGCTGCTGCTTAGTAACCGCACTCCTGACTTATTTAGGTGAAGGCCATCGTTCTTAAAGAGATGCCTGCGCCCTGAAAATATGTTGAAATTGTCAATGAAGTACATCGATTGTCCAGCGCATGTTGCTTTGAGCCATTTGTTAAGCATCATCACTCTGCTGAAACTTTCATCCCCCAGCCTGGGCGCGGGTATGGGTCCACTGAAAAACACCTCAGTATTTAAAGTTCCGACTTTGTTTATCAGTTCAGTGAAGTCTTGCTTTAAAAGCTCAGATTTTTGCTTCGCAATATCGAGGGCTCCTGTGTGTATTATCAGAGTAGTGGCTGTTGGATGCTGAGCAGCAATGCTCAGGATATTCTCTGAGATAACAGAAACCGTAGCTTTGTTAAAACAACATACTCTGGTATTGTTGCTACAAAAGTGTTTCATCCCATTCACAGCAAAGTCGCCCACTATCAGAGTGCGGGGCCCATTGGGTCGCTTTCTCTGTAGCCTGCTAGCACATGCATTAGCATCGTACCTCTCTTTCGAGCTGGGTGTTCCAACTTTCCCTGGGTCAGGAGTCTCGGAGAGTGGCGTAAATCTATTTTCCAGTAGAATTCCAGCAGCTTGAGGCACTTTGCTTTGAGCCTTTGTTGTTGCCTTGATCTGTGATAATTTTCTTTCTGGTGCCGGAGTAGATGACGCATTCTTCTGCAGAGGTGGCCATTCCTTTTCATCGTAAATCTGCCAGTGCTGGGTTCTGCCAGGGTCCCGTTGAGTCTCGATGGTGTTTGTTTGCATTCTGTGGGTCCGCTCCCACCCGCTGTTTTGGGAGATCGGCAGAGTGGTTTCATTCCCGAGCTGTCCGTTTACCTCCATATTCACTTCAAGCCAGTAGATTTTTGTTTCCAGTACTGCTATCTTCTGGAGCAGTTTGTGGTAATCATCCATTGACAGGGGAGGCATGTTGCTGCTACTTAGCTTTCGTTAGCCGAATTCCTCAGCTCCGATAAGGCAGACTTGTGTCCAAGTAATGACAAAAAAGCACTTTAAAAGGCTCAAAAATGCTCAAAAAGCCTTTGTTTGAATATAAACATGATTAAAAGATAATTCCAAGACTTACTGAGTAATTTCGAGGTAATTAAAAATGATTAAAAAGATGATTGAAGCTTGAGAAGCAGGAGCAAAGCAGAGAGACGTCTGCACAGTAGCGAAGCAGCAAAAAATGCCGGAGTATATAAACCGGAGTAATATAGGATAAGGTAGCGTAAACTAGCATAAGATAACGTAAACTAGTGTAAGCTATCGTAAAATAGCGCAAGATAGCGTTAGCTAGTGTAAGATAGCATAAACTATCATAGGATAGCATTAACCAAGGTAACATAGTGTAAGGAGCGTAAACTAGCGTGGTCTATAGGCTGCTAGCATAAGGTAAACTAGTGTGAAATAGGGTAAACTAGCATAAACTATCATTAAATGGTGCAAGATAGCGTTAGCTAGTGTAAGATAGCATTTACCAGTGTAATATAGTGTAAGGTAGTGTAAACTAGCGTGAGATAAAGTAGTATAAACAAGTGTAAGGTAGTGTAAACAAGCGAATGATGATGTAAATTTAACGTAAACAAGTTAGCGTAAACTAGTGTAAGCTATTGTAAAATAGCGCAAGATAGCGTTAGCTAGTAGGGTTGCCACCTTTTAGAAATAGAAATAAGGGACGACCCCCATGTGCCCAAAGCCTTACGGGCGAAAAAGAAAGAGGCCTCCCCAAAACTCCTAAAATGCATAGAAATGTATCTATTTTTAGATAAGAAAACTGTATTGTGCACTATGTGGGCATGGCAGTTTCCTTGCAGCAGACTGTTTTTTTTTCTTTCTTTCTGCAGCTTAGTGAAAACGAAGTTAAGAATATCGTAATTCACATTTGTGTTGTCGCCACTGAATCCGGTCACGTGACCCATTGACAAGCCAAATTTTTCCAGGAAAGCTAACTTCCAGCAGCTGACTCGTCTGCATTCTCTATGAAGTCCAGCATTTTGTTGATGACCCCAGACTCTGGACTGAAGTACTGGAGAGCAAGGGGAAACATCTTCCTGCTCAATCTATTCGAGGCATTAGTCTGTATGGAGAAGGGGATGGGTGATGTTAAGATCTTGAGCACACCACCCACTGCCTTTGGACCCAGGACTTGCTTCAACAGTGCCTCTTGCTTTGTTCTACCCAAAGTCATTTTCTTCACCATTTTGGAATCACATAAAATCATCTGATTGAGCCTGTGTCCACAGTCAGCACTATTGTAGCTCTGGCCACGTTTTACTGTGTGCTATACCTATGTCACCTCAGCTGCAGTAATTTAGAGGGTAGGAGTGGGATGATGCCAAATTATTGCTTTAATTTTGGTCTCACTATTAATCAATCAATAGATAGTATATATTCGCAGAAGGACTATTTATTTAGTGTTTATTTGCTGTTAATCTATTAGGAATAATTCCAAATGAGGATCATTAGTTAGCATAACAAAATAAGATGTTCTTTATGAGTACATAAATTCATTCCATATTGATTGATAAGAAATGCATGTTTCAAAAAAAAAAAAATCCTTCCTGAAAATAATCAACCATAGTAGCAACTGAAATAGCCTAGCTATGCTCCCATCAATGCAAAATATATGAAGGTAAATATAAATATAGCCTATATGTTATCTATATACAAGAGCATAATAACATACCAAATCAAGCTCAGGGGATGTTTCAGGTACAAAGAATTGTGACGAAGGCTCTTCTGGGATCTTAAATTCCGTTTGTGGAGGTCCCCTGCAGCATGCTGTTTTACACCTCCGTGAGACTGTGCAAAAACTTTCCTACCTTCCTTGCAGTTCGCTTTATAATCATCATCAGTGACTCTATCGAGCCACGGGTTACCCGAGTCTTCCCACCCCAGTCTATTTTTTGCAGACGTTTCCTCTTTTGAGGATGAGGTGGGGTGTCCTTAGCGTCTGGTGTTGAAGACATCTTTGTTTTGAAAACGCGCGGGGCGGTGCACTGAGCAGAGTGAGCGATGTAACTAGGCAACGAACCCGGAAGTGGAGCGCAGTGCAGGGCAGACAGATAACTATCTTGCTGTCTTTAATATCTCCTGCCGTTTTTGTTCTTTATTGTTGGCTCAGTGTTCACTCGTGAGTGCAGGTGTGTGTTTGTCTGTGCCAGACGTGCATGGGCTGGGCGTGCCGCCAGAGCCGCGGGTCGCGCGGGATCGCCTCCCCATGGGACAATTGTGAAATACGGAATAAACTGCGTTCCGTATTGGTTCAATACGGAGCACAACTTTTAATTCCCAATTACGGAACAATTCCGTATTTCAAGGGACTGGTGGCAAGCCTATTAGCTAGTGTAAGATAGCATAAACTAGTATGAGATAGTGTTAACCAGAGTAAGATAGCATTAGCTATAAGATAGCATTCACCAGAGTGATATAGGATGAGGAAGCGTAAACTAGCGTAAGGTAGCGTAAACTAGCATAAGATAGCCTAAGCTAGTGTAAGCTATCTTAAAATAGCGCAAGATAGCGTTAGATAGTGTAAGATAGCATAAACTAGCATAAGATAGCATTAACCAGAGTAACGTTGTGTAAACTAGCGTGAGTTAAAGTAGTGTAAACAAGTGTAAGGTAGTTTAAACTAGCGAAAGATGACGTTAACTAGTATCATAAAATTGTGCAAGTTAATGAAAGAAAGCATTAACTAGAGTAAGATAGCATTAACCAGAGTAACATAGCGTAACGTTGCGTAAAATACTGTAAAACAGCGTAGTGTAAACTAGCACAAGATAGCATTAGCTAGTGTCAGATAGCATTAACAAGTGTTAGATAGCATAAGCCTAAAATAGCGCAATTTAGATAGCGTAAGATGGCCAGACCCAGACACAATCGGTTCAATTTGACACCCTGTTAATTTTCGGGACTCATGTGCAATATTTTTGGTCAATAAAAGGCACACCATTCACGGGACTGTTTCGGAACATTTATTCACCAACAGTAAATTGAGATCCAAGTTTTCTTCCAGACACGCACGCACACGCACACCCACACCCACACAAATAACCATGCTACAACATCATGTTTTCTGATACTCTGCCTGTACTGCGCTAGCCTCTGTAGGCTAGCACAAGTCAATGGTTACGATATACAACACTTGACCACTTGAAATGATTCCCACCACAACATATGACCTAAGTAAACCATTTTTTTTCTCGGTCGCGTCTTCTCCATGAAAAAGCCACGGGACACACAGCGGGGGGGTTGACGACGTATATCCGAGGAAACGTCCGAGCGCTTAATTCCTTCGCTGCCATTGACAGAGATAGACGTTTGATCTGTTTGGACTGAGATCAAATTTTTTTTTTTTTAAAAAGGGAGCTACATGTCAGCGACGGGCACTACTTGAGCCGCCATTGACGGCGAAAGACGTCCAATCCGTTCAGAATAGGGAGGGCTGGCGGCGATCGTACGATGGCCTTCAATGGCAGCCAGTGACATATTAATTTATGATATAACGTTAACCTCTTGACGACTGAATTTACATTTAACATTAAACATTTAAAATAAATAATACATTTTATATATTTTTTATTTGATTGGGGAAACATACAACAAAAAATGGGAGCATTCTAAACAAACAAAAAAGATTTTTTAAAAAATGGAAGAAAATTATATATTATTACAATGTTATAATGTAATTATATATATTAGAAAAAAATTCAACAACAAAATGGAAAAATACAAAATAATTCTAAACAGGTAAAATATGAGGAAATATTTTGTATTTTTCCAATTTTTGTTGAATGTTTAAATTCACATGTACATGTTTATATATGGTATATATAACGTTAACAGTGTAATAATACAATTTGTGATAAAAAATAATTTTATATATTCTATATTTTCTAACTTAGTTTTTATATAAATTACACATTATTATACTCAAAATTATTTAAATTGATATTGAAAAATTCAACAAAAATTGGAAAAACGCAAAATAAAAAAAAAATAAAAATAAAAAATAGACTGGAAAATACATTAAAATAAATAAAATTAATAAATGTAATATATATAATTAACGATATATATATATATATATATATATATATATATATATACACATTATACAAAAAAATAAAAAGAAAATATAGAATATATAAAATTAATTAAAATGAATAAATTACATGGAAAATAAAACAAATTGGAAAATTCCATACAAAAAATAAAAAATAAGTTTTCTATATTCTATATTTCTCATGTATTTTATATAAATTATATATTATTACATTTAAAAAATAAATATTGAAAAAATCAACAAAAATGGGAAAAATACAAAAAAGGATTTAAAAAAAAGAAGAAAATGATACTTTATAAATTTATAAAGAATATATAGAATATAGAAAAATAAATAAATGAATAAATTAAAATGAGAGAAAATATTTTGGGGAAAACATGAAAAAAAATAAATAAATAATAAAAAAAAAAAAGACATATTATATTGTTAATTATTTAAATTATCATGGAAAAATTAAAAAAAAAGAGGGACCAATGCAAAAATATTAATAAACAAAATTACCATAAAATTAAAACAAAATAAATTAAAACGAGAAAATATTTGGGGGAAAATATGAAAAATAAATAAAAAGGAGGAATATATTCATAAATGTATCAGTAATTAGTATCAGTAATTAGTTCGTCTATCGCCGTCGACGGCGGCCAAAGTCGTACGGTGGACGCACGGGCGTGCACGCCGCGCCGCGTTTTGAGATTTGAAGATGCGTGGCAAGACATGCAAACCGTGCGGTGTCCGTCCCGAAAACAACGCTCCGCGTGAAGAGTGTCACGTTCAATAAACAAACAAAACAAAAACGACGAGAGACGCGCCCGCCGATATGACGAGAATCCCAAGCGCCTGCCCGCCGAGCCGAGCGACGTCGAAATGGACGCGGCGAGAGAGAGGAAAGATAGGGGGCGCATGCGACACCACGAGGGGCCAATAGAAAAAAAAAAGTTAAGGATTTTCTTTTCTTGTCTGCGTGGGAAAGAAAAAAATAAGGACAAGTTCCCGGCCGCTCGGTCCCTCCTGCTGTTGAAAGACGAAACGGACAGACGCTTTAGTTGAAAGCGGTGTCGGTGCGGTAGGAGTAGTGGCCGTCCGATGTCAGCTGGGTGGTCTCTGTGGCCCCCGCCGTGGGCTGAAGCATGATTGGCTCACCCGCCGCCTCTGCGAGGAAAACATGTTGGTAACTCATTGACAGTCATGGTCGTCAATTTTTCAGTGTGAGGGATTTGGGCTTATATCAGGTATCAAATTAACGCTTCATTGGCAAGCCAGATCCGGCTGCAGAAAGAAATTACAGGGGGGGCATTACATTTTTTTGGGGGGGAGGGGCACACAACAGTGGCGTTATTACCTGTACATTACTACATCAGTGCACTGAAATATTTTCTGTCACTGAAGTCACAAGTGGTAGTTCATCGTAAAATCTATAAGACAAACGAAAACATACCTGCCGAGGCCGTTGGCAATCTTACAAATAGTGACGTATGCCCTTACAAATTGGTGACTGATCTTAAAACGTTGTATATAGCGTGCAATATGAAACCAAAATAAAACTCAATTTTTAAAATAATATGAATTTATTGGTAATATTGTCACATGTAACCTAGTGCAATCAAAGAACAATCAATATCTTCAGCTACATCAGGATTACTAAAATTTAACAGTGACTATAATTGTATGTAGCAATTTTGGCAATTTCTATCAAGTCTTTTGATTGCTGCACTTCAGCTCGCGATTCAGTTAGACTTGAAGGTAGTTCGTTAGTGTGTCCAATTATAAATTAAAAAGGTCAATTGATAAAATGAACTTAATGATGCAATCTTTGAGTCAGGGAACATTTCTTTGGCTAATTCTGAGAAGTGATCAGCAATAGTCGCGGGCAAATTGTGTTCGGCAACAAATTGGCAGAATGAAATCTCCGCTTTTGTCACTTTTCATTCTGCAGACTTCATCTTTATGACCAATGTTGTTAATCTTACTTTAAAAAAGTAATTAATTAGTTACAAATTACTTCTCCCAAAAAGTTAGTAACTCAGTCACCTGAAGGTAAGAGTAATTAGTTATTTGGCAAAGTAACTGGTGTTACCTTTCATGTTTTTTTTTTTTTTCCCCATAAAAACAAAAAAACATAGTAACCTTTGCTATGTTTGGAAATCGTTTAATGTTGTGAATCAACCGTTAAAGTTTTTAAAATTTCTACCGTTTTTGCTTTAGTTCCCTTCTGTCTACTTTTGACAAGTTTTAAAACTGTTTCATCATTTAAAGATAGATTCAAGTCAAGATTTTGCCGATTTAGGAGTATTTTAGATCAAAAGTTACTTAAGTTCGCTAGGAAGGTTCACTACAACAGAGCCTTTCTGAGAAGTCTACTGCTTCAAAATGGCGTCTGTTTATTAACACCGCCGAGTCTGTCGTTTCGCATCTAGTTCTATAAGCATTTGATATCTAGGCGTAGATTTTAGGCTGTCGGCTACATCCATCTATTATCTTCCGCTTATTCCGGGCCGGGTCGCGGGGGCAGCAGCTTTAGCAGGGAAGCCCAGACTTCCCTCTCCCCAGCCACTTCAGCCAGCTCCTCCGGCGGGATTCCAAGGCGTTCCCAGGCTAGCCGAGCGACATAGTCTCTCCAGCGTGTCCTGGGTCGACCCCGGGGCCTCCCACCGGTGGGACATGCCCGGAACACCTCTCCAGGGAGGCGTCCAGGAGGTATCCGAACCAGATGCCCGAGCCACCTCAACTGGCCCGGATCCAAGTTTCCCTTGCCCAGACGCGGGTTACCGGGGCCCCCCTCTGGAGCCAGGCCTGGGGGTGGGGCTCGAAGGCAAGCGTCTGGTGGCCGGCCCTTTTCCCATGGGGTCCGGCCGGGCACAGCCCGAAAAGGCAACGTGGATCCGCCTTCCCATGGGCTCACCACCTGTGGGAAGGGCCAAAGGGGTCGGGTGCGGAGCAATTTGGGCGGCAGCCAAAGGCTGGGGCCTTGGCGGTCCGACCCCCGGCTATAGAAGCTGTCGGCTACAGTCGGGAAATATTGGAGCCACCTAGCCTAGCATCGCGTTTGCTACAGCGTCACAACACTCTTCTCTCTCAGTGTCTCTGTCTTTTCTCGCGTCATTCAACCAACGTCGTAACGCACATTTTCTCATTGCCGAAACGGTGACAAAACCGAACGGAGAAAAAAAAACGTAATGCAAAAAACGTACAGATTTTGAATGTACGGCATATACATTTAAAAATCAGTGCTCACTTGTACAAATTACGTTGAAACCGTACAACTTGACAGGTATGCGAAAAACAATGGTGCAGTTCTGTGTGCATTTATTTAACTAAAGTGCTTCAGCGTAAACATAATATATGCACTGATAAACATGAGCACCCAATGGCCGTCTACTCGGCCCTCCCCCCTTATCTGTGATTGGCAAGAAATTGCAAAGAATGACGACAGATCAAGATAGGAGGAATAGAAGGTTTGTCCACTCCGTGTGTGTGTGTGTTTTTGTGGAAGATTAAAAAAAAAAAAAAATACACAGTACAATCTAATCAAGCTAGGGCAGGCACAGCAGTCTCTCAGGGCGGGCCCGGCCCCTTAATGCCCGCCCTTGCCGCCGGGTCTGTTGCAAGCAACCCCGAATTGCCCAAATCAACAGAAACTGACTAGATTGTGGGTCACTTCCTGTTGATTTTGGGGGCATTGAAATCGCCCTGAAATCAACAGCAAGTGCCCCAAAAATCAAGAAAAAGCGGCGACGCGACGTACCCCTCTCGTCGGATTGCAGCTGAGCTTCCAGGTCCTCCGGGGAGACGTAAAAGTCCTGCTCCTGGCCCTCGCGAGGTCTGGGTTTACACCTCCCGCAGCAGCAGTTGCAGCAGCAGCACAGGCAGCAACAGAAGTAGCAGCCGGTGGCCAAGCCGCAGAAGACGAAAAGCGCCTGCGTAAAAAAAGACCGACGCGCTCGAACCGGAACCAAGACCAGAAAGATCAAAATAAAAAAACAAAAAAGCTGACCTTTGCCCACCAGCTGGAGAGCACAAAGTAAGTGTTGACGTTCTCCTCTCCGAACTGCTCGGCCACGTAGAGCCCCAACGAGCCGTATTTGTCGTAAATGTTGCGCTTGGTGGGGTCGTTGAGGATGGCGTGGGCATTGTTGATCTCCTTGAACTTGTCCGCCGCTTCCGGATTGTCCGGATTCTTGTCCGGGTGGAACTTCAGAGCTAGTTTCCTGATTTGTGCCAACACACAACAACGGTTATTCATTTAATTAGTTGAAAAATTATTTGCCAATTGTTCATTTTATTTAAGCGACATGATTCACTTTCGGGCCGCACAAAATGACGCAGCGGTCCGGATATGGAAAACGGACCGCCGCTTTGACACCACTGCTTTAAATAAGATTTTTGTTCTTTTTTCATTTGCATTTTTCCTTTTTTCTCCCAAAAAAAAAAAAAAAAAAAAAATGTTTGGTTCAGTTATATAAAAAAGGATGAATTGCTTTATTTTTCATTTTTATCTTTATTTTTTTTTAAATTAAAAAAAAAAAAAAATGGGCGGGACCATACTGGTTTTTTTTTTTCATGTGTGGATTTAATTGAGAAAAAAACGAAATAATAAAAATAGATGAATTAAATTTAAATAATAACAATAATTCAAATTAATTTTTAAAAATCTAAAAAACACAATTATCAGTTAAATAATCATAATGATAACAAATAAAAATAAAGTAGAAACTAAATAATCAAAAAAATAAAATTTAAAAAATTAAAAAATTAAAAAATGAATTTAATTTAAAATTAAAAAAACTTATATAATAAATATAATATATAATTATAAATGTATAGTTAATTGTAAAAAGTTAAAATTTGAAAAAAAAAAACATTAATATTAGGGCTGTCAAAATTTATCGCGTCAGCGGGCGGTAATTAATTTTTTAAATTAATCACGTTAAAATATTTGACGCAATTAACGCACATGCCCCGCTCAAACAGATTAAAATGACAGCACAGTGCAATGTCCACTTGTTACTTGTGTTTTTTGGAGTTTTGTCACCCTCTGCTGGTGCTTGGGTGCGACTGATTTTATGGGCTTCGGCACCCATGAGCATTGTGTAATTATTGACATCAACAATGGCGGGCTACTAGTTTATTTTTTTGATTGAAAAGTTTTACAAATTTTATTAAAACGAAAACATTAAGAGGGGTTTGAATATAAAATTTCTATAACTTGGACTAACATTTATCTTTTAAGAACTAAAAGTCTTTCTTTCCATGGATCGCTTTAACAGAATATTAATGCCATCTTGTTGATTTAAACAAATACAGTACTCATGTACAGTATGTTGAATGTATATATATCAGTCTTGTAATGGTAATAATTTTAAAAATAGGTAAATTAAAATTAAAATTTAAAAATAAATTAGAAAATGAATAGAAAATAGAAAATTTAAAAAAAATATTTTTTAAATTATTACTATTAAGTCAATAAAATAATTGATAAAACAATAATAATAATTTTAAAAATACAAATAAATTAGAAAATAAATAACAAAAAATACAATTAAAAAATTAAATAATTCTAAAACAAATAAAATAAAATTTAAATGAAGAATATTAAATGAAATAAATAAGAATGCTAAGAAATGATAAAATGAAAATAAATAATAATTTAAAAATAAATACAATTAAAAAAAATCATTTTAAATGAAAAATTCTTTTTTTTTTTAATTTACAAAATAAAATTAACATAAAATTAGCAGAAAATACGCTTTATTTAAGTTTTTGTTCAACAATTTATTAATATGGAAAATGTGGGAAACAGTAAATATTCTATTTTAATTTTGGATTCAATAAAAAAAGTAATTATTTTCTTTATTTAAATTTTTAAATTTATTTAGTTTAAAATATAATCTAAAAATAAACTGAAAAAACAGATAAATATTCTTTTCATTTTTTAAAGGTTTAGATCTTATTCACTTAGTTAAAAGGAGGGAGAAAACTGTAAATATTTTACAATTTCATTTTTGGATTTACCATAATTTTCACACTGAGATGCAGTCCTAGTTGTTGGGGTTGCATTAAGCATCCGCTAGATGGAGCTGCGCTAAAGACAATGTTAATGAACCAATATTAATCCATGTATAAGGTGCATTGAGAAAATGGAAGGTTTTGAGGTTCCCCCTGTAGTGCGGAATACAGTAATTAAAAATAAATAAGAGGGATAAAAAACTTAACTCGTTATTTTTGCTTAGTTTAGGTTAAGGGACAGTTAATATTCTCCAATTTCTGTTCAACGGAAATTTGACATCAATTTATTTTAGTGAAATAGAAAATCGTGATTTATTTTGGCTGGCTTGACTTAACGCCAAAAGTGATTTGTCCTTTGAAAGCGACGCTAACCTGTAGGAGCGCTTGATGTCATCGTTGGTGGCCAGCTTTTCCACTCCCAGCACGTGGTAGAGAGACTCGCCGGCGGTGGACAGGGAGCGCTGTCTCTGATGCTCGGCCATGACGGACGTCCGCTGGCTGCGCACGAGCACACGTCACCATTTACAACCAGGAAATGCCTAGCGGGTCACTTCCTGGACATTTTTTAGGAGGTTTAAGGCAGTCCGGGGTCACTTCTTGTGCATTTGCAGCATTTCCTGCTGCTTTTGGGTCACTTCTTGCACATTTCGGGGCATTCAAGGGTCACTTCCTGTGCATTTAGCAACATTTCCTGTTGATTGAATGCCTTCCGGGGTCATTTAGCATTATTTCCTGTTGATTATAAGGCATTTCTGGTAACTTCCTGAGAGTTTTCACCACCAACTCTGGCAATCAGTTCTCTCTGACAGTCCAGAACAAATGGCGGGACGCCCTGTCCCAACACAAGAAACACTGGAGAACACCCGATATCCAACTGATAAAACGACCGATAAGACTCCAAGAGCCCCTTTGACGCTGGGTTGGCAAAATCCAAAACCCTCGTTGCCCTGACAACAGTAACTCCGGAATTCTCCTGTCCAATCCACAAACAGACAATAATCCTAAACACAGCCTTCTTCCTGCCCACTGCCCACCCCGCGGGAGCCTTCAAAAGACTGAATGTTTAACTAATCGTGGTCATTTTTCTCGGGAACCTTTTGTTGGCGTGTGATAGGGTGACCTTGCCTCCCCGCCTGAGTCTGCTTCTGTTTCGCCTTGCTGTTTGATCGCTATCGACCTGAATAAATTGTCAACTTGTTTTCAGTGAAAACAAGTTGAACAATTTTCAAAATGGAGTCAATACAAAGGGTTAAGACTAAGGTGACCGCGCGAAGTTTGGCCTTTTGGCCGGGATGTCGGACTCTCGCCGGCAAGGGTCGTTGGAGCTGCGCCCTCGCGGGTCCGGCGGTTCGGCTGCCGCGATTCCGGCGGTCTGGCTAAAAGGTCAGATTCCTCTAGGTCCTTCTTACACATTTCGGGGCATTCTGAGGTCACTTCCTGGGCATTTTGCACAATTTCCTCTTGCTTTTAGGGCATTTTAGTCACTACCTGTTCATTTTACATTATTTCCTGTTGATTTTGGGGCATTTCTGGTCGATTCCTGTGCATTTTGGACAATTTCCTGTTGATTTAAGAAATTCCAGAGTCACTTCCTGTACATTTTGCATCATTTTCTGTTGATTGAATGCATTCCTGGGTCACTTCCTGTGCATTTTGCATCATTTCTTGTTGATTTAAGGCGTTTCAGGGTCACTTCCTATGCATTTAGCATCATTTTCTGTTGATTTCAGGGCATTTCTGGTCACTTCCTGTGCATTTTGCATTATTTCCTGTTGATTGAACACATTCCGCAGTCACTTCCTGCGCATTTAGCATCATTTGCTGTTGATTTCAGGGCATTTCTGGTCACCTCCTGTGCAATTTGCATCATATCATGTTGATTTAAGGCATCCCGGAATCACTTCCTGTGCATTTGCATCATTTCCTGTTGATTTTGGGTCACTTTTTTCACATTTTGGGGCATTCTGAGGTTACTTCCTATGCATTTTTTACCATTTCCTGTTGTTTTTAGGGCATTTCTAATCACTTCCTGTGCATTTGTAACCATTTCCTGTTGATTATAAGGCATTCCGGGGCCACTTCCTGTCCATTTAGCATCATTTCTGTTGATTATAAGGCCTTTCCGGTAACTTCCTGTGAATTTTGGTTCATTTCCTGCTGATTTTGGCTCACTTCTTACACATTTTGGGGCATTCCAGTGTCACTTCCTGTGCATTTTACATCATTTCCTGTTGGTTTTAGGGCATTTCTGTTCACTTCCTGTGCAATTTGCATCACTTCCTGTTGATTGAATGTATTCCGGGGCCACTTCCTGTCCATTTAGCATCATTTCCTGTTGATTATAAGGCATTTCCGGTAACTTCCCGTGAATTTTGGTTCATTTCCTGCTGATTTTGGCTTACTTCTAACACATTTTGCTGCATTCCAGGGTCACTTCCTGTGCATTTTGCATCATTTCCTGTTAATATCAGGGCATTTCTGTTCACTTCCTGTGCAATTTGCATCATTTCCTGTTGACTCCGCGGCACTTCTTCCACATTTTGGGGCATTCCTGGGTAACTTCCTATGCATTTTCCATCATTTCCTGTTGATTTTGGGTCACTTCTAGTCACTTCCTATGCATTTTGCATTATATCCTGTTGATTCAGCGCATTCTGGGTCACTTCCTGTACAATTAGCATGATTTCCTGTTGATTTTGGGTCACTTCTTCTACATTTTGGGACATTCCGGGTTCACTTCTTGTGCAATTTGCATCATTTCCTGTTGATTTAAGGCATTCCGGGCTCACTTCCTGTAGTTTTTTGGGCCATTTAAGGTCACTTCCTGTTGGTATCAGGTGACTTCTTGTTGATTTTTGGTTCATCCTTGAACATTTTGAGGTATTTCGGGGTCACTTCCAGTACATTTTGGATCATTTCCTGTTACTTTAGGGCATTACTGGCTCTGACGCTAGACATCCGAATCCATTTGGACCGAATGAAAATTCGTTCAATGGCAGCCAAAGAGGATGGAATTGAATGGACCGCAGGGCAAAGCTGGGCTGTGGATTTACGACCCACTCGGAACACACTTGATTTATTCCAACGGAATCCTGATTGATGAATATGGCTGGAGGGGGCGGCCCTGTCACTGTAGTTCATCCGCGATGAACCATTCTACTTTAAATGGATTGGACATCTATTGCCGTCAATGGCAGCCAATGTGTTTAGACTCATGTCTGGGTATTGGCCTGGTCAGATGCATTCAAGAAAGAAAACAAAACACACTGGCCAGCGTTAGTGTCACTTCCTGTTAATTTCCAGGCATTTATGGGTAACGTCCTGTTGATTTGGAGGCATTTATAAGTCACTTCCTGTAGATACTAGTTCACTTCCTGTTGATTCTGGGACATAATCTAAGTCACTTCCTGTTAACTTTCAAGCATTTATGGTTCACTGCGTGTTGATTTTGGGTCATTTCCTGTTGATACTGGATCACTTCCTGTTAGTTTTGTGACATTTCTTGGTAATTTCCTGGTATTTGGTTTGGGCATTTACGGGGTTACTTCCTATTTATTTTGGGTCACGTCCTGATAATTTAGAAGCCTTTATGGGTCACTCCATGTTAATTTTTGCGCATTTACGGGCCACTTTCTGCTGATTTTGTGTCACTTTCTGTTTATTTTGGGGAATTTATGGGTCGCTTCCTATTTATTTTGGGTCACTTCCCGTTGATTTGACTTCCTGTTGATTTCCTGTTGCATTTATGTGTCCCTGCATGTTTATTTTTGGTCATTTCCTGTTGATACAGGATCACTTCCTGTTGGTTTTGGGACATTTCCAGGTCATTTCCAGTTCATTTTTGGTATTTATAGGTCACTTCCTATATATTTTGGGTCACTTCCCCATAATTTGGAAGCATTTATGGGTCACTCCAATTTGATTTTGGATCACTTCCTGTTGATTTTGAGTGGCTTCCAGTTCATTTAGGGGCATTTATGGTGCACTACCAGTAGAGTTTGAGTAACTGCTTATTAATTTTGAGGCATTTATGGGTCATTTCCTGATAATTTGGAGCCATTAATGGGTCACTCCCAGTTGATTTTGGGTCATTTCCTGTTAATTTTCATTATTTATGGGTTACTTCCTCTTGATTTTGGGACAGTTCCTGTTAATTTTTGTGCATTTATGGGTCACGTCCTATTTATTTTGGGTCACTTCCTGATAATTTGTAGGCATGTCTCTTCCTGCTTATTTTGGGTTACTTCCTATTCACACTGGCTCACTTCCTGTTAATTTTGGGACATTTAAAGGCTTTTTCCTGTAATTTTTGTACATTTATGGGTCACTCCCAGTTGATTTTGGGTCACTTCCTATTAACACTGGCTCGTTTCCTATTAATTTTGTGACATTTCCATGCCATTCCCTGTTAAATTTTGGGGCATTTTTGGGTTACGTTCTATTTATTTTGGGTCACTTCCTGGTCATTTGGAGGCATTCATGGGTCACTACCAGTTGATTTTGGGTCACTTCCTATTTATTTTGGGTCACTTCCTGTTGATTTTGGGGCATTTATGGGTCACTTCCTGTTTATTTTGGTTCACTTCCTGATCATTTGGAGGCATTTATTGGTCACTCCCATTTGATTTTGGTTCACTTCCTGTTAATTTTGAGGCATTTATGGGTCACTTCCTAATTATTTTGGGTGACTTCCTGATAATTTGGAGGGATTTATGGGTCACTCCCATTTGATTTTTGGTCACTTCCTGTTAATTTTTGGGGCATTTATGGGTCACTTCCTATTTATTTTGGGTCACTCCCTGTTAATTTGGGGGTGACTGCCAGTTGATTTTGGGTCACTCCCTGCTCATTTGGAGGCATTTATTGGTCATTCCCAGTTTATATTGATTTTGGCTCACTTCCTGTGTATTTGCAGGCATTTATGGGTCACTTTGTATATATTTTGGGTTACTTCATGATTATTTGGAAGCATTCATGGGTCACTCCCAATCAATTTTGGGTCACTTCCTGTTTATTTGGAGGCATTCATGGGTCACTTCCTATTGACACTGGCTCACTTCCAATTAATTTTGGGACATTTCCATGTCACCTCCTGTTAATTTCCGGGCTTTTATGGGTGACTCCCCGTTGATTTCGGGCCACTTCCTGTTGATTTGAGGGAATTTCGGGGTGACTTCCTGTTGATGTCAAGTCATTTCCTGCTGATTTGGGGGCAACTTAACGTTCACTCGCTGCCGGCCACCCACTTAAAATGAATTGGACGTTTATCGCCGTCACTGGCTGGCAATGCATAAATAACAGACGCTTTGACATTGATCAAATAATATTTGAAATAAATAAAATAGTTATGACTTTTAATTTTGAAGTCAGCGCGTTGACTTGGATGGGACACCTTGCCCCTACCAACATGGCTGCCAGCCTGAGGCCATCTTGGTAGGGGCAACGAAAGCTCTTTTCATGCTTCTGCCATCAATTGTAATTAGTTTATCACGTGTACACGTTCAATCCTGGCTGAGAATGGTTCGCTCATTCGCTGCCAGTCTCCCACTTCAAATAGATTGGACGTGTATTGCCGTCAATGGCAGCCAATGAGTTCCAACTAACGTCTAGCGACGGGCCTAGCAGTGGGTTTAAACGTAAAAGGCCGCGTTCAAGACCGACGACAAAACGACCTCGCCAGATTTCCATCCTCGTGGATTAGAGAAAACAACGGCAAGGAGCAATAATCTCCGCGCGTCGTCATCATCATCATCATCACCATCATCGTCATCATCATCATCCTCATCCTCCGCTGCAGCATCCATGTTGCACGGCCTGCCTGCCTGCCTGCCTGCTGAGGATGCTCGCACGAAGGGCACGAAGGAAGAGAAAAGGAAGGAAGAGACGTGGAAGCGGACGAGACCCACCTTGGAAGGAAGCGAAGAGCGGCGCGAAAGACGAGCGGAGGCCGGGCGGGAAGCGACGAGGGACGGACGGACGAGCGGAAGACGTCGCCTGACTATGGCTGCTGCATCGCTGCGAGCGCGAAGCCTCAGTGCGCGCCGACCAACCGTGGACGGCTGCAGCAAGACGGAGGCCCCGCCCACACCAGCCGGCGTGCGCGCTCGCGAGGGAGGGCGAGAGCGCGCCCGCGCAGAGAAACGTGACTCAATCGCCAAGATACATTAGAATGGATGCGGCGCTGTTTTGATGCCATTGACGGTGGTAGACGTGCAAGATGCATATAAGAACACATAAATGATCAATGGCAATCATAGCCATGCTTCCCAGTTAATGAATTGGACGTCCATGGCGGGCAACGAGTTCATTTTGGGTCACTTCTCTATTCATTTTAGGGTAATTATGGGAGATTTCCTATTGATTTTGGGGCATTTTGGGACACTTCCTGTTGATTTCGGGACACTTCCTGTTGATTTTGGGGCTTTTATAGGTCACTTCCTGTTGATTTTAAGTCACTTCCTGTCGGTTTTGGGACACTTCCTGTTGATTTTAGGGCATTTTGGGACACTTCCTGTTGATTTTAGGGCTTTTATAGGTTACTTCCTGTTGGTTTTGTGACGCTTTCTGTTGAGTGTAGGGCATTTTGGGACAATTCCTGTCAATTTTATTTATTTATTTTTTATGAGGGGGTCACTTCCTGTAGACTGATTTTCTTGGGTCACTTACTGTTGATTTAGGGTCACTTCCTGTTGATTTTAGGGCATTTTGGGACACTTCCTGTTGATTTTGGGTAACTTCCTATTGATTTTAGGGCATTTCGGGACACTTCCTGTTGATTTCTGGACACTTCCTGTTGATTTTGGTGCTTTTATAGGTCACTTTCTGTTGATTTTAAATCACTTCCTGTTGGTTTTGGGACACTTCCTGTTGAATGTAGGGCATTTCAAAAGACTTCCGGTTCATTTGGGGACATTTCTGTTGTTTTTAAGGAATTTTGGGACACTTCCTGTTGATTTTAGGGTACTTCAGGTCACTTCCTGCGGACTACGAGGCTTTTTTGGTTCACTTCCAGTTGATTTTGGGTCACTTCCTGTAGACTGGTTTTCTTTGGTCACTTCCTGTTGATTTTAAGTCAATTCCTGTTTATTTCGGGGGCACTTCCTATTCATTTTTGGAAATTTCGGGACACTTCCTGTAGACTTTGTTTTTTTGGGTTATTTTCTGTTGGATTTCAGACACTTCCTGTTCAAAGTAAGGTATTTTGGGTCACTTGCTGTTGATTTTCGGACACTTTCTGTTGATTTCAAGGCATTTTGGGACACTTTCTGTTGATTTTAGGGTATTTTGGATCAGTTCCTGTAGACGTTGAGGTTTTTTTTGTTTACTTCCATTTGATTTTGGTTAATTTCCTGTAGACTTGGAGGCTTCTTTAGGTCACTTCCATTTGATTTTGGGACACTTCCTGTTGATTTTGGGTCCCTTTCTATTGATTTTAGGGCATCTCTGGGTCATTTCATTTAGAGTTTGGGCCTTTTATTTTTAGTGTTTATTTTAAGTCACTTCCTGGATATTTTGGGACACCTCTTGTTGATTTTAGGGTATTTTGGGTCACTTCCTGTGGACTGAGTTTTTTTTTAAAGTCATTTCCTGGGACACATTTTTAAGGTATTTTGGGACGCTTTTAGGTTATTTTGGGTCCTTTCCTATAGATTTGGAGGCTTTTTGGTTTACTTCTAGTTGATTTTGGGTCACTTCCTGTAGACTTTGAGGCTTTTTTAGTTCACTTCCAGTTGATTTGGGGACACTTCCTGTTGAATGTAGGGCAGGGGTGCCCAAATCTGGTGCTCGAGAAACCCGATCCAGCTTGTTTTACATGTCTTCCTCCGCCAACACACCTGAATCAAATAATCAGGATCATTATCAGGCTCCTGCAGTGCTTGCCGATGAGCTGATAATTTGATTCAGGTGTGTTAAAGGAGGGAGACATGGAAAACAAACTGGATAGGGGCTCTCAAGGTCCAGACTTGGGCACCCATGATGTAGGGCATTTCAGGACACTTCCTGTTCATTTTGGAACAATTTCCATTTATTTTAAGGCATTTTGGGACACTTCCTGTCGGTTTTAGGGCATTTTAAGACACTTCCTATTTGTTGAGGGACACTTTCCATTAATTTTAAGGCATTTTAGGAAACTTCCTGTCGATTTAGGGCATTGCGGGTCACTTCCTGGTGATTTTGGGTCACTTCCTGTTCATTTTGGGACACTTTCCTTTGATCTTAAGGCATTTTGAGACACTTCCTGTCGAGTTTAGGGTATTTCAGGTCACTTCATATAGATTTTGAGGCTTTTTATGTCACTTCCTGTTTATTTTGGGTCACTTGCGGTGTATTTTGGGACACGTCCTGTAAATTTTGAGGCTTTTTTGGTCATTTCCTGTTGAAAGTGGACTCAATTTCTATCAATATCCGAATACTTCCTGTCAGTTTTAGGGTATTTCTGGTCACTTCCTATCAACGTTGAGGCTTCTTTAGTTCACCTCCTGTTGATTTTGGGTTGCTTATTGTTGATTTTGGGACATTTCCTGTTGAATGTAGGGCATTTTGTGACACTTTGTGTTGATTTTAGGGATCTCTAGGTCATTTCCTTTACAGTCTTGAGGCTTTTTTAAAGGTCATTTCCTGTTGATTTTGAGTCACTTTCTGTTGGTTTTGGAACACTTTCTGTTGAATATAGGGCATTTCCAGACACTTCTTGTTAATTTGGGGACACTTTTTGTTGATTTTAAGGCATTTTGGGACACTTCCTGTTGATTTTACGGTATTTCGGGTAACTTCCTATGGGCACTGAGGCTTTTAAGGTCACTTCCTGTTAATTTTGGGTCACTTCCTGTTGAGTTTGGAACACTTCCTGTTGAATGTGGGGCATTTCAAGGCACTTGTAGTTCATTTTGGGACACTTTCCTTTGATTTTAGACATTTTGGGACACTTCCTGTTGATTTTGGGACACCTGTAGATTTCGAGGCTTTTTAGGTTACTTCCTGTTGATTTTGGGTCACTTCCTATTGATATCGGAGTCAATTCCTATTGATATTAGGACACTTCCTGTCAATTTTAAGGTATTTCAGGCCACTTCCTGTAGGCTTTGGGTCACTTCCTGTTGATGTTGGGTCACTTTCTGTTGATTTTGGGACACTCTCTTTATTTTAGGGCATTTTGGGACACTTCCTGTCAATTTTCGGGTGTTATGGGTCACTTCCTTTAAACAATGAGGCTTTTTTAGGTCACATCCTGTTAATTTTGGGTTACTTCCTGTTGATTCTGGGACAATACGTGTTGAGTGTAAGGCACTTTAAGACACTCCCTGTTCATTTTGGGACCTTTTCCATTGATTTGTACGGCATTTCCGGAGACTTCCTGTCGATTTTAGGGTATTTCAGGTCACTTCATCTACACTTTTAGGCTTTTTGTGGTCACTTCCTGTTGATTTTGGGTCACTTGCTGTCACTGTAGGGCATTTTGGGACACTTCCTAATCATTTGGGGACACTTTCTGTTGATTTTAAGGCATTTTGAGACCCTTACTGTCAAATTTAAGGTATTTTGGGTCACTTCCTTTAGCCTTTGAGGCTTTTTTTTTTTAAGATCATTTCCTGTTCATTTTGGGGCACTTACTGTAGATTCAAAGGCAATTTGGTACACTTACTGTCAGTTTTAAGGGCATTAAGGCTTTTTATCTCACTTCCTATCAATTTGGGGGACTCTCCGACACTTCCTGTAGACTTTGGGTTCATTTTAGGTCATTTTTTGTTGATTTGGGGTCACTTCCTGATGATTTCAGGACACTTTTCATTTCCTGTTAATTTTGGGTCACTCCCTTTTGACTTGGCGACATTTCGGGGTCACATCCGATGAATACAAGTTCACTTCCTGCTTATTTGGGGACATTTTGGGTTCACCTCCTGTTGATATAATCGCATGTCCTATCATGCAAAACTACCATCAGTGACCCAGTGTCCATCAAGTATATCTTTGGCAGCTTTTGCATGCCATGAAACGCGACCATCAACTACAAAAAAAGTATTTCAGTTATGCTTTTTTTTTCTTCCCCACAGGAGAAACGCTTTGCACAACAAGTTTTCCAAACACGCCCTGCGAATGACGTCTCTCAGTGAAGAGAATCCAATTTCACACTGGATTGACGCCCCGTGGCAACTTTCTGGAGATTGTTTGGACACGTTTTACCCGTTGATCCCGTTGGGTAGGCGGCGGCGAGCCGCGCAACACGACGCTCCCTGAATGGCCGACGGCGGGAAGGACCTTCCCGCGCCTCAACCGGAAGATTGCCAGGCCTCGAGCCAGCTGCTGGACCGACGCGTCTGGCACAGGTGAGATAAATGTTTGCTAATGTCGTATCGAACGACTAATTCAGCTAATTCCCATTCTGAGCCAAGGTGAGCTGAGAATAGTGTCGTGTTCCTTTGCTGGGTGCTCTTTGAGTGACATGAGTCACTTCCTGTAGATTTTTGTTCATACTCCCAGACATTTTTTAGCTCAATTCCTTGATAACTCGTTGGATAACATTGAGATCACGTCAATAAGTTCCCTATAAAGAATAAAACTAAAAGTTTTCCGCTATTGACAACAAAGTGTTTCCTGATACAGTGCAGTAGTACTCTACATACGCAGTTAATTCGTTCCAGGACCTTGTTTGTAAGTCGAAATGGTCATATGTCGAGCAGGATTTTCCCATAAGAATACATTATAATTCCATGAATTTGTTCCACAGCCCGAAAACCTACACTAAATCCTTAATAAATACTGCTGGTACTATTGCAAATAGCAATTACACATAGCAAAACAAATAAATCATGACTAAAAATCGGAATGATAATACACTGCTGGCCAAAAGTCTTGGCACCCTTTGAAAAATCATGTGATGCTTCTCTAATTTGTGTGATTATCAGCACCTGTTACTTACCTGTGCCACATAACAGGTGGTGGGAATAACTAAATCGCACGTGCAGCCAGTTAAAATGGATTAAAGTTGACTCAACCTCTGTCCTTGTCCTTGGGTGTACCACATTGAGGATGGAGAAAACAGTGAAGACTAAATAAATGTCTGAGGACTTGAGAAGCAAAATTGTGAGGAAGCATGGGCAATCTCCAGGCTACAAGTCCATCTCCAAAGACCTGTAATGTCCTGTGTCTACCATGCGCAGTGTCATCAATAAGTGTAAAGCCCATGGCACTGTGGCTAACCTCCCTAGATGTGGACAGAAAAGAAAAAATACCGAAAGATTTCAACGAAAGATTGTGCGGATGATGGACAAAGAACCTCGACTAACATCCAAACGAGTTCAAGCTGTCCTGCAGTCTGAGGGTACAACAGTGTCAACCCTTACGACCTGTCGACGTCTGAATGAAAAGGGACTCTATGGTAGGATACCCAGGAAGACCCCACTTTCGACTCAAAGACATAAAAAAGCCAGGCTGGAGTTTGCCAAAACTTACCTAAGAAAGTCATAAACATTTTGGAAGAATGTTCTCTGGTCAGGTGAGACAAAAGTAGAGCTTTTTGGGAAAAGGCATCAACATAGAGTTTACATGGGAAAAAAACAAGGCCTTCAAAGAATAGAACACTGTCCCCATAGTCAAACATGGCGGAGGTTCCCTGATGTTTTGGGGTTGCTTTGCTACCTCTGGCACTGGACTACTTGACCTTGTGAAGTCTGAAAACTACCAACAAATTTTGCAACATAATGTAGGGCCCAGTGTGAGAAAGCTGGGTCTTGGTGCTTGGGTGCTCGGGGCTTGGTAGCCTTCAGACTTCATAGTGCCATGCACAAGGGGGGGTCACAGTATTTTGTGCCCTCCTCCTCTTTGGCAGCAATAACTTCAACCAGACGCTTCCTTTAGCTGCAGATCAGTCTGGCACATCAAACAGGACTAATCTTGGCACATTCTTCTTGACAAAACTGCTGTACTTCAGTCAGATTCCTGGGATGTCGGACATGAATCGCTGTCTTTAGGTCATGCCACAGCATCTCAATGGGGTTCAAGTCTGGACTTTGACTTGGCCAAGCCGGAATTTTGTTCTTCTGAAACCATTCTGAAGTTGATTTACTTCTGTGTTTTGGATTATTGTCTTGTTGTAGCATCCATCCTCTTTTTAGCTTCGAATGTCTGACAGCCGGCCTCAGGTTTTCCTGCAAAACATCCAGATAAATGTTTGAATTCATTCTTCCATTAATGATTGCAAGTTGTCCAGGCCCTGAGGCAGCAAAACAGCCCCAAATCATGATGCCCCCTCCACCATGCTTCACGGTGGGGTTGAGGGTGGGTGTTGATGTTGGTGAGGGGTTCCATTTTTCCTCCACACATGACGTTGTGTGTTACTCCCAAACAATTCAGCTCTGGTTTCATCAGTCCACAAAATATTTTGCAAAAAACCTCTGTGGAGTGTCCAAGTGCCTTTTTGCAAACATTAAATGAGCAACAATGTTTTTTGGACATCAATGGCTTCCTCCGAGGAGTCCTCCCACGAACACCATTCTTGGCCATAGTTTTACATATAGTTGATATGTGCACAGAGATATTGCACTGTGCCAGTGATTTCTGTAAGTCTTTAGCAGACACTCTAGAGTTCTTTTTTACACTTCAAAAGACACTTCAAAAAGCACTAGAAAATGGTTTGAGAGAAAGCTTGGAGACTTCTAAAGTGGCCAGCAATGAGTCCAGACCTGAATCCTATAGAACAGGGGTCCCCAACCTTTTTTGCACCAGAGACCGGTGTGATTTGGGTCTTTTTTTTGCACAGTGGGCGCTTGATCGGAGAGGAAGTCCCTGGAGAATCTGATCAGCTGGCCCTGGCGACTAATGATGCTATGATTCTGGACACTTGCCTCTCTATCTACGTTTGGATCAGGGAAGACGTCAACCAGATGGAGAAATCCAGAGCGGAGGAATATTTAAAGTCGGACCCTTCTGGTTGCCTGGGCATCTCCATCAGCATCATCGGACAGGGCAATGACAGTTCCAGGCCTGGGACAACCCCTTGTGGAAGAAAGAACTCATGGGCATGGTCGGCGCACGCTAGTCGGGTCGCCGTTGGCTTATTCGTTGCTGCGCATTAGTTGCTGGTAGGCGGAGTCAGTTCTTGGCCTACCATACATAAATCACAAGCGGTTGGTCATGAATCTTGACGTCAATAAATTGGAGAAATTGGTTTTTTGTGAATATTTTTTGGGGTGTTTGGTGACATAAAGTGCCTGTGACACCAAAAAGCATGTTTATTTCATAAACACGCGGTATTTTATGCTCATGAATGAAATGGACCGCTTGGATGTGTGTGGAAGCGATCGCTATATTCATTTAGTTTTTTTAATCCCACGCCATGAAAATGAGTGACTTCCGGCAACAGTCTCGAGTTGAGAAAGAGGGCGCTGTGACGTGTACGGAGGAAGGAGTCGTCTTCACTATACAGCCGTACTGTTGTATGAGAAGGACTATGGATTCAGCTGATTTTGCGGATTAATATGTTTATTTCTCGCATCACGCCAGCCAAACGGCTGCAGAAAAATCTTGCTGTACTAGGGAGAGGCGTGTGCGCCTTTTTGGGGTTTCAAAAGGTTCCCATTCACCGGTGCATATTGGCCAAAACAAGGCCTACTACTGTGGGACCATGGGACTTACGAGGAAGTGAGTAAACATCGTGTTTTGTATTATGTCAAATACTGGGATCATTTTAATATGTAGGTGGCTTGCATTTTGTGGCTGACATGCTCCTTGTCCCCTTGGCCGACGACCGGCGGCTTGTTGCACATCCCCCCGCCGGGAGAGCTCTATACTTGCCCTCTTCATGTGCCCGGTTTTCTGTCAAATTTTCTTTTAACTTTGTGTTTAAAATAGCCGCGGATACAGCGGTTACAAAGTAAACACTACAAACTTTCTTTAAATAATGGACTACTTACATTTGATCATGGATGGGCATGTAAAAAGCTCTCCTCATACACATTAGCTGCACATGTTAGCTGCACAACAACTGCAGCCGCTCTCATATGACTCTCGCTGTTTACGTCTTCGCCGCGTAGTAAAGCATTATTTTGCCATATTCGTGTTGACCATTTGGCAGCTACACGCTCCTCCGACGTCGGCCGGTTTGTTCGGCGGTCATTGTCCAGCTGCTTCCCCGGCGAGCTCTCCTGTCCGTAGTAGCAGGGGAACGAGCTGTAAATTGCTCTCCGCCGGGCGGTTTGCTGATTGGCGAAGACAATCAACAACCCAGTCGTCATGTGAAATGATCCGGGCTAGTTATGTGTGATTTTCCGCTTCGAAGACTTTGAAACATCACGCGGTTCGGGTTAGCGTATCAGCTAGCTGTCATGCCTCTTGGTTTGTTTACATTCTCCGAAGCCAGGGAAGGGAAATGACATAAGCCCGATTTAGGTGGCATAAAATATCGTTCGGGAGGTGCGACAGTAAAGGTGAAGTCGACAGTTTTGACCACTATGGAATAATTTTGCAATGTCGTCCTAAATAAATGCATTTTTATCATTTCATATTCCATTTAGCACAAGACTTATTTGTCATGGCCATGCCATTTATTTAGCTATTGGGGAAAAATACTTGGATGAAAATAATATTCTGTAAAAATATTGGCGTAGAGAGACTGAAACAATGACATTTTGCGGCTCTCTTCGTCACGTTTTCCTCGTTCTGAATAATTCCCCTCAACGGGCTGACTGGTCCTTCTCAAGCCATTTATTTAGCCATTGAGGAAAAAATACTTGGATAAAAAGAATATCCTGTAAAAAATATTGGAGGAGAGTGACTGAAACAATGACATTTTGCAGCTCTCTTCGTTGCGTTTTCCTCGTTCTGAATAATTCTCCCTCAATGGGCTGCATACTAAATCAGATGACATCGTGACTCCGCTGACATCATCCACCTTTTGGGGGCGCTAGAGCCCTATAATGGTAGGCATGGCTAACCTGTTGTGCCGAAAAATAGCCGCCCCGCGTGAAGTGTCCCCCTGACGGACGCGCCCACACGTCACTCGTACAAACAGCTTTTTCTTACCAATCGATGGACACGGAAACGACTCTTTTACCGTGAATATGTATTATTTTACTCTGCTTGAACTAATGAATCTTGTACTGTGAATATGTATTATTTTGCTCTGCTTGAACTAATAAATGTCATACCTGTATGATTGTCATCGGGATATGGTCGTGAAAACCTGTAGACTAATACATTTCTGTTCAAAGATGGTTATGTGGCCCAGTCCACGATTTGTTACCAAAATACATTACTAGTATTTTGTGTAATTTATTTATTTAAAACTGATTTTGCAGTCGTAAATCCATTACTGTAAGGTGTCCATGAAAACATTTGACGTTTTCACCTCAATAAAGCCTCATAAATAAGCGCTACCGTCAGGGGGGACATTTCACGTAGGGGTGACATTTTTCGGCACAACACGGGCAGATTAAAAGACTTTCTCGTCATCTGCGCTTTGCTAAATTGTTGTATACTGTGGAATCGTCTCAAAATATTATTCTAATTCACATAGTAATCCTATTTAAGACTTTTTTTCCTCCTGTCGTACGCACTTTAAGACATAATTTTGATGTAACGCTACTCATACTTGAGTCAAATGTTTGACTACTCTACCCATTCCTGAACAGAGACGCAGCCCGCCGATGGATGCCAGTGTTGTTTGCGGGCTCGTGCCTGGTGTACTGCGCCCGCATGACCATGCCTGTGTGCGCGGTGGCCATGGCGGCCGACTTCGGCTGGAACAAGATCCACACGGGCGTAGCGCTGGGCGCCTTCTTTTGGGGATACTCCTGCACGCAGATCTTGGGAGGTCACGCCAGTGACATGTAAGCCACCGCTACCTACATGTGCGTAACTCATTGCCTGCCGTTGACGGTTGGAAGACAGAGGAGGTGACCCGTAAATGACTTGGGAATGTCTCAAAATCATTAGGAAGTGACTTGGAACTGAACCTAAATGAAGTCGGTCCAAAACTACTCGAAGTCAACACAAAATGTCCAGGAAGTGATCAAAAATCAACAGGAAGTGACCTGGAAATGACTCAAACTCAGCAAGTGACTTGAACTTAAATGAAGTCACCCAGAAAAGACCAGAATTTAACACAAAGTGACTTATAAAATTATCAGGAATTGATCCATAAATGTGCTAAAATTAACAGGAAATGAGCCGGGAGTGTCTCAAAATAAACAGGAAGTGACTTGGAATTGAACCTGAATGAAGTCACCCAAAATGACCTAATTCAACACAAAGTGTCCTTTAAAATTAACAGGAAGTGATCCAAAATCAACAGGAAGTGCCCTGATAATGTCTCAAAATCAGAAGGAAGTGACTTGGAATTGAACCCAAATAAAGTCACCTCAAAATAACCCGAATTCAACACCGAGTCCGCTGTGAAATTAAAAGGAAGAGATCCTAAATGAACAGGAAATGACCCGGGAATGTCCCAGAATCAGCAGGAAGTGACTTGGAATTGAACCTTACATGAAGTTACCCCAAAGTGCCCTGAATTCAACACAAAGTGTCCTGTAAAATTAGCAGATAGTGACCCATAAATGCCCCAAAATAAACAGGAGGTGACCCAAAATTAACAGGAAATGACCCGGGAATTTCTCAAAATCAGCAGGACGTGACTTGGAATTGAAACTAAATCAAGTCGACCTGAAATGACCCAAATTCAACACAATGTGTCCTGTAAAATTAACAGGAAGTGATCCAAAACCAACAGGAAGTGACCTGGAAATAATCTCAATATTAACAGGAATTTACAGGGGAATGTCTCAAAATTCGTAGGATGTGACTTGGAATTGACCCCAAATAAAGTCCGCTCAAAATGACCTGAATTCAACACTGAGTGTGCTGTGAAATAAACAGAAAGAGATCCAAAATCAATAGGTAGAGACCTGGAAATGACCCCAAATTAGCAGGAAATGTCCCGGAAATGTCCAAAAGTAACGAGGAAGCGACTTGAAATTGAACCTAAATAAAGTTACCACAAAATGACCTGAATTCAACACAAAGTGTCCTGTGAAATTAATAGGAAGTGATCCAAAGTCAACAGATAGTGACCCATAAATGCCCCAAAAACAACAGGAAGTGACCCAAAACTAACAGGAAATGACCCGGGAATGTCCAAAAATTTGCAGGAAGTGACTTGGAATTGAACCTAAATGATGGCACCCCAAAATGATACGAATTCAACACAAAGTGTCCTGTGAAATTAACAGGAAGTGATCCTAAATCAACAGGAAGTGACCCAAAATTAACAGGAAATTACCCGGGAATTTCTCAAAATCAGCAGGAAGTGACTTGGAATTAAAACTATATGAAGTCGACCCAAAATGACCCAAATATAACACAAAGTGTCCCATAAAAATTAACAGGAAGTGATCCAAAATCAACAGGAAGTGACCCAGAAATGGCCCAAAATAAACAGGAAATGGCCCGGGAATTTCTCTAAATCAGCAGGAAGTGACTTTGAATTTAAACTGAATGAAGTTGACCCTAAATCACCCAAATTCAACACAAAGTGTCCCCTAAAATTATCAGGAAGTGATCCAAAATCAACAGGAACTGACTTGTAAATTACCCATAATTAACAGGAAATGACACGGCAGTGTGTCAAAATTAGCAGGAAGTGATTTGGAATTGAACCTAAATTATGGCACCCCAAAATGACACGAATTTAACACAAAGTGTCCTTTGAAATTAACAGGAAGTGATCCAAAATCAACAGGGAGTGACCCGGAAATTACCCAAAATTACCAGGAAATGACCCGGAATTTTTCAAAAGCAGCAGGATGTGACTTGTGATTGAATCTAAAATTAGTCACCCAAAAATGACCCGAATTCCACAGGAAATGGCAGGAAGTGATCCAAAGACAACAGGAAGTGATGTAGAATTCAACCTAAATAAAAATGAAGTCCCAAAATGACACAAATTCAACTGGAAGTAACCTGTAAACACCCCCAAATTAACAGGAAGTGGCTTGTAAATGCCACAAGATTCAATCAACAGGAAGTCGCAACATGCTAACTTTAGTTTAGCTAATTTAGTTTAGCCTGTTGCCGCCCTTCCCACTTCAAATGAATTGGACGACTAGCGCCCTCAGTGGCAGCCAATGAGTTAACGGGAAGAAATGCAAGCAGTTTGGGGTCAGATTGACGAACTGTGTTTTATTTTGTAGAATTGGAGGCGAACGAATGATATTCCTGTCAGCCGCGTCGTGGGCGTTAGTGACGGCGGCCACGCCCCTTCTGGCCCGCCTTGGCTCGCACACCTTGGCTCTCATGACCATGGCCAGAGTCCTCATGGGAATGCTGCAAGGTGACTTTTTTTTAGTAATTGATCGTAACCGTAAATGCCCCAAAACCAACAGGGTAACCTGTAAATGCACCTAAATTAACAGGAACAAACCTGAAAATGGATTTTAGAAGAGTAAGTCACCTATGAATGACCCAAAATCAACAATAAGTGACCCCAAAACGCCCCAAAATAAACAGGAAGAGACCTATAATCAACAGGAAGAGACCAAAATAAACAGGAAGTGACCCTGAGATGCCCCCAAATCAACAGGAAGTGACCCGATATTAACAGGACATAACAAATATCAACAGGAAGTGACCAAAATAAGCAGTAAGTCATCCAGAAATTCACCCAAAACAACAGGAAGTGACCCGATATCAACAAAAAAAAGACCCCGAAAACCGATAAACAGGAAGTGACCTGATATCAACAGGAAGTGACCCGATATCAACAAGAAGTGACCTGATACCAACAGAAAGCGACCCTGAAATGACACGACGTGAACAGGAAATTACCCGTTACCAACAGGATGTGACAATATTAATAGAAGGTGACCCAATATCCACAGAAAGTGACAAATATCAACAGGAAGTGACCCGATATCAATTGGAAGTGACCCCATATCAACAGGAGGTGACCCCATATCAACAGAAAGTGATCCTAAAATGTCATCAAATCAACAGGAAGTGACCCCGAAATGACACGAAGTGAAACGTGAGCAACAAGAAATGACCCGATATTAACAAGAAATGACTCGATATAAACAGGAAAGGACCCGAAATCAACAGGATGTGACACAATATCAACAGAAGGTGACTTATCAACAGGAAGTGACCTGATATCAACAAGAAATGACCCGATATCAACAGAAAGTGATTCTGAAATGCCGCCAAATAACAAGTGACCTGATATCAACAGAAAGTGACCCTGAAATGACACGACATCAAGAGGAAATTACCCGTTATCAACAGAATGTGACACATTATCAAAAGAAGGTGACCCAATATCCACAGAAAGTGACAAATATCAACAGGAAGTGACCTGATATCGAAATGAAGTGACCCGATATCAATGGGAAGTGACCCCATATCAACAGGAGGTGACCCCATATCAACAGAAAGTGATCCTGAAATGTCATCAAATCAACAGGAAGTGACCCCGAAATGACACGCCATCAACAGGAAGTGACCCGTTATCAATAGGATGTGCCTCAATATCAATAGGAAGTGACCCGATATCAACAGAAAGTGATCCTGAAATGCCATCAAATATACAGGAAGTGACCCGATACAAACAGAAAGGGAGCCCGAAATGACACGATATCAACAGGAAGTGACACGTTATCAACAGGATGTGACACAATAGCAATAGGAAGTAACCCAATATCCACAGAAAGTGACAAATATCAACAGGAAGTGACCCGATATATTATGGAAGTGACACATATCGAAAGAGGTGACCCGATATTAACAGGAATTGATCCTGAAATGCTGTCAAATCAACAGAAAGTAAACCCAAAAGGGCCCGATATCAATAGGAGGTGACTTGACATCAACAGGACGTGGCCAAATATCGACCGGTAGTGACACAATAAAGTGACACAATATCAACAGGAAGTGACTCGGTATCAACGGGAAGTGACACAATATCAACAGGAAGCGACCCCATATCAACAAGAAGTGACCCTATATCATAAAGAAGTGACCCGATATCAACAGGAAGTGATCCTGAAATGTTGTCAAATCAACAGAAAGTGAACCCAAAATGGCCCGGTATCAATAGAAAGTGACCTGACATCAACAGGACGTAACCCGATATCAACTGGTAGTGACTCGATATCAAACGGAAGTGACTCAGTATCAATAAAAAGTGATCCGATATAAACAGTAAGAGACAAATATCAACAGGAAGTGACCCGATATCAACAAGAAGTGACCCAATATCAACAAAAAGTGTTCCTGAAATGCCGTCAAATCAACAGGGAGTAAACTGATATCAACAGAAAATGACCCCGAAATGACACCACATCAACAGGAAGTGACTTGATATCAACAGGAAGTGACTCGATATCAACAGGAAGTGACCCCATATAAACAGGAAGTGACAAATATCGACAAGAAGTGACCCCATATCAACAAAAAGTGACTCGATATCAACAGGAAGTGACCCCATATTAACAGGAAGTCACCCAATATCAAAAAGAAGTGACCCAATGTCAACAGGAAATGACTTGATATCAACAGGAAGTCACTCAGTATGAATAGGATGTGACCTGATATCAACAGGAAGTGACCCCATATATGCAGAAAGTGACAAATATCAACAGGTAGTGACCACATATTGACAGGAAGTGATCTTGAAATGCTGTCAAATCAACAGAAAGTGAACCCAAAATGGCCCGATATAAATAGAAAGTGACCTGACATCAACAGGACGTGACCAGATATCAACCGGTAGTGACTTGATATCAACAGGAAATTACCCCATATCAACAGGAAGTGACCCCACATTAACAGGAAGTGAGCCAATATCAACAAGAAGTGACCCAATATCAACAGAAAGTAAACCCAAAATGGCCCAATATCAACAGAAAGTGACCCCATATCAACAAGAAGTCACCCAATATCAAAAAGAAGTGACCCAATGTCAATAGGAAATGACTCGACATCAACAAGAAGTGACCCAATGTCAATAGGAAATGACTCGACATCAACAAGAAGTGACTCGATATCAACAGAAAGTGACTCGATATCAACATAAAGTAAATCGATATCAACAGAAAGTGACCTGATATCAACAGGAAGTGAACCCAAAATGGCCCAATATCAATAGGAAGTGACCTAACAGCAACAGGATGTGACCCGATATCAACAGGAAGTGACTCCATATCAACAGAAAGTGACTAAGTGTCAACAATAAGTGACCCGATATCAACAGGAAGTGACTCCATATCAACAGAAGGGGACTAAGTATCAACAATAAGTGACCCGATATCAACAGTAAGTGACCCCATATTAACAGGAAGTGACAAATATCAACAGGAAGTGAACCCATATTAACAGGAAGTCACCCAATATACAAAAAGAAGTGACCCGATATCCACAGTATGTGACAAATATCAATAGGATGTGACACAATATCAACAAGAAGTGACCCGACATCAACAGGAACTGACTCGATATCAAAAAGAAGTGACGTGATATCAACAGGAAGTGATCTCGAAATGCTGTCAAATCAACAGAAAGTGAACCCAAAATGGCCCGATAGAAATAGGAAGTGACTGGACATCAACAGGACGTGAACCGTTATCAACCGGTAGTACGTCGATATCAACAGAAAGTGACCCGATATCAACATGAAGTGACCCGATATCAACATGAAGTGACCCGATATCAACCAGTAGTGACTCAATATTAACAGGAAGTGACCCGATAACAACAGGAAGTGACCCGATAACAACAGGAAATTACCCCATATCAACAGGAAGTGACCCCACATTAACAGGAAGTGAACCAATATCAACAAGAAGTGACCCAATATCAACAGGAAATGACCCTATATCAAAAGAAAGTGAACCCAAAATGGCCCAATATCAACCGGAAGTGACTCAGTATCAACAGGAAGTGACACAATATAGACAGGAAGTGACCCATATTAACAGGAGATGACAAATATCAACAGGAAGTGACTCCATATTAACAGGAAATCACCCGAAATCAAACAGAAGTGACGCAATGTCAACAAGAAATGACTCGATATCAACAGAAAAAGACTCGATATCAACAGGATGTGACCTGATATCAACCGGAAGTGAACCCATATTAACAGGAAGTGACAAATATCGACAGGAAGTGACCCCATATTAAAAGGGAGTCACCCAATATCACACAGAAGTAACCCAATGTCAACAGGAAATGACTCGATATCAACAGGAAGTGACCCCATATCAACAGGAAGTGACAAATATCAACAGGAAGTCACCCAATATCAAAAAGAAGTGACCCAATGTCAACAGGAAGTGACTCAGTATGAATTGGACATGACCTGATATCAACGGGAAGTGACCCCATATCAACAGGAAGTGACCTGTTATCTGTCACATTAAAGCTACCATGGACATTTCTCCAGAAATTGCATTTTCTAATATATATTTTTTCATGAAGTTGCTCATGTTTGGGTGGTGGGATGGTACACCAATATTTTCTAGGCGTCTTCTTCCCATCCTTGGTTAGTCTGGTAGCCCGACGTTCACCGGAAGGGCAAAAGAGCTTCTTGACTAGCATCTCACAAAGCGGGAGCTCTTTGGGGTAAGCCGCCGCCATTGCCGCCATCACGTCCGTGGCTCAAGTCGGCCTTTGCTCTGCACTTCCAGAATCTTGCTTGCGGGCGTGCTGGGCTCCATCATGTTGGAGCGCTACGGTTGGGAAAGCGTCTTCTATGCCGTGGCCTCGCTGTCCGCGCTCTGGGCGCTGCTCGTCTGGCGCCGTTTCCTCAAAGGTGACATTGAGGTCTTAACGCTCCAACTCATCTTCCGATGAGTTAAACGCTGCGATCTTTTTAGGCAGGCTTCTTTGCGAAAGAAGACAGGACTCCAGGTCCGAGAGTTTCTCCTGCACGCGTCTGTTGAACCTCCTAAGGAAACCCTGTGTCTGGTAGGCCAATCAAAAAATGTCTAGCATTAGCATTCAAAGGAATTGGATGTCTACCATAATCGATGAGGTCCTTTTGGGTCACTTCCTTGTTCGTTTCAGGGTACTTATGGGTCACCTCTTGTTGACTTTCAGGGAATTTCCTTTTCACTGGTCACTTCCTGTTGAATTTGGGAAGTTTGACGTTGGTGTCACTTTATTTTCTTATTTGTGTTGTCTTCGATGGGATGATTGGTAATGAAAATCAATAAAAACACTTGCGTGATTTTAAACCTTTGGCAGATTTTTGCCTCAGGAACGTCAAATCCCCCGAGAGTGTCAATAAAAAGGCTTGTGGTCTTTGATTTCCCAGTGCTGCGGTGTTTGCTCACATGTGCACGTGCGGCACCTCCTTCACACTACTGTCGTGGATGCCCACCTACTTCAGCCAAGAATACCCCCATGCCACGGTAGCCATCTTCTTGCCCCTTCGTCTCCGTCCGGTGCCTTTTGACGCTGTCTTCTCTCCACCGGCAGACGTGGCAGTACAACGTCTTCCCTTGGGCGGCCGCCATTCCGGTCGCTCTCTGCAGCGGACGTCTTTCCGATTGGCTCATCGGCCGAGGCTTCGGCGTGGCCTTTGTCAGAAAGTCCATGCAGGTGAGTCCGTCATCAACTTTCCATTTTGATCGTCGAAAGAGACATTGTTGGACCTCAAAATCCGCTTCTTGACGTTCATTCATTCGCTGCCAGCCCTCCTTACTTATAAAAGATATCGATATCAATAGGTAGTGACTCCGAAACGCCTCCAAAGCAACAGAAAGTGACCTGATAGCGTTACGAAGTAACTCCGAAATGTCCCCAATTCAACAGGAAGTCATCTAATATCTACAGGAAGTGACCTGATATCAACAGGACGTGACCTAGAAATGCCCACTAAGAAACAGTGAAGGACTCTGACCTTTTAGCCAGATTGCCAGAATCACGCCAGCCGAACCACCGGAACTGCGCTAGCGCAATTCCAACGACCCGGGCCGGCGGAAGCCGGACAAACTGGCCAAAAGGCGTTCACCTTAGTCTTAACCACTTGTACTGACTCCCTTTTAAAAGCTGGAAAAAGGCTTCGGAACACAAGGTTACAATTTATTCCAAGTCTGCAGCAATCATACAGCACAGAGAGACCCAGGTGAGGAGGCAAACCGGATCCAGGGCCACCATATAGCATGTCAATGACAACGATTCGTTAAAGGCTCTGGTGAGGCGGGCTGTTGTCCAGAAGAAAGGTATGTTTGGGCGTTGTTTCGTTATGAGGGCAACAAGAGTTAAGGATTTTGCCACCTCAGCGTCACGTGAGTGCTGAGTGTCAACTTCTCAGTCGCGGGTTCCTCGTTATCAGATGTTGCTTGTGGCAAGAGAAGATGTCCATTTGTTCTGGACTGTCCAGAAGAGCTGATTGACGTGGGTTTGTAGATGTCTTACCTATCACCTGCTTAGCGTCAATCTTGCTCAGTCAGTTGCATAACACGCGCGTTGGGCTTCCGTGGTCAGAAGGCATCCTGTATCTGTTCTATCCTTATCTGCCCGTTGTCTTGGCGCTGCAAATTCTAATCATTTCAAGACCAACTGTTTATAATATAAATATATTCTGCATGTTTTTTCATAAACGATATAAATGCTATTTATTTTATTTTAGGTGTGTTAGAGTAACACAAAACAAACAGTAAATACGAGAAAAGATACCATTCCCTTTAACAGGAAGTGACCCTGAAATGTCCAAAAACCAATGGAAGTGACCTGATCTCAACAAGAAGTGGCCCAATTTCAATACAAAGTAATTCTGAAACGCCACCAATTCAACAGGAAGGGACCTAATATCAACAGGAAGTGCCGCATAATTAACCAAAAGTGTCGCAAAATTAACAGGAAGTGACCGGATAAATAGTAACTCACCCAGAAATGACACAAAATAAACAGTGACTTTATTTTTTTCTTTCTTATTTTTATTTTTTTTAACTTGTCCTGTTCAGCTGTTTGACATGGAGAATGGAAGTCTAAGTGTCCATTTGGTCTGAACAGTTTTAATGTTTCACACTGAGAGTATGACATACTCCCATTGAGATCATTCAACATACCTCGTTTATTATGACAAAGTAGCAAACAGGAAGGGGTTATGGACAAAAGACAAAAGGACAAAAGAAACACAACAGAAGAAAGAAAATAAACACAAACAAACAACAAGAAATACATTGAACACCTACACTAACTATGAATATGTTGGTGCTATCGTCAGCTAGATGTATTTCCGGTTGACACCATGTGGCGGGCCTGTTCACCAGGGAAAGAAGGAGGGGGGTCTAGAAGATAAGTGATTGGGAGGAGTCGAGTGTACATAAATCAGCTCTGTGATCTAGAAACCAGTAATCATGTGAACCCCTTGTGAGTGTAAGCCCGTCGGCAACAGACCCTACGCCGCCCCATCGCCAATCCCGGCACTGGGTCCCCACACCCGAGCGCGCCCAATCACATCCAGCCGCGCGCGAGCCCTACCAAACACGCGACAGCCACGCAGACGAGCGGAGACGCTGCGTGGGCGCCACCCCAGGGCCATGGCCTCCACCAGGCCAGCCCGGGGAGGGAGGGCGGTCAGGGGGAGCCAGCGCACCCCATCCGTCATTCCGCAGCCCAGCAAAGGGGCCATCGTCACCCCCCCAGGATCCAGGGGCCACCCGTGCCCCCATCAATTGATCTGGAAGAGGGGGAGCACTACCAACCCCACGAGTATTTTCGACAAAACTGCTGCCGTTCAGTCAGATTCCTGGGATGTCTGGCATGAATTGCTGACTTTAGGTCATGCCACAGCATCTCAATGGGGTTCAAGTCTAGACTTTGACTTGGCTACTCCAAAACGTGTATTTTGTTCTTCTAAAACCCATTCTGAAGTTGATTTACTTTTGTGTTTTGCATCATTATCTTGTTGCAGCATCCATCCTCTTTTAGCTTCAACTGTCTGACAGACGGCCTCAGGTTTTCCTGCCTTTTGAATTCATTCTTCCAATAATGATTGCAAGTTGTCCAGGCCCTGAAGCAGCAAAACAGCCCCAAATAATGATGCTCCTTCCACCATGCTTCACGGTGGGGATGAGGTGTTCCATTTTTCCTCCACACATGACGTTGTATGTTACGCTCAAATAATTCAACTATTTGTTTCATCAGTCCACAAAATATTTTGCCAAAACTTCTGTGGAGTGTCCATGTGCCTTTTTGCGAACATTAAACGAGCAACAATGTTTTTTAGACAGCAATGGCTTCCTCTGTGGAGTCCTCCCATGAACACCATTCTTGGCCATAGTTTTACATATAGTTGATGTGTGCACAGAGATATTGGACTGTGCCAGTGATTTCTGCAAGTCTTTAGCAGACGCTCTAGGGTTCTTTTTACCACTCGGAGTATTCTGCGCTCAACTCTTGGCGTCATCTTTGGTGGACGGCCACTCCTTGGGAGAGAAGCAACAGTCTCCATTCATAGGCAACTCCTCTGACTGTCGATTGATGAATATCCAGACTTTTAGGGATGGTTTTGTATCTTTTCCCTGCTTTATACAAATCAACAATCCTTGATCCCAGGTCTTCAGTCAGCTCTTCAGTCTTTGAGCCCTGATGCACATCAGACAATGCTTCGCATCAAGACAATTCTTACCGGGTGTGTGTTTTATAGTGGGTAAGGCAGCTTCTAAACCACTCATCAGTGATTGGGAACACATCTGACTTAAATTGTTTGGTAAAAAAATGGTTTCAATTGCTCTTTAAGTCTCCGTAGGCAGAGGGTTCACTTACTTATTTTTCCCCCTTTGGTCATTGTTGCATGCTATCCTCATTAAAATATCAAAACCTATAAATGTTTGGGTGGTTTTAGTTAAAGCAGACACTGTATTTACATCTCTGTGATTTTTACAAAGATCAGATCACATTTGATGGTTATTTTATTCAGAAATGTGGGAAATTCCAAACTGTACAGATTCTTTTTTATACCACTGAAGTGTGAAGCACTTTGAGGGCCTTGAAGGCGGGGCCGGATGTATGGGTGGGCCGGGGTGGGCACGGCCCACCCAGACGTGAGTCGTGCCCACCCAATCAAAATGTCGGGAATATCTATTGTAGCGTCGCACTGGATATAGAGAACGCACGGAGAGTTGGTCTCACCTACTTTTTTATAGCAGGATTTCACCAATGAGACGTCGCAAAAATAATCACATGACTCCATTATACAAATCAGACGCAAGCTTGCCGTCCGAGCTTCACGCCAGCCTGCTCAATTATGTGGTGTTTAGTACCGTAAAAAAATGAAGTATTTTATATTGAGCGCTGCTCTCAACAGGACTCAAAAGTGCGGATTTCAACCTCTACCAGTTTTTATTTGGCATTGATTGACCAAGGAAAACCGGATATATGCTCCTTTTAATTTCTAAATAGTAATAATGAAGAAACTCTTCACTGTTCAAACTAGGAACTATTTTTTCCACCAGAGGGCACTCATGCTCTTTGGACGAAGAATGCCTCGTTTATGTTTTTTTTTCTCTCATTGAATACATTTTTTTTTGGTATTTCTTTGGCTTTATGCGGTTATGTAATGTGTTATTGTCCAGTATCATTATAACAACGGTTCATATACCATTGTAAAAAAAAAAAAAAAAAAAAAAAAATTAAACAAAAATAAGCAGTTACTCAAAATGTCACTCTTAATTGAGTATTCTTTTCACTGCATACTTTTTTATTTGTACTTGAGTACATTTTTTGGATGACTACTTTTACTCTTACTTGAGTAATATTAGTTTGAAGTAACACTACTCTTAGTTGAGTAAAAATGTTGGCTGCTCTACCCACCTCTGCGTTTAAATATTATATAATATATATTATAAAATCCAGACACTTATTCTGGAAGTTTTCAGAATGTTTCTTAAGTAGTTTTTAAAAACAAAGGTTTAATCAAACGGTGTACCAATGAAACCATTACATATGCACTGCAAAACCCAAACCAAAAAAAAAAGAAAAGCTTCCCTTGTTTTCAGTGTAAATATACTAGAAATAAGTGAAATTATCTGCGAGAGCTTCAATTAAATTTACTCACTTAGATTTCTTGAAATAAGAAAAATACCTAGCTGAAAATAAGCTTAAAAATCTGTCAGAAATGTTCTTAAATTCAAGAATAGATATTGTTCAAAACATTATTTAAAAGCATTTTTCTCTTGACTTAGGTGAAAAATGACCAACTTGTAGTTGTATGGCCTTAATAAGAACAAATACTGTAGCAATAGTAATATTTACTTAAAGTAAGTGGAAGAATCTGATGCATTAATCTGTTAACCAGCCGTTAACATTCAGAACAAGATGGAGAAAATTATTCGACTAGATTGAAGAAAAATTAAAGAAATGCAGAGGGTAAAAAAAAGCCTGCATTGGGGGTGCCCCCTCAAGATTTCTTAGTGCCCACTCTGGTGGGTAAACCTAGATCCGGGCCTGCTTGAAGGTGGAAAGGTGCTATACAACTATAACTCCACTTACCAAAGCAGGCAAAACTGGGGACGATTTTAATCTGTTTTCCTCATAAAAGCGAGATAATCCGTCTATCTCTACTACTGTGAATGAAATAATATACTTTGCGATTAAAAATATTTTTAAAAAACGCTTAAAAGCCTGTCGCTGGGGCCACTTTCCCTTTACAGGTCTCTAGTATATTCACTGGCGACAAAAGGCAGCTGCACAGGTGTTGTGCATGAGCTAATTGATGGCAGTGAGAGGCGTTCATCACAATGGGAAAATTAGGCACCCTGACTTTCCACCTTGTTACAGAACAAAAACAGGTTTTTGTTTGTTTGTCTTGTTTAAGTTCATCGCAATGGGCGTGTCCAGCGCTTTTGTCCTGCCGCTGTCCACCGAGGTGTCTTTTCCTATGGCCGTCGCCTGTATTTCCGCCGCCATGGTCGCGCTCTCCTTCACCACCTGGTGAGTGACGAACAGCTCGCTCGCTTTACTCTCGTGCAACTTTCATGTCTTTCCTACGTGTCCCTCTGCTTCCCTCTAGCGGCGTCTCCGTCAATGTGCAGGATCTCGCGCCTACAAGTGCCGGAGCCCTCTATGGTGAGTTAGATCAAAAGAAAGATAAATTGAACGCAAATCAAGTTAGCAAAGCATGAAACTGGAATAAATTATAATAAAAGCAAACCTTAATTAAAATAAATATAATAAAATGAATTAAGATTGATAAAAATGGTAACTTTGCATGTTATGCAAAAGCTATCATGTATAATATTTTTCTCTCTTTTTCTCTAAACTGTACTTTTTTCCCCCCAAATCAGATCATTCACAGATCCAAAAATCCAGGTCACCAAGCTGTATACAAAAAAAATAGTTTCATAGTTTTTTCCAAAAACATATATTTCCGCCAAAATGTATTCAAAATATACCCATTCATTTTTAATGGCAACAACTTCCCATTCATTTTCAGTAGCACAAAAACATTTCCATTCACTCCCATTGATTCCCAACCCTAGCAAAACAGGGCGTGACCTCAAAATGCGCCCAAAATATACAGGAAATGACTTAATATTTACGGGAAGTGACCCCGAAATGCCCCCAAATCAACATGGAGTGACTCCAAAACACCCCATAATAAACAGGAGGTGACCTCAAAATGCTCCAAAATCAGTAGGAAGTGACCTGATGTCAACGAGTAGTGACCCAGAATGACCCCAAATCAACAGGAAGTGACCCCAAACAATGGAAAGTGACCCTGCAATGCCCCCAAGTCAACGGGAAGGGACTCCAAAACAGCCCAAAATCAACAGGATGTGAACTGATATCAACAGGAAGTGACCTAAAAATGCCCACAAATCAGTTGGAAGTGACCTGATATCAACAGGAAGTGACCCAGAATGACCTCAAATCAATAGGAAGTGATCCCATACAAATGAAAGTGACCCGGAATGCCCCCAAACCAACAGGAAGTGCCTCCAAAACACCCCAAAATCAACAGGATATGAACTGATATTTACAAGAAGTGACATTAAAATGCCCCAAAATCAACATGAAGTAACCCTGAAATGCTCCCAGATCAACAGGAAGTGACCTGCTCAAAAATTAACGGGAAGTGACCTAATACGAAAAGAAAGTGCCACCAAAATGTCACCAAATCCACAGGACGTGAACAGTTATCAATAGGAAGTGACCTCAAAATGGCCCCAAATCAACAGGAAGTCAACCGTATCAACAGGAAGTGACCTCAAAATGCCCCAAAATCAACATGAAGTTAACTGACATCAACAGGCAGTGACCCAGAATGCCCTCAAACCAATAGGAAGTGACCCAATATCAACAGGAAGTGACCCAGAATGCCCTGAAATCAAAAGGATGAACAGGAAGTGACCTGAAATGCCCCAAATTCAATATGAAGTGAACTGATATCAATAGGAGGTGATCCATAATGCCCTCAAATCAACAGGAAGTGAACTGATATCAACAGGAAGTGACCTTGAAAGGTCCCAAAATCAACAGGAAGTAAACTGATATCAACAGAAAGTGACCCATAATGCCCTCAAATCAATAGGAAGTGAACTGATACCAACAGGAAGTGACCCAGAATGCCCTCAAATCAACAGGAAGTTAACTGTATTAACAGGAAGTGACCTTAAAATGCCCCAAAATCAACAGTAAACTAATATCAACAGGAAGTGACCCAGAATACATCAAACCAACAGGAAGTGACCTGATATCAGTAGGAAATGGCCCAGAATGCCCTCAAATCAAAAGGAAATGAACCCTTTAACACCGAACGTGTCGGCAGCGACGCGTTTACGCATATCGTCTTTGAAGCTTCGTCATGCTGTAATTACGTCACTCATGTGCCTGTGGTTGGTCTCATTTGAAAGTGCAGAAGTTGATGTCCACACCATTTTTTATTTGAAGTCAATCGACCAAGAAAAACGGGAGATAATGTCATTTGAGTTTTATAGTTTTCTTGCACTCATAAATATGCATTAAAACGCTGCACGGACCATGTATCTATCTTCATATATCCATCATTTCTTGTCGTTTTTCGAAACCAAAAGCAGCACAAAAGAATACATATCCCAAGAGCCGTTCTGATGTCAAGAAGTACGTACCGAATGCGATCATTTTTAATAAATTTTCGAGCGAGGCGCCAACTAATGAAAGGGAGGCATTCGAAGCAAGCAACGGCCGGTTGGTTTGAGCGATCGACTTTGAAACGTGCAGAATGAATCTAAAACTACATTTAGCGCAAGCTAATGCATTATTTCATTAACTCAAGGAAAAAGATGAGCCGTATATGACGTTGTTTTCTTTGGATCGGTCGGCGTCTCGGCGAGTAGAAGTGACAGTAGCGCGAACGGCGAAAGAGTAGGCTGTGTGACGTTGTGTGTGACACAGCTCCGTGACCTGTTCAAGAATAAGCTTTATTGAGTGCGCAAAAAAAAAAAAAAAAATCTTTATTGGGTCGCATGCCTGAAAAATTGGAATTGAACTGAACTACTTGTCAATATTTTTTAAAATACTTTTTTTCAATGTTATATATATTTTTTCTTCTCTATAATCTTTTCAATTTTTATGTAGATGTGTGCTCGAGAAGCTTGATTGCATGTACGTATATACTTTTGATAAGGTGATGGGTACAACACCTAACTTCACAAAGAGATATCCTCCAAACCCTTTTTGTGTTAGGTGATATATATATATATATATTTTTTTTTTTTGTTAATCTCACTATTTTGCACTGTATATAATCTGTTTGACCATAGTATGTGTAAAGGCCTATGAGCATACCTGCTGTTTGTGTTGAATTGTCAAACATAAAACAATTCAATCTTATTTTTTTCTATTGAATGTTCATCTTAACAAGTTGAATAAATATTATCAAGCTTCAAAACGGTTGGTCGAGCATGTTTGGTTGTCAATGGGACATCAACATTACAAATTTTGAAAAAAGATTTTGGAATTTTTTTGTCTTTTTGGGTCCAAAATGTGGACTATAATTGGTCAGTGAAGAAAACAACAGTTTGGACATGAAGTTCAAGGTGTCCTGAAAAAAGGGACCCAACGTGGCCATTGTAAACAATTTTTTCTTTGAAATATAAAGGCAACATCAAATGCATGCAAATTCGGCCTAAATAGGCTTAGGTGTTAAAGGGTTAACCGTATCAACAGGAAGTGACCTCAAAATGCCCCAAATTCAACAGGAAGTGAACTGATATTAACAGGAAGTGGCCCACAATGCCCTCAATAGGAAATTAACTATATGAATAGGAAGTGACTTTAAAATGCCCCGAAATCGACAGGAAGTGACTGGATATCAACAGGAAGTGACCTGGTCTCAACAGGAAGTGACCCACATTGCCCCCAAATCAACAGGAAGTGAACCGTATAAACAGGAAGTGACCTTAAAATGCCCCAAAATCAATAGGAAGTAAACTGCTATCAACAGGAAATGACTCAGAATGTCCTTAAATCCACAGGAAGTGAATCCCTACCACAACAAAGCGGCCATCACCATTTCACCAGCATTTTTTCATTTATTCTAACAGTCCAGTCGCATGTCGACAATAATAAAGATTCAAAGAAACAAATATGTATGAATAATCATTCCTTTGCTTTACCCGCTTCAGGTGTGATGAATACGCTAGGCGCTTTCACTGGTACGTATCCTTCATTTTCTCCATCAAACTGGGAGGACGTCTTTCGTTTGGCCCCTCCCACTCAAAAGGGAATGGACATCAATGGCAGCCAATGACTTGTGCGTTGCCGCAGGTCTGCTAATGGTGTCGCTGTCCGGCTACGCCGTCGAGGTGACCCGGTCGTGGGCGTCTGTCTTCACCCTGGTGGTCTCGGTCCACACGGCGGGACTGGCCGTCTTCGTCTACTTTGGAGATGCTCGACCCGTGGACGTGGTCCAGGAGTCGGACTCCTCACCTCTCCTGTCATTTGAAAAAGTGCAAGGACACTAAAATTTGGACATTTTCGACTTACTGTTCCCTAAAAGGGATGGACAACTCTTTAATGTACTTGGTTGGGTCAGAAATTAAGTACTGTATGTATATGTAATAATAATAAATCTTGCCATATAATTGGTTGTTTTTGTTCATGTTGATTATGGGGCATTTTGAGCTCATTTCCTGTTTATAACTGGTCACGTCCTGTTAATTTGGGGGGTTATTTTGGGGTCACCTCCTGTTATCGGGTCACTTCCTGTTGATTATGAGGCATTTGATTTCAGGGTCACTTCCTGTTCATTGGTCACTTCCCGTTGATTATGGGGCATTTTAGGGTCACTTCCTGTTGATTTGTCATCGCGTCACTTTTACTGATCTGGGTTCATATTTTGTTCTCCTGTTGATATCTGGTCACTTCCTGTTGATTTGTGGTCATTTTGAGGTCACTTCCGGTTGATTTTTGGGAATTTCTTGGTCACATCTTGTTTATATCAGGTCACTTCCTGTTTATTTGTGGTCATTTTGCGGTCACTTCCTGTTGCTTTTGGGGAATTTTGGGTCATTCCTGTTGTTATCTGGTCCCTTTTGGATCTGGGGTCATATCTCATTCACTTCCTTTTGATATATGGTCACTTCCTGTTTATTTGAGGAAATGTCGGGGTCACTTCCTGTTGATTTCAGGAAATTTCGAGGTCACTTCCTGTTTATATTGTGTCACCTATCATATCTCGGTCATTTCCTGTTGATTTGTGGTCATTTTGAGGTCACTTCCTGTAGTTATCTGGTCACTTATTGATTTGGGAGAATGACTTGCTGTTTATATCTGGTCACTGCCTGTTGATTTGGGGGCATTTTGGGGTCACTTCCTGTTATTATCAGGTCACTTCCTGTTGATTTGGGGGCATTTTGGGGTCACTTCCTGTTAATTTGGTGGCATTTCAGGGTGACTCCCTGTTTATATTGGGTCATCACTTCCTGTTGATTATGAGGCATTTCGGGTGTCACTTCCTGCTGTTATCAGGTCACTTATTGATCTTGGGTCATATTTCGGTGACTTCCTGTTGCTATCTGGTCACTTCCTATTGGTTTATAGTCATTTTGAGGTCACTTCCTGTTGATTTGGGGGCATTTTTGGGTCACTTCTTTTTGTTTTCTGGTCACTTTTTACTGATCTGGGGTCATATTTTGTTCCCCTCCTGTTGATATCTGGTCACTTCCTGTTGATTTGTGGTCATTTTGAGGTCACTTCCTGTTGATTTCGGGGAATTTTTTGGTCGCATCTTATCTATATCGGGTCACTTTCTGTTGATTTGTGTTCATTTTGAGGTCACTTCCTGTTGATTTTGGGGAATTTCTTGGTCGCATCTTATTTATATCGGGTCACTTTCTGTTGATTTGTGGTCATTTTGTGATCACTTCCTGTTGTCATTAGGTCACTTCCTGTCAATTTGAGGGCATTTCTGGGTCACCTCCTGTTCATTCATTACTTCCTCTTGATTTGGGGGCATTTTGGGGTCACTTCCTGCTGATTTGGTGGCATTTCAGGGTGACTCCCTGTTTATATTGGGTCATCACTTCCTGTTGATTATGAGGCATTTCGGGTGTCACTTCCTGCTGTTATCAGGTCACTTATTGATCTTGGGTCATATTTCGGTCACTCCCTGTTGATATCTGGTCACTTCCTATTGCTTTAGAGTCATTTTGAGGTCACTTCCTGTTGATTTGGGGGCATTTTGGGGTCACTTCTTTTTGTTATCGGGTCACTTTTACTGATCTGGGGTCATATTTTGTTCCCCTCCTGTTGATATCTGGTCACTTCCTGTTGATTTGTGGTCATTTTGTGGTCACTTCCTGTTGATTTGGGGGAATTTTGGGTCACTTCCATACCCAGTTGTTATCTGGTCACTTTTTGATCTGGGGTCATATCTCATTCACTTCCTTTTGATATATGGTCACTTCCCGTTCATTTAGGGAAATGTCGGGGTCACTTCCTCTTGATTTCGGGAAATTTCGAGGTCACTTCCTGTTTATATAGTGTCACTTGTCCGGGGCCATATCTCGGTCATTTCCTGTTGATTTGTGGTCATTTTGAGGTCACTTCCTGTAGTTATCTAGTCACTTGATTGATTTGGGGGAATTTTGGAGTCACTTCCTGTTTATATCTGGTCACTTCCTGCTGATCTGGGGTCATTTTGTGGTCACTGCCTGTTGATTTAGGGGCATTTTGGGGTCACTTCCTTTTGTTATCGGATCACTTGTCTGGGGTCATATCTCGGTCACTTCTTGTTGATATGTGGTCACTTCCTATTGATTTGGGGTAATATCGGGTCACTTCCTGTTTATTTGGGGGAATTTTGGGCTCACTTACTGTTGTTATCGGGTCACTTCTTATTGATCTGGGGTCATTTTTTGGTCACTTCCTGTTGATTTTGGGGCATTTAGCTGAAACTTCCTGTTGATATTGAGTCACTTGGATTGCAAATCAATAGGAGTGAATGGAAGTTTTGGTGCCATTGAACTAAACAGCGAATAGGGCCATTGGAAATCAATAGAAAATTTTGCTAACTAGAAATGAATGGATATGTTTTGGGCAAATTTTGGCCGAACCGTACATTTTTAGCAAAGACTTTTGTGCACCGTATTGTTTTAAATGGATAAACTATGTGTTTTGGACAAAAAACTGTATTACAAGTAACATTTTGAAATCTCACTTTCTTTCCAAAAATGGTCTTTTGTGTCAAACAGAAGAGCATGATAATTTTGGACGTTTTGGTCTATGAACTTTGTCAGTGGGTTAAACAGTTTTGGCTGGGAACTTGGCCACTGAAAAACAAAAAAAAGAATGTTATAGACGGGAGGTTTTGCATTACATGCAAAAGCTACCATCAAAAAACAGAAGTAAGAAAACAAACAAAAAAAATGACGGAAGTAAATGTAAAGATCTTTACTCAAGAAAATATACAAATGCTGTGGCACGCATACGAGGGGGTTGACCCGTAATCTGTAATCTTTGTACCCACCTTGGTAAAATATCAGTTTGGCACGAGTGGTTGTTGAGATAGGGGAACAAATGACGTCGTCCTCTTCACTTCCTGAAAAATCATGCGCAGCAGAACGCGTAAGACGAGAAACAAATGACTTCCTTTTAGATGTTGATGACTTCTGAATAGTCGCATGCAGAGTCTCCCATTCTGGATAAAATGGTGGGGTAGGTCGTCTTTTCATTTCATTTCATTTTTTTTTTTTTTTTTTTACTAAGAAAGCTTTTCATTTGACTTTTTTTGCACAGTTCACCATTCCACGTACATCATCAAGTGACAAGATTAGACACTTGGTTGTGTTTAACATGCAACCCGCTGGTGGCGCGGTCATATTTACAGACTCAAATAATTTTGCAACACTGCATTTGTGTATCTGAGGTGGTTAGGGTTGTCAAAAAATACAGTATGACACGAGTAGCATTACCGTATTGGCCCGAATATAGGACGGCCCTGGTTATAAGACGACCCCCTCTTTTCCAAAACTCAAGTTTGAAAAAAGACTTTTTGAACACCAAATTAATTTTTATACAGAAAATAAATACAGTACACACGAAACAAATGATTATAACAATATATTTGAGAGAAAAAGCATGTTATTTTGCGTCATTCAAATCTTAATATCTGAACATTTAAATATGTAAACTAAAGTGCAATCACATTCGTAAATGAATGGCTTCTGGTTTTTGAAATGTAAACAAACCAATCTATTGTGATAAAACAACAAAATTGCTATAACTGCATTAATCATCAAAGTGAAGTCTAGCTAACTGTAGTCCTGAAACAAATCTGAATAAGGAAAAACATTGCAATAAAATAATGCAAACTGGGTAAACGTGAGAGTAGCTGGGATTTGTCATGACAGAACATCGCTTCAATGATATCTGCCGCCATCTAGCGCCCGAATATAGGACGACCCTCAATTTTTCAGTCTTATTTCAATGCAAAAAACACAGTCTTATCGGCACTTCAAAATAATATTTCTCACCTAAAAATTAACTTAAGTACAAGTAAAAAAGTATCCTGTGAAAAGAATTCTCAAGTCATGAGTAACATTGTGAGTAACGTCTTACAGTACAGGGCAGTGATAATTATTTTTATCATACGGTACTATAACCCATTACATGACTATATTAGGCCAAAAAAAATTCACAAAAACTATTGAATTCAGACTAGAAAAATGAAACATCCCCTGTCTAAAGAGCATAGCTGCCCTCTAGTGGAGAAAACATTTCCTACCGTGAAATTTAAACAGTTGAATTTTTACTGTGCTTTAAAGACGACGCGTGATTGAACACGCCGCAGTGATCAAACATGCCGGCGTGATCGCAGGACTTCCAACTGCAAGCTTGTTTGTGGTCTCGTGACTGTATTGTGACCATTGTTCCCTCGCAATGACCAATGTTCGCACATACTCAGCGCACAAGAAAACCTATGCAGCACCAGACCCGGCGGCATGGGTGAGCTTTAGGGGGCCGGGCCCGCCCTGAGAGACTGGTGTGCCCGCCCTAGCTCTATTAGACTGTATTGTGTAATTTTTTTTTTTTTAAATATTCCACAAAAACACACACATAGAGGACGAACGCTCTATTATATTGATCTGTCGTCATTCAATTCAACCAATCTGAGCAGCGAATGAAGGCAATTTCTAGCCAATCACAGATAAGGAGGGCGGGCCGAGTAGTTTATCAGTGCATATGTTATGTTTACGCTGAAGCACTTTAGTTGAATAAATGCGCACAGAACTGCACCATTGTTTTTCCATAGCTGTCAAGTTGTACGGTTTCGGTGTAATTTGTACAAGTGAGCATTGATTTTTAAAATGTGTACGCCGTATGTTCAACATCTGTACGTTTTTCGTGCATTACGTTTTTTTTTCTCCGTTTGGATTTTGTCACTGTTTCGGCTACGAGACAATGTGCGTTACTACATTGGTTGAATGACGCGAGAAAAGTCAGAGACAACGAGAGAGAAGAGTTGTGACGCTGTTGCAAACGCGATGCTAGGCTAGGTGTCTCCAATATTTCCTGACTGTAGCCGACAGCCTACAATCTACGCCTAGATATCAAACGCTTATAGAACTACATGTGAAATGACAGACGGCGGCGTTAATAAACAGTCGCCATTTTGAAGCAGTAGACTTCTCAGAAAGGCTCTGTTGTAGTGAACCTTCCTAGCAAATTTAAGTAACTTTTTATCCTAAATACTCCTAAATCGGCAATATCTTGGCTTTATCTTTAAATGATGAAACAGTTTTAAAACTTTAACATGTCAAAAGTAGACAGAAGGGAACTAATGCAAAAACGGGAGCAATTTTAACAACTTTAACAGTTGATTCACAACATTAAACGATTTCCAAACATAGCAAAGGTTACTATGTTTTTTTTGTTGTTGTTGTTTTTAAACAAATCTAAAATTTGTTTAATTTAAATTCTCTCTGCAGCCGGGTCTGTGCAGTGCACAAAATAAAATTCAACAGAAACATATTGTAGTGTCAATAGGACTTCTGTCTGTTAGCGCCGCAGTGATGTGTCAGCGCGACACTCCTATTGGTGCGTTTGATACAGCAATGAGACACTCCTATTGGTGCGTTCAATACGGCAACGCAACGCTCCCATTGGTGGTGAAAAGTGAGTTTGACTCCTGTGCTGATTTAGTGAAGCAACATTCCGTTGCCAATCTTTGCAAGCGCTACATTATTAATTAATATCTAATTTTAGAACTGATATAATGTTGTTAATTAGACCAACAAAATTGTTTTCTGCACTATTTTGCAACGTAATTCAATGCGCAACAGGTGTCTAGCCAATAATACAACACCAGTGTTGTTTTTGGCAGCCATTTTAATTTTCGTCTTAGTTTTCATCTTTTGGACGATAAAACGTATTAGTCTTAGTCATATTTTAGTCATTTCAAAATGTGTTTGTCTTCGTCTAGTTTTCGTTAACGTTAACTCAATATTTTTGTCTGTAAAATTAAAAAATTAGCAAGAAAACAGTAGGCTAAATTATTTTCAATTAGTTATACCCGGACGCCATGAATTGTATGTAAAAAAAAAAAAAAAATTGAATTGTCCGACAGTTTAGGAGGACGCTTACCGTTAGCAATAGCCAAATGCTAATGTGAACGTGAATGCTATGCTAATGCTGTGAGTTACATTTAGCACACAGCACAGACCTGTAAAGGCTAAACAACATTACATATTCTCTCTTGCCGGGATAAAAAGACAAATCTTACCGTGTGTGTCTAAAAAAAAAAGCAATGGGAAGACTGGAGAGGACACTAGACTAGTTGGGGGGTTGCAGCACGTCACATGAGTGACACAACCAGGCAAGCTAACTACACATAAAATGTCACACGTTGTGAACATGTGACGAAAACTATGGCGCATTTTCGTCTTGTTCTCGTCTCGTCAGACAAAAACTTGCATTCCTGTCGTTAAGTTTTTGTCTCCCAAGATACGTTTTTAGCTTTTTATCGTCTCGTCATCGTCATGAAAAATGTTTTTGTCAACGAAATGTTTCCATTATAGTCATCGTTGATGAAAACAACACTGTACAACACAGTTCACTTTACTTGCGCTGAACCACAGAGGCATCACTCTACATTCCATTCCTGGTAAGCTCTTCACAGCGATCTTGCTGACCCGTGCTCTCCCAGTGATTAGAAGTAGCCGCCGCCCCAGTAAGGTGGCTTCATGCAAAACCGCTCCACATCAGATCCTATCTCCGCCGTCCATCTGCTCATTCAGAAAGTCTATGAATTCCGGAAAGACCAGCATCTTTACATTGGATTCCTAGACCTCAAGGCCGCATTTGATACAGTCCACCACTTATCACTGTGGAGTATCCTACAAGCCCTTGGCGCACCCCCGAAAATCACCACCCTCTTTAGACTACTTTATTGAAACGCAGAGTTGTGTCCGTGTCAAAGGCCGTGACACTGACTAGTTTCCCATCTCCAGTGGTGTCCGCCAAGGCTGCGTAGCTGCTCCAGACCTGTTTAATTTTGTCATCGACCACCTGATGTGCAGGGTCTGTAAGCCAGTACCCTGAGCGTCCCTTGGAAACTACCAACTGACTGACCTGGAGTGCGCTGACAACACCATCTTGCTCAGCTCCTCCTACAACCAGCTGAGGGACGCTCTGAGTACGTATATAGAGTGAAGAGGCAGAAAAGCTTGGTCTCCACGTGAGCTGGACCAAGACCAAATTCATGCATGTCAGGACCTGATCCATCCCTCATCTTGCTTGGTGATGACACCATAGAGCCTGTAAAAAGCTTTGTTTATCTGGGGTCCATGGTGAACGATAACGGATCTTAAATCAAAGGTTCTCCGCCGGAGAGCCCTGGCATCCTCTGCCCTGCAGTCGCTCTAGAAACCACTCTGGCGGCACCAAACCATCTCACGAAAGATGAAGCTCCGAATTTACAACACCGCCGTACTCTCTATTCTACTCTATGGCTCTGAAACATGGTCCTTAAAGAAGACACTGGCCTCAAGAATAGATGGCTTTGACAGCAGGGCTCTCAGAACCATCGGGAACATCAGGTGGCCCCAGCAAATCTCCAACGAAACCCTGCGAGCCAGGACAAGTCAGCCCATTGTCCTGCTGGAAGACCCTCAACCTCTGAGGGAGACCCAGCTTTCTCACACTGGGCCTTACATTATGCCGCAAAACGTGTTGGTCGTCTTCAGACTTCATAATGAATTGCACACGGTCAAGCAGTCCAGTGCCAGAAAAGCAACCCCAAAACATATGGAGAACCTCCGCCATGTTTAACTGTGGAGACCGTGTTCTTTTCTTTGAAAGCCTCATTTTTTCCCCTGTAAACTCTATGTTGATGCCTTTTCCCAAAAAGCTCTACTTTTGTCTCATCTGACCAGAGCCAAAATGTTTTTGGCTTTCTCAGGTAAGTTTTGGCGAACTCCAACCTAGCTTTTTTATGTCTCTGGGTCAGAAGTGGGGTCTTCCTGGGTCTAGAGTCTCTTTTCATTCAGACGCCAACGGATAGTACGGGTTGACACTGTTGTACCCTCGGACCACGGGACTGCTTGAACTTGTTTGGATGTCAGTCAAGGTTCTTTATCCACTATCAGCACGCTCTTTCGTTGAAATCTCTCGTCAATTCTTCTTTAACGTCATAACATCTAGGGAGGTTAGTCACAGTGCCGTGGGCTTTACACTTATTGATGACACTGCGCACGGTAGACACAGGAACATTCAGGTCTTTGAAGATGGACTTGTAGCCTTGAGATTGCCCATGCTTCCTCACAATTTTGCTTCTCAAGTCTTCAGGCATGTTTTTGGTCTTCTTTCATTTCTCCATGCTCAGTGTGGTACACACAAGGACACAAGACAGATGTTGGGTCAACTTTAATCCATTTTAACTGGCTGCAAGTGTGATTTCGTTATTGCCACCACCTGTTATGTGCCACAGGTAAGTAACCGGTGCTGTTAATTACACAAATTAGAGAAGCATCACATGATTTTTCAAAGGGTGCCAATACTTTTATCCGGCCCATTTTTGGAGTTTTGTGTAAAATGATAATGATTTAATCCCCCCCCCCCCATTCTCTTTTGTGTTTCTTCATTGCAAGCAAAATAAATGAAGTTATTGCTCCCAAACATTTGTAATTGCAATCATTTTCTGGGAGAAATTCAGCATTATCTGACAGAATTGCAGGGGTGCCAATACTTTCGGCCACTAGTGTATGCTATTGTTTAAACACAACTAAATTCATTACCTTATTACCATTCATCCTTCATACACCCACTGGAAACAGAAATGTTGTTTATTCCATCTGCAGGCGACAGGGAGATCGTGATTTTATGACACTGTGTGCGTGTGTGCTGGTCCTCGTGGGCAAAACAACAACTTTTGTCCACTGGCGTTGCTAAAATCGACCAAACCTGAAAAGTTACCTAGTGTTGCTTTATGGCCTCCAAATTGGCCATTTTCATTTGCCCTGAGTAAACATGACATAAAATACAAATAAACAACAATAACAATAACAAACAAACATAAATAAACATATAAATCAATTTTAAAAATATGTATTTTTTATGTTTGTGTGTGTATGGATAGGCGGTGGGTTTGTTAGCCCGGGCGATGGACTTGCGCCGCGGTCTCCAAGCGTCCCCCGTGAGAGACTTTGATCGCATATCGGAGCTCCGAGCAGAGAAACATGAGCAGCTACGACGACGCACGAACGTGACGTCATGCCGGAGCCCCGCTAAAGATTACGACACGGCGCTGCTAAAACACACACTCAGCAACAAAAGACAAGAAGAGTTCAGGAAGAGGAGGTCGCTGCCTCGCACGCCCGAGGAGGACCGCGGAAGCTCTCGTTTCTCCACCTGCGACTCGGCGTCCTTTTTTAGCCTACACGGCGGCTTCGGTGACGTTGGCGGACGGGAAAACGTGAGTGTCGTGCTCCTTTCATCACTTCGCAGGTGGGAAAAAAAGTAGTTCACTCATTGGTTGTCAGTGACTGACGTACAGTTCCTACCGGGCGAAATGGATTGGACGTCTTTTGCCGTCATTTGCACTTTCACACAAATCATTCCCTTATTTATGATTAGAATTAGTGCTGCCAAGCGATCCCAAATTTTAATAGCATTTTTTCATAGTTAATTTGTGGTTGAAATTCCTTGATTTTTCCCCCTGCCCCATTATTTTATCAAATTTTAATACGAGTGCCGTCAAGCGATTAAAAGATGAATCAGTCCATAGTTAGTGCCACAGTACATATATTGTTTTCATTTTTTTTTAAATGCAAAAATGATTCCCTATTTGAACGTTTAAATGCACCTGTTAGCACACACTGTAAAAGCCTATAGAATTTACTCAATGAAATTGAGGTAGCAATTTACTCTCAGTTTGATAGTGTAAAATTTAACCAATCTTACTTAGCAAATATGACCTAAATGTGTCAACAATAAATAATTTGCGTAAGGTTTATTGCAAGGGCGTATAGGTTTGGTCCATGTAGACTTTTTGCTTGAGACGGGACATTAATAAGACCAAGCAGATGAACGGCGGTCACGGCTACACTTCTCACAAATGTAAACCAAATTAATTGATAGGTGAAATTATCAATGCACAGAAATCAATACAAATTTATTTAACATCCGCACTGCAAATTTATAACGTCTTAATCTGATATATATTTTTAAAATCTAGTCGAATAATTTTCTCCATCTTGTTCTGAGTGTTAAAGGCTGGTTAACAGATTAATGCGTCAGATTCTTCCACTTACTTTAAGTAAATATTACTACAGTATTTGTTCTTATTAAGGCCATACAACTACAAGTTGTTCATTTTTCACCTAAATCAAGAAAAAAATGCTTTCATATAATGTTTTGAACAATATCTATTCTTGAATCAAGAACATTTCTGACAAACAAGTTTTTTTTTTTTTTTAAATTAAATATACAAACGTTTTGCTTAAAATAAGTCTGATAAGCTTATTTTCAGCTGCGTATTTTTCTTATTTCAAGAAATCTGAGTAAAATTTACTTGAAGCACTAGCAGATAATTTCACTTATTTCTAGTAGATTTACACTGAAAACAAAGGAAGTTAAGCTTTTTTCCCCTCCGTTTTAAGAAGGTGAAGTTTTGCAGTGCATATGTATTGGTTTGTTCAGGAGATAACCAGTTCGATTCAAACCTTTGTTTTAAAAAAACTACTAAAGAAACATTTTGAAAACTTCCAGAATAGGTGTCTGGATTTTATAAGCAAATTTAAATTTAGCCAAAAATTTTACTCAAGTAAGAGTAGCGTTACTTCAAAATAATATTACTCAAGTAAGAGTAAAAGTAGTCATACACAAAATGTACTCAAGTACAAGTAAAAAAAATATACAGTGAAAAGAATACTCAAGTAAGAGTATTATTTTGAGTAACTGCTTTTTTTTGTTTGATTTTTTTTAAACAATGGTATATGAACCGTTGTTATAATGATACTGGACAATAACACATTACATAACCACATTAAGCCAAAGAAATAAAATAAAAAATACATTGAATTCCATAGAGAAAAAAACAAACATAAATGAGGCATTATTCGCCCAAAGAGCATTGACGCCCTCTGGTGGAGAAAATAATTCCTAGTTTGAATAGTGAAGAGTTCTTTGATAATTAAATTAAAATGAGCATATATCCGGTTTTCCTTGGTCAGTCATGCCAAATAAAAACTGGGAGAGAGGTTGAAATCCGCACTTTCGAGTCATGTTGAGAGCAGCGCTCAATATCAAATACTTCATTTTTTACGGTGCTAAAGCCACCACATGATTCAGCAGGCTGGCGTGAAGTATTAACGGCAAGCTTGCGTCTGATTGGTATAATGGAGTCACGTGATTATTTTTGCGACACCTCATTGGTGAAATCGGTAGAGCTACTTTCTTGCAAAAAAAATAATCCAGTATTCTCTTGTTTATTTAGCACCTTTGGATAACTTTGAGAGTCCAACTGAATGTAAAAGAGTGTTTATTCACCACCACAAAAGCTTCAGGAGCAAAATAGTATCAGGGTGAAAAATTTGACAGAACACCGGCTGTGAACGTGCGTAAATGTCAAGTCATCAGCCAATCAAACTTGCGTTTGAGGGGGAAAAATGGACTAGCACATTCAGCAAGTGAAGAGGGGTAAATGCAAGTCTCAACATATTGAAAATACGTTAATTCACTTAATAATAATAGGGTTAATTCTATCCTTACAACATGGGATGACAATTTAAATTATCTATATAATTGAAGTCATGATATAATGCAAATAAGGTTGCGTAAAAGTTGGTGCGGACAATTTAAGCATCCTGAAAAGTTGGTGGTGATATGTCCCTACCGTCCCTATGCAAACCTACGCCCTTGCTGCATTTACACTTTTTGCTGGGGACGGGACATTAATAAGACCAAACAGATTTGATGAACGGGGTTCAGGGCTACATTTCTCACAAATATGAACCTAATTAATTGATAGGCTAAATGATCAATTCTAAATACATTTGTATTGACTTATACTAACTTTCATAAGTACTAGTTCAGGTGATACAGTACAATGTTTGATTCAAACCTTTGTTTTCAAAAACTGCTAAAGAACCATTTTGAAAATTTCCAATATATATGTCTGGATTTTATTAGCAAATTTAAATTGCAATATTTGAACATAACTCAAATTAATATTGACATACACAATAAATACAAACTTGTTAATAATCTCTTAACTATCCAGGAATGCAAAAAATAAACATTTGTCTTAGGACCACACAACATTCTTCAAATAAAGAAATTAAATATAACTGAAAAAACCTCTTAGTCAGGGAATAACAAAAATAAATAAAAATGGAGCCTTCCTTTATAGTATTGCTTTTGTCCACAAGCACAGACGAACTCAACAAAAAAATGAAAGCTCCTCTGGGCTGCTTTAAAACCACTTAAATAAAATGAAAAGGAAAATTGTGGTGAAGGGGGTAAACCTTAATTCACTACATTTCTCACAGTTTAATTAACGTTAACAGTGGAAAACACATCCAGGAGGATATTTCTATTAAAGCAGCTTCCTACTCGAGTTCGGGAAATTCACACAGATTAATGTAATGCTGACTCTGATGCAGGTTCGACTTTCAGTAGCAAAATCAGTGGTGTGTTCCCCACTTCCACCAACATTGATGTCTTTTTACATTACTTACAGTGGCTGCTGTTGGCGGGAAAAAACTTATACTCCTCGTCCTCGAAGGGAGCGGAGGCATGTTGTATTTGTGTCGGGGCTGTGATTGCGCGTCTGTTTGTGTTTTTAAAAGGGGGGGATTGAAGTCATCAGTAAATTAAACGTGCGTTTGAGGAGAAAAATGGACTGGCACATTCAGCAAGTGAAAAGAGGTCAATGTAAATCAACATAATGAAAGTAATTCACTTAATAATGGTAGGGTTAATTCTATCCTTACAACATGGGATGACAATTTAAGTTATCTATATAACTGAAGTCATTATATAATGCAAATAGGTTCGCTTAAAGGTTGGTGGGGACAATTTGAGCGTCCTGAAAAGTTGGTAGTGTCATGTCCCTACCTCCCTATGCAAACCTACGCCCTTGGTTTATTGAACCTTTTGAAACAGATTATATCACTTAGTAGCCATTAAAATTGAGGTATTTACTCATGATTGTAGCCTATTTGTATTTTATATTTTATTGAATATTTTTTAACAATATTAATTTAAATATCAATTTAATTATTACTATTGTGGATCAGGTTTGTTTGGCCCTAAGCCTAAAGTCATTGCACCCAAAAGAAACATATGCTCGACAACTGTTTTTTATTGCCAATTTGCTTTTAAAATTTTTAACAAATTGTCTGCCCAGTATAAATTGCATGCAAACATTTTTCCTCATAGTATGAGTTCAAGTACAGTACTATATTAACTAATGAATAAAGAACATGAAGGCCATAGGCGGAGTTTGACTTTTGGAGCAGGGGGGAAACAACATATTGATGACCCCAAAACGCAGTGCCAACAATAAAATTAACTTACAAGAATATTTATAGTACTAAGTTGAAAATGAGCATTGTTTGTTTCCCATCATTCTTCAGGGGAATTCTAAATCAGGCTGCTTAGGAGAGCTATACTTTTCGCCGAGATCGTCGTCCATTGAATATGGTATGCCTGCCTGCCAATGTGGTTTCCCCCGTCAAAAATTGAATCCCCTGGGCGGAGCCACTGCGCTGCACTAATTTGCTTGATTTCCGTGTTTTGGTGATGTAGTTATCTACCAGATTTTAAAACATGGCCCAACCATAAAAAAAAAATAATATTTTTTTGCTATTGTTTCATGTAACATACGTAAAGAATGTAAAGAAAGGCAATGTTTTACTGTTTTACACGTAGGATGACCTATAACTGCTATTACTGTACGTCGATGTCCAAAATATATAACTGTGGCTCTTTTCTGGCTTCAATTAATTGTTTAGGTCGACATGACTCATAACTAATTTGTGTGTGTGCGTTCCTGCGGCCAGGGGATACAATTTTTGACGGGGGTAGTAACTACATTGGCAAACACCGGTGGTGGCGCTGCTGTACAATTAGCGTCTTTACTGGGGCAAATTGAAACTCCGCTCACCATTTTAACGGTGGTCTCTGGCGTTTCATGGTCCCCAATTTCAATCTTTGGTTCTTGCTCAGTAGTTGTCGCTTTTAAAAGCTTAGGTTTGAAAAAATTACGCATATCCATCTTGCCTCTTTGCTCCTCAGGTGGTTTTGGCTAAGCAAATCAAATTACCCTCTGAGGTGCTAGTCACATGATATGTTCGAAAAATAATTTTGACCCATTATAAAATTATCTTTTTTTGTTCCTTTCATCCATTTTTGTTGTTTGTTTTATTGCTTTACAACTTTTATAGACAATATTTTACCTGAAAACTACCGTATTGGCCCGAATATAAGACGGCCCTGATTATAAGACGACCCCCCTCTTTTTCCAGACTCAAGTTTGGACTTTTTAAACACCAAATTACGTTTTATACAGAAAATAATTACAGTACATCCGAAACAAATGATTATAACAATATATTTGAGAGAAAAAGCATTTTATTTTGCCTCATTCAAACCCTAATATCTGAACATTTAAATATGAAAACTAAAGTGCATTCACATTCGTAATTGAATGGCTTCTAGTTTTTGAAATGTAAATAAACCAATCTATTGTGATAAAACAACAAAATTGCAATAACCGCATTAACCATCAAAGGGAAGTCTAACCGTAACTGTAGTCTTGAAACCAATCTGAATAAGGAAAATTGCAATAAAATAATGCAAACTGGTTAAACTAAAAAGAGTAGCTGAGATCTGTCATGACAGAACATCACTTCAATGATATCTGGCGCCATCTAGCGTCGTGAATGGGTATAATGTCTAGACCGCGAACATAAGACGACCCCCTCTTTTTCAGTGGTATTTCAATGCAAAAAACACCGTCTTATATCCGGGCCAATACGGTAATTTTAAAATCAAAATATAGAAAAGTCAATTACATGCAATGACACTTTTCGGCCACTGGTGCCCCCCCCTTAAACTCCGCGTATAACGAAGGCATCAGTCCAAAATAGGTAATATGCGAACAACATGAGTTGTGCTGCAGGCGGCACACCTCAGCAAATGGCACACGGGGTACTTCCAGTCTGGGACTGGAGGTGACGTACCACTCAATTATTCCGAACGGTGAAACATTTGACAATACTGTAAGCCGTACCTGAAAAGTCCATTACAAAATACGGTTAATGGTTCAATTTAAGCCACATTATTACCAACAACTCATGTTGCTATGCTCTCAAGAACATTGTTAGCTAGCTATCATGAATGGTTGTCGAAAGCTAGGAATAAAATATCCAAATATTTGGACTATAGGGGCTTCTTAATTTAACACGCAGCATACAAGGCTTGTTAATGTTTTCGCATTGTCAATTTAACATGAAAGAGTAAGTTAAAACATACCTGCTACTGTACGATGCCATCCAAGTTGGTGTGTCCCGCCAAATTAAATGGTCCTCCTTTTATTCATTCATTTTCCATACCGCTTTTCCTCACGAAGGTCGCGGAGGTGCTGGAGCCTATCCCAGCTAACTACGGGCAGTAGGCAGGGGACACCCTGAACTGGTTGCCAGCCAATCGCAGGGCACAAGGAGACATACAACCATTCACGCACACACGCTTACCTACGGACAATTTAGAGTGTTCAATCAGCCTACCATGCATGTTTTTGGGATGTGGGAGGAAACCAGAGTTCCTGGAGGAAACCCACGCAGGCACGGGGAGAACATGCAAACTGCACACAGGAAGGCCGAAGCCCGGGATTGAACTCTTGATCTCAGAACTGTGAGGCAGACGTGCTCACCACTCAGCCACCGTGCCGCTGGTCCTCCTTTCAGTTTCATATAAGTCGTTTGCGCATGCACAGCCTTTAGCACACACCTAATATTTTTGGGTCGATATTATATTGTTCAAGTTTATACTGATTAAAACTGGGTAAAAAGAGTTAATTTTAACCACTTTAATACAGTTCACTTGCTTACCTAAATACTTTTAGTTAAATGTATACAACTTCTATGGATCATAATTACTACCCACAAAATTTTTTTTTATTGTGCAGAAGTTGACCAATAGCTTACATAGAGCAATAACAGGCTGGGGGCAAATACCCATTCTTGTTTGGGTATGCGAAATGAAAACGGCGCCCCCACTCCCCCATGTCCCAACCAGCCCAAACCCAGTAGACACATACAGACACTTTTTTTTGTTTGGGTGGCATTTTTGGAGGTTTGTTTTAGTATGTTAGCGATAGGGCTGCGACTAACAATTATTTTTATAATCACGTAATTGTTTGATTAATTAAACGATTAAATGGTAAATGGTGTTATACTTATAATTGGATAAATGTCATGTTTTTCGATGTCCATCACAATTTACCTTGAAGTTGTTTTAGGCATGTTGTTAGTATTAACAATGAAGACAAAATGGATGATTATTTCCTTTTAAAAATAATATTTTATCACAGCTTTCTGACTTAACTGTCACGTGATCCATGTGTCCCCAGGTGATGATGAAGATGATGGCAAAGGAGGACACCTGGATGGAAGAGATGAAGATTGAAAACAGCACACACCAAATGGACAGTGTCGACCATGGTTAGTGGTTGAGTGAAATTAAAATATTTGTATTCGAATACAACTATTTGTAAAGTACTAAATCATATTTTTGTTTTCTTTTTTTACAAAGATGCCCACGCACCCCAACAAAAGATGAGAGAAGTCAGTGTCCAGACAGAGTGAGTGTCTATACAACCTGAGCTAATTGATTTTTTCCCCCTTTCCTGATTTTCTTTATTGCATATTTTTCACACTTTAAAATACAAACATGCTTACCTCTAAATAGCAATAAAAATATACCGGGACAAAAATGCGACATCGTTTCCATCATCTGCAGCGCTACCGATGTAAATAACACTCAAAATTCATGTTCTTTGCTAATTATTTCTTCAGTTACTGTTCTAGTTGTTTCATTTATTGCTAGTTATGCTATGTGTTAAGACTTTATTTGAGAGTGGCGCCATAAGACTGTCACAAGACCATCATAATTAAGACATGACACTGCCATGAAGATTAATAAATGCTTATGACAGATGTCATTTTGTGTCATCCGGCAAATGATCTCACTTTTAAACGAAAGTAAAAGATCCAAGCTGGACATAAACGGAGTTAGTTAAAATTGGAATATCCAGAGTTTGTTGTCTCTCATTCTCTTCTTGACAACTGTCCTTGCCATTTTAAAATCATGCATTGTTTGTCGATATAAAAGTTGACTTCCATCAGTAACTTTGACAATCACTGGTCTAGAACGTTAATTTATTATGAATTGAAATTTATTTGTTGTTTGACTTTTGCAGGTCAGGCCTTTTGACAGTCGAAGAATCCGTGAGTTAACAATGTTTTCTTATTTTTCATACAAACGTGACAAGTACAATCATTATCTCACTTTGTATTTCCCAGGATATTCTGCAGTTACAGGACTACATGCAGGTGAATGACGTTCTTCCTCCATTATATTTTGTTGTTAACAGATAGTACTTTTACATAAGTTGCTATTTCTATCATGTTTATTATGCTTACTAGCCTCGAGTTTGACACTTTTGGCCTAAATAGATTCCAGTGTTGTTGTGGTGTAGATCAGCATTAGGGTTGGGCACGAGCATCCTGGGAACCGGGACTAACACTCCGGTTCTCCCGGAACTGTTGAAAATTTTTTATTTCGATTCCAAGTTTCGATGCCCTGACCGCCGACTGGATAAAATGGCTACCGAACACCACGAAGAAGAAGCCACCTGAAGACTAGCTCCGTTATGAGCAAATCATATGAAGTGGCTAATTTAGCATAGCACAAAAACGTGTTGCTTTGCTTCACATAAATAACAACAAAGTAACAGAATAACCACACCAAATTGATATCAGACCCTCCGTTAAAATGTGCAAACTTACAGATTTTGCTTTATCAAGGGTTCCCAACTACAGTGGGGAGAGCAAGTATTTGATACGCTGCCAATGGGTTTTCCCATTGGCAGCGTATCAAATACTTATTCTCCCCACTGTATGTGTAGCGCAAGGATTTTTTCCAACTAATGTGATGTTGTTTTTGCCTGTTGCTTCCAGTGGTTCACCATTAGGGGAAGCCAAGGGCACATAGCGAAACCAAAGAAAAAGTGTAGAGTCCGTAGTTACAATAGTGACATCTGGTGGACTTATGAACAATACATCAGTTTAGAAAGAAATCAAATTTAAAAAGTAGTAGTCAACTTAAGATCAAGGGACAGAACATTTCCAGCTTAACTAACTTGTAGAAATACCACCTAAAACAAACGATGCAATACAATAAACGCCTGCAGCATAAGACACTCTAAAACATAGGCAAAAGAATATATGTAAATGTTTTCTCCGTGAGCTCTTGAAAAACAAACGTCTTTGTGAAAGTGCACTCCTGTGGAAAGAAACTTCATCATATTCAAATTCAAAGACTTTTATATACAAGTTAAAAATAGCTTAATTGAAAGTTCATATAATTAAAAAAATAATCGAGAAGTTAAGAAATTAATATAAACTACAGTCCATGCAAGACTGCTTTCTTTGATGTTCCTGATGACTTCATCAATAAATTGTATGAATCCTTGCCGAACCGCATAGATGCAGTTCTTCAAGCCCATGGAAGTCATACAAAATATTAAATTTGGATCTCACAGCACCACTACTTAATTCGCTTATGTTATGTAACATATTTTTGTATTTAAAGTCCATATTTTGTTCAATTTTCACACTAATTTCTGTAGGCGACAAAACTTTTGTCTTGCCAAAATTTGACCTTTATGTCTTCATTAAATTCATTAAATCTTTTTTCAGTGAAACAAATATATTTTTGTACATTCAATATCATTTAGGAGGGTCTTAGCTTTCATATGAGCCATTTCTGAAACCAATTGAATAATTAAAAGTCAAGTTATTAGCAGTTGTTTCTAGAAAATGGATAAGCGACAAGACTTTTGTCAGGGACTGTACGGTATGCAATTTAGTTTTACCCTGTCTATTAAAAGAATCGGAATCGAGAATCGTTTGAAACTGGAATCGAATCAGAACTGGAATCGTTCAAATTCGAACGATGCCCAACCCTAATCAGCAGTCCCCATTGCTTGCACAAAATCTTTATTGATCATTAAAATATGAAAGGGTTCACTGGATAGTATTAATTATTAGTTATTACCAGTAGTTTTGTATTTTTTTCCGAAGGTGCAAAAAAATAAATACAATAAATACAATTGACTTAGTGTGGATAAAAAAAATGAAAAAGTAGTGTTGCACTGATATCTTTTTTTTGGGGTCCGATACCACATTTAAAAAAAAAAAAAAAAACCAAAAAAACCATACAAAATTGCCATTTCTTAGCCAATAACGATGCCTACATTTTAATGCCGTAATGGTGCAACACGAAGAAAAAGTCTACACACCCCTTTTCAAATTCAAGGTTTTTGTGATACAGGTAGTCCGAGGGTTACAACGTACTTGACTTACCTGATTTCGGTTTGAAGACACCGGAGTCTCTACCGCCATCTTTTTTTTTTCCTAGTCGCACAAACAGTACCTAATTGTACCTTACAGTATCTTATTTTCTACTTCACTTTATTAGCATGACCTACTCTGTCCTCACTAAACGTGAATTTGTTCAGCTTGACAGACAGGAAACAAAGTAATTGTACTTTTTGAAGCTTCTGACTTCCCTCACCTTTGACAATTTGTAAAGCTGTAACACACATGTAAGCTTATGTTCAAAACGACACGCATTTCAACAATAAAACATTCGACACAAAACGATTGGTGTTCAAATGTCCATCTAGTCTGATCAATATGTAGATTTAGTAGATTTAATTTGCCTTGCAAAATTCCGCTAGCTTAAATGCTACGAACATACAGTATTTAAAATTTTCACAGCAAATCGCTGACACGTACAGTAACTCCACAAACTGTAGCTGTAAAATTAATTACAAATGCATACATAACCATATATTAGCTGAAAAAACTTTCAGCCTTATGTGGGCCAAACCAATGCGCAGCTATCCTTTATCCATGTCAGACGTCCGAGTCTGCACCTTAGTCATACGAGGCGACAGTCCAGCCAGACCCAATGCTGCCACCAGAGGGCAGTGTATACTCCACCATTAACTCATTCACTCCCAGCCATTTTCACCGTAGCAAGGCCCGTCGTTCCCGGCCGTTTTACTGGATTTTGGCTGATTTTGTAAGGCCCACAGAAAATTCTGTTCTATTGCTATATAAACATGGAACCCACCGACTCACCAAGAAACATTAGACTCTCTTCTTTCAGCAGGAAAAAAAGTAATCCTAGTTAATATCATTTTCCATTCTTTAGAAATCAGCATTATAAAATAGCTTAGTTTGAACAATTTTCCAATTTCTGATGAAAAAACGAAGAAATTGAGCTTTTTGTGAAAGCATACATTTCAAACATAACTATGACTTTTACACAGCTATTTTTTGGCTTTAGTTACATCACAAACATCTGAATAAGGTTTTCCTTTTACAAAATAAGATAAACAACAAGACAAATAGAGCTATTGATAGCAAAGTAACAATTTATTTACACATAACTAACTGAATGATGACGCTGTTCTGGCCGCGACAGCCGGTTAAACTGTTCCCTCATCGCCGTCTGTCTCATAAAGATGAATTTTTTTGAGTTTCTGCGGGCAGCACAGACTCAAAGACATCGTCCGCTGCAGTAGTGGTCCTGGACGTTCTGCTCGGTAGTCCAGGGCCTGGCATCCCGGGCGTCCTACCGGTTGTTCTGCTCGGTTGTTCTGCTCGGTCTTCTTCCGCCGGCACCTGGCCGTGCAGCTTGGCCGTTCGTTGCAGTTGAATCGGGTTGCGCATCTTACCAAATGCGCTACTGTCCTCCAGTGGCCAGCTTTATTGCTTTAAAATGGATTTTCAGCTTTGTGCTTTGGAGCTAATTTGAATGTCTTTTTTGAGAAAAAAAAAAAAAAAAAAAAAACGAAAAAGACATAAATACGCCTTTGGGACACTGAAACAATTAAAAATAGAATGTATTTATACATTTATGGGAGCAAATGAGTTAAACAAAAAATACAATACCTTTCGACTTTTTTACAGTTATTTTGCATTTTTAAAGGGTTAATTCCGACTTACGCGGAAATTCAGGTTACGTCGCCAGCGTACGAACATAACTCGCTCTTAACCGGGGACTACCTGTATAAAAAAAAAAAATTTTGATAAAACCTTGTTACCATTAACTGATTGTTGATGATAGCTGTCCAGTCCATTTGAACTGGCAGTAAATAATCATGTTACAATAGATCAATTTTGACTGGAAGGCTCCCAGAAAAATGGATTGGTCCAAAAAATTTGAACAGGGGTATGTCGACTTTTTACCTCCACTTTTTATTTCATAACCTCTTTTGGACTAGAATCACAACTCTAACCCAGTCAGACACCCTTCCTCTATCAAGGAGAGCTTGTGGCGGGAGGAGGCCATCACCAAGAAAGTAGCAGCGCTGCAGGAGTGTTTTCTACAGCTGCAGAAGGCCTTAAGTTCATTGTGGAAAGTAAGTGCGTATTCTTTGTCGTCACAGTCGTGTAAGTGGCAGGAAAAATGGCAGTTGCTAGCTCAGGAAGGCCAATCAGCTCTGCGGTTTCCTGCCTCTGCTCGTCTCCACCCATGAGCAGCAGTTGTCAGTCTTACGGGTAGCTTTTTTATGGGAACAAATAGTGAGTTATGTACTAAAAGGTGCTTTTAGTTGATTCCATTTGCACTTTATTTTTAATTTCAATTATTTATTTACTATGGATATTGCGCAATTGACCAGACAAATGTTGCAAGCTAATTTTCATCTTTACCCATATGGAAAAGATACCATAATTTTCATTTTGAATCCTGCGGTTTATAGTCCAGTGCGGCTTATTTGTTGATTTATTTGGGTTAATAGGTAATACTTTATTTGACAGTGGCATCATAAGACTGCCATAAGACATGTCATTAAGTGTCACCTGGACAATTAATGTCACAAACTCCATTTATGTCCAGCTCGGATCTATTACATCTCTTTAAAAGTGAGATCATTTGGCAGATGACACAAAATGACATCTGCCATAAGCATTCATTAATGCTCATGGCAGTGTCATGTCATAATTATGATGGTCTAATGGGACCACTGTCAAAGTGTCACCAAATACCATAACTAGCAATTATTGAAACGACTGGAACAGTAACTGAAGAAAGTATTAGCACAGAACCCGAATTTTCATTGTTATTTACATCTGTAGCGCTGCAATGCATGCTAGGAGGCTTGTTGGACAATAACAGTGTTGACAGCAGGTGGAGCAGTGATGGCCAAATGAAGCTTATTAAAGCAATGAAGCTTTGCAGTTAATTGGTTTTAAGCTTCATGGTGGTTCATTTGGTTTTATGATGCCGCTGTCAAATAAAGTGATACCGCTTAATATCTTTTGGTGTAAATATCACATAATACATAATACTATTAAAAAAATGCTGATTTTGTGTCAAATTTGGTGGGTGGTGGTGGCTCAGGTGTGCCTTATTGTATGAAAATTACAGTATACTAATATAACAGACTTCATAATGTATTGACGGGACACGGGGCGCAGTGCCGATTCATAGGGGACCTATCTCCGTCAAAGCTGACCGAGTGGAAACACAGACAAAGAGCTTTTTCTGTTGAAAATTCTTGTGAATAAATGATTAAATCCCTGAATTCATTATAGCAATGGACGTAAAACAGTCTCGATTTTTGGTTAAACGCAAAAAAAACAAAAAAAAAAAACGTACAGTTAGCATTTATTTTACGTAAATATGTCCAAGTACGATGCTTGTCTGTCAGTCAATGTGGCGGCCGCCATATGTAAACAGAGCTTGTGCGGTGAAAATTCTTGTGAATAAATGCTTAAATCCCTGAATTCTTTATAGATATGGACGTAAAACAGTCTCGAATCTTGGTTAAAAGCAAAAAAAAACGTGCAATTAGCATTTATTTTATGTAACTATGTCCAAGTCCAAGTACGATGCTAGTCTGTCAGTCAATTTGGCGGCCGCCATATGTAAACAGAGCTTTTCCAGTGAAAATTCTTGTGAATAAATGCTTAAATCCCTGAGATATGGATGTGAAATAGTCTCGATTCTTGGTTAAAAGAAAAAAAAAAAAACTACAGTTAGCATTTATTTTACGTAAATATGTCGAAGTACGATGCTAGTCTGTCAGTCATTGTGGCGGCCGCCATATGTAAACAGAGCTTTTCCGGTGCAAATTCTTGTGAATAAATGCTTAAACCCCTAAGATATGGACGTAAACCAGTCTCGATTCTTGGTTAAAGACAAAAAAAAAAGGTGCGGGTAGCATTTATTTCACCTAAATATTGCGAACTATGAGGCTAGTCAGTAAGGAAATTAGTGGCCGCCATATGTAAACAAACAATTTTTTTCCGTTGAAAATTCTTGAGAATAAATGCTTAAATCCCTGAATTCTTTATAGATATGGATGTAAAACAGTCTCAATTCTTTGTTAAAAGAGCAAAAAAATGGGCAGTACAGCATTTATTTTACGTAAATATGGCGAAATGTAATGCCGACGCTGTGGCGGCTAATTTCTCCCGTTGTTTTATTTCACAATGTTTCAAAATGCACGCATGGTACGAAAAATATAATAATTGCCCTGTATCCTTGAACAAACCACTACTGAGACAATCTTTCCTGTATGTATGCGGTATAGCTTTCGTACTTTTTCAACCTAAATCCAGCTTTAGATCCCTGCATGTGCTGACTAACTGCGACCGACTGCGAATATCTGAAGCGGACTGTAGGACTGCCCCCTACGTCAAGGCGTTGTGCAGTGTATGACAGATGTGACCTGTCAATATCATTATGAAGTCCATGGGTATATACTTTTTTTCAACTCGCCTTTAACCATCGACAGGATGTTGTCCTTGTCGACACATTTACGTTGTTGACAACATTGACTAGTCGGGACAGCTCGAGTAGCTATGTTCCTCCTTGTTTCACCTTTATTTCCTGCCCTTATGTTTTCCAATCTTGCTTGCTGATTGTATCCACCTGTCACTCTGTGTATAAAAAGTCATCAAGTTCATCTTGTATCCTGCCACGTCCTCTGCCACCACCAGTGTTGTTTTTGGCAGCCCTTTTAATTTTCGTCTTAGTCTTTTGGACGACATATTTTATAATCTCAAGATGTATTTTTATTGACGAAAACTCAAGACTAATTTCGTCTAGTTTTAGTTGACGTTTACTCAAAATGTTTTCATTTGTAAAATTGAAAAAACAATTACTGCAAAAATAAATAAAGGTTTGCAATTTTTTTGAATTTTTCGAAGCACAAATTGTAGCGTCTACAAGGACAACGGCAACTTGGTGATTAGCAGGAAAAAGCAGCAGGAAAACTACATTATTTTCAATTAATTATTGCCACCTGGTTGGCACTAACTGTATGTAAAAAAAAAAAAAAAAAAAGTCTGAGAGTTTAGAGGAAACTCGCTGTTAGCATTAGCCTAATGTTAATGCGAATGCTATGCTAACACCATGAGTTACATTTAGCGTGTGATGATCACTCAGCTCAGACCTTTAAAGGCTAGAGCAACATTGCATATTCTCTCTAGCCTAAAAAAACATTGAACCTCGTCTCGTCAGAAGTTTTTTTATTATTATTATTTTTTTAAAACAACAAAACTTTTGGCATGGGACACAGAGCACACCAACACCAAAATAAACAAACACCAAAGAAAAAGTTTCTAAAAGCCCCAACTAAGCCTAGAACTCATAACATCCCCAAATGAATCCCTAATTTCCCATCCCAAAAAACATGGATCCTCAGTTCACAAATAATTCATTTCAACGCACATTGCAGCATGACAGCAAGTCATTTCCTTTCAAACCCGCAGACTCGCTGCAGTGAAGATGCGCTGAGAAACAAGATCAAGGTTCTGGAGACGCAGCTGCAAGCTTGTCTACAGGTAAGGGGGAAAAAAACTGCAGTTGAAGCAATGTTTGTGGTCAACTTTGAAAACAAAACATCCCAAATGTACCACTCTGTTTTTTGTGTGTCTCGTAAAGGTTGACAAATCGTCCGTTTCCTCACAGAGGCTTCCAAAGGATGTATCGAGAAAACAAACGAAGAAGCAGAAAATGACATTTGAAGAGAAGAGTCAGATGATCACCCAAGAGAAAAACGAAGAACTCAACAAAACTGTTGCGTTGAAGGTCGGACGTCCGCTAGTCAAAGTACTTTGTACAGCGGTACAAAAAAAATCATATTACAAAAGGTTTTTCGAAGCTCTTCCGCTTCCTTGTACGAAAAATATTATGTACTGTAATAGATCATTCCCGCTTGCAGAAACGATGCAAAAATGTGTATCGTATTATTCTAGTAAATAGACGAGGCGTGAAAATCAAATGTTTAAAAAACAGTTTCGTTTTCGCGCAGTGTAGAGTACACTTCCTTGTATTTAATGTACAGTGGCCCATTGCATGCTGGGTAATGGCGTTATAATGCCTAACACCACAACTACGTTCGACTATAAATTAGTGCTGCAAAGATTAATCAATTAACTCGAGTAATTTGATTAGATAAAAGCTTCAAATCAAATTTTGCTGCTTCGCGGATTCGTTTAGTTAGTGTCTTTGTCATGGTTTGTTGTGAAAGTGTTTGCATTTCGTCTTATTGATTTGGGTGGAATACACTGCCCTCTAGTGGCAACAGTGAATATGACATAACTCATCTAAGGTGGCTGAATCCATCTATTCCCTGTTAAGACCAACTTAAGGTATGTTTTACCCTGCCAGATGCCCCGGACACGATGCAAAATGTAGACATGTCCGGGCAAAAGAAGACGTTTTGTCACCCTATTTTTAATGAGTCAGACAAAACTACTAGTGAGCATTTTAGGGTTGTAATAGCTTTTCTAAATCTTCAGGAAGCACTGATTAGTGCAAAAACGGACGTCCTGAGAATGCAGAGCCTTTATGAGGAGCTGAAGCTCACCAGTCGAAAACTTCGGCAGGAGCTGGACGTTAGCTACAGACGAGCGCGAGAGCATGAAGTACAAATTGAGGTTAGTACGCACACAGTGACACATGAACTAGAGCAGGGGAGTCAAATGTACGTGCTTGTTCACACTGTCAGGCATCTTATAGCTTATTCATACTGTACATTAGCGGTGGGTACCTCACGATACGATTTGCGATAGTTTATCACCAGAACTATAGTCCAAGTACTGAGCCGGTGCGAAACGGTGCGCAGTTTTCCAGGACGAGAGAAGCAACGCTGACCGAGGAGCTGGTGTCGTTGCGGCGAGAGAAGAATGAGCTGCGGTTGAAAATGAGCCTGCTCGAGGAATACCAGCAACGTGAAAGGGATCAAATGCAAAATTGTAGCGGTAAGAGTTTAATATACGCTTAGGTGCTGAGCCCCTAAAGGGACATTGACAGAAATAAAATTAATTCAAGCAACTATCAGAAACTATCAAGTAAACATAACATTGTATAGCATTTAAGCTAGCGGACCTTTGCTATGCAAGTTGGTAAAAATTAGTATTATATAGCCTAGCATTTGAGCAAGTTGGTTAACATTAGTATTATATAGCCAAGCATTTAAGCAAGCGGAGTTTTGCTATGCAAGTTGGGCAATTGTTGTAAACATGAGCATTATATAGCAATTAAGCGAGCAGACTTTGGCTATGCAAGTTAGCTAATTGTTGTAAACATTAGCATTATATATAGCATTTAAGCTAACGGACTTTTACTATGCCAGTTAGCCAAATTTCTGTAAACATTAGCATTATATAGCATTTAAGTGAGCGGAGTTTTGCTACGCAAGTTAGCCAATTGTTATAAACATTAACATTATATAGCAATTAAGCGAGCAGACTTTGGCCATGCAAGTCAGCCAATTTTTGTAAACATTAGCATTATATAGCATTTAAGCTAGCGGACTTTTGCTTTGCAAGTTAGCCAACTGTTGCATTGATGCAATTGGCTAACTTGCATAGCAATCTGGTCCGCACCAGTTAATTTCTTGTGGCATTATAGAGCATTTTTGTTAGTGGACATTAGCTATGCAAGTTAGCCAATTGTTGTAAACATTAGCATTATGTAACATTTAAGCAAGCGGACCTTTGCTATGCAAGTTAGCAAATTGTTGTAAACATTAGAATTATATAGCAATTGCAACAGTTGGCTAATTAGCCACATGTTGCATTGTTGCAATTGGCTAACTTGCGTAGCTTAAATGCTGTATAATGCTAATGTTTGCCAAATAGTTTCCGGTAATGGGTTTCCCACATGGTGACTATTTGTACTTTGTTCCTGAAAATGCTTCCAATTTCTACCAGACGGCGACATTGTGAGACGGGACGTGAGCGTTCAGAGTACACCTGAGGAGGAAAACGCATTCGCAAAGGGGGACTGCATCGTAGGGGAGAAGTTTCTTCACGTTCGGGACCAGCTTCGCTTTAAGGAAATAGAGGTCACTAGGATAAGAACACTGTCTCTTTTCATGTCGCGCCACGTATCGAGAAGCTTTATGATCTGTCGATTCCAAATCTCTCCTCTGTGAGCCATCACCTTATCGTGGTGGAGGGGTTTGTATGTCCGAATGATCCTAGGAGCTATGTTGTCTGCTTTATGCCCCTAGTAGGCTTGCCCATGGCAAACAGGTCCTAGGTGAGGGATCAGACAAACTATGGCTCAAAAGACCCCTTATGATGAGAAATACAAATGGACTTAGGTATCCCTTGCCCGGACGTGGATTACCAGAGCTCCCCTCTGGAGCCAGGCCTGGAGGTGGGGCTCGAAGGTGAGCATCTGGTGGCCGGGCCTGTATCCATGTGGCGTGGTCGGCACAGCCTGAAAAGGGAACATGGGTCCCTCTTCCCATGGGCTCACCACTTTTGGGAGGGGCCAATGGGGTCGGGTGCATAGGGACTTCGGCGGCAGCCAAAGGCGGGGGCTTTGGCGGTCCAACCCCCAGCTGGAGAAGCTAACTCTTGGGACATGGAATGTAACCTCTCTGCTAGGGAAGGAACCGAGCTGGTGTGTAAGGCAGAGAATTTCCGACAGATATAGTCGGACTCGCCTCCATAAACAGTTCAGGTTCTGGTACCAATCCTCTCGTAAGAGGTTAGACTCTTTTCCACCCTGGAGTTGCCCACGGTGATAGGCGCCTAGCAGGTGTGGGCATACTTATTGCCTCCCGGCTTGGCGCCTTTACGTTGTGGTTTACCCCGGTTGACGAGTGGATAGCTTCCCTCCGCCTTCGGGTGAGGGGATGGCTCCTGACTGTTGTTTGTGCTTTTGCACCGAACAGCAGCTCAGAGTACCCTCTCTTTTTGGAGTCCTTGGTGCTAGAGAGTGCTCCTTCTGGGGGCTCCCTCGATCTGCTGGGAGACCTCAACGCTCACGTGGGCAATGACAGTGACACCTGGAGGGCCAAGATTGGGAGGAACCCCCCGATCAGAACACAAGCGGTGTTCTGTTATTGGAATTCTGTGCTTGTTACGGTTTGTCCATAATGAACACCATGTTAAAACAATAGAGGTGTCTATATGTGCACTTGCCATAAGGACACCCTAGGCCGCTGTTTGATGATCGATTTTGTATTTGAGTCATCGGATTTGCGGCCGCATGTTTTGGACCCTCGAGTGAAGGCAGGGGCGGAGCTGTCAACTGATTACCACCTGGTGGTGTGTTGGCTCTGATGGCGGGCGAAGATGCGAGGAAAAAACTCGGACATGGGAGGAGTTCGACACCATGGAAAACTACTTCCGGACGGCTTTGAGGAAATTCTGGTTCACCATCCAGCGATGCAGCAGGAGAGGAAAGCAATGCACCATTAACACTGTGTATAGTGGAGCTGGGGTACTGCTGTCCTCGACTTGGGACGTCGTGAGGTGGTGGAGAGAATACTTCGACGAGCTCCTCAATTCCACTGACACGCCTTCCTTTGAGGAAGCAGAGTCTGTGTCCCTCAAGGTGGGCTCTCCTATCAGTGGGGTCGAAGTCACTGAGGTGGTTGGAAAGCACCTTGGTGGCAAGGCCCCGTGGGTCGATGAGATCCGCCCGGAGTTCTTAAAGGCTCCAGTTCTATACCCTCTGCAGGGTCCTTGAGTGTGCGTAGGAGTTCGTCTAACCGTTCTACATGTGTTTTGTTGATTTTGAAAAGGTGTTTGACCGTGTTCCTTGGGGAGTCCTTTGGGGGGACCTTCGGGAGTATGGGATATCGAGCCGTCTGGTAAGGGCTGTTCGGTCCCTGTACGACAGGTACCAGAGTTTGGTCCGCGTTGCTGGCAGTAGTATATTGGATTCATTCCCAGTGAGGGTTGAACTCTGCCAGGGTTGCCCTTTTATCACAGATTCTGTTCATAACCTTTATGGCCAGAATTTCTAGGCGCAGCCCAACATTGAGGTTTGGTGGCCTCAGCATTGCACCTCTGCTTTTTGCAGATGATGTGGTGCTGTTGGCTTCATCGAGCTGTGATCTCCAACTCTCACTGGAGCGGTTCGCAGCCGAGTGTGAAGCGGCTATGATGAAGATGAGCACCTCCAAATCTGAGACCATGGTCCTCAGTCGGAAAAGGGTGGCATGCCCTCTCCGGGTCCGGGATGAGATCCTGCTTCAAATGGATGGGTCCTGTTCACAAGTGAGGGTAAGAGAGAGCGGGAGATCGACTGGCGGATCGGTGCGGCATCTGCATTGATGTGAACTCTGCACCGGTCCGTTGTGGTAAAGTAGGTACTGAGCCAAAAGGCGAAGCTCTCGATTTACCAGTCGATCTACGTTCCTACCTTCACCTTTGGTCACGAGCTGTGATTCGTGACCGAAAGAACAAGATCCCAGATACCGCCGGCCGAAATGAGTTTTCTCTGCAGGGTGTCCAGACTCTCCCTTAGAGATAGGGTGAGAAGCTTGGTCTTTCTGGAGGGACTGAGGGTCGAGCCGCTACTGTTCCGTGTTGAGAGGAGCCAGCTGAGGTGGCTCGGGCATCTGGTTTGGATGCCTCCTGGACGCCTCCCTGGAGAGGTGTTGCAGGCACACATATATTCAGTGTATACATACAGTCTGTATACATACTGTATACATGTGAACACATATACAGTATAAATATATGTATATATATATAGATATGTATATGTATACATAAATACATATCAAATGGAAAATAAAAACAGATTTTTAGCTTCCCTGTAACTACTGAAGCTATTGATAGGAAACTATTCATGAAAGAGTACAAATTGTGCGAAACCAAGTCCGTTCTCCCGCTGTATTTCCAATGATTGTGATTTATTTCACAGTGCGAGTCTCTCAAGACTGCGTTGCACACCATGGAAGAAACCTTGCAGTCCAGCCAGACTCGACTATCACAATGCAGGGAAGAACTCCTCCACAGCAAACCGGTAAGCGTTTTTTCAACTCATCGACAGCATCAATCGGCGTCCATGTGTAGAAGAGACCTGAGAATGATTTCTTCCTCGTTTTCAGACGCGGAATGTCACCCGACGGAGTTTGCGCGTGTTCCTCGTTCTTCTTTTTCTGACGCTCCTGGCTGTTGCCGCCATTGCCGCGTTGAGGCCTTGGCTTCCCCTTTTTGGAGAGAAAGTGGAAGACTTCTACCTTGACATGGAAAGACGGATGGAGAATTATTTTATGCAAATGCAAAACTCGGGCTGTTTTAGGCCAATTTGATGTGTCATGTATCGTTTTCAAATGTTTTGATTTTTAGTGTTCATTATTGGTATATTTTTTTAATACAAAGTCTGTCAAAAATGTTTATCATTTAATAAATTCCATTTTTTGTTTCATTAATTGTTTATTTTATATCACTATATAACAATTTAAAAAAATTTAAAACTATAAATGGCAGTTAAGAATTGAAGGAGAGAGTACCTTTCTTGTGGGCACCATCTAAGTGTTTGCATTATTCTAACACAATATCATCAATCAGGGAATAGTATCTTTTCTCGTATTTACCGATAGACTTTAATGTTAACTCGATTCTAACACACCCAATATAAAATAAATAGCACTTATACCATAGTTTAAGGAAAACAAGCAGAATATAGGGCATAATAGATAAACAACGCCTTCTTATCACGGAAGCCCAACGTATGCGTATGATTGACGGTGACAAGCCCACGTCTCCACCACCAACTCTCAGTTCTCCCGGACAGCCCAGAATAAATGGCGGGATGCCCTGTCCCAACACAAGGAACACCGGAGAACGCCCGATATCCAACTGATAACACGACTGACAAGACTCCAAGAGCCCCTTTGACACTGAGGTGGCAAAATCCACAACCCTCTTTGTCCTGACAACAGTAACTCCCGAATCCTCCTGTCCAATCCACAAACAGACAATCATCTTAAACAACGCCCAAATACACCCTTCTTCCTGCCCAGGGCCCACTCAGCTAGAGTCTTCAAAAGACTGAATGTTTAAGTAAGCGTTGTCATTTTTTCTCGGGAACCTTTTGTTGACATGTGATAGGGTGACCTTGCCTCCCCGCCTGAGTCTGTTTCGCCCTGCCGATCGCTGTCGACCTGAATAAATTGTCAACTCCTGCTTCGAAGCCTCTTTCCAGCTTTCAAAATAGAGTCAGTACAAAGGGTTAAGACTACGGTGAACATGCGGAGTTGGCCTTTTTGACGGGAAGTCGGGGTCCCGCCGGCCCGGGTCGCTGGCCCGGCGGTTCGGCCGGCGCGATTCCGGCAGTCTGGCTAAAAGGTCAGATTCCTTCATTAGGCCTTTCGGGGTCACTTCCTATTCATATCGGATCACTTCCTGTTTATTTGGGAGACTTTCAGGGTCTCTTCCTGTTGTTTTGGGGGTATTGTGGGTTATCTTCCCGTGCGTATTGGGTCATCTTCTTTCCTGTTGATTTGGGGCCATTTCAGGGTCACTTCCTGTTCATATCTGGTCACTTCCTGTTGATTTCAGAGCATTCCAATGTCACTTCTTATTGATTTTGAGAGATTTAAGGGCCACTTCCTGTTGATTTTGAGGCACTTCAGGGTCACTTCTAGTTCATGTTGGGTAACTCCCTGTTGATTTAGGGGCTTTTTGGGTTCACTTCCCATGTTGGGTCACTTTCTGTTGATTTTGAGGCATTTAAGAGTCACGTCCATGTTTATTTTTAGGCATTCCATTGTCACTTCCTGTAGATATTGGGTCACTTCCTGTTGATTTGAGAGCATTTCTGGGTCACTCCCTGTTCATATCGGGTCACTTCCTCTTGATTTTGAGGCATTCAAGGGTCCCTTCCTGTTATCGGGTCACCTGAGCTGAAAATCAATAGGAATGATTGGTGGAATGAAAGTTTTTGTGCCACTGAAATGAATGGAATCATTTGGCAATGGCGTACCACAAGCAACACGTCACTTTTGCTCATTAATATTCATGACGTTAGCAATTGTTGCTTGGCGGGTCTACTTCCCGTTTATCCCTAATAGTGAATGCATGGAAATAGTGTACGAACGAGATGTTTACTGATCTAAACCTACCAATTCTCTCCGAAAATGATGTCCCTGGTACCAAATTCACTGGTAAAGATGTGGAAGAACATACAAATGTTCAGTTAAAGAGATGGCTTGAGTGCCGAGGGCTGAAAAAGACGAGCCGACCTGATCCAGAGTTAGATTTTTTATCGACACCTTTTTCTTGTGTGCATTGCCTTATGTCACTGACAATGACATTCTCCTGTTTCAACAATCTATCCTTTACCACCATTTTTCTTATATATTATATCCTCTAGCTCTCTTACGTCTTCTACCGTTCTTGGGGGCAATTTACATTACTACTTTTGTGTAGCGCTCCCAAATTCTACTCAGTGACAGCCAGTGTTGTTAATAACAGCGTTAGAGTATAACGGTGTTAATTTTTTCAGTTGTGAGTATACTTTTCTCATCTTGGCAACGCCGTTACCGTTACTGAGGATGTAAAGGCTTGCATTACTATGCGTTACTATGTTGGTTGAATGACGCGAGGAAAGTCTGAGAGACACAGACTCACGGAGACGAGAGCGCAGAGCAGGAGTGGGGAGGCCGTCGGCAAAATCTTGACTTGAATCTATCTTTAAATGATGAAATCATTTTAAAACTTTCACATGTCGAAAGTAGACTGAAGGGAACTAATGCAATAGCGGGAGCAATTTTAACAGCTTTAACGGTTGATTCAAAACAATAAATAACTTCCAACCATAGCAAAGGTTACTATGTTTTTTTTTTGTTTTGGAATAAAAAACAAAAAACAAAAGAAAAACATGAAAGGTAACACCAGTTACTTTGCCAAGTACTCTTACATGCAGGTAACTGAGTTACTAACGCAGTTACTTTTTGGGAGAAGTAATTTGTAACTGTATTTAATTACTTTTTTAACAGTAAGATTAACAACACTGGTGACAAACAATGAACACTTTTTATTTTTTTCATGAATAATAAATCTTAATTCTATAATTTATTTACACTTCCCCCTTATGAAAGTTGTTTTTTTTTACAACAGAAAAGGTAACAGTGGCAGTCAGATAACATTTTACTTTTTTCAGGTCATTCATTGTCAGAAAGAAGCAGCACGGCAAAACGGCACGCTAAGTAAAAATATCAGAATGGCTTACCTCTTCGTCCTCTGTTGGACCAAGAGACAATATGTCATAATGTCTAGAGTTGTTTCTACAAGTTCCATAGCAGCAGTGTTTGATTGGCATGTTCTTTTTTGAAAGTTTACAGGAGAAAACAAGCAGAAATAACATGGATTGTCTACAATGATCCACTTCTGCGTTACGATGGTGACGTCATGGTCTAAAAATCTAAAAGTCGCGTTTTGAAATGTCTTTTTTTTTTTTGTCCAAATAACAATCATTTTTGAGGTGTCAAACAAAAGAGCCCGTATGGCGTGAGAGTTCAAGTCATCTTTGTGTATGAACGAAGTTGTTGAGTCAAATGGTTTGGGCGCTACATGCGAAGCTAGCATGAATAACAATTTGAGAACAATAGTAATCCATTTGTCCTATTTCATTCATTTCTAATATCAAAAACATACAGTGGGGCAAATAAGTATTTAGTCAACCACCAATTGTGCAAGTTCTCCTACTTGAAAAGATTAGCGAGGCCTGTAATTGTCAACATGGGTAAACCTCAACCATGAGAGACAGAATGTGGAAAAAAAACAGAAAATCACATTGTTTGATTTTTAAAGAATTTTTTTCCAAATTATAGTGGAAAATAAGTATTTGGTCACATAAAAACAAGCATGATTTATGGCTGTCAAAGAGGTCTAACTTCTTCTAACGGGGTCTAATGAGGCTCCACTCGTTACCTGTATTAATGGCACCTGTTTTAACTCATTATCCGTATAAACACCTGTCCACAACCTCAGTCAGTCACACTCCAAACTTCACTATGGCCAAGACCAAAGAGCTGTCGAAGGACACCAGAGACAAAATTGTAGACTTGCACCAGGCTGGGAAGACTGAATCTGCAATAGGTAAAACGCTTGGTGTAAAGAAATCAACTGTGGTAGCAATTATTTGAAAATGGAAGACATACAAGACCACTGATAATCTCCCTCTATCTGAGGCTCCATGCAAGATCTCACCCCGTGGTGTCAAAATAATAACAAGAACAGTGAGCAAAAATCCCAGAACCACACGGGGGGACCTAATGAATGACCTACAGAGAGCTGGGACCACAGTAACAAAGGCTGCTATCAGTAACACAATGCGCCGCCAGGGACTCAAATCCTGCACTGCCAGACGTGTCCCCCTGCTGAAGCCAGTACACATCCAGGCCCGACTGCGGTTCGCTAGAGAGCATTTGGATGATCCAGAAGAGGACTGGAAGAATGTGTTATGGTCAGATAAAACCAAAATCGAACTTTTCGGTAGAAACACAGGTTCTTGTGTTTGGAGGAGAAAGAATACTGAATTGCATCCGAAGAACACCATACCCACCTTTAAGCATGGGGGTGGAAACATCATGCTTTGGGGATATTTTTCTGCAAAGGGACCAGGACGACTGATCTGCGTAAAGGAAAGAATGAATGGGGCCATGTATGGAGAGATTTTGAGTGAAAATCTCCTTCCTTCAGCAAGGGCATTGAAGATGAGACGTGGCTGGGTCTTTCAGCATGACAATCATCCCAAACACACAGCCAGGGCAACAAAGGAGTGGCTTCAGTCTCCAGATCTCAATCCAATAGAAAATGTTTGGAGGGAGTTGAAAGTCCGTGTTGCCCAACGACAGCCCCAAAACATCACTGCTCTAGAGGAGATCTGCATGGAGGAATGGGCCAAAATACCAGCAACAGTGTGTGAAAAGCTTGTGAAGAGTTACAGAAAACTTTTGGCCTCAGTTTTTGCCAACAAAGGGTACATACCAAAGTATATAGATGAATTTTTGATATTGACCAAATACTTATTTTCCACCATGATTTGCAAATGAATTCTTTAAAAATAAAACAATGTGATTGTTGTTTTTTTTCCACATTCTGTCTCTCATGGTTGAGGTTTACCCATGTTGACAATTACAGGCCTCTCTAATATTTTCAAGTGGGAGAACTTGCACAATTAGTGGTTGACTAAATACTTATTTGCCCCACTGTATTAACATTTTGGTACCTTATCTGTCAGTGCGTGAATTCCATTCGCTCTGTTTTTCTTCTGACATTTCAAAAATGAATTCTGATTTTAATCTATATTTCATATGTATTGTTTAGCCATTTTTATGTTACTAATACCAATAAGACTAATGTCTTGTAATGACATTCTATTTTTGATTAACATTTTTACAACGCAGATTGCTCTGGTCAAGTACGGACAGCGATCCCCGTCAAATGCAGAATTGTCTAATTGTACTCCAAAAAACGAGAGCAACACACTCAAAGGTGAATTGTGTGAGGGGTCATGTGAACATTGCGGATTGTATTGAGGGCTTTTAACACTTCCAGATAAAGCTCTATTCACATCTGGCACTGACACAGCACATTCAGAGGTGCACCTTTCCCATCGCGTTGCTCACATGAAGGTCAGAGGATGCACTGGGTCTGTGGAGAGGACACTAAAGTTATTTCTAACCATCCGCGAAATGAGGACTGGCGGTCTGCTGTGCGCGGTGGGACTTTGTCTGTTAAATGCGGCTTTATCTGTTAAGATCTGCGCTTTTAACGTTCAGAGCTTTGGAGAAGCAAAGGCCAACAACAAGAAAGTTATGGGGATTCTACTGAAGGTACACGTTATCAGTGAATTTTGGCTAAACTTGAGAGGTGATTTTATGTGTTTCCTTCCCCAAGATTCTTTCCCGATGCGACTTGTGTCTCGTTCAGGAGGTCCGCGACTCCAAAGGGCGAGCAATACAAGCCTTGGTGAAAGATCTTAACAGGTTTGTCAGCCTGAAATGGTTTTAACACACTGATTAAACAGTGGAATGTTGTCAAATGGTATTCACAATTCATTCATCAAGACTCACACAGATCCATAACTATGGAATGTGTGGAATACAGTGCTGGCCAAAAGTATTGGCACCCCTGCAATTCTCTCAGATAATGCTCAATTTCTCCCAGAAAATGATTGCAATTACAAATACTTTGGTTGTAATATCTTCTTTTATTTTGCTTGCAATGAGAAAACACAAAAGAGAATGGGGGAAAAAATCATTATTGTTTTATAAAAAAAACTCCAAAATGTGCAGGACAAAAGTATTGGCACCCTTTGAAAATCATGTGATGCTTTCTAATTTGTGTAATTAACAGCACTTGTTACTTACCTGTTGCACATAACAGGTGGTGGCAATTACTAAATCACACTTGAAGCCAGTTAAAATGGATTAAAGTTGACTCAACCGCTGTCCTGTGTCCTTGTGTGTACCACATTGAGCATGGAGAGAAGAAAGAAGCCCAAAGAACTGTCTGAGGACTTGAGAAGCAAAATTGTGAAGAAGCATGGGCAATCTCAAGGCTACAAGTCCATCTCCAAAGACCTGAATGTTCCTGTGTCCACATGCGCAGTGTCATCAATAAGTGTAAAGCCCATGGCACTGTGGCTAACCTCCCTAGATGTGGATGGAAAAGAAAAATTGACCAGAGATTTCAACGAAACATTGTGCGGATGGTGGATAAAGAACCTTGACTAACATCCAAACAAGTTCAAGCTGTCCCACGGTCCGAGGGTACAACAGTGTCAACCCGTACTATCCGTTGGCATCTGAATGAAAAGGGGCTCTATGATAGGATACCCAGGAAGACCCCACTTCTGACTCAGAGACATAAAAAAGCCAGGCTGGAGTTTTCCATAACTTACCTGAGAAAGCCAAAAATGTTTTGGAAGAATGTTCTCTGGTATGATGAGACAATCGTAGAGATTTTGGGGGAAAGGCATCAACATACAGTTTACAGGGAAAAAATACGATCCACACTGTCAAACATCGCGGATGTTCCCTGATGTTTTGGGGTTGCTTTGCTAACTCTGGCACTGGACCGCTTGACCGTGTGCATAGCATTATGAAGACTGAAGACGACCAACAAATTTTGCAGCATAATGTAGGGCCCAGTGTGAGAAAGCTGGGTCTCCCTCAGAGATTATGGGTCTTCCAACAGGAAAATGACCCAAAACAAACTTCAAAAAGCACTAGAAAATGGTTTGAGAGAAAGCACTGTAGACTTCTAAAGTGTCCAGCAATGAGTCCAGACCTGAATCCTAAAGAACACCTGTGGAGAGATCTGAAAATAGCAGTTTGAAGAAGGCACCCTTCAAATCTCAGAGACCTGGAGCAGTTGGCCAAAGAAGAATGGTCTAAAATTCCAGCAGAGCATTGTAAGAAACTCATTGATTGAGTTTTGTGTAAAATGATAACGATTTAATCATTTTTTTTTCATTCTCTTTTGTGTTTTTTCATTGCAAGCAAAATAAATGAAGATATTACGACCAATGCATTTGTCATTGCAATCATTTTCTGGGAGAAATTTAGCATTATCTGACAGAATTGCAGGGGTGCCAATACTTTTGGCCAGCACAGTAAATATCATTTTGATAACGGTTTGCCTTTGAAACCTGAAAGGAAACTGATCAATCACAGGCAAAGATTCCGGCAGAATATAGAACTCAATGAAAAACAGTCGAGAATCATTGACTTTATTGTGAGACAAGTCGGTGTGGGCGCAGAGGATGCAGAGTACAGGGTTGGAAGGAGTCAACTGATTAGCTTTGGCGACCCCTAAAGGGAAAAGCTGAAAGGAAAAGAAGAAGCATTTCTAAGTTAAAGTGCCTGATAAAAAACTCTTAAATAGCATTATTATGGGAATTAAAATCATATTTTGAGACGATTTGACTATATACAACAAGTTGGCAAAGTGCAGATGACGAGAAACTAGTCTTTTAATCTGCCGTTTAGCCCGACCTGTCATTATACCGCTCTAGCGTCCCTAGCTGGATGAGGACGTCGGCAGGGTCACGATATCAGCTGATTTAGAATTCAGCCCATTGAGGGAGAAGATTCAGAACAAGGAAAATGTGACAGAGTGCAGCAAAATGTCATCAGTGTTTTAATCTCTCCAATATTTTGACAGGATATTCTTTTATCTACGTATTTTCCCCAATTCCTATATAAATAGTATGATAATGAAAAATAACAGTCTTGTGCTAAATGGAATATGAAATATTAAAAATGCATTTATTAAGTACAACAGGGCAAAAATACTGCATAATGGTCAGAATTGCTGACTTCTTGCACCTCCTTAACTGTGTTTTATGCCAGCGGTGTTAGTCCAGCTTTTGTCATTTCCCTGCCCTGGCTTCGGAGGGAAGAGCGTAAAGAAAACAGGAGGCGTGACAGCTAGCCGATATGCTAACCCGACTCGAGCGGCTTTTCCATGTCTATCCCTCGCCTTTCGAAAACGAAAAATCACACAAAGCTACCGCTGACTCGTGTCACACAGCAATGGGGTTGATTGTCTTCAAGGATCGGCCAGCCTCCGGCGGCAAGCAAGTTACGGCTCGTCGATCTGCTGCGGCCCCGGCAAACAGGCAGTGCTCATCGGCGAGAGACGGGAATGAATGCCGAAAATAGCGCATTCTCGGTGGACAAACTGGCCGAAGCGCTATGTGGGTGTGCACGCGAGGAGGACCAAGGGGGGTGGGAGTCTACACAATCGAAAACCAGAGACTAAAGTGGGGGGCTGCTCGGGGCCAAGCCGAGTAAAGTGCTCTGTGGGTGGGCACGCGAAGAGGACCAAGGGGGGTGTGCGACAAACCACCGGTTGTCGGCCGTGTGGCCTTCTTGGTGGACAGGGAGTATTGTCACCCACAAAATGCAAACCACCTCCTTATTAAATTATTTCCCATGATCAGAGTATTTGAGATTCTTCCTAGTAAACTAGGATCTTTTGGAAATCCAAAAAGCCTCACACCACTCTCCCTGCTGTAGCAACAAAAGCCTGCAGCACATTGGGCTGACGTGACGCAAAAATAAACAAATGAATCTGCAAAATCACCTGAATCCGCAGTCCTTCTGCATGCCATATAGTAATTGTGAGATGGTTACCAGGCTGAGGTCACGTTCGCCTTCTTCTTCAACCTGAGACTCGAGCCCGAAGTCACTCATTTTCATGGTGCGGGATTAAAAAAATTGAATAAATATATTGACACACACATCCAAGCGGTCCATTTCATTCAGGCGCATAAAATACTGCGTGTAATATGAAAAACAGCATCTCTTATTAAAGTGCAAAATAAATAGAAGAAAACGTGTTTTTATCATTCTAATATTTTTTAATTCACAGTTAATGTGAAAAAATAAAGGGCTGTTCGGTAGAGGTGTGCATCGACACCGCCCTCACGATTCGATTCGATTACGATTCGGAAGGCCACGATTCGATTCGATTCGATTCAGAGGGTCACGATTCGATTCGGTTCGATTCCGCAATGCATTGCGATGCATGAAAGCCTGGGATGCATTAAAATTCTAAAGCAAAGCATATTTTTCGTGAATCATGAGCCAACACAAGCGGACAGACATTAAACAACTTTTTATTGGCTCTTGTGTCACTCCTGGTTGAAGTCAAATGAAAATAGTATACTTTCATATATATCTTTAAAAAAACAATAAAAAAAACAGATCACAGCATTTAATTAGTGCTTTGAATGTGACCAGGGCTTTCTCTCTTTTTTTTTTTTTTTTACACACAGTAGCAGCCTTTCACACAGTGCAACATCTGAACTCCTGTGCAAAATCAGTAATAACAGTCACTGTATTTTAGTCACAACGACCCATCAATAAAAATATTCAAGTAAATATTAAAGAAAACGACAAAGAAAATATTGTAGTGCAGCAGCATCTTTATCGCAATCTCAATCCAGGGATCAGTTCAGTTGCAAACAAAACATCAACTAAATTGCAATGTAGAACAAAAGTAAAATGTAGCCCTAGCCTATCTTATATCTATAATATTTCTCGCTCCCTCTTTCTCCGTTTCAGCCATTGTTATGTTATATCCTATCTCTCTGCTCTCTCGATTACAACTGCGCTTGTCTGTGACGTTACTCCGGTAAGGAAGCGGATTTGGGTTCCTCGTCCCCCCTGCGTAGAGGTTAGATCTTGTGCCCGAACCCGACCCGACCCAAAATGTTAAGCATTCATGTTTCGGTTGGTCGGGTCGGGCCGCCGCGCCGGACTAATAAATTATTAAAAAAGAAAAAAAAAAAAAAATGCGCAGAGGGCTGTGGTGCAGCCCTCTTTTTCTTCTTCTCCTCCCGTTATTTCGTTGTGTGAATGCTTTTATAATTCTCATAAAAATATGTAGACTATTTAAATATTGAGTAAACTTGCGTTTTTTTCCTGCCAACTGAGAATTCGTTACAAAAGACACTTTTATTTACGCACACAAAGGCAAATGTGCAGTGGCGCCCCCAGGGGGTGGCCAGGGGTGGCCACGGCCACCCCTATAAATTGGTTGGCCACCCCACTGGCCACCCCGCTTGCCAGTATATCGTTAGATTGTTGTAGCATCAGTTATGCATTTCATCCCAAATGAATGCATTTATTTTGTTTTGTTAAATGTAGGGCTGTCAAATTTATCATGTTACGGGTGGTGATTATTTTTTAAAATTAATGACGTCAAAATATTTATTGCAATTAACGCATTCGCTGTACGACTCATTCACGCATTGCAGCAAACAGCCTACAATGGCGCCGTTTTACTTATATACAGAGATAAGAGGCAGAGTGGAGTAGATACAAGCATTCATTTGGGCCGTGCTTTTAATTGGCAAAAGCTTTTTCATCTCTCCCACAGCACCAATAAATATTGTGGGAAGCGACGTGGGGAAAAATGATAGGAGTTGATCTTTTTCTTAACACCCTGAAGTGTACCCAACTCAGAGAAGATATAGCATTTGCAGCCACCACACACAGTCATGGTTGCACCACTTCCCATTATGCATTTGGGCAGAACAGTTAAGTCGCTACAGTATCATTTACTGAAAGTTCAACAAATACATTAGATGGCAATATTTAGTCACAATATACAAACTCACATTTATCCTTTAAGAATTACAAGTCTTTCTATCCGTGGATCCCTTTCACAGAAAGAATGTTAATAAAGTTAATGCCATTTTGTGGATTTATTGTTGCAATAAACAAATACAGTACTTATGTACAAGGATGTTGAATGTATATATCCGTCTTGTCTTATCTTTCCATTCCAACAATAATTTACAGAAAAATATGGCATATTTTAGAGATGGTTTGAATTGCGATTAATTACGATTAATTAATTTTTAAGCTCTGATTAACTCGATTAAAAATTTTAATCATTTGACAGCCCTAGTTAAATGTACACCTTATGCCTAATATATACATAACACAATAAAACCGAATTGTTGTGGAACTCAAAATGTTGACTGGACAGTAATGGACTAGGCACATTAAATCATTAGTAACATCAAATATTACACTATACACCAAAGTATATCAGTAGCCGTGTCCTTAAGTCTAAGTTTTCCCCTGACCTTTTTACTGCGACAATATAATGAAAACCTGAAATTATGGCTTTTAGTTTTGGCCACCCCAAGATTTTAAGTGGCCCCATCTGGCCACCCGTATGAAAAATTTCTGGAGGCGCCACTGCAAATGTGATCCTTTTGAATCTTCTCCTTTGTGTGTCTGTAAAACCGTGTTTTGTTTTTTTTTTAATCAAACTTTTCCAGCGTTATTTCGTTGTGTAAATGCTTCTATAAATTTCATAAAAATATGTAGACTATTCAAATATTGAGTAAACTTGCGTTTTTTTTCTGCCAACTGAGAATTCGTTACGAAAGACACTTTTATTTATGCACACAAAGGCAAATGTGATCCTTTCGAATCTTGTCCTCTGTGTGTCTGTAAAACCCTGTTTTTTGTTTTTTTTTTAATCAAACTTTCCCAGAGTTATTTCGTTGTGTAAATGCTTCTATAAATTTCATAAAAATATGTAGACTATTTAAATATTGAGTAAACTTGCGTTTTTTTTCTGCCAACTGAGAATTTGTTACGAAAGACACTTTTATTTATGCACACACAGGCGAATGTGATCCTTTTGAATCTTCTCCTCTGTGTGTCTGTAAAACCGTGTTTTTTTTTTAAATATTAAACTTTCCCAGCGTTATTTTGTTGAGTAAATGCTTTTATAAATCTCTTAGAAATGTGTAGACTATTTAAATATTGAGTAAACTTGCGTTTTTTGTCTGCCAACTGAGAATTTGTTAGGAAAGACACTTTTATTTATGCACACAAAGGCAAGTGTGATCCTTTCGAATCTTCTCCTCTGTGTGTCTGCAAAACCGTGTTTTTTTAATATTAAATTTTCCCAGCATTATTTCGTTGTGTAAAGGCTTTTATAACTCTTATAAAAATATGTAGACTATTTAAACAGTAAGAAAACTTGAAGAAATGAAAATAAATTGCTGCTGCTGCTGCGTTTTTTTTTTTCCGCATCACTCGGCTCGGGCATGCAAATCTACTGGACTGTCTCAGGAAATTAGAATACACAATATTCTAATTTTTTGAGACAGTCCTGTACAGTCGCCAGATCCATATTTGATGCCTAGATCGATGATTTTTGACCGGCTGCCTTCACCGTCTCTGCCTGACCCTGATATTTACAACTATCTTGTCCACACAAAATCAGCCTATTCTCACGAAAGTTTGAAAAACTTTAAGAGCTTGGAGGCTTATAAATGCTACGTTGCTGGTTGGGTGAAACAGGTCCTCGTACACGAAAATTCGGCAGGAATCTTGTGCTCCGAAGGTGAGTTACGAAATTTTCAATTCAAAATCTTTTGTTCTTGCTAACATCCACTGTCAAGTCTAATGTATTTCATGTCATTTGTCAATGGAGCTAGGGCTTTTAATGTTTATATGGTTTAGCGATAGCACTCACTACATACATACGTGTATGTTGTCGGCGATTAGCCTAGCAATGATCTTAATTGTGGTTATTTATCAGCCCCGTAGACGAGGCCAGTTTCTTTCACTTGGTACCAGCTAAATATTATTCAAAAAATAACGATGGTGGAAGAAAGGGAAGTCACAAACATCTTGAATTTGAAACTATGTCGTACTACGTCGTATGTTGTCGGCGATTAGCCTAGCAATGATCTTAATTGTGGTTATTTGTCAGCCCCGTAGACGAGGCCAGTTTCTTTCACTTGGTACCAGCTAAATATTATTCAAAAAATAACGATGGTGGAAGAAAGGGAAGTCACAAATATCTTGAATTTGAAACTATGTCGTACTACGTCGTATGTTGTCGGCGATTAGCCTAGCAATGATCTTAATTGTGGTTGTCAGGCCAAAACCCTCTAAATATACTGGACTGTCTCAGGAAATTAGAATACACAATATTCTAATTTTTTGAGGAAATTAGAATATTGTGTATTCTAATTTCCTGAGACAGTCCTGTATATATACACAGGACTGTCTCAAAAAATTAGAATATTGTGTATTCTAATTTCCTGAGACAGTCCAGTATAGAACGAAGCTTTTCCACATAACGCCTTTTATGCAACAGATCCAGTGAGTTTGTGGCATCAGAAAGCACCGGGTCTTCCATGAAATGCATTTTAAATTCCGCCATCAATTGAAAACAATGCTAATACAGAGTCAAAATGACGGACAAGTGGGCGGAACCATACAGCGAGCACGTGGTACGTGGGTAGGCCCTATACCAACGGGCCGTGTCGGGTTGGGCTGGAATTGTTTTAGGCCCGATCTAACCTCTACGGGCTTGCTTTGAATGTAAAGTAGCTCTCTCTACAGGTAAACATGAGAATAACAATACAAATGGGGAAACCAAATACATTGCATCACCGGAATTGCGCAGGGAAGATTTTTTAACGTACTTATATTTTAAAATGCGCTGAATCGATTCAGCGTGTTGCCCGCATCGAATCGAATCGTCCCTGCCCCGCATCGGGATGCATCGCCGCATCAATTATTGTTGACACCCTTACTGTTCGGTCCCTGTATGACCGGTTTGGTCCACATTGTCGGCAGTAAGTTGGATTTCGTTCCCAGTGAGCGTTGGACTCTGCCAAGGTTGCCCTTTCACCAATTCTAATCATAACTTTTATGGACAGAATTTCTAGGCACAGCCAAAGCTTTGAGGGGTTCTGGTTTGCTGGCCTCAGCATTGCATCTCTGCTTTTTGCAGATGATGTGGTGCTGTTGGCTTCACTAAGCCGAGATCTCCAACTCTCACTGGAGCGGTACACAGAGTGTGAAGTGGTCATTACCTACAAATCTGAGACCGTGGTCCTCAGTCGGGAAAGGGTGGCGTGTTGGCTGATCTTGGGTGACGCTCCAAGGGCTTGAAGGATGTTCCCCAGTGACGAGTGACATAAAGGTCCTTCTAAAAAAAAATTAGCATATTGTGATAAAGTTCATTATTTTCTGTAATGTACTGATAAACATTAGACTTTCATATATTTTAGATTCATTACACACAACTGAAGTAGTTCAAGCCTTTTATTGTTTTAATATTGATGATTTGGGCAAAAAAGTCAAGAAAAACCAAAAATCCCTATCTCAAAAAATTAGCATATCATGAAAAGGTACTCTAAAGAAGCTACTAACCTAACCATCTGAATCAATGAATTAACTCAAAACCCCTGCAAAAGATTCCTGAGGCTTTTAAAAACTCCCAGTCTGGTTCATTACTCAAAACCGCAATCATGGGCAAGACTGCCGACCTGACTGCTTGCTGTCCAGAAGGCCATCATTGACACCCTGGAGCAAGAGGCTAAGACACAGAAAGAAATTTCTGAGCGAATAGGCTGTTCCCAGAGTGCTGTATCAAGGCACCTCAGTGGGAAGTCTGTGGGAAGGAAAAAGTGTGGCAGGAAACGCTGCACAACCAGAAGAGGTGACCGCACCCTGAGAAAGATTGTGGAGAAGGGGCGATTCCAGACCTTGGGGGACCTCCAGAAACAGTGGACTGAGTCTGGAGTAGAAACATCCAGAGCCAACGTGCACAGGCCTGTGCTGGAAATGGGCTACAGGTGCCGCATTCCCCAGGTCAAGCCACTTTTGAACCTGAAACAGCGGCAGAAGCGCCTGACCAGGGCTACAGAGAAGCAGCACTGGACTGTTGCTCAGTGGTCCAAAGTACTTTTTTCAGATGAAAGCAAATTTTGCATGTCATTCGGAAATCAAGGTGCAAGAGTTTGACGGAAGACTGGAGAGAAGGAAATGCCAAAATGCAGGAAGTCCAGTGTCAAGTACCCACAGTCAGTGATGGTCTGGGGTGCCATGTCAGCTGCTGGTGTTGGTCTACTGTGTTTTATCAAGGGCAGGGTCAATGCAGCTAGCTATTGGGAGATTTTGGAGCACTTCATGCTTCCATCTTCTGAAAAGCTTTATGGAGATGAAGATTTCATTTTTCAGCACGGCCTGGCAACCTGCTCACAGTGCCAAAACCACTGGTAAATGGTTTACTGACCATGGCATTACTGTGCTCAATTGACCTGCCAACTCTCCTGACCTGAACCCCATAGAGAATCTGTGGGATATTGTGAAGAGGAAGTTGAGAGACAACAGACCCAACGCTGTGGATGAGTTTAAGGCCACTATCGAAGCATCCTGGGCCTCCATAACACCTCAGCAGTGCCACAGGCTGATTGCCTCCATGCCACGCCGCATTGAAGCAGTCATTTCTGCAAAAGGATTCCCGACCAAGTATTGAGTGCATAGCTAATATAATTAATTGAATGTTGACTTTTTTTGTATTAAAAACACTTTTTTGTATTGGTCGGATGAAATATGCTCATTTTTTGAGATAGGGATTTTTTGGTTTTTCTTTACTTTTTTTTTGCCAAAATCATCAATATTAAAACAATAAAAAGCTTGAACTACTTCAGTTGTGTGTAATGTATCTAAAATATATGAAAGTCTAATGTTTATCAGTACATTACAGAAAATAATGAACTTTATCACAATATGCAAATTTTTTTAGAAGGACTACATTGTCAAAGGCGGCCTTTAGATCAATGAATCCGATGTACAGATGGTGGTCTTTACGGAATTGTGGAGCAATTGGGCATGACGCCAGCCTGATGGGGAAAGCAGCGGCTCCTTATAGAGGGAAAGGCACGACTATAAGCAAGGTCCTGGTGAAAACCCTGCCAGGAATAGAGCAGGGTTATGCCTTTACCACAGAGGCAGACACTGAATGTGACAGTGGGACATTAAATGGGACATCATCATTGGTGTGATTTTTTTCCCACAGGTTTGACAAACTCAACTCGTACTCCCATGTGGAAAGCGAGAGACTGGGAAGGAAAACCTACAAGGAGCAGTACGTCTACATTTACAGGTAAAATCAGTCAATGCTAGCGTTGTCCTATAATGACTTTTCAACTGGTATCCTGATGTTGTCCAACTCCAAAATCTGATATCAAACCAGTACGTGATCCTGCACTTAATGTGTTATTGCTAATTGTATTGTGATGCCCCACTGTATGATTTAATAATGGTAAATGTAAAAAAAGACTTTCCTTATAAAATATATAAATAATAAATACAGTATATGACATTTTGTGAAAAATAAGAGAACAAATCCAACTTAACTTATAGAAAAGGTGCTAAAATAATGTCCTATGTAAATCAGATACAGTGGTACCTCTCCTGACGAATGTCTCTACATACAGAATTTTCAGGGCAAGACACACCTCAATGGGAAAATATTGCCTCTTGTTAAGTAAGAAATTTCAGGGTACAAAAGGCAAAAATACAGTATGGCTGGTACTCGCAGCTCCCAGAGTTTACTGAACGAAACATACTTAAAGCTGCTCTGCCATTGGCTATTGCCTAGCATTCCTGGCAATTCAATTGGCTAAGAGCGACCTCTACTGTATGTGTACGTGTGTATCCCAGCGTCATGTGCACTTGGCCCTTGTGTTTCGACAGCTTCACATGAGTATTAACTTTTATTGGTGGGCTTTTATTGGGGAGCTTGGAACGCATTAGGGCACTTACATGGAAAATGCACAACTACTTACAAAATTTTCAAGTTAAGAAAGTACTTCCAGAACCAATTAGTTTTGTCAGTAGAGGTACCATACCACTGTAAATTGAAATGAAATGAGCCAAAATGTTCGTGATTAAATAAAAAGAATAACACCAGTTACCCCCAAAGAGCCACTAGGGGGCGACCAAAGCATTACGAATACAGGCATATGACATCCCGTTGCAATGAAAATTCCTAAAATGTAATTTGGCGGGCTTTTGCTCAGATTTTAATTATAGTGCGGGCCAAAAATATTGGCACCCCTACAATTTTGTCAGATAATGCATAATTTTCCCAGAAAATGATTGCAATTACAAATGCTTTGGTAGTATATCTTCATTTATGTTGCTTGCATTGAAAAAAAAAAACACACACAAAATGATTTTTTTTTTCACCATTCTCTTATCATTTCACACAAAACTCAAAAAACCCTAACCCTAAACCCTAACCCGAAACGTCATGTAAAACTTCTCTAATTTGTGTAATTAATAGCACCTGTTACTTACCTATGGCAATAACTAAATCACACGTGCAGCCAGTTAAAATGGATTTAAGTTGACTCAACCTCTGTCCTGTTTCCTTGTGTGTACCACATTGAGTATGAAGAAAGGAAAGAAGACCAAGAACTGTCTGAGGACTTCAGAAACAAAATTGTGCGGAAGCATGGGCAATCTCAAGGCTACAAGTCCATCTCCAAAGACCTGAATGGTCCTGTCTTTACTGTGCGCAGTTTCATCAATAAGTGTAAAGCCCACTGCACTGTGGCTAACTTCCCTAGATGTGGACGGAAAAGAGGATTTTAACGAAAGATTGTGCGGATGGTAGATAACGAACCTCGACTAACATCCAAACAAGTTCAAGCTGTCCCGCAGTCCGAGAGTACAACAGTGTCAACCCGTACTATCCGTCGGCGTCTGAATGAAAAAGGACTCTATGGTAGGATACCCAGGAAGACCACACTTCTGACCCAGAGACATACAAAAGCCAGGTTGGAGTTTGCCAATACTTATCAGAGAAAGCCAAAAACATTTTGGAAGAATGTTCTCTGGTCAGATGAGACAAAAGTAGAGCTTTTTGTTAAAACGAATCAACAAAGAGTTTACAGAAAAAAAACAAGGCCTTCACAGAAAAGAACACGGTCCCCACAGTCAAACATGGCGGAGGTCCCCTGATGTTTCAGGGCTGCTTTGCTACCTCTGGCACTGGACTGCTTGACCATGTGCATGGCATTATGAAGTCTGAAGACTACCAACAAATTTTGCAGCATAACATAGGGCGCAGTGTGAGAAAGCTGAGTCTCCCTCAGAGGTCATGGGTCTTCCAGGTGGACAATGACCCAAAACACACTTCAAAAACCACTAGAAAATGGTTTTGAGAGAAAGCCCTGGAGACTTCTAAAGTGGCCAGCAATGAGTCCGAATCCCATAGAACACCTTTGGAGAGATCTGAAAATGGCAGTTTGGAGAAGGCAACCTTCAAATCTCAAAGACCTGAAGCAGTTGGCCAAAGAAAAATGTTCTAAAATTCCAGCAGAGCATTGTAAGAAACTCATTGATGGATACCGGAAGCGGTTGTTCGCAGTTATTTGTCTAAAGGTTGTCTACCAAGTATTAGGCTGAGGGTGCCAATACTTTTGTCTGGCCCATTTTTGGAGTTTTGTGTAAAATGATAAGAGAATGGCAAAAAAAAAAAAAAAAAAAAAAAAAAAATCACATTGTGTTTTTGCAAAATCAATGAAGATATTTCTATCACAGCATTTGTAATTGCAATCATTTTCTGGGAGAAATTGAGCATTATCTGACAGAATTGCAGGGATGCCAATACTTTTGGCCAGCAGTGTATAGTGATTTATATTATTACTTTTCTTAGTGACTATTTCTTTCTAGTGACGCAGTGGGTATGCGTGATGAGTTCATAATTCATTATTTGTCATTTATTGTTCATTATATTTGTGCAAATGCTCACTTAACAAATCCTAAGCATGTGTCTTCTGGAGATCACGAGTGGTTATTCTAAGCATGATCGTTTTATGCATAAAAACTGCAAACTAGTATGTTGTTTAACACCTTACTATACATACTGACACAGAACCAATAACTTACGACGCTTTTATAGACAGATATTAGAAGGCAGCTGAGTTATTGGACAACTCTAGTTAGAATTGTCAAACGAGCAGGAACAATTCAGCCGAGTCTTTTCTTCACAGAAACAATGTGCTGACGGTGAAGGAGCAGTATCAGTATCCGAAATTCGAGGAGAAGGAAGCCAATTCCACTGAAGTCTTTTCCAGAGAACCGTTCATTGTTCGCTTTTACTCGCCTACTACACGTAAGTTAAGGACACGACTGCACAACCACTAGATTTGTAACAAAATATCGTTTGACGATATATCAAGACATCACGATAAACACGAAGCTCAATACAGGTAGTCTCTGGGTTCCGAACGAGTTCCAGTTCTACGCTGGCGACGTAACCTGAATATCCGTGTAAGTCGGAATTAACTCTTTAAGTACCCTGAAATAACTATCCAAAAAGTCCAAAAGTATTGTATTTTGTTTAATGATGGAGGATACACTGCCCTCTGGTGGTAGCATTTGGTCTGGCTGGACTGTCACCTTGTATAACTGAGAAGCAGACTCCGACGATGACTTTGATAAAGGAAAGCTGTGCTCTGATTTGGCCCACGGAAGGCTGTAAGTTGTTTCAGCTAATATATATTTGTGTATGCATTTGTAATTAAAGTGCGTACGACAGGTTAAAAAAATGTTAAAGAGCATTATTATGTGAATTAGAATCAATATTTTGAGACGACTTGACTGTATACAACAATTTGGCAAAGCGCAGATGATGAGAAATTTGTCTTTTAATCTGCCGTTTAGTCACGTCTACCATTATAGGGCTCTAGCGTCCCCAACAGGAGAATGACGTCGGCAGGGTCATTGTTTTATCTGATTTAGAATTCGAACATTGAGGGTGATTTATTCAGAACGAGGAAAAAGTCCTTGTTTCAATCTCTCTACTCCAGTATTTTTACAGGATATTCTTTTTATCCAAGTATTTTTACATAATTGCTAAATAAATGATATAGTCATGACAAATAACGGTCTTGTGCTAAATGGAATATGAAATATTAAAAATGCATGCATTTAGTACGGCATGGCAAAATTACTCCAAAATCGACTTCATCTTTACTGTCGCACCTCCCGAACGATATTTTATGCCACCGTAGTTAGTCCGGCTTTTGTAATTTCCCTGCCCTTTGGAGATTGTAAACAAACATAGAGGCGTTACAGCTAGCCGACATGCTAACCAGAACCGAGTGGCGTCTCAGACTTTTCGCTTTTCGAAGCGAAAAATCACACAAAACTAGCCCGGATCAATTCACACGGCGGCGGGGTTGTCGATTGACTTCGCCCGTCGGCGAGCAAGTTACAACTCGTCGTTCCCCTGCTGCGGGCAAGGAGAGCTCGTTAGCGGGGAAGCAGCTGGACAATGACCGTCGGACAAACAGGCCAACGTTGGAGGAGCGCGTAGCTGCCACATGGTCAACATGAATGTGGCGTAAATTAATGCTTAATTAAATGGTGAAGACGTAAACAGTGAGAGATCGGCGTGTAGTTGCTGTGGGCAGCTAACAAGGCAGGATGTGTCTTAGGAGAACTTTTCTACATGTCTGTCCATGATCCAACGTAAATAAATATTCCTTTATTTAAAGTGATTCTCTTACTTAAATACATGTAGGCTCTAATAAACCACAATTGTTCCCTTGTACTAAAATATGTTGTTAGAAACACATAAAATGTTAAATCAATGGCAATATTTCATAATATTTAGTCCATATTTTGACCGTTAGTGGGCGCCATAGTTTGCGGGCTCGCAGTGATGACATCATCTTTCCAAATGTGTAGCATGTTCAACAATTGCTTATTGCTGCCTAAACTCGCGAAGTAAAATGCCACAATGTGCTGCTTTTGGATGCAATTTCCAGTCAAATGGTAACGAGGGGAGTGAAGTGAGTGGTCAAGGTGGAATTATTATTTTTAGTGAATAAATGTAAATAAGTGGAAGCTTCTCCCCCTTTTTGGTACTTTTATACACGTATCCTAGCTACCACGCGTTACAACTGGCGCCCGAACATTTTTCCTGGATCCTCAGTCAAGTAAGCGATCCGTCTATTTTCTGGATCCGACGGTCGCACCGCGTCTGCAATATTGGTTTCGGATCTGTCCATTTTTTTGATTCGTCGGTCCCACAGCGGCCTTTCGGATCAGTCTATTTTGTGGAATCGACGGCCTGATCGCGGCTGCGACATTGCCATGGGATCGGTCTAATTCCTGGATCTTCGAGTGGGTAAAAAACGCGGATTTGGATTACTATTGCTATCTTTTTTGTTGACTATTCTTTGTGGGAGTTTTCCCCAAATCATACCAAATAATCGAAGCACTATGGCACGCTACAGTGACGACAGTGACTCTGACGTGGACCATACAACAATGTTGGAGTTCATCAGGGAACGTGTGTTTGCATACTGCTGAGCTCTCGAGTGAAGAGTGGCCAAGGTGGAAATATTATTTTTTGTGAATAAATGTGCATAGGTGGAAGCTTCTCCTCTTTTTGGTACTTTTATACCTACCACGCGTTACAATGTACAAGACATGGATTACACAAGGTGTGCTCTTTGGCCTGTACTGTATGTAAAGCACACGACAGCTCTGGATGCTAACAATCTACATAAATATATTGGGATAAGTTTGAAAATACAATATGCTTACCTTGAATATCTGCTAATAAAACTGGAGTTCCAAACAGCATACACTCTCGCTCCCAACCGGAGTTCCCAACAGCACTTTCTCGCATCACCAGTTATGCCCACCTTTTGTCTTATCAGGTATTTGCTGCACGCATTTTTCCCTGAAGCTCGTCTTGTGAACGACCGACAGTGCTGTCCTGCTCTTCACTTTTCAGATCTGGTTCAAATAGGAAGGGTAGAATTGACGACATGTCGGGAAAGCTAACAGTGACACGTTGGAATTTCGGCAACTGGACCGGTGACGTCACGCACTGCGATGTAACAAGAATGGTGACCTATCACTTAAAATAATTTTACAAAATTAATTAAAACAAAAACATTAAGAGGGGTTTTAATATCAAATTATTATAACTCATACTAACATTTATCTTTTAAGAATTACTTGTCTTAACAATAGAGGATCCCTTTAAAGAACGTTTGTAGTGTTTACTTAGTAATTGCTGGATTCGTGGCCATTTTAACACAAAAGTGCAACCAACATTGTGACAGCCAATGCCGACCAAAAAGAGCACCAGTGGGCAACACGGGACAAGGCTGTGAACGTGTCCAACCCGCGTCATTGTCAGGACATCTCTACATGTGTGAAAGCAATGATACGAGTAAATCCCGCGTCACTTTACACGGGAATTTCCCTGGATATGTGTGTGAAAAGCGCTCGACTAAAACAATTTTTTTTTTAATGACATAGTTTTGTGTTATGTATTTTTTTTTTTCTATTGTAAAATGACGCATTGTGACCCTGGCATATCGAGGTGCATCGTATTGTGAGTTTAGGTGTATCGTCTCATCCCTAATGATGTTTTTCTTCAAGTCATGAAGGATCTGGTTTTAATCGGCCAGCACACCAGTCCCAAAAGTGCCATGAAAGAGATGGATGAGTTGTATTTCGTGTTCAAAGAGATCTACAAGAAGTGGAAGACCGAGGTTCAGTTTCCGACACGACAGCGCCCATTCGTTCAGCGTTGTTTCCTTCACATACTTGATGATGAAATGTGGAAAACCTTTGTCCTAGAATGTGATGATCTTGGGTGACCTGAACGCCGCTTGTGGCTACGTCACCATCAAAGGCTGGCGAGGCGTCCGCCTGAGAAGCGACCCCAAATTTCGGTGGCTGATCGGGGACGAGCAGGACACGACCGTTCGGGAGAAGACGCGCTGTGCGTACGACAGGTCGGAATTAGTGGCGTTAAGAACATCACGTTTCAGCGCCGTCAGTGGCACTGAAACACGATGAACATCTCCGACTACCTTTTAAGAGCATTGCATTCCATCCGTGAAGGCTTTCCGCAGCATTCACGACAATGTAGCAACATAACAATTGACTATTTTCATCCCCGATTCAGGATTATCGTCCACGGACGCGAGTTGATTTCCAAAATAGTGCCCGGCTCTGCTCGACCGTTCAACTTTAAGGAGAATTTCAATCTGACAGAGGATGAGGTAAATGTCCCTAACATGTTACAGTACAAAAAACTTTATACAGGTAAAATTCTAATTTTATTAAAACACTGAGAGGGGTTTGAATATCAAATTATTATAAGTCATACTAACATTTATCTTTTAAGAACTATAGCCTATGTCTTTCTATTCGTGGTTCCCTTTAAGTACCCAAAAATACCTCATAAATCTCAAGATAACTATCCAAAAACATGCATTACACGTCATTGTACTGTCCTTGCCAAGACGTTGGGGCTAAGTCCTAGCTAGCAAAGGTGGGTAGTAACCATAGGCGGAGTTTGACTTTTGGGGGCACAACATGCTGATGACCATGAAATACAGTGCATTGACTTCATAATGTATTGACGGCTCAGATCAGTCATATACTGCACCTCACATTCAAGTAGGGGGGCACCCACATCAAGAGGAGCTATTGACAAACACACGCACGCAGCGATCTAACGCCGGATTTCTATTGAAAAAGTACGAAAGCTGTACCGCATACAAACAGGAAGGATTGTCTTAGGAGTGATTTGTTCGAAGATTCAAGGTCATTATTATATTTTTCGTACCATGCATGCATTTTGAAACGTTGTGAAAAAAAATCAATGGGAGAAATTAGCCGCTACTGCATTGGCATCATAGTTTGCAATATTTACGTAAAGTAAATGCTAACTGCACCGTTTTTTGCTTTTAACTAAGAATCATGACTGTTTTACGTCCATATCTATAAGAAATCCGGGGATTTAAGCATTTATTCACATGAATTTTCACCGGAAAAGCTCTGTTTACATCAGGCGGCTGCTAGCTACATTCACTAACAGAGTGGAATTGTATTTCGACATATTTACGTACAATATACGCTGATTGCACAGTTTTTTGTTGTTGTTGCTTTTAACCAAGAATCGAGACTGTTTTATGTCCATATCTATAAAAAATTCTGGGACTTAAGCATTTATTCACAAGAATTTTCACCGGAAAAGCTCTGTTTACATAAGGGGGGCGCTAGCTAAATTTACCAACAGACTAGCATTGTACTTTGACAGATTTACATAAAGTAAATGCTAACTGCACTTTTTTTTGCTTTTAACGAAGAATCTAGACTGTTTTACGTCCATATCTATAAGGAATTCGGCAATTTAAGCATTTATTCACAAGAATTTTCACCAGTAAACTCTGTTTACATCAAGCGGCCACAAGCTACATTCACTAACAGACTAGCATTGTACTGCGACATATTTACGCTAAATGAATGCTAACTGCACTTAAAAAAATGTTTTTTTTTTTAAAAAACAAGACTATTTTACGTCCATATCTATGAAGAATTCAGGGATTTAAGCATTTATTCACAAGAATTTTCACCGGTAAAGCTCTGTTTACATCAAGCGGCTGCTAGCTACATTCACTAACAGAATAGCATTGTACTTCAACATATTTACGTAAAATAAACGCTAACTGCACGTTTGTTTTTTTAGCTTTTAACAAAGAATCAAGACTGTTTTACATTCATATCTATAAAGAATTCTAGGATTTAAGCATTTATTCAAAAGAATTTTCATCGGAAAAGCTGTTTACATCCAGCGGCTCCTAGGTACATTCACTAACAGACTAGCATTGTAATTTTACATGTTTACGTAAAATAAATGCTAATTGCACGTTTTTTGTTGTTGTTGTTGCTTTTAACCAAGAATCGAGACTGTTTTATGTCCATATCTATAAAGAATTCAGGGATTTAAGCATTTATTCACAAGAATTTTCACCGAAAAAAGCTTTGATTACATGAGGCGGCCGCTAGCTACATTCACTAACAGACAAGTATTATACGTTAACATATTTATGTAAAATAAACGCAAACTGCACTTTTTTTTTTTTTTTTTTTGCTTTTAACCAAGAATCGAGACTGTTTTACGTCCCTATCTATAAAGAATTCTGGGATTTAAGCATTTATTCACAAGAATTTTCACCAGAAAAGCTGTTTACATCAGGTGAGCGCTAGCTACATTCACTAACAGACTAGCATCACATTCTACATATTTACGTAAAATAAATGCTAACCGCACATTTTTTTTGTTTTTGCTTTGCCTTTAACCAAGAATCGAGACTGTTTTATGTCCATATCTATAAAGAATTTGGGGGTTTAAGCACACAAGAATTTTCAGCGAAAAAAGCTCTTTGTCCGTGATTCCACTCGGTCAGCTTTGACAGCCTCGCCAAAAATGCAGGCCCCCTATTTATCGGCCCCGCGTCCCGTCAATACATGATGAAGTCTATGCGCATTCTCAGCAATAAAATTAACTTACAAGACTATTTATAATAATACGTTGAAAATGAATGTTTTCCATCATTCTTGAGGGAATTCTAAATCAGGCCGCTTAGGACAGCTATACTTTTCGCCAAGATGGTACACCCACCGGTGTCGTGCCAATGTAGTTACCCCCGTCAAAAATTGTATACCCTCGGTGGAGCCACTGCGCTGCACTGATTTGCTTGATTTCCGTGTTATGGTGATGTTTATTATCTACGAGGTTTTAAAACATGGCCCATCCATCAAAAAAAAACAACTTTTTTTTGGCCATATAACGTAGCATATATACTGAACGTAAAAAAAAGGCAATGTTTTACTGTTTTACTCGTAGGATGACCTATAACTGTTATTACTGTAATTCAAGTCCTATATGGAGTTTCTCCAGTTTAATAAATGTCGATGTCAAAAATATATAACTGTGGTTCTTTTCTGGTTTTAATTATTTAAGTTGACATAACTCATAACTAATGTGTGTGTGTGCGCTCCTGCGGCCAGGGGATACAATTTTTGACAGTGGTAACTACATTGGCAAGACACCGGTGGTGGCTGTGTTGTACAGTTACTGTCTTAAGTGGGGAAAATTGAAACTCATTTTGGTGGTGCTCTCTGGCATTTCATGGTCCACATTTTCAATCCTTGGTTCTTGCTCCATAGTTGTTGTCGCTTTTGAAAGCTTAGGTTTGAAAAAAATTACATATATCCATCTTGCCTCTTTGGTGCTTGGGTGGTTTTGGCTAAGCAAAACAAATGACCGTCTATGGTAATAGTCACATTTTCTGTTCGAAAAATAATTTTGACCCATTATAAAAATATCTGTTTTTGTTCATTTCATTCATTTTTGGGTTTTTTTAATTGCTTTACAACTTTTACTCTGACTCTGAGGGAGACCCAGCTTTCTCACACTGGGCCCTACTTTATGCTGCAAAATTTGTTGGTAGTCTTCAGATTTCATAATGCCATGCAAACTGTCACGCAGTCCAGTGCCAGAGGAAGCAAAGCAACCCCAAAACATCAGGGAACCTCTGCCATGTTTGACTTTTCTTTGAAGGCGTCTTTTTTTTCTTGTAAACTCTATGTTGATGCCTTTTCCCAAAAAGCTCTACTTTTGTCTCATCTGACCAGAGAACATTCTTCCAAAACGTTTTTGACTTTCTCAGGCAAACTCCAGCCTGGCTTTTTTACATCTCTGGGTGAGAAGTGGAGTGTTCCTGGGTATTCAACCATTTAGTCCCTTTTCATTCGACGCCAAGGGATAGTACGGGTTGACACTGTTGACCCTCGGACTGCAGGACAGCTTGAACTTGTTTGGATCTTAGTCGAGGTTCTTTATCCACCATCCGCACAATCTTTCGTTGAAATCTCTCGTGAATTTTTCTTTTCCGTCCACATCTAGGGAGGTCGGCCACAGTGCCATGGGCTTTACACTTATTGGTGACACAGTGCACGGTAGACACAGGAACATTCAGGTCTTTGGAGATGGACTTGTAGCCTTGAGATTGCCCATGATTCCTCAAAATTTTGCTTCTCAAGTCCTCAGACAGTTCTTTGGTTTTCTTTCTTTTCTCCATGCTCAATGTGGTACACACAAGGACACAGGCTAACTGGCTGCAAGTGTGATCTAATTATTGCCATCACCTGTTATGTGCCACAGGTAAGGAACAGGTGCTGTTGATTACACAAATTAGAGAAGCATCACATGATTTTTCAAAGGGTGCTAATACAAAGGGACTCTTGTGTAAAATTATTTTTTTCCCCCATTGTCTTTTGTTTTTTTTTTTCATTGCAAGCAAAATAAATCAAGATATTACTACCAAAGCGTTTAGAATTGGGTATACGGACCCCATGAGAGTCGTATGCAGTGGGGATTGGGCTTCGCAGGTGGTCTGCATCGGAGCTGAGCGCAGCGCATGCACAGTACATGCGTGGCACACACGCATGAAAATTTCAGATTCCTCCATGATTTCTAAGTGGAAGAACTTGCAAAATAGCAGGGTGTTCAAATACTTCTTTTCTTCACTGCATTTACAAGCCAATTGACATGATTTTCTGTGTTTTATTGCTGAAACTGTAGGCCCTAGCCGTGAGCGACCACTTCCCCGTCGAGGTCGACCTGAAGACCAAACATCATTATCTCTTGCGCAGTGAGCTGTAAATGAAGAGCTGTTTGGGATCAGCTCTACTTTCATTTTTTAATTTTTTTTTAGCCTTTTAATGAATTTAAATCATGATTTAGAGTGTGCTACCTGTTGTCAAACCAAATACAGTACGGTCATTTTTTTAATAGGGTGCCATTTGTGTCCCTAGTATAAATGAAGCTGTATTTTCATCAGAGTTGGATAAATACGGTATTTTTCGGTTGATCAGTTGCAGTTTTTTTCAATTTGGCCGGGGGGTGCGACTTATAAATTATTAACACGTTATCATCGCAATTCTTGACCCACTATTTGATACACAAAACATTTTATTTTAAACGTGAAGAATAATTTACTTATACAGGTAGTTCCTACGCTGTCGACATTTCCCAAATTTGCGCATAAATCGGAATTAACCCATTAAGTACCTATATATCTCAAAATGACTATCCAAAAAGTAGAAAAGTAGTATATGTAATATATGTTTGTGCATGCATTTGTAATTAAGTTTAGAGCTACAGCTTGTGGAGTTACGTGTGAGCGATTTAAGACTTCCCTATTTAAAGTCATTTTAGCTGTTATGCTAGCAAAACAAGGCTAACTTTAGCATACAATGTCTTTTAGTGGCCAAATGGCACCCTATAAAAATATGCCCCTACAAAAGTTTTAACCTATTTTATGAAGAACTGCATATCACATGATGCAAATTTGCGAAACAGCAATGGTTCCTCTACTGTTGTTTTTTTTTTACCTATTTATAATATCAAAATATAGATTGTGTTTTGAAGGGAAACCTCTTAAATTGAGAATGGGAGGTTGTCATTTGAGCTGCTTTTTTATGGAGGTAGATTTGTGTCGTTATCATTCAATCAAAAAAAAAAAAAAAGTTGATTCAATAAAAAAAAGAGTCGCTTCAATCAAAATGTATATTTTCAATAAAAGTCACTTCAATAAAAAAAAAGTGTTTGAATGCAAAAATAAATTTGTTTTGTTAAAGTTTTTTTTTTTTAAATTGAAACAACTTTTTTGATTGAAGTGAAGTGCATTATGACCACATTTTGGCTCGGACATTTGTGTCTTTATTATTCAATCAAAAAAAAAAGTTGCTTCAAACAAAAAAAAATATTTTCAAAAGAAAAATCACTTCAATCAAAAAAAAAAAAAAAAAAAAAAATTCAATCATAGAAAAAAAAAGTTTTTGAATGCGAAAAAATATTTGACAATCATTTGAACACTTAATTTTTCTTTGAAACTGTTTTCTTTGAATTGAAGCAATCCTTTTTGTGTTTGGGCCATATTATGGGTAGGACATTTGTGTCTAAATCATTCAATTCCAGAAAAAGTTGCTTCAATCAAAAAGCGCAGACAAAATGGGGACAAATGTGTCAGAATGATTCAATAAAAAAAAAAGTGTGTTCAAAACTTTTAAGTTAAAAAATTTTTGCTCTTCAAAAAAAGTGACACTTAAAAATATATATATATTTGTAAAAAAAAATTTTTTGAAATATATATATATGTAAAATATATATGTGTATGTGTATATATATATATATACATATACTGTGTATATATAAATACAGTGTATATATAAATACATATACATACATACATACATACATATATATATATATATATATATATATATATATATATATATATATATATATATATATATATATATATATATATATATATATATATATATATATATACATATATTTATAGACAAGGCTGAAAAAATAAACTGTTATATTTTAAGCCAAAAGAACGGTTGTGTTTGATCGAACAATATGTCTATATGCTGCCATAGCAGATTCATGGCGCATTAAGCCCCCGAACTATTTTTAATTTGTCCGTTTTACCCTGGGGAGCCCCGTTTACAGATGTTGCGCAACCGCTTTTGTTTCAACTCACCCATAAAAAAAAGGTAATTATATTTATTATTTGAAATATCTGTCATTTTTAGCTTGGAATCATTGATTGATGGCTGATATTTAGTTTTAAAAAAAATGACTTAAAAAAATTATTTACTCGCATATTTTAAACTTTTAAAAAAAATTACGTCACAATGAAAAAAATGGTGTGTGTAAATAAGTCACAAATATCAAATTTTAATTGTATTTTTATTTATTTTTTTGTTACTGTCGCATTTTCCCCAGTATTTTAGATGATAAATAATCGATCCAAACAAAGAAAAATTGGGGAAAAAAAAGTTTAAAAGGGTGAATCACTGAAAAAGAAAATCACGACCACTCCTTGATGTCTGCGATTTCTGCATTGCGACCCTTGTTATTTTAACATGTTTCCCCCATAAAATCCTCCCAAAATCCGGCTGTGGCCATTCACAGCTGAGTCTTGACACTTGGCGATACATGCTACATGGAGTTTTTGGATCAAAACAAGGTAAGTACATGATATCTCGTTTGAAATCGTGGCGTCTTTAATTCTGTTCTCTCATGCTCTCACCTCCAGTTAGGGTATTGCTGTTTAAGTTTTTTTTTTTTTTTTTTTTTAATGCCCTCCTGTTCAAAATTTTTCTTCTCCCCCAGAAAATAAAGATTTTAAGCTTTCCAATGATGTATCACACATGCATATAGGACAATTTTGAAATTTGGCCAAATTAGAGGTCTCAGAATGGAACTTCAAGTCACCTGAGTGTTTTCCATCATATATATATTTAGGGAAGGGCAATTTTATTTTTGCAAATGATTTTTTCTTTGATTGAAAATAGTTTTTTTTTGTTTTTTTTATTGACGCAACTTTTTCTGGGATTGAATGATTTAGACACAAATGTCCTACCCATAATATGGCCCAAACACAAAAATGATTGCTTCAATTAAAAAAAAAAAAAAAAAAAAAAACAGTTTCAATGAAAAATTAAGTGTTCAAAGCACATTTCTGAGTCTCAAATATTTTTTGCATTCAAAAACTTTTTTCTTATATGATTTAGATTTTTTAAATTTTTGATTGAAGTGGTTTTGCTTTTGAAAATATTTTTTGTTTGAAGCAACTTATTTTTTGATTGAATAATAAAGACACAAATGTCCTAGCCAAAATGTGGCCTGAACGCAAAACAACATTACTTAAATGAAAAAAGTTGTTTCAATGAAAAAAAAAACTGCACTTCAATCAAAAAAACTATTTTCAATCAAAGAAAAATAGGTTTCAAATGCATTTTTTTAGTTTCAAATTTATTTTTGCATTCAAACACATTTTCTTAGATTGAAGTGACTTTTTTTTAATTAAAAAAGTATATATATGGCAGAAAACAATCAGGTGACTTGATGTTCCGCTCTGAGACCCCCAATTTGACCAAATTTCAAACTTGTCCTATATGCATGTGTGATACATCAATGGAAAGCTTAAAAAAAATTGGACCCCCAATTCGGCCATATTTCAAAATTGTCCTATATGCATGTGTGATACATCATTGGAAAGCTTAAAGAGCATACGACAGGAGAAAAAAAGTCTTAAATGGCATTATTGTGTGAATTAGAATCATATTTTGAGACGATTCGACTATTACAACAATTTAGCAAAGCGCAGATGACGAGAAATTAGTCACGCCACACCTACCATTATAGGGCTTTAGCGTCCCCAACAGGTGGATGACGTCAGCGGTAGACTGGGCTCATTGGTTTTACTATTCAGCCCATTGAGGGGGAATTATTCAGAACGAGGAAAATGCAACGAAGAGAGCCGCAAAATGTCATTGTTTCAGTCTCTCTTCTCCAATATTTTTACAGGATATTCTTTTTATCCAAGTATTTTTCCCCAATTGCTAAATAAATGGCATGGTCATGACAAATAACAGTCTTGTGCTAAATGGAATATGAAATAATAAAAATGTATTTATTCAGGACGACATGGCAAAATTACTGCATAATGGTCAAAACTGTCGACTTCACTTTGACTGTCGCACCTCCCGAACAATATTTTATGACACCTAAATCGGACATATGTCATTTCCCTTCCCCGGCTTCGGATAATGTAAACAAACCAAAAGGCTTGACAGCTAGCCGACATGCTAACCCGAACCGAGTGATGTTTCAAAGTCTTCCAAGCGGAAAATCACACATAACTAGCCTGGATTATTTGACATGACAACTGGGTTGTCGATTGCCTTAATTTTCTGAGGGGAAATTTTTTTTTGAACAGGAAGGCATTTAAAAAAATAAAAAATAAACAGCAAAACCCTAACTGGAGGTGAGAGCACGCGAGAGCATAATTAAAGACGCCACGATTTTAACGAGATATTATCGCGTGCATACTATGTTTTGATCCAAAAATTCCATGTAGCATGTATCACCGAGTGTCAAGACTCAGCTGTGAATGGCCACAGCCGGATTTGGGGGGGATTTTATGGGTGAAACATGGTAATATAACAAGGGTCGCAATGCAGAAATCGCAGACATCAAGGAGTGGTCGCGATTTTCTTCTTCATACATGTACCCTTTTAAACGTTTTTTTTTTTTTTTCCCCAATTTTTCTGTTTGAATTGATTATTTATCATCTAAAATACGGGGGGAAAATGCTTGCCTGACTCACCGCTGTTCCAGCGACTGAGTCTGGCGACCGTCCGGCGAATTAAATTCCGAGGGCGGAGCAAGCCACAGCAAACAGACAGCGGAGTGGACCAATCAGCGACGGGCAGACGTGACATTTGTTGTTAAAGCGACAAGTAATTAGCGTGAGCGGAGAATGGAGAAGTTTATTCAACATGGCTAGCGCGAGCCATGTTGACTGTTGTGACTTGTTTCGATGTGTTTTTGGTAATTTACAACTGGTTTTACCGCGGATTGGAACATATTCTCGGCTGTCCCGTTCGCCATTTGTGTTGTTGTAGAGACGACTGAGTGACGTTACTAGTTAAGATTACGTCCCGCAAATAAACAAATCTGATTGGACGGTTGATTTTGTATCTTGCTCGAGAGGCCGTTAATGGGCTGGGTCCCAGACTATTTTTTTCACAGTGTTTGAAAAATACAGGGAGAATAGTCTGGCTGTGCCAGGCAAGGAAAATGCGACAGTAACAAAATTAATACAATTAAGCGATAGTTATGAGGTAGATATCCGTGACTTATTTACAGACACCATTTTTTTTATTGTGACGTCATTTGTTTAAAAGTTTTAAAAACATTTTTAAAGTTGTTTTATTTTAAACTCCATATTAGACATCAATTAATGATTCTAAGCTAAAAAAAAAGACAGACATTTCGAATAATAAATACTTACCTTCTTTTTATGGCTAGGTTGAAACAAAAGTGGTTGCGCGACATCTGTAAACTGGGGTTTCCAGAGTAAAACGGACACATTAAAAATAGTTTGGGGACTTAATGCGCCATGAATCTGCTATGGCGGCATATAGACATATTCTATCAAACACAATAGTTCTTTTGGCTTAAACTATAGCAGGTTATTTTAAAGAGGGGTGCAAGGACAGAAACAGTTTTTCAGCCTTGTCTGTGTTTTCCGCCATAATTTGACTGAAGCGACATTTTTTTGATTGAAGCAACTTTTTTTGATTGAATAATAAAGACACAAATTTACCTCCATACTTCTTTTACGGTAAGACTTGTCTTGCCCATTTGGTAATCCTGCCAGTGGCCATACGGTGGCGCTGTATTGTATGACGAGCCTGTGACGAAGAAGAAAAAGTCAGGGTAGAGGGTGAATATAAACAAACACTCCGTGTAGTGTTGGGAACATGAACTACTGTCGACTTCTTTGCAAGTGGAAAAATCGCTTATTCTGTGAAAGCGAGGAAGGCATTTGGAAATCATAAGGAACGCCCGAAATTTGGAGAGCTGTGCCATGCGTCTTTATTTTTAGCAAACGGTTCCAAACTATTCCAAACGCAATATGTCTGCACTGAGCGCCATGTCTGCGGACAAAATCAGCGATTTGCTGGATGAGTACGGGATAAAACACGGTCCTGTTGTCGGTAAGCAGCTATCTAGCACGTTTTTCTGTGGCTATCTGTGCTGTTTTCATGATTATTCATCTCTCTTACTGATGAAGAGTCCACCCGAAGATTGTACGAAAAGAAAATCCGAGAAGCCATGGCCAAAGGAGAAATGGTTTCGCTGACAAACCCGGACAAAACCTACTACAGAGAGGAAGGTAATTGCTTTTAATACATATTTTTAACCTTTAATATCTTGTTTGTGCGTGGTCGAATTCGAAGTCTGAGGCATAACTACATTTCCCATTATGCCCCCTGGCTCGGTTGTTCTGCATGACAGGCACGTTGTTGCTGATTCATAAATCACATGCTTTTATTTTGACATTAGCGCCGTAAAACCGGAGATTTGTGTGATCGAAGTTACATTTGTTCATTCACAACCCTATCAGTCAGAATGGATTGGACGTCTAGCACTTTCAATGGCAGCCAATGAGTTAACAAGGAAGTGTTTCAAAAAAAAATGCCCCCCAATCAACAGTCAGGAAGTAACCTGGATCATAGACTTTACAACCTATTGACATGACACGGGAAACCGGGCCGATTCGCAGGGGGCCTATTTTCAAAAAGTTCAAATTCAAATATTTTCAAAACCAAAGCTGCTACCAACCTAAAACCAAAACTGGCACCTACCTTAGGCATATATGAGTCACCATGAGCAGCGGCATCAAAAAATTCAAAGTCATTTCCTAATAAATGTCTTGATTATTTTTTATACAAGTATAATTAAACTTAAAATGGCTATAAAATTCTCACATTTTACACTAGATGCACAAAAATCACCAATTGCAGAGATAATCACCTATATTTTCAGGATCAATAGCAATATTTAACATATCATGTTAGTTTTTGACCAAAATGACAACATATTATAATTTTTTAATTTACTGCAAGTTTTCAACGGCTAATAAATCACTCAATTTAACATCAGAAACTTAATACTTGAGGAAAACATGCAGAATCAATTATAAAAATATAAATGAATATGACAAATGATAAAAGCCTGACTAACTACGGTGGCATAAAATATCTTTCGGGAGGTGCGACAGTCAAGGTGAAGTCGACAGTTTTGACCATTATGAAGTAATTTTGCCATGTCGTACTGAATAAATGCATTTTTATTATTTCTTATTCCATTTAGCACAAGACTGATTTGTCATGACCAGACCATTCATTTAGCAATTGGGGAAAAATACTTCGATAAAAAGAATATCCTGTAAAAATATTGGGAGTAGAGAGACTGAAACAATGACGTTTTGCGGCGCTCTTCGTCACATTTTCCTCGTTCTGAGTAATTCCCCCTCAAATGGCTGAATTCTAAATCCAATGAAATCATGACCTTGCAGACGTCGTCATCCAGCTGGGGACGCTAGAGCGCTATAATGACAGGCAGTGGCTAAACAGCAGATTAAAAGACAAATTTCTCGTCATCTGCGCTTTGCCAAATTGTTGTACAGTGGGGCAAATGAGTATTTAGTCAACCACCGATTGTGCAAGTTCTCTTACTTGAAAAGATTAGAGAGGCCTGTAATTGTCAACATGGGTAAACCTCAACCATGAGAGACAGAATATGTGAAAAAAAAAAAAGAAAATCACGTTGTTTGATTTTTAAAGAATTTATTTCCAAATTAGAGTGGAAAATAAGTATTGGGTCACCTACAAATAAGCTAGATTTCTGGCTGTCAAAGACGTCTAACTTCTTCTAACGAGGTCTAACGAGGCTCCACTCGTTACCTGTAATAATGGCACCTGTTTTAACTCATTATCGGTATAAAAGACACCTGTCAACAATGTCAGTCAGTCACACTCCAAACTCCACTATGGCCAAGACCAAAGAGCTGTCGAAGGACACCAGAGACAAAATTGTAGATCTGCACCAGGCTGGGAAGACTGAGTCTGCAATGGGTAAAACGCTTGGTGTAAAGAAATCAACTGTGGGAGAAATTATTAGAAAATGGAAGACATACAAGACCACTGATAATCTCCCTCGATCTGGGGCTCCATGCAAAATCTCACTCCGTGGCGTCAAAATGATAACAAGAACGGTGAGCAAAAATCGCAGAACCACACGGGGGGACTTAGTGAATGCTCTACAGCAGTGGTCTCAAACCGGTCCTCAAAGGGCCGCAGGGGGTACTGGATTTCATTCCAACCAAACGAGACAAATACCTTTTCACCAATCTGGTTTCTTACAAGTGTAATCAGTTGATTGCAATCAGGTGCTGCTTATGTTAGTAGAAACCTCATTGGTTGAACTGTTTGTGCTGGATCTGTTGGAACAAAAACCAGGACCCACTGCGGCCCTTTGTGGAGTCGGTTTGAGACCGCTGCTCTACAGAGAGCTGGGATCACAGTAACAAAGGCTACTATCAGTAGACAATGTGCCACCAGGGACTCAAATCCTGCACTGCCAGACGTGTCCCCCTGCTGAAGCCAGTACACGTCCAGGCCCGTCCGCGGTTCGCTAGAGAGCATTTGGATGGTCCAGAAGAGGACTGGGAGAATGTGTTTGGTCAGATGAAACCAAAATAGAGCTTTTTGGTAGGAACTAGAGCTGCAAGGAATACTCGAGCAACTCGAGTATCTCGAGTTTAAAAACCGATTCGAGTAATTTTATTCACCTCGAGGAATCGTTTAATTTTGCCAGCTCTAAGCATCACGTTTTGCCCGGACTACTTTTAATGCGGGACAATGCACTGACGTCACGCGCGTAGAGGAAGAAGCAATAAATTTTTTTTTAAAAACTTACTGCCAGCCGACAGCCTCTACAAACTACGCCGACCTTGCTAAACACTACGCCCGCATGATTTTTGTGTGGTAGCAGGTATTGTCCGATGCGTCTCATAGATATTGAAATGTATTTATAACTAGATGCGAAATGACAGACTCGGCCGTGTCTTGGCAGCGTTAGTAAACAGCCACCATCTTAAAGCAGTAGACTTCTTGGCGCTAATAAATATAACGTTACTGTCACTCGCACACGTAACGTTAGCCCTTCGGAGGGCTAGGTTTCTATTGATTATGACCTCTGTCGATGCGTGGCTAACGTGTCTTACATACAGGCTTTATTTAATCTGTAAAAACACAGCGCTGTAGAGTGATGAGGGTGTAAAATTAAAACATAATAAAGCTAACTGTCAGTTTTAGCTCAGTAGTCATTGCTGAATAAAACGCCAAGTAGCACTGGTCCCTAATGTGCTCCAATACAGCAGGTATCATACATTTATTTTGAAGACTGCCAAAACGCAAATCATATCAGTACTTACAGTTTTAGACTAACTTAAAACTTAACTAGAACTTAAAAATAGCTTGACACAAATGGAAATTCAATTGAAACACGTGGGAAAAACACGTGGCCTTCAAGTGATGTGTGTTGTCAAGCGTAATTACGTTTTTAGGTAAGAAATATGTTTTGTTTTGTTTTTTTTAATAAGATCTATAAGTTTTTTTTGAGTGAAAGCAGTGAATTTTTTTCTAGTCACATCTGAGATGCAATTGTTGGCTGTTTTCAACAATGTACATCAAAAATAAAGACATTGATTGACTGAAAATGGTTCAATATTGGATTAAATGTCTTTTTTTCTCATGTATATTTATAATTGCTCTTTACCTAAAAAAAAAAAGTTTTATCTGATTACTCGATTAATCGATAGAATTTTCAGTCGATTACTGGATTACTAAAATATTCGATAGCTGCAGCCCCAGTAGAAACACAGGTTCTCGTATTTGGAGGAGAAAGAATACTGAATTGCATCCGAAGAACACCATACCCACTGTGAAGCATGGGGGTGGAAACATCATGCTTTGGGTAAGGGTGTAACAGTACATGTATTTGTATTGAACCGTTTCTGTACGGGGTGCTCGGTTCGGAACGGAGGGGTACAAAACGAGTTTATGATGTAATGTAACCCTTACTTTTCGAGGCTGTGAGTTGATCGGGTTACAGTTTCTTTGTGTAGATTATATTTACTCCTTCTTCTCTACTATTATGAGGACCAACACGGTAGGACAGTATAACCCAGAAACATCAACGGCGTGACAACGTGGCTGCGGCGAGAACGCAGTGAAACACGGGCGTTAAAGTTAATCAACCAATGCACACCAGCCGCATTGTGGCCGCGTGCTAGACGCGTTCCAGAAGCGGCTCAACGCGACGCACGCGAAAAGAACGGCAGAGTTTATTATTTCACGCGAGGCGCGGCCCTCCTGCGTCAATACTACTAGCTATGATCGGGCAGACCGGAAGTCACTCGTGTAAAAATACGGTAGATCCAGTCAATTTTCAAACTAATATGCAATCGTAACCCACTTTTTGAGTCCATCAGATCTCTTGAGTGGTAGATCGGGGCACAGTTGACTTGTCTTTGTTGATTTACTGCTGTCTTCTCTGCTATAATAATAACCAAGACGGCCCCGTGTTCAATACAAAACCCTCCTACCACAACAAAACAAGTAGGAACTAATATTCACATAGGAACTAAAGTTATACAACATAAAATATACAATATAAATGAATACTACATCACATTTGCAAAATATAAACACATAATAAAATAAATAATAGCCCATTTAAATAAAATAAATTGAAATAAGCTAAAACACCTGTAATTAAATAATAAGAATAATACACAGATCCTGCTTACACAATTAAATTTATTAATTTCTGTGTGGCGCTTTAACTTGAGAAAATCCACCAATAAAGCTTTTGAAAACCGTTCATAAGAAGAAAAAAAATGATTCATTGAGGCATTTCATTTGTAGAATACATGTTAAAATCTTTGTCATTGGGATTGGTTTTCTCTTTAGCACAGGACTTCTTTTTTCTTCTTTCTTTCAGAAAGAAAGCTGACCAATACGTGGGGTCTGAAAGGCAAATTGTTGTTGGATTATTATCTTTAAATACCCGCTACTTTTTGAGCAGAATTCTAGCTTTGTATAGACTAATGTTCCTATTTTTGAAAGCACAAAAGTGTGTAATAAACAACTAGCACATTTATATTTTGCATTTTGTTTTCTTACTGTACCGAAAATGAACCGAACCGTGACCTCAAAACCGAGGTACGTACCGAACTGAGATTTTTGTGTACTGTTACACCCCTAGCTTTGAGGCTGTTTTTCTGCTAAGGGACCAGGACGACTGATCTGTGTAAAGGAAAGAATGAATGGGGCCATGTATCGAGAGATTTTGAGTGAAAATCTCCTTCCATCAGCAAGGGCATTGAAAATGAGACGTGGCTGGGTCTTTCAGCATGACAATGATCCCAAACACACAGCCAGGGCAACAAATGAGTGGCTTCGTAAGAAGCATTTCAAGGTCCCTGAGTGGCCTAGCCAGTCTCCAGATCTCAACTCCATAGAAAATCTGTGGAGGGAGTTGAAAGTCCGTGTTGCCCAACGACAGCCCGAAAACATCACTGCTCTAGAGGACATCTACATGGAGGAATGGGCCAAAATACCAGCAACAGTGTGTGAAAAGCTTGTGAAGAGTTACAGAAAACGTTTGGCCTTTGTTATTGCCAACAAAGGGTACATAACAAAGTATTGCGATTAACTTTTGGTATTGACCAAACACTTATTTTCCACCATTATTTGCAAATAAATTCTTTAAAAATCAAACAATGTGATTTTCTGTTTTTTTTCCCACATTGTCTCTCATGGTTGAGGTTTACCGATGTTGACAATTACAGGCCTCTAATATTTTCAATTGGGAGAACTTGCACAATTAGCGGTTGACTAAATACTTATTTGCCCCACTGTATATAGTCGAATCGTCTCAAAATATTATTCTAATTCACATAATGATCCTTTTGACTTTTTTTATCCTGTCAAATGAACTTTAAGTGATTATTCTCTGTCGTTAAAAAGTTAAACAATAGTAATTTTTGTACTTAATATTATAATACATTTACATATTTAAATTTAGGCAAATTGAAAAAAAGTTCACAGCCTTGATGTATTTTTTTTCTCCCCAGAGGAGGAAGTTACATATGTTTACAGTACACCTGTAAGTACGACTTTATTGTGTTATCTCTTTGAAGTATTTTCTCACTTGCTTGTATATTTTAATCCTGTTTGTCCTTTTTTTTAAGGCCAGGAGTGATTTACCAAAAGAAAAGTAAGTTTCATCGCATATTGTTTGCCATAGTGTTCAAATGAATGACTGAAATCTTTTCTCTGAATATTAAAGGGGATGTACAGAAAACCGATACAGGGTTTCCCCTAGGATTTTTTTAAGCTGTGGTGATGGTGGGCTGCATTGGAGTCAGACAGCCCGACATGTTGTGCCGCGGCGAAATTGCTTCATATCGTGACTAATGAGAATTTTTTTAAATGTATTTTTTCCAAGAAGAACCTATTCCTTCAGTAACAATAGTATGACTTACATCTTTTTCATTTGGCCCGAATATGCACTACACTACCACAACAATAATAGTCCTTACGTTAACGGACCCTCGTCCATTGAAAACTCAATTCTTTTCTAAATATTTCAAAATACTCATCTGAAATTACTACCAGTCACATCAGCAACGAACAAATGTAATACTAGGATGCGACGACTCGAGTTCAACTCAGGCCAAAAAGAACCTAAACGTCATATCAATGTCAATATTAAGGTCGTTTTCACAGGTCTAAACCAGAATTACATTCCTTAACTTGAAATACCTTTCTGTGGATTATTCTCCCGACTCCGCGCCAACATAGTCAGACTCACCCTTGCAGGAGAACTGATGTGATTTTCAAAATAAGCGTGTAAAGGAACAATTTGATGTGCTATTTCAGACGACTTATGGAAAATAGTGCACAAATAATGAGCTATATATATTCATTTAGATGTAAATTATACAAATTATAAATAAAAAAAAAAAAAAAACATTTCAAAGGCGTGGCGACTTATTTTTGTGTGGCGGTGTGCCACAATCTTTTAGGCGTAGGGGAAGCCCTGTGATGTTACACACCGTATTTTTCAGACTATGAGCTGCTTTTTTCTCTTAAGTTTGTTTCATACAGCTTTTAGAATGAAGCGGCAGATTTTTTTTTTTTTTTATTCAAACAAGCTTATTTAAAAATTTTTTTAAAAATTCTCGTTTCACTCCGCGACCTCATGATTAATGTTGTTTTTCTACAGCAGCAGACCTTACATGAGAGCAAGACCGGAGTGGACTGAGAGGGAAGTTCAACATAAGTAAGTATTTTCGGATAGTAAAGTTAGCCCTTAGCCTGGCTTTGCTAGCAAATAGCTAACATGACTTTGGATACTAGATGAGAAATCAATCATTTTATAAATAAATAAAGCTTCAGAATTTATTTCTTTGACATCAGTGTTGTTTCTGGCAGCCAATTTTCGTCTTTTGGAAGAAAATACGTATTCGTCTAAGGACACGTTCACGTTAGACCTAGGGTGATCACCTGTCCGGTTTTAGAACGGACACTCAACCTTTTGAATGATATGTCTGGCATCAGGCACAACTTAGCCGACACTATTTGTCCAGCTCTTAAAGATAATGGGCCGCGGTTCAGTTTATGTGACGCAACTCAGCCCCACGGTTGTCACAACTGGTCTGTGATTGACCAAGAGTTAATAACATCTTATATCATTGGTACAATAAAATGTAAACAAAGCTTCACGTGTGGCTATCTGACGACATAATTTCCTCATCGAGATTTTATAAGTGCTAGCAAACGTGCCAAAACGGCGGACATCTTTTAACATCGAATAAACAAAACAGCACCATTTCCTCGCCAAAAGCAGTCGAGACTCGTTCCACGGTTTCTGCACGCTTGACATGGACCTGAGCAGCAGAGGCAAAGCGGCAGTAGAATGTCACGCGGAGAATGCGAACGTCCACATTGACAACATTCTCATCGCCTCTGAATAACAAAATAATTAGCTATACTTTGTAAAGTTGTTGTTCCTATAAAGGGTTCATTTCTTTTGAGCAATTAAATGCTCACATTGTTTTTACACAAAAAAAAAAAAAATCTTAAGAATTTTGTCGTCCATTCAATGTTAAGATGTCTGCCGTTTTGGCATGTATGAGAACTCAAATGCTAACACTACAAGTTACAGTATATTTCATGTATGATAATCACTGAGCACAGACCTTTAAAGGCTAAAACAACATTGCATATTCTCTCTAGCCAAGATAAGAAAAAAGATCTTACCGTGTGTGCAAACTCTGCATGGAGATGACATAATGGTGAGTCTGGAAGGGTGGGGGGCGCTGGGCACAACCACACTGCTACAATGCAGGCTAACTACACATAAAATGTCACACATTGTGAACATGTGTGGGAAACTATTGTGCATTCTCATCTCGATCTCGTCTCGTTACGTTTTAGTCCCCCAAGACATGTTTTTAGCTCGTTATCGTCTGGTCATCGTAATGAAAAACGTGTTCGTTGACGAAATATTTTCATTATCATCATGGTTGACGAAAACGACACTGGTTCACATTTACAAAATAAAGCGGACTATCTGAGAAAAATAACTCTGGTCCATTTAAAACGAACCAAACAGTTCTAGCGTGAAAGCACCTTTAGCCTAATGCTAGTTACGCGAGTTACATGCTAGTTACGCGAGTTACATTTAGTGTGTGACGATCACTCAGCACAGACCTTTAAAGGCTAAATCAACATTGCATATTATCTCTGGCCAAGATAAGTAAACAAATCTTACCGTGTGTGCAAACTCTGCATGGAGATGACACACTGGTGAGTCTGGAAGGGGGGGGTGCTGGGCATCACGAGTGACACAACCAGACACACCAGAAACTATTGCGCATTCTCGTCTCTTTATGTTTTAATCTCCCAAGACATGGTTTTAGCTTGTTATCTTCTTGTCATTGTCATGAAAAACGTGTTCGTTGACGAAATATTTTCATTATCGTCATCGTTGACAAAAACAACACTGGTTCACATTCACAAAACGAAGCTGACTATCTGAGAAAAAACTCTGGTCCATGTAAAACGGACCAAACAGTGCTAGTGTGAAAGCACCTTTAGCCTAATGCTAAGGCTATAAGTTACATTGTGCGTGCGTACAAATCTTGTGTGTGTGCAAGCCTGCATGGAGACGACTCACTGGTGAGTCTTGAAGGAGGGAGTGGGCTGCACATCACGAGTGTCACAACCAGACAATGCTACGATGCAGACTAACAACACATAAAACTTTGAACATGTGACAGAAGCATTCTCGTCGTTATGTTTTAGTTTCCCAAGACGCTTTTTTAGCTCGTCAGCGTCATGAAAAAAAGTGTTCGTTGATGAAAAATTTTCGTTGTCCTCACCGTTTACGAAAACAACGCTGGTTCAAATTTACAAAACGAAGCGGACTATCTGAGAAAAAGAACTGGTCTGTTTAAAACGGACCGAACAGTGCTACTGTGAAAGCACCCTTAGCCTAATGCTAATGCGAACGCTATGCAAATGCTACAACTTACATTTAGTGTGTAATGATTACTCAACACAGACCTATAATGGCTAAATCATTTCATATTCTCACTGGCCTGGAAAACAAATGTTACCGTATGTACAAGCCCGAATGGAGTCTGGAGACGACACAGTGGTGAATCGGGAAGGAGGATGGCGGCGTTGCACGTCTCGAGTGTCACAACCAGACACTGCTATAATGCAGGCTAACTACACATAAAATGTCACGCATTGTGAACGTTACGTAAACTATTAGGCATTTTCGCCTCGTCTCGTCAAACGACAATTGGCATTAGTCTCGTTATGTTTAAATCTCGCCAAAAGTTTTTTATTTTTTTTTTTTTTTTTATTTTTTTAATATTTTTATTGTTTTCCAGTCACAAGTTAAATTTGACATACATTCATCAGCAATGCATTCCAACTTACACACTATGTGACCTTGACGTATAGGCATACATACAAACTAAAAAACACATACACACACGAACAGCACCTCGTCATTTATAAAAATACTATATAATAGGGCAATGTCTCTGCAGTTTAACAGCACCAGATAGCCCCACACAGCGCTCCCAAAAAAATCAAAATACAACAATGTACATATGAACTTTGGGTCCGGTGGGAGGAGCGGGCCCATACCGTATATCGCCAAAACACATTTTTAGCCCGTTATCGTATCGTCATGAAAAAAATGTTCGTTGACGAAAACTTTTCATTGTCTTTGCTGAAAACAACACTGCTCTTACGGTGTGTTTACAACTTATATTTTCCAACCTTGATGTAAAGTCTTTTCAACAGGGGATGCTTCATAAATGTGCAAAAAATTCAGATGAAAATAGTAGTGATGTTATGCTCGAAGCAGACGCTCGAGACAAGTGTCGAGCGCTCGCGGCAGAAGTATCACAAATCAGTCGTCCCGATGTCTCGCTGGATTCGGTGGAACAGCTCGTGACGTCACGCTCGAAGCAGACGCCCGACAAGTGTCGAGGGCTCGCGGCAATAAGTATCCCGATATGTTGTACCGATGTCTCGCTTCATTCAGTGGAAAAACACCTGGCCGCGGAAGCGAAGCGTTGTGATGTCACACGCGTGTCGGCCGTGACCGTGGACGTGTCACTGAGGTAGCGAGGGGTCGAGTCAGTCAATTTGGTTCAAACTCACAATGCTTATAAAAAGGGGAAATATCGCTCAAAATGTTGTGGGTTGTGAGGAGACCTTTTGCACGCATTACGTCATATTGAGAACGCGGGAGAGAAAAGTGAAATTAGATCAGATTACACATTAGATTAATTTGCAAATGCACATAGCATAGGCATTCATTGACACACTATACACTGATTTATACAATACGCATACACACACGCACCCCCCCCCAAACACACACGTTAGTTTTTGTGTTTGTCAGTTTCTGTGTTTGTGTGTCTATCTGCCAGTTTGTATATTTCTTTGTGCCATGTGAGAGAATATTCTCAAAAGCTGGAGAGGTCATTAACAAAAAGAGGAACCGGATGATTTTGTTTTTAAATAAAAATTTGTGAAACACCCAAATCCCCATCCCAGTGTCACTAGCATTCTATACACCTACCATCAAGAGTTCCTTATTGCACAAGCATTTCCGTATTTCATTTAAAAGTAACACAACAGCTTTTTTTTTGTTTTCGTTATTATTACTATTTTTTTTTTTTATTAATCTGGGGGAAAAATACATTTCAGGCTAGGGGTCGAACCCACTATTACTTGCACATCAGACAAAGTATATAACCACCATCCCACCCAAAGGTTTCATTGTTCAGATGACACTTGGTCATTTGGTTATATGAAAATTCAATATATTTTTGTCCAGAAGATGTCACCACACTGAATTGTATCAAATGCCTCGTAGCACTGAACCATTTCAATACATTTGCTTCAGCGGCACAGACAGCAGTGGTGAAGCAGTGTCGTGACTCACCACACTGATTCGTGACAAATGCTCCATAACACTGAACCATTTCGACACATTGCTTGATTTTTGATTTACTGCTTCAGAAAGCTTCGGTTTCTCCATCACTAGAAAATAGTCATCCAAACGGGACAAAAACTTATGGGAGGTTTTGTCGACGAGAATTAGACGAAAGCAAAAACATTTTGTCACGACTAAAATACAAAAAGCAAAAAGTATGGAATCACCAGTCTTGGACGAGCACTCACTCAGACATTTTATTATGTAGAACAATCTCCGATAAAAAGCTTGAAAAAAAAAAAATGAATTAGTTCAAAAGTGCAACTCCTTGGCATTCAAAAACACGAAGAGAAATGAATAAAAAAAACATTGTGGTGGTCAGTAAATGTTATTTTTATATAGCAAGTGCAGGGAAATAAATATAGAATCACTCCATTCTGAGGAAAAATATATGGAATCTTGAGAAACAAAGAAATAACAACCAAAACACATCTCTAGTATTTAGTTGCACCACCTCTGGCTTTTATGACAGCTTGCAATCTCTGAGGCATGGACTTCATGAGTGACAGACAGTATTCTTCATCAATTTGCTGCAGACTCTCTTTGATTGCAGTTGCCAGATCATCCTTGCAGGTCTGAGCCTTGCTGTGGACCATTTTTTTCAATTTCCACCACAGGTTTTCAATAGGGTTGAGATCTGGGCTATTTGCAGGCCATGACATGGACTGGATGAGTCTTTCTCCAAGGAAAGCTTTAACAGTTTTAGCTCCGTGGCATGATGCGTTGTTACCTCGGAATATGATTTCATTATCTACAAACATATTTTCAATTGAAGGGATAAGAAAGCTGTCTAAAATTTCAATGTAAAGATTTAACCACAGCCATCTCCCCATTGCCTTTGCCTGACATGCAGCCCCATATCATCAAGGACTGAAGGAATTTTGATGTTTTCTTCAGGCAGTCATCTATGTAAATCTCACTGGAACGGCACCAAACAAAAGTTCCAGCATCATCACCTTGTCCAATGCAGATTCTTGACTAATCACTGAAAATAACCTTCATCCAGTCATTCACAGTCCATGATTGCCTCTCCTTAGCGCATTGCAGTCTTGTTCTTTTAAGTGTCAATGATGGTTTCCTTTTAGCTTTCCTGTATGAAAATCCCATTTGCTTTAGATTTTGCACAGTTCTGTCACGTAACTTGACTCCAGCTTCCTCCCATTTCTTCATTTGTCTTGTTGTACATCTTCTGTTTTCAAGACATATGGCCTTTCGTTGTTTGTCATGACATTTGGATATCTACCAGTACGCTTAACTTTAACAACCTTGCCATGCTGTTTGTACTTGGTCCAGATTTTTGATATAGCTGACTGAACAGCCCACATCTTTGGCAACCATACGTGTAGCGTTACATTCTTCAAGAAGTTTGATAATCCTCTCCTTGGTCTCATGAGACATCTCTCTTGTTGGAGCCATGATTCTTGTGAATCCACTTGGTCCAGCAGCCCTCCAAGGTTTGATAACTACACTGTTTTTAACTGCTGACTAACAAGCAGATCTAATCTGAGGCCCAATTAAGGAAAGGAAATTGACTGGGTGTGTCTGTATTTTCTACTCAAAATGGAGTGATTCTCTATTATTTTCTTCAGAATGGAGTTATTCTATATTTATTTCCCTGCACTTGCTCTATAAATGTAACATTTACTGACCACCACAATGTTTTTTTTTATTCATTTCTTTTAGGGTTTCTGAATGCCAAGGAGTTGCACTTTTGAACTAATTCATTACTTTTTCAAGCTTTTTTTCTTTTACATAATCAAATGTCTGAGTGAGTGCTCGTCCGAGACTGATGATTCCATAGTTTTTGCTAGGGGTTGTATGACAGACGAATAAGTATTTCCGTCCAAAAGGCGCAGACGATTAATAAAAAGGCTGCTAAAAACAACACTGCTAAGCATCATTTTGAAGTCTTCACGAGCTCTCATTTGTGTGTCCTCAGACACTACAGCTACGGCACAGGAGCAACACCCGTGAAATGGCAGCAAGATGTTCCCAAAGCACCTCAATCATCACTCTCCATCCCGGTCTGGGTGCAGTTGGTGTTCTTTGTCGTCGCGGTGATCTTCCTCTACTTTGTCTTCTCAAACATGGAGACAAACGATTACACCAGGAGCATAGAATAGTTCTGTTCTACTTTAAACGCAAACCTCTCTGTGATATTTAATCTGTTCATTGTTCAACTACCCCCCCCCCCCAAGAAAAAAATGGTTTTACTGTTACAAAGGATGACATACATACACAAGTCGTTTTAAAAGAAAAAAGTTGCAAAGTCATTTTAGTCCAATATATACCCAGAAATGTCTGTTTACAAGAGATTTTATTTGTTTGGATTTTTTTGTATTGTTCTGACTTGCTGCCAAAATAAAGTATTTGAATGAGGAACAGTATTTACATCAACAATAGCATTTTAATAAACAGTGACACACGTTGAAATGCAGCAACGGTTTGGAGTCAAAACACCAAAAACATTCTCAAATTGTTCTGTCGAACCAGCTGCGTAAGTTAGTGGAGTTGTAAGGCAGCTAAAAAAAAAAAAAAAAAAAAAAAAAGCTGAAGTCACGTTTTACCTCTTAAAGTTCAGAATTTTTTACATTAGACAGTCTTTGAGTTAGCGTGGGTTTAATTAGTTGGTGGAGGTAATTTCAACAAATTTCGTGCAGTTTATTAATTTCAGGGCGGCTCCGGAGTGGCTAAGCTAGCACGAGTCAATGGTCCTGTCTTAGCATGCCAATAAAAAACGATATTAGCAGATCTAACATAGTCAAATAAATGCAGATCGTTGTTCAAAATACCCATGCGGCCAAAAAAATGTCACACCTAACTGCCGTAATTCATTTATTTCTGAAGGGACAATTTTTTGGGGGGGGATGCGTAATGAGACCACATTAGAGAGGAGTGCTTCGGCCACCGGTGCTCATGCTGCATTCGAGGAAGGTAGGTCCCACTTGGATGGCACCAGTTGCGACCTCAAAGCGTTCCAAGCGTTTTTTTATTTTTGGCCATCAAAAGACATGTTGACCTCCAGTGAACATGGCTTTTGTAAGCGGTCAAACAGTGGAGGAAAAACGACGGCTAAGATAAATAGACCACAATGTAAACTGCCTACTTTAGTTTTACTATTTTGACTGTCTGCTTTTCGACGGGCAGCGCATTTTGTCGAGTGGCGTCTGATTGAAGCAACTCGTGAAGTCGGGGTACTCCCCCCCTCCCTGAATTCACGACTAGGGCCTCCTAGTTTGAGTGATATTCCAATAATACCGTATTGGCCCAAATATAAGATGGTGTTTTTTGCATTGAAATAAGACTGAAAAAGAGGGGGTCATCTTATATTCACGGTCTAGACGTTATACCCATTCACGACGCTAGATGGTGCCAGATATCATATGAATTGAATTTATCCTAGTCGGAGGTTGTAAAACTCCGATTTCCCACCGTCTTCGAATGCAACATCAGTCTACAGAGGAAACTGAAGAACGGCAACATAGTGAAACGTGCATTTAGAGGCTGTGAAAACAAACTGAAGAAATGAGCAAATGAGAGTTTCTACAAATTCCCTATGAAGAAAGAGGAACAATACAAGCTGTAGATACTTGCTGCTGGCTACGACATAAACACACCGGTGGAAAAAATATCACTCCGTTCTGCAGACTGTTACCTACAGAGCTACTGGATTTCAAATGTTGCTGTTCATACTGCAGTTATTGACATTGAAGGAGATAGTACCTTTTCGAGTAGGCACAGTCTGTTTGTATTAAAACAAATAGCAATTATACCATAGTTTAAGGAAAACAAGCAAAATATAGGGCATAAGAGATAAACAGCGCCTACTTATCAGGGAAGCCCAGCGCGTGCATCATACAACTAACTGAGCAAGATTGACGCTGACAAGCACACGTCTGCACCACCGAGTCTCGAAATCAGTTCTCTCGGACAGTCCAAAATAAATGGCGGGACGGTCTGTCCTAACACAAGGAACACAGGAGAACACCCGATATCCAACTGATAACACGACTGACAAGACTCCAAGAGCCCCTTTGACGCCGGGGTGGCAAAATCCACGACCCTCGTTGCCCGGACAACGGTAACTCCTGAATCCTCCTGCCCAATTCACAAACAGACAATAATACCAACTAGAGTCGTGCGAAATTTCCGATTCTTAGATTATTCGCGATTCCGCCGTGGAAGATTCAAGAATGATTCACAATAATCAATTTGTAATTGAATCGTAGTCTCTGAATCGTAATCGAATCGTTAGGTGCCTAAAGATTCCCACCTCTGATCCCAACACACCTTGCCTGGCACAGCCAGACTATTCTCCCTGTATTTTTCAAACACTGTGAGAAATAGTCTGGGACCCAGCCCATTAACGGCCTCTCGAGCAAGGTACAAAATCAATCGTCCAATCAGATTCGTTTATTTGCGTGACGTGTTCTTAACAAGTAACGCCACTCTTGCGCGCCGAAAGTCGTGTCTACATCAACACAGATGGCGAACGGGAAAGCAGAGAATATGTTCCAATCCGCGGTATAACCGGTTTTAAATTACCAAAAACACATCGAAACAAGCTATTGACAACAGTCAACATGGCTCGCGCTAGCCATGTTGAATAAACTTCTCCATTCTCCGCTCATGCTAATTACTTGTCACTTTAACAACGTCACGTCTGCCCGTCGCTGATTTGTCCACTCCACTGTCTGTTTGCTGTGGCTTGCTCCGCCCTCGGAATTTAATCCGCCGGACGGTCGCCAGACTCAATCGCTGGAACAGCGGCGAGTCTGGTATACCACGGAACAACACACCCTTCCTCCTGCCCACGGCCCGCCCCGCGAGAGTCTTGAAAAGACTGAATGTTTAACTAATCGTTGTCATGTTTCTCGGGAACCTTTTGTTGACTTCAGAAATGGTCACCTTGGAACGAGTTCGCCTCCTCGCCTGAGTGTTTGTGTTTCGCCTTGCCGTTTTGATCGTTCGACCCGAATAAATTGTTAACTTGTTCTCGGTGAGCGAGTGAAGTCAATACAAAGAGTTAAGACTAAGGTGAATGCCCTGAGTTTGCCCTTCTGGCTGGATTGCCGGGGTCTTGCCGGCCTGGTACATTGGATCCGCGCCAGTGTGGGTCAGGCGGTTCGGCTGGTGCGATTCCGGCAGTCTGGCTAGGGGGCGGATTCCTTCAACATACAATGTTAAGTTTTAATAACTTTATCCTGAAACCTTAGCCAACACTATTGATTGCATTGGTCATCGGTGATTTTCATGCGTGTTTTTTTTTTTTTTTATTGGCATGCTATGACGGGCTAATTGACTCGCGCTAGCTTAGCCAATCACAAGCCCTGAAACTAATAAATAACAAATTGCACGGAATTTGTTGAAATCAACTTCACTGACTTATTAAACCCCAGCTAACTTGAAGATTAAGCCTTATGTCCGAACTTCCCCTTTAAGTAGTAGGTCTCAATTGAATACTAAAGGGAGCCTGAACACAGACATTTCAGTCATCTCAGGGCAAGGCTTACCTGCTTTTACTTAGCATGAATTCAAAAAGCAGCAGTAGGGGTGTGACAGCAGTGGTACCTCAAGATACAAAATGAATTTGTTCCGGAGTGGCTTTTGTTTTTTTCGTATAATGAATCGCGTTTTACATGTCAATCGCCTAATATATTTCGAGCTCTGCTAAAAACCAAGAGCGTAGGTTTGCATAGGGACAGTTGGGACAAAACACTACCAACTTTTCAGGATGCTCAAATTGTCCCAACCAAATTTTAAGCAATCTTATTTGCATTAAATAATGACTTCAGCTATATAGGTCATTTAGATCAGGGGTCCCCAACCTTTTTTGCACCACGGACTGGTGTGATTTTGGTCTTTTTTGCCACGGACCGGTGTTCTGTCAAATTTTGCACCCTTATAAAATGTTTAGGGCTGCAGCTATCGAATATTTTAGTAATCGAGTAATCGACTGAAAATTCTATCGATTAATCGAGTAATCGGATAAAACAAATATATTTTTAGGTGAAGAGCAATTATACATATACATGAGAAAACAAGACATTTCATGTAATCTTGAACCATTTTCAGTCAATCAATGTCTTTATTTTCGATGTATATTGTTGAAAATAGCCAACAATTGCATCTCAGATGTAACTAGAATAAAAAAAAAAAAAAGACTAATTCACTGCTTTCACTCAAAACACTTTTAGATCTTATTAATATATATATATATATATATATATATATATATATATATATCTTACCTAAAAATGCCATTACGCTTGATAACACACATCACTTAAAAGTTAGGATTTTTTCCCCACGTGTTTCAATTGAATTTCTCTTTGTGTCAAGCCATTTTTAAGTTCTAGTTAAGTTTTAAGTTAGTCTAAACTGTAAGTCCTGATAGGATTTTGAGTTTTTGCTGTGTTCAAAATAAATGTATGATACAGGCTGTATTGGAGCACATTAGGGACCAGTGCTACTTGGTGTTTTATCCAGCAATGACCACTGAGCTAAAATTGATAGTTAGCATGATTAAGTTTTTATTTTACACCCTCATCACTCCACAATGCTATGTTATGTTAAAGCCTGTATGTAAGACACGTTAGCCACGCATCGACAGTGGTCTTAATTAATTGAAACCTAGCCCTCCGCAGGGCTAACGTTCCGTGAGCTAGTAGCGACAGTAACGTTAATCTTATTTATCAGCGCTTAGCGCTCTTTATTAGCGCTTAGCGCTGTACTGCTTTAAGATGGCGGCTGTTTACAAACGCTGCCCAGACGCGGCCGAGTCTGTAATTTGGCATCTAGTTCAACATACATGTGATCTCTATGAGACACACCAGACGCTGCCTGTTACCAATGTAGCATTGTGCGGGCTAGTATTTAGCAACGTCGGCGTCGTTTGTGGCGGCTGTCGGCTGCGGTAAGTTTTTTTTTTTTCTCTTCCTCTTCCTCTGCGCACGTGACAGCGCGCTGTCCCGCATTAAAAGTAGTCCTAGCAAAACGTGATGCTTAGAGCTGTCAAAATAAACGATTACTCGAGGTGAATAAAATTACTCGGATCAGTTTTTAAACTCGAGTTACTCGAGTTGCTCGAGTACTCGTTTCAGCTCTAAAAATGTTGCTCCAAAACCATTTGTGGTGGTTAAAAAGCCCTCTTTTATATTCACTTGGACTTTTTTCTACATGTCCGTCCATGACCAAACATAAGTTAATATTCCTTTCTTTTGAAGAAAGTTTGTAGTGTTTCTTTGGAATCGCTGCATTCGCGGCCATTTTTAACGTTACGCGCATGCAAAATTTGTCAAAACACCGGCAATGTGCGGCAGAAAAATACAGCAAATATACAGTGTCACAAAAGTGAGTACACCCCTCGCAATTCTTCAGATATTTAAGTACATCTTTTCATGGGACAGCACTGATAAAATGAAACTTTGACACAATGAAAAAGTAGTCTGTGTGCAGCTTATATAATAGAGTTCATTTATTTTCCCCTCAAAATATAGCCATTAATATCTAAACCCTTGGCAACAAAAGTGAGTACACTCCTATGAAAAAACGCACATCCCTAAATGTCCAAATTGAGTACTGCTTGTCATTTTCCCTCCAAAATATTGTGTGACTTGTTACAGAAGTGCTGTCAGCATTGCTGCAGAGATTAAAGTGGTGGGGCTGGGGGGTCAGCCTGTTCGTGCTCTGACCACACACCGCACTCTATATCAAATTGGTGTGGCATGGCTGTCACCCCAGGGAGAAGCTTCTTCTGAAGACTGTACACAAGAAAGCCCACCCGTCTCATCAGACCATAGGACATGGTTCCAGTAATCAATGTGCTTTGTTGACGTCTTCGCCAACTGTTTGCGGCTTCGAGGTGTAATTTTTTTTTTCTTAACATTAAATGGACTAATATTTTGATGAATTAAAGACACATTTACTTAATTCCAATTTTAATCAATGACACATTTAATATGTCACAATCTCAACATGAACCAAAAGCAACAGGAAATGACCTGAAATGCCCCCAAATGAACTTTCATTCGCTGCCATCTCTCCCACTTCAAATGGTTTGGAGGTCTACTAAACTCATTCCAATTGATAGAAGGATGAAAAGAGCTAGTTTTCCATTTCTGCCGTTTTGTAGAATATCTGAGAATGATTTCCTGCATCGATAATTGTTGTATCGCCATTTTGTGAAAATTGTATCGTATCATCAGGTACCCGCCACGACTGTCCAGCATGCCGAGGCTTCAAAAGCAAAATATTCCAAAGTCCAAACCCTGTTTGCCCAATTTTTCAACACACGTCTGCTTAGTGTTAAAACATACAACTTATTTTAGCTTATTTTATTTACTGATGTTAGCGTTTTGGAACAGCGACCATCCCGAACAATGACCTCTTGCACCATATGACGATATGCAGTATAACGTAAGAGTGTACCTTAATCAAAGGCCGATACAGATTTGTTTAAAAAACAAATTCAGCCGATGTCTAAAGCTGACCATGTAAGCCGATATTTTAGGCCCGTTTACATTTTTAAAAGCACGTTCATTATGACTGGTAATTGAAACACTCATACACAGGTAGTCCCCGGGTTATGAACAAATTCCGTTCTACGCGGGCGACGTAAAAATGAACCCTTTAAAGTGCCTATGACAGCAAAAAGCATGTTTATTTCATATTTCACGCTGTATTTTATGCTTCTGAATGAAATGGACCGCTTGGATAAGTGTGGAGGCGATCGATATATTTTTTAAATTTTTTGAAAATCCCGCGCCATGAAAATAAGTGACTTCCTGGATTGACGAAGAATGCGAATATAACGTCAGTGGGCAATACAGCCAAATACTACAGTATGCAGAACGACTGCGGATTCAGCTGATTATTTTGTTTATTTTTCGCATCTCTCCAGCCAAATGTGCTGCAGGCTTTTATTGCTGCACCAGGGAGAAGCCTGCCAGCCTTTTTAGGTTTCAAAAAGTTCGCGTTTACCGTGCGGAGAATGACCAAAACAAGTCAGACAACTGTGGGACCATTGGACCAACGAGGAAACGAGTATACTATGTGTTTTGTATCATGTCAAATACTAGGATCATGGAACGCATTTTAATAAGAAGGTGGCTTGCATTTTGTGTGTGACAATACTCCCTGTCCACCGAGAAGGCCACACGGCCGACGACCAGCAGCTTGTCGAAGACACCCCTTAAACCTCTTTGCGTGCCCGCCCACATAGCGCTTTCTTCGGCTTTGCCCCGAGCAGCCCCCCGCTCAGACTTCGGGGTGTTTGTCCACTGAGAATGAGGCGTTCATTACCCTCTCTGCCTGTCCGCTGGAGCCACAGAAGAACGACGAGCCGTAACTTGCTCGCCGCCAGTGTTCTGTTAAATTTTGTTTTGCACCCCATCAGAAATTGCAACTTTGTGTTGAAAATGGCCGCGGATACAGCGGTTACAAAGTAAACACTACAACTACAATAACACTGCACGTCGCTCTCTCACTGTTTACGTCTTCGCCTTGTCTTTAAGCATTAATTTACGCCATATTTGTGTTGAACATTTTTGTGTACAATGTTACTTGTTTATTTAGCATATTTAGCACCTGTGGGTGACATTGAGAGTCCAACTGAATGTAAAAGAGGGCTAATTCATTGCCACAACAGCTTTGGGAGAAAAATATTAGAAGGGTGCAAAATTTGGCAGAACACCAGGGGCTGGCCGATTGATGAAGACAATCAACCCCGCCACCGTGTGTGACATGAGTCGGGGTAGTTTTGTGTGTTTTTTTTTGTTTTCGAAAGGCGAGAAAAAAACTTGGAAACACCGCTCGGTTCGGGTTAGCATGTCTGCTAGCTGTCACGAAGTCGGCAGTTTTGACCATTATGCAGTAATTTTGCCCTGTCGTACAGAATAAATCAATTTTTACCATTTCATATTCCATTTAGCACAAGACTTATTTGTCATGACCATACCATTTATTTAGCAATTGGGGAATAATACTTAAAAAGAAAATCCTGTAAAAATATTGGAAAGATTGAAACAATCAAGATATAATGCTGCTCTCTGTCGTATTTTCCTCGTTCTGAATCTTCCCCCTCAATGGCCTGGATTCTAAATCAGATGAAATCGTTACCCTGCCGACGTCATCATCCAGCTGGGAACCCTAGAGTGCTATTAAGACAGGCGAGGCTAAACGGCAGATTAAAAGACTAATTTCTCGTCATCTGCGCTTTGCCAAATTGTTGTATATAGTCGACTCGTCTCAAGATATGATTTTAATTCATATAATAATGCTATTTAAGATTTTTTTATGCTGTCACAGGCACTTTAAGTACCCCAAAATAACTATCCAGATGAATTGTATTTTGTTTAATGATGGGGGATACACTGTCCTCTGGTGGCAGCGTTGACATGGATAGGGGATAGCTGCACTCTCTGGTTTGGCCCACACAAGGCTATAAGTTGTATATTCAGCTAATATATGTTTGCGTATGCATTTGTAAGTTTACAGCTACAGTTTGTGGAGTTACGTGTGTGCAATTTGCTATGAGTATTGTACATGCGTTAGCATTCATAGCATTTAAACTAGCGGACTTTTGTTAGGCAAATTAGGCTAATTTAAGCTTAGTGTTTGTTAAGTAAATAAGTCACACTGTGTATGCAAGTAACAAGTCGATTATCCATAATACACTCACTTTAAAGCTAAAGGCCCGAGTGTCATGATAGCTAACAGATGTAGTGGCAATAAAGAAATGGATAGAAATCTTTAATTCAGAGCACAGTAGAAACCTTGTACCATCCAGACTGTGGAGAAGTGGTTGTAGCGGATCAAGCTGACTGGTTTTGTAGGTGTACATTATGTGATTCCATCAACACAGCAGCAGCAGCAGCACCCCATCCACGGTCCATTCCCTAGCGTCGAAAATCAGAAATACACGTGCCGTCATAATCCATAACTTCATGATGATATTGACGGGTCACATCCATCATACATTGCGCCTCGCCTCCAAGTAGGGGGCCTCCCCACATCAAGAGGAGTTATCCTGAGACACACGCACGCAGGAAAAGTACGAAAGCTGTACCGCATACAAACAGGAAGGATTGTCTCAAGAGTGATTTGTTCGAGGATTCAAGGTAATATTTATATTTTTCGTACTATGCATGCATTTTGAAATGTTGTGAAAAAAATCCAATGGGAGAAATTAGCTGCTACGGCATTGGTGTCATAGTTTGCAATATTTACGTAAAATAAATGCTAACTGCCCTTTTTTTGTTGTTGCTTTAAACCAAGAATGGAGACCTCTTTGCATCCATATCTATAAAGAATTCAGGGATTTAAGCATTTATTCACAAGAATTTTCAACGGAAAAAGCTCTGTGTTTTCATAAGGCAGCCGCAGCACAGTCGACATATTTATGTAAAATAAATGCTAACTGCCCGGTTCTCTGCTCTTTTAACAAAGAATCGAGGCCGTTTTACGTCCATATCTTTAAAGAATTCAGGGATTTAAGCATTTATTCACAAGAATTTTAACATGAAAAGCTTGTTGTACTAACGGGGGCTGCCACATTGGCTAACAGACTAGCAGCACATTCGACGTATTTACGTTAAATGCTAACGGACGTTTTTTTTTTTTTCTTTTTTTTTCTTCTTGCTTTTAACCAAGAATCGAGACTTTTATATCCATATCTGTAAATAATTCAGGGATTTACGAATTTATTCACAAGAATTTCAAAGAAAAAAGGTCTTTGTTGTGGTAAGGCTGCGCTACAGTGACTTAAAGTGCTTGTGACACGAAAAAGCATGTTTATTTCATATTACACGCGGTATTTTATGCTCCTGAATGATATGGACCGCTTGGATGTGTGTGGAAGCGATCGCTATATTTATTTAGTTTTTTGAATCCCGCGCCAGGAAAATGAGTGACTTCCGGCTTCGGTCTCGCATTGAGGAGGAGGGCGCTGTGACGTGTACGGTAGAAGACGTCCTCTTCACGCTACAGTGTACTGTTGTGTATGAGGACGAAGGATTCAGCTGATTTTGCGGATTAATACTTTTATTTTTTACATCACGCCAGCCAAACGGCTGCAGAAAAATCATTCTGTATGCGGGAGAGGCGTATGCGCCTTTTTGGAGTTTCAAAAGGTTCCCATTCACCGTGGATATTTACTGTGGGACCATTGGACTTACAAGGAAGTGAGTAAACATCTTGTTTTGTATTATGTCAAATACGAATACAGTGATTACAAAGTAAACACTATAAAATTCCTTTAAATAAAGGACTACTTACGTTTGATCATTGATAGGCATGTAAAAAGCTATCCTCACGCTCATTAGCAGTTAGCTGTTAGCACGGTAGCTGCACCACAATTCCAGCCACCCTCCTCCAGGGAACGAACTGTAAATTGCTCTCCGCCGGGCGGTTTACCGATCCGCAAAGAAACTCGACAACCGGGTCGTCATGTCAAATAATCCAGGCTAGTTATGTGTGATTTTCCACTTCGAAGACTTTGAAACATCCCTCGGTTCGGGTTAGCATGTCGGCTAGCTGTCACTCCTTCTGGTCTGTTTACATTCTCCGAAGCCGGGGAAGGGAAATGACATATGTCCGATTTAGGTGTCATAAAATATCGTTCGGGAGGTGTGACAGTAAAGGTAAAGTCGACTGTTTTGACCATTATGGAGTAATTTTGCCATGTCGTCTTGAATAAATGGATTTTTATTATTTTATATTCCATTTAGCACAAGTTATTTGTCATGACCATGCCATTTATTTAGCAATTGGGGAGAGTACTTGGGTAAAAAGAATATCCTGTAAAAATATTGAAGTAAAGAGACAGAAACAATGACATTTTGCCGCTCTCTTCGTCGCGTTTTCCTCATTGTGAATAGTTCCCCCTCGACGGGCTGAGTGGTCCTTCTCAAGCCATTTATATAGCTATTGGGGAAAAATACTTGGATAAAAAGAATATCCTGTAAAAATATTGGGAGTAGAGAGACTGAAACAATGACATTTTGCAGCTCTCTTCGTCTCGTTTTCCTCGTTCTGAACAATTCCCCCTCAATGGGCTGAATAGTAAAACCGATGAGCCTAGTCTACCGCTGACGTCATCCACCTGTTGGGGACGCTAAAGCCCTATAATTGTAGGCGTGGCTAACCGGCAGATTAAAAGACTAATTTCTCGTCATCTGCGCTTTGCTAAATTGTTGTATATAGTCGAATCGTCTCAAAATATGATTCTAATTCACATAATAATGCCATTTAAGACTTTTTTTCTGGCGTCGTATGCTCTTTAAAGACTAGCAGCGCATTCGACATATTAACGTTAAATAAATGTTAACAGCCCGTTTTTTTTTTTCTTCTGCTTTTAACCAAGAATCAAGACAGTTTTACGTCCATTTCTATAAAGAATTCAGGGATTTAAGCATTTTTTCACAAGAATTTCAACATAAAAAGCTCTTTTTTTGTGGTAAGACTGCACCACAGTGACTTAAAGACTAGCAGCACATTCGACATATTTACGTAAAATAAATGTTAACTGTCAGTTTTTTTTTTTTGTTTGTTGCTTTTAACCAAGAATCGAGACTTTTACGTCCATATCTATAAAGAATTCAGGGATTGAAGCATTTATTCACAAGAATTTCAACATAAAAAGCTCTTTTTTTGTGGTAAGACTGCACCACAGTGACTTAAAGACTAGCAGCACATTCGACATATTTACGTAAAATAAATATTAACTGCCCGTTTTTTTTTTTTTTTTTTTTGCTTTTAACCAAGAATCGAGACTTTTACGTCCATATCTATAAAGAATTCAGGGATTGAAGCATTTATTCACAAGAATTTTCAAAGTAAAAACTCTGTGTTTCCACTCAGTCAGCTTTGACGGAGATAGGCCCGCTATTTATCCGCCCTGCGCTCCTGTGTCCCATCAATAAAAAATAGATAAGAAACCTGGCATCACATTAGTAAAAAGAAAACAATTTCCAAGTTTAAGTGATTCCCAAAAATGATGCATCGATGAATATACATACCAAGTCTTGTGCTTGGCTGCATACGCCATCATAGTTTGTTGATCGATAAGGCAACATAGGTGTTTTCCACACCTGTAAAATGGAGGCATGTGGCAATAAGTCAATGTACTGTACATAAAGACGTTCTTAAAATATCGCCCCCAAAATGAATTAATTGCTTGGCATCAGCTGCCACTGATGGTCATAGACGTTCAACCCATTTGAAGTGGGAGGGTGGCAGCATTCGCTGCCACCCTCCCACTTCAAATGGGTTGGACGTCTACTCGTGATAAACTCATTCAGATTCACAGCAGAAGGATGAAAATAGCTTGTTTTTCTGTTTATTAGTTGCCACATAGAATGATTTCCTGACCAGTGTATCGACCAGTAGCAACTTACAGGATCTTCCCTCCCGCTCCAGTTCCGATGGTTTCCTCTCCTTGCTGCACCGCACTTTGGCCACAATGACAATGACAGTGACGGCTACAACAAATGTTAGGCCAGACACAAGCCAGCTGATCACCACTGGACTCAGAGCAGGATCTGGGTCTAAAGGAGGAAAGATTGCTTATCAATCCTAGTGAGATTAAGCAATATAGAGTCATGTACAGTATATATTGGTGTATAGGTCGCACCCCTAATTTGTGGTTAAAAAGAGTACAGTGGTATAAAAAAGTAACAACCTTTTGGAATTTCTCACATATCTGCATAAAATCGCCATCAAATGTGATCTGATCTTTGCCAAAATCACACAGATGAAAAAAAACAGTGTCTGCTATAACTAAAACCACCCAAACATTTATATGTTTTCATATTTTAATGAGGATAGTATGCAAACAATGACAGAAGAGGGAAAATAAGTAAGTGAACCATCACATTTAATATTTTGTGCCACCGCCCCCAACCCCTTGGCATCAATAACTTCCTGTAGCTGCAAATCAGTTTGGCACATTGATCAGGACTAATCTTGGCCCATTCTCCTCTACAAAACTGCTGTAGTTCAGTCAGATTCCTGGGATGTATGGCATGAATGGGTGCCTTTTGGTCATGCCACAGCATCTCAATGGGGTTCAAGTCTGGACATTGACTTAGCCCTGCCGAACGTGTATTTTGTTCTTCTGAAACCATTCTAAAGTTGATTTACATCTGTGTTTTGGATCATTGTCGTGGCAGCATCCATCCGCTTTTTAGCGTCAACTGTCTGACAGACGGCCTCAGCTTTTCCTGCAAAACATCTTGATAAACGTTTGAATTCATTCTTCCATTGACGATTGCAAGTTGTCCAGGCCCTGAGGCATCATAACAGCCCGAAATCATGATGCTACCTCCACCATGCTTCACGGTGGGGATGAGATGTTGATGTTGGTGAGCTGTTCCATTTTTCCTCCACACATGACATTGTGTGTTTGCCCAAAAAAAATTCAACTTTGGTTTTATCAGTCCACAAAATATTTTGCCAAAACTTCAGTGGAATGTCCAAGTGCCTTTTTGTGAATATTAACCAAGCAACAATGTTTTTTTTTTTAGACAGCAGTGGCTTCCTCCGTGGAGTCTTCCCATGAACACCATTCTTGGCCATAGTTTTACATATAGTTTATGTGTGCACATAGATATTGGACTGTGCCAGTGATTTTAGCAGACACCCTAGGGTTCTTTTTTTACCTCTCTGAGTATTCTGCGCTAACTCTTGGCCTCATTTTTGGTGGACGGCCACTCTTTGGGAAAGAAGTAACAGTGCCAAACTCTCGCTTTTTGTAGAAAACTTCTCTGACTATTGATTGATGAACATCCAGACTTAAGAGATGATTTTGGCTAGTTTGATACCGCAGGTCTTAATGCACAAATCAGTTTTGTTGTCATATCTGTTTTTTTATGCGTACCCGTTCAGAATGCCTTTGTCCATTGAGACCGTTCAAGTATTACGAATACGCACGAATTCGCAGTCCGACGCGCTGAGCAAGAAGACCCACATGCGAAGAAGCATCAAAACAAATAACTACACATTCTGGCTGTCAGCCGTCATTTCAGCGAGATAATATTTTGATTTCCAAAAAGAGGACACAAATAACAGACATAAATAATCCCCATTTAGGCCTATAGTCAAAGTTTTTATGGATTGATAGCAAGCACGCACAGTCCGTGCATGTCACACACATACTGTATACGGGCAGTTTAGCCCGACTCAGCCGTGTAAGCAATCTTGAAATATTGCTCATATAGAGCAGAGAGAAAACCGATCATTCTTAGGCTTATCCTCAACCCATTTTTATTTTTTTATGACTGTTGTCAAACCCGAACCTTCCTAAAAAGCAGTGTTCAAGGCAAGCTAGACACTAACACACAGCTGCACTGCTACCGCAGCGTGCAGTCCCTCGCTCTTTGATGACGTAATTGCTGCATGAATTCTGATTTTGGGAGACTTGACAGTTAAGACCGCCGCGACATTCTGGAAAAATGTGGCCCAGATCGGATTTAAACCACATACGAAAGTGACCCAGATCGGGTTTGAAATGGTCAACTTCTATGTGACTTGTCCTGTTCAGACCGTCAAGTTAATGCCTCACTCGAGTCGAAAAAACACGAAAAAAATCGGATTTGTGCTTTAAAACTTGCAGTGTGAACCTAGCCTTCGTGTCCTTTCCCAGCTTTATACAGATCAACAATTCTTGATCCCAGGTGTTCAGACAGCTCTTTTGGCCGAGCCATGATGCACATCAGACAATGATTATCATTAAGACAATTCTTACCAGGTGTGTGTTTTATAGTGAGCAGGGCAATTTTAAAACACTCATCAATGATTGGGCACACACCAGACTTAAACTGTTAGGTAAAAATTGGTTTCAATTGCTCTTTAAGTCGCCTTAGGCTCTTACTCCCCCTCCCCTCTGTCATTGTTAGCATGTTATCCTTGTTAAAATATGAAAACCTTTAAATGTTTGAGTGGCTTTAGTTAAACCAAACACTGCTTTTACAACTGTGCGATTTTGACAAAGATCAGATCACATTTGATGATTTTGTGCAGAAATGTGAGAAATTCCAAAAGGTTCAGATACTTTCTCATACCACAATATGTTTGAGCTAATACGTTAATGCATTCGTTATTTAGTTTAGTTTTTAGTTTTATATTTTGCATATAAAAAAAATTAATGTTTATATATATATTAGCATAAACACTTGTATATTTGTTTTACATATACTAAAATGTATTCTGCAATGCATTAGATGTTCATTATCCGATTACTCGATTATTTTAACCAAAGAATTGGTAGATTAATCCCTTACCTAAATAATCGATAGCTGCAGCCCTAATTTGGTGTTTAGGTCACATCCGCATTTTTAGGCTAAAATTTCGGTCAAAAAATTGTGACTTACACATGATATATGGCATATAAAAGGGGCAGCCGAGATAGTTTCACCTCTTATAGATATTGGCAGGGCCTGGCTTTCTCTGGAGACAAACGTCCGTCCCCCAAGTTGGACTCGATAAAGACAGTAGTAGTAACCCTCGTTGGAGCTCTGGGCGCCGGCGAAGGTGAACGTGACGGAGGGGCTGAGGGCCGGCAGAGAATGACGCACCGTCCCATTGGGGCGGATGAGTCGCAGCTGAAAAGAGCCTCCCGGGTAGGGCTGTGGCGTGGAGCAAGTGATGTTAAAACTGTGGCCCTTGATGACGGAACCAGCCGGGGACTCGGAGGATGTGTTGTACCAGTGCTGGGGGGTCAGGAGTTCCACTGTCGTCACAATAAAGCGGAAACAAGTCTTTCTAAAAGCAGATTTTGTGAGCTGATATTTGAGGGTTGATTATGAAAGGCCATTACAAACTGATTGACACTAAAATGAATATGGCTTTTGACCAACAAAATAGCGACTCACCGACAGTGATGTTGACCGAGTTGCTCGGCGGAGAGCTGAGGAGCTGAGAAGGTAAGCTTCCGCTGACCCTGTAGCGACAGCTGTAGCTGCCCTGGTGGAACGTCTTGATGTCGGACAGAGTCATCTCCACTTGCGACTGCCTCCTTTCTGCCCTCTTGGTCACCAAGGGCGTGGACCAGCCACCCTTGTACAGGTGAAAGTCCTTGGCATTGTGACCTGGCAGGAAACTGCAGCTGAAGCGAACGGCCTCTCCCGAAGAAAACACGTTGTAGGGGGACAATAGGGACAGGATGGGCATGAAAAGAGGACCTGGGAGTACAAATGAAAATCATTTGAAAGCTTATGGCGGAAAACACTCGAACACAATTGAAGTTCCACTCTGAGACCCCCAATTTGTCCAAATTTCAAAATTGTCCTATATGCATGTGTGATACATCATTGGAAAGCTTAAAATCTCAAATTTCCAGGGGAAGAAAAATTTTGAACAGTAGGGCATGTTTTAAAAATATCAAATGCATTTTTTTGAGTTTCAAATTTATTTTTGCATTCAAACACTTTTTTTTTAATTGAAGTGACTTTTTTTCGTTGAAAATACATATGACGGAAAACACTCAAGTGACTTGAAGTTACGCTCTGAGACCCCCAATTTGGCCAAATTTTAAAATTGTCCTATATGCATGTGTGATACATCATTGGAAAGCTTAAAACAAAACAAAAAAAATTGGACCCTAATTTATTTTCGATGGCTACCATGTTGTGTTTTGTAAAAGAATCGGTATAGGGTATAGGTAGATCCTCAGAATCAGGTGACTCGGACGCAAACCCGGGTGCAAAAAATATGTAACCGGGACAACAATATTTACTTGATAGTTTTCACGTTTTACATGATGATATGTAAAAACGTGATTGGGATAATTCAACTTTTTGGCTCATATCTTGGAATCTGATGTACATCTAAACCAGTGCTGCAACAATTAACTTGAGTAATTCGATTAGAAAAAAGATACGAATTCAATTTTGTTGCTTGGAGTATTCGTTTAATTAAAGTGGCGTTGTAATGGTTTGTTTTGAAAGACTTTGCATTTAGTTTTATTGATTTGGGTGGATACACAGCCCTTTTGTAGCAACAGTGAATATGACATAACTCATTTCATATGGCTGAATCAAGCTGCTCCCTGTTAAGACCAACATAAGCTAAGTTTTTCTTTGAGCTAATGTTTTTTGTAATGCATTCGTAATTTAGTTTACAAGTATATTTAGCCGTTTTTTTGTGGGAATATGTGTTTGAACCATTTGTTAAGAGCACTGTAAAAAAAAATTTTTTTTTAAATAAATAAAAAAACTTTAGCATTTTATAGCATTTAAGCTAGCGGACTTTTGCTATGTAAGTCACCCAATTGTTCTTTTGTTTTACTTACATCCTCATTTATATGCCGTTTAAGGCTGCAGCTATCGATGATTTTAGAAGTCCATTCGTCGATGAACTAGTTAGTTCGACTAGTTAGTCGACTAATCGGCTAAGGAATGTAAAAAATTAAAATACCAGAGCTGAGCCTCAAACGGTATAAAAAATAAATGGGGATCTAAGTACAACGACAAAAAATGATTTGCTTTCACAGCAAAGGTTTTTACTCTTCTTACAATTTTTTGAAATGGTCGACTAGATATAACTATAAACTAAATTACGAATGCATAAAAATAAATAAATAAATAAAGAAACCTCAAATAAAAACTTAGCTTATGTTGGTCTTAACAGGGAGCAGATGGATTCAGTCATGTGAAATGAGTTATGTCATATACACTACTCCCACTAGAGGGCAGTGTAACCACCCAAATCAATAAAACTAAATGCAAACACTTTTAAAAGGCCACTTTAATTTAAACTTTTCAATTGAATACTTGAAGCAGCAAAATTTCATTCGAATCTTTTTTATAATCAAATTACTTGAAGTAATAGATTAATCGTTGCAACACTAATACCGTTTGAGGCTCAGCTCAGGTATTTGAATTTATTATGTTCCTTATCCGATGACTCAATTATTCAAACTAACTAGTTCATTGATTAATCGACTACAAAAATAATCGATAGCTACAGCCCGAATCAAAACACACACATATGGGCGGTCTTACCTGAGCATTTAACCCCTGCGTCATTTTCATGGGTGCAGAGAGGATAACTATGGAGAACGAGGGCACAGCGGGTCAAACTGGACTCGTGTCCCGAACATTGAACGTGCCGCAGCCAGATCTCCCCGACGCCCGCGCCGTAAGCCGCCCCGCGGAAGGCCGACTCGGCCACGCCGCAGCCCAGCTCCAGGCAGACCACGTCGGCCTCGCGGAGGTCCCAGCCGTGGTCACAAACCGTCCCCCACTGGTTATGTCGGAGAATCTCCACCCGACCGGAACACTTGTTCTCCCCGTCCGCGAGTCTGACACTTTCTGAGGAACGCAAACGACGTTTAGGAGGTGTGTGGAGGACACTTTAGGTGGAGGTTCTCTGCTTACCGAAGGCAGCGACTCTGTCCCGCAGAACGCCTAACAATCCTGAGACGAGAAAACTCAATTATCATTTGAGATTTGATAGAATTTTTCAGCAACTTTTATCATCCCCAAAAGTGGGTGTTCGCCAAAAACGGGTTTTTTGTTTGGAGAAAAAGTCATATTGCAAAACGCGACTTGTGCAACAGATTTTTTTTTTGTCCAAATCACATCATTCAAACATTTAAAAATATATACATATTAATGAAGAACAGCAGGCTACTTTTTTTTCTTGCGGCCAAAACTTTCCCTTTCATTTCCAATGAATAAAATTCCCCATTAATTTTCAATGGCCCTATTTGCCATTCCATTGACAGGAAGTGACCTGTGATCAACAGGAAGTGACTCTTTATCAACCGGAAACATCCTGAAATGCACCAAAACCAACAGGAAGTGAAGCCATATCGACAGGGAGTGACCTTGAAATGCCCCCAAATCAACAGGAAGTTACCCGATGTCAACAGGAAGCGACCCCAAAATGACCCTAGATCAATAGGAAGTGACCCAATATAAACAAAAAGTGACCCTCATATGCTGCCAAATCAACAGGACCCCAAAATGTCCTAAAATCAACAGGAAGTGACCCCAAAATGCTCTCCAATCAACAGGAAGTGACTAGATATCAACAGGAAAAGTGCCTGAAATTACACTAGATCAATAGAAAATGACCCAATATCAACAAGAAGTGACCCTGAAATTTCCCCAAATCAATAGGAAGTGACCTTGAAATGCCCTCAAATCAACAGGAAGTGACACTAAAATGCATCAAAATCAACAGGAAGTGACCTTGAAATGCCCCAAAATTAACAGAAAGTGACCCGTTATCAACTGGAAATGCCCCAAAATCAACAGGAAGTAACCCGTTATCAATTGGAAACACCCTGAAATGCCCCCAAATGAACAGGAAATCAACCAATATCAACAGAACCTTACCCCAGAATGCCCTAAAATCAATAGGAAGTAACCTTGAAATGCCCCTAAATAGACAGGAAGTAACCCTGAAATGCACCAAAGTCATCAGGAAGTGACCCTGAAATGCCTTAAAATCAACAGGAAGAGACTCACTATCAACCAGAAACACCCTGAAATGCCCCCAAATCAACAGGAAGTCAACCCAAAATGCCCCAAAATCAACATGAGGTGACCCGTTATCAACTGGAAATGCCCTCAAATAAACAGGAAGTGGACCAATATCAACGCGAACTTACCCCCAAAATGCCCTAAAACCAATAGGAAGTGACCTGTATCAACAGAAGGTGACCCCCAAAATTCCCCCAAATCAACAGGAAGTCAACCAATATCAACAGGAACTTACCCTTCGTAATGCCCCCCAAATCAACAGGAAGTGACCCTGAAATGCCCCCAAATCAACACAAAGTGACTCGCGATCAACCGGAAACACCCTGAAATGCCCCCAAATCAACAGGAAGTGACACGTTATCAACTGGAAACACCCTGAAACCCCACTAATAAACAGGAAGTGACCCAACATTGACAGGATATTTCCCCAAAATGCCCTAAAATCAATAGGAAGTCACCTATATCAACAGGAAGTGACTCCGAAATGCCCTCAAATCAACAGGAAGTGACATAATATCAACAGGAAGTGACCCTGGAATGTCCCCAAAACAATAGGAAGTGACCTAATACAAATAGGAAATGACCCCAAAATGCCCACAAATCAACAGGAAGTCAACCAATATCAACAGGAAATGCCTTTAAATCAATTGGAGGTGAGCCAATTGCAACAGGAACTTACCCCTAAATATCCTCAAATCAACAGGAAGTGACAAAATATCACGCGGAAAATGACCCCGAAATGCCCCAAAATCAACAGGAAGTGACCACTGGGTACTGCATATGAATTTCATTACTGCATTTTGGCACTGTTACATCTATGCACAAACTGTCACATCACGTCAGCCATTGTATCATATGCTATATATTGTGTTATATTAGCACTACATCACTTGTTGTTTGTTTGTTTTTGTGCAATGACAATACAGGCTTTCTATTCTAGAAAGTTTTCACACTGGGATTCAAACCTGGGTTTTGGTTTAATTTCGGATTAGGATCTCAATTATGGTCTTTTGGTAAGGTTATAAGTAAGGATTTAACTCTGAAGTGCCGGTTAGCCAAACGTGATTAGTAGCTTTAGCTTACCCGTTAACAGAATATGGAGGAATGTCAGCATCGTTTCCCCGTCACCCTCCCATCAAAAAGCGGGGTCGGAATGATGCCCACCCGGCCGGCCGGTGCGCTTTGGAAGAAAGCTACAAACATGCAGCATTAGCAGCCGGTAAAAGCTTGAGCTAAACGTGCTAAACGGATGTCATACACGAAAAAGACCAACACTTCCGGTATTAGAGGCGTCTGGGAGCCAATGAGAAATAAAAACCAGTCAAAGAGATGACGGTAAATAGGATAAAAATACATTCAAGTTAAAACTGCCTAATTTTTTTACTGGCCCGCCTCAAATCATATAATTAAATACGGCTTGCTTAACTTCAGCCTACGATTCTCTTGCACTTCTCACCTTTTAACACAAGATGGTGCTAGTCAGTTAAACAGTGTCTCTTCGTTAGTTGAGGAGTCAAAACCTGACATCTTGAAATCAATGCAGGAACCTAGAAATTTCAGTATTTAGTTTTCATAAATACATTTATAGAAGAAAAGAATTGTAAATGTTTCAAACGAGTGTCATCATTTTTATAGAAATTTGGGTATGGGACAACTTCATATAGAAAGCATCAGGAAAGAATAAAAGAAATCTAGAATAAAAACATGTTGTTTTTGGTAGGTTACTATTTTTAGACCAAGCCGAAGGAAAATAATGATGGAATCACTCAATTTTGAGGAAAAAATAACCCCAGTAATTTTAACGATCAAACTTCTTCCACCAGTAGTTGAGGGCCGGCTAAAGTGCTTAGTACATTATTTAATTACTTTGTTTTCTTCATTCTCCATATCAACAGGAAGTGACCCCAAAATGCCCCCAAATCAACAGGAAGTGATCCTGAAATGCCCCCAAATCAACAAGTGACTTATCAAAAGGAAGTGACCCCCAAATTAACAAGAAGTGGCCCAAAATCAACAATTGACCCTAAAATTCATCCAAACCAACAGGAAGTAACCCTGAAATTGCTCCAAATCAACAGAAAGTGACCCCAAAATGCCCTCAAATCAAGTACAAGTGGCTCAATATCAACAGGAAGTAGGGCTGTGCGATATGGTCTTTAGTCTGGAACACGCTAAATTGAGCAGATTTACCTCGATAACGATAAATTCGCCCAAGCGGACTGTTATCCATCCATCATCTTCCGCTTGTTCTGGGGTCAGGTCGCGGGGGCAGCAGCTTTAACAGGGAAGCCCAGACTTCCCTCTCCCCAGCCACTTCAACCAGCTCCTCCGCCGGGATCCCAAGGCATTCCCAGGCCCAGCATCTCCTGGGTCATCCCCGGTGAGGTGTCCAGGAGGCATTCAAACCAGATGCCCGAGCCACCTCAGCTGGCTCCTCTCAACGCGGAGGCGTAACGGCTCGAGGCAGAGTCCCGCCCGGATGATTAAGCTTCTCACCCTATCTCTAAGGCAGAGCCCGGACACCTTGCGGAGGAAACTCATTTCGGCTGCTTGTATCCAGGATCTTGTTCTTTCGGTCACGACTCACAGCTCGTGACCATAGTGAGGATAAGAACATAGATTGAGTGGTAAATTGAGACCTTTGCTTTTCGGCTCAGCTCTTTCTTCACCACTATGGACCGGTACAGAGTCCACATCACTGCAGACGCTGCACCGATCCGCCTGTCGATCTCCCGCTCTCTCCTACCCTCACTCGTGAACAAGACCCAAAGATACCTGAACTCCTCCACTTGGGGCAGGATCTCATCCCCTGCCCGGAGAGGGCACTCCACCCTTTTCTGACTGAGGAACATGGTCTTGGATTTGAAGGTGCTGATCTTCATCCCAACCGCTTTACAAATTTACACTCGATTGCGAACCGCTCCAGTGAGGTCACGGCTTGATGAAGCCAACAGCACCACATCATGTTCAAACAGCAGAGATGCAATGCTGAGGTCACCAAACCGGACCCCCTCAACGCTTCGGCTGCGCCTAGCAATTCTGTCCGTAAAAATCATGAACAGAATCGGTGACAAAGGGCAGCCTTGGCGGAGTCCAACCCACCCTGGGAACGAATTCGACTTACTGCCGGCAATGCGGACCAAACTCTTGACACCGGTCTTACAGGGAACGAACAGCCCTTAATAAGGGGCTCGGTACCCCGTACTCCCGGAGCACCCCCCACAGGACTCGCCGAGGCACACGGCCGAACGCCTTCTCCAGATCCACAAAACACATGTAGACTGGTTGGGCGAACTCCCATGCGGACTGTTATATAATTTGAAAATGTGCATTGATATGCATTGATTCAGATTTTCAAATTATATATAGCGGACTGATATATATAATCTGAAAATCTGAATCAATGCATGAAATACAAATGAACCGTTTCTCGTTGATTTATTTTCCAGCTTTCAATTTAACAATTGTACATGCAGTCTAAACATGAAGTATATAACAATTTCTTGTAAACAATAAGAATTCAAGTATAAACGTTCATAACAACTTGTATGACTTAAACAATGTACATTATAAAAATCAATACGACGACTGTGCAAACATGTCACTGTCACACAAATGACATATGGCTTGAACAGTACACTTCAAACAGACAACTTATTGTTAATGGCTGCTGTGACATAATTACCCAACACAAGTGTTTACTTCAAGGTTTCGGGGGTTTTTTTCCTCCAGAGCATTTTTTTAATACATGCACGGACAGATGCACCCCCCCACAAACACACAAATTAAGCTATACTGCTCTAACTCTTATGCAAATTAAACATTTAAGATTTTATGAGGGCAGTTATGACACGGAACAAAGCAAGCACATACAGAAAAATAGCTGTGGCCATTAAACGGTCATATTATAGGCTACACTGTTGGATTATACTATATGCTGATAGCTGTACCATCATAAAAGCTATCCGAGAAATCACAAAGATACACAAAATAACAAGACATACTGATTACTAGATGCAGTCTGTGCCCAATCCACGAATTAAGTTCAGCTGTTTCGACAAGGTTAGAGCCGCAATCAGACTCCCATCACGTTCATTTGTAGCGTTAGCCGCTAGCGTTAGCCTATGACCTGGCTACCAGTAGAAAGCACTGAAAGCACCCCCTCTTGAAATTGTGAGAACCAGGGAGGACAGCGGGTGAAAGCCCGTCTGGAGGCCGCCAAGAGTCTACTTAATGTCGGGTGAAAGTTTGATGAAGCTCCCTTAAGCCCGACTCATTCACGTTTGTTTGTAGCGTTAGCCACTAGGATTAGCTAGGGCTTGTTTGACTTCCTGATAACCACGTGACTTCATATGTAAGCACATTGACTGCTTTCTTAAATGGGAATGAACATAGCTGAACAACACAAAGTCAAAGCGAACACTATATTTTCTTGTTTTATTAATTTACCGAATTCACCGACAAGGTCAAAATTATGTCAGTCATTGTGAAGAATTTTGGTAATGGTAAATTTTTGGTCTATCGCCGGGCTCTAACAGGACCTGACCCAAAATGTCCCCAAATCAACAGGAGGTGACCCCGAAATGCTCCCAAATCAACAAGTGGCCCAATTTCACAGGAAGTGACCTAAATATCAACAGGAAATGATCCCAATTCAACAGGAAGTGACCCCAAAATGCCCCCAAAACAACAGGAAATGACCCGATATCAAAAGGAATATTTGAGTCACTTGAAAAAAAAAACAACACAGCCAGTTTTCTCAATTTATTGACTCATTGGTCAAATGAGCATCAAACTTGTAAATCAAACATGACCCAAGTTTTTCAGAAATATAACAAAACTGTAAGCATGTAAATATATATTTTTTCATATATATTCAAGAAAACAAATTTCTCTATCAATCCAACTTGAAATCAAGGTTATTTGTTCCAAAACTGTGGGTGTATTAAATTAAAGGTGAGCAACAGCACTAACACTTGAATCGTTTCATTCAAAAAAATAACTAGCAACAGTCAAGCTGGTTATCACTGATAATACAAAGGAAATAGTCCAAAAAATAATTTAGTTAACTTAAAACAAGTCCTCTGAGATTTTTAAACTCCACAGGGTTAGCAACTTGTTCTATTTTAAGCTCTCGACAAGCTTTCTGTAAAATGTCCTCCTAGAAAACAGAACAAGTGGCTTCATTTCCAAAAATACAAGTCCTTCAGTAGAGTTGCAACTTCTTTTCCTTTTTCACTTGGATTCTCCCAGTAGATGGACGATGAGTTCATACGTGGAGAGGACGATGGCCGTGTTGGGGATTTGTTTAATTAGCTGCGGAATGAGTCCTCTATAAAAAGCGGCGTAGCCTTCCTCCAAGGCTATTAACCTCCCCGTCTGAAAGAAATACTTGTACTTGCTGCCTTCCTCGCGCAGTCTTGTCCGAATCACCTCTGTGGAGACAAAACAATCATTTTGAAGTTAAGGTCAGGATTGCCTGAAATAATGGGTGATTTATGTTGACAGTTTGGGTCTTTCATATAAAAGGTCAAACAATAACCTGCTTTGAAAATAATCATATCAGCCTCAAACTTCACCTTATAAAATCAGCTGAATTTATCTTTTAAAATTGGCAAAAATTGGTCAATCTCTTTTTTTTTTTGTTATATCATTTGGTGCGGAGGGGGTAAAAAAAAAAAAAAAAAAACAGCTGTAACAAAGCGCCTGCTCCATGTGCTTACCATGTGGGTATGCTATGCAGGATGCGCAGCCTTTTGAGAAAGCGGCCGCCATCATCAAGCGCAGAAAGTCGGACGCTCTTTTCTCATTTTCGCTGCTCGGAGACGCCAGCTGGTTGTCGGCGAGCCGCTTCTTGAGCGTCTCGTAGATGAGGAAGCAGATCATGGTCTCGGAGATGCCGGCGTAAGACGCGGTCAGGCCTCGGTAGAAGCCCCGGACGCCCTCTGTTCTGTAAACGTGGCGGGCGCATTGCAAGGCGTTCATCTTCTTCTCTCCTCGGGCTCTGAAAAGTCAAACAAAACCAATTTCAAACATATGTTTTTGTTTGCTTTCGCTGTTGTTGTTAACGTCTCATGTTCAAACACTGGGAAATATAAATAGACACAGTCAAAAATATGTATATGTAAAATACACACCTTTTAGCAAACACTAGGGGTGGGAACCTCATGATACGATTTGCAATGCGAGACTCATGATAACGACGATTTCACGATATGGCGATACAACAATTGTCACAATTGTCAGGACATCATTCTAGGATATTCTACAAAATGACTAATATACAGAAAAACAATCACTTTTCATCCCTCTGTTGTGAATTGAAATGAGTTTATCAATAGTAGAAGTCCAATCAGTTTAAACTGGGAAGGAGCCCCTTCCCGTCTAATTCTGGGAGCATTTCCGTGCCACTTCCCGTCTAATTCTGGGAGCATTTCCGTGCCACTTCATGTCAATTTTGGGGCATTTACAGGTCACTTCATGTTGATTTGGTAACTGAAAAGGAAGAATGTCCCCCCAAAAATGGGAAGTGAATCAAAATCAACAGGAAGTAACCTGCCACAAAACAAAACAAGAACAGGCTGAGAGACAGCTTCTTTCCCATGGCCATTACTAGTACACATTGAACACACACAAAAAAATGATCTCCTCAGAAACGCTTTTTAACTTGGTTGTGCCACTTTTACCAAACTGTGAATCTGCACACCACTTGGACTACTTTTCTATTTATACATTTTTTTTTTCATATTCTTTTCTTGGGGTTGCACAATAATGCTACTAAATTAGGACCACATTGCGCTATTTCTGTCATGCACATATTTCAGTCTAAGCAAGCTGTATTTATGCACTTATAGCTCTAGAGTATATATTTTCCTATTTATTTATTTTATTCTATTGGATACATATTTGCAAAGGAAGAATGTCCCCAAAAGAATAGGAAGTGATTCAAAATCAACAGGACGTAACTTGTAAATGCCCTAAAACAAACAAAGTGACCTGCACATGGCCACAAAAGATGGCTGTGAATGCTCTAGTTTCAGTTCCATTGATGGCCCTAGACGTCCAATAAGTCAAAATGAATTGGATACCGCCATCAATGGCAGCCAGTGAGCTAATGTAGACACTATTCAAATTGAAGATTTTGGTAGCCACTTGTTGGTTCTTTTTTGTGTCCGTTTTGAAACGACGACAGCTTTTTTTAAAAGGATATATTGATTCTTGGTGGGAGCATATCAATAACCTTTTGGGCTACGAAGTATCGCAATATATTAAAACAAGTACAGTTCAACACTGTACGGGGAGTTTCTTTCTAAACCACAAAAATATTATCAAGAAACTTCAGATAGTTAAAGTAATATAAACCTATTCTCATTCATTAGAGATTAATAATGAAGTTTTCAGTGTTAATGTATTTCAATACTATCACAGCAATAAAGAAGGGTCTGTTGCGGACCAATTCCATCACTCGAGCGCTCGCCTTCGACCTGTAACCTTCCTGAAAATTATCACGTTTCCAGACTTGATACCAATTTTTCTCAACTTTCCTTCAAATATTAAGCTTTTGTTAAGCATTACATATGAGCTGTGAATGTCTAACTTCAGAGTTGAATGAACAACAAACTCTCACTGCGGTTAGCTGGAAATGATTCGAGTCTTTTCCCAACTTGCATTAGGGAGGTTTTTCAGTGGAAAACAATCTGAATCAATCTACCATCTTCAACCCCACCAGCCATGTGCGTGTAAATATAGACTCTTCCTGTGTACACGGGACGGTGCGTCAGCGCTGTGTATTTACAGACACGGATCACAAGCTCAGAGTCACTACGTGACTGGCTCAAGGACAGCGAGGCCTGAACGACCTACTCAAGGTCTACTACTCACTAGATATGTCGCCATATTAGACGTCAATGTACGCATAGTTTGAAAAAATTTCATTTTGATATGTAGACTAGATGTATAGCCACATGTTTAGCGCAAAATAGTTCAGTAAATCACATTACTGATTCAACCACTTTAACATGAGCACCCACGAGCCATTTTGTGGAGGAACAATTCTCCCTTTTAGAGTAGAAGCAGAAGAACTGGCTTCCCACAAGTCACGAACAAAGACGATAAATAGCAGGTGATTAAATCAAAGGTCATTCAAGCTCACAGTTTTAAATCCAAACTAAAACAGGGTTCTTGCAGCCTTTTAAAAGTCAAATTTAAAGCTATTAAAGACATTTTTAAAGACCTTAAAAATAGAATTTAAGACCAAAACAGGTCGCAACAATTTCTGATGAAGGAAAAAACTAATTTTATTTCACCGTAAACTAGGGATGGGAATCGAAATCCGATACCAATGCGGAACCGGTTCCGAGTGTTTCGAGGCCTCGACATCACAATGAAAAAGCCTTAACGATCCCTTTAACGATTCCTAAAGACACGTATTGCGTCGTGACGTGTCTTGTTGTCCAGACGCATCAAACTAGCATGGCGCCAAGAACCACTCGCTCCAAAGTTTGACTACACTTCACCAGGAAAGTGAAAATGAAAGGTTACGACGGGTAAGCACGAGCATTGCAGCCATAAACATAACAATGACAGCACGTAGGTTCAAACGCTCGAAAGTGTGTCTTCACTTCACGAGGAAAAATTACAACAAAGCGACTTGCAGTCATTGCAAGGTGGAGGTAACTGCATCGGGAGGAAATACGACTGCGCTGTCCTCACAGAGAGGCTAAAGCTCAGTTCTGGCTATACAGCTAGCTAAACTCCCAAATGACGATGTAGAAGACATTGGTATAATTTGCTGACTTTATTCAACCATCACTTGAAGAGTGAAACTAAGAATAGAAATGAAACAAATCCATTTCGTCCCCAATAACAAACAGGTTTGCATCAACGTAAATCAGCGATGATTAGCTGCTAATAACAGTATGGTTAGCATTCGTTCGCTAGCATTAGCACATCGTTAAAACCACTACACAACTGGATTTAAGTGTCCGATCGCGAGTGGAAACACAACAACAACAACACAAAAGATGATACATACAGGCGTTGCCTCTGTAGATATTAACATTAACAAAGAACGTAGGCTCGTAGAAGTGTTTCCCTCTCTCACTTCGCTCGCTCACTCGCTTGGATGCGGCATTTCTTCGGGTGCCCAAACTGCGGCCCGTGGCCCAAATACGGCCCGCCTCCACATTTGGTCCGGCCATTTTGATTTTTTTTCCCCCCCCTCAATCGTGTTATTTATTTCCTGGCCTTTTTCCTTGAAGAATTCAGAGGGGGTTATTATCTATTTAATTAATAGTGTTTTTATTATTAATTATTATTATTATTATATTATTATTTTTATTTTATTTACTTTCATTCCGTGAAGAATCCAGAAAGGGTTATTTGATTGTGGCTTTCTGAAAAACAATAATTTTTTACATTTATGCACTTTTGCAATCGTCACACTTTTTCTGTTACAAACTGACCCCGGCCCCTCATCAGAGAAGGGAAAAGTTATGTGGCCCTCACAGGAAAAAGTTTGGGGACCCCTGCTTTAACATATATTGCCAAAGGCAGAACAACAACCTATCTGCCAATATATACCAATATTTTTTATTTCTATTAGATAAATGTTTCAGTAAAATGTTACACATTCTTGTGTATTTGCCACTTATTGCCACAGTTAACATTGAGGCTTTGGGCCTCTTTTGATTTCGTTGTGAGTTTGTAAGGTTGTGAGGTCTGATTAAACAAACTCGATGCCAATCAAAACGTTTGTTCTTCTCCCCCCCCCCCAAATAGAATCGATAAGAGAATCGATAAAGAATCGAATCATTAAGCAATATCGATAATGGAATCGGAATCGTAAAAATCCTATCAATTCCCATCCCTACCGTAAACACAGAATTGCAGCCACAGACCACTTTTTTGATTAAACAGCTTTGACTCCCATTATTCCGAAGGAAAAGTGTTTTTGCAGTAGCAACCTCTGGGTAACTCATGATAAGTGCTGCAACGATTACTTGATGAACTCCAGTAATTAGTTTAGAAAAACGCTTCAAATGAAATTTTGCCTCTTCAAGGATTTGTTTCTGCTGTTTTAATGGTTGGTTTTCAAAGTGTTTGCATTTAGTTTTATTGATTTGGGTGGATTCACTGCCCTGTAGAGGCAACAGTGAATATGAATAATTCATTTAATATGGCTGAATCCAGTGGCTCCCCGTTAAGACTAACATAAGTTTTTGTTTGAGCCAATTTTTTTTTAATGAATTCATAATTTAGTTTACAGGTATATTGGCAGTATATATGGCAGTTTTTGTGGTAATATGTGTTGGAACTATTTGTAAAGAGCTTTGCAAAAAAAAAATAAAAAAAGACTTTTGCAATGGAAGTTAACCAATTGTTCTTTTGTTGTACTTAGAGCCTCATTTATTTTTTTATACACTAGGGGCTAAGCTCCGGTATTTTAAATGTATTTATTGCTCTTGATAGGCTCATGATAACGACCTCACGATATGGCGATACAACAATGATCGATAAATGGGTCAGGAACTCAGCCTTGGATATTCTACAAAACAATTGATAAACAGAAAAACAAGCTCTTTTCATCCTTTTGCTGAGAATTGGAATATCACTCGTAGACGGCTAATCCATTTAAAATGGGAGGGTGGCAGTAGGGTTAGGCATCAAGCATCAACCATCGATGGGACCCGGTTCTAACACTCCCGGAACCGTCCGAATTTTAAAATTTCGATTCCATGTTTCGATGCCCAGGGAAAAAAATGCTGCCGAAAACCACGAAGAAGAAGCAACAAGAAGCACGTGTTTGTGCATTGCAACATGATTACAACCATGGACACGGTGCGGCGGCACTCAAACGTTTGGCTTAATTTTACAAAAAAACTAGTCAGCTCAGTGCAACATTTGCAACACAACTCTATCATGCAAAGCTGGCTGCACGACCGGCTTCATGGAATACAAGTGAAAAGTGCATAGCTAGCTGAGAGCTACGTCGTTGACACGCTGTGCTGTCAGAACCAGGGAAGTAAAACAATACATTAAGTCTGTCTTCTGCGGTCCCAGCGACCCGACCCCGGATTAAGCAGCAGATGATGGATGAATGGAATAGTATGAGAATAAATATTATTACATCGGGCTATGGTCGATATCACATGTATATAGAACTAGATGCGAAATGACAGACTCGGCGGTGTTTATAAACAGCCGCCATCTTAAAGCAGTAGCCACCTCCGTTAAAATTAACAGTATTAAAAGGATTTTTGTTTTGGAATCTATTGTGTTGCTTATTTAGAAAGAAGCAGTCATATGAAGCATTGGATTACTTTTTTAATGAACTCGTAGCAGTGAAAACATAGCATCACATGACAAAGCACCCTAGCCAGATGTTCTCATCTCTTCTTCTCCGTATTATACAATCCCCACTGTACGTACACACTCCTACAGCGCCACTCACTGGCCTAACAGGTATTGTAAACACAACAGAATCTGTTTTACAATTAAGGAAATGGTAAATGGTGTTATACTTATATAGCGCTTTTCCACCTTTCAAGGCGCTCAAAGCGCTTTACACTACATTAATACAATACAATACAAGAATAGTAATGCTTCGTCGAAGCTCACAGCTAAGGTACATCTATGGCAAAAGAATATAAGTAAATGTTTTCTCCGTGAGCTTTTGGAAAATAAACATCTTTGTGAAAGTGCAATCCAGTGAATATTAACTCATATAGACTCCATAGAACTCATCGCATTCGAGTTCAAAGACTTATATTTACATACAGGTTAAAAATAACCATGTGAGAAGTTCATATAATTCCTACATTTCATATTAATTGTATTATTAATTTTTTTTTTAATTCATATAATAAAAAAAAAAAGATCATTTAAAAAAAATTCATACAATTTAAAAAAAATCGTGACGACATTAATATAAACTACCGTAATTTCCCGAATATAAGTTGACCCGTGTATAACGCGCACCCCAAATTTACTTGTAAAATCTAGGGAAAATTATTGTACCCGTGTATAACGCGCACCCTAATTTTAGCACCAGTAAATAGAAGAATACAAGAAAATAGAGCTCGTGTACAGATACAGAAATGTCATTTTACTGACTGGTGAAACACAGCACAAGCATAGCACATTGGTAGTTCAAAACATTACTGTAAACTGACAATATGTACGGTAATAATATGATCTGATAACTTCTTGAACTTACCAGAATCCAGGAGAAAACAAAACTGATGTGAGTTTTCTTTTAAAGGCTGCTGTATAACTTGCTCGTTTCATCATGATGAATAAATGTTTCCTCCATGGATTGATACGGTAAAATGAAAGTGAGAACGTAAGTTGGAAATCCGAGAGACCTCATCGCTGTCGACACGACAGTAACAATAGGAACTATTGTTATTTGGGTTTGAGTTTCCCGAGGGACAGATGTAGTTGACGGACACAGGAAGTCTGTGTTGTTACGTTTGTTATGGTCCGATTTGCGGAGCTGCAATAAACGTTGACTCAAATGAGTTAAAGAAACTAAATTCTGTGCTTTATGAAGAATGAAAAAAGCAGAATTTAACACAGACGGAATCATTCGGCCGATCAGAGTGAAGAATTACCGAAACAAAATGGTGAGGTCACGTACCGAAATGGTTGGCAACGGATCGCCGCATACGTTTCTTCAACACAACATGGCCGTGTTTAAAAAAAAAAAAAAATCGGTTTTTATATATATGTAATATATATATACATATTTCTGTCTCCATCCATGTACCCATTTATAATGCGCACCATGATTTTACAAGTTGATTTTGGGGAAAAAAAGTGTGCGTTATATTCGGGAAATTACGGCAATAAATTTTTAAACTATAGATTTTTTTACCCTGCATTTTTTTTAATCCTGCCTCTTAAAAGAATTGGAATCGAGAATCGTTTGGAACCGGAATCGAAACATGGAACCGGATTTTGAACCAGAAAACTTATTTACCACTTTGTCATTGTTTGTGTTGTGTACGTAGCTGTTACTAGGTATGCAAGTGGTTACTAAAGTAAAATACAGTCAATTAATAATATCATGTACCAAGTTTGATTCGTTTCAGTCATATTGGTACGGAAAATTGGTCCAAAAATTCGCCCAACAAAAATCACATATTGTGTTGCGACCTATACGCCAGTTTATACGGTACTCCACACAGAACCAGAAGCTTGACTCAAGAGTACGCAGACCAATTGCACTTTGAGATGTACTCACTTTTTTTCAAGCTGCATCCTGGTCTTAACCATCCAGACGGGGTTCATTAGGGAGTTGGTCACAAAAGCTGAGGGACAAACATTACGTTATTCTGCTGTTTCAATCACTCTCAGACATGAAAGAAAGGACAATACAGCATTTTAACTGTGGTTGGGGATGATACGATACGATTTGCAATACAATCTTCACCATAATAATTATTATCTCATGATATAACAATTATCCACACATCCGTTCTGGGACAGAACAAACAGGAAAAACGAGCTCTTTTCATCCTTCTGCAATGAATTCAATGAGTTTATCACTAGGAGACGACGGATCCTTTTGAAGTGGGAGGGCAGCAGCCAATTAGTTAATTTTGGGGCATTTGCCGGGGTCACTTCCTGTTGATTTTAGTTTACTGAACAGGAAGTGACCCAGGAATGTGCAAAATAAACAGAAAGTGACCTGTAACTGCCTCAAAACCGGAAGACTGGCTTTAGATGAGCATCTTTCAGTGCCATTGTCAGCAGTTGACGTCCAATCCGTTTTGAATGTGAGGGGCAAATGAACGAAGTCCCACACATTTGATATATTGTCACACTCTGACCAATTTTCTGGTGCATTGCCCTTTTTTATTGCATTAATTCATCAAGCTTGTCCTTTTTCCTGTTTTTTTTCTCTTTCTGATGTTCCAGAAAACATGTGCATTTGAACCAATCAAACATAACTATATATGCTGATGGCATGTTAGTATGTCAGCAAATTGAACGGACAACTGAGTCCAGGGTGGTTTGCTGCGCACATCGTCGCGACTTGTCAGACTCACATATACTGCATCTGGGGAGAGCTCTGTGGAATAAATACCGTAATTTTCGCACTATGGAGGTGCACCTGACTATTAGCTGCCACACACCAAATTTGACACAAAAAAGGCATTTTTTTCCATCCAAAAGCCGCACTGGACAATAAGCCGCAGCTATCCTCACTGTATCATGAGATATTTACTAGTGTTGCAACAATTAATCGATTAACTCGAGTAATCGATTAAAAAAAAAAATCGAATTAAATTTTGCTGCTTCGAGTATTCGTTTAATTAAAGTTGTGTTGTAAGGGTTTGTTTTGAAATTTCACATGGCCGAATCCATCTGCTCCGTGTTAAGACCAATATAAGCTACCGTAAATTCCGGATTATAAGCCGCTACCTTTTTCCCTCATTTTGAATCCTGCGGCGTATGCAATGATGCGGCCAATTTATCAATTTTTCTAACGACCGCCAGGAGCGCTCGAGCATAAAATGCAAGCATAAGACACGTGGAATATGTGTGTCGAGGAAGACGCTAGTTGGCACTCTTACCCGTATTTTAAATTTGTTCTTTGTGCTCGAATAAAAGTAGCAGACCCTCATCTTTGTGCATTAGTAGAATTAGCATAGCCTGGTACTCCAGACTCACCGCTGTTCCAGCTGTTGAGTCTGGCCACCATTAAGCGGATAAAATTTTCAGGGCGGAGCAAGCCACAGCAAACAGACAGCGGAGTGGACCAATTAGCGACGGGCGGGACGAGGGACTTGCGCGCAGAAGTAAACATACGAGGAGAGCGGAGTTTATTCAACATGGCTAGCGCGAGACAGATTGTTGTCACTGACTTGTGTCGATGTGTTTTTGGTAATTTAAAACTGATTTTAACGTGGACTGGAACATATTTTCGGCTCTCCTGTTCACCATCTGTGTTGTGGAGACGACTTCCGACGCGGAAGAGTGACACCGCTCGTTGAGAGCACGTCACGCAAATAAACGAATCTGATTTATCGATTGATTTTGTACTTGTTCGAGAGGGCGTTAACGGGCTGGATCTCAGACTATTCTCTCAGTGTTTGAAAAACACACAGAGAACAGTCTGGCCGTGCCAGGCAAGAATTAGCATACCCGCATCATGCTAGAAGAAATGGATATGACGTGCCGAGTTGAATTGAAGGCTTGGATGGCCAGCGGCGTCAGATCGTTTACAAAAGTGGTCGTATGCGAAGAGCAACTTTTGCAAAAGTCTGACAGCGTGGAGCAGCGTGAAAAAAAACCCCACCATCACCAACGGGTTTCGAAAAGCCGGTCTGCTGCGTGAAGAGGACGACACGCTAAGAAGTGAGCTTGAGGAGTCAGCTAAGTGTCGTGTTGCTGGTGCTGTTTGGAAAGAAAAGTTAAGGTATTGTAACGATGACAAATAGTAACCCGTTAAGTTAGGTTGCAATTCTTTATTTTGGAAACTCGTCGAACAACACACGACTGCTGCCTCTAGCAGCCGACGCACACACACAGACAAACCCGCAACAACAACGACAGCACGTCTTTTGCTCTTCCGCACCTCCCTTACCTGTAAGTCACGCGCTGTATCATAACCCGATTCGTTAAAATATGGTATTTAAACTTGGAAAACTGTGTATTTCTTTATAAATATTTCAGTTTAATATGTGGGCACACGCGGCATATAGGCAGGAGAGGCTTATGTATGTACAAAATGCTTTTTCCTTTAAAAATGTACTGGGTGAGGCATGTAATCCGGGGCGCTCAATGGTCCGGAAATTACGGTAAGTTTTTGTTCAAGCTAATGTTTTTTTAATGCATTCATGATTTAGTTTATAGGTATATTCATCCATTTTTGTGGGAACGTGTCTGAACCATTTGTTAAGAACGTTATAAAAAAAGTTAGCATTTTATAGCATTTAAGCTAGCGGATGTTTGCTATTATTTTTTTAATACCGTTTGAGGCTCAGCTCAGGTATTTTAATTTTTTATGTTACTTATCCCTTTGCTTGATTATCCGAACTAAATAGTTTATCAATTAATCGACTAATAAAATAATCAATAGCTGCAGCCCTAATATTTACACCAAAAGATACCAACCGGTAACACCTAATTTGATAAATTGCATCCTAAGACTGTCATAAGACCAAATGCACCACCATGAAGCTTTGAACTAATTAGCTGCAAAGCTGCAGTGCTTCAAGAAGCTTAATTTGGCCATCACTGCAATCACTTGGAGGAGACAGTCAACCTCTGCTGCCACCTGCTGTAAACACTTGTCCAACATGCCTCCTAGCATGCATTGCAGCGCTACAGATGGAAATAATCAAAATTTATGTTGCGTGCTAATTATTTCTTCAGTTACTATTCCAGTTGTTTCATTAATGTTAGGTTATGGTATTTGGTAGCATTTTATTTGACGGTGGCGCTATAAAACTGTCATTAGACCATCATAATTATGACATGACACTGCCATGAGCATCAATGAATGCTTATGACAGATGTCATTTTGTGTCATCCGGCAAATCTCACTTTTGAATGGATGTAAAAGATTCAAGCTGGGCATCAATGGAGTTAGTCATATAATTTACCGGATGACACTTAATGACATCTGTCATAAGCATTCATTAATGCCCATGATAGTCACTTCTTTTCCTTTCGGCTTGTCATGTCATAATTATGACTGTCTTGTGACGCCGCTATCAAGAAAGTGTTACATATATATACACAATAAAATCAACAAATAAGCTGCACCAGACTAGGGCTGCAGCTATCGATTATTTTAGTAGTCAATTTATCGATGAAGTAGTTAGTTCGAATAATCGAGTAATCGGATAAGGAACATGAAAAACAAAAATACCCGAGTTGAGCCTCGAACGGTATAAAAAAATAAATTAGGATCTATGTACAACAAAAGAACAATTGGCTAACTTACATAGCAAAAGTCCACTAGCTTAAATGCTATTAAAACACTTTTTTTTTTTTTTAACAATGCTCGTAATAAATGGTTCAGACACATATTCCCACAAAAACGGCTAATTATACCTATGAACTAAACTACGAATGCATTAAAAAAACATTAGCTCAAACAAAAACTTAGCTTATGTTGGTCTTAACATGGAGCAGCTGGATTCAGCCATGTGAAATGAGGCAGACTAAAAGGGCAGTGTATCCGTTCAAATCAATAAAACTAAATGCAAACTTTCAAAATAAACCATTGCAACGCCACTTTAATTAAACGAATACCCGAAGCAGCAAAATTTAATTTGTATCTTTTATTCTAAACGAATACTCGAGTTAATAGATTAATCGTTGCAGCACTACACTAGACTATAAGCCGCAGGATAGTCTGAAAATAACGGTAATTTTTTTTTCTATAGTGCAATTTTGGCATAAGTTTTAAACAACTAATAAATCACTCAATTTTCACATCAGAAACTTAATACTTGAGGAAAGCATGGAGAATCATTTTAATTTTACTCAACAAAAGCTAGTTTTGCATTTTTCTATATACAATCACAACTTATTTAGGTTGAATTTAGATGTCATTTTTGCCGGCTATCTGGTCTTCGTCGTTTTTAGATTGAAATGTTACATAAAATAAAACACGTAAAAGCCCATTTTTTGTATGGACGCCGAAATGTTTAAATTACTTTTTTTTTTTGCCTAAATATTTTTGGGGCTGTAAATACCCTGATTATTTGAATGTAAAGTTACACTACTGTGTATGGATACAAAATCCAACATGGTGGCCATCACAAAACAAACCTTTTAACGTTGAAAATTCTTGTAAATAAAAGCGTACGTCCCGGAATTTCAATAGATATGAATGTAAAACAGTCTAGATTCTTGGTTAAAAGCAAAAAACAGGCAATTATCATTCATTTTAAGTAAATATTTCAAGCTAATTTTTTCCCATTCATTTCATTTTTTTCCCCACAAAGTTTCAAAGTGGTGCTACAGTATTTTACATAATAATTACCTTGAATCCTTGACCAAATCACTATTGAGACACTCCTACCTGCTTGTATGTACTAAAACTTTAGTCCTGTTTCTACCTAAACCCAGCATTAGAACGCAGCGTGTGTTTAGTTTATGCCGGCCCCACAATGTCTGTAGGAAGCGGTCTTGTCAACTGATGGTGAAGTCTATGCATTATACCAAAAACTGATACAAAAGCCACTTCTGCACAAATTCATTTCGTATCTTGAGGTAGCACTGTTTTTTTTTTTTTTTTTTTTTTTTTTTTTTGAGGACCACTGTTTTAACCCACCCAAAATTTTTTTCCAGATGCTGGAAGCTCACCTGCAATACCAGCTGAGGACATGTGAACAGCGCCACTATTTGGAACAAGCAACCCATTGAAGAGTTCTTTGGATTTGGAATACGCAGCAAAGTAAATGGCTCTGAAACACAGGAGACACAAAGTGGTGAAATTTCACACATTGACACGCCCGAGAGTGCCAGAAGGATTTGCACTTCAGGCTATAAAATCTCTTGTTGTGGTTTTATATCCATTCTCAATGACCATGAGCCTTGTTTCGGGAACACACCGCTATTGCACCAGAATGGGCTGAGTAAGCACTGAGAGCCCCAGCGGTCACAAGAGCTGGACTGAATGGGAGCATGTCCAAGTTGCAGGTGGCATGACTGGATAAGGCTCATGACGGGACTATTCATTAACCAGATGGTGCAAATAAACTCTGTGGGTGTCCTCAGCCAGAAGTTTCAAAGTTCAATCAATGGTTTGCGGTGCATTAAAACCAGAAGTGGGTAGTCATGCATAACATGTAATTCATTATATTTTTCTCAAAAAGTTACTTAAGTAAATGTGCTTTTTAGAGAAATAAGACGAGGCTAGCGTGAAGCTATACTTCCGTATATAGAGTGCTGGCACGGCTTTCTGTAAATCATCAGGGGCAGCGGCTGGCAGCAAGGAGTCCCTGTTGCTAAGGTGTTGCTATGGTGGTAACTCAAAAACTACGCAGTCAATTCCATTTTTTTTTTTTTTTTTTTTTGCTATATGAGTTTTGAGACATCGAAAGATGAATTCAATGAAATTTCATTGAGTAATATGTTTTAGAGTTGAAGTCTTCATTAGTCCTTTCAGCTCTCTCCCAGTTTTTAATTGGCACCAATAGACAACGGAAAACTACAGACATGATCGTTTTCATTTGATGGTAGGAATTATGTTTTCCCCCCGAGAGGGTGCTTATGCTCTTTAGACGAGCGATGTTTCATTTCTTTAAATTTTTCTAGTTGGAATTTGATGTTTTCGTGTATCAAATGCATTGACGGGACACAGCCGCGGGGCCGATTCATTCAGTTAGCATTTATTTTACGTAAATATTGCGAACTATGATGCTAGTCAGTAAGCAAATTAGTGGCCACCATATGTAAACAAAGAGCTTTTTCCATTGAAAATTCTTGTGGATAAATGCTTAAATCCCTGTATTCCTTATAAATACCCCCTGTATTCCTTATAAATACCGACGTTAAAAAAAAGTCTCGATTCTTGGTTAAAAGCATAAAACGGGCAAGTTAGCAGTTATTTTACGGAAATATTGCCACGTATAATGCAAATGCTGTAGCGGCTAATTTCTCCCATTGAATCTTTTTCACGTTTCAAAATACATGCATGGTACAAAATATATAATAATTACCTTGAATCCTCGAACAAATCACTCCTGAGACAATCCTTCCCGTTTGTAAGCAGTACAGCTTTCGTACTTTTTCAACCTAAATCCGGTGTGAGATCGCTGCATGTGACCGACTGCTAATAAGTTAAGCGGAGTGTGTGATGGCCTCCTTCGGGAAGGCGTGACGCAGTGAATGGTGAATGTGTCACGTCAATACATTATGAAGTCGGGTACAGTATAATAATAAGCTCTTATAGATGAAGTTTTACCAAGAAAAAAAATAGACATTGTAAAGAGTTACCCACAATGTTACACATGACAACGAGTATAATTTACATCAAATGCTTTATTTTTTTACTTGTACTTGAGTACATTTTTTTGGATGACTTTTACTTGAGTAATATTATTTTGAAGTAACCACTCTTATTTGAGTCAAATCTACCCACCTCTGATGAAAGCATTAAAACAGGATTATAGCAGAAGAGTTTCCTGGTTGACACATTAACAATGAAAATATAATGAAAATAAAATAGTTTGAAGACAAGCAGTCATTTATTTGTCGTGCCACTTTCAGTGAATTCATTCAATTCTAACAGCGGAACCCAGTGATTATAAAACCTGTTCGGCATCTTATCACATGACCCAAATGTTCCCAAAAAATAAAATTCTGTGTTTTCACCCACGAGCACCATCAGCAGTAACTTCAGTTGTTTAATACAATCGGAGTGCACAATCATTGCCCATAGTTTGACTTTGCATTACAAAAACACAATTACATAAACATTGGGTAAAGCTGAAAAGAACTCAAAAGCGGCGTTTGATTTACCTTGACGGAGCCACGCCAACAAGATTTGGCCCCAAGCCGCGGAAAAGAGATCGTGGTCCCTCTTTTTCGAGTATTGACCTGTAAAATTAGTAAATATCTCTCTTATAACAGTGTTTAAGTTAATCAGCCAAACATGCATTTATGGAATGAAACCCTGCTCTATTAATAAAGTGGATATTAATACAACCACCTCAAGTGATTCCAAAAGTTACATAAGAAGTGATCCCTTGAGACGAGCCCACTTCAAGCCCCCAAACAGACACATGCCATTGGCTTGCTCACAGACAACACCCATATAATCTGTTTAACATTATGTGACCTTCATTACCGGAGGTCAAATGTGGTGGGGACACAAAACAGTCTGTGTTGGTTTCTGTCAGTGTTGTTTTTGGCAGCCCTTTTAATTTTCATCTTTCAAATGAAAATACAGATTTGTCATATTTTAGTCATTTCAAAATGGGTTAGTCTTTGTCGACAAATACTCAAGCAGTTTTCGTCTAGTTTTAGCCGACGAATACTCATTGTTTTCATCTGCAAAAATTTACAAGCTCTAGTATTAAAAAAAAAAAAAAATACAGTTCATCATTTAGCTTAGATTTATAAGAATCACTCAAATGAAAAGCCTTCACAGAAGAAAGCTGTTGTTGTAACATTACAACAGTAGTACAGTATATGGGCAAAGGTCGTATGAAACCCTATGGATTATGAATGGGATGTCTCGGCAACAGTGTGAACGGAAAACATTTGTGTGCCAGTTCAGATGTCACGGGGCTTAAACCCACACGTTTTTCACCGTTGCAAAGACGGATGTTTTTACAGTCCGTGTACCAGATAACATGTACAGTAGTCTACTTCGTTGGCCATAAATAACAAGCAGCCAGAGACTTTGACCTCAATACGCTTTAACTGTCAGTTTCATTTTGGTTGGCTGTTCATTAGGGATAGGACTATACACATAAACTCACCATACGCTGCACCTCGATATGCCAAGGTCACGGTACGATATAAAAAATATTCAAACTTAGTATTGGGACCCCTGCAATTCTGTGAGATAATGCTCAATTTTTCCCAGAAAATGATTGCAATTACAAATGCTTTGGGCACTAATATCACAAAATATATATATATATATATCAAATCAATATCATTTTCCACAAAACTCCGGAAATGGGCCTGACAAACTTATTGGCACCCTTTGAAAAATCATGTCATGCCCCTCTAATTGGTGTAATTAACAGCATCTGTTACTAACCTGTGCCACATAACAGGTAGGGACAATAACTAAATCACACTTACAGCCAGATGAAATGGCGTAAAGTTGACTCAACCTCTGTCCTGTGTCCTTGTGTGTACCACATTGAGCATTGAGAAAAGAAAGAAGACCAAAGAACTGTCTGAGGACTTGAGAAGCAAATTTGTGAGGAAGCATGGGCAATCTCCAGGCTACAAGTCCATCTCCAAAGACGTTCCTGGAGATGTTCCTGTGTCTACCGTGCGCAGTGTCATCAATAAGAATAAAGCCCATGGCACTGTGGCTGAACTCCATAGATGTGGACGGAAAAGAAAAATTGATACGAGATTTCAACGATAGTGAATAAAGAACCACGACTAGCATCCAAAAAAGTTCAAGCTGTCCTGCAGTCCGAGGGTACGACATTGTCAACCCGTACATCCGTCGGCGTCTGAATGAAAAGGGACTCTATGATAGGATACCCAGGAAGACCACACTTTTGAATTAGAGACATAAAAAAGCCAGCCTGGAGTTTGCCAAAACTGACCTGAGAAAGCCAAAAATGTTTTGGAAGAATGTTCTCTGGTCAGATGAGACAAAAGTACAGCTTTTTGGGAAAAGGCATCATCATAGTGTTTACAGGGGAAAAAAACAAGGCCTTATAAAAAAAAAAAAAAAAAAAAAAAAAAAAAAAAAAAAAAAAGAACACGGTCCACACAGTCCAACATGGCAGAGGTTCCCTGATGTTTTGGGGTTGCTTTGCTGCCTCTGGCACTGGACTGCTTGACCGTGTGCATGGCATTATGAAGTCTGAAGACTACCAACAAATTTTGCAGCATAATGTAGGGCCCAGTGTGAGAAAGCTGGGTCTCCCTCAGAGGTCATGGGTTTTCCAGCAGGACAATGACCCAAAACTTACTTCAAAAAGCACTATGAAATTGTTTGGATACTTCTAAAGTGCCCTGCAATGAGCACAGACCTGAATCCCCATAGAACACCTGTGGAGAGATCTGAAAATGGCAGTTTGAAGAAGGCACCCTTCAAATCTCAGAGACCTGGAGCCATTGGCCAAAGAAGAATGGTCTAAAATTCCAGCAGAGCATTGTAAGAAACTCATTGATGGATACCGGAAGCGGTTGTTCGCAGTTATTTTATCTAAAGGTTGTGCTACCAAGTATTAGGCTGAGGGTGCCAATACTTTTGTCCGGCCCATTTTTGGAGTTTTGTGTAAAATGATAACAATTTATTTATTTTTTTTCATTCCCTTTTGTGTTTTTTCATTGCAAGCAAAATCAATGAAGATATTACTACCAAAGCATTTGTAATTGCAATTATTTTCTTGGAGAAATTGAGCATTAGCTGACTGAATTACAGGGGTGCCAATACATTCAGCCAGCACTGTATTCATCTTTCCTTCAGTTGCACATGCAAATGCTGTACAGACTACAGTATAAAGTAGCCACAAAACGCCATAGCAATCGCCTGTCTTGTCCCATTTTTGGAATTTCGGGCTGTGAAATTTATCTAGAAATACGAGACAAATGTAACATACACACTTGCATTAGCTTATGAAAAATAAAAGACTTGACATTACATGACAAGCAAATGCATAGATTCCAACGAGGTTTCACAGCTTCTATAATTTAGTTTTAGAATATCCACTTCTTGGGTTGGCGCCACTTGACAACATGCGAACATGCGGAACTTAAAAATGTGTTCCCTCATTACGTCTATGCTATAATTAAAACAAATGTAATATGTTCATGAACTTATTGAAATCTGTAACTCTAAACATTATGAACATGTATATTCGAGAAGACTTGGGTGGCAGCAACACTCGCACCAAATCGCTTGTGATTGTAACCTGACTTTTTGTGTCTTCAGTCTAGAGCTGCAGCTATCGATTATTTTAGTAATCGATTAATCTATCAACTAGTTAATCCAATTACTCGATTATTCGGAGAAGGAACATTTAATGCGTTGCAGAATAGATTTTAGGAGGTGTAAAAAAAAAAAAAAAAAGGCTTGCTCAGATTACACTTTAAAAAGAGCATAAATGCAAATACAAAGTAAAATTCCCGAGTGTTTGTTCAAACTGCAAAATTGCACTTTCATTTAAAAATAAAATACCTAAGCTTAGCCTCAAACGGCATATTAAATGAATAAATGAGGTTCTAAGTACAACAAAAAGAGCAAGTGGCTAACTTGCATAGCAAACGTCGGCTAGCTTAAATGCTATGAAATGCAATTTTTAAACAATGCTTTTAACAAATCGTTCAAACACATATTCCCACAAAAAACGGCTAAATTTTCCAATAAACTAAATTACAGATGTATTAAAAAAAATGAGCTCAAACAACAACTTAGCTTATGTTGGTCTTAACAGGGAGCAGCTGGATTCAGCCACGTTAGACAAGTTATGGCATATTCACCATTGCCACTAGAGGGCAGTGTATCCACACAAATCAATAAAACCAAATGCAACACTGTCAAAATAAACCACGACGTCACCAAACAGATCTTCGAAGCGGCAAGATTTGATTTGAAGCTTTTCTCTCATCGAATTAATCACTGCAGCACTAATAATGTACTGTTTTCATGCTAAGTATGCATTATCATTAGAGGTGTGCAAAATTTCCGATTCTTAGATTATTCGCGATTCGGCCGTGGAAGATTCGAGAACGATTCACAAACATCCAAATTCCGATTATTGAAATATGCCAAGTAAAGAGGAAGTACAACACACTCAGCGCGCCGTGCGCTCTTCGGTACGCAATGAGGAAGAACGGAGCGAGAGTAGCTAAACATCATGCTTCTCATTACCCGGCCCCTCGGGTAATGCCAATGCTCAACTCACAGCTCTAGCTCAACTCATGCCACGAGATAAAAAAACACAACAACATACCTGACTGCTGCCGAAAAGCTGCTACAAGTACATCCACATAATGGATAATAGATATCATTTATATAGGACTAGATGCACCATTGATTCGGTAGTGTTGCAGCACATCTACAAAAAGCTAGATGCGTGCGTTAGTAAACGGCCGCCATCTTAAAGCAGTACACTTCCCTGCAAGTCTGTTGTAGCGAACCTTCCAAGCAAACCTAATTACCTTTTTATCTAAAATACTCCTAAATCGGTAAAATATTGACTTGAATCTATCTTTAAAATAGTTTTAAAAGTTTCACACGCCGAAAGTAGACAAAAGGGAAATTATGGAATAACAGGAGCAATTTTAACAACTTTAACGGTTGATTGACAACATTAAATTAATTGAATGTAGTTTAAAGCTGCTGATACAGAATGGGGACTGGAGTTTTTTTATTTACTGTTATTTTTCGATTCAATTCAATTCAATTCAATTTTATTTGTATAGCCCTCAATCACAACAGAAGTCTCAAAGGGCTTTACAGAGGCAATATGATACACAATTAGAAATAAAGCAACAAAGATGAATAGATACAGTTCAAGTCCTGGGTATCCCCTATCCTTAAGACCCTCCATGCCGGCAAGGAAAAACTCCAAAACCTCCATTTTTGTATATTTGCTTACTGCTATATGTTAACTTGATACTGAAATAGTAGTTTGGTTTAGCCTGAGAGTATTTTTGAACTATTTTGGAACTAATGTACAAAACCTAAAAAAATAAATAAATAATTTAAAAAAAAAAAAAAAAGGAGGGGGGTGCATCAATAATCGTTTTATAACCGAATCGGAGCCTCTGAATCATAATCGAATCGTTAGGTGCCCAAAGATTCCCAGCTCTAATTATCATGAAGATGTCCTTTTAGACTCTGGTGTTATGTGCTCGTCTGTCATTGTTCACTTGAAATTGTTAGAAACCTTTTTTATTCATTTATTTTCGGGCTAAACTTAAATTGTACAGACGTAACATTTTGAGTAATTGACTAAAACCAGACAAAGACTAACACATTTTTAAATGGCTAAAAAATTACCGAGACAAAAATACAAAAAGCCGCCAAAAACAACATTGACTGGAACACCAGGCAAGAGCAGAAAACAGTGGACATAATCCTCTAGGAGATTAGTGACACGCATTGGTAGACTGATAATATTCTTCCCAGGAAGGGGAAAAAAATATACAGTAGTACCTCTACATACGATCGCTTCAACACACGATCTTTTCGACATCCGACGTAAAATTTGACTCGCCAATTGTTTCTACATCCGACCACGTTTGAAATACGACAACATGACAGCACCGCAGACTGACACACGGCTGACTTTCTTGTGAGAGAAATCAACACAGTTTTCAAAAAGGATGGTACAGGTGGCGAAACAAGGAAAAGCTTACCTTCTAAATGAAGATGCAAATTATAGAGAAATATGAGCGTGGGATGCGCATCCGTGAACTGGCTCAACAATACATCTCCATGGTCTTTTTAAGTTGACGATTATTATTGTGGTTACATCGACTGAGAAATCACCAGCTTTGTCAGGTTTTTATCATTTATTTCAGAACTTATCCAACACAAAACGCCTGCTGTCCGCCGCAATTGACTGTGTATTCAAGAAAACATTGAAAGTGAAAGTACCGTATTTTTCAGACCATAAGTGTCGCAGTTTCCCCCCCCCCCCCATAGTTTGGCTGGGGGGTGCGACTTATACTCTGGAGCGGCTTATATGTGAAATTATTAACACATTATTATATCATTTCACATGTTATTTTGGTGTTTTGGAGTGACACTGATGGTTTGGTAAACTTGTTAGCTTGTTCTTTAAGCTATAGTTATCTGAATAACTTAATAGCTGTTACGTTAACATACCGACCATGTTCGCATTTCGTTGTTCATGCACTGCATCATGCAACATTATCATACTGTACACTTATTCAGCATGTTGTTCCCTACTGTATTTTTATTTTAAATTGCCTTTCAAGATGACATATCTGTTCTATGTGTTGGATTTTATCAAGTAAATTTCCCCCAAGATGGCGACTTATACTCCGGTGCGACTTATAGTCCGAAAAATAGGGTAAACTCAACCGCCCCGCTCCTCTCTGTGTCACGTCAGTCACACGGTGCGTTCAGGTACAGAAAATAACGTCCGCCACATTAGAACCCGATTCGTTACATTATTACAGGAATTATTATTATTATATTATTCCAATTTTTATTTATAATTAATGTGTTTTGCCATGTGTAATTGTACCAGCAGTATTTATTAAACCTTTATTGCCAAATGCATCACATTTGATACAACCTAAAATTTAATAATTTCGAGACATTCAGAATTTTGACATTTCGTTTTGTAAAAAAAAAAAATGGATGCAAGTCAACACATGCATGTGCAGGTTCCATGAGAAAAAAACAGGATTTAGCTAGGGTTATAGATATTAGAGCACTTATTACACATATTCATTTTGACCTTTCTTTTTACAAATTTGGAAAAAAAGGTTTCATCAGGACATTATTTTTCAAATTTTGGGATTCTCTGATAATTGCTTCATGTTGCAGGTATTTAAATGTTAAGGATTTAGTGTAGGTTTTTGGGCTGTGGAATGAATTAATGGAATCATAATGTATTCTTATGGGAAAATCCTGCTCGATATATGACCATTTCGACTTACAAAGAAAGGCCTTGGAACGAATTAACTTCGTATGTAGAGGTAACACTGTATATTTATAGAAGTTGTTAAATAACTACTCGCCAAAAAGTATTATTCAAGACTGCGGCTATAAAAATGCATGTCTGAACATATGGTGATACTCCACTGTGTAACTACAAACTGGAAAAGTCTGTAGGTTAACTAAGTGCAAGTGATACCGCCACCAACCCGTTGGAACAAAATGTTCCCACCATATGTCGAGACATGCAAATGCCTCGCGTGTCATGGGCCTATAGGGGTTGTATATGACAATATTTTACCGTAAGACTTGCACCAGCCCGGGCGTAACAGTCCCTGGTCGGATGACCCCAGTCCCACTGAGGGTGCCGAGCTGGACCTGAAAAACGGGCCGGAGAGTGAGACCCGAGGACTGCAGTCGTGTCTTTAACACCTCCAAAGGGCATGTTACGATGGCTCCGACAGTGCCGCTACATCTGCAAAATGATATGGGAGGAAAAAACAGACACTACTTAGTTGCTATGTTTGAAGTATTTCACACATCTGCTGAATTCCTAATTTGGAAACCCTGAAGTTGAAGGCCACTAGACCAAAATATTTTTGTCACGTGAGATATCAGTGTACCTCATGAGACCCAAGGTCTTCTAGTGAATGTCAAAGGGTACATTTTGCGCTTGTGTTTTCCTTTTGATGAGACATTTTCAGTCCACGACTTCACTTTCCCAAGAACAATGATTCACAAGCAATGCTCATCCGGAAATTATTCAAGATCTTCGGTCAAGTACCGTATTTTCCACACTATAAGGCGCACCTAGAGGCTTTCCATTTTCTCAAAAACCAACAGTGTATTGCATCATCTGATGCGCCTTAAATATGGATCAATATTTGTTAAGTCGTGGCATGACATTCCCTTTAGCTCAGCTCCATCTAGTAGATGCATTACGCATTCCCAACCACTACTACTACTACTACACCTTATAATACACTGCGCCCTATACAGTAGTACCTCAACATACGATCCCATCGGCATGCGATCCTTTCCATATCAGACGTAAAATTTGACTTGTCAATTGCCTCGACATATGACGACATGCTCGAAATTAGGGTTGTGACAAAATATCGATATATTGTAATACTTCACATCCCAAAAGGTTATCGATATGCCCATGCCAAGAATTGACATACCGTTTTAAAAAGGTGGCAATATTTTAAAAAATTAAATTAAATTAAAAAAACAAGTTGCTACCAAAATCTTCTACCATAATAGTGTCTCTGTTAGGGATTCATTTGCTGCCCCCCCCCCCCACAAGCTCAAATGGATTGGAAGTCTACTAGTGAAGGATGAAGATAGCTGGTTTTACTGTTGATTAGTTGTTTTGTAGAATTATTTCCTGACCAATGTATCGATAATCGTTGTATCGCCATATCGTGAAATCCTTATTATTGTGAGCTTTGCATCGCAAATTAACAAGGCTCCCACCCCTAATCGAAATACGACGATTTATGACAGCGACGCAATTTCATTGTTTTCCCGCAAAACGCACAGCGGATTTTTGGTGAGAGAAATCAACATGGGTCCCAAGAAGGTTAGTACAGGTGGTGAAACAAGGAAAAAGGTGACTCTTACCACTGAAATTAAGGAAATGATAGAAAAAATATGAGCGTGGTGTACATGGGTGAACTGGCCGGTCTCCGTTCGCCACTCTCTATAAGTTAAACGCTTTTTTTATTTCCGATTTATTATTATTATTAAAACATAGGCAAAGAAGTTGCCAGCTTCGTCAGGCATTTAATAATTTATATCACAACTTTTGCAACAACACATGTACTGTCCATAATGTTATTATTATTATTCCGATTTGTACTTATAGTTTGCTTTAATAATTTATTTGTTAATTGTACCAGCAGTATTTATTAAGAATTTAGCATAGGTTTTTGGGCTGTTGAACGAATTAATCGAATTATAATGTATTCTTATGGGAAAATTCCGCTCGTCATACAACCATTTCGACTTAAAAAACAGGTCCTGGAACAAATTATACTCGTATGTGGAAGAACCACTGTATATGAAAACAGTTTTGAAGCAGGTCATTTATTGAAGGTGCACCTTATACTCCGATGGGCTTTATGGTGTGGAAAATATGGTCTTTGACGAAGTAAGCGTGACTCAAAAACGCAGATTTCAAGCTCTCTCATTGAAAACTGGAGAAATAATCGTTTACATTTAATGGTAGGAAATATTTTTTTCTCCACTTAAGCTCACTCATGTTCTTTGCACGGGTAATGTAATGTTTCTCTAGCTTTTTCTAGTCGGAATTTTATTATTTTTGTGGGTTTTTTTTTTGCCTAATAAGGTCATGTAATAGGTTATATTACAGTATAATTCATATCAACGTGCTGAGAAAAAAAATCCACCAGTTACAATTTTACTCATTAATTCAGTATTATTTTTAGGTGGTCGATTAATCTATCAATTTGTTAGTTTTAATAATCGAGAAATCAGATTAGGAACATTTAATGTGTTGCAGAATAAATTTTAGGAGGTTTAAAACAGCTTTCTTTCAAAAGAGCATTAAATGCGAACACAGAATTCCCAAGTGTTTCTTCAAACTATGCAGGATTGCACTTTTTTTCATCTATTAAATTAATAAATAAATAAAGTAGGATTTATGCACAACAAAGGAACAATTGGCTAAGCTGCATAGCAAAAGTCCGCTAGCTTAAATGCTATAAAATGCCAACTTTTTTTTTTAATACAAAAAACAGCTAAATTTAGCTATAAACTAAATTATGAATTAGCTTCTGTTGGCCTTAACAGGGAGCAGCTGGATTAAGCCATATTAAATGAGTTATGTGACATTCACTGTTGCCACGAGAGAGCAGTGTATCCACCCAAATCAATAAAACTAAATGCAAACACTTTCAAAACAAACCATTACAATGCAACTGTAAACAAATATTTAAAGCAGCACAATTTCATTCGAAGCAGTGTTGTTTTTGGCAGCCATTTTAATTTTCGTCTTAGTCTTTTGGACGACAATACTTGTTGGTCTTAGTCATATTTTAGTCATCTCAAAATGTTTGTCTCCGTCAAGTTTTTGTTGACTAAAACTTAAGACTAATTTTGTCTAGTTTTAGTCAACGTTTAATAAAAATGTTTTCGTATGTGAAATGACGAAAAAAAAATTAAACCCACCAGGACGCCACGAACTGTATGTAAAAAATAACTTGTCTGAGAAATTAAGAGGATGCTCGCCGTTAGCAATAGGATGATGATAACGTGAACGTTATTGCTATTCTAATGCTACGAGTTACATTTAATGTGTGACGATCACTCAGCACAGAGAGTTTAAGAGAACGCTCACTGTTAGCAATAGCCTGATGCTAAAGTGAACGCTATGCTAAGTTAATTTCGTGTGTGATGATCAGACAGCCCAGAGAGTTTAAGAGGACGCTCGCTGTTAGCAATAGCCTGATGCTAATGCGAACTTGAATGCTATGAGTTACGTTTAGTGTGTGATGATCACTCAGCAGAGTTTAAGAGGATGCTCACCGTTAGCAATAGCATAATACTCACACGAACATGAATGCTATGCTAACACTACGAGTTCGTTTAGTGTGTAATGATCACTCAGCACGGATAGTTTAAGAGGATGCGCGCCGTTAGCAATAGGCTGATACTCACGCAAACGTGAATGCTATGCCAACACTACGAGTCACATTTAGTGTGTGATGATCAGTGTTGGGCACATTACTTTAAAAAAGTAATTAGTTATAGTTACTCAGTACTTCTTCCAAGAAGTAACTGAGTTAGAAACTGAATTACTCTACAGTAAAAGTAACTAGTCACCAGGAAAGGAACTATTTCCGTTACTTTAAAAAAAGAAGTTGTTGTATGTCAACGAATTTGAAATTTTCTGAGCAGTATTCGAGTCAGTTGAATAGAGAAGAACAGAAAGGTAATTGTGTTTTAGACCTTGTAATATTTATTGCACCTTATCAGCAACAGATTTATCCTACACTTGAAATGCAACAAAAATAAACAGATTTAAATTGCTTACCACAGATGTCGACAAAAGCTTTGCCCCGGGACATAAATTACACTTTACATGCACATTCTTTCCTTTAATTTCGACCAACTTGAAATAGTGTTTATATCTCCACCTCGTAAAGGACAAATTTTCCTCTGAATGCTCTGCCATCATATCCCTCTGCATCTGTTTTGCGTGTGTGTTTGCTGCACGCGCTGCTCCGGTTTGTGTGTGAAAACACCGGCTCTGAAGTTTGTTTAAAAATATATATATATATATTAACAACAAATACACATATACAAACATAGGGCAAGACAATTCACATATAAACAACCGGCTCTGAAGTACGGGCGCTATTAAGCTCGAGCGTTTATGTCACAGAATGGGGGATCACGTGAGATTTGACAACAACGCGGCCATATTGGAAGCAGGTCTGGCTCGCGGGACATTAAACTTTAACTTGCCAGTTCGATAAAGAGACAAACTCGCTACTAAGGCAAAGAACAGATATGTTATCAAACTTAAGGATGTGAACAATGTTGACCCTTACGAGCAAGCCGAAGACAAATTGAGTAAAGATGTCGACGGGCTTCCACAATTACGCGAAACGGACATTTTGCTGTATTTATTGCTTGGTGTATGTTACTAAACTCATTAGCGATTCCGAAATTACAAATCGCTACAAAGCTACGAACAGTTTTGCTGCGGATGGGTGCAGGACCTGCACATTATGACCGTATTAAACAGCAACTCCATCGTTCTTGCAAAGGTAGGCTATGTGTGTTTACTATTTTCATTGCCTTGAACCTGAACGCACCCGAAGGCTTGGATGACAAAAAAACAGAGCAGCGTAGGCTCGCTACGGCTGGTAGTTTCTTCAATTTATTCAAAGTAAGTAACGCACCGCTTTTGACCGTCAGTAACGGTAACGGCATTGTAACGGTGGAAAAAAAATCATTAGATTACCCAGTTACTGAAAAAAATAACGCCGTGTCGTATGTAACGGCATTATTTATAACGGCGTTATTCCCAACACTGGTGATGATCACTCAGCACAGACCTTTAAAGGCTAAAGCAACATTTCATATTCTCTCTTCTTGCCAAGAAAAGACAAATCTCAGCGTGCGTCTCTCTAAACGGGGAGGACTGGAGAGGACAATAGCAGGTGAATGGGGGGTGCACAGCACGTGACATGAGTGACACAAAAAGACAAACATTGTGAACAACTATGGCGCATTTTCGTCTTGTTCTCGTCTTGTCAGTCAAACACTGGCATTCGTGTTATGTTTTAAGTCTCCCAAGACAAGTTATCGTTATCGTCTCGTCATCGCCATGTGAAATTGTTCGTTGACTAAATATTTTCGTTATAGTCATCGTTGACGAAAACACTGTAATTCGATGAATTACTCGAGTTAATTGATTAATTGTTGCAATACTAATTCTATTCTTCGCATACTTTTTTTTGTTGCACTTGAGTACATTTTTGGATGACTACTTTGGAGTAATTTTATTTTGAAGTCACGCTACTCTTACTTGGGCCCATTTTTGGCTACTCTACCCATCTCAGATTAGTTAGGCACTGGCAAAGTGGGAGATTGACTTTTCAAGGGTAAAATGGCGTCATTTGAAGCAACCATCTGTTGCAAAAACGTGACCTGAACATTACCACGTCGCCATTTCTCACTTCGGTGCCACCAAGCGACGTTTTGTCTTTTGTTTTCGTAACGGCACAAGCGACATGGTTCAGCTTTGGGCCGCAGCCATCCCAGCACGACGATGTTGGCGGACTGCCTCTCGTTACATAACAGCAGCGAACCCGACAGCCCGTCGGCCATCGTGCCAACCGCAGCTCCAGTTCAACATGATAGTGCTTATTCAAACACTCAAAACACGACATTAACGTTATCCGAAACTGAGCCTAGCTGGCTAATAGCCAAGAGAATGAAAAACGCCAGGACCGTATTAAAGTGGAATAGGAAGACAGTAACAACGAATGTAGATTTTTCTTTTGTGTACAGAGACGTCCGTAGCGGAAATACATACAAAAAATGGTTAGCGATAAAAGGGTGATGAAATGCTAAAGCGAGCTAGCTGGCGCTAAAGGTTAGCAAACCACCGGCGAAAAGGCCCCGTTAACAGTCCTCAAAATAGTTGGACTTTCCAGTTTCGTTTTAAAATACTGAAATAATAAACGTTCATCTTCGAAATTGTGTGTTGAAGGCAGCGGCGTTGTATTACACTTACCCTCCGGCAAAGAGATGCAGAAACGTGTCTTTCTGGGCCATCTTCACACTCCTTTTAGCTTCTTTTACTTTGAAGAAAGCACCATACTCATCTGATATGTCCGAGGAAAGTCGCGTTTGGAAAGTGTCTAAAGATGGCTTGACGTTCCAAGGCTAGCGCTCGGCTTTTTCACGTGCTCACTCGATTCTCCGGCTGACTCTCCGCGAGCCGGCTGGGCGGAGCTGCCGTCAGAGGCGGTCGCAGTCTGGGGTCTGCTGAGAAGGCGTCGCCGGCGATGACGTCGGTGGGATGGATGAGGGTGTCGTCTGTGACGTCAGTACTATCGCTCGCTACTTACGTCATGTTCTGTTTTTCCGTCGAAGGTCAATGCCTTTGCAAGTATTGCTTTGTTATTGCTGCGTACGGAGGTACAAAAGGAGCGTGAGGTCAATTGTTTTGGACTTACTAGGAAAGAAATAAACTCGGAAGCCTTGTTTTAAACTGAGTTGAATTACTTTTGAGAGAGAAAACTGGGTTCTTGTATTTCACAGCTTATTTTGATTAGTTCACCACTTCAAAGAGGTGACTTTTTACTAAATTAAAAACTATACATAAATTATTACTTAAATAATTGACGTTAATAGGAATTGGCCCCGATATTCAACAAAATCAACACGAAGTGACCCTAAAATGCTTCCAAATCAACAGGAAGTGACCTGTATTTACAGGAAGTGACCAAATAGCAACAAGAAGTGACCCTGAAATGCCCCCAAATGAACAGGAACTGGCATGATATAAAAAAAGGAAATGACGTAATAATAGCAGGAAGTGACCTTGAAATGCCCCCAAATCAACTAGAAGTGTCCTGATATCAACAAAAAAAAAGGGACCTGAAATGACCCAAATCAACAGGAAGTGACCTGATATCAACAGGAAGTGACCCTGAAATGCTCTTAAATTAACAGGAAGTGATCTGAGATGACCAAGAAATGGCCTAATATCGACAGGAATTGATCGTGAATGCCCACAAATCAACAGAAAGTGACCCTGAAATGCCTACAAATCTACAGGAACTAACCTGAGATCAAAATGAAATGACATAATAATAGCAGGAAGTGACCATAATATGCCCCAAAAATCAACAGGGAGTGCTGAAATGACCTCAAATCAACAAGAGCTGACTGGAAATCAACAGGAAGTGACCTGAAAACAAGAAGGGACCCTGAAATCACCCCAAATCAACAGGAAGTGACCTGAAATCAACAGGAAGTGACCCTGAAATGCTCTCAAATTAACAGGAAGTGAGCTGAGATTACCAGGAAATGATCTAATATCAACAGGAAGTGATCATGAATGCCCACAAATCAACAGGAAGTGACCCTGACATGCCCAAAAATCATTAAGAATTGACCTGATATCAACAGGAAGTGACCCCTAACTGGCCCCAAATCAACAGGAAGTGACCCTGACATGCCCCCAAATCAAGTAACCTAATCGTCGTTTGCAATCCCTCTGTGTTTGAGTATGATGTCTGCTTGCGTTTTGGCCTAGTTGTGTGTCCTCAGATGGCTGACAAGTCCGATCCGTGAACGACACACCATCTGACATTGAGGACAGATATGCTGGTTAGCAGCATTGTTGTATTGACATACTTTCCGTGCTGCTTTTTGCTCTTCACATTTATTCCTTCTCAGTTCTTCAAACAAATAGACTCCCCGGTGGATAGTGATATTAGTTACCTAATATCAACAGGTTGTCAATTGTAAGCCATTTCAAGCAAAAAAAAAAAAAAAAAGGTATTGCATTACATGCTAAGCTACTTTCAATAACTTACTGGTCTGTACAGGGAAGTGTACAGTGGTTTGAAAAGTATCTGAACCTTTTGGAATTTCTCACATTTCTGTATAAAATCACCATCAAATGTGATCTGATCTTTGTCAAAATCACACAGATGAAAAAAGTGCTTTAACAAACCACCCCAAAAAAAGTTCACATTTTAATGAGAATATCATGCAAATAATGACAGAAGGGGGAAAATAAGTGAACCTCTGCCTAAGGAGACTTAAAGAGCAATTGAAACCAGTTCTTACCAAACAACAACACAGAATACTCAGAGAGGTAAAAAAAGAACCCTAGAGTGTGTGCTAAAGACTTACAGAAATCACTGACACAGTCAAATACCTCTATGCACACATCAACTATACAGTGCCCTCCATAATGTATGAGGTGCTTTTCAGCATGCGCATCTTTTGTGGCACGCCAGACCCACTTAGAGTGTTTGTTGCCAAAAAGCTCAATCAAAATATTAAATGTGATGGTTCACCTACTTATTTTCCCCCTTCTGTCATTATTTTCATACTATCCTTATTAAAATATGAAAACCTATAAATGTTTGGGTGATTTTCGTTAAAGCGTTTTTTTCATCTGTGTGATTTTGACAAAGATCAGATCACATTTGAAGAATTTATGCAGAAATGTGAGAAATTCCAAAAGGTTCAGAAACTTTTTCATCCACTGTATAAAAGAGAATAAATCCATCGCAAGATAGTTTATTCTTTTGCAAGGACATGTTCAAGTTCAAAAGTTGAGACAAAAACAAGCCCATATTATGCGCATTCAGTTGCACAACACATGTAGTCTGGCGGCAATAACACATCCCAATGTTTACCAGGAGGAGGGTGTTAATCTACCTGCAGTTAACCCACTCTAACTGTGATAAGACACAGAAATAACAGATGATAAAGCACAAAAAACAACATGATCTTTCCCACTATGTGAACAACAGTGTTATTACTTTTGATTTATAGTAAGTGTAACACTGGCCATAGAGCACATGGTTATGTAGGTTATTGCTACTTTCACAACTAGTTTTCCCCATAACATATTTTTGCACCCAAGTTAGAGTTCAAGTCAACGAATTCATCGGCAATTTATTCATTTATTCCCCAACTAATGTTATCGTTACTTTTGACAAATTCCTTGTCCATCTGAATTATTCTGTTGCTTTGTAGCCATATAAAAATACTCTTAAAAACATTCATTTTCCCACCTGATTCATATCTTTTTAAAAACTTTCATAATCTGGCAGAAATAAAATACAGTGTCTCCTCCTGTGTTGTTCTACGACCCCAGAAGCTCGAGAAATGTACTGTAATTTTCGGAAAAGCCGCTACTTTATCCGCCTCATTTTGAATCCTGCGGCTTATTGTCCAGTGCGGCTTATTTGACGACTTATTTGGGTTAATTGGTAATACTTTATTTGACAGCGGCGTCATCAGACTGCCATAATTATGACATCAGACTTTCATGGGCATTAATAAATGCTTATGACAGATGTCATTAAGTATCATTCAGAAATTATGTCACCATTTCCATTTATGTCCAACTAACATCTTTTACATCTATTTAAAAGACAATTTGCCGGAAGACACAGAATGACATCTGTCATAAGCATTCATTAATGCTCATGGCATGTCATAATTATGATGCTCTTAAGACAGTCTTATGGCGCCACTGTCAAATAAAGTGATACCAAATAGCATAACTAGCAATAAATGAAACAATTAGAACAGTAACTGAAGAAATAATTAGCACAGAACATGAATTTTGTTATTTAGATCTGTAGCACTGCAATGCATGCTAGGAGGCACGTTGGACGACAACAGTGTTGACAGAAGGTGGCAGCAGAGGTTGACCCTTTCCTCCGACGGAGCAGTGGTGGCCAAATCAAGCTTCTTGAAGCAATGATGATTCATGGTGGTTCATTTGTCTTATAATGCTGCTGTCAAAGTGTTACCAGTTAATATCTTTTGGTGCAAATATCCCATAATACAGTGAGGACAGCTGCAACTTATCGTCCAGTGTGGCTTATCGATGAACAAATGCCGTTGTCGTGTCAAATTTAGTGGGTGACTGCTTGTAGTCAGGTACGACCTATAGTCCGAAAATGACGGTAGTTTGAAAGGTGCAGATTCTGAATCCCCGTGGGAGGGTGCGTTCCCGGCAGCAGTGAGCGTTTTGTGGAAAACTGTCCAATAGCAGAAGTGCTAGTGTAGCGCTAGCATGCTGTTCCGTGGACACACACGTTATCATACCTGTCAAGTTACACGGTTTCAGCGTAATTTGTACAAGTGAGCACTGAATTTTAAATGTGTACACCGTACGTTCAAAATCTGTTTTTCGTGCATTACTTTTTTTTTTCCTCTCCGTTTGGATTTTGTCACCGTTTCGGCAACTAGACTGTGTTACTATGCGTTACTACGTTGGTGAAATGACGTGAGAAAAGTCAGGTATGGAGAGAGAAGGGCTGGTGTGGGAAGGCGGAAAGTGTTGTGATGCTAGGCGGCTCAAATATTTCCTGACTGTAGCCGACAGTTTACAATCTACGCCCACTTGATGCTAAACTAGATATCACATGCATATAGAACTAGATGCAACATGACACTAGGCGTTAGTAAACAGCCGCCATCTTAAAGCAGTAGACTTCTCAGAAAGACGAAGTGAACCTTCCTAGCGAACCTAAGTAACTTATCTAAAATACTCTTAAATCGGCAAAATCTTGACTTGAATCCATCTTAAATGATGAAACCGTTTTAAAACTTTCACATGTCGAAAGTAGACTGAGGGGAACTATGCAAAAACAGGAGCAATTTTAACCTTAACGGTTGATTCACAAAATTAAATGACTTCCAAACATTGCAAAGGTTACCATGTTTTTTTTTGTTGAAAAAAAAAAAAACATGAAGGGTAACACCAGTTACTTCGCCAAGTAACTAATTACTTGGTTACTAACTCAATTACTTTTTGGGATAAGTAATTTGTAACTAATTAGTTTTTTAAAGTAAGGTTAACAGCACTGGTCATAAAGATGAAGTGCAGAATCAAAAGTGACGGAAGTGGAGACTTTATTCTGCCAATTTGTTCCCGAACACAATTTGCCTATTGCTGATTCACTTCTCAGAACTAGCAAAAGAAATGTTCCCTGGCTCAAAAATTGCATCGTTAAGTTAATTTTATCAATTGATGTTTTTAATTTATAATTGGACACACTAACGAACTACCTTCAAGTCAAACTGAATTGTTAGTTGAAGTGCCATTAAGTGTAGCCATCAAAAGACATGAAAGTGCTTCATACAATTATAACAAAAGTCACTGTTAAATTTTAGTAATCATGATGTAGCAGAAGATATTGATTGTACCAGGTTATATGTGACAATATTACCAATAAATTTTAAAAATTCTAAAAAAAAAAAAAAATCTAAAGATTTTATTTTTGTTTCATCTTGCACGCTCTATATAAAACGTAAGATTAGTGAATAATTTGTAAGGGCATACGTCACTATTTGTAAGACTGCCAACGGTCTCGGGTTGACACGTATGCGTATGGCCGAGGAAACCATGTTCAATGCGCTTTAAGTTTGGCACACTGGAAAAATGTGTCTCACGCCTCATATTGCAAAATTAAATGATGTCTTGATACTGTACATTTGTGTCGAAATGTAGTTCACAACAACAAAATACTTTTCCGTTCTCGCTGAAACTGGTAAAGGTATTACAATATTTCTTTCTTAAAATAAGACTCGCTTAAATTAGAAAGAAAAAAATCTAATCTCTTACACCCGTTTTTGATATTCTAAAAATGATGTGACCGGATCGGGGACATTCCAAATCGTTACACCACTGGATTATTTTCAGGGTTCAGTGACATTGATCAGTGACAGTGATCTGTGACATCCGCGTTCACACCGGCCGCAGCTGAAAAGAAAACAATGCCTGGATCAACAAGAAATAATCTTTAATAGATACATACAAATAAATCTACACCAAGAAAATACAAATGAAACGCAAGCAGTAAGGAAAAAGGAGTGCTGACTCAAGAGCTGCACATCTGGAAATACCAGAATGACATGACAGTACATTACGTGGCATTTGACAATGTTTGGAACGCTCGTATGACATCAGAGCAGCACTTTTACGGATTGTCGGTATGCTTCGTCGAGTTTTGATGATGCGTAAAACATGTTCCGATATGTGCTGGTTCCATTTAGCTACTTTTTGTGTGCCAACCTTTAACGGTGTCAAGCCAAAATGGCAGTAGGAAACCAAAAAATTCAAAAAATGCAAACATTTCTTGCAGATACATGCAACGACGGATCACAGTGACATTGTAAAAGATTTCAGCTATTTAATGTCAACGTCTCGCGAGTGCTCAGAATTTCAATTTTTTTAAAAATCAGTTCTTAAAAACCTCACTGGAAGTGAACAGGAGCTTGCCTCATGCTTGTTTGCATTAACATGTATATGCTGCCACCTTGTGGCCATTGCACAAGTCCAACTATCCTCTGGACCTTAATTTTTCCTTTAATATAATTTCATACAATATTAAAATGTCAGTCTTTGAGAGATTCTGACTTGACCGCCTGGGCATACCCCCCCCCCCCCCCGGTCAGCATATGTGCATAGAGCTCAGTGATTCCTGATTTGATTTTTTTTTAAGAGAACAATAGCAACAAAGTTATTAAAATCAGATAAGAAGTCCGAAAATGAGTCCAACCGCGGTGATAAACGAAACATCGACGGTCCTACTGGCTTCGGAAATGCCGTCAAACGAGTCGAACGAAGGATCCCAGAGAAGCACATGTGAGAAAGGAGAGAAGCGCTATTCAACTTTAACCGTGCCGTCATTGGTAGAGCAGGTAGTTCTTGAGAAAGGCCGGCAAGGGCAGTCTGTGGATTTCGCTCAAACGCTCTCGCCCGAGAGCCACCCGGACCGAGCGTCGACACAGGTCCATTAGGGACAGAGGTTCAGCTGGAGGAAAGAAAGAAACGTTCAAAAATGTGGCAAATGAGTTTATATACATCATCAACCACTAAAACATTAAAACCATCAGGATGAACAGTACCTTTTTTTACTTTAAACAACAATAATGTATTAAATATAAAAACGGTACCTGAAGATATAAATTTGTTTGAGACGTTTTGTAAATTTAGTAAATGGCTTAATTCGTTCTAAAACACCACAATAAATTTGCTGTCATGTCCTGTTATTGCCCGTCTATATTTGTAATGCTTTCCTCCAAGTGGCGCTCGAGTGGAACTAGTTTGTAAGGCTTATTTTACAGACGTTATCACGTGACTACTCAATTTGTGGCTGGTACATCGATGAACAACAACTGCTGTGGATTTTAGGTTTTAGTTTTGAACAACATTTTAATTGGAATTATATTAAACACTCTGTAAAACTTTATGACAACAGGGTTTCTACAGTTATCAGCAAATCTCATTTAATGCCACTTTGAACCCCATGCCCGACTGCAGATAGTTCTGTACTTCTCAAATAGTGGGGCCCCAAGGGGAAGCAGAGCCATGCCGGGGGGTGGCGCATGAGACCTCGGGTAAACATCCTTTTTTTGCCATACGAGAATAAAGTGTACTTCTACACCCACTCAGTAGGTGGCAGTGGTGCTCGCATTTTCAGAGTGTGCGCAGTATTTTTGAATAGAATAAGAGCACACAGACAACAGTAGAAGGCGAGTAAAGACCTGTCTGTTTACTGTGTGTGAATATGTTTGCAGCGGACAGCGGGAAGTCATATCAATTAAAACGTCACAAAGAAATGGAACCCGATCACATTGATAAGCTGTTTGTTTTTCACCAAAAACGTGCCCAATATTGCCAGGAATCGTTCCCCTTAGTCAACGTTACAGCAGTAAACCAGCATGCACTGTTAGCATGCTCAGAGCAAACTAACCCAACACCATTGCAAAGGAGCTAATACTGCCCGCAGCAAAAATAAAAACTGTCCCTCTGTCCAATGACACTGTCATTTCATTTAAATTTATTAGTGATTTGAAGTTTTATTTTTCAGTAGCAAATGGTCAAAAAATGTACCTTGAGTGTATTTTTACAGATGGTATGCGACTTTTTCATTCGGCAAATTGATGCGCCTGAACAAAACAATGTTAATAAAGGTATACTTTTTCTGATTTATATTACTTTTTTCCTTTAATATAAAAGAACAATGTTATGAAGAGGTACTTATAATTTTCGAGACAAGTGGTAGTATTTACAGTGGCAGCAGAGAGTTGGGAGGGGGGCACGAAACGTTTACAGTGGGGAGAACAAATATTTGATACACTGCCGATTTTGCTGGTTTTTCCCACTTGCAAAGCATGTAGAGGTCTGTAATTTGTATCATAAGTTCTCTTCAACTGTGAGGGACTGAATCTAATACAAAAAACCAGAAAATCACGTTTTATGATTTTTAAATAATAAATTTGCATTTAATTGCATGAAATAAATATTTGATACATCACAAAAATCGAACTTAATATTTGGTACAGAAACCTTTGTTTGCTATTACAGATACCAAACGTTTCCTGTAGTCGTTGACAAGGTTTGCACACACTGCAGCAGGGATTTTGGCCCACTCCTCCATGCAGATCTTCTCCAGAGCCTTCAGGTTTCGGGGCTGCTGCCGGGCAACACTGACTTTCAGCTCCCTCCATAGATTTTCTATCGGGTTCAGATCTGGTGACTGGCTAGGCCACTCCAGGACCTTCAGATGGTCCTTACGGAGCCACTCTTTAATTGCCTTGGCTGTGTGCTTTGGGTCGTTGTCATGCTGGGAGACCCAGCCACGACCCATCTTCAGGGCTCTCACTGAAGGAAGGAGGTTGTCAGCCAAGATTTGGCGATGCATATCCTCATCCATCCTCCCCTCAATACGGTGCAGTCGTCCTGTACCCTTGGCAGAGAAGCAGCCCCAAAAAAATGATGCTTCCTCCTCCATGTTTCACGGTTGGGATGGTGTTCTTGGGGTTGTACTCATCCTTCTTTTTCCTCCAAACACGACGAGCTGAGTTTAGACCAAAAAGTTCAATTTTGGTCTCATCCGACCACATGACCTTCTCCCATTGCTCCTCGTGATCATCCAGATGGTCAGTGGCAAACTTCAGATGTGTCTGGATATGCACTGGCTTCAGCAGCGGGACCTTGCGTGCGCTGTAGGATTTTAATCCATGACAGCGTAATGTAGTTCCGATAGTTTTCTTCGAAACTGTGGTTCCAGCTCTCTTCCGGTCATTGACCAGGTCCTGCCGTATAGTTCTGGGCTGGTCCCTCACCTTCCTCATGATCAGTGATGCCCCATGAGGTGAGATCTTGCATGGAGCCCAAGAACGAGGCAGACTGACCGTCAACTTGAACTTCTTTCATTTTCTAATAATCGCTCCAACAGTTGTTACCTTCTCACCAAGCTGCTTGCTTATTTTCCTGTAGCTCATCCCAGCCTTGTGCAGGTCTTATGTTATCCCTGATGTCCTTACACAGCTCTTTGGTCTTGGCCATTGTGGAGAGGTTGGAGTTTGTTTGTTTGAGCATGTGAACAGGTCTTTTATACAGGTAACAAGTTCAAACAGGTGCAGTTACTTCCGGTAATGAGTGGAGAACAGGAGGGGTTCTTAAAGAACTAAGAGCCGAAATATTTACTAGTTGGTAATGTATCAAATACTTATTTAATGCAGTTAAATACAAATTTATTATTTAAAAATTATACAATGTGATTTTCTGGATTTTTGTATTAAGATTCAGTCCCTCACAGTTGAAGAGAACTTATGATACAAATTACAGACCTCTACATGGCTTGCAAGTGGGAAAACCAGCAAAATCGGCAGTGTATCAAATACTTGTTCTCCCCACTGTATATACGTTAGCATTCGTAGCACTTAAAGACCAAATGTGAAATAATTTCATAAAATGCCAAATAGGGTCACAATTAAAGTACCGTAATTTCCCGAATATAAGGCGCACCCGTGTATAATGCGCACCCCAAATTTACTTGTAAAATTTGGGGAAAATTATTGTACCCGTTTATAACGCGCACCCTAATTTTAGCACCAATAAATAGAAGAATACAAGAAAACAGAGCTCGTGTACAGATACAGAGATGTCATTTTACTGACTGGTGAAACACAGCACAAGCATAGCACATTGGTAGTTCAAAACATTACCGTAAACTGACAATATTTACGGTAATAATATGATTTGACAACTTCTCCAACTTACCAGAATCTAGGAGAAAACAAAACGGATGTGACTTTTCTTTTAAAGGCTGCTATATAACTTGCTCGTTTCCTCATGATGAATAAATGTTTCTTCCATGGATTGATACGGTAAAACTACTGAACTATTGTTATTTGGGTTTGAGTTTCCCGAGGGACCGATATAGTTGACGGACAAAGGAAGTGTGTGTCCTTACATTTGTTATGGTCCAAATTGTGAAGCTGCAATAAACGTCGACTCAAATGAGTTCAAGAAACTAAATTCTGTGCTTTATGAAGAGTGAAAAAAGCAGACTTTAACACAGACGAAATAATTCGGCCGATTAGTGTGAAGTATTACCGAAACAAAATGGTGACGTCACGTACCGTAATGGTCGGCAACGGGTCGCCGCATACGTTTCTTCAACACAACGTGGCCGTGTCAATGAAAAAAAATCGGTTTATATATATATGTAATACATATAAGTCTGGGCTTCCCTGTTCCCTCTTCCCTGTTAAAGCTGCTGCCCCCGCGACCCGACCCCGGAACAAGCGGAAGATAATGGATGGATGGATGTAATACATATATATTTCTGTCTCCATCCATGTACCCGTTTATAATGCGCACCATGAGTTTACAAGTTGATTTTGGGGAAAAAAAGTGCACGTTATATTCGGGAAATTACGGTAATTAAACATTGTCCAACAAATAAAGCATGAAAAAATAATTTATAAGTTGTATATTTGACAAAATAATCGCTTTTCCGAAGTTCGAGCCCGAAAGGGGATGAACCCGGAAGTGATACGTCACACTGAGAACAGCGATGGCAGCGCTCCATACGGCCGCCATACAAAGCCCTTCAAACAATGATTCAAACAACGATATAAGCGATAGATCGAGCGCAAGTGAGGAGATCCAAGTTTTTGAAGAACTGGAGGAACAGAAGGAGGTTGGAATTTTATGTTGGACCGTACATGTATTAGCCAGACGTTAACCAGGATGCAAACAATGTGCCCAAACTACCTGAAATGGAATGGAGACAAGACCCATCGAGATTACAAGATTGGTAAGATATAGGCTGTTATTATTTTTATGATTTGAAGCATGTCAGGTAAATAAACCACCTACTATTGCCTGGGATAAAAGTTTTGACGAATTGTTGGCAAAATGAACTCAATACAACTATGATCGGGGACTGTCACGAGTTAGCTTGTGGCTAGCGTCACTAGCTTCTACTGTTCATTCCACAACAGGATCGGGGTTTTGCCTCGAGTTACCTTTTGGCTGACCTTGCTACCTTGTACTGTTCATTCCACAACAGTTGCCAGCTCTGCTTTGACAAAGTCATCAGTCATCTATCGAAAAAAATCACACTTTTTTTTGCAAATTCTTGATCATTAGCAGACCGGTTGAGGAAGCAGGCATCTTTGAAGTGTTTGTAGCAGAGAACACTATTCGATGATGGCGTGAAATTCATTCACTTCTGCGGACGAAAGATGTCCATTTACATGCCCTGCTATCCTTTGGCCACTCATACAACTTTTCTTTAGATTGAGAACAATACATCGCCACACACCGCCGTGGCATCTTACTGAGAAGCAATACAGCAATACTGTTCTATGGCGGACTTCCCTCGCAGTTCTCTGAGTGACATCATTTCCAAAGATTTCCGAAGATTGTCGAAGAAAAGCATTTTGTTGTCAAGGGCGTTGCTATGGGTTAAACAAAGAATCTGGAAGGGTTGTGTTAAAAAAAAAAAATATATACGCTGTGATAATTGTTTAGCCATTGATATTATTCAAAAACATGGTTGGCCAACCTTCACATTTGGTCTTTAAGCTAGCAGACTTTTATTTGGCAAATTTAGTGAATTTAATTCGATGGACGTTTGAACAATTGTTTTGTGTCAAGTGTTTTACTGTTAAAATGTGTTCCGTTTTGAACATAAGTACCTGTGTGTGTTACAGCTTTACAAATTGTCCACAGTGAATGAAGTAAAAAGCTTCAAAAAGCACAATTGCCTTGTTTGTTTTCTGTAAAGCTGAACAACTTCACATTTAGTGAGGACAGAACAAGCTATATTAGTAAAGTCAGGTAAAAATAAGATACTGTGAGGTAAAATAAGGTACTATTTATGCGACTTAAAGCCGGGCCAATGATTATTCTGTATATCGTAGTAGCCTTTTTTTTCCTCCTCAGGAAAAAACAGTCTCTTTTGTTGCTCTGCCATCTTTGCAGAATTCGCGCAAAAGCGTTCACATGGACTTCAGTCTTTATAATAAATGGGGAAAGGGAGAAGTGGTGTATGGCGTAAAGTAGTCAGCATATTTGTAGTTTTTATGTGTAGCAGGGTTCCTGCCACCCTCCTCAAAGTTAATTAGTGCTGGTGAAAGCGATACAGACCCCCAAGACCCCCCCTCAAGATATAAAAGAGGTCATTCAACTAGTCGCCAGTCGACTTATGATCCCAAACATTAGGAAAATATTTTATAAAGGTTGGAAAGTTACCCGGTGTTGCTTTAAGACCTGAATTTGGACAAAATAAATTTAATGACTTTTATTGATTTTTAATGACCCGCATAATCCCCTGTGGACGAAGGGACGTCTAAATTTGACTAAAAATACTGCATGTTCAATCAAACATTTTGTGGGAGGCGTCGTTTATGACAACAGTTCAACTATAATATTGGTCTTAATTGACAAAGACTTTGGGGGAAATTTTTTTTCCTCATTTTTCATGGGTTGAACTCAAAGATCAAAGACTTATGTTGACTCCACTCAAACACTGTTTGCAATTTCCATCCCAGTGTTTGTTTTTAAATGACGAGTCAGCTGTTGCTTTCCTGCCATGCGTGACCTTCGCTGAACTGCCAGTAGAAATGTTTTGTAAATATGTTGTTTTGGAGCAATAGCATTAGCAGAAGGTAGTAACGCATTACATTTACTGGAGTAGCTTTCGGAGAAAAATGTACTTTTGAGAGTACTTTTAGTATTCCATACTTTTTAATTGAGTAGATTTATGAAGAAATGCCACTCTTACTCTGCTACTCACATTTTTCCTCTATATTCTACATATTAGATTTGACCTAATTTTAGCCAGCAAAGTGGTTCTACCAATGAGACATTGCAAAAATCACATGACACCATTATACAAATCATACGAAATAAAATCACATGACCTCACGCAGGCTTGCAGCTAAAGTACTATGATGACACCTGCTTAATGACGTGAAGTCTTTAAAGCACTGTAAAAATGAAACTATTCAAAAGAGTCAACATGACTCGAAAGCGTGGATTTGAAGCTCTCACTGTCGCAGTTTTTATCTGGCACCAGTGGACCGTGGAAAACCGGAGATATGATTGTATTTATTTTAGGGCTGTCAAACGGTTAAAATTTTTAATCGAGTTAATCACAGCTTAAAAATAATTTAATCGCAATTAATCGCAATTCAAACCATCTCTAAAATATGCCATATTTTTCCGTAAATTATTGTTGGAATGGAAAGACATAAGACGGATATATACATTCCACATACTGTACATAAATACTGTATTTGTTTATTATAACAATAAATCCACAAGATGGCATTAACATTATTAACATTCTTTCTGTTAAAGGGTTCCACAAGAAATAATTGTTCTTAAAAGATAAATGTTAGTACAAGTTATACTAATTTTATATTAAAACCCCTCTTAATGTTTTCGTTTTAAAATTTGTAAAATTTTCAATCAAAAAATAAACTAGACTAAATACACCACAAGGTGTCAAAGGCGAGTTTTAAATTAACTTAGAAATCAAGCCAAATAGTGTGTTTTGTCCCTCGACTGACGCTGTAGTTTCCCGTTTTACTGCGGGTTCATTGTACCTTACGTTCATTTGAGTACTGGCTTCACAACGTACTTGACCTCTGATAGTTTATATATTGTGAATAAATATTGCCATCAGGTGTATTTGTTGGACTAAACGAAATGTTTCAATAGAGTAAGACCAAAGTAGGTTTTATGTGTTTGTTGCATAGCTATTTTGATTGGGAATGCCAGTTCTCGTTGCACTGTTGTTTAACTGTGAGAATAGGGCCTCATTAATACAGATTGAAGCGCTTTTCTTTTTGCAAACATTTTTTGAGAGATTTTTGTTGTGCTTTCACTGAATTATACTTATGTTTGTTGTGAAGGAGTTGCTGAAGCTTATGCCAATAAACTGCACGGTCCAATGAACGCCTGTGTCCACTCGCCTTTTGTAATATTGATATAGAATTATCCGAGGCACCTTTAAGTGCACGTGGCACCAGTGTTGTTTACTCACATGATGCAGGAGTGAGTTAGAGTTACGGCCTGCCAAGAGACGTAAGCTATGTTAATGTTGAAGCTGAATGTGCCAATAAAGAAACAAAGTGGCAGCACATCGCGTGTGGTATACCTATGTTAAGAAAAAGCACAAAACAAGACCCCTTTCTCTGCCTCTTAGCTCTCAAGTGCGTCATTGTAATCTCTTTGAGGCAATGCATGAGCGGGTCATTCCGCGCATGCGTTAAATATTTTAACATGATTCATTTAAAAAATTAATTACCGCCCGTTAACGCGTTAAATTTGACAGCCCTAATTTATTTCGTGGTAGGAAATATTTTCTTCGCTATAAGGCGCTCGTGCTCTTTGGACGGGTGACGTTTCATTTTTCTAGTCTGAATTTGATGATTTTGGTGTACAGTGGTCAGAGGTGAATAGTAGTGGTGTCAACAATAATCGATGCGGTGATGCATCCCGATGCGGGGCATGGACGATTCGATTCGGGCAACAAGCCGAATCGATTCAGCGCATTCGAAAATATATAAGTACGTTCAAAAATCTTCCCTGCGCAATTCCGGTGATGCAATGGATTTTGTTTCCCCATTTGTATTATTATTGTCATGTTTCATTTTTTTACACACTGCATAACTCTGGTCAAGTTTCCCCACCAACCTCATAGAAGCCAAAATGTCTCCAGATGTCAGCTTTCAATGTCTTAGGTGCATCAAGAATCTTTCTTGCTCCCTCTTTCTCCGCTTCAGCCATTGTTATGTTATGTCCTATCTCTTAGAGGTTAGATCTTGTGCCCGAGTTCGGGCCCAAAATGTTAAGCATTCACGTTCGGGTCGGGTCGGGCCGGCCCGCGCCGGACTAATAAATTATGAAAAAAAAAAAGGGATAAAACCGAGAGCATTTGCTTGTGCACTCACATGAAGCAGTGGCGCCGCCCGCTTTTTCTTCTTCTCTTCCGCTGTGGCGCTTGCGATTCGTTACGAAAGACACTTTTATTTATGCACACAAAGGCAACACAAATGTGATCCTTTTGAATCCTCTCCTCTGTGTGTCTGCAAACTCGTTTTTTTTTTTTTTATATTAAACTTTCCCAGCGTTATTTCGTTGTGTAAATGATTTTATAATGATCACAAAAATATGTAGACTGTTTAAACATTAAGAAACATGCTTTTTTTTTCTGCCAACTGAGAATTCGTGACGAAATACTTTTTTATGCACACAAAGGCAACACAAATGTGATCCTTTTGAATCCTCTCCTCTGTGTGTCTGCAAACTCGTTTTTTTTTTTTTATATTAAACTTTCCCAGCGTTATTTCGTTGTGTAAATGATTTTATAATGATCACTAGAGCTGGGAATCTTTGGGCACCTAACGATTCGATTACGATTACGATTCAGATGGTCCGATTCGATTCTAAAACGATTATTGATGCACCCCTTTTTTTATTTTTTTTTTATATTTTGTACATTTGTTCCAAAATTGTTCAAAATACTCTCAGGCTAAACCAAACTACTATTTCAGTATCAAGTTAACATATAGCAGTAAACAAATATACAAAAATAACAGTAAATAAAAAACTCTAGTCCCCATTCTGTATCAGCAGCTTTAAACTACATTCAATTAATGTTGTGAATCAACCGTTAAAGTTGTTAAAATTGCTCCCGTTAATCCATAATTTCCCTTTTGTCAACTTTCGACATGTGAAAGTTTTAAAACTATTTTAAAGATAGATTCAAGTCAATATTTTACCGATTTAGGAGTATTTTAGATAAAAAGTTAATTAGGTTTGCTTGGAAGGTTCGCTACAACAGCCTTGCAGAGAAGTGTACTGCTTTAAGATGGCGGCCGTTTACTACGTCTGCATCTAGCTTTTTGTAGATGTGCTGCCAACGCTACCGCTACCGTAGTGCATCTAGTCTTATATAAATGATATCTACCGTAACATTATGTGGATGACGTACTTTTGTAGCAGCTTCAGGTATGTTGTTGTGTTTTTTTATCTCGTGGCATGAGTTGAGCTAGAGCCGTGAGTTGAGCATTGGCATTACCCGAGGGGCCGGGTAATGAGAAGCATGATGTTTAGCTACTCTCGCTCCGTTGCTCATTGACCGCGCAGCGCGCCGAGTGTGTTGTACTTCCGCTTTACTTGGCATATTTCAATAATCGGAATTTGGATGTTTGTGAATCGTTCTCGAATCTTCCACGGCCGAATCGCGAATAATCTAAGAATCGGAAATTTTGCACACCTCTAATGATCACAAAAATATGTAGACTGTTTAAACATTAAGAAACATGCTTTTTTTTCTGCCAACTGAGAATTCGTGACGAAAGACTTATGCACACAAAGGCAACACAAATGTGATCCTTTTGAATCCTCTCCTCTGTGTGTCTGCAAAATCGCTTTTTTTTTTTTTTTAATATTAAACTTTCCCAGCGTTATTTCGTTGTGCAAATGCTTCTATAATGATCACAAAAATATGTAGACTATTTAAACATTAAGAAACATGCGTTTTTCTGCCATCTCGAAGAAATGAAAATAAATTGCTGTTGCTGCGTTTTTTTTTTGCCGCGTCACTCTAAGCCGGGTCGGGCTTCAATACCAGCGGGCCGTGTCGGGTCTGGCTGGATTTTTTAGGCCCCATCTAACCTCTACTATCTCTCTGCTCTCTCAATTGCAAAAAAATTATATTTCCTCATGTTGAAACATTGTTATGGCTGCTAAAATGCTGCTGCACTTCACCTTTAATTCATTATTTTTTATTGTTATGTGGTAGTTACTGATTGCATTTCTAAGTTGATTGCACATATATAGTGGGCTAGGCCAACATTTTACTTTTGTTCTACATTGCATTTAGTTGGATGTTTTGTTTGCAACTGAACTGATCCCTGGATTGATATTGCGATAAAGATGCTGCTGCACTACAATATTTTCTTTGTCACTTTCTTTAATATTTACTTGAATATTTTTATCGATGGGTTGTTGTGACTAAAATACAGTGACTGTTATTACTGATTTTGCACAGGAGTTCAGATGTTGCACTGTGTGAAAGGCTGCTACTGTGTGTGTAAAAAAAAAAAAAAGAGAAAGCCCTGGTCTCATTCAAAGCACCAATTAAATGCTGTGATCTGTTTTTTATTATTTTTTAAAAATATATATCTAAAAGTATTTTAACCAGGAGTGACACAAGAGCCAATAAAAAGTTGTTTAATGTCTGACCGCTTGTGTTGCCTCATGATTCACGAAAAATATGTTTTGCTTTAGAATTTTAATGCATCCCAGGCTTTAAGGCATCGCGATGCATTGCCGAGTCGAACCGAATCGTGACCCTCTGAATCGAATCGTGAGGGAAGTACCGATGCACACCTCTAGAGAATAGTAATGAGTTACATTTACTTGAGTAACTTTTTGAAAAAAAAAAAAACTTCTAAGAGTTTAAGCTAAGTTTCACCAATAAGACGTCACAGCAATAATCACATGACTCCACTATACCAATCAGACTCAAGCCTGCTGTTCCATGATCATGCCAGCCTGTTCAATCATGTGGTGTCTTCGAAGCACCGTAAAAAATTACCTAATTTTCAGACCATAAGGCGCACCTGAGTCGCCACCCACCAAATTTGACACGAAAACAGCATAGATAAGCCGCAGCTATCCTAACTGTATTTTGGGATATTCACACCAAAAGAACAACCGGTAACACTTTATTTGACAGCATCATAAGACTGTCATAAGACCAAAAAAAAAAAAAAAAAAAAAAAAATGCTTTTGGCCATCACTGCTCCCTTGGAGGAGACAGTCAACCTCTGCTGCCACTGCTGTCAACAATTTTTGTCTAATATGCCTCCTACCATCCATTGCAGCACTACTGATGTAAATAACAATGCAAGTTAATGTTCTGTACCAATTATTTCCGTTGCTGTTCCAGTTGTTTCATTAATTGCTAGTTATGATATTTAGTAGGGCTGTCAAACGATTAAAATTTTTAATCGAGTTAATTACAGCTTAAAAATTAATTAATCGTAATTAATCGCAATTAATCGCAATTCAAACCATCTCTAAAATATGCCATGTTTTTATGTAAATTATTGTTGGAATGGAAAGATAAGACACACAACGGATTTATACATACAACATACTGTACATAAGTACTGTATTTGTTTATTGTAACAATAAATCCACAAATGGCATTAACATTCTTTCTGTTAAAGTGATCCATGGATAGAAAGACTTGTAGTTCTTAAACGATAAATGTTTTAGTTACAAGTTATAGTAATTTTATATTAAAACCCCTCTTCATGTTTTCGTTTTAATAAAATTTGTAAAATTTTCAATCAAAAGTAGAGCTGCGCATGGCCCCCCCGCCCCCGCCCTCCCTCCCCGGGCTGGCTGGGTGGGGGCCGTGGCCCTGGGTTGGCACCCGCGCGGTTTCTCCACCCGTCTGCGTGGCTGTCACGCGCCCGGTGGGGCTTGCGTGCTGCTGGATGTGGTAGGGCATGCTCGGGTTGGGGGTCCCGGTGCCGGGCGGGATTGGCAATGCGGCGGCGTAGGGTTGGTCGCCAACGGGCTTACACTCATAAGAGATTCACACGATTACTGGGTTCTAGATCAAAGAACTGATTTGTGTACACTCTACCCCTTTCAATCACTTAGCTTATAGTCTTACAGACACCCCAACCCCCATCCTCCTCTTTCACTGGCCAATAGGCCCCCACATGGTGTAAACCGGAAATCCATCTCGCTGACGATAGCACCAGCATATTAGTAACTAATTTAGAGGTTCAATGTATTTGTTGTTGTTTGTGTTTGTGTTTTTCTTTCTTCTCTTGTATTTCTTTTCTTCTGTCCCCCCATAATCCATTCCTGTTCGCTGCTTTGTCATAATAAAAAGGTATTTTGAATGATCACAATGGGAGTATGTCAGACTCTCAATGTGAAACATTAAAACTGTTCAGAATCCGGGCACTTAGACTTCCATTCTCTGTGTCAAACAGCTGAACGGGACAGGTTAAAAAAAAAAAAAAAAATCAAAAGTAGAGTTAATATAATAATAATAAGAATAAAAATAACAACACTAAAAATAGAGTGACCAAAGTTTTACGTGTATTTTGCATAGCTATTTTGATATGGAATGCCAGTTCATTTTGCATTGTTGTTTAAGAATAGGGCCTCATTACTATAGACTGAAGTGCTTTTCTTTTTCTGAATTTTTTTTTTTTGGAGAGATAGGAATATTCCGCTACTCCTCCGCGTTGAGAGGAGCCAGTTGAGGTGACTCGGGCATCTGGTTCGAATGCCTCCTGGACGCCTCCCTGGAGAGGTGTTCCGGGCATGTCCCACCGGCGGGAGGCCCCGGGGTCGACCCAGGACACGCTGGAGAGACTATGTTGCTCGGCTGGCCTGGGAACGCCTTGGAATCCCGCCGGAGGAGCTGGCTGAAGTGGCTGGGGAGAGGGAAGTCTGGGCTTCCCTGCTGAAGCTGCTGCCCCCGCGACCCGACCCCGGAATAAGCGGAAGATAATGGATGGATGGATGGAATATTATTTTTGTTGTGCTTTCACTAAACGATACTTACATTGGGGAGAGCAAGTATTTGATACACTGCCAATGGGTTTTCCCATTGGCAGTGTATCAAATACTTGTTCTCCCCACTGTATGTTTGTTGTGAAGGAGTTGCCAATAAACGGCGCGGTCCGAAGAACGCCTGTGTCCACTCGCCTTTACTGTATTAAATACACCTGTACATATCTTACCCAAAATACAAGAAGAGACACATAATTGCCGCTAAAAGAAAGAAAACTTACCGAAATATGTGTGGAGCACAAATAGGAATTTGCGTTGCATTGTGAATACAGCATAAACGTCTCACAACTACTAATTCTCCCACGTTTTGAAGAAATAACATGAGTATGGAACAGCGCTGCCCCCAAGCGGGCGGTGGCATTCTCTTCACTCTTAATGTCCATAAACGGCCTCATTGTATAATCTGTTTGAGGCTATATGCGAGATGGTCATTCACCCAAGCGCCAGCAGAGGGCGGCATAACTCCATAGCAACAAGTGAGCTTTTCACTGAACAGTCATTTAAATTTGTCTGAGAGGGACATCTGCGTTAATTGCGTCAAATATTTTAACGTGATTAATTTAAAAAATTAATTAACGCCCGTTAACGCGATAATTTTGACAGCCCTAATATTTAGTAACACTATTTGACAGCGGCGTCATAAGACTATCATCAGACCGTCATAATTATGGCATGACACTGCCATGAGAATTAAGGTGTGCTTATGGCAGATGTAATTTGCTGTCATCCTGCAAATGATCGCACTTTTGAATGGATGTAAAAGATCCGAGCTGGACATAAATGGAGTTAGTGACATAATTTGCCGGATGACACTTAATGATATCGGTCATAAGCATTCATGAATGCCTATGATTGTCATGTCATTAATACGACGGTCTTATGACACCAATATCAAATAAACTTATCTATTAAAATTAATCAACAAATAAGCTGCTCTGGACTATCAGCAGCATGATTCAAAATGAGGGGGAAAAGTTGCAGCTTTTAGTCCGTAAATTACGGTAAGTATTCGACAGAGCGTTGCCGTCAACATGACTCGAAAGCTTTTATTTGGCACCAATTGACCGCGGAAAACTGGGGATATGATCCTTTTGATTCCATAATAGAGTAGATAATGGCTGTACGAATGGATGGAAATGTTTTCTCCACTAGAGGGCACTCATGCTCTTTGCATGAATGATGCCTCATGTCTGTACATTTTTTTCCCTCCCCAGAATTCAGTGATATTTTTTTTGTATTTTTTTGACTTAATGTGGTTATGTAATAGGTCATAGTACAGTATAATAACCGTTCATATAGATAACTTTGTGCTGAAAAAGAATATCATTGCTCAAAAGTTACTCACAACATTACTCATTACTTGAGTTTTCTTTTCACCAAATACACCAAGTACATTTATTGGATGACTATTTTTACGTTGAGTAATATTTTGAAGTAACGCTACTCTTACTTGAGTAAAATTTTTGGCTACCCTATCCATCTCAGTCCATTGCAGATTTTATTCAATTAAAAGAATACGTTTTATTTCAAAATGTTAAGATATATGAATGTATACATGTACAAATCATCGTTCTCTTTTATACACTACACGGAAAACACTTAGGTGACTTGAAGTTCTGCTCAGAGACCCCCAATTGGGCCAAATTTTAAAATTGTCCTAAATGCATAAGGGATACATCATTGGAAAGCTTAAAAATCACAATTTTCTGGGGGAAGAAACATTTTGAACACGAGGGCATTTAAAAAAATGAAACCCCGAAACCCTAACTTGAGGTGAGAGCGTAATTAAAGTCATATTAGATTATATATATATATATGAATAGAGAGTATCGCGTAAGGGAGTGCAAAAATCGGTTATTAGATGCATTGCGATTCGACACGTGGCGATTCGATTACGATTAATAAATGTACAAAAACAATGATTTTTCCCTAATAACTTTATGACAGCCACTCGCAGTGGAACAAAATTCAAGACGTCTGCCACCCCGACACTTTAACGGACGTATGCACAACGTTATGATGGATGCTGCCGGTTACTGAGCGAGAGATTTACTCCTTTTCAAAAGACTGGAAAATAAATTTGTGTATGAGACAGGCAGGGACCCGGCGGTCACGCTTCTGTGCGCAAGTTATTTTTTAGAGCGAGAGGGGAAGAGAGAGGGTTCGATGCTTTTTGTCTTTCAGTTGTCCAGCCGTAGGTTCAAGTCGTGTTAATTGGAAAGTCTTGTGTTTTGCCAAGTCCTGTGTCCGTCTATCAGAGGTGAGTACACGAAACCTCTCGTAATGTTTAGCCTTTATTGTTGTTGTTTTTGAGATGTTACTAGTTAGCGCCAACCGCTATGCTAATTAGCGAGTTGCATTTCCATGACATGTTGTATGGTAGTGTACAGAAGTTACTCCAGATGCAGAACGTGTAAAACCAGGATTAAATACAGCGCTTAAACTACAAACATGCGAAATAGTACAGAAATCTGTGAAAACAAAGTATATCGGTTAAAAGAAGTCTTATTTCTAAAGACACTTTGTTTCCAGAAAATGTGGAATTCATTCCACCAGTGTAAATTTTATTGTATTGTTGAGAGAAATAAGTACTGCTGTTTGAAACAGCTAATGTTTTTGCACCTTATTGTGAAAAATAGCTTCTTGTTTTGTATAGGCCAGTTGAGAAATAAGTACTGCCTTTAAAAAGGATGGTCCGCAGTCAATCCAGAGCACTGACGCGGCCGGTATACGTTGAACAATAGGATATAATGGGAATGATTGGCTCCGGTGCTATTTTTTTGCCGGACCTGGAACGAAGATGCATTTTGCGCAGTTGGTAACAAGGAATCCGAACTTTTAACAGCATTTCTGTCGCACGCACGTGCACGCGAGGCAATAAATCGCAGCGGAAAAATTGCCGCCTTCATTTTTATGTATCGTGCGATAAATGGAATTATTGCATATTGCGACAGGCTTAGGTAAAACACGGTAATATAACAAGGGTCGCGATGCAGAAATCGCAGACATCAAGGAGTGGTCGAGATTTTCTTTTTCAAATACTTAACCTTTTAAACGTTTAGTTCTTTTTTCAATTTTTCTTTCAATCGATTATTTATCATCTAAAATATCGGGGAAATGCGACATACTGTAGGTTAAATAGGTTACATTACACTACATCACAATTAGGAAAATAGCGTCTGTAAATAGTATTTACAGACCCTATTTTTTTTTTAATTAAGATGTAATTGGTTTAAAAGTTTAAAATATGCGGGTGAATTATTTTATAAAGTTTTATTTTTTAACTGAATATTAGACATCAATCAATGATTCTAAGCTAAAAATTATAAACAAATTCTAAATATAATTACCTCCTTTTTATGGCTGTATCTCTTATGGATGTATCTCTTTCAAATGTTGTTGAATCTGGATACATTGAACACACCCAAAAACAAAACAAAACAAAAAAAATGTAAATACGCTCCACCTCTACTTTGCGGATTATTTCGATTTTTGCAGGGTTGGGGGTCCCGATTAACCGTGAAAAATAAGGGATCACTATTTATTTTGCCTACTATGGTCATGTATACAGTATAATAAGAGTTCATATAGACGGACTGAGAAAAAATACATACCATTGTTTAAAAAAATATTAACTGTAAACAATTACTTGTGTATTATTTCACCCAATACTATTTTTAATTGAGTGACTTTACTTGATTCCAATTATTTTGAAGTTACGCTACTCTCACTTGAGTCAAAATTTTTGGTTAATCACCCCACCTCTACAACAGAATAAATCAAATCAATACTTACGGTCAAGTCCGTTTATGTACCGGATTCGTATTTCACAGTGTCCCCACACGGCGCTCACCACTGGGTACAGCTTCCTGCCTTTGAGTCCTTTGAAAGCCACCCCTAGATAATGGCCGTCCACAATGTAACCCAGAGTTCCTTCGTCCATGTCCAAAACCACTAAGAGGGAGTCCGGTATGATAAAGGTGTCGTCCGGCTCAAGGAAGGACGGGTACGTTTTTCCCGAATGATTCTTACTGTCGTGGTAGAGTTTACTCCTACATAGGTCCCAGCCCCAGGACTCGCTGTTGCTCCCCACCAACGCGGTGTATCCCACCGAGTGTAGCGGCGCGTCGCTGGTTGCCACGCCCACCACGGCGTGCGTGCCCCTCTGTCGCATGGCCCAGCTAATTTCCCACACGTGCAGTCCCCGCGTATAGCCCACACGGCCCCGGATGGCATCCGTGCTTTGCGCCACAGGGTGCCGGTGAAAAACCAGCTTGTTGTCGTCCTTGACAAAGATGTTGAGCGAGCGGTCGTCGTTGTTCCACGAGTGCTGGATCTGGACGTCGGCGCCGGTGGGCGGCATGTCCAGCAGCAGGTCCAGTCGAGAAGGCTTGGTGTGATTCAAGGCCTGCAGCTCCAGCTTCAGGGGGCTGAAGGCTGGATCTCGCATATCAATAGTTTTGATGCCTCCTGGGACTTTTTGCCCCATACTATGGGTTATGCTGGCAGCCGCCTTGTCTTCTCGCTCCTCCCCCCCTCCTCAAAGTCCAGTGGGGGAGTAGTCAAGTTCGAGTCTCCTTCTCCTTTGCTCATGCAAACCAAAAGGCAGCTTTTCAGTCTTCTGTTTCACAAAGTCGACATGTGGTTTGCGCAGCCTACCTGAGAAGATGGCACAAGGAGGTAAAAACGTTAGCCTGACCAGTTCTCTAGAACTGTGCGTCTCAAAGTGTGGTACGGGCCAGATTTACCAAATTAAATGATAGACTGAACCGATAAAAGTTATGACCCAACACAAATCATCCATAGACAATGTAGTTGTTCAGTTAGGGGAAAAAGTATCCCGGACCCATTTGGTGATGTGCTTGGTTTACTTTATTCCCTTGAATTGAAAAAAAAAAAAAAAAAAAAAAAAATCACAGTGTATGATTTTTTTTTTAACAATTCATTTGTATTATACTGCTGCAAATAAGTATTTGGGAAAAAAAAAAAAAAAAAATCAATGTCAAAATTTGCTTCCCCCCCAACGCTTGCCAGGCTCTAGACTTTTGTGATACACGTCAAGTGCTGCTTGGCAAGTTTTGTTTTATCTTGGCGAGATATGCCATGTTGCTTTAGCCTTTAAATGTCTTTGCTGAGTGATCATCACACACTAAACGCAATTTGTAGCGTTAGCATAGCATGCATGTTAGCATTAGCATTTAGCGTGGTGAGTGTCATCTTAAACCTCATTTATGCTTCAGTGTTGCGGTGACAGCGTAGCGACAGCGCAGACCCTTCGTCCTTAAGGAGCATTCGAAGTTCTGCGTAAAGGGATCGCGTTCCTCTGTAATTCACCGCCAAGCAACTAGAGGGGTGTGGTATTGCGTTTGTACAGTTTTGTACAAACGCAAATGTTAGACAACAATGGCAATTAAGAATGAACGTTTGAATGTGGTTCAGCTCATCAACATTGAACAACAAATGTTGATCATAGAAATGGTGAGGCGTCGGCGACGCAGAAGACTGTTGCGGAGCTGGTCTGTCCGACTGTTGATGCCGCACAGAGAGTGGCAGTCACATTACAAATTCTAGCCTCTGGTGGGAGCCAGCAAGCTGTGGCGACTAGCTCCAATACGCTGTTCTGGCAGAACACCGTCAGTGAGCAATGTGTCTAGCGTTTTGTCTGAAGTCTACAAAGCATTGTGGACAGCCCTTCAGTCTGATTTTTTTGCTGTGTCCTACAACCAGCCAGTGGGAAGCCATAGCAGATTTCTGGCGGCTACGGAACTTCCCAAACCGCATTGGGAGCCTTGATGGTAAACACGTTATCATAAAAGGACCGTGGCGCTCTCAATCTGGGATGTATCAAGTGTGTAAACTGTCTGTTGTTGAAAATTAAACATCAAGACAACAGTTTTGACACCAAACCTGTGCTTTATTCTTCATATACTGGAAGTGTAAATGTAAGGTCACAGACTCGTAGCAAACATGTGTGAACATACTTGTGTCAGAGGTTCTTCTGTTTTTATATGCATTCGCTAACCTCCAACCCTGTATTTTCAGCAATCTTCTACGAATTGCTCGCCATTTGGCAATCTTTATAATGCCTTGTGGGCTCTCGTCCATTTGTCCATTTTTGAGTGTAGCATGTGTAAATGGCGGTGATTTCGCGCAACAGTCCGAGAGGACCAATCACAGTCTATTTGCGTCACATCACCACGCGTTGACGTGACGCGTAGTCAGGATTTTGTGGAGGTGCACGTCAGGCTACGGCGTAATGTCGTAAATCGGATCTGCGTTGACGCCGAAGGTCTGCAGTCACCGTTATGCAGAAGCATAAATCAGCCTTTAAACATACAGTTAGTGGCGTCCTTGTGAGTTTAATTGTAAAATAACGTACCGTTTTCTGGCTGAGTGTGTATTGTCATCACGAAGATGGTGATGTCTTTGTGGACTCTACAATTACAATTATATGCTCGTCCGTCAACGAAATTGTTGGAAACCTTTTATTTATTCATGGACTAAAACTTCGACATTCATGGACGAAAACAACGAGTAATTGTCGACTAAAACTAGACGAAGACACCTTTTCAAATCACTAAAATATGACCAAGATTCATAAGTATTTTCGTCCAAAAGAGACGAAAATTAAAAGGGCTGCCAAAAAACACAATTTCAAACAGTTAAAACTAGAAACTTCATATATTTACCACATTGGCATTGTTGTGTACTTTGTTGTTACTATGCAAGTTGTTAGTACATAAAAATACAAGCAATGAATAATAAAACATACCGTAAAACGTAAAGTTTTATTTGTTTCAGTCATATACGTATTGAAAATTGATCCAAAATCTTCCCAAAAATCCCCCATATTGTGGCGCGACCTATACGAGGGTCAACCTAAAAATACCTACCGGTACTTTTTTAACCACAAACTATGGATGTGACCTATGCTCCAGTAGAGCCGTCTCGACTAGCCGACCTTGTCGACGTCATCGATGACGTAAATGCGTCGACGGGCAAAACGTACCGTCAACGGGTAATGATGAGTTAAAAAAATTAAATTAAATGCGGATAAAGTTGAGAATGGCGGGCGCTCGCGATGCAAGCGGCATAAAGCCAAAAAAGCGGACCAGAATGGCCAGAGCCTGGAATTATTTCAAGGAAAATATGGAGGGTGCCACTGTGTGTACTCTTTGCTAAGCTGAGCTCACATACCAAGGTAGCACGTCGGCTATGAATGAACACTTGAAGCGCCGTCACCCTGGTGTAATTTTGGAAGACAACAAGAAACATTTTCCGTGTACACTTTCTATTTTTATTAATTGAAGTTGCCTTTATGTGCGTTGTATCAACGTGCATCATTAAGTTTTTTCCCCACGTACTTCACGTTTTTAATATACTCTGCTGCTGCTCCCGAAAGCTGTAGATCTCGACATCTCCGTGCACAGTATGCAGATTCCATGTATTAGGATCATGGAAACTCCCACTTGGGGAAAAATATATACATGGCGGAAAACACTCAGGTGACTTGAGGTTCCGCTCCAAGACCCCCATTTTGGCCAAATTTCAAAATTGTCCAATATGGATGTGTGATACATCAGCTTGGAAGGTTCACAACAGCCTACTAGGGAAGTCTCCTGCTTTAACATGGCAGCCGTTTAGTTTTCCATACTTCAGTGTTGGTAACGCAGTCGAGTCTGTCGTGTAGCATCTGGTTCTATTTATACTGTATATGATACCTATCATCTCCAGTAAAACGACGTTGACGTAGTTTGTTGCGGCTTTCAGCAGAAGTCAGGTATTCTTGTGTTTTTTATCCAGCGGCATGAGTTAAGCTAAAGTTGTGAGTTGAGCATTGGCATTACCTGGGTCTAAGACAAGTTATGTTTACTTTGGGCATTGCGTCCCGAAGACCGCGCTGTGTATTAGTTCCGCTTTACTTGACATATTTCAATAATCGAAATTTGGATGTTTGTGAATCGTTCTCGAATCTTCAGCGGCCGAATCGCGTGTTGGATGGTGCATCTTGACTCACGTGAGATAATGGCTCGTCATCCAGAATGAATTCTTCGGCAATGACTCTTGTTATTCCCTGGGCTTTGGGACTGTCGAGTGCCAGTTTGTCACGCAGAGCAAAACTTTCTGCCAGTGTTAGTTGCGTAGGACCTTTCTTTTTGTCTTTGGTTTTCTTAACATACTCCTCATATTGTTTGTGGTGGTATTTCGCTTGACTTTATTGTGGCATATGTTGCTCTCTGCCTCGTCTTTGTCGTCCTTTAAGGTGAAATGATCCCACACAGCTGGCATTTTTACCGATAAAGTCTCTCGGTAAATTGGGAGACGGTAATGTAAATGTAGTGTGTTGAAGGTGTGGCGTAAAATGCGGAACAGATTTTAGGGAAACCCAAGCAAAAACTGGAATGGATTATGTAAATCGGTGCGCTGGAAAACCTGGACCAGAGTTTAAAAAAAAAAAACTGGATCCGAAGTCTGGATCGGAATTTTTCCTGTGTTCCGATCCGATACCGATGCCCATTTTTTTGCCCATATCGGCATCCGATCCAAATATCGGATCGGGACATCTCTAATTTGAACAGTTTTTCCCCTCCCCCACAAAATGTGGAATGCACACCAGAAAGAGCATCTGAACTCATACCAAGTATTCTGTAAATGATTGTCCGGGACATGAGGCCCATTGCAATTCATTTTAACATTTGGAATAATATAGACATACCACAAAAAGAGAATTGTTTTGACTCCTGTTAAAAAAGTGAAGTCACAGTGTTTCCATTTACATTTCTTTTGCACTCGGTAATGCCAGCAGCATCGACCTCATTGTTTGCGATTTATTATTGATATTTATGTTATTTATTAATACGTTAATCAAGAATTTAGGTGTTCCAAAATGTTTTTGTGAATTAATAAGCAACAAAATGTTCATTATTAAATTAGTATAAAATAATTTCAATAAAAAAATTAGATTAGTCGACAAATCGTAAAAAACAGTCGGCTGACTAATCGGAAGGAAATGAGTCGCTTGGGACAGCCCTATACTCCAGTATACGATCGTTTCCATTGACTTGCGTATCTCTCTACCTCTAGCATATGAACATTTGCATAGTGTTACCCACTAAAAGAATGTGCAAGCAAGTATGAAGCTGATCAAGTTTTGTTTGCCGAACATGATGCATCATTTATCATTTATGGACATGTGTTGTAGCAGTATTGTATAATGGGGAAATGTTCTGCTGGGAAGGCCTAATTGAATTGTAGACAAGAGTTCATTGAGAAGGAAGGGCCTTAGCTCGTCTTCTAATGCAAGTAAACAAGCATTTAAGTGGGTCATGTCTCCTCAATGATTGGAAAACAGGGGGGATGAAAAAGCAAGCAGCGGGTGGCCAGCATCTGAATGTAAACAATCTCTTTTTGAATGCCTGTCCAGCATTTGGAGCCACTAAAACATGTTCATTTGCGCTCCGTCGGGACTCCCGCTAGACCATTTTCACTCCGCTTGGTAAAGCGCCACATTAAAAACGGAACAAAAACAACTTTTCCATTATCTTTACTAGTGACCCTCGTTATAGTCGCGAATGCGTTGGCGTGCCCGCTGAAAAGTTTTGTTGCATTAGGGCTGCCATCCTGGTTGCATTCCAGGGCCCCTGTGCCGCTTTGGGACTAATTAAGATGCAAGGGGAAGAGTTGAATGGATTTACCAGCCAAAAAACACTTCTCTGGATTCTTAAGGTAGAATTTTAGACGGACCAATTACAATGTTCCCCTTTACGTCTTTTTGTGTCACTGCAGAGTACGCAAGTCATCCAAAATGGGGATGTCGTACTGAGCAGTCTACTACTTTTGCTCTACTACCGTCTGTTGCTTGGAAGGATGCTCATCTTAATTGTTTAATTGGTTGTTGTGGTCGGAAGAAGAACAACAAATAACGACAATTATGAAAATGGAGAAACGGCCATGCATGCCAGCACTGGGAGCGCCCATCTTTTCAGGACAGAACTAGCAAATATACATGTTACACATGATTGATTCTCATGAAAGCTATGCATTACGGTAATGAAGGAAAGCTGGCTTAAAAAGAGCAGAATGCTATTATGACTTTTCATCAGGTTTGAGCTCCCTACTATTTCATTTAAAGTAAAATATCTCATTGATTAACCCTTAACACGGGACTTGTCGGCAGCGGCGCATTCACTCATATCATCTTAGAAGCCTCGTCACACTGTAATTACGTCACTCACGTGCCTCTGGTTGGTCTCATTTGAAAGTGTGGAAGTTGGGGTCCACGCCCTTTTTTACTTGAAATCAATCGACCAAGTAAAACGGGATATAATGTCATTTGAGTTTAATAGTCCTCATAAATAAACATTAAAATGCTGCATTAACCATGTGTTTATGTCAATATTTCCATCATTTATTGTCCTTTTTCAAAACCGAAAGCACCATGAAAAACTATATCCCAGGAGGCATTGTGAGGTCACGACATAACGTGAAGATTTTTAATAAATTGCCGAGCGAGGCGCCACCTAAGGAGAGGGACGCGAGGTAGCGAGTGACGGCCGGTTGGATTGAGTGAGCGACTTTGAAACGAGCGGAATGAATCGAAAATGAAATGTAGCAGAAGCTAATGCATTATTTCATCAACTCGAAGAGGATGGGCCAGGTTTGTCGTTTTCTTCAGATGAGTCGGCGACCGAGGACTGATAGGCTGTGTGACGTAGTTAGAGCTGAAATGAATACTCGAGTAAATAGAGTTGAAAAATTGATCAGAATAATTTTATTCGCCTCAAGGTATCGTTTAATTTTGGCAGCTCCAAGCATCAGGTTTTGCTCGGACTACTTTTAATGCGGGACAATGCGCTGACTTCACATCTGTAGAGGAAGAAGCAATAATACCTGATTGCAGCCGACAGCCACTACAAACTAGGCCTGAACGATATTGGGGAAAACTATTGCTGCGATTTTTTTTGGGTTTGCGATATATTGCGATATTATATTGCGATATTAAAAAAAAAATTCATACATTTTTTTTTCAAGATATTTTCACAAGATGACTTAAATAGCTGTTTGGAAAGACTTTAGATCACCACAGTGTACAGTCATCCCTTGTTTTTCGCGGTTAATGGGGACCAGAACCCGCCGCGATAAGTGAAAAACCGCGAAGTAGCCCACCCCCCCATTTTAAATTTTTTTTTTTGTGTGTGTGCTTTTTGTGCCCAATGTATTTATTCAGATTTAGCATTGGAAAGAGATACATACAGGTTGACCCAAAAAAAAGTTTACACTCAGTTGACTGCTTGTTTAAAAGCCATTGAAACTTATCTAAATAGGTTGTCATGCTTAAGTGATTCATTAAGGTCACTCAATGCAGCTGGTAATCTCTCGTCTCTATAATTCCTGTGCTTCTGCTGAAAATGAAGAAAACTTTAGCTGTACCTGAATTGCTGCGTGCCGGTCTGACACCTACTGAGATTGCAGCAAATCTGAGAATATCCAGATGTGCAGTCTACAAAGTTATAAGAAGCTGAAAGATATTGGAACAGCCTCACGAAAACCTGGGTCTGGAAGTGCCGATCTGTGCGGACCAAAAAGTTGATTGACAAGGTGATATGTGGCCACCCCAGAGTCCAGGTCTCAATCCCCTGGATTATAGCATATGGGCAACTGTGGAGGACAGTGCCTGTAAGAAGCCACAAACTTCTGTGGCAGCCTTGGAGAGGTCCATTGTTAGATCTTGGGAAAAGATGACAGCATCCTACATAAAGAAGCGTTCCGCAGGCGCCTGGAGGCTGTTGTGACACTTAAGGGAGGACACATTGAAAAATAGAGTGTACTGTACATGTTCTTTACAATAATGTATAATTTGTGATTCAATTCTAATTCTAAGATGAATAAACATGGCATTTAAGTTGTATTATGGTAGAGTAAACTTTTTTTTGGGTCACCGTGTATAAGACATGTTTTTTTCCCCCCCCCCAACTAATTTAGTTTATAGGTATATTCAGCAGTTTTTTTGTGGGAATATGTGTCTGAACCATTTGTCAAGAGCAATGTAAAAAATACTTTAGCATTTTATAGAATTTAAGCTAGCGGACTTTTTCTATGTAAGTTAGCCAATTGTTCTTTTGTTGTACATAGATCCTCATTTTGTTAAAAAAAATTATACCATTTGAGGCTGAGCTCAGGTATTTTAATTTTTCATGTTCCTCATCAGATTACTCGATTATTCGAACTAGTCCATCGATTAATCGACTACTAAAATATTCGATAGCTGCAGCCCTAATCACAAGTATATAGAACTAGATTGGAAATGACAGACTCGCCAGCGTTAGTAAACAGCCGCCATCTTAAAGCAGTAGACTTCCTAGCGCTAATAAGATTAACGTTACTGTACCTTGCTAACGTTACGTTAGCCCTGCGGAGGGCTAGGTTTCTATTAATTATGACTACTGTCGATGCGTGGCTAACGTGTCTTACATACAGTATTTAATCTGTAAAAACATCACTGTAGATTGATAAGGGTGCAAAAAAAAAAAACATAATAGAGCTAATTGTCAATTTTAGCTCAGTAGTCATTGCTGGATAAAACACTGGTGCCTAATGTGCTCCAATACCACAGGTATCGTACATTTATTATGAACACTTCAGAAACTCAAAATCCTATCAGGACTTACAATTTAGACTAATTTAAAACTAGGACTTAAAGATAGCTTGACACAAATGGAAATTCAAATGAAACAAGTGGGAGAAAAACCTAAATTTTAAGTGATGTGTTTAAGCGTAATGACATTTTTATGTAAGAAATAAGACTTATTTTTTTTAATAAGATCTAGAAGTTAGAGTGAAAGCCGTGTTTTTTTTCTAGTCACATCTGATATGCAGTTGTTGGCAGTTTTCAACAATGTACGTCGAAAATACATCGTCTGAAAATGGTTCAATATTAGGTGAAATGTCTCGTTTTCTCATGTATATTTATAATTGCTCTTTACCTAAAAATAAATGTTTTATCCGATTACTTCATTAATCGATAGAATTTTCAGTCGAATACTCGATTACTAAAATATTCGATAGCTGCAGCCCTAGACGTAGTGTATGATGTAGCCGTGTCTTGTTCAAGGGGAAACGGAGTGGCATGCCTGAAAAAATTGAACTGAACTTGTCAATTGTCAATATATTTTTTAAAGATTTTATTCAATGTTATATTTGATTTTTTCCCCCAAAGGCATGTAATTGACTTTCCGATATATGAATTTAAAATATTGTCTATCATTGTCTATAGAAGTTGTAAAGCAATAAAACGACAACAATGTAATGAAAACAATATTTTTATAATTGGTCAAAATTATTTTTTGAGCAGATCATGTGACTAGCACAGGGGTGGGCAAACTATTCCACAAAGGGCCGCAGAGGGTGTGGGTTTTTGTTGCAACCCATTAAGAGGACACATTCTCACCAATATGGTGTTTTACAAGTGCAATCAGTCGATTGTAGTCAGGTGCTTCTCATTTCTGCTGAAACCTCATCGGTTACACTATCTGTGCTGGGTCAGTTAGAACAAAGACCAGGACCCACTGCAGCCCTCGAGGACCGGTTTGCCCACCCCTGGACTAGCACCTTAAAGAGTAGAGAGACTGTCATGTGCTTTGCTCAGCCAAAACCACCTGAGGACAGAAGATGCAAGATGGATATTTGTCATTTTTTCAAACCACAGCTTTAAAATGCGATAACTAGTGAGCGAGAGCCAAGGATTGAAGATGTGGACCATGAAACGCCGGCGAGCACCGCCAAAATGGTGAGCGGAGTTTCAGTTTGCCCCACTAAAGACATGTACAACAGAGCCACCACCGGGCGTACCATATCCAATGGACGATTATGTTGGCTAAGTATAGCTATGCTAAGCAGCCTGATTTTGAATTTTCCTCAAAAATTATGTCAAACAAACAAACAAAAAAAAAAAAAACCTCATTTTCAAATATTCCTGGCTGAAATAGTATGACAGAAAAACGCGCACGCTCACACACGAACGCTCACACACTTGGGATGCCTGTATATATAGCTTGGGCGAAGGTACTAGCCTAGCATAAATCTTGTACTGCGTTTCGGGGTCATCAATATTATTTGCCCCCCCCCCCAGCCACAAAAGTCAAACTCCGCCTATGGCTTCAAAACGTTTCGTTGAGCAAGTTTGGTTGTCAATGGGACAATCAACATTACAAATTTTGGAAAAAAAAATTTTTTTTTGGGGGGGGGGGGGGTCCAAAATGTTGATTATAATTGGTTAGTGAAGGTAACATCAAAGGCAAGCAAATTCGGACAATAGGCCCAGGTCTTAAAGGGTTAAACTTGCTTAATGAATACCTTTTTACAAGATTTAATCATTCGATAAGTGGAAAAAAAAATTGAGGGAAGTGGCACTTCAAAGAAGAACTGTTTACTGTTATGTTTACGTCATAGGTGGTGCCTTCATTTATGCATGTGTGGTTTGTTGTAGTTTAAAACATTGTTTTGACCGTTTTAAAGTGATGTGGCCCTTTTTTGGTCATTCATAGCAACTTCCACTTCTATATATATATATATATATATAAACTTGCTTCTGTGGCATTTTTACCGTTGAATATGTGCTTGTTTTTACCCATGTTAACAGCACTTTGAATGAAAACTCTAAATTGCAACTCTTCGAGACACGAGCTAATCTTCATATGGATTGTTTGCCTTGAACTCAATGATGGTGGGCTAATGACAAGACACCTTCGTCGAGCCCAGCGTCACGCACACCGCAAAACGTAATAGCAGGAGCCGTATTAAAAAAATTAGAGAAAGAATTCTGAACACGAGCAAGTACCTTCGACTCTGAATGGATGTTTTCGACCATAATGGTGGAAACGGGACTAGAACATGACAGAACGAGACGCTTGAATAGCTGCCGAACGACCAGCTTGTTTGTAGAAAGGCGTTTTCTTTCTTTTTTTAACCCTCTTTTTAATTCAGCCCGTCCGTGAAGAAGCAGCGAACCCGACGGGTCGGTGTCTGCCGGGTTAGCTTTCAGGTGTTATTGAGATGGATTTCCGTGTCATCTTACCTTTGACCATCCGAGTCGGGGCGACATGAAATTAGGTGAAGTGACGACGGCTGCTAGCTAACATATCTCGGGTCACGTGGTGAAGTGCTCCCAGCTGCTTTGCGTTCATTAGGACCTCCCCTCCCCGTCTCTGAGCCCGTCTCGTCACCGACAATGAAGGTGCAGTGACACTAGAGGGCGCCATCAAATTAGAAGGAAAGCTTTCTACGGTTTACAGACAAGTCTGAAGTAAAAGCAGGGTTGAAAGCATTGGTGTTACCAGGATGCCAGGTGTGTGTGGGCATTAGTCTTACCTGGGGGGAATTTAAAAAAAAAAGCTACAATGCTCAAGTAGGTCGAAATCCAGCGTTGGGCTACTGCACCTTAAAACATGTTTTGTTTTCTCCTTGAGATAACTGTTGTTGGTATTTGGTCTAAACAAATAAAAGTTGATTTGATTTGATTTGACTTAGAACACATCCATAACCGAACAGAATGGACACGCACGTGACAATGTTTTTTTTAGGTAAACTATTGTGGGTCCTCGGTTTTATTATTATTATTATAGTTATTGTTTGTTCGGCAGCCCTTTGAGCTCAATGTGACCCCCTTAGAATGCTTCAAAATGCACCAAAATCGGCAGGCAGGTCAAGACAGGTGCAATCTTTGATACCGGGTAAAGACAAATTCCAAATAGCGCCCCCTAGCTGTCATTCTTTGTCACGCCGACGCTTTAAGCCCGACTTTGACCCTCTCAATGCTTCAAAACTCACCAAACTCAACAGCCAGGTGAACACTTGTGAAAACTTTGATAAAATGTAAAAAAAAAAAAAAAAAAAAAAAAATATGCGTAAATGTGTGTAGCGCCCCCTAGGAACAAAACCAATTTGTTTTTTTTGTTTTTATGAATGGGATACCATACGCGGTGCCCAGACTGCTGTTAGTACTATATCCAGTTTTCTTTGGGTGGGCATTGCCCACCTCTGACCCCCCCCCCCCCCCCCCCCCGATAACGCCCCTGGTTGAAAGTATTTTTTTTTCTTCAATTAACAACCAGGGGTGAAAGTGGCTAGAATTTCTTTCCGTAACTCTCTCACATGAAGGTCGCTATGTAGCCATTTTTTTTTTTTTTTTAACCTCCTAAAACCACTGAAATGTCAAAGGCGTAGGCTTTGTCTCAACATTGGTAGGGGCGATATAACTTGCATGTACACTTTTTGCTGGAGACGGTACATGTATCACTGGACGCCAGCGTGTCTTACTGTCCTATCTGTGGAAGATATCGTGGATATTTGACTGCTTGGCGTGACGGTCATAGGGTTCCTTTTGCTTGGCTTCAGAGGTGCCCTGCTCTACCGGGTAGTTTCCAAGATGACAGCTTTTAAGGAAATCAACAAATTGACCACGGATCAAACAGTGCGATTCAAGGCATTGGAAGACTGCGAGAGGCTCAGATCGAGAACTGGCTCTGTGGACTCACAGTTAGGTCCGAGGAAGGATGGAGAAAAGTGGATGCTCCCTTGCGCCAGGTGATGGAACCGCAATTATTGGCAATGACTTAAGGAGCCTGAGGTCTCGCCTACGCCATGAGGAGCACGAATTTGACTGAAGACCAACCGTATTTGGACATATTAAATTACTTATTCAGCTTAATTCGATTATAATTTTCCTTTCCCTTACCCTAACACCCTTACCCCACCCGTCCCTTGTCCTGGAGAGAGCCGCACAGATGGCCCTATCTCTTGCCCTTGATCTCTTCCCAAGGCCGGTCTCAGGGCCCTGCGACTCTTATTTTGTCTACAGACACGTACAAATACTGATACACTTGTGCATACACACACATACACACAACTTCATCCCTTCCAGTCCGCCAACGCCTTTTTCTTACTATCACTTCCTATAGTTCTCCTTTTTTCCGTACAAAAAATCCCTGCACGTGACCTGAGCGTCGTGTCATATCCCTGCTATGTTGTATGATATATGTGTGTCTGCTTGTAACTTGCTCTGTAATTTCTCAAGAAGAGAGAGAAGTTGGCGGCGCGGAACGTCTGCAGTGGCCCGATGCTCACTCATCGAACGAAATTTCGTTGTCATCTGCTGTCATCTTGTGAGAGCTGGTGTCAATGACAAATCTCTGAGTCTAAATCTATAAGACCAAACAGACTGGGTGAATGGGGGTCAGGGCTAAATTTCTCACCAATATGCACCTAATTAATTGATAGGCTAAATGATCAATGCAAAATAAATCTGTATTGACTTATACTAACTTTCATGTGTATTGGTTCAGGTGATACACTGTTTGATTCAAACCTGTTTTCAAAAACTACTACAGAATCATTTTGAAAACTTCCAGAATAAAGGTCTGGATTTTATTAGCAAATTTAAATTGCAATATTTGAACAAAAATTATATTAACATACACAAGATATACAAATTTGTTAATCATCAATTAACTATATATAAGGGGGTAATCTTGAGTTTACTACATTTCTTAGTTTAATTAACGTTAACAGTAGAAAACATACAGGAGGGTATTTCTCTCAACGCAGCTTCCTCCTCGAGTTCGAGAAATTCACACGGATTAATGTTATGCTAACTCTGATGCAGGTCGGACTTTTAGTCGCAAAATTAGTGGTGTGTTCCCTACCTCCACAACATTGATGTCTTTTTACATTACTTACAGTGAGTGCTGCTGGCGGAAAAAACTTCTAATATCCCTCATCTTCGAAGGGGGCAAAGGAGGCAGCATGTTTTATTTCTGTCGGGCTGTGAATGCGTGTGTGTGTTAAGTTATCAGCCAATCAAATGTGCGTTTGAGGGAAAAAAATGGACTGGCACATTCAGCAAGTGAAAATGGGTGAACGTAAGTCTGAACATAATAAAAGTACTGTAATTCACTTAATAACAGTCGGGTCAATTCCATCCTTACAACACATTGGAAGGCAATTTAAATGACCTACAGTGTATCACAAAAGTGACACATTTCTGCAGATATTTAAGTATATCTTTTCATAGGACAAAACTGACTAAATGACACTTTGGCACAATGAAAAGTAGTCTGTGTGCAGCTAATATAATAGAGTTAATTTATTTTCCTCTCAAAATAACTCAAAATATAGCCGTCAATATCCAAACCCCTGGCAACGAATGTGAGTACACCCCTTACAAACTACCTACATCCCTAAATGTCCAAATTGAGTACTGCTTGTCATTTTCCCTCCAAAATGTCATATGACACGTTACAGGAGTGCTGTCAGCATTGCTGCAGAGATTGAAGAAGTGGGGGGTCAGCCTGTTAGTGCTCAGACCATACGCCGCACTCTACATCAAATTGGTGTGTGTGGCTGTCACCCCAGGAGGAAGCCTCTTCTGAAGACGGTACACAAGAAAGCCTGCAAACAGTTTGCTGAAGACATGTCAACAAAGCACATGGATTACTGGAACCATGTCCTATGGTCTGATGAGACGGGAACTCCATATGGAGTTCACTAATAGTGGGATTCGAGAAACAGACAATTCTTGCTAAAAGACGAATGATGGCATATGAAGAAATCCATGTACCGGTACACAGTTACTCTGAAGGAAGTCAGGTTTTTCACTCAATATTTAAAACACACAATACCAACTTCTCTAACAGGATGTCAAGAAATGCACATATTAGCTCATTTCAAATGATTTGATTGGCCTCTTGAATGACCCTCAACCCTGAAAAAAAATCCAATTCTTCACTGCAGCAATATGCTGAGCTGGCTGACATCTCAGTCAGCGCCCTCCTGCAGTGGAGGAGGGTAGAGCAGACATGCTCACTGCCTCCACTTCAGACATCGATTGTAAGCACCCCATCCTGGCTAGAAAAGTGCATGCAGCTACTGTAAATGATTGCGTGCAGTGTCAGTCACTTGGCTCTTCAGCAATGCTGTCTTTACCAAATTGCTGCAGTCTCGGACAATATTCTGAGGACATTGCTTTCAAGTGTATGTACGGAAAAATGACTTTAAGACGGTTTCTACACTAATAGCAATGAATTTGCAGTGGAGTGTGACCCCAAAAAAACAAGCAAAAATTCCCCAAAAATTAGACACGGGATATGAATGCATAGAATGTTTTTATTTTGTCACTGTTCGTAGCTGACAAAGATTGATGATCACGGATGATTTTTGTTTTTCATTATATAAATCATTTAAGCACAAATCAAACGAAATTTCTTGTGAATATGATAAATATAGAAGTGCCCCTCCACGTGGTTCATTCCTGGCATTGCTAAAAAATGCTAGAGTGTCCAACTCAAGTGTGGTTGGCTGGCGGGCCGCATTCACAGCAATTAGATCTCACATGGGCGGGAGCAGTTGATTATTGGACAAATAAGGCTAGGTTCAGACCGCTGGTTTTAATGCAAGAATCCAATTTTTTCAGGTTTTTCCGACTCGAATGATGCATTAACTTGACGGTCTAATCGGGACAAGTCGCATCGAAATGGACCATTACAAATCCGATTTGGGTCACTTTTGTATGTGGTTTAAATCCGATCTGGGCCACATTTTTCCAGAATGTGGCGGCGTTCTGAACTGTCAAATCTCCCAAATCAGAATTCATCAGGCAATTATGTCAGCAAAGAGCAAGAGCGGCAGGCAGGACGGCAGTGATAGCTGACGGTAACCAAACGTCCTCTTTTGCCAGACATGACCACTTTTTATGTCCTGTCCATGGCGTCCAACCAGGTTTATAAATTCATGAAAATGTCCGTTTTTCATTATTTTTCATGGGACCAATTAGCGTGTGTTGAAATTGACTGACACTTGGCGCTGCCTGTGATGTGTTCCCAGAGAGCCTTTCCAGTTGTTAATTTTTTTGCGATCAATACGTTTATAATCAAATGCTCATGTACCCAAAAGAGTAATTAAGTCTAAAATACCTTTATTTTACTTTGGATACAAAGTTGCATATGCTTTATCACAAGCTTTATCATGGCGTTAACTGTCAATTCTCATTCACAAACAAACCTTTGTCACTACAGGAACTCACAGGCTACAGGTAAACTTGCTAAACTGACTTTTGCAACTGTTGGCTTCTGTCAGATTTTTGTACTGGCGTGATCTGTAAAATTCCGTTTGGTGTCGCATCGTTGAGCTGCCGATGATTGTAAAATTTTAGAGCAATGTTTGATTTTGCCTCGGCTACCAGTGCTCGCTAATAGGGTAGCTATCAGTGAGCTAAGCCGCGGTAGGCATTATGGGAAATGTAGTTTTGAACTGCTGCGTTTGGAAACATGCTGGTTGAATAGTTTGTCAGTTCATTCAGGTTATTGTTTGCGTGCAATGAATCGGTTTTCAGTTTATTTCGGTTGTTGTTTGCTTGCAATCTGGAACATTGAATGAGAATAACAATCGAGTGCGAATAACAATTTGTTAACGACAATTGTTGTGATGGTAATTAATAAAAATGTTTAGTTGGCACATAGCCTACTTTGTGTGTGTATTGACTGGACTACATTTCCATGGGTCTGCATTATATTGGTATTTTTTTATCATTATTTAAATCATTTTTTTCCCTTTTTATTCTTTTATTATTTTTTGGGGATAATCAAAGCCTGTTAAGTAACTCCTGAGAATTTGAATTGTTCTTTGGTTATTTACTATATGGCAATATTTTTTTTATATATAAAACTGAATTTTTCTATCCAGATGGAGGAGGCACACATTAAATATGTTAAAGTGATATAGGCACCTTTGAGTGAACTACGAGTAAAATTCATGTATCTCGAGGCCGGGCCAAGTGTCCTGGAAATCATGATATGGTCACCCTACGATAGCTGTGCATTAGCGTTCGCGCCTAGCTTGAACTCGTCTTTCAATGACTCCACTCCACTTCACTCTACCCCTGGGCTCCGATGTCAAAATAAAATCATGTGATTCTGTATGTGCAGTATGAATGAGCTACATGGTGCCTGTCAGGCAAATCAACCCCCCATTTGCCCCCCTAGTGGCCCGTGGGTCGTACGTTTGACACCCCTGCTGCAGGCGGTTAGAGTTGCTGTTGCAGGCATTTTCCCTGCAGGTGTACAGAGAAGCCTCTGCAGGATCATGTACTATAGCAGCACTGCATCCTTAAATGCACTCTGGCTCTTTGCTATACTGCAGTTTTTGCGAACCAATTGATAAAAACTGTGGCAAGTTGCATGGGACTGAGCCCAAATATTAATGAGTGGGATTCATGGTGATGATTCAGCAATAGTGTTGCTGCTAACACAGTTAAAAGTGCATGTCACAACAAAGAAAATAGTCCTTTCTTTTCTTTCTTTTTTTTCCACTCCACATATTCAGCCAGCTCAAATCAGGCCCAGGGCTGCTCAAAGTCATGTCCTCCTGCAGTGAGAAGAACAAAGTGCTGCACTGCTGCAGCAAAAACCAATGGCTCATACGTAGAGGTGGGTAGTAACATTACATTACATTTACTCCGTGACATTTACATGAGGAACTTTTGAGAAAAATGTTTCATTTAGTAGTTTTACCACACCATACCAGTGTTGTTTTTGGCAGCCCTTTTAATTTTCATCTTAGTCTTACAGTACTCCTTTGGATGATAATACTTATTAGTCTTAGTCATATTTTAGTCATCTCAAAATGTGTTTGTTTAAATCCAGTTTTTGTTGGCGAAAACTCAAAGGTAATTTCTTTGCCCAAAATGTTTTCATCTGTTCAATAAAAAAAAACATTCCAAAAATGAATAAAAAAAGTTTTTCAACTATTTCCAACAACATTTGACATACACTGCTGGCCAAAAGTATTGGCACCCGTGCAATTCTGTCAGATAATGCTCAATTTCTCCCAGAAAATGATTGCAATTACAAATGCTTTGGTAGTAATATATTCATTGATTTTGCTTGCAATGAAAAAACACAAAGGAGAATGGAAAAAAAAAAAAAATCATGATCATTTACATAAAACTCCAAAAATGGGCCGGTCAAAAGTATTGGTACCCTGAGCCTAATACTTGGTAGCACAACCTTTAGACAATATAACTGCAAAGTGCGAACAATCGCTTCCGGTATCCATTCGTGAGTTTCATATAATGCTTTCTGGAATTTTAGACCATTCTTCTTTGGCCAACTGCTCCAGGTCTCTGAGATTCGAAGGGTGCCTTCTCCAAACTGCCATTTCCAGATCTCTCCACAGATGTTTAATGAGATTCAGGTCTGGACTCATTGCTGGCCACTATAGAAGTCTCCAGTTCGGTCTCTCAAACCATTTTCTAGTGTGTTTTGGGTCATTGTGCTGCTGGAAGACCCATGACCTCTGAGGGAGACCCGGACCACCCCACACTGGGCCCTACATTATGCTGCAAAATTTGTTGGTAGTCTTCCGACTTCATAATGCCATGCACACGGTCAAGCAGTCCAGTGCCAGAAGCAGCAAAGCAACTCCAAAACATCAGGGAAGCTCTGCAATGTTTGACAGTGGGGATAGTGCTCTTTTCTTTGAAGGCTTCCTTTTCCCCCTGTGAGCTCCTTTTCCCAAAAAGCTCTACTTTTGTCTCATCTGACCAGAGAACATTCATCCAAAACGTTTTTCGCTTTCTCAGGTAAGTTTTGGCAAACTCCAGCCTGGCTTTTTTATGTCTCTGGGACGCAAGTGGGGTCTTCCTAGGTATCCAACCATAGAGTCCCTTTTCATTCAGACACCGACGACAGTATGGGTTGACACTGTTGTACCCTCGGACTGCAGGACAGCTTGAACTTGTTTGGATCTTAGTCCTGGTTCTTTATCCACCATCCGCACAACCTTTCGTTGAAATCTCTTGTCAATTTTTCCCTTTCTGTCCACATCTAGGTTGGTTAGTCACAGTGCCGTGGGACTTATTGATGACTAAAGGCGTTACTAACGGCGTTATTTTTTTCAGTAGTGGGTAATCTAATTAATTACTTTTCTCATCTTGGCAACGCCATTACCGTTACTGAGGCGGGAAAGGCGTGCGTACTATGTTGGTTGACGCGAGAAAAGTCTGAGAAAGACTGACTCACGGAGACGAGAGAGCAGGGCAGGAGTGGGGACGCCGTTGCGAACGCGATGCTGGGTGGCTCCACTGATACCTGACTGTAGCCGATAGCCGACAAACTACGCCCACATAATGCTACGGTAGAAATCATATATTGTAGAACTATATGCAAATGACAGACACAGTGGCATTAGCAACGTATCTAAAGAACTAGATGCATCAGTAAACAGCCGCCATCTTAAAGCAGTAGACCTCTTAGGAAAGCTCTGTTGTAGAGAGTCTTCCTGGCGAACCTAAGTAACCTTTTATCTAAAATGCTCCTAAATCGGAAAAATCTTGACTTAAATCTTTAAATGATGAAACAGTTTCAAAACTTACACATGTCGAAAGTAGACAGAAGGGAACTAATGCAATAACGGGAGCAATTTTAACAACTTTAACGGTTGATTCACAACATTAAATGACTTCCACACATAGCAAAGGTTACTATCTAGTTATCGCAATATCCGCAATACCCCAGTGTCTAGTTAAGCTTAGGGTAAAGAATTGGGCTAGGGCCAATTGTCCCAAAAACCCTTTAAACTTCGCATTGTGTGACCTGTTTTTTTTTTTTTTTTTTTTTTTGAGAAAAAAAAAATATCACCAGTTACTTTACGAAGTAACTAATTACTTTTACATTCAGGTAACTGAGTTACTAACGCAATTACTTTTTGGTAGAAGTCATTTGTAACTGTAATTAATTACTTTTTTAAAGTAAGATTAACAACACTGTTGATGACACTGTGCATGGTAGACACAGGAACATTCAGGTCTTTGGAGATGGACTTGTAGCCTTGAGATTGCCCATGCTTCCTCACAATTTTGCTTCTCAAGTCCTCAGACAGTTCTTTGGTTTTCTTTCTTTTCTCCATGCTCAATGTGGTACACACAAGGGCACAGGAAAGAGATTGTGTCAACTTTAATCCAATTTAACTGGCTTCAAGTGTAATTTAGTTATTGCCACCACCTGTCACGTGCCACAGGTAAGTAAAAGGTGCTGTTAATTACACAAATTAGAGAAGCATCACATGATTTTTCAAAGGGTGCCGATATTTTTGTCTGGACCATTTTCAGAGTTTTGTGAAATGAAAATGATAATGATTTAATTTTTTTTGCCATTCTCTATTGTGTTTTTTCATAGCAAGCAAAATAAATGAAAATATTACTACCAAAGCATTTGTAATTGCAATCATTTTCCATTCTCTATTGTGTTTTTTCATTGCAAGCAAAATAAATGAAAATATTACTACCAAAGCATTTGTAATGTCAATCATTTTCTGGGAGAATTTGAGCATTATCTGACAGAATTGCAGGGGTGCCAATATTTTTGGCCTGCAGTGTACTTGCACATATTTTTTTAAGTATCGGATCGGGTCTCGCTATCAGCAGATTCTCAACATCAGGTGATTCAGACTCAAAAATATGCAATGCCCTAGTCATACAGGGCAATTTGCTGCCACGGGCAAGAGTTTTCCTGGCGCCCCTTGGCTGTGGTGGTGTCGTGCGGCTTCACGATGGCTTAATGTCTAACAAACTTTGGGCTTCAATAAAGACATAATGGTTGTTTGTTTGTGCACATGTTGCTGCTGCATCTGCTGTCTGTGATGGAAGGACTGGTAATAATAACAAATAAAACCATGCTTTATTTGAAGACAAAATGCAGCTTCAAGTGCTTAATATAAAGCAAGCCAAAAAAATAACCAAGCTTAACACAAACTCACTTGTTTCTGCTGGAGCAGCTGCACTTAATGCTAAATGACTGCACTGAAATGTGGAAGGAACCCAACCCTAGATGCACGTGTTGGGATAGTGTGAAGAAGCTGAATTACACATGGAAAATATACAAATTCCACCTAAAGAGATTGGAGTTCAGATAAGATCTCTTAAACTCAGAAATACAAAGAAGACATGCTGTAATCTAAAGGTTGCCCCCCCCCCAAAAAAATGTCTTGCAAAGATGCTGAAGAGTGAAGAAGAAAAAAAACAATTTTCTTAACGAGCAGGAGATGACGAGTCGTCATTGACGACACACATATCAGGAACGAAAAGAAAGCAATAATCACCTAAGACAAACATTTTTTAAGGAAAGAGTAATTAAAAGCTGGCCGGCCAGGACAAATGTCCCCGAGATCACCACGCAGGTGCCCCCAAGTAGATCTGCCCCGACCTTCGAGATCATACAGTTTATATTTGCCATAAAAAGCGTCAACCTCTTGATGGAAACAGCGGATAACTACTGGACTAACATCAGGGGAGAGAACTCCCTGTCCATAACCTTGAGCAAGATTCCTTGTACACAAAACAGTACTGTTACCAGATGTTCATAAAGTAGATAAACACAATGTCATGAGATGATATATGATTATGTGTGACGATGTGAAATAAACAGATATACTGTATATTTATGTCAATAAAAGGAAGTACAGTGCAATGAAAAAGTATTTGAGCCTTTTGACATTTCTCACATTTCTGCATAAAATCACCATCAAATGTGATCTGATCATTGTCAAATCACACCGATGAAAATACAGTGTGTGCTTTAACTAAAACCTTTCAAACATTTATAGGTTTTCATATTTTAATGAGGATAGCATGCAAACAATGACAGAAGGGGGAAAAATAAGTAAGTGAACCCCTCTGCCTAAGGAGACTTAAAGAGCAATTGAAACCAAACATTTTAAGTCAGGTGTGTACCAAATCACTGATGAGTGGTTTAATGCTGCCCTGCCCACTATAAAACACTCAACAGGTAAGAAATGTCTTGATGAGAAGCATTGTCTGATGTGCATCATGATTCGGTCAAAAGAGCTGTCTAAAGACCTGTGATCAAGGATTATTGATTTGTAAAAAAGGTGGGAAACGATCTAGATCTAAAAGTCTGGATGTTCATCAATCAACAGTTACAGAAGTTGTCTACAAATGCGGAGAGTTTGGCACTGTTGCTTCTCTCCCAAGGAGTGGCCGTCCACCAAAGATAACGCCAAGAGTTCAGCGCAGAACACTCAGAGAGGTAAAAAAAGAACCCTAGAGTGTATGCTAAAGACCTACAGAAATCACTGGCACAGTACAATATCTCTGTGCACACATCAACTATCTGTAAAACTATGGCGAAGAATGGTGTTCATGGCAGGACTCCACAGAGGAAGCCACTGCTGTCTAAAAAAACATTATTGCTTGTTTAATGTTCCCAAAAAGGCACTTGGACGATCCATAGACGTTTTGGCAAAATGTTTTTTGGACTGATGAAACCAGTTGAATTGTTTGGGAGTAACACACAATGTCATGTGTGGAGGAAAAAATGGAACAGCTCAACAACATCAACACCTCATCCCCACCATGAATCATGGTGGAGGAAGCATCATGATTATGGGCTGTTTTGCTGCCTCAGAGCCTGGACAACTTGCAATCATTAATGGAAGAATGAATTCAAAAGCTTATCAGGATGTTTTGCAGGAAAACCTGAGGCTGTCTGTCAGACAGTTGAAGCTAAAAAGAGGATGCATAAAAAAATACACGTTCTGGAGTGGCCAAGTCAAAGACCTAAAGACTGCGATACATGCCATACATCCCAGGAATCTGACTGAACGACAGCAGTTTTGTGGAGAAGAATGGGCCAAGATTAGTCCTGATGGATGTGCCAGACTGATCTGCAGCTACAGGAAGCGTCTGGTCGAAGTTATTGCTGCTGGGGGGGAACTAAATATTAAATGTGATAGTTCACTTACTTATTTCCCCCTTTTGTCAATGTTTGCATACTATCCTCACTAAAATATGAAAACCCATAAATGTTTGGGTGGTTTTAGGTAAAGCAGACACTGTTTTTTCATCGGTGTTATTTTGACAAAGATCAGATCACATATGATGGTGATTTTATGTAAAAATGTGAGAAATTCCAAAAGGTTCAGATACTTTTTAATTCCACTGTATATATCTACAGGAGCATGCAGTGGCACCTTAGATGAATTTTATTCTTTTATAATTCCGTTCAGCTTTTACTGTTTTATTCCGAGCACGGTAGCAGCTCGCATCACTTTACGGCAGTTGGTTTTGCACTTTAAAAATAGTAGTACTGCAGAAACCTGAGAAAACTCAGCCACATTGAACACATCAGTCAGAATGACAACAATCAATGACAAAGAGGGCATTTCGTCTGTGGTTATTTGTCACTGGTAATAGCCTATTTTTTTACTTGCATTCTACTTTATTCACACACAAAAAAAATACAATGAAGTAGTAAACAGCTGTGTCCCGACTAATGCTGCAACGATTAATTGATTAACTCAAGTAATTCGATTAAAAAAAAAAAGCTTCAAATCAAATTTTGCTGCTTCGAGTATTCGTTTTATTAAAGTGGCATTGTAATGTTTTTTTGCATCTAGCTTTATTGATTTAGGTGGATACATTGCCCTCTAGTGGCAACATTGAAACAAAACCTTAGCATTTTAGAGCATTAATGCTAGCTTTTGCTATGCAAGTTAGCCAACTTTTCTTTTGCTCTACTTTGGTCCTCATTTATTTATTTATTTTTTAAAGCTCAACTAGCTAAATTTATTGTTAAATGCTCTTGTGAAATGAAAGTGGAATTCTGCATCATTTGAAAAAAACGCTCGGGAATTTTGCTTTTTTTTTTTTTTTTCTTTAAAAATTAATTAATTAATTATTATTAATTATTATTATTATTATCAATTTTTATTTTGCATTCATATTTAATGCTCTTTTGAAAGTGCAATTTTAGCAAGACTTTGTTTTACATTTCCTAAAACTGATTCTGCAACCCATTAAATGTTCCTAATCCGATGACTTAATTTTTAGAACTAACTAATTGATGTATTAATGGATTACTTAAATAGTCAGTAGCTGCAGCCCTAATCCAGACCAGTGTTGTTTTCGAATTACGAATGAATGGGTTGTTTTTTGGCCAAACCGTACGTTTTTAGCAAAAACTGTATGGAACTTCTGTGTCCCTAAATGTCTTGAATTTTTTGACGTACAAATGATGTAATTTGGACAAAAATTATAAGAGACTTCGCCATCAGTTGACGGGACATGGGACTCGGTGCCGATCCGTTGGGGGGCGTATTTTCAAAAACTTAAAATTCAAATATGTTCGAAACCAAAGCCGCTAGCAACCTAAAACCAAAACAGGAACCTCCCTTAGGCATATACAGTGTATCACAAAAGTGAGTACACCCCTCGGATTTCTGCAGATTTTTAAGTATATCTTTTCATGGGACAAGACTGACAAAATGACACTTTGACACAATGAAAAGTGGTCTGTGTGCAGCTTATATAGCAGAGTTAATTTTATTTTACCCTCAAAATAACTCAAAATATAGCCATTCATATCCAGGCCCCTGGCAACAAAAGTGAGTACACGCCATAGAAAATACGTACATCCCTGAATCTCCAAATTGAGTAGTGCTCGTCATTTTCCCTCCAAAATGTCACGTGACTCGTTACAGGAGTGCTGTCAGCATTGCTGCAGATACTAAAGAGGTGGGGGGGGGGTCAGCATCTTTTTTTTTTTTTTTTTGCGCGTGCGCAATTGTGCACTGCTTGTTCACACTCAACGCACAAAAAAGAGCAGAAAAATAAAATTCAACAGAAACGTATTGTAGCGCTAATAGGACTACTGTCTGTTAGCGCCGCAATTATATGTCAGCGAGACACTCCTATTGGTGCGTTTCATACGGCAACGCAACGCCCCCATTGTTTCATTCGATATGGCAACGCGTAGCTCCCATTGGTGGAGAAAAGTGAGTTTGACTCCTCTGCTGATTTACTGAAGCAACATTCCGCTGCCAATCTTAGCAAGCGCTACAGTCTTAATTAATATCTAATTTCAGAACTAATCTAGTTAATTAGACCAACAAAATTGTTTTCTGTACCATTTTGCAACGTAACTCAATGAGCGACAGGTGTCTAGAAAAATGCTTTCAAATAATGTTTTGAAGAATATATATTCTTGAATTAAGAACGTTTCTGACCTTTCAAAGCTTTTTAAAGGTTAAATATACTAATTTATTGCTTAAAATATGTCTTTCAAGCTAATTTTCCTCTAGCTATTTTTCTTAATTCAAGAAATCTGAGTAAAAATTCACTTGAAGCACTGGCAGATAATAAGGGCCCGAGCACTAAGCTTGCGAAGGCCCTATTGTTTTGCAAAGGATTATTATTTTTATTTTTTCAGGGCAAATGAAAACGGCCAATTTGGAGGCCTGAACATGCACGAAAAGTCACCAAAATTTGCACATACGTGCGGAAACTTGTAAATTTCAATAATTTTGCAACGTTGCAAAAATGGCTCAGTGGCGCCCCCTTGAAATTTTAAAATTGGCCTATAACATTAGGGTCTGTCAGCGTAGAACAATGAAATTTGGGGAGTCTATACCTTGTCCAAAACCGCTCCAAAAAAGCATGGCACCCATATTCCAAACCCAACAGGAAATTGGTTATTTTGGATCGAATATGAAATTTTTATCGATTTACAGGGTGCACATTTGAGACCTTTTCGCCGAGGGAGTTTGTTGGATCATCTTCAAAATTGGTGAGATTGTTCAGGAGACATATGAGATCTTAAGTTTTTAAAATGGTGCATTTTCATTAACGGGTCTGACCTGGGCGTGGTGCCAAAGTCGGCCATTTTTTCGGCAAAATGACAAATTTAGTAAATGACTAATAGTTCCGTGACACAACGTTCAATCTTTTTCATATCTGGCATGTATATGCAGTATCCCACCCTTAACACGAGTGCATTGAAATATTACGCATTAGGCCTAGCGCCCCCTAGTGAGAACAGGAAATGCCTTTTTTTACGAGACAGGTTCCTCCTTCAAGGGAAAAAAATCTGTTGACCTCAAACTTGCATCAGGGGAGCCTTAAGACCTGTGTTCAGGTGCCTGGTGAAAAATACTGAAATTTCATTGAAGCGGAGGGGTCGAAAGAGGAAAGTGAAAATGACCGTCAACAATTTGTCTCGCAAAAAACTTACTTGGCAGCTATACAACATATCTGCGCCAAACTTCCCGTGCTTGTTGAGAGGTCATTTGCATCAACTCTACAGTGCCAACTAGTGGCGAAAGAAAGAGAGTTTTAAAAAAGGCCTTTCCTATTGGGTTTTTTCAACGTAGAGCAATGAAATTTTGGGGAGTCCATACCTTATGCAAAACTGTTCCAAAATGTCTCTTGCACCCATTTTCCAAATCTAACAGAAAATCGGGTATTTTGGATCGAATGTGAAATTTTTATCTATTTGTAGTACAGTTTGCATTCGTAGGCCTGAACATGCACGAAAACTCACCAAATTTTGCACATACATGCGGCTTTGCGTGCATTTCGATAATCTTGCAACGTTACAAAAAATGTAAAAAAATGGCTCAATGGCGCCCCCTTGAATTTTTCAAAAAGGCGTTTCCTATTAGGTTTTTTTAACGTAGAGCAATGAAATTTGGGGAGTCGATACCTTGTGCAAAACTCCTCCAAAAAGTCTTGTGAACCCACATTCCAAACCCAACAGGAAATCCGGTATTTTGGATCGAATGTGAATTTTTTATCAATTAACAGGGTGCACATTTGAGACCTTGTCACAGAGGGAGTTAGTTGGATCATCTTCAAAATTGGTGAAACTATTCAGGAGACATAGGAGATCTAAAATTTTCAAAATGGTGCGTTTTCATTCATGGGTCTGACCTGGAAGTGGTGCCAAAGTCGGCCATTTTTTCGGCAAAATGACAAATTCAGTTAATGACTAATAGCTCCTTGACGCAACGTTCAATCTTTTTCATATCTGGCATGTATGTGTGGGATCCCACCCTTAACATGAGTGCATTAAAATATTACCCTTTAGGCCTAGCGCCCCCGAGTGGGAACAGGAAATGCCTTTTTTTATGAAACAGGCTCCTCCTCCAAGGAAAAAAAAATCTATTCACCTCAAACCTGCATCAGGGGAGCCTTAAGACATATGTTCAGGTGCCTGATGAAAAATTCTTGGGGTTGGTTGAAGCAGAAGGGTCCAACAGGAGAAGTGAAAATGACTGAAGCCGTTTCATCTCACCAAAAGTTTTAAACAGCCATAACTTGGAAGGGCTACAACATATCTGCGCCAAACATCTCGTGCTTGTTGAGTCATACTCTGAAGGGTCCTTTAGGCGTCATTTGCATCAACCCTACAGTGCCAACTAGTGGCAATAGAAAGTCACTCATTTTTCGAATACATGTCCAGTTCTTTTCAGGTTGGTAATTGTAGTTTCAAGACCTTTTGAAATACTTATTTTACAGCCCATGTCCACATATCTCTGTTGCCGTGACGACCCTTTGTCCGCCAATAAAAGGGAATTTTTTTTTTTCAGAGACTCAGGCAGCTTATAGAGCCACAGAATTTGGCACACTTGGTCAAATTGGCCCAGTGAGAAGATTCATTTTGGGTTTGAATAAGGGCTTGGCTGCACAGCTCAGTAGTGCCTCCTTTTTTTGTAGTACGCTCTCCAATAGGGGTTTTTATCTCTGAGGTGTGTGAATGTAAGGAGGCGACTTTCGAAAATGTTAGGTTCTAATGAGATGATTAGAGAGGACTATCTGCCACCACCCTGACCTGCACACTGTCCGAGTTGCGTGACGTCCGAATTGCGCTAGCTTGCGAGGGCCCGTTCAGTCCTGCTTGCAGGCCTAGTTTCACTTATTTTTTTGTAGATTTACACTGAAAACCAGAGAATTTAACTAGTTTTAAGGAGGTGTGTTTTTGCATTGTAGCTGCTCAGACACAGAGAATAGGAATCTCGAGTGTCCTTATTGTCTGAACAGTTTTAATGTGGGATACATTGTGGTTGTTCATTATGTTTTATTTATTAACTCACCCATGCCACAATTGGACCAAAGCAGGACTCTCTTATGGTTAAAGCAGGACTCTCACATATAACATAGTTCACATCTCATTAAGAACAAGATCTTGGTCTTTTTCATTTTAAGTGGGCCAAATCACTTATACTGTGTTAAAAGTAAACTAATGAAAATTGCTGCTATAATTTTATTCTTTTAGTAAGCCATGTAACTTGCTATGATCCAAGGTTTTGAATAGGCGTGATACTGGTGTGTGGTCTCCGTGTACACATCTGATGTTGCTCACCGTGGTCCGCGTTGCGCTCAGAGCAGAGCAGACACATAAAAAGTAGAGGAAACATTGCTTGAGACACTCCTGCCTGCTTGTATGCAGTGACACTTTCGTCGCTTTTCCAACTAAATCCGGCGTTTGAACCCAGCATGTGTTTGAGTTTATCACAGTGAAAGCATACCTGTCAACCCGATGGTCGTTGGCAATCTTACAAATAGTGACGTATGCCCTTACAAATTGGTGACTAATCATACAACATTGTATAAAGCGTGCAATATGAAACAAAGATAAAACTCAACTTTTAAAATATTATGAATTTACTGGTAATATTGTAAAATATAACCTGGTGAAATCAAAGAACAATCAATATCTTCAGCTACATCACAATTACTAAAAATTAACAGTGACGTTTGTTATTTTTGGATGTAGCACTATTGGCAATTTCTATCATGTATTGATGGCTGCACTTCATGGAACTTCACCTCGCAATTCAGTTTGACTTGAAGGTAGTTTGTTAGTGTGTCCAAGTATAAATTAAAAAGGTCAATTGATAAAATTAACTGCAATCTGTAATCTTTGAGTCAGGGAACATTTCTTTTGCTTATTCTGAGAAATGATCAGCAATAGTTGCGGGCAAATTGTGTTCGGCAATAAATTAGCAGAATAAAATCTCAGCTTTCGTCACTTTTCATTCTGCAGACTTTATCTTTATGACCAGTGTTGCTAACCTTACTTTTAAAAAGTAATTAATTCCAGGTACAAATTTCTTCTGTTACCTTTTTTTCATTAAAAAAAAAAAAAAAAAAAAAAAAAAAAACTGCTATGTTTGGAAGTCATTTAATGTTGTGAATCAACCGTTAAAGTTGTTAAAATTGCTCCCGTTTTTGCATTTGTTCCCTTCTGTCTACTTTCGACATGTGAAAGTTTTAAAACTGTTTCACCATTTAAAGATTTAAAGATTCAAGTCAAGATTTTGCCAATTTAGGAGTACTTTAGATAAAAAGTTATTTAGGTTCGCGAGCATGGTTCACGACAACAGAGCCTTTCTGAGAAGTCAACTGCTTTAAAATGGCGGCTGTTTACTAACGCCGCCGAGTCTGTCATTTCGCATGTAGTTCTATATGCATGTGATATCTAGGCGTAGACTGTAGGCTGTCGGCTACAGTCAGGAAATATTGGAGCCACCTAGCTTAGCATCGCGTTTACTACAGCGTCACAACAAACACTCTTCTCTCTCCATGTCTCTGACTTTTCTCGCGTCATTCAACCAACGTAGTAACGCATAATAACGCACATTGTATCGTTGCCGAAACGGTGACAAAATCCGAACGGAGAAAAAAAAAATGTAATGCAAGAAAAACGTACAGATTTTGAACGTACGGCGTACACATTTAAAAATCAGTGCTCGCTTGTACAAATTACGCCGGAACCGTACAACTTGACAGGTATGTGAAAGTCAAATGCTCTGCCTGGCTCGGCCCCCAACAGGAAGGCGTGACGCAATATTTGTGGGAGCTGTCTTGTCAACTGATGGTGAAGTCTATGGACAAGCAGTGTTTTGAAATTTTACTTTATTCTCCTCCCAAAAAAGCAAAACGGGCAAATGGTCATTCCGGGATGTCAAACGAGAGAGCCCGTGTCGCATGAGAATTCCCGCCGTTTTGGTGTATGAACACTGTCGGTGAGTCAAACACTTTTGGCTGGGAAGTAAAAGAATAAGAAGGATTATTATTCAGTAGATAGTAGCGTTTGCATTATGTGCAAAGCTACCATCAATCACAGCTTCCTGTGCACATCGCAGGTGGTGAAATCCCATGTCATTTGCTCTTATGGGATGAAAAAGCCTGTTTGGGATGAGTATCATTCAGTTTTTTTTTTTTTTTTTTGCATGCATAATGACCACGAGTACAAAAAAGGGCTTGCAGTGAGAGAGCGAGCGAGAAGGTTGACCCTGGAGGTTGCGGTCCCCTTTAAAAGTCCCATCCCGCTCAGATACGCAGAGCTCATGCAGGATCTGCTGCGGCAGTAGGGGAACACTGCTGAGCTGTGCACTTTAGGCTGCCAGCAAGCGTGCAGAGGAGAGAGAGGGAGGGGAGGAGGATGAGGGGGTGCTCACTAGAGGAGGAGGCAAGGAGAGAGAGAGTGCAAACAATGTCATTTTGTTCAGGAGGTAATGCTGCAGTCAACTTTGCAGCGCCGTGAAGGCCGCTCAAGTTTTCCTGCTCCGTCGCCGGTGATGCAGCGCATCTGCAGGTACCGTCTTCCTACGCCGTTCGCTCGCATCATTACACTTTCCGGCCTCGCGTGCTTACATCTCATGACTTTCCACCTTCTCTGCACCACCAGCTGAACTCATCTACACGTCGTCCGTGTGTAGAGGCATGAAATACTATAGTGCTGTACTGTAATACTCACTGAAACGCTAACTGAGGTAGTCTCTACTTTTAAGAAAGAGCTATACTTGCATTGTACTTTCGCAGGTTTCGATTTCGTAGAAGTCTGGTAATTGAGAGAGCATCTTGCATGGGACAAGGCGAGTCGTGGTGCAGTCATGAAGTTTGGCGCAACAACTACTTTGCCGGTATAGAAACATATCATGTACGACTGATGTAGAGCAGCTGACAGCTCAGCATGCCGGTCGACTCCGCTCCGAGTTCACATCAGGTAACTGTGCTGAGACCTTGAAAGAGTCGGCGGGCAGCTCTAGCTTCTTGCTGCAGCAGGATGACATATGTGAGGAAGGGCACTACTTTCCGAAATAATCTTAACACCTCATCCAAAAGATCTGCAGTTTTGCAAATCTGCCGCACTCACCTGATGTTACTTGCACCACTTTCTAGTGTCTCTCAGAGGTACAGTGACAGTGCCTTACCGGCATGCTTAGCAAGCCCCTCCATTCACCCCCTCCCCTGCTGCAGCACATGCACTCATCATCACCCTCCTCCAACAATTTGCCTGAGTGACGAAGAGCAGCAGTGCAGCAATCCTGCAATGCCCTACAGCGTCAGCTGACTTCCTGCAGTACTGACACACACACATACTTGATAGGTCACAAAATGCAGGTAGGTTTCCTCACTGGAAATGGGACCTTGCCTGAGTTGGGAGAAGAGAGATTCACACACACACACCTTGGGATGGTGCATTGTCCCATTCCAGCACTCCAGTTGCGATGATGTAATCAATGCAGCAAGCTTTGAACTAAGGGCTCCCGTCGTCTTGCCCATCAACTAAGTTAAATAAATAATAACAACAAAAAGATTTCCTGTGACGCTCGTCAATATTTTAAGCTTGCATTAGTTTGTCAGTATTTCTGTCATTGCAGTGCGGCACTGCATCACTGGCGCCAAGAAACTAAGGCAGTGCAAATGCACTTTTTTCCAGTATCAGTTTGCTTGTCAGCATAGAAAAGACAAACCGAAGGTCAGCGACTTGGCTCCAGAGGTAGGTAGAGTATCCAAAAATTGACTCAAGTAAGAATAGCGTTACTTCAAAACTCCATTTCTGGAGAAATTACTATGGGGTTTTGCTGTGGTAGATACAGATCTTAGCCCTGTCCAGGTTGATTTGGGGACATTTCAGGGACAATATCAGGTCACTTCCTGTTGATTTGGGGACATCTGCTGTTAATATCAGGTCATTTCCTGTTGATATGGTGACATAGGTTCTTTTGCCATTGGAAATGAATGGGAAATTTGGACGGACATGGCCTTCAGTGGCATCGACTTACATATAGAATTGACACACATGGCCGTTAATGGCATCTGTGTACATGGGCCTCAATGCAATGTGAATGTCATTGTAAATCAATGGGAAATTTGGACGGACATGGCCGTCAATGGCATCGACTTGCATATGCGTCAATGGAATCCAAGTACATTGGCTTCAACTGAATTGACATTCATGGGCGTCAATGCAAATCCCTCAATGCAAGTGAATGCCTTTGAAAATGAATGGGACATTTGGACGTACATGGCCATCAATGGCATTGACTTACGGATGCCAATGGAATCCGAGTATATTGGCATCAATACGATCGACGTACATGGCCGTCAATGGCATTTCTGTGTATAGCCTCCATTGGCATCTGTGTACATGGGCATCAATACAATGTAAATGCAATTGGAAATGAATGGGAAATTTGGACGGAAATGGCCGTCAATAGCATGAAGTTACATATGCGTCAATGGAATCCAAGTACACTGGCATCAATGGAATCAACAGACATGGCCGTCAATGGCATCTGTGTACATGGGCGTCAATGCAAAGTAAATGGCATTGGAAATTCATTGGAAATTTAGACATATATGGCCGTCATTGGAGTCCCATTAGCCCATTAGAAATTAATGGGACCGTTTTTGGCAAATTTGGGGGGAATCGTACTTTTTTTTTTTTTTTCCAAATTATGTATAAAATGTATTTTTTGATTTTTGATGTGCAAATTATGTGATTTGGTCCAATTTTGTGGGACTTGATACATTTTTAAACTTTTTTTTTTTTTTTTTTTTCCCAAAAAAACCCTTATGGATGAAGGGAAAATATTTCGGGGCAGTTTGAAAAATTCCCTGCGTCACGTGAAAAATACGGTCGTTTTGATATTCGAACGGTGTTGATCGGTCAAACGGTTTAGGCTTTGTGGCGCGCCAAAAAAAGGCTGAGAATAAGATTATGAAAGAAAAAATAATTAAGTTGTAGAATTTTATTATCTGTAATATAATAATAACAATATCATATACCATATCATATAAAATAATAACATACTAATATTTATTACATGGGGATTTGCAAGGCAAAAGCCCGGATAGTAAAATTCCTTTTACTTAAATTTTTTTTTTTTAATGGCGATTCTTCGGTGCGCGGCACAGCCCAAACCATATGACCACCCGTCACCGTTCGTTTTTTTGGGGAAAAAAATCTATCTACTCCTACGATTTCTGACTAAATCGCATAAGTTGCACATCAAAAATTCCAGGACGGTAAGGGGCATAAAAGCTGTGTACAGAATTTGCCCAAAAATGTCCCATTCATTTCTAATGGGATTCCATTGATAGGCATGTGCTTCCAAATTTCCCATTCATTTTCAATAGGAGGAAAACATCCGTCCTTGTGATTTTTGACTATTTACCATGACGGCCCATTGACATTAAACTGGTGGCCATATAAGTCGATGGCATTGACAGCCATGCACGTTCATGCCATTAACTGCCATGTACGTCCAAATTTCCCATTCACTTTCAATGGCAGAAAAACCTGTGTGGTTTTTGACCCAAAACTTTAAAGCCCATTGACATTCAACTGGCAGCCAAGTGAGTTGATGCCATTAGCAGCCAGGCAACAGGACATGTCCCTGAAATGTCCCAAAATCAAGAGGAAGTGACCATATATCAACAGGATATGTCCCTGAAATGCCCTAAAATCAACAGGAAGTGACCTGATAGGTCTGCATCTACCACGGCAAAGCCCTATCGTAATCGCTAGAAATTGCCGTTTCTAGCACTCAAGTATTCTATGAAAAGAATACTTGGCAACGCATGTATTTTGGTGATTTTTAGTTTATTTCTTTGGCCTAATATTGTCATGTAACAGGTTACAGTACGGTATAATAATAACTGTTATATAGATGAAGTTGTGCTGGAAAAAAAATAACATTGTTTTTAAAAAATCTGACATTACAAGCAGTTACTCACAATGTTGCCAAGACTTAAGTATTTTTTTCATAGAGTACGTGTACTTGAGTCCATTTTTTGGATGACTACTTTTACTTGAATAATATTATTGTGAAGTAACGCTACTTTTACTTGAGTCAAATTTATGGCTACTCTACCCACCTCTGGTCAGCATAGAAAAGACAAACAGTGCTAAAAGTGCTTCCTGAGAATAAGATCAGTGACTTGGCTCTCCCTTTTGGTCAGGTCATCAGTCCGCTGTCTGATGCAGTACAGAAGAACGTGCACTTGGCCTCATCCGGGACACTCCTGCAGGCAACCAGACTGAGAGCATATTGTAGCTGGTGAGTTTTGCTGAGCTGGTTCTTGTCGCTGCAACTGGAATCTGCCTAGTGATCAACTTCCACTACAGCAGTGATGAACTGGCTTCACCCTTTCTCTGAGGCGGGGGGATGGGAATGGGATGGGATGGGGGGTCCGCAAGGAGCAGAGCGCTACTGCATAATTAGCTCCCGTGGACGCTGATGAATCTGCACATCTGGAAACATCGGCATATGAGGCATATTTGGACACATTTGTATTCCATATCTTTCATTCATGGTCACTTTGCATGTACAGTTATCAAACACCAAAATGACCGGAATGATCACGAAATTTTACTTTTTTGACATGGAAAAAAATGACTGTTTGCCTAAAATTTCTCCTATTTTTTTCCCAAATCGCTTAATTTACACATCAAAAAAATTAAAGAAGCTATGCGGCACAAATGTTGTGAACAGTTTTTGCCAAAAACGTACAGTTCCGCCAAAACTTGCTCAAAACTTCCCCATTCATTTCAAATGGCCAAAATTTCCCTTTCATTTTCAGTAGAACATAATCTCTCATTCATTCTTATTGGTTTCCAACCCAGATTTTCAAAACTAACAACTGGTGGTCTACTGGGATTTTTGACCAAAAGCATTCCATTGATATTTCCATTGACAACAGGAAGTGACCTGTAAATTCCCCCATATCACTAGAAAACTTGAAAACGCAATCCATCCATCCGTCCATCCATCCATCCATCATTTTCCGCTTGCTCCCGGGTTGGGTCGCGGGGGTAGCAGCTTTAACAGGGAAGCCCACAATTTCCTCTCCACAGCCACTTCAACCAGCTCCTCCGGTGGGATCCCAAGGCGTTCCCAGGCCAGCTAAGAGACATAGGCTATGTTCATACCACAGGTCTTAATGCACAAATCCGATTTTTTGTCATATCTGTTTTTTTTGTCGTGCCCGTTAAGACTGCCTTTGTCCATTGAGACCGTTCAAGTATTACGCATGCGCACTAATTCGCAGTCCGACACGCGCTGAGCAAGAAGACCCGCATGCGCAGAAGCATCAAAACAAATGACTACATATGCTGGCTGTCATCCGTCATTCCAGGGCGATCATATTTTGATTTCCAAAACGAGGACACAAATAACAGACATAATAATCACCGTTTAGGCTAATATTCAAAGTTTCTGTGGATCGATAGCATGCACGCACTGTCCATGCATGTCACACTCACATACGGGCAGTTTGCCCCGACTCTTGGCCGGTTAAGCAATCTTGAAATATTGCTCATATAGAGGAAGAAAACCAATCATTCTTAGGCTTATCCTCAACCCATTTTTATTTTTTTTTATGATTGTTGCCAAGCCCGACCAAAAGCCGTGTTCAAGGCAAGCTAGGCACTAAAGCACAGCTGCACCGCTACCGTAGTGCACCGTCTCTCTCGCTCTTTGATGACGTAATTGCTGCATGAATTCCCATTTGTGAGACTTGCCAGTTCAGACCGCCGTGACGTTCTGGAAAAATGTGGCCCAGATCGGATTTAAACCCATAAGCGGATTTTAGGGGGGGTAGGCCCCCCCGGTGGCCGAAAAGTGTCATTGCATGTAATTGACTTTCCTATATACATATGTATATATATATACACATACATATTACATATACGTATATGTGTGTGTATATATATATACACGTATATATATGTGTGTGTGTGTATATATATATATGTATATATACATATATGTGTGTGTGTATATATATATGTATATATATGTATATACATATATATGTATATCTGTGTATGTATATCTGTGTATATATATATATATATATGTATGTGTATATGTATATATGTATGTGTATATGTACAGTGCTGCTCGAACCCCACAGCGATGGTCAGATTTTTTGTAAAAAAAACTAAAATAACCTTATTAAATGTTAAGTTATACCCAAATCCACAATACTGACATTCCAAATAATGGACTGAAACAAAAGAAATAGTTATATTGTCATTCTTTATTTAACAAAAGTGGTTGATTTAAGAAAAACTCAGATATCATGTGTGCAAAAGTATGTGAACCCCTTCAGTTAATAGGATATTGCGCCTCCTTTTGCAGAGATTACCTCAACCAAACGGTTTCTGTAGTGACTAATCAGCCTCTCACATCTACTTTGGGGGATTTTTGCCCATTCTTCCTTGCAGAACGCAGTCAGTTGAGAGAGGTTTGATGGGCGTCTGGCATGAACTGCTCGCTTCAGGTCCCGCCACAGCATTTCAATGGGATTTAGGTCAGGACTTTGACTGGGCCAGTCCAGAACACGAATCTTCTTCTTTTTCAGCCATTCCTTGGTTGTATTGCTGGAATGCTTTGGATCATTATCATGTTGCATGATCCACCTTCTGCCAAGCTTTAACTTCAAAACAGATGGCGTCAGGTTATGTTCTAGGATTTGACAATATTCCTCAGAATTCATGATTCCCTGGACTATGTGGAGTTGTCCAGGTCCTGAAGATGAAAAGCAAGCCCAGATCTTGACATTCCCACCTCCATGCTTCACTGTTGGGAGAAGGTTCTTTTGGTGGTATGCAGTGTTGACTTTTCGCCAGACATGGCGGTTTTGGTTGTGACCAAACAGTTCAATTTTGCACCTACATCAGTTGATGAAAACTCTTTTTAATTTAGTCTCGACAACACAACTGTTAAAAAAAACAAAAAAAAACTACTGAATTGATTGATTAGGAAATCAGGTTGAAATAATAGAAAATTCCAAAATGTTGAGGGGGTTCACAAACTTTTGAGCAGCACTGTATATATGTATGTATGTGTGTGTATATATATATATATATATATATATATATATATATATATATATATATATATATATATATATATATATATATGTGTATATATATATATATATATATATATATATATATATATATATATATATATATATATATATATACTGTATATATATATGTATATTGTAAAGCAATAAAACTGCAACAAAAATGAATGAAATGACCAAAAAAAAACTTATTTTTAAAATGGGTCGAAATGACTTTTCGAGCACCTGAGATTTTTTATTTTATTATTAATTCTTCAATCTAAAATTTTTTTTCACATTCAAAAACTTTTTTCTATGATTGAAATTTTTCCTTTTTCAATTGAAGTGATTTTTCTTTTTGAAAATCTATATTTTTTTGAAGAAACTTATTTTTTGATTGAATAATAAAAAGAAAAATGTCCTAGCCAAAATGTGGCCCAAACACAAATCAACATTACTTCAATCAAAAGAAAATAATAATTAAAAATTAATCAAAGAAAAATAGCTTTCACATGCATTTTTTGCATGCAAGTTTTTTGAGTTTCAAATTTATTTTTGCATTCAAACACATTTTTTTTAATTGAAGCGACTTTTTTGGGGGTTGAAAAAATACTGTATATTTTGATAGAAGCAACTTTTTTTTTTATTGAAGCAACTTTTTTTTTGATTGAATAATAAAGACACAAATTTACCAATTTTTGACTGGGGTAACTACATTGACACTACACTGGCGGGCATACCAAATTCAATGGATGACGATCTTGGCGAAAAGTATTGCCTAAGCAGTAAGCAGCCTGATTTAGAATTCCCCTCAAGAATGAAGGGAAACAAAAAATGCTCATTGTCAGCTTATTATTATAAATATTCTTGTAAGTTGATTTTTATTGCTGACACTGCGTTCAGGGGTCATCAACATGTTGTGCCCCCCTGCCCCAAAAGTCAAACTCCGCCTATAATTAAACCACATACGAAAGTGACCCAGATTGGATTTGAAATGGTCCACTTCTATTCAAACAGACGTTCAGACGGTCAAGTTAATGCCTCACTCGAGTCGGAAAAACACGAAAAAATCGGATTCGTGCATTAAGACCTGCAGTATGAACGTAGCCTTAGTCTCTCCAGCATGTCCTGGGTCGTCCCCGGGACCTCCCGCCGGTGGGACATGCCCGGAACACCTCTCCGGGGAGGCGTCCAGGAGGCATCCATATCAGATGCCCGAGCCACCTCAGTTGGCTCCTCCCAATGCGGAGGAGTAGCGGCTTGACGCCGAGTCCCTCCCGGATGACCGAGCTTCTCACCCATTCTCTCAGGGAGAGCCCGGACACCCTGCGGAGGAAACTAATTTTGGCCGCTTGTATCCGGGATATTGTTCTTTCGGTCACGACCCACAGCTCGTGACCATTGGTGAGGGTAGGAATGTAGATCGACTGGTAAATCGAAAGCTTTGCCTTTCAGCTCAGTTCTTTCACCACTATGGACCGGTGATGATTCTGCTTTACTGCAGACGCTGCACCGATCCGCCTGTCGATCTCCCGCTCCCTCCTACCCTCACTTGTGAACGAGAGCCCAAGATACTTGAACTCCACTTGGGGCAGGATCTCATCCCTGACCCAGAAAGGGCATGCCACCGTTTTCCGACTGAGGACAACAGTCTCACATTTGTAGGTGTGAACCGCTCCAGTGAGAGTTAGAGGTCCCAGCTTGATGAAGCCAACAGCATCATATCATCTGCAAAAAGCAGACATGTAATGCTGAGGCCATCAAACTGGACCGCCTCAACACTTCGGCGCGCCTAGAAATTCTGTCCATAAAAGTTATGTCACGTGCTGCTTGTTTTAGCAGAAACCTCATAGGTTCAACTATCTGTGCTGGATCGACAGGAACAAAAACCACGACCCACAGTGGGCCTTTGAGGACCGGGTGGGAGACCACTGCTATAGAGTACATTCTTTGGATGACTTGATTATTTTGAATTAACGCTACTCTTACTTGAGTACCATTTTTTGGTGACTCTATCCACCTCTGATTATGATTAGATCTAAACACAACACCTTACAAAGTTGTCATGCCTACAGGCAAACAACACTTGAGTCTGATGGCCTCTACTAGCTGAAAATTCATTATGATGGCTTTCCGCGACCAGCGCTTCACATCTTTTTTGTTATGACATGAACGATAGGCCATCAATCATCTTAATTTCCTGTGCGGCAACAAAAGTATCCCAACTTTGCATGCGAACCGAGCCGAGCAGGCTGAGTCATGCTGGGCTTTTTGGACTACCCTCCTCTCAGCCGGCTCTGCTCCTCCCCTTCTGGTCTAGGAACAGCCCCGTGCATCGGCCCCGGCCGCCCAGCTTCTCTGCAAGAACATGCCTTGACTTGTCGCAGTGACCAAGTACAGCAGAGACGAGAGAGAGAGCGAGTGGCTTTTGGTTCACCTGTGGACAGGAGGATAAAGGAGCTGCTTTACTTCCTTGGGTGAGTCATTTCAAGTGCCTGGCATACTGTATCACCTTAAAGCTGTTATGTCAATATCTGGGTTAACTGTTGCCAAAGGTAGGTAAAGGAGCCCAAAATTTGACTCAAGTAAGAGTAGAGATAATACTACAAAAGTAACAGTAGTCATTAACAGAAAATGGAAAAATGCATTAGGGGGAAAAGAATACTCAAGTCATGAGTTACATTGATTTTTCTTCAAGCAATTGTATTTGTATTTCTCAGCATAACATCATCTATATCAGGAGTGGCAAACGTGCAGCCTACTAGGAGGTCTAATCCGGCCTGTGGGTTTGTTCTGCCTGACAGGCACCTTGTAGCTCATTCATACTGTACATACAGAATCACTAGCTTTTATTTTGACATTGGCGCTGTGAAATTAGAAATTTGTGATTGAATGCCTGCAGTAGAGGTCGACTGATATATCGGCTGGCTAATATATCGGGCCGATATATGGACTTAACAACAACGGTAGGACCCCGGAAGTTACCCGCTGCAGCATGACGGCGGGCTGCTACAAGAAGCTTCAGGCTTGCCTGTTTTCTAAATTATATTTTTCTTTAAAGGCAGTGGAACGGAAAGTGGGGTGCTTAGGGCGCTGCAGCAACCCCTGGTGTTTGGGAGAAAAAAAATGTCTTTTGGTAGATTTTTGGTTAAAAATAAATAAAACCTATTGAAACAATTGAGTATTTAACTTTGGGCACTAAATATACTGTATATGTTGAAAACATATGTTGAAACACCTGACACCTTGCTTACTACCAGGTCCCATTGAATAAAGCGCTATTGGAAAAGCTAACTGTTGACGGAGGTGGCGTTAACATAGACCGAAATCGAATTAGCAATATTTTTTTCTTTACAAAAACAGTGACATTGTGCAGTGTGCTGTTTGATATTCGTGCTCAATTTATAAACCTCTTTGTAGTAGCCCAGTAGGAGTACGTAAACAATCCAGCATAAGTGTATACTGCCATTGTGCATGGCTTGCTAGGAGAAAACGCGCGAGCATGTCAATTTGGACCAAAATGGATGTTATTGAATGGGAAACACTCAAAAAGACCCTCAGCACCCCCTGCTGTGATTGACTTCCAGCACCCCAGTTTATAGGTGTTTACCGAGTGAACCTTGCATTGTAAATGTAAATTGTAGCATTAGCACAGCATTCGCGTTAGCATTAACTTTAGCATGGCGAGGATCCTCCTAAACTCCCACTTGTTTACATCTCGTCGTGACGTCCTGGTGTGTTCAATTATTTGAAAAAAATGTACTGTTCTTGCTGAGTGTCTATAATAATAAAAATGAAGTGCTGCGTTGGTTGGTTTGGTAGCACTAGACCGACCGAATTACGGTGATTCCACGCTACTTCGCAATTCAAACTTCGTGCCCTAAGTCCATCGCGGATTTTTTTCAATTAAAAATCGGTAACATATACAGTATTTTATTTTAAAATGTTAAGGTATATGCATGTATACATGTACAAATCATTTTCTTTTATCTACAGTGATCCCTCGCTACTTCGCGCTTCAAAGTTCGGGCCCTCAGTCCATCGCAGATTTTTTTTAAATTAAAAAATAAATAAATAAATGCAGTATTTTATAGAGCTGTCCCCGATCCGATCATGATCACTCACTCTCGTTCCTGTGCTTTTCTTGGTCAGGCAGTGCACTGGAGTTGCTTATTATAGTTAACGATGATTGACAGACAGTTAAGGTTTGATCTTGCCAGAGACACTTGCAAGCCAAGACTTCAAAGCGCCGCATGCGTCAACATCGTTTAACTTGTCAAACAGTTGCTGTGGCAACTTATTGTCTGTAAGTAAGCAGCCTAAGCGGATTTGAGTGGACTCACTCAATGAAGCATTTAACAAAGACAAGCAATTTTTTTTTTTTTTTTACTTTTTTTAAATGGATTGGGCGTCTAATTTTTTTCCTTGTTTAAAAATAATTCAGTGGGACAGTAACATCTTTAAAACTTATTATAATAATAATTATTATTATTTGAAGTGGTTAAAAAACATTTATTAAAATATATACAGTATATATGGCGGAAAAAACTCAGATGACTTGAAGTTCCGCTCTTAGACCCCAAATTTGGCCAAAATTGTCCTATATGCATGTGTGATACATCATTGGAAAGCTTAAAATCTCAATTTTCTGGGGGAAGAAACAATTTGAACAGGAGGGCATTTTAAAAACAAATTAAAAAATAAATCCTAACTCGAGGTTAGAGCATGAGAGAGCAGAATTAAAGACACCATGATTTTAACGAGATATTATCGCGTAATTACCTTGTTTTGGTCCAAAGACTAGCATTGTAGCATGTCTCACCGAGTGTCAAGACACAGCTGTGAGTGGCCACAGCCGGACTTTTGGGGGATTTTATGGGTGAAAAATGGTAATATAACAAGGGTCACAATGAAGAAATTGTAGACATTTAGGAGTGGTTGAGATTTTCCTTTTCAAATATTTACCCTATTAAATGTTTTTTTTTCTCAATTTTTCTTTGTTTTAATGGATTATTTATCATCTAAAATATCAAAGAAAACAAAAACAAAAAAATAATACAAATAAGCTGTAGTTATGAGGTACATATCCGTGACCTATTTACAGACACTATTTTTTTTTCATTGTGACATAATTTTTTAAAAAGTTTAAAATGTGCGAGTGAATAATTTTATAAAGTCATTATTTTTTAAACTAAATTTTACACATCGATTATTTTTTCCAAGCTAAAAATGATAGACATTTCTAATAATAAAGATAATTATTCACCTTTTTATGGCTGGGTTGAAACAAAAGCAGTTGCACGGTGTCTGTAAACAGGGGTCTTCAGGGTAAAATGGACAAATTAAAAATTGTTCGGGGGCTTAATGCACCATGAAACTGCTTTGGCAGCTTATAGACATATTGCTCTTTAAAACACAACAGTTCTCTTGGCTTAAAATACAGCAGGTTATTTAAAAAAGGGGTGCAAGAGCAGTAACTGCATTTTTAGCCTTGTCTGTGTTAGCCGCCATTTCCATAAAAGTTTTTTTTTTTTAAATTTATTATACTTTGGGTAAAAAGTGAAAAACTGTGTCCTATATGTATTTTTCTTTCATTGATGAATCTGAATAAAATAATTGAATACACGCACACACAAAAAAAACCCATGAAAAACCTTTTTTTTTCACTTATTGCGGCGGGTTCTGGTCCCCATTAACTGTGAAAAAGGAGAGATCACTGTACTGTATATCTCATTCTTATCATAATTCTGATTATTACTATTAGTATTACTCTACTATTATTATTATATTTTTTGAAAATATACATTTACATATAAGGATTAAAAAAAAAAATACATTGGAGGGAAAAGTGGATAAAACATGTCTTATATTTATCTCTTTGCAATGCTGTTAAAAATGGAAAAAGAAAATACATTGAACACACCTAAAAAAAAAAATGTAAACAAGCTCCGCCTCTTCTTCCCAGATTTGGGGGGTGGGGGGCTCCCCATTAATCGCGACAAAATGGGAGATCACTGTAATTCTTTGAGTCTCGGGTCATCATTGTAAATTTGAAGCTGTTGAAGTATTTTTTTAAATTGCCTTTATAAACTACGTACTTTCAAAAAAAGTATATCGGCCTCCAATATCAACTTACAAAATCGGCTTTGGTTATTGGCAATTGGCGGAAAATCCCGGCTCTCGGTGGACCTCGAGCCTGCACTACTGCAATGTGCTCACTTTTGTGTCTGCATTCACTTTAGTAAATTCGCCCACTCTCAGTCAAAATGGTGCGGTCAATAGCAGCCGATGAGTTAACAAGCAAGACCCCAAAAACCACCCCCCAAAACACAGGTAGTGACACAAAATCAACAGGAAGTAACTTGTAAATGCCCCAGAAACGATCACTATGAAATGATCCGAAATTTACAGGAAGTGACCTGTAGGTACCCTAAAATGACAAGGAACTGATGCAAAATAAACTCCATGCCTGCCATCGACAGCGATAGATGTCCAATTCACTGAAACTGGGAGGACTAGCTTTAGATCTTTCAGTGCTATTGACGACGCTAGACAAATGGACGTCTTACGCCATCAATGGCAGCCAATGAGTTAACTTATTTGGCCAAAACGAATGCTATGCTGATGCTACGAGTTACATTTAGTGTGTGATGATCACTTAGCACAGACATTAAAAGGCTAAAGCAACATTACATATTCTTTCTTACCAAGATAAAAAAGCTAATCTTACCATGCGCTTCAAAACATGCAATCCTTGAGCGTAGCTTAGCTTGAGGGACAAATGCAGCGCAACGCGTCACATGAGTGACACGACAAACATGACAAGGATAGGATGTAGGGTAATAACATGTACAATAAGAAAATGACACGCATTGTGAACATATGGCAGAAACTACTCTTCTCAAAATGTTACTAAAGTAAAAGTAACAGAGTACATGTTACCTCTCTCCACCTCTGCTATATTGTAAAATGTATTTACTATATGTTTCTATTGGCAGTTTAACAAAGGTCACGATGTCTGGAAAGCAACAGCTGACTCGTCTTTTAAAAACAAGCACATGACAGGCGATATGAATTACAAACAACGTTTCAGGGGAATCGACTGTTTGTGTACATTGAATCTTGTTAATCTTTGAGTTCAGGCTAAGAAAAATGAGGTCAAAAAACAAAGTGGTTTTCAAAAGTCTTTTGTTTGATAAGAGCAATATTCAGTTGTCACGAATGTATGGAGGACCAAATGGGACAGAATGAAATATATTAATACATTTTAAAATAAATACTTAAATGTGTCATTCATTCATTATTATGAGAATTAAATCAATAAGTGTCATTATATGTTTAATTAATTAATTAATTAATTAAAATATCAGCTCATTTAATGTACAAACATATTTAATAATTTTATTTCACTAATTCATTTTATGGACACATGTTGCAGCACTTTATAAATTTATTTGATCTGTCAAAGTCACCCGTCAAAGTCAGTGGGCGGGACTAACGCTGATCTAAGTCTAATCGATTGCTGTCTGTCACTACCCGATTGTTACGGGCTACCGGATCACGACGGATTACTATTGCGCATGCGCGAACTGACGCAATTTTCTCTCGAGCGATAATGGCAGATATAGATATGTACGTGATAAATTTAAAAAATATACATTTTCCTTTTTTTTTTTAAGGGGGTGATTATGGTCTCAAAATAGTTTATTTGGGGTGAAGGGAGAGACTGTTTAAACTGCACTGTTTAAATTCTTGAAAGAGATTAAGTTTACGTATAGATCTTGTATACTAGATGGCGGTATTTACCTGAAAGTTGCTTGCAATCCACCATTAATCAAAAGAAGATTTTTTACATGCCACAATGTCCCTCATGTGATTTTTTTTTTTTAAATTCAGACATATAACAACATTATTATTCAACCCACATGCCAGACCATTCAAATAATAAATCATTTATATGTCCGAATCTCCTGCGTTTATAAGCATAAAGCCAACTGAGGAAGTGACATAGCACAGGCACCTGAACAGCCGGTCGCAATTGGCAATTTAAAAATTTTCTTCTTGTAATTAATTGCGGATCGCAAGCAATTTTCAGGTGCATACCGCCACCTAATGTACAAAAACGCCCATTCCTCTACCCTTACGAGCCATACATCAACTTAATGTCTTTCAAGGATTTAAAAAGTGCTTTCCTTCCATACCTGTCTTCCTCTCCCCTCACCTTAATGAAAAGCTTCAGACACCATTCATGCTGTTAAAAAAAGAACTTTATTTAAAGTGCCTATGACAACAAAAAGCAAGTTTATTTCATATTTCACGCGGGATTTTATGCTCCTGAATGAAATGGACTGCTTAGATGTGTGTGGAAGTGATCGTTTTATATGAAGACAATCGCTAACCCCGCCGCCGTGTGAGATGATCCGGGTAGACTTGTGTGATTTTTTTTTTTTTTTGCTTCGAAGGGCGAGAATAAGACTTGGAAACGCCGCTCGGTTCGGGTCAGCATGTCGGCTAGCTGTTTGTTTACGCTCTCCAAAGCCGGGGCAAGGAAATGACGAAAGCCGGACTAACTCCGGTGGGATAAAATATCGTTCGGGAGGTGCAAGAAGTTGACAGTTTTGACCATTATGGAGTAATTTTGCCATGTCGTACCGAATAAATACATTTTTAATATTTCATATTTCGTTTAGCACAAGACTGTTATTTGTCATGACCATACCATTTATTTAGCAATTAGTGAAAAATACTTAGATAAAAAGAATATCTTGTAAAAATATTGGAGTAGACAGATTGAAACAATGACATATTGCTGTTCTCTTTGTCCCATTTTCCTCATCCTTAATAATTCCCCCTCAATGGGCTGAATTCTAAATCAGATGAAATCGTGACCCTGCCGACGTCATCCTCCAGCTGGGGATGCTAGAAGGCTATAATGACAGGCTGGGGCTAAACGGCACATTAAAAGACTAATTTCTCGTCATCTATGCTTCGCCAAATTGTTGTATATAGTCGAATCGTCTCAAACTATGATTCTAATTCACATAATAATGCTATTTAAGATTTTTTTATGCTGTCGCAAGCACTTTAAATGTTAGACTTTCTTGTAACATACATGTGATTTTTAGTAAAAGACTAAGAATAAAATGAAAATTAAAAGGGCTGCCAAAAACAACACTGCTCCATACAAATGACGCCATCCTCAAATCTTTTGACTACACATGACTTTGTTAGTCATACAGTTCATTTGACAAACTGTTTCATAAAAACCCCAATTCCAATGAAGTTGTGCAAGACAAAAACAGAATACAATGATTTGCTAATCATCCTCATCATGGAGTCGAAAGTATGTCGTGGTAAAAGTACTCTTAGAAGTACTTTTTTTCTCAAGTTACTCAAGTAAATGTAACGTGTTATTACCCACCTAGCTCTTGACTGTTACTACTGCAAAGCTCTTAGTGATCAGAATTGGGAAAGAAGATGCTAAAAGTCTTCCTTTCATTTCAGCAAAGCTCGAGTAAGTGGATCCTGGCAAGGAAATCTTAACCAGAGCGCTGACAGTGTGAAAACATCAGCGTCTAGACGCCAATACGATATCCTAGAAACAAGGTGGCTTGCAATTCACGTACTTTTTTGGCATGCTCATAACCATTTCGGTAAGGAGGTACTATTTATACTGTTGACAGAAATCCAGACAGATAGTAGGACATCAAGTCACACACCCCATGTTTCTCAATGTAATAACAGTTTAACGATTAGATCCAGTCCTGTTATCAGAGTAAAAGATACTCATTGACAAATTATTGTGTTTAGGACTAGCAATCAAATGCATTCCGACACAATGAGGTAAATACGAATGAAACCAACTTAAAGAATGCAATTAAGACTGTAACCAAGGGTTCACAGAGTCACAAAATAAATGAAGCCTCATGACAGGCTAAAGCTGCGTGCATCGTGCGTAGTAATTTACAAGAACATAGCACTGCAGGATATAGTGATGTCATTGTTAGCCATAAGGTGATTAGGTTTGTGGAATGGGATTGGATAAGGGAGCATGGCTGTTGTTAGCAACCAAGTGCAACCAAGGTTTAACATTCTGAAAAAGCACCAAATGATTTCAGGTCTTTAAGTAGGTAGTTGATAACTCTCGAGCAGGACGTTGTATAACAGAGATGTTAAAACTGGTCCTCAAGGGCTGCTGGTTTTTTGTTCCAAGCAATTCAACAGACATTTAAAACAACTAAAAATGTCCTGATTGCATATTTCTGCACTCGCGTTACTTGATTTTGAAAATCTGCCGATACCGAGTCCCGATCCGATACAGAAAAAATATATTTGGCGGAAAACACTCAGGTGACTTGAAGTTCCGCTCTGAGAGCCCAAATATGGCCAAATTTCGAAATTCTCCGATATGCATGTGTGATACACCATTGGAAAGCTTAAAATCTCAACTTTCTGGGGGAAGAAACATTTTGAACTGGAGGGCATTTTATAAAGAAAATAAAAATAATTTTAAACAGCAAAACCCGAACCGGAGGTGAGAGCACGCGAGAGTAGAATTAAAGACGCCATGATTTCAGACGAGATATTATCGCGTACTTACCTTGTTTTGATTGGGGTGGCGTGGCTCAGTGGTAGAGTAGTTGTCCCCCAACCCAGAGGTTGTGGGTACGATTCTTCGCCCTGATGAACTCGTCTAAGTGTCCTTGAGCAAGATACTGAACCCCACGTTGCTCCTGGTGCTGCGTCACCAATAGGTGGATGGCGAGATAGTGTAAAGCGCTTTGAGCGCCTTGAAAAGTGGAAAAGCGCTATATAAGTATAACACCATTTACCATAAAAAACTCCATGTATCACCGAGTGTCAAGACATAGCTGTGTATGGCCACAGTCGGATTTTTGGGGGAAACATGGTAATATAACAAGGGTCGCGATGCAGAAATCGCAGACATCAAGGAGTGATAGAGATTTTCATTTCCATACATTTACCCTTTTAAACGTTTTTTTTTTTCTTCAATTTTTCTTTCTTTGAATCGATTATTTATCATCTAAAATGCTGAAAATGCGACCGTAATGAAAATAATAAGCTAAAATAAGCCCGAAAATAAAGCTAAAAATGTCAGACATTTCGAATTATGAAAACAATTACTCACCTTCTTTTTCTGGCTAGGTTAAAACAAAAACGGTTGCACGACGTCTGTAAACGGGGGTTTCCAGGATAAAACGGACAAATTAAAAATAGTTCGGGGGCTTCATGCACCATGAATCTGCTATGGCAGCATATAGACATATTGTTCTATCAAACACAACAGTTCTTATGGCTTAAAATACAGCAGTTTATTTTAAAGAGGGGTGCAAGAGCAGAAACTGCTTTTTCAGCCTTGTCTGTTTATACAAGTAGTCGCCGGGTTACGACCTACTCGACTTACGCGATCTCGACTTTGCGACACCGGAGTCTTGTCTCCTCTTTATTTTGTAAAGAAAAAAATCGCTAATTCGTTTTTGCGCCAACTCTTCCTCTGTCAACACTTTTCCGTTCCAATCGCGCCATTAACAACGTGACCTGATAGCAAACAAGGTGTCAGGTGGTGACCATTTTGTGATGGATCCTGCCGGAACAAGATCCGGCACCTCTTGATTTTGGCCTCCCTGTGTTCCGGGACTTATTTGGGCAGATCCGACACCTTTCGTTGATAGAAAATAATAATAATACGTGGATCGCGAGTACCGTGGCTCATTTGTCATCGCTCCTACATCCGGTTCTTCCTTCGGGGAGGTGGAGTAGTGTATAAAATCACAGAGACGCCTCGGATGGCTGTTGCATGGAGACTTGTATTAACTAAACAAAAACCAGCGGGGGACAGTTAGCCAGTCAACACGGCGCTAAAGCGCAACTCTCCTTTTCGATCCCTCTCTCTCCCCCTTACGTTCGTCCCCATCTTCTTCTACGCCAAATTGGCCGGTCACACTGAAACGGGACAGCGGGCCCTTGGGGATGCCGGTAACAATGTTGTTTATAAAAATTTAACGTCATTTGAAAGAGTCAGAGATTTGTTGATGCACTAAAAAGCTGGACCAACAAATCACGGCCATGACATTAAAAAAAAAAAAAAACTGGAAAATTGCGGCATCTGGGGAGCTAACAGCGAGGATCAAACGGTATTTCAACATGCCAAAAAGACAGTTGCATTTACTGTCCTTTTTCAAAAATAAGGAAGATAGTTCAAAACGAGTCAGAAAAGCAACAACTGGCGATGAGGGCAGCTGCAGCAATCATGCTAACGGGTGCAGCAGGAGGCTCGCGTTGCGGCAGCTAGCCAGATTCATGGACAGCCAGCCAAGCCGGGGCAGGAGGCTGCTACCGTGGCAGCAGCTGGTCAGGTTCAGCGTCACCCGGAGTGGGGGCCAACTACAGCACCAGCAGTCAGCCGAATGGACCACCAACAGCCGGAGCAACAGGCCAGTACCCTTATGGGAAATTCGGGTTTGGGCTGCACAATTTGTAAGGCGGTAGGAACTTTGGGGCCAGAGAAGACGGCGGGGGATGAAACTCGGAAAAGAATGGGTTTGTGTTATTTATTGTAATTTTTTTTTTTTTTTTATGTTTTACAAGTTAGACATGTTGAGAAACTAATTGCTGACTGTGTACTGTAAGTCCCACTTGTGGGCAATTGCCCGTGCCGTGCAGAGGATAGCTTAAATAATTGTAAATTGTTGTCATAACATTTATACCATGGATATTATCTGAAATTGTGGATTGTAAGTCCCACAGCATGGCAAGTGGGCATTTGTGTGTTGTTTTCAGCACCATTTTCTGCGTATGTTCCGGGACCTGTGCCTGTCTCGTCATCCCTGCGCCGTCATATGTACTTTGCGTTCCGGCACCTTATGATTTACAAATTAAGCAGTGGTGGTGACCATGTTACAGACAAACAAACAAAAAACTTTTTCAATATATATATTTAATCCCCAAAGTTACATACGCTCTTGTTTCTAAATATTATATTTCTTGATTTATTTTTTTAACACACACAATGGAAAAAATCTATCAAAACGCTTTTTTTTCTCCCCAACACCAGGGGATGCTGCAGCACCCTTAGCACCCCACTGACCTGCACCCACTTTTATGGAATAGTTTGGACACCCGGGGTCTAAAGCGGTGCTTCTTAAGATTGTTAAAAGTACCAAACGCCACAAGTTTGACTTGTGCATCCACCAACGCTTCGAAATTAGATTATAAAGCATTTTTTTGGGTCCAAATTCAAAACTGACAAAGTGGTACCTCAAAATACGAGATGAATTTGTTCCGGAGTGGCTTTTGTTTCATGATTTTTTTTTCGTACAGTCAATTGGGTTTTACATGTAAAATCGCCTAAATATTTTTAAGATAAACTAAAAACACCACATTAAATTTGCTGTCATGTCCTCTGATTACCTGTTATCACTTGTGATGCTTTGGTGCCTAAGTGTACCTAGTTTGTTAGGCCCATTCTACAGATGTTATCACTTGACTACTAGCAGTCATAGCAAACACAGAGTGGTAAAAGATGAGCTAACTTTGGCAACCAATTTTAAGTTCTTTTGTTTCATATACTTGAGCTTTGTAGTATGTATATTTGTTTTGTGTACATTTATAGTAAAACGTAGTTACATTTTTGCATTGCTGTGAACGGGAATGATCCGATTACAGTATGTATTATCTGTTGTATGATGATAATTTTTCGTAAAATGAAGAAGAAAAACCTTCAAAAAACTTCGTAAAATGAATTTTTCGTGTACCGAAGCTTTTGTATCTCGAGGTACCAATGCATTATCTAAGCTAGCAAGCTAATATGTGTGGTGAATGACAAGCCATTTATGTGGATCTCAACCACAGACAAAAAAATAATCAATCAATAAAGGAAGCATGCCAAACAGTACGCGTATTTAACCACGTCTATTAGAAAATACAGCACCAAAAAACAAAACAAAATGATCAAAGCAGGATACAACCGGAGGAAACGTTGGATAGCACGAAGATGAGCTTTGTTGTACTTCCTCATAACCGGTGCGAGTCAACCTTCCACTGAGCAAACTGGTTTCTCCTCCTATCAGATAAACAAATAGCAGTTGAAAGAAATGGAATAAATTGGGAACAAATCAGTCCAAAACCTTATCTAAAACACCACTTTGCCTAGATTTTAGTCAGTTTATGAAAATGTGTCTTAACTAGGCATGCGCCGCTATGATATTCTGACGGTATGATAACATTTAGCTAAATTATCAAGGTTTCACGGTACTGCAATTACAGCTCTAAAATTTGTTACTTTGAGATATCTGGGTTTGAAAAAAAAAAAAAAACTTGACCAGGATGTTTATTTTTCAAAACATATTAGCAAATGGGAACATTAGTATAATGTTAAGTTAAAATGAATTTTGAAAAAAAAAAAAACCCCAAAATATTAAGTAAATGCAGTTCTTTTAGGTGAGCCTAAACCCACAGCCACAGCTCAACATTATTACAATCAGAACAAAAATAAATGATTTTCCATGACGGCGTATGACTCAGATCATGTTTACATTATACATACACTCTCTTTCTCAACATAAAGTTGCTAGAGAGAAAAAAACACCACGTTTTACCACCGCTAGACACACTAAACACGCTGGAGTTAACTCTCCTAGCTGGTGGGAAACGTTCATGACAGTGTTTGCTAACCTTTAATTTAATATAAATGCGAAATCATATTAGAGGTATTGCCTCCTCGGCAGCAACTCTTCGCAAGCATGTTTTACATGTCGGTTGGCCCTCCTTTAAGCCGCAGCCGTCTGTAACCTTTCTGTAGCCAGAGTATTCCCATGCGAGCAATTTCGTTTTCTTTGATGGGGGGGAAACGTTTCACCTCTTCCAGCCATCATGTAGCACAGTTGACTCACTTACACTGAGCAACAACCGTGGGGGAGGGTTGTGCCTTACAGCTGCAAGCGGGGTATTTCTCCATGCATTTACATAAAAAGACATAAAAAATAGCTAATATTTTAGGGACGGTTGACAGAAAATTTTTGCGGTTTTGAAGCTTTGACGTTTTCATACCACGGTATACCTTAAAACCGGTAATCGGCACATGCCTAGTCTTAACCTTCGCCGAATCCCGTAAAACTTACTCATACAACCAAGGTTAAGAACCACTGGTCTAACACATTGCATCACTGTCTCCTCTTCTGGAGGGGTTAGGGTTTGATTTGAGAGATCCAGGTCAGTATGCACTTTTTGTGCAGATGCAGCAACTGGCAGCGTACTTTGTATTTTGACACCTTAATCAGGAGCAGACCATTGACTTTTTCAGAAAATGCATGCACTGCAGCGGAATTTTCAGTGGGATCAGACTACATGGGATAACCTTGACGACTTACGAGGACATCAATCACTGTGTTTTACATGCACCATTTAACTAACTGCGATAAATATAAATACAGCAGCATGAAGAAGTATCCGAACCTTTTGGAATTTCTCACATTTCTGCATAAAATCACAATCAAATGTGATCTGATCTTTGTCAAAAACACACAGATAAAAACAGTGTCTGCTTTAACTAAAACCACCCAAACATTTATAGGTTTTTTATATTTTAATGAGGATAGTATGAAAACAATGACAGAAGGGGGAAATAATAAGTAAGTGAACCATCACGTTTAATATTTTGTGGCCCGACCTTTAGCAGCAACAACTTCAACCAGACGCTTCCTGTAGCTGCAGATCAGTCTGGCACACCGATCAGGACTAATCTTGTTCCATTCTTCTCTACAAAACTGCTGTAGATTCCTGGGATGTCTTGCATAAATTGCTGTCTTTAGGTCATGCCACAGCATCTCAATGGGGTTCAAGTCTGGACTTTGACTTGGCCACTCCAAAGCTTGTATTTTGTTCTTCTGAAACCATTCTGAAGTTGGTTTACTTCTGTGTTTTGGATCATTGTCTTGTTGCAGCATCCATCCTCATTTTAGCTTCAATTGTCTCACAGACGGCCTTAGGTTTTCCTGCAAATTATTCTGATTAACTTTTGAATTCATTCTTCCATTAATGATTGCAAGTTGTCCAGGTCCTGGGGTAGCAAAACAGCCCCAAATCATGATGCTCTCTCCACCATGCTTCACGGTGGGGATGAGGCATTGATGTTGGTGAGCTGTTCCATTTTTCATCCACACATGACGTTGTGTGTTACTCCCAAACAATTCAACTTTGGCTTCATCAGTCCACAAAATATTTTGCCATAACTTCTGTGGCGTGTTCAAGTGCCTTTTTGCGAACGTTAAACGAGCAACAATATTTTTCTTAAAACAGCAGTGGCTTCTTCCATGGAGTCCTCCCATGAACACCATTCTTGGCCATAGTTTTACATATAGCTGATGTGTGCACAAAGATATTGGACTGTGCCAGTGATTTCTGTAAGTCTTTAGCAGACACTCTAGGGTTCTTTTTTTACATCTCTGGGTGTTCTGCGCTGAACACTTGGCATCATCTTTGGTGGACGGCCACTGCTTGGGAGAGAAGCAACAGTGCCAAACTCTCTCCATTTGGAGACAACTTCTCTGACTGTCGAGTGATAAACATCCAGACTTTAATTCCATTTTGACAGGCAGGGGGCGAATGAATGGATGTGAATGCAGACACAAAAGTGAGCCAAGAGCAGTAGTGCACAATCTCCTGTTTCATGTCAAAATAAAAGCGTGTGAATTTGACCATTTGTACTTATATACATTTTTGGATGACTACTTTTAGTTGAGTAAAATTATTTAGAGGTAACGCTACTCTTATTTGAGTAAATTTTTTGGCTACTCAGGTAGCACTCGGCAGGCTTTTTTTTTTTTTTAATGTACTGTATTTTAATTTTAATAAAAGATAAGAAAAAGATAAGATACTACAATTTTCCATGTTGGATTACACACAGTTAACTGTAAACCATTACCAGTGAACATAAGAGTATATATATATATATATATATATATATATATATATATATATATATATATATATATTAATAATAATATAAATTTTATTTTTATATTGGCTAAAATAAAATAAAAAGTGCAAATCATTCCAAAACTCATAAAAGCATGTTTGAAATAGTGTAAAAATAAATACTCACTCAGTGGTTCAATGACTTCAGCATAATAAATATTCCCTGATTTGAAAATATAAAATAAATACACTTCAAAAAGTGTTAGTAATACTGCATTTGATTGTTCCCACTCTGTTCATTTGCCATAACTTTCCTAGTAGTGGTCATTGATAACTACTCCTTTGTCTGTTTTGGTTTGTCTTCTTTTTCCGATAATGTCAGTTGTTGGTTAAGGCGCCTTAACTCTTCCTCCCCCTGGAGGGAGTAAAGAAGGACTAACGCTGAAATGTTTTTTTTTTCCTTTATTTGAACGTATTTGTCATCTGACAGCGTATACATATTAGAGCTGTCCCGACTAGTCGACATCATTGATGACGTAAATACATCAATGGCACAACATAGCGTCGATGGGTAATAACGGATTTTAAAAAAAAATACATGCGGATAAAGTTGAGAATGGCGGACGATAGGGATGCAAGCGGTGAAAGCAGCATAAAGCCAAAAAAGCGGACCAGAATGGCCAAAGCCTGGAATTATTTTAACGAAAATAAGGAGGGTGCCACTGTGTGTGGTCTTTGCAATGCTGTGCTCGCATACCACTGTAGCACGTCGGCCATGAACGAACACTTACTCACCTAGGTGTAATTTTGGAAGACGACAAGAAACAACAAGCTGGCGGATCGTAAGTCCATATAACTAACGCACAACTTTTTTTTTTTAATTGAAGTTGCTTTTATGTGCATCAATGTGCATCATTCAGTTTTTTTCCCACGTACTTCATGTATTTATTTACTCTGCTGTTGCTCCCGAAAGCTGTAAGTCTCCAGTCTCTCAACATCTCTGTGCACGGCATGCAGATTGTATTTATTCGGATCATGGAAGCTCCCGCTTGGGGGTAAAAAACAGAACAAATATACATATAAAAATATATACATATAAATACAGTGCTGGCCAAAGTATTGGCACCCCTGCAATTCTGTCAGATAATGCTCAATTTCTTCCAGAAAATGATTGCAATTACAAAGCATTATTTCGCAGAATTGCAGGGGTGCCAATACTTTAGTCCAGCAGTGTAGAAACATATACAATACATATAATTAAAATATATATGTAAACACTGGCATGCTTACTATACGCCCATGACTGCACTAATCTTTCTTACTTTATGGTGTAAAACACTCAGGTGACTTGAAGTTCCGCTCTGAGACCCTCAATTTGGACAAATTTTAAAATTGTCCTATATGCATGTGTGTGATACATCATTGGAAAGCTTTAACTCAAATTTTTTGGGGGGGAATAAAAAGCATGAGAGAGCATAACTAAAGATACCATGATTTTAACGAGATACACCATGATTTTAACGAGATATTATCGCATTCTTACCTTGTTTTGATCCAAAAATTCTGTGTACCATTTCTCACCGAGTGTCCAGACACAGCTGTGAATGGCCTCCGCAGGACTTTGTGGGGATTTTATGTATAAAACACGGTAATATAACAAGGGTTGCGATGCAGAATGCACAACAAGGAGTGGTCGAGATTTTCTTTTTTAAATAGTAAAATAATAAATAACCCCATCCCTAAATATTTATCCTTTAAAACATTTTTTTCTTCTTCTTTGTTTGGAGTGATTATTTATCATCTAAAATATCGGGGAAAATGCGACAGTAACAAAAAAATACAATTAAGCAATAGTTTGAGGTAGATATTAGTGACCTATTTCCAGACACTTTCTTTCATTGTGACGTAATTTTTTAAAAAGTTTGCGAAAATATGTGATTTTTTTTTTTTCCAAACTAAATATTAGACATCAATTAATGATTCGAAGCTAAGAACGATAGACATTTTGGATAATAAAATGCCTTATCTTCTATTTATGGCTGGGTTGAAACAAAAGCGGTTGCGCAATGTCTGTAAACGGGGGTCTCCAGGGTAAAACGGATAAATTAAAAATAGTCCGGGGGCATAATGCATCATGAAACTGCTATGGCAGCATATAGAAATATTGTTCTATCAAACACAACAGTGCTTATGGCTTAAAATACAGCAGTTTATTCTAAAGAGGAGTGCAATAGCAGAAACTGCTTTTTCAGCCTTGTCTGGTTTTCCGCTATATACCGTTACAATCTTACTTGAAGGACATCCTAAACAGCAGTGAGGGAACGGCGCAGCACATCTCACATGAGCGACACTACCAAACACGGCGAGGATGGAGGCTGACTAACTACACATACAATTAATGTCACGCACTGTGAACATATGACATATGTCTCGTCAGACGAAAACCCTCTCATTATGTCACAGTCGTCCAGGACACGTTTTTAACCCATCATCATCACGAAAAGTTTGTTCGTCGCTAAAATTTGCTCAGAAAATCATCTCATGTAGAAATACATCAAGTAGTCCTACGATTATACGTAGATTATTCCGGGAAAATTTAAAGCAGGTCAGCATCAATTGAGTCGTCTTTAACACCTTGCGCAATTGTTTCTGACATAAGATGAGGTGAAAATTGTCCGAGCTCCAGTCAAGTCATGACTTTCCAGTTACACAACTGCAGATCATATGATAGCAGACTCTTGAAGCTTATTTAAGCCGTATTTTTCTTCCCTCTTCGTCTTGTCGTCCTTCCAGATCGCTCTTACGCGTCCGTGTCCTGTCACCGAGCGGAGTCCGCGGGGAGAGGACTGTATAGAACGGTCCGGCGGCCAAAAATAGCACTGCAGAGGAGACTTTAAACCGATATCCCTCTGTTAAAAACAGCACTCAAGCATTTCCTTTACATGGGGAGAACAGACATACCAACACAGCTCTACAAATCGAGGTAAATCAATCGGAGCCTTCTGATGCAAAATCATGAGTCATGACATGTAGTCTATTCTTGGATTGTGTGTGTTTGCTCAAGTTGTGGAAACTCGGAGTGATGCTGCGCACCAGGCGAGAAGAGGAGGGGTTGGGGGATCAAAAATCTATTTGGGAATATGCTTTCGGTCACTTTGAGCAGCCACTTATGTAAACCAAGGTGGGCCAAAGAGGGTGCATTTTCCATTCATTCAATTATTTGGGAATAGGGAGCACTTACCCACGTTGAATCTGAGAATACTGATCATCTTCTGCTTGTCTTGTAGAGCTTCCAGATCCGAGTCGATCCGGAACAGTGTGAGGGTTCGAGGACCAGCTGGCAAGAGGAGGCGTGCGGCTGCTGTGGGTGTTTCTCTGGCAGTGTCTTAGCTGGTTGTTGTGAGGAGTGAGAACAAAGCAATCAGCAAGTATACTGCCGTAGAAATTCTTTGCAATAAGAGTCCTCGGAATCCGTCTTGTCTAATTGTCTAGACCCTTCTGCTATGGTATAAGATGTCACGTGACGACATTTCTTTAATGAGGAGATGAAGAATGCTGAGTCAAGATTCTGTCGGAGGAAAGCATCACCTTGTCTTTTCTGAAATGTCATCTGCTGCCATCTGGTGGCTGAAACAAACTCAACAAATGTGTTGATCTGTAGACTTCAGTTTATACAAGGGGGCCTAAAATAAACAGGCCAATTTTAATATGTGTCATTTCTTGATTTGTTTTCGGAATTAAAAAAAAAGACTAGCTATAATTGCAGTTTTTTTCAGCACTTCATATTAAAAATGAACTAGGGCTGTCAAATTTATCGCGTTAACGAGCGGTAATTAATTTTTTAAATTAATCACGTTAAAATATTTGACGCATTTAACGCATGGGCGGAATGACCGGCTCATTTATTGCCTCAAACAGATTACAATGACGCCGTTTTTTGCACATTGAGAGCTAAGAGGCAGAGAAAGGCGAGTGGACACAGGCGTTCATTGGACTAAATTGAATCATTCATTCATTGGATTAAATTGAGTGATTTATTAGCTGTTGAAAACTTGCAGTAAATAATAAAAAAAAAAAAAAAGTTGCTATTTTGGTCAAAAACTTTATGTTAAATATTGCTATTGATCCTGAAAATATAGGTGATCATCTCTGCCGTTGATGATTTTTGTGCATCTAGTGTAAAAATCTGAGATTTTATTGCTATTTTAAGTTATGTTATATAAAAAATAACTAATCGGGATTTTATAAGGGAACGACTTTGAATTTTTTTGATACCGCTGCTCACGGACACTCATACATGGCTAAGGTAAGTGTCTGTTTTGGTTTTATGTCGGTGGCAGGTTTGGTTTTGTAAATATTTGAATTTGATATTTAATATTTGTTATTCTAAAAATAAATAAATAAATACAAACTATACAGGTCCTTCTAAAAAAATTAGCATGTTGTGATAAAGTTCATTATTTTCTGTAATGTACTGATAAACATTAGACTTTCATATATTTTTTTTGAATTGATAAACATTAGACTTTCATATATTTTAGATTCATTACACACAACTGACGTAGTTCAAGCCTTTTATTGTTTTAATATTGAGGATTTTGGCAAAAAAGTCAAGAAAAACCAAAAATCCCTCTCTCAAAAAATTAGCAAATTTCATCCGACCAATACAAAAAAGTGTTTTTTAATACAAAAAAATTCAACCTTCAATTAATTATATCAGCTATGCACTTAATACTTGGTCGGGAATCCTTTTGCAGAAATGACTGCTTCAATGCGGCGTGGCATGGAGGCAATTAACCTCTGGCACTGCTGAGGTGTTATGGAGGCCCAGGATGCTTCGATAGCGGCCTTAAGCTCATCCACAGTGTTGGGTCTGGTGTCTCTCAACTTCCTCTTCACAATATCCCACAAATTATCTATGGTGTTCAGGTCAGGAGAGTTGGCAGGCCAATTGAGCACAGTAATGCCATGGTCACTAAACCATTTACCAGTGGTTTTGGAACTGTGAGCAGGTGCCAGGTCGTGCTGAAAAATGAAAGCTTCATCTCCATCAAGCTTTTCAGCAAATGGAAGCATGAAGTGCTCCAAAATCTCCAGATAGCAAGCTGCATTGACCCTGCCCTTGATAAAACACAGTAGACCAACACCAGCAGCTGACATGCACCCCAGACCATCTCTGACTGTGGGTACTTGACACTGGACTTCAGGCATTTTGGCATTTCTTTCTCCCCAGTATTCCTCCAAACTCGGGCATGCAAAATTTGCTTTCATCTGAAAAAAATACTTTGGACCACTGAGCAACAGTCCAGTGCTGCTTCTCTGTAGCCTAGGTCAGGCGCTTCTGCCGCTGTTTCAGGTTCAAAAGTGGCTTGACCTGGGGAATGCGACACCTTTACCATTTCCAGCACAGGCCTATGCACGGCGGCTCTGGATGTTTCTACTCCGGACTCAGTCCACGGTTTCTGCAGGTCCCTCAAGGTCTGGAATCGGCCCTTCTCCATAGTCTTTCTCAGGGTGCGGTCACCTCTTCTGGTTGTGCAGCGTTTCCTGCCACACCTTTTCCTTCCCACAGAGGTGTCTTGATACAGCACTCTGGGAACAGCCTATTCGCTCAGAAATTTCTTTCTGTGTCTTGGCCTCTTGCTTGAGGGTGTCAATGATGGTCTTCTGGACAGCAGTCAGGTCGGCAGTCTTGCCCATGATTGCGGTTTTGAGTAATGAACCAGCCTGAGAGTTTTTAAAAGCCTTAGGAATCTTTCGCAGGTGTTTTGAGTCAATTCAGTGATTCAGATGATTAGGTTAGTAGCTTCTTTAGAGTACTTTTTCATGATATGCTAATTTTTTTAGATAGGGATTTTTGGTTTTTCTTGACTTTTTTTTGCCAAAAATCATCAATATTAAACCAATAAAAGGCTTGAACTACTTCAGTTGTGTGTAATGAATCTAAGATATATGAAAGTCTAATGTTTATCAGTACATTACAGACAATAATGAACTTTATCACAATTTGCAATTTTTTTGAGAAGGACCTGTATTAAAAATGATAAATATGAATAAAAAACACAACGCATAACGAGTCATTTGAGAGCTAGCTAAGTGCAGAATATGAAATAGGTGAGAAACCCAGTGCCATTTTTGTTCTCTACCAATTAGAGCCTATCAAAAGTGTAGATTTGATCCAAAATGACTGTCAGCTGTCCCCATAAAGTGCGCATATTAGCAAATTTAGGGCCAGATTATTAATTTCCAATCAGATTTTTCATAATGGCTCTTATTTTAAAGCTATTCTGAAGTAGAATCTGAAGTATGTGAGATTACCTCCAGAAATCTTTATTTACATGTTGAACATGAGGTGCTTTTATTTTGAAATATTCACCGGAAGTACGTTCTCTAAGCCGCTAACTGTAATCTTTACACTCCGTTAAAAGAAAGCACTTCTCTTTTCGTCACGCACTTAGCATCAGTAATAATTTTTTTTCTTGTTCTCGCATCGTTTGCAAATGCTGTAAATCAGCGAGTTTTATGTTTGCATTTTCACCTTTTAACCACAATTTTGCGTTTTGGAGAAGACTGCCAATGTTCTATAACAGACTAAAGTGGTTAGAACATTGGCTTTTTCCATTAGCCTCAATGTAGCAATGCTAACGTTTTCCAATGTTTGATATACATGTATTTCCTTATTTTGTATGTCTGAACTTTAATTCTACAGCGTTTTGATGACTAATAAACATCTGTGAAAGGAACTGGAGTCTCGTATGCAATCAACATGCATGTGTGCCAAGTGCAGGCAGCACATACAAACATGCACAAATGTATGCACGGACACCATGGTGATAAATCGGACTCAGAAAAATTATCACCCTCAATTAATATTTACCGTGCGATAAATTGACTTATTTCATATCGCACCAGGCTTACCTACAATCAACTCCTTCACACCGCATAGACTTCACAATTTGTTGATGGAGCTCGGGGCCAATCCATAAGGGGCCTATTTTCAAAAACATAAAATTCAAATATTTTCAAGACCAAAACCGCTAGCGACCTAAAACCAAAACAGGCACCTCCCTTAGGCATATATGAGTCTCAATGAGCAGCGACATAAAAAAATTCAAAGTCTTTCCCTGATAAAATCCTGATTATTTTTCTATACAAGTATAACAAAATTTAAAATAGCTATAAAATTCTCAAATTTTACGCTAGATGCAAACAAATCACCAAATGCAGAGATAATCACCTATATTTTCAGATCAATAGCAATATTTAACATATATGCTTTTGACCAAAGTTTTCAACGGCTAAAAAAATACTCAATTTTCACATCAGAAACTCAATACTTGAGGAAAGCATGCAGAATTATCTTAATTGTACTCAACAAAAGCAAAATTTGCATTTTTCTATCTACAATCACAACTTATTTAGGCTGAATTCCACTATTGCGTAGAGATACAAAATCCAATGTGGCAGCCGTCACAAAACAAAGAGCTTTTTAAGTTGAAAATATTTATCAATAAATGCTTTAATCATGAAATTTTTAGTTAAATTAACGTAAAACAGTCTAGATTCTTGGTTAAAAGCAAAAAACGGGCAGTTTTCATTGATTGTACGTAAATATTTCAAGCAAAAGCTACAGTATTGTGTAATCCAATGTGGCAGCCATCACAAAACAGAGCTTTTTAAGATGAAAATTCTAATAAATAAATTGTGAAATTTCTAGTTAAATGAACGTGAAACAGTCTATATTATTGGTTAAAAGCATAAACGGGCAGATGTAGTTCATTTTACGGAAATATTTCAAGCAAAAGCTACAGTATTGTGTAATCCAATGTGGCGGCCGTCACAAAACAAAGAGCTTTTTAAGGTGAAAATTCTTATAAATAAAATCGTGAAACTTCTAGTTAAATGAACATGAAACAGTCTAGGTTCTTGGTTAAAAATAAAAAACGGGCAGTTATCATTCATTGTATGTAAATTTTTCAAGCAAAAGTTACAGTATTGTGTAATCCAATGTGGCAGCTGTTACAAAACAAAGAGCTTTTTAAGTTGAAAATTCTTATAAATAAATGCTTAAATCGCGAAAATTCTAGTTAAATAAACGTAAAACAGTCTATATTCTTGGTTAAAAGCAAAACACGGGCAGTTATCGTTTATTTTACGGAAATATTTCAAGCAAAAGCTACAGTATTGTGTAATCTAACATGGTGGCCGTCACGAATCAGAGCTTTTTAAGTTGAAAATTCTTATAAATGCTTAAATTGCGAAATTTCCAGTTAAATGAACGTAAAACAGTCTACATTCTTGGTTAAAAGTAAAAAACGGGCAGATATCGTTCATTTTACGGAAATATTTCAAGCAAAACCTACAGTATTGTGTAATCCAACATGGCGGCCGTCACAAAACAAAGAGGTTTTAAATTGAAAATTCTTGTAAGTAAATGCTTAAATCGCGGAACTTCTATAGGCATGAATGTAAAACACACAAAAAAACGGACAGTTATCGTTCATTTTACGTAAATATTTCAAGCTAAAGTTAGGCAAATTTTTTTCCCATTCATTTCATTGTATTCGCAAAGTTTCAAAGTGGGTGCATGGTGCGAAAAATATAATAATTACCTTGAATCCTCGACCAAATCACTCTTGAGACACTCCTGCCTGCTTGTATGCATAAAACCTTCTCACTATTTCCACCTAAATCCGGCGTTAGATCGCAGTGTGTGTTTGAGTTTATCACAGTGAAACACAACTCAACATTCTTCCTGGGTCGGCCCCCTACGGGAAGGTGTGGCGCAATGTCTGTGGGAGCTTCTTGTCAACTGATGGTGGGGTGTATGTGAGACCTGAAAACCCAGTGTGCTTGCACCACCCGTCCCCCGCTAAGTTCCACTCCTGGCTGCAGTCTCTTTTTATTCGGAAAAGGACACCTATCCAAATTTGGGGCCTGATTTATTTTTGGGTCACCCTGTATGTTATAACAATTTTTAAAAAAAAACAAAAAAAAAACATGCTTGGCAGAGCTAATGAGGTCTGATACAAACATTTTATATTGAAAAAAAGCAAAACAAAAAAAACCCTGAGGGAGCAAATGAACACATTTTCAATTGTTGTACTTCTCACATCATAAGACACGGGTTAGCTCAGTTATATGATATTCTAACAGCCTGTTGTACACCACTGCAACAATAATAAAGCTTTGTGTCGCCCAGGGCACCATGCAGGGTAGGAACGCCACTGAAGTCTCAGTCTCATAATCATTTTTCAACTAAAAATGAACTACAGTGGCACCTCTACTTACGAACATCTCTACAAACGGTATTTTCAGGTTACGACACGTTTAAATGGGGAAAAATTTTGCTTCTTGTTCAGGTTACGAGAGGCAAAAATACTATACAATACTGTAAAAGATATGTATGTACTTTCTGCTTTTAAATGTCGCGCCATAATTCATCATCTACTTTATTGCAGGTATTAACAGCTAGATTAGGTATATGGAATGATTCAAATGTGTTTGGCTGCTGTTTTATTCCTGTTTTATCCCAATTATAAAATTTAATGTGGCGTATTTCAAGTTTTCATAACAATATAGGTAGTCCCCGAGTTACGAACGAATTCCGTTCCTAGGCTGGTGACGTAACCCGAATATCCGTGTAACTTGAAATTAACCCTTTAAGTACCCCTAAATCTCAAAATAACTATCCAAAAAGTCCAGAAGTAATGTATATTGTTTATTGACGGAGGATACACAGCCCTCTGGTGGCAGTAGGGTCTGGCTGGACTGTTGCCTTGTATGACTGAGAAGCAGACTTGTCTGACATGGATAAAAGACAGCTGCACTCTGGTTTGGCCTACATAAGGTTGTAAGCTGTTTCAGCTAATACATGATTGTGTATGCATGTTATTAAGTTTAGAGCAACATTGTGTGGAGTTATGTGTAAGCGATTTGCTATGAAAATTGTAAATACCGTACTTTAGCATTCGTAGCATTTAAGCCTGTGGACGTTTGTTAGGCAAATTAGGCTAATTTAATCTACTAAATTTACAAATTGATCAGAGTAGATGGATGTTTGAACACCAACTTTTTTGTGTCATGTGTTTTATGGTTAAAATGTGTGTCGTTTTGAACATAAGTGTACATATGTGTGTTACAGCTTTACAAATTGTCAAAAGTGAAGGAAGTAAAAAGCTTCAAAAGACACAATTGTGGAGGAGGAAAGAACACATCATATTTATAAAGTAAAGTAAAAAATAAAATACTGTGAGGTACAATAAGGTACTGTTTACGCCAAAAAAAAATAAAATAAAATAAAAATGACTGGAGATAAAATGGCGGACAAGACTCCAGCATCGTGAAGTTGAAATCACGTAAGTCGAGTATGTCGTAACCCGGGGACTACCTGTATCCCAGAAATCTTCAAAGATATAGTTTAGCTTAGCTTAATGAGAATCATCAAATGCTGTGCACTCTCAACTTGTTTGATAGCGCTAATAAATGTAACATTCTAAACAAATACTGTGTTTTGGTTGTTGGGTTGTGATAAGTAGAGATGTCCCGATCGATCGGGATACAAAGTGTCGGAATCGGCAAAAAAATATCGGACGTGCCTTTTTTAAATATATATATATATTTTAATTAAATCGTTTTCTAATTGTATTTAACGTTACAGACATAATATGTTACACTCATCCAGAGTCTTTAGTCTAGGCTTAAGGTAGGGTTATCAACTTTATCCCGTTAACGGCGGTAATTAATTTTTTAAAAAATGTATCACGTTAAAATATTTAACGCAATTAACGCATGCGCTGCATGACCCACTCATGCATTGTCGCGTTTAATCTGTAATGGCGCTGTTTTACCTATATATAGAGCTAAAAGGCAGCGTAAAATGAGTAGAGTGAATTTTGGCAGCCTTTGGAGTCTTTTTTTTAATTGGCTAAAGCCTTACAATCCCTCTCCCTACGATTAGAAATATCGTGGGAAGCAATGTGGGGAAGAAAGGTAGTAATTGATCTTTTTCTTAACACTCTATGTTATTTCCTAACGCAGAGAAGATATATCAATTGGTACCACTACGCACAGTCATGGTTGCACTTCCCATCATGCATTTGGGCAGAACAGTTAAATGGCTCATCATTCACTCATTTACTGAAAGCTCAACAAATACACTATATGGCAATATTTAGTCACAAATACAAAGTCACATTTATCCTTTAAGAATTACAAGTCTTTCTATCCGTGGATCCCTCTCACAGAAAGAATGTTAATAATGTAAATACCATCTTGAGGATTTATTGTCATAATAAACAAATACAGTACTTATGTACTGTATGTTGAATGTATATATTCGTCCGAGTTTTATTCATTTTTTTCTTAATGCATTGCCAAAATGTATATGATCGGGAAAAATTATCGGGAATGATTGGAATTGAATCGGGAGCAAAAAAAAAAGCAATCGGATCGGGAAATATCGGGATCGGCAGATACTCAAACTAAAACGATCGGATCGGGAGCAAAAAAACATGATCGGATAAGTGATGAGTGATAAGTACACTTCATGTGCTGTAATTTGTAGGAGACTGGGGAATTTTTTTTTTTCCTCGTGTTTTTTTTGGGGGGGGGGGGGGGGGGCAAAGCGTCTTGTCGCCCAGGGCACCAGGTAGGCTAGGAACGCCACTGAAATCTGAGTCTCATAACCATCTTTCAACTAAAAATGGACTATTTCAAGTTTTCATGACGATATCATATAATCATTAAAGACATGCTAACCTTTCACGAGAATCACCCAACAAGCAAAAACGATGACTTCAATTTTTTTGTCCAAATGCCTTATGATGTTGAATGAATGAACGGTCACTCGCATTTTAGGCTTTTTTGTTTTGTTTTGTTTGCTGCTCGTTTGTTTTCGACACATTAAATAAGAAATTACTTTTGGGATTATTAGTTGCTTGTTGCCACGTAACAATTTTAAATCCAAGGTTCGAGGCTTAAAGCCCAAAATAGCCTCGAGTGTGACATAAAGGAAGAGGAAGAGGAGGGAGAAGAGGAAGGTGTTTTCAACGCAAAGTGCCTAATCTCGCTATCTCTCAAAGTGATTGTTTGTTTGCCGTGAGGAAGTTTAGATGGCAGCACACAACCAAACAGTTGTGCACTTGTCCGAGCAGGTGGTGGTGTTGTTTTCCTGCTTCCTGTCGCTGTTGGGCTCTTCGCTCATTATTTTCACTTACGTGAGTTTGGCCGATTTGCGGACAACTCCGCGAAAATTGCTGCTATTCCTCTCGGTGGCCGACTGGCTCTCCGCGGTCTCCTACGCCTTTGGAGTGTGGCGAGTATTTGACTCGGACTCCTTGGACTGCATAGTTCAAGGAGCGATATCCACTTTCGCCAACACCAGCTCCTTTTTCTGGACCGTGGCCATCGCCGTCTACTTGTATGTTTTCATCGTCCGGTCGAGTCAGAGATCGGCTGACAGCCTGATGCTGTTCTTTCATCTGGTCAGGTAGGTATACCTGTCAACCCAAGGCCGTCCTCAATCCTATAAATAGTGACGTATGCCCTTACAAAATGGTGACTAATTTTACAACGTTGTATATAGCGTGCAATATGGAACAAAAATAAAACTCAAATTTTAAAATAATATGAATTTCTTGGTAATATTGTAACATATAACCTGGTGCAATCAAAGAACAATATCTTCAGCTACATCATGATTACTGAAGTTTAACAGTGACTTTTGTTATAATTGTATGTAGCACTTTTGGCAATTTCTATCATGTCTTTTTATGGCTGCACTTAAAGAGCATATGACACGAGAAAAAAAGTCTTAAATGGCATTATTATGTGAATTAGAATCATATTTTGAGACGATTCGACTATATACAACAATTTAGCAAAGCACAGATGACGAGAAATTAGTTTTTTAATCTGCCGGTTAGCCACGCCTACCATTATAGACCCTACCCACGTGACGTCACAACTCCGCCCTCCTGACTGGTGCCGCCCAATTGTCCGTCAACACATCGTGTTTACCTGTTACGGCTACGTACATTCCTCCTATTTACGGCGTGTTTTTCTGCTCGTTAACATTAATAATCAAAATGGTGAAGGCGTGTGTGGCGGTCGGTTGCAATAACAGAGAAGATAGACTGAGAGACTTGAAGTTCTACCGGATTCCGAGAGACCCGGAGAGGAGAGAGCGAGATGGGCTGCTGCAATTCGACGAGAAAACTGGGCTCCAAACGATTACCACAGATTATGTAGTAGTCATTTTATATCTGGTAAGATGCATTTAATATATATTTGGAGGGTTTTGGGCTGACAACCACAATTAAGATCATTGCTAGGCTAATCGCTGACAACATACACGTATGTATGTAGTGAGAGTGCTATCGCTAAACCATATAAACATTAAAAGCCCTAGCTCCATTGGCAAATGACATGAAATACATTAGACTTGACAGTGGATGTTGGCAAGAACAAAAGATTTTGAATTGAAAATTTCGTAACTCACCTTTCCAAGTACAAGATAGATTCCTGCCGAATTTTCGTGGACGAGGACCTGTTTCACCCAACCAGCAACGAAGTATTTATAAGCCTCCAAGCTCTTAAAGTTTTCAAAACTTTCTGAGAATAGGCTGATTTTGTGTGGACAAGATAGTTGTACATATCAGGGTAGCTAGCAGATGTCAGGCAAATACGGCGGAGACAGCGGGTCAAAAAACATCGATTTAGGCATCAAATATTGAACTGGCGAATGGATAAACTGAAGCTTTTCCACATAACGCCTTTTATGCAACGCATCAAGTGAGTTTACGGCATCCGAAAGCACCGGGTCTTCCATGAAATGCATTATAAATTGCTCGATCAATTGAGACCATTGATAATACAGACACAAAATGACGGACAAGGGGGCGGAACAATACAGCGATCACGTGATTTTGTGACGTCGGTGGGTAGGGTCTATAGGGCTTTAGCGTCCCCAACAGGTGGATGACGTCAGCGGTAGACTGGGCTCATCGGTTTTACTATTCAGCCCATTGAGGGGGAATTATTCAGAACGAGGAAAACGCGACGAAGAGAGCCGCAAAATGTCATTGTTTCAGTCTCTCTACTCCAATATTTTTACAGGATATTCTTTTTATCCAAGTATTTTCCCCCAATAGCTATATAAATGGCTTGAGAAGGACCAGGCAGCCCGTCGAGGGGGAACTATTCACAACGAGGAAAACGAGACAAAGAGAGCGGCAAAATGTCATTGTTTCTGTCTCTTTACTTCAATATTTTTACAGGATATTCTTTTTATCCAAGTATTTTCCCCAATTGCTAAATAAATGGCATGGTCATGACAAATAACAGTCTTGTGCTGAATGGAATATTAAATAATAAAAATGCATTTATTCAGGACGACATGGCAAAATTACTCCATAATGGTCAAAACTGTCGACTTCACCTTTACTGTCGCACCTCCCGAACGATATTTTATGACACCTAAATCGGACATATGTCATTTCCCTTCCCCGGCTTCGGAGAATGTAAACAAACCAGAAGGCGTGACAGCTAGCCGACATGCTAACCCGAACCGAGTGATGTTTCAAAGTCTTCGAAGCAGAAAATCACACATAACTATCCTGGATTATTTGACATGACGACCCGGTTGTCGATTGTCTTTGCGGATCGGCAAACCGCCCGGCGGAGCGCAATTTACAGTTCGTTCCCCGGAGGAGGGTGGCTGGAGTTGTGCAGCAAACGTGCTGCTGCTAATGAGCATTAGGAGAGCTTTTTACATGCCTGTCAATGATCAAACGTAAGTAGTCCTTCATTTAAAGAAAGTTTGTAGTGTTTACTTTGTAATCGCTGTATTCGTATTTGACATAATACAAAACAAGATGTTTACTCACTTCCTCGTAAGTCCAATGGTCCCACAGTAAATATCCACGGTGAATGGGAACCTTTTGAAACTCCAAAAAGGCGCATACGCCTCTCTCTCATACAGAATGATTTTTCTGCAGCCGTTTGGCTGGCGTGATGTGAAAAATAAACGTATTAATCCGCAAAATCAGCTGAATCCTTCGTCCTCATACACAACAGTACACTGTAGCGTGAAGAGGACATCTTCTACCGTACACCTCACAGCGCCCTCCTCCTCAATGCAAGACCGAAGCCGGAAGTCACTCATTTTCATGGCGCGGGATTCAAAAAACTAAATAAAAATTGCGATCGCTTCCACACACATCCAGCGGCCCATATCAATCAGGGGCATAAAATACCGCGTGTATTATGAAATAAACATGCTTTTTCGTGTCACAGGCACTTTAAACTCGCAATTCAGTTTGACTTGAAGGTAGTTCGTTAGTGTGTCCAATTATAAATTAAAAAGGTCAGTTGATAAAGTGAAGTTACTGATGCAATCTTTGAGTCAGGGAACATTTCTTTTGCTAATTCTGTGCAGTGATCAGCAATAGTTGCAGGCAAATTGTGTTCGGCAACAAATTTGCAGAATAAAATCTCCGCTTTCGTCACTTTTCATTCAGCAGACTTCATCTTTATGACCAGTGTTGTTAATCTTACTTTTAAAAAGTAATTAATTACAATTGCAAATTACTTCTCCCAAAAAGTAATTGAGTTAGTAACTCAGTTACCTGAATGTAAGAGTAACTAGTTACTTGTCAAAGTAACTGGTGTAACCTTTTATGTTTTTTTGTTTTGTTTTGTTTTTTTTCATTAAAAAAACAACATCAACAAAAAACATAGTAACCTTTGCTATGTTTGGAAGTCATTTAATGTTGTGAATCAACTGTTGTTAAAATTGCTCCCGTTTTTGCTTTAGTTCCCTTCTGTCTACTTTCGACATGTGAAAATTTAAAAACTGTTTCATCATTTAAAGATGGATTCAAGTCAAGATTTTGCTGATTTAGGAGTATTTTAGATAAAAAGTTAGTTAGGTTCACTAGGAAGGTTCTCTATAACGGAGCCTTTCTGAGAAGTCTACTGCTTTAAAATGGCGGCTGTTTACTAACGCCGCCGAGTCCGTCATTTCACATGTAGTACTATAAGCATGTGATATCTAGGCGTAGATTGTAGGCTGTCAGCTACAGTCAGGAAATATTGGAGTCACCTAGCCTAGTATCGCGTTTGCTACAGCGTCACAACAAACACTCTTCTCTCTCTGTGTCTCTGACTTTTCTCGCGTCATTCAACCAACGTAGTAACGCATAGTAACGCACATTGTCTCGTTGCCGAAACGGTGACAAAATCCGAACAGAGAAAAAAAAACTTTCGGCGTACACATTTAAAAATCAGTGCTCACTTGTACAAATTATGCCGAAACCGTACAACTTGACAGGTACGGGTAGGTACTGTCAGAGTTGGCATGTATTTCAGATGCCCCGAGTTATGTTGGGAACAGTGGCGGAACAAATGTGAACAGGGCCTGGAGGGCGATGAGCATCAACGGGACCCAGAGGCGGACTCGGGTGAGGGGTTGGGGGGAAGAGTGGCCCAGGAGTCATTGAAAGCCTGTTGTTCTAATACATCAAGCATGTTTTTGTTGTTGTTTTTTAAAAATTGAACCATATACACACAAAACAAAGCACTCAAGTATCAACATCAAATGCAATAATAGTCTGAGCATAATCCAGCAAACAATAGCAACGACAACAACAACCACAACAACAAAAAACAACAAACACAAAAGAAAACAAAAAAGCAACAAATTTTCTTTTGAGAGAGAACTTTGTAAAACAACTTAAATTGTTTGAATAAAGAAAACTGATGAAGGGCCTTCCCATCAATCATATTCAAGGCTTTGCAAAAGATAGAAAAATCATTTCTCCGGTGAGCAATACATGGTTTGGTTTTCAAAAATATACACTTATGAATAAAAAACTCCTTCATAAGCAATATCACATTACATAAAATTTTAAATTCTTATCTTTTTGATAAACACCAAACAAAATGGTTTCTTCTGTCAGGGACCAATCAATGTTTTTAGATTGCAGCGAAGTCTTTGATTGACTCCAGAAGGAAGTAACAACATTGCAGTGAAATAATATACTATATGACAGGGTTTCCCCTACTCATAAGAGATTGTGGTGCCCCGCCACAACAAATTATACGCCACCACGCCTTGCAAATAAAATGTTTTTTTTAAATTAAAAAAAAAACTTTTTTAAGACCGTTTCAAACTAGGGCAGCCGAATGTGAAGGGTTCAGCTGCAAACTACAACCCCTAGCAAAAAGTATGGAATCACCAGTCTCGGACTAGCAGTCACTCAGATTTTATCATGTAGAACAAACTTGGATAAAAAGCTTGAAAAAAATAATAAATTAGTTCAAAAGTGCAACTCTTTAGCATTCAGAAACACTAAAAGAAAAAAAAACATTGTAGTGGTCAATAAGTGTTACTTTTATAGAGCAAGTGCAGGGAAATTAATATAGAATCACTCCATTCTGTGGAAAAATATATGGAATCATGAGATAAAAACCAAAACACATCTCTAGTATTTAGTTGCACCACCCCTGGCTTTTATGACAGCTTGCAGTCTCTCTGAGGCATGGACTTGGTGGCATCGTACAACAGAGTAGTTACGTGGTGCGTCATTCTCTATAGGATCCACTGCAGGTAAAATAAGCATTTAATCATGAAGGCTAATTATGTATTTGTAGCCAACTTAGTCATTTTGATAATAGGCTAATATAGCTAATATTGATATATATATATATATATATATACAGCCAGTGTTGCTTTCATTATAAGGCTTATACAAGGCTTTTAATTTTTTGCGGCTCCAGACATACTTTATACGTTGTTTTTTTTTTTTTTTGGTCAAATATGGCTCTTTCAACATTTTGGTTTGCCGACCCCTGGCCTACGAGATGTAACTATTGCTACGAGAAAAAAAGTCGTTTTATCATGTAGGGTAATGTAGCTGTAATCAGCTGCGCATTGTACATACATGTACCGTAGCTGAGACCTTCGACATTAGCCTGGCTAATGAAATATTTCAAATATATCATTGTTATGGTTCTTCCTGGGGGAAAAAACGTGGGGGAAAAAAATTGCAGTGGCACGACATGGTGAGGCCGTCCAGCCCACCACCACAGCTTAAAAAAAATCCAAGGGGAAACCCTGTATAATTAAAATTTTCTACGTCCACATCACAAAAAGTACAATTATTCGCTTCAAAATCAAATTTCAATCTTAAAAATTCCTTTGTTGAGTAAATTTTGTTCAAAATTTTGAATTGAGCCTCTTTAGCTTTAGGAGGCACAGGAAATGACAGATAATTCTTTCGTATATTCTTAATCTTATCCATCTCAACTTGTTTCAAAATATATATTCTCTTAATTGGATCCGGATAATATTCATTTATCAACAATTTCCTGATAACTTTGTGATTGTAATCCCAAAAATCCTGCCCTCAATGTATAATTTCCTCAAATTTTGGGAGACTCGAGAGTTTTAAATATCCTCCTTCACCATTGCTTTTAATGCCATTGGGGTTGCATTTGTTAACTTTGTAAAATCTTATTGTATTATTGCTTTACAAATTTTATTGACAACATTTTACTGGCAAAGTCTTAATTTTAAATTCATGTATATATGTGTGTGTGCGTATATATACTGTATATATAATAGGGCTGTCAAAATGATCGCGTTAACGGGCGGTAATTAATTTTTTAAATTAATCACGTTAAAATATTTGACGCAATTAACGCACATGCCCTGCTCAAACAGATTAAAATGACAGTAAAGTGTAATGTCCGCTTGTTACTTGGTTTTTGGTGTTTGGCGCCCTCTGCTGGCGCTTGGGTCCAACTGATTTTATGGGTTAGTACCATGAGTGAGCATGGTGTTGTAATTATTGACGTCAACAATGGCGAGCTACTAGCTTATTTTTGATTGAAAATTTTACAAATTTTAATAAAATGAAAACATTAAGAGGGGTTTTAATACACAATTTCTATAACTTGGACTAACATTTATCTATTAATAACTACAAGTCTTTCTATACATGGATCACTTTAAGAGAATGATAATAATGTTAATGGCATCTTGTTGATTTATTGTTATAATAAACAAATACAGTACCTATGTACTGTATATATCCGTCTTGTGTCTTATCTTTCCATTCCAACAATGATTTACAGAAAAATATGGCATATTTTAGAGATGGTTTGAATTGCGATTGATTGCGATTAATTAATTTTGAAGCTGTAATTAACTCGATTAAAAATTGTAATCGTTTGACAGCTTTAATATATACATACATACAGTGTATCACAGAAGTGAGTACACCCCTCGCATTTCTGCAGATATTTAAGTATATCTTTTCATGGGACAAAACTGAATAAATGACAAATTGACACAATGAAAAGTAGTCTGTGTGCATCTTATATAATAATTTCTTTTCCTGTCAAAATATAGCCATTCATATCTAAACCCTGGCAACAAAAGTGAGTACACCCCATAGTGAAAGTTGTCAATATAAACATACAACATGTCAACTGTCAAAATTTTGTGTGGCCACTGGCCACCACTATTATCCTGAACTGCCTTAACTCTTTTGGACATGGAGTTGACCAGAGCTTTATAGGTTGCCACTGGAATGCTCTTCCACTCCTCCATGACGACATTGCGGAGCTGCTGGATATTTGAGACTTTGCGCACCTCCACCTTCCACTTGAGGATAACCCAAAGATGTTCTATTGGGTTCAAGTCTGGAGACATGCTTGGCCAGTCCATCACCTTTACCCTCAGCCTCTTCAGTAAAGCAGTGGTCATCTCGGAGGTGTGTTTGGGGTCATTGTCATGCTGGAACGCTGCCCTGCGACCCAGTTTCTGGAGGGAGGGGATCATGCTCTGCTGTAGTATTTCACAATACATGTTGGAGTTCATGTTTCCCTCAATGGAATGTAACTCTCCAACACCTGCGGCACTCATACAGCCCCAGACTATGACATTCCCACCACCATGCTTGACTGTAGGCATGACACGCTTATCTTTGTACTCCTCACCTGGTCGCCACCACACATGCTTGAGACCATTGGAACCAAACAAATTAATCTTCGTCTCATCGGACCGTAGGACATGGTTCCAGTAATCCATGTGCTTTGTTGACATGTCTTCAGCAAACTGTTTGCGGACTTTCTTGTATACAGTCTTCAGAACAGGCTTCCTCCTGGGGTGACAGCCATGCACACCAGTTTGATGTAGAGTGCTGCGTATGGTCTGAGCACTAACAGGCTGACCACCCACCTCTTCCATCTCTGCAGCAATGCCTGTAACGAGTCACATGACATTTTGGAGGGAAAATGACAAGCAGTGCTCAATTTGGACATTTAGGGATGTACTTTAAAATAAATGAACTCTATTATATAAGCTTCACACAGACTACTTTTCATTGTGCCAAAGTATCATTTTGTCAGTGTTGTCCCTGAAAAGATTTACTTAAATATCTGCAGAAATGTGAGGGGTGTACTCACTTTTGTGATACACTGTACATAAACACCCGGTCTTTGTGGTGGCACGGGCTTGGTTCCGTATCTGCCTTCATGAACATGTCCTCCTCCCATGTCGTGATGATGGCAGATGGATGCAGCATTTCCAAATTGTGTTTTTGGAGGGATTTTGATGAGTAATGTTACTCCAGCTCTAATGTTGTTTTAATGGAGAAAATCATGAGAAGAAATACGGAAGTACCTCGGAAACCTGTCTATATACAAATTTATTGCTTCAAATAAGTCTGTCAAGCTTATTTTCAGCTTCATGAAAGGCTAGCTATTTTTCTTATTTCAGGGAATATAAGTGAATAAAATCTTCTTGAAACACAGGCAGATAATTTCACTTATTTCTAATGTATTTACACTGAAAACAAGGGAATTTTTTTAAAGTGTTTTTTTTTTTTTTTTAAATTTAAATTTGTTTTTTTTTTTTAATTACGTCAATCTCTAATTCTTCTCTTAACGCTTCCCTTTCGTCTAGCTGGGGAGTTCCTCTGACTATCACGGTAGCAGCTGTGTGCCTCAACAAGATTGGCTACACAGCGTCTGAGGTGTCAGTGGGTTGGTGCTGGATTAGAATCCACACCTCTGACCGTGTCCTGTGGATGCTGCTAACTGGAAAGATCTGGGAATTCTTGGCCTACCTCACGCTCCCTGTACTTTACATCCTCATCAAGAGGCACATCCACACAGCGGTGAGGACCTAACGAGAAGTTTATCGGTGCTACAAAAGTACTTTCAAAAATGAACGTCACAGATGACTTTAATGGATAGTGAGTATCCGAAAGTCATTTATTTACTATCTTGTGTCCGTTCGTACCACAGCATGCAGCGCTTTCCGAGTACCGTCCACTCGTCTCCAATAGGACTGCGTCGTACTCCTTCTCGTCCATGGCGGATATGAAGCTGACTCTCATTCCCATTATCTTTATTGTGTTGCGCATTTGGAGCACCATCCGCTTCATTCTGTTGCTGGTTGGATCCCCGGCAAGACTGAACCCTGTGCTGGTGACGCTACATGTAAGTGGAGATAACTTTTGTACAATTCAAGAATTCTTGCAGTGTTGTTTTTGGCAGCCCTTTTAATTTGTTATCTTCGTCTTTTGGACGAAAATACTGATTAGTCTTAGTCATATTTGAGTCATTTTAATATGTTTTCGTCTGTAACATTCAAGTTTTTGTCCAAAAATAAAGGTTTCCAACAATTTCGAATGAACGTAGACAGACGAGCAAATATTGTAGCATCTACAAGGACAACGCCAACTTGGTGATAATAATACAGTACACTCTCGGCAGGAAAAGCAGTACATTTTCAAATAAACCCACCTGGAAGCCATGAACCTTAAGTAAAAAAAAATGTTCGAGCGTTTAACACTGGAAGTCTGGTATGCTTTTTGCTTTTCTGACAGTCTAGCCAGAAGTTGCAAGCAATCTGTACTTCCCAGTTCCCAGCTCATTTATCAAACAAAATAGCTGAAGTAACTGGCTCTCCTTCAGACTTACTAACCAGAAAAGCCAAGTGGCTCTGCTTTAGACTGGCCAGTGTTTTTAAGAGGACGCTCACCATTCTGAAGCTAATGCAAATGTGAATGCCACGCTAACGCTAGGAGGTGTGAGGGTTTTTGGATTTCCAAAAGATCCTTGTTCACCGCGATGGCCAAAACAAGTCGGAACACCGAGGAACCATTAGACGGACAAGGAAGTGAATAAGCTTCGTGTTTTATATTATGTCAAATACTGGGATCATGTCAAACGTTTTAATAAGTAGGTGGCTTGCATTTTGTGTGCATTTTGCATACTACTCCTGTTTTGTTCACATTTTCGGTAATTCGTTCAGGCCCCATTTCTCCCGCTGTCGTTTCACCTCTTCCAGAGAAAGTCCTGTGCTCTCATTGACGCAGAAAAAACAGTAAACTTCCTCCACACTCTTCTGTCCCCGGTGACGAGCACTGCCTGCCCACCGCCGTGGGCTGGCTGATCGGAAAAGTTAATAAACCCCGCTGCCATGTGTGACATAAGTTAGGGTAGTTATGTGTGATTTGTCATTTTCGGCGTTTCCCGTTATCTCCCCAGCGATGAGCACTGCCTGCCTGCCGCCGTGGGCTGGCCGATCGGTGAAGTCAATCAACCTCGTCGCCATGTGTGACATAAGTTAGGGTAGTTTTGTGTGATTTGTTATTTTCTGCGTTTCCCATTCTCTGCCCGGCGACGAGCACAGCCTGCCCGCCGCAGAAAAAAATTGGAAACGGCGCTTGGTTTGGGTTAGCTTGTCGGCTTGCTGTCACGCATCCTGTTTTGTTTACGCTCTTTCCTCCGTTTCCGAAGCCGGGGAAATGACAAAAGCCTGACTAACTCCGGTGGCATAAAATACCGTTCTTATGCAGTAATTTTGCCCTGTCGTAATGAATAAATTCCTTTTTATTATTTCATATTCCATCCATCCATCCATTATCTTCCGCTTATTCCGGGGTCGGGTCGCGAGGGCAGCAGCTTTAGCAGGGAAGCCCAGACTTCCCTCTCCCCAGCCACTTCAGCCAGCTCCTCCGGCGGGATTCCAAGGCGTTCCCAGGCCAGCCGAGCGACATAGTCTCTCCAGCGTGTCCTGGGTCGACACGCTGGAGAGACTGTCAAATTCCATTTAGCACAAAACTGTTATTTGTCATGCCCATACCATTTATTTAGCAATTGGGGAAAATACTTGGATCAAAAGAATATCCTGAGATTGAAACGATGACATTTTGCTGCTCTCTGTCGCAATTTTCCTCGTTCCTAATCGTCCCCCTCAACGGGCTGAATTCTAAATCAGAATTCTGAAATCGTGACCCTGCTGACGTCATCCTCCAGCTAGGAACGCTAGAGCGCTATAATGACAGGCGGGGCTAAACGACAGATTAAAAGATTCATTTCTTGTCATCTGCGTTTTGCCAAATTGTTGTATATAGTCGAATCGTCTCAAAATATATGATTTAATTCACATAATAATGCTATTTAAGATTTTTTTTTAATGCCGTTACAGCCACTTTAAAATTCTTACATTTAACTTGAGGAAACCTGTAGGAACCTTGTAAAACTGTCTTAATTTTTTTTTAATTTCTGTCTTCTGTGCTTTACCAACAGGGTATTGGCAACACGTCGCAGGGAGCAGCCAACTGCATCATGTTTGTGTTGTTCACTGCGCCCGTCCGCACACGCCTCTTCGCTTTGCTCTGCTGCTGCCGTGCAGACTCATTGGAGCCTCAGCAAGCGCGGGATGGTAAGCCCGGGCCAACGCGAGGGTTAAATGACCAGAGAGAGGACGACGTCACCAGCGTCACACACACTGATAGGTGATGATTGACTCACTGGAAGGTGTCGTGTGAACATCCACACGTCAGGAACTTTTTTTTCTTGTGTGATTAAAGAAATCACACCTTTGAGTTGATTTCAACAAATGGAATTAATTGATCTACACCGTGGACTACATCGAAGGAAGAATCTTATTCAGTTTCGTCAAGTATTTGTGGAGCAAAATATGTGCCTTCGTTGTCACTGTTACCGAATGTAATGAGTATGGTACTGTATATCTTGGAGGTTAAAAAAGCTGCAACAATGAACTCATTGTTGTCATGCCACTGTTTTGCCAAACGTTAGGCATTATGAATAACTTGTTAGTAAGTGTTTTACTCTTTCAGGGACCGTCAAAATAGATTGGACGTTTATTGCCGTCAATGTCAGCCAAAGAGTTGAGCTATGTGACGTCACAAAAAAATAAAACTCCCATAGCAAAATGATTTTTTTTTTTTTTTTTTGTCATTGTTACTGATTCAGCAGTGAGGATCATTCTGTTCAAGGTAGGTCTGGAGGGCTCAAATCTTATGTAATTGAAATTTGCTATGTTCATGATAAATGGCAATATTTTGTTTAGTACTCTCTTTGACGGGATCAATCCCGTTTATCAGCTCTCCTTCCTCCGAATCCATGTCCCCTCTTTCTGGAGGCTCCTCATCAGACTCAGAATAATTTACTACTTGTACTCACCTCTACGGACTGGATGGTCTTCTCCTGGTGTTCTACACCTTCTTCTACCCTTGCCTTATCATTGCGATGCTGTATTTCCAGTATAATTGTGACCAAAATTATTTATTCCAGCAGAGAGAGGATATAAAACTTCGCAGACGCCAACTTCAACTGGATTTTTTCAATCGCCTCAGAAAAAACCCGGGAATTTAGTTATGACAGGACAGTGCTGCCATCCGGTGTTGAATGAAAGAGCTACTATTAGTCTCTATACTGGGCAAAAATGACGTCTTTATGACGAGTACAGCAGATGTTATGTTGCCTGGTACACCAGACTCACCGCTGTTCCAGCTATTGAGTCTGGCCACCATTCAGCGGATACAATTTCCAGGGCGGAGCAAGCCACAGCAAACAGACAGCGGAGTGGACCAATCAGCGACGGGCAGACGTGACGTTAGTAAAGCGACGAGGGCAGGACGGAGGACTTGCGCACGGAAGGAAACATACGAGGAGAGCGGAGTTTATTCAACATGGCTAGCGCGAGACAGACTTGTCACTGACTCGTCTCGATGTGTTTTTGGTAATTTAAAACTGATTTTACCGTTCATTGGAACATATTCTCAGCTCTCCTGTTCACCATCTGTGTTGTTGTGGAGACGACTTCCGACGCGCAAGAGTGACGTTGCTCGTTAAGAATACGTCACGCAAATAAACGAATCTGATTTGTCGATTGATTTTGTACCTGCTCGAGAGGCCGTTAATGGGCTGGGTCCCAGACTTTTATCTCAGTGTTTGAAAAAAACAGGGAGAACAGTCTGGCCGTGCCAGGCAAGATGTTATGGCACACAGAAATCAAGAGGACGCTGTCATTCCCGACTGTACAATGCGGAGTGTGTAGTGTTAAATATTCCGTAAAGTAACAGTATTAAAAATAATTCAAATTGACAAATTGATATCAGGTCACTTCCTGTTGATTCAGCTGCAAATAAGTATTTGAACACCTGAGAAAACGAATGTTATTATTTGGCACAATAGCCTTTGTTTGCAACGACAGAGATCAAACGTTTCCTGTAGTTTTTCACCAGGTTTGCACACACTGCAGGAGGGATCTTGACCCACCAGCATACCTGTCAACCCGAGGCCGTTGGCAATCTTACAAATACTGACGTATGCCCTTACAAATTGGTGACTAATCTTACAACGTCGTATATAGCTTGCAATATGAAACAAAAATAAAACTCCATTTTTAAAATAATATGAATTTATTGGTAATATTGTATCATATACCGTAATGTGGTGCAATCAAAGAACAATCAAGATCTTCAGCTACATCATGATTACTAAAATTTAACAGGGACTTTTGTTATAATTGTATGTAGCACTTTTGGCAATTTCTATCATGTCTTGATGGCTGCACTTCATGGCACTTCAGCTCGCAATTCAGTTTGACTTGAAGGTAGTTAATTAGTGTGTCCAATTATAAATTAAAAAGGTCAATTGATAAAATTAACTGCAATCTTTGAGTCAGGGAACATTTCTTTTGCTAATTCTGAGAAGTCATCAGCGATAGTTGCGGGCAAATTGTGTCCGGCAACAAATTGGCAGAATAAAATCTACGCTTTCGTCACTTTTCATTCTGCAGACTTCATCTTTATGACCAGTGTTGTTGATCTTACTTTAAAAAAGTAATTAATTAGTTACAAATTACTTCTCCCAACAAGTAATTGAGTTGGTAACTCAGTTACCTGAATGTAAGAGTAATTAGTTACTTGGCAAAGTAACTGGTGTTACCTTTCATGTTTTTTTTTTCTTTCATTTTTTCAAAAAAAAAAAAACATAGTAACCATTGCTATGTTTGGAAGTCATTTAATGTTCTGAATCAACTGTTGTTAAAATTGCTCCCGTTTTTGCATTAGTTCCCTTCTGTCTACTTTCGGCATGTAAAACTTTTAAAACTGTTTCATCATTTAAAGATAGATTCAAGTCAAGATTTTGCCGATTTAGGAGTATTTTTGAGCAAAAGTTACTTGGGTTCGCTAGGAAGGTTCACTACAACAGAGCCTTTCTGAGAAGTCTACTGCTTTAAAATGGCGGCTGTTTACTAACGCTGCCGAGTCTGTCATTTCGCATGTAGTTCTATATGCATGTTATATGTAGGCGTAGATTGTAGGCTTTCAGCTATAGTTAGGTAATATTGGAGCCACCTAGCCTAGTATCGCGTTTGCTAGAGCGTCACAACAAACACTCTTCTCTCTCCGTGTCTCTGACTTTTCTCGCGTCAGTCAACCAACGTAGTAACGCATAGTAACGCACATTGTCTCGTTGCTCAAACGGTGACAAAATCCGAACGAAGAAAAAAAAAACGTAATGCATGAAAAACGTACATGTTTTGAACGTACAGTGTACACATTTAAAAATCAGTCCTCACTTGTACAAATTACACCGAAACCATACAACTTGACAGGTATGTATATTGCCCATAGTTAGCTGGGATTGGCTCTAGCGCCACCGTGACCTTTGTGAGGATAAGCGGCTAAGAAAAACAATGAATGAATTAATAGGTTTTATACATGCATTAGGCTGCTGCATTGCACTGGAACAAAGCATAAATGAGAAACTGATTTCCATTTAAAATTGTATTTTTTCACTGGTATACAAAATTCCATCCAAAACTCAATTTATTTTTTATATTTCCTCAAATCTAAAAGCAAAACCTGAATTTTAACTATATAAGAACATATGATGTACTTTAAAATTGAAGATAAAATAAATATTGACTTTTTTTTTTAATAATAAAGATTTGAGTAACATACATTAAGAAAAGTACAAATGACTTACGGTATTCACATTGAAATGGAATATATTTCGAGGACAAAGCAAACATTGACTTTTTTAATTATAAGGAAATAAAGAAGTAACCATACATAAATGAACAAAAATAAGTTCAAAGTGCACATTACATTGGAAGATGGTCTGAACCACTCAAATAAAATAAAATAAAATAAACCTCATTCAACTCTTTCCTTACGCAAAGATCTGATCAATTTTCCGTTGCATTGCCCCATTAATTCAACAAGCTTTTTTCCCCCCTCCATTTGTTGTTCATAAAAAGGTGCATTTCAACCAACTACAGCGAACTATCCATGCTGATCACATGTCAGTTCCCCAATATCTCACAGTACAGGGCCCAAGTCATCCTTTCTTTAATACAGGGCACTTGCCCTGTCCCATGCACAGAAAAACACCCCCAAAGCATGATGCTACCACCCCCATGCTTCACAGTAGGGATGGTGTTCTTGGGAATAGTACTCATCAGTCTTCTTCCTCCAAGCATGGTTAGTGGAATTAAGACCAAAAAGATATTTTGCTCTCATCTGACAACAAAACTTGCTCCCATGACTCTCTTGGCATCATCCAAATGGTCATAGGCAAACTTAACTAAGGCCTTGACATATGCTGGTTTAAGATGGGGAACCATTCGTTCCATGCATGATTTCAAGCACTTATGTCTTAGTGTATTATGAACAGTAACCTTGGAAACCGTGGTCCCAGCTCTTTTCAGGTCATTGACCAACTCCTTTCATGTAGTTCTGTGCTGATTTTTCACCTTTTTTTTAGGATCACTGAGACCTCACGAGGTGATATCTTACATGGGGCTCCACTATGATTGAGACTGCATGTTTAGCCTCTTCCATTTTCTAATGATTAATCCAACAATGGACTTTTTTTCACCAAGCTGCTTGGTAATTGCTCCGTAGCCCATTCCAGCCTTGTGGAGGCGTATAATTTTGTCTTTGGACAGCTCTTTGGTCTTGGCCATGTTAGAAGTTTTCCTGATTGTATGGGGTGGACAGGTGTCTTTATGCTGCCATCGACCTCAAACAAGTGCATCTGATTCAGTATAAGACATGGAGTGGAGGTGGACTTTTAATAAGCAGACAAACTGGTCTTTCAGGGGCAGAATTCTAGCAGATAGACTGGTGTTCAAATACTTATTTGCAGCTGTATCACACAAATAAATTGTGTAAAAAAATCATGCAATGTGATTACTGGATTTTTCTTTTGAGATCATCTTTCTCACAGTGGACATGCACATACGATGAAAATTTCTGACTCCTCCATGATTTCTAAGTGGGAGAACTTGCGAAATAGCAGGGTGTTCAAATACTTATTTTCTTCACTCTATACTATTCATAGCAATCTTTTTGTGTTGTGACAAGTATGACGCCTTAGTCAGATGGCTATTCCACTCTTGTTCTTTATTTGGTACAACCTGTGTTCTTGCCTAATGATATGTTGCAACACGGTTGTGTTTGATGCGTCACAGAACAATATCATCACTGTCATCATGGTCAAGATGCATGACCAATGATCACATGCCATTCTTCCTCCTTGAAACCAGAGCTTTTCTTTCGGAGCTTCACAGAGAATTGGCCCTGCATTCTGACTCCTGATTGGTTGACAATATAGTGTATTACAAAAGTGAGAACACCCCTCGCATTTCTGCAGATATTTAAGTATATCTTTTCATGGGACAAGCACTGACAAAATGATACTTTGACTCAATGAAAGTAGTCTGTGTGCAGCTTATATAATAGAGTTAATCTATTTTCCCCTCAAAATAACTCAAAATATAGCCATTAATACCTAAACCCCTGGCAACAAAAGTGAGTACACCGCATGGGAAATACGTACATCCCTAAATGTCCAAATTGAGTACTGCTTGTCATTTTCCCTCCAAAATGCCATGTGACTCATTACAGGAGTGCTGTCAGCATTGCTGCAGAGATTGTAGAGGTGTGGGGTCAGCCCGTTAGTGCTAAGACCATACGCCATACTCTACATCAAATCGGTGTGCATGGCTGTCACCCCAGGAGGAAGCCTCTTCTGAAGACGGTACACAAGAAAGACTGCAAACAGTTTGCTGAAGACATGTCAACAAAGCACATGGATTACTGGAACCATGTCCTATGGTCTGATGAGACGAAAATTAATTTGTTTGGTTCCAGTAGTCTCAAGCATGTGTGGCGGCGACCAGGTGAGGAGTACAAAGATAAGTGTGTCATGGCTACAGTAAAGCATGGTGGTGGGAATGGCCAGGCTATTCAGTTGCGGTTGAAAAAAAGCGCGGTCAGCCCGATCACGTGATCAGATCGGGACATCCCTAGTTTTTATACAAATTTGCTTCTGAAGTGGGGGCAACTACATGGAGGCGTTCATCCTCCTGTTAGTACTTAGTCTTTCAGGATCAATAGCATGTTTGAGAAAATGGAGAAGTGAGGTCAGTTAATGCTGATGAGGATGCTTTTGTTTCTGTTTTTGTCCTTGAGGGCCATTACGCATTGTGTTGAGTCCAGGGACAAATCCACTGTGTCAGCTTTGAGTCTTGGCTGACATTGAAGGGGCTCCAACGTGTCGAGGCACTTCATGAGGGGATTTTCAGCAGATGGCCTGCTGCTCACTCATTTTTATTAAAGCCAAAGCCAAGGAGGAGCACACCGATTATCCTGATTATTTTGTCATTTATTATTTGATATTTTTTTCATTCTTGTATCAATGCACACGTTTTTTTCCCATAAAAACAATATTTCAATGACCTTTAAACATGTAATTCTTTTTATTTTCATTTTGTCACTCCTTCTCCTTCCATGGTAATAGGTAACCTTATTGTTTTTAAAAAATACAGCGATCCCTCGCTATATCGCACTTTGCGCCGTCAGTCCTTTGCAGATTTTTTTCAATTATAAAAAATTAGAAGGATCTCTACCGTTTGTGTATGTGTGTATCCCAGCATCCTCTTCATTCGCCCCTCGAGTTCCGACAGCTCTACATGAGTGTATTGACTTTTATTCTTTATTCTTGTTTTTTGTTGTTGTTTTTTTTGTACATTATTCACAACTCAGATTGTATGCTTATTGTGCAATAAACTAATTAAAACATGTATTTGTTCCATGTTTTGATGCATTTTCATGCATTATAAAAGATTTAAGCCTGAATTTTGGGAGGGGCTTGGAACAGATTAGGGCATTTACATGGAAAACGCATCTTTTTCAAGTTACGAAACTACTTTCAGAACAAATTAATTTCGTAAGTTGATGCAAAACTGTACATACAAGCAGGGCTGTTCCTGACCAATTTGGTACCGTAGGCAACATATTTGTTGCCCGCCCCCCCATTTTCACCACATATATTTAAACACTCACACTGAAAAAGCACATTATCTCTTTGTAATTTATTATATAAAAAAAGACAACAACGAATAAGTGCAGAAATTAAAAGAAAAATACTCTAATAACTATTCAAAAGCACCAATAAAAAAACACTTTAAAAAAATGAATAAAATAAATTACAATTGTTATTACAATATGATTAACACCCACCCACACAAACCTATATAAAGACACACGGAACACTTTGAAATGCAACTTTTTTTTTCACCTTGACCTATAAGCTAACTCACCTTGTCTTCACTGATGCAAAAGCATCTTTTGCACTTTCATACGACAGTTGTTTTGGAAGGTGCACTTCTTTCTTGGACTTGGTGGGCTTGGACTTGGTGCTGATGTGGATAAGTTCGCTGTAAAAGATGGCCCAGGATTTACAGAGGTAGAAGGAAAATATTTCAGAAGAGCATCTACAAAGAGAAGAAAGTGGAATGTTACATTATATTAATCAAATAGCGGTTGATTGTGAAACCAGCATGAAATAACCATAATAGCACCTAAATTCTTCCAGCCTACTGTACCTGTCTATTGGATCCAGCCACTATCTATGATGGGCGTAGTTAAAAGAAAATAAATTCTTGAAGCACTGCAACTACACAGGACTATCCAATAATAATAAATTAAATAATATATGATAGCAAAAATAAATAAATAAATATAATATTCTTTCACATCAACGTGATCACCATTTTAATGAATTAATGACACATTTAATTACAAATGTTTGCATTTAAATCGGTGGCACTTTTAGTGCCCCATACCACAAAACTTTGAAAGTATTAATTGCATATTTATTGGTGTATTTATTTAATTAACCTTTATTTTTAGGCAAGGCAAATTTTTTGAAAAACACAATTTAACACAAGGTAAAAGTGGTTCACGTCACATGAAAATAAGCAAGACAATTTTAGTCCCCCATACACTTTGTCCAAATTTCTCTAAAATGAGAGGTGGAGTAAATTTAACTGAAACTAATCCACAGCTGGCTGAATACTGAAAATATTTCTAAAACAACAGCCCGGCTAATGATACAGTATAATTTTGCTTTAGCAGTAAGTCATATAAACTCTATGTAAATAACCGCTAGCTTGCAGTTGCGCTAAGTATACGTGCTTATGCTGTTGAAAAAATCATCACAACAAACCTCTGTTTTTCTTCACATTTATGCTCTCTTTTTTCTTTTTCTTCTGACCCGGAGGGTTTTTGTCTTTTCATGAAGTTGACTTGTCACCGTAACGTCACTCAATTGTGGAGGCTAAAAATAGCACCTTTAGGTAGCTCGCTGGTCTGCTGGGTGGTGAGTGGGACTAGGGTCTGTGGTGAAATTATTGCATCACAGGAAAAAGTGAAACGGGCAGAAGGCACACTAGAAAAATGATTTCAATATTATATAAATACTTATTACGAACAGTTTGGTTGTTCTTTTGTTTTATTGTTTTGTATAATTTTTTTAGTACTGCTATCATCAAATATTATTTTAATATTTTTTTTGACGCCCTTTTGGACGCTGCTGCGCCCTAATGCATTTGCCTAACTCACCTTATGGGTGGCACGGGTCTGCATATAAGCAGTGCTTAATTTATAAATCATAAGGTGCCGGAACGCAAAGTACATATGACAGCGCAGGGATGACGAGACGGGCACAGGTCCCGGAACACACACAGAAAATGGTGCTGAAAACAACACGCAAATGCCCACTTGCCATGCTGTTGGACTTACAAGCCTCAATTTCAGATAATATCCATGGTATAAATGTTATGACAACAATTTACAATTATTTAGGCTATACTCTGCACAGCACGGGCAATTGCCCACATAACCACAAGTGGGACTTACAGTACACAGTCAGCAAATAGTTTCTCAACAGGTCGAACTTGTAAAACATTTTTTAAAATTCTGAGGTTACAATAAATAACACAAATCTCCCATTATTATTATTTATTATAATAACGGGTGGGTTTGAGGAAGCTCTCTGATTGGTCAGTTGCCGTGTATTAATCACGATATAACATGGCAAGATGAGTTATACATGGCCTTGGCCTCATCACCAAATGTATCACTACACCGTTATATTCGTGCCTTGCATCTGTGGTTTACAAACATATTTATCCGTTAATTCATTATACTTCTATAATAATTTGTTCCAACAACAGGTGTAATTATTGTATAGGCCCATGTAAGCAAATAAATTAAAAATAATTCAAAACGGTGTCGCCTACTTTATTGCATTCACCTTCAACTGAGCTGCTGTCCAAACAGTTGTGCATCCCATCGCTGACCTGTTGGTGGATGTCCCACATTCTTCTCCGCTCAGTGCCCGCTCCTCTCCTTCTGAATCTTCCTGTAAGCGAGCTGATGTCGCGGTTCCCGCCTTTTGCTCCGGTGTAGCTTTTCTGACTCGTTTTGAACCATCTTCCTTCTTTTTGAAAAAGAACAGTAAATGCAACTGTCTTTCTGGCATGTTGAAATACCGTTTGATCCTGGCTGCTTGCTCCCTAGATGCCGCAATTTTCCACAGTTGTTTTTTATTTTTATGTCAGGAGCGTGATTTGTTGGTCCAACTTTTCGGTGCATCAACAAATCTCTGACTCTTTCAAATGACGTTAAAGTGCCTGTGACACGAAAAAGCATATTTATTTCATAATACACGCGGTATTTTATGCTCCTGAATGATATGGACCGCTTGGATGTGTGTGGAAGCGATCGCTATATTTATTTAGTTTTTTTAATCCCGCGCCAGGAAAATGAGTGACTTCCGGCTTCGGTCTTGCATTGAGGAAGAGGGCGCTGTGACGTGTACGGTAGAAGACGTCCTCTTCACGCTACAGTGTACTGTTGTGTATGAGGACGAAGGATTCAGCTGATTTTGCGGATTCATACGTTTATTTTTCGCATCACGCCAGCCAAACGGCTGCAGAAAAATCATTCTGTATAAGGGAGAGGCGTATGCGCCTCTTTGGAGTTTCAAAACGTTCCCATTCACCGTGGATATTTACTGTGGGACCATTGGACTTACAAGGAAGTGAGTAAACATCTTGTTTTGTATTATGTCAAATACGAATACAGCGATTACAAAGTAAACACTACAAACTTCCTTTAAATGAAGGACTACTTACGTTTGATCATTGATAGGCATGTAAAAAGCTCTCCTAATGCATTAGCAGCAGCACGTTAGCTGCGTTAGCTCCAGCCACCCTCCTCCGGGGAACGAACTGTAAATTGCTCTCCGCCGGGCGGTTTGCCGATCCGCTAAGACATTCGACAACCGGGTCGTCATGTCAAATAATCCAGGATAGCTTTGTGTGATTTTCCGCTTTGAAGACTTTGAAACATCACTCGGTTCGGGTTAGCATGTCGGCTAGCTGTCACTCCTTCTGGTTTGTTTACATTCTCCGAAGCCGGGGAAGGGAAATGACATATGTCCGATTTAGGTGTCATAAAATATCGTTCGGGAGGTGCGACAGTAAAGGTGAAGTAGACAGTTTTGACCATTATGTAGTAATTTTGCCATGTCGTCTTGAATAAATTGATTTTTATTATTTCATATTCCATTTAGCACAAGATTGTTATTTGTCTTGACCATGCCATTTATTTAGCAATTGGGGAAAATACTTGGATAAAAAGAATATCCTGTAAAAATATGGAAGTAAAGAGACAGAAACAATGACATTTTGCCGCTCTCTTCGTCGCGTTTTCCTCATTGTGAATAGTTCCCCCTCGACGGGCTGACTGGTCCTTCTCAAGCCATTTATATAGCTATTGGGGAAAAATACTTGGATAAAAAGAATATCCTGTAAAAATATGGAAGTAAAGAGACAGAAACAATGACATTTTGCCGCTCTCTTCGTCGCGTTTTCCTCATTGTGAATAGTTCCCCCTCGGCGGGCTGACTGGTCCTTCTCAAGCCATTTATATAGCTATTGGGGAAAAATACTTGCATAAAAAGAATATCCTGTAAAAATATTGGAGTAGAGAGACTGAAACAATGACATTTTGCGGCTCTCTTCGTCGCGTTTTCCTCGTTCTGAACAATTCCCCCTCAATGGGCTGAATAGTAAAACCGATGAGCCCAGTCTACCGCTGACGTCATCCACCTGTTGGGGACGCTAAAGCCCTATAATGGTAGGCGTGGCTAACCGGCAGATAAAAAGACTAATTTCTCGTCATCTGCGCTTTGCTAAATTGTTGTATATAGTCGAATCGTCTCAAAATATGATTCTAATTCACATAATAATGCCATTTAAGACTTTTTTTCTGGTGTCATATGCTCTTTAAATTTTTATCAACAACATTGTTACCGGCATCCCCAAGGAGCCGCTGTCCCGTTTCAGTGTGACCGGCATTGCCAATTTGGCGTAGAAGAAGAAGTGGGCGAGCGTAAGGGGGAGAGAGAGGGAGCAAAAAGGAGAGTTGCGCGAGGGCGCGTTGTTGACTTTCTGACTGTCCCCCGCTGGTTTTTGTTTAGTCAATATAAGTCTCCATGCAACAGCCTTCTGAGGCGTCTCTGTGTTTTTATACACTACACCACCTCCCCGAAGGAAGATCCGGATGTAGGAGCAACGACGAACGAGCCGCGGAAATCGCCGCGCCACATATTATTATTATTTTCTATACATGACAGGTGCCGCCGGATCTGCCCAAATAAGTCCCAGAACACAGGGAGGCTAAAATCAAAAGGTGGTGGATCTTGTTCTGGCAGGATCCGGGACAAATTAACCCCTGCATATAAGGGTTTATTTATTATTTCCCCCCCCCCAAAGAATAATAAAAAGTATGTATCCATAGACTTCATAATGTATTGACATGACACATTCCCCATTCACTGCGTCCGTCCTTCCTGAAGGGGGCTGTCCAACACTCTGCTTCATTTATTTAGCAGTTGGTCACATGCAGCGATCTAACGCCGGATTTAGGTTGAAAAAGTACGAAAGCTATACCGCATACAAACACGAAGGATTGTCTCACGAGTGATTTGTTCGAGGATTCAAGGTAATTATTATATTTTTTGTACCGTGCATTAATTTTGAAACGTTGTGAAAAAAATCAATGGGAGAAATTAGCCGTTTCAGCATTGGCATTATACTTCACAGTATTCATGTAAAATAAATGCTACCTGCATGTTTTTTTTTTTGTGTGTGGTTTTTTTTTGCTTTTAACCAAGAATCGACTCTTTTACGTCCATATCTATTAAGAATTCAGCATTTAAGCATTTATTCACAAGAATTTTCAACGGAAAAAGCTCTTTGTTTACATACGGCGGATGCTAATTTCCTTACTGACTAGCCTCATAGTTCGCAATATTTACGTAAAATAAATGCTACCTGCACGGGTTTTTTGCTTTTGACCAAAAACCGAGACTGTTTTACGTCCATATCTATAAAGAATTCAGGGATTTAAGCATTTATTCACAAGAATTTCAATGTAAAAAGCTCTTTGTGGTGACAACACAGCGTCACAGTGACTTAAAAACTAGTAGCACAATCGGCATATTTACGTAAAATTAATCCTAACTACCCGTTTTTTTTGTTTTTGTTTTTTTTTTGCTTTTAACCAAGGATCGAGACTGTTAGCTTTGATGGAGATAGGCCCCCCATGAATCGGCCCTGTGTCCCGTCAACACATTATTAAGTCTATGATGTATCTCCTTCCATTGCTGCGGATCACTGTAGTTTATAACATTCAAAAAGAATTATTTAGACTGAACCCCAAATGATTTTTTTCTTCTTTAACAAATAAACTAATTTGAGATGTTGGAGGGAAAAAATTAAGGCTCTTATGAGTACTATTCTGATTTTTTTATTACTAATGCAAAGTGTGCACATCCAGTAGATTATGTAACATTGGAGTGTCGTAAGTGTCAGCAATATAAAAGCAATAAACAGTTTTTTTTTTTTCACCTGTGATGATGACACGTTGAAAGGGCACGTTAAAGCCATAGGTGCAAAGTGCACTTTTTCTTATTTGTTTTGACCGCGAGAGACGAGCAGCCATGGCGGAGACTAAAGAATGGGCAAAGCCTGCTGAGACGACTGGGGTAAACCGAGCGTCACACATTCCCTGAATCATGAGCAACGCTCTTGAAATTATTCCTATGTCCTTTGTAGAGATTAACAGGTGTCCTGGCTCTGGCCACACTCATATCTGCATTTGGCTCGTCCTTCCAGTATGGATATAATGTGGCCGTCATCAACTCTCCAGCACCGGTAACTTTGCGAAAAGACACTCTTGTAACAAAACAGAGGTGGGTAGATTAGTCGAAAATTTGACTCAAGAATAGTGTTGCTTCAAAATAATATTACTCAAGTAATAGTGGTCATCCCAAAAAATTGACTCAAGTACAAGTAAAAAAGTATTTGGTGAAAAGAATTCTGAAGTTTCATTGTACGGAGCCCCCGGGGTGCCATGCTAGAAAATAAATAAATAAATAAATAAAATTCATAGCCAATGTGTACTCATAGTTTAGTAATCTCTGGGTACCATCTGTATCCACACTTTAGCAATGACCCTGAAACAGAAGTCACCAATGTATGTATGTATGTGTGTATCTCAAAAAGTTACTCAATGTAAATTTAACAGAGTAGCATTACTCACACCATGTATTGTCATGGATAAAATTATTGGCACCCCTGAAATTTTTCTAGAAAATACCGCATTACTCACAGAAGTTAATGCAATACCGTACCGCACGTAACACGTCTGTGTTTCTACCAAAAAGTTCTATTTTGGTTTCATCTGACCATAACACATTCTCCCAGTCCTCTTCTGGATCATCCAAATGCTCTCTAGCGAACCACAGACGGGCCTGGACGTGTACTGGCTTCTGCAGGGGTACACATCTGGCAGTGCAGGATTTGAGTCCCTGGCAGCGCATTGTGTTACTGATTGTAGCCTTTGTTACTGTGGTCCCAGCTCTCTGTAGGTCATTCACTTGGTCCCCCGTGTGGTTGTGGGATTTTTGCTCACCGTTCTTGTTATCATTTTGACGCCACGGGGTGAGATCTTGCATGGAGCCCCAGATCGAGGGAGATTATCAGTGGTCTTGTATGTCTTCCAGTTTCTAATAATTGCTCCCACAGTTGAATTCTTTACACCAAGCGTTTTACCTATTGCAGATTCAGTCTTCATAGCCTGGTGCAGGTCTACAATTTTGTCTCTGGTGTCCTTCGACAGCTCTTTGGTCTTGGCCATAGTGGAGTTTGGAGTGTGACTGACTGAGATTGTGGACAGGTGTCTTTTATACCGATAATAAGTTAAAACAGGTGCTATTAATATAGGTAACGAGTGGAGCCTCGTTAGACCTCGTTAGACCTCGTTAGAAGAAGTTAGACCTCTTTTACAGCCAGAAATCTTGCTTGTTTGTAGGTGACCATATACTTATTTTCCACTCTAATTTGGAAATAAATTCTTCAAAAATCAAACAATGTTATTTTCCTTTTTTTTTTCCACGTTCTGTCTCTCATGGTTGAGGTTTACCCACGTTGACAATTACAGGCCTCTCTAATCTTTTCAAGTAAAAGAACGTGCACGATTGCTGGTTGACTAAATACTTATTTGCCCCACTGTATATTGCGCACAGTTGAAAAAGGAACTTCAACACAAAGGCTGAGTCAACTTTTATACATTCTAATTGGTGCAAGGTATGATTTCTATATTGCCAGTACCTCTTAATTACCGCAGCAATTTTTAAACAAGCATCACCAACTTCAAATATGATCTACCCACGGTTCTAAAATGGTGCCAATAATTTTGTCGGGCACATTTTTTTTTTTTTGCTTTCTGTGTAAAATTCTGTACATTTCGTTTTTTCCTCTTCAGCTTTTTTGTGTTTTTTCAATGCAAATCCAAAAAATAAACATGTTCATACTGAAAACATTTGTAATTGCATTAATGTCTAGGAGAAATTCTGAATTTTCTGGAAAAATTCAAGGGGTACCAATAATTTTGTCCATGACTGTAACAAAACACAAACTCCCTATTTGATCATGCATTTCTGGCATGTGTTTTGTCTTGCTTCCTTCTCAGTTCATGCAACACTTTTACAACATGACCTTCTTGGAGCGTTACACTACACCCATGGGGGAGAACCTGCTGACTTTTTTGTGGTCGCTGTCCGTGTCCATGTACCCCCTCGGTGGCTTCTTTGGCTCTCTCTTGGTGGCACCGTTGGTCAACAAACTGGGAAGGTAATCGACAGTATAACCTGTACAAACTAATGAGTTCCAGTACGAGTGTTACAGAGACATCTCATCTACTTATGCTATCAGATGACGAGCCTAGTTCGCTAGCCTACTGTTTCCTATTTTCAGTCCTTCTAACAAAGCTAACATCTTTGAAGACACTCATGTCAGTGTTCATAAAACTTCAAATCCTAGCTGATATTAGTGTTAGCATACATTTACAGTATGACTACCAGAATAAAAACTCTCTTAGTCTCTTCTGCTACTCGCCTATGCCTGTATTTTACTACCGTATCGCGGCCCCTCCCGGTACTTGTATTGGTGCGACACTAGTCTGTGACGTGTGCGTGACATCTGTAACACCCTCAATGCAAACGGTATTTGTGTGTCCTCCCAGGAAGGGCACCCTCCTTTTCAACAATATCTTCTCCATCATCCCTGCATTGATGATGGGAGTCAGTGAGCTGGCAAAGTCCTACGAAATCATTATCTTGGCCAGATTCATAGTGGGCATCTGCGCAGGTTTGACTTGTTGAACGCAATCAAGGCCAGAATAAGAATCATTCAAGTACATCCTAAGTTTTGTGCTCTTTTCCGCAGGTCTTTCGTCCAATGTGGTGCCCATGTATCTAGGTGAACTCTCGCCCAAAAACCTAAGAGGAGCCATTGGTATCATACCGCAGCTCTTCATCACTATTGGCATCCTCAGCGCCCAAGTGCTTGGAATCAGAAATATACTGGGCAACAGTACAGGTAGACACGACTATTACTTTTTGGAATTTGACCACCCCTAAGCCTTCCTTGAGCCTTCCTAAGAAGTCTACTGCTTTGAGATGGCGGCTGTTTACTAACGCCGGCGAGTCTGTTATCTCGCATCTAGTTCTAAATACATGCGATATCTACCGTAGCATTATGTGGGCGTAGTTTGTAGCAACTGACTGTTGTTTGTAGTGGCTGTCAGCCGCAGTCAGGTCTTATTGCTTCATGCTGCTGCCGGGTCCTTCCGGGGTCCTACCGTTATACAGCGGTGGCCACAGTTGCCCACACAGATGCCTGATCAAAATCATCATCATCAAAATCCATTTTTTATTGGCTTTTTTTGTTGTTGTTGTTGTTGTTGTTAATTGGCCGATATATTGGCCCGATATATCGGTCGACATCTACCCAAGATGTTTTCGTCTGTAAAATTCAACAGTTTTCATCCAAAAATATGTGCATAAATAAAGGTTTCTCATAAACCTGGAATGAACATTGACAGAGGATCACATACTGTATTTTAGCATCTGCAAGGACAACACCAACTGATGCTAATCTAGTTGCAGTCTGTACAATGATAACAAAGACGTCTATTCTATTCTATTCTATTCTATTCTATTCTATTCTATTCTATTCTATTCTATTCTATTGTAATTCACACTAGGCAGAAAAACAGTACATTGTTTTTAATTAAACCCACCTGGACATCACGAACTGCTTGTAAAAAGACACACAACCCACACACAACGCTTGCCACGCCAAATGCTAAAATGAATGCTAAACGCTATGAGTTAAATTTAATGCGTGTCGATCACTCATCACAGTCCTTGAAAGGCCACAGCAAAATGCATATTCTGTCTTGCCAAGATAAGAAAACAAATCCTACTATGTGTTTCAAAACAAGCAAGCCTGGAGAGGACACAGGTGGGTGTCCTAACTGAACACTGCTACGAAGCAGACTAAATACAGATACAATAAAAAAATGTCACACATTGTGAACATTGTGACAGAAAATATGGCGCATTTTCGTCTGGTCGTCTGAAGAAACTGGCATTCGTCTAGAGAGGTTTTTAAGCTCGTCATCGACAAGAAAAAAAATTGTTCGTCGACGAAATATTTTCATTATCGTCATCCTTGACAAAAACAACAACAATCTCTGCAAAAACGGTCTGGATTCCTGTGTCTTGTTCAGGTTGGACCTTAATGCTAGGCATTACCGGCATCCCTGCCCTGGTGGAACTCTTTCTGCTGCCCTTCTTCCCAGAGAGCCCCAGGTACACGCTCATTCAGAGGGGCGACGAGAAGACAGCAAGGAAAGGTGATTTTAGAAAAATTCCACCTTAGTATGCCACAACATGTGTATAGGAGGCGCGGCTTTCCCTTAGCGTTGCAGAGCCTGCGCGGCAGGGAAGACGTGAGCGAAGAGCTTGAAGAGATGCGTCTAGAGGAGCAGTCAGAGAGGGTGGAGGGTCGCCTGTCGGTGCTGTCCCTTCTGTCCCAGCGGTCCCTTCGCTGGCAGCTGGTCTCTGTCATAGTCATGAACATGGGACAGCAGCTGTCAGGGGTGAATGCGGTGAGACTTGCTTGATTTGTCTTTGAATTTTCAGCACAGACAAAATGACTTGCTTTGAAATGAATCACCCAAAGAGCTAGAGCGCCCTCTAGCGGAAAAAAACATAGTTCTTAGCATGAAATCGAAACGGTCATATCTCCTTTCCATGGTCTATCGGTGCCAAGTAAAAACTGGGAGAGAGCTCGAAAACCTCGCTTTCCACTCAAGTTGACTGTTAGTTTCATTTTTACTGATTGAACTAGGGCTGCAGCTATCGATTATTTTAGTAGTCGATTAATCTATCAACCAGTTAGTTCGGATATTCAGATTAGGAACATTTAATGTGTTGCAGAATACATTTTAGGAGATGTAAAACAAAGGCTTGCGAAGACTGTTCTTTCAAAGAGCATTAAATGTGAATACAAAATAAAATTCACAGAGTGTTTCTTCAAACTATGCAGAATTGTGCTTTCGTTTAAAAATAAGTTAAAATACCCGAGCTTAGCTTCAAACGGCATACTAAAAAAAAAAAAGAAAATGAGGATCTAAATACAACAAAAAAACAATTGGTTAACTTGCATAGCAAAAGTCTGCTGGCGTTGTTTTGCAATGCTCTTAACAAATGGTTCAAACACATATTCCCACAAAAAAAAGGCAAAGTATACTGTATCTACTAGTCCTTCTAAAAAAATTAGCATATTGTGATAAAGTTCATTATTTTCCGTAATGTACTGATAAACATTAGACTTTCATATATTTTAGATTCATTACATGCAACTGAAGTAGTTCAAGCCTTTTATTGTTTTAATATTGATGATTTTGGCAAAAAAGTCAAGAAAAACCAAAAATCCCTATCTCAAAAAATTTGCATATCACGAAAAGGTACTCTAAAGAAGCTACTAACCTAATCGTCTGAATCAACAAATTAACTTAAAACCCCTGCGAATGATTCCTGAGGCTTTTAAAAACTCCCAGCCTGGTTCATTACTCAAAACCGCAATGATCGCAATCATGGGCAAGACTGCCGACAGAAAGACATTTCTGAGCAAAAAGGCTGTTCCCAGAGTGCTGTATCAAGACACCTCTGTGGGAATGAAAAAGTGTGGTATGAAACGCTGCACAACCAGAAGATGTGAACACACCCTGAGAAAGATTGTGGAGAAGGGCCGATTCCAGACCTTGGGGGACCTGCAGAAACAGTGGACTGAGTCTGGAAATCCAGAGCCACCGGTCACAGGTGTGTGCTGGAGCCACTTTTGAACCTGAAACAGCGGCAGAAGCGCCTGAGCTGGGCTACAGAGAAGCAGCACTGGACTGTTGCTCAGTGGTCCAAAGTACTTTTTTCAGATGAAAGCAAATTTTGCATGTTATTCGGAAATCAAGGTGCCAGAGTTTGGAGGAAGACTGGGAAGAAGGAAATGCCAAAATACCTGAAGTCCAGTGTCAAGTACCCACAGTCAGTGATGGTCTGGGGTGCCATGTCAGCTGCTGGTGTTGGTCTACTGTGTTTTATCAAGGGCAGGGTCAATGCAGCTAGCTATCAGGAGATTTTGGAGCACTTCATGCTTCCATCTGCTGAAAAGCTTTATGGAGATGAAGATTTCATTTTTCAGCATGACCTGGCAACCTGCTCACAGTGCCAAAACCACTGATAAATGGTTTAGTGACCATGGCATTACTGTGCTCAATTGGCCTGCCAACTCTCCTGACCTGAACCCCATAGAGAATCTGTGGCATATTGCGAAGAGGAAGTTGAGAGACACCAGACCTAACACTGTGTATGAGCTTAAGGCCGCAATCGAAGCATCCTGGGCCTCCATAACACCTCAGCAGTGCCACAGGCTGATTGCCTCCATGCCACGCCGCATTGAAGCAGTCATTCCTGCAAAAGGATTCCCAACCAAGTATTGAGTGCATCGCTGATATAATTAATTGAAGGTTGACTTTTTTTTGTATTAAAAAACACTTATTGGTATTGGTCAGATGAAATATGCTATTTTTTTTTATAGATTTTTGGTATTTCTTGACTTTTTTGACAAAACCATCAATATTAAAACAATAAAAGGCTTGAACTACTTCAGTTGTGTGTAATGAATCTAAAATATATGAAAGTCTAATGTTTATCAGTACATTACAGAAAAAAATTAACTTTATCACAATATGATAATTTTTTAGAAGGACTAGTATAAACTACTTTACAAATGCATTTAAAAAACATATTAACTCAAACAAAAACTTACCTAATGTTGGTCTTAATAGGGAGCAGCTGCATTCAGCCATGTTAATTGAGTTATGTCATATTCATTGTTGCCACTTGAGAGAAGTGTATCCACCCAAATCAATGAAACCAAATGCAAACACTTTCAAAACAAACCATTACAACGCCACTTTAGTTAAACGAATATTTAAAGAAGAAAAAATTGATACGAAGCTTTTTTTCTAATTGAATTACTCAAGTTAACCGACTTATTGTTTCAGCGTGACATTGAACAGGTGGGCATCACCATAGGAATTTTGCTGTGGGGTGCTGAGGGTGCTGCAGTACCCCCTGAAGTTGGGGTAAAAAAAAGGTGTTTTGGTACATTCTTTCTTTTTTTTTTTTTTTAAATAAATAAATAAAACCTATTGAAACAATCACATATTTAACTTTGGGGATTAAGTATATATGCTGAAAACATTTTTTTTTTGTTAATAACACCACCTGACACTTTGCTTGCTGCCGGGTCATGGCTGTTTTTGGATCGGAAAAACTAAAAAATGATCCTCAGAACCCACTTCTGTGAGTGACTGCCAGCGCCCCTGTTGTCCAATATTTTTTGAATGAACATTTACAAATGAGCAGATATTGTAGCATCTACAAGGACAAAGCCAACTTGGTTATAATACACACTCAGCAGCAAAACAGTAGATGATAACCCTAACTAGAAACTGCAATTCTGGAGAAATTACTATAGGGCTTTGCTGTGGGGAGATACAGATCTTAGCCCCGCCAAGGTTGATTTGGGGACATTTCGGGGACAATCTAAGGTCACTTCCTGTTTATTTGGGGACATTTGGGGCCACGTACTGTTGATATCTGGCCACTTCACAGCTTAGGACGCCGGCCATAAGCATTAGCCTAATGCTATGCTAACACTGCAAGTTTCATTTCATGTGTGATGATCACTCCAAACCTATAAAGGTTAAAGCAATAATAAAAATTCTCTCTGGCCAAAATAAGAATAATCTTAACGTGTGTGTCTCAAAACAAGCAGTGTTGGGATTGGAGAGGACACTAGTGGGTGAGTTGGGGGGACGCAGCACGTCACATGTGTGACGCAACAAGACTCTGCGAGGATGCAGGCTAACTACACATAAAATGTCACATATTGTGGTCATGTGACGGAAACTATTGCACATTATTGTGTCGTTCTCGTTTAGTCAGACGAAAACTGACATTCGTCTCGTGATGTTTGAGGCTCCCAAATAAGGTTTTAGCTCGTTATCATCTCGTCATTGTCTTGACCAAATTGCTCGTTGACGAATTATTTTCGTTACGGTCAACAACAATGCATCTATGGAACTATACCGTCTTTCCGATCTCACAACCTTGACCTTGGCCCTGAATTATTCTCTAGAGTGTTGTTTGCTTTACATTTTTTGGAGAGCCACTGAATTAAAGCAACAGACTTATATAATAGAAAAATTTATTTGAATCTTCTTCCAGATCTACTACTATGCAGACAGCATTTATGCCACCGCGGGGGTCGTGGAGAATGACATCCAATATGTCACAGTGGGAACCGGTGCCGTTAATGTCTTCATGACCATAGCGGCTGTAAGTACCCTCATTGGAGAAGTCTCAAAAGCAAATGGGTCATTCATTGGGAATGTGTCACTCACACTAGGTCTTCGTCGTGGAAGCGTCGGGACGCCGCCTTCTCCTCCTCTCTGGGTTTGGGATTTGCTGCGGGGCATGTGCTCTGCTCACGGCCGCTCTCATTTTCCAGGTGAGATTGTGATTCAGATTGGACAGGCAAGGGCCAGTGTTGCCAGGTTGGAAGAATTGAAAAAAAGCATCAAAGTTGGAGTACTTTTGACAAAATTTGGCAGTTTTGGAAGGAACAATTTGGAATTTTTAAATGTAAATAAGCTCTGCCTCTACGTGGATTTTTGTTTTATTTTCGGGTGTGGGGGCAGTCCCCATAACCGCGAAAAACGAGGGATCAATGTACTTTGATTTCTTACAGCAGCAATCTTTGCTGTATTATAGCTGGCATTTTAGCGCCTCGTGGCGAGAGGAGCTGTGAACTGCATGTCGTTTCTGATTTGGAGGTACACACAGTCAAATTTGACAAAATAATTCTAAAAATGACATAACATTAAAATGCTTTAAATTCACTAAGTAAAGGATGGTCAGAAATATAAAGGAATCATAAAAATGAAAAAATAATTCTAAAAATTACAATTAAAAGGCGTTTTTGTTTTGTTTATTATTATTATATTGTTGCATATTCTGGTTTGTTTGGCATCAATTCCTCATGACAGATGGATTTCGTCTGAGTATGTTATACTCCCATGTGATACATTGAAACTGTTCAAACCAATCGGATATTCAGATTTCCATTCTCTGTGTCAATAAGCTGAACAGGACAGGTAGAAAAAAAAGTCTACCTGAAATTCGAAATTAGAAGAAATAGAAGAAATTCGAAATTGAAATTGCCTGAATGTCATAAAAACTCCAAATGCCTTCTTTACTTTATTCAAGTATTGTGAAAATTCTAATGTTATGCCTTCACTTAACAGGAAAGTGTAACATGGATGCCCTACGTCAGCATCACATGCGTCATCCTTTACATCACCGGACATGCTATCGGACCCAGTGAGTGTCAGTCCCATTGCTTTGCACTCTGTGAGTGCGAGGACTGACATTCTGTCTGAACACATTCAGGTCCCATCCCTTATGTGGTGACCACTGAGATGTTCCGGCAGTCAGCTCGGCCCGCGGCCTTCATGATGGCCGGCTCCGTCCACTGGCTCTCCAACTTCACTGTTGGCCTGCTATTCCCCTTCATGGAGGTTAGTCCTATTCTCTATTCTGGCGATGTGTCGAGTTCAACATACAGTGGATCACAAAAGTGAGTACACCCCTCGCATTTCTGCAGATATTTAAGTATATCTTTTCATGAGAAAACACTGACAAAATGACACTTTGACACAATGAAAAGAAGTATGTTTGCAGCTTATATAATAGAGTTAATTTATTTTCCCCTCAAAATAACTCAAAATATAGCCATTAATATCTAAATCCCTTGCAACAAAAGTGAGTACACCCCTTAGTAAATACATACATACAGTACATACTGTACATACAATTGTGATACACTGTACAGTATCTTAGTTAATAAACTAAAAAATGCAGTTTCCAAATAAATTGTGTTGGTAGCTTTGCTGTGATGGTTGGTATATCAGGTCACTTCAGGGTGATTTTGAGACAAGTAGGGCTCACTTGCTGTTGATTTTAAGGTATTTTAGACTTACTTTGTGTTGATTTGGGCAAATGTCGTGGTCACGTCCTGCCAATTATGGAGCCTTTTGGGGTCACTTCCTGTTTATTTGGGGGTATTTCAGGGTCACTTCCTGTTGATATCGGGTTGCTCCACATTGATATCAGGTCACTTCCTGTTGCTTCAATGGCCTTTCGGGACCCCTTCCTGTTGTTATCGAGTCACTTCCTATTGATCTGGGGTCATTTTGGGGTCAATATCTGTTGATATCGGGTCACTTCTGGTTGATATCGAGCAGATTACTTTTAAAAAGTAATTGGTTACAGTTACAAAAGACTTCTCCTAAAAAGTAATTGAGTTAATATTAAATATAATTCAAGTTTGAGAACGCTACCTTTGAAATTCCCTGGCCTGTCGCATTATCGCTGTCTTGTTGTGTTTGCCAGTGAAACAGGGCATGATGGTAAATGGTGTTACACTTATATAGCGCTTTTCCACCTTTCAAGGCGCTCAAAGTATGCGTCCACCTAGCTAATCATCATCACGTTTGCAACGGCGTCACCGTCTCTCTCCCTCCTCAGCCCTCCAGCCCTTCTCTGCTCTCTCCGAGGCAGTTATGTGTGACAAAATCAGACAACTTGCGCTTCATTCAACCAAATTGTAGTAAGGCGTCCCTTCACATTCTCAGTAATGGTTTTACACTAACACCATTATCAACAACACTGGTTGTTAATAACAGCGTTATTTTTTTTCAGTAGGTATTAATCTACAGTAATTAATTACTTTTCCCATCTTTGCAATGTCATTACCATGACTGAGGATTTGAAGGGGCAAGTTACTACAATTTGGTTGAATGAAGCACGAGTCGTCTGAATTTATCACAGCTTCCTGGGAGCGAGCAGAGCGGGAAGGGGGAGAAGGGAAGGAGGTGGTGACGGCGTTGCAAACGTGATGATGATTGGCTAGGTGGCTCGGAGCGTTAGTTTAGCATTGGCGTTCTCGTTAGCATTCACATTTAGCGTGGAGAGCGTCATCTTAAACTCTTGAGCAGTTTTTTTTTTTTTTTTTTACATACAGTTCGTGGCGTCCAGGTGGGTACAATTAATTGAAAATAATGGACTGTTTTCCAACTGAGTGTGCATTATGATCACCAACAGACGCTACAGCATAACACTAATTGTTTTGGGTTTTTTAAATTACCAAAAATAGTCCCTTGCCCTAAACTTTTCTTGAATGATGAGGGAATTAAGTCACTAAATTACTTTTGGGGAGAAGTCATTTGTAACTGTAATCAATTATTAGGAATAACGACAACGTTAACAACAATGGTATCGAGTCACTTTCTGTTGGCTTAGGCTAGGTTCATACCGTATAGTCTTAATGCCTGAATCCAATTTTTTCGGGTTTTTCTGACTGAAGTGAAGCATTAACTCGACGGTCTGAACGGGAAAACTCGCATAAAAGGGGACCATTTTAAATCCCATCTAGGTCACTTTCATATGTAGTTAAAATCCGATCTGGACCACATTTTTCCAGAACATCGCTGCGGCCTGAACTGTCAAGTCCCCCAAATCGGAATTTATGCAGCAATTATGTCAGCAAAGAGCAAGAGAGACAGGGCGCTATGATAGCGGTGCAGCTGTAGCGCTAGCGTTAGCGCATAGCCTGAACGCAGCTTATGGGGAAGAGGTGGGCTTGACAACAGTCATAAAAGTAAAATGGCTTAAGGATAAGCCTGAGAATGCTTGGTTTTCTCTTTGCTCCAAATGAGCAATATTTCAAGATTGCTTACACCAAAAGTCGGGGCAAACTGTCAGTATGTGTGTGTGTGTGTGGGGGGGGTGCGTCATGTGTAGTCATTTGTTTTGATTAGGGCTGCAGCTATCGATTATTTTAGTAGACGATTAATCGATTAACTAGTCAGTTCGAATAATCGAGTAATCGGATAAGGAACATGAAAAATTAAAATACTTGAGCTGAGCCTCAAACAGTATAAAAAAATAAATAAATAAGTCAGGATTTATGAAAGAAAGAATTGGCTAACCTGTGTAGCAAAAGTCCGCTAGCTTAAATGCTATAAAATGCTTTTTTTTTTGTTTGTTTCTTTGTTTTTGCAATGTTCTTATTAAGTTTTTCAGACACATAATCCCACAAAAAAAAAAAACAGCTAAATATATCTATGAACTAAATTACATATGCAAACACTTTCAAAATAGACCATTACAGTACAACGCCACTTTAATTAAACGAATACCCGAAGCAACAAAATCTAATTCGAATCTTTTTCTAATCGAATACTCAAGTTGTTCGATTAATCGTTGCAGCACTAGTTTTGATGCTTCTGTTCATGTGCGTCAGTTTGCTCAGCGCATCATGGACTGCAAATTAGTGCGCATGCATGATACTTGAGCAGGCTCAATGGACAAAGGCAGTCTGAACGTGCACCCCAAAAACACGGATATGACATAAAATTGTGCACGAAGACCTGTGGTATGAACCTAGCCTTAATGGCATTTTGTGGTCACTTGCTGTTGATGTCGGGTCACTTTCTGTTGATTTTGGGGTATTTAGGGGTCGCTTCCTGTTGATCTCGGGTCACTTGAGTTGAAAATCAATTAGAGTCAACACATTTTTTTGTGCTATTGAAACGAATGGCCGTTGGAAACCAATGGGAAATTTGGGCCATTAAAAACGAATGGGTACCTTTTTGGCAAATTTTGGCCGTACCGTACGTTTTCAGTAAGAGCTTTATAGAACCTTTTAAAGTCTTCAGTAAATGATGTGTTTTGGACAAAAATTGTAAGACAAGTAACCTTTTGAAATTTCATTCTAATAAAAAACTGTTTTGTGCGAACAGTCATTTTTGGGCATTCGGTTCATTTTGGTGTATGAATGCATGTTGGTGGATCCAACGGTTTCAAGAAACGTCATTGAAAAAAACTAAGGTATATTTTAGGTGGTAGTTTTTGCATCAGGTGCAAGGCTACCATCAATAAATACAGTAGATTTGTGGCAGGTTCCTCTGCCAAGACATTTTTTCAGATTTTTTTTCAGATTTTTTTGTTGTTGATTTTTTGTGATTTTTTTTTTTCTAAAAAATGCTTTCTCTTCCCTTTTTTTTCAGAGAGGCCTTGGTTCCCTCAGCTTTATCCTCTTTTCCTTCATATGTCTGGCCACGTTTGTTTACATCTGGCTAGCGGTTCCCGAGACCAAGAGCAAGACCTTTCTGGAAATCTGCCAGATGTTTGCCGAGAGGAATGGCGTGGAGATCGAGCTAGGCGACGGTGATGAGCCGTTGAAAAAGAGCAAAGAAAACCTGCAGGAAATGGAGAAGGTCACAAGCTTTTGAAGGCACAAATAGCTCTTTCACATTAGAGGAAGTCCTCACTTTGGGGGTCCGTGAGGGAATGCGTGACGCTGCAAGTTCCTCCACTTGTACTTTTTATGGCCTGCTCTTTTGTAGAAAGAAAAATAACCAACATGTACATTACCAGGGACATTGACGCCGCTTTCGTAATCGAGTATTCCAGTGGTCCCCAACCACCGGGCCGGGGACCGGTACCGGTCCGTGGCGCATATGCAAACAGAAATCATAATTTATTAACGACCTCATTCTTGCCTGTGACTCTTGACATACCAATCTGCCTGCCAACTCTATTGACTAGTCCAAGTAGACATACAGTATGTGGACATTGCCCTGTATTGGTGGCCGCCATTACTGATGTGTTTACACACGTCAGTAGCAGCCCAGCGTCAGTCAATGTAAACACTAACGCTAGCCTCCTGCTGCTGGTGGCACGCCTCAGCAATGGAGGATGGGGTATTTCCAGTCGTTTTGCTCGGATCACTCAATAAAGACAATTATAAAACTGGGTAGGATGTCGTCATAGAAATCAATTGGAGCTAGCATCTATTGTTTTATTTTAATCAATGTGCGCTTGTCCTCAATAATGAGGTATGACGTAAGTGCGTCAGATTTGTTTCCGGAAATAATAAGCACACACGTGAGCGAAGATGACTGAAAAAACGTCGTCTTTGGACAGCTTTCTACAGGGAAAAGGCTACCTGACGAGCCAGAAAAGAAACCTACACTAGAGCCTAGTTCGGGCCTAAAAAATCCAGCCCGACCCGACACGGCCCGCTGGTATTGAGGCCCGACCCGGCCCGAGCTCGATCACTTAACTAGATTTGCAGGCCCGAGCCCGAAAAACCCGATTTTTTTTTTTTTTTTTTTGAGTGACGCGGAAAAAAACGCAGCAGCAGCAATTTATTTTCATTTCTTCGAGTTGGCAGAAAAAAACGCAAGTTTTCTTAATGTTTAAATAATCTACATATTTTTTTGACAATTATCAAAGCATTCACACAACGAAATAACGCTGGGAAAGTTTGTTAAACATATTTCTGAGTGTGTGGGATATTGTTCTCACATGGACGCGCCTCTCTGACAAGGAGAGGGAACAGGAGAGGGCGGCGCCTCGAATGTCGGGTCGGGTCGGGTTCGGGTTTGGGTTCGGGCACAAAATCTAACCTCTACTCTGGTGGGTAAACCTAGATCCGGGCCTGGCTCCGAGGGTACAACAGAGTCAACCCGTACTATCCGTCGGCGTCTGAATGAAAAGGGACTCTATGGTAAGATACGCAGGAAGACCCCACTTTTGACCCAGAGACATAAAAAAGCCAGGCTGGAGTTTGCCAAAACTTACATGAGAAAGCCAAAAACAGATTTCAGAGGGAAGGCTATTCCAATACACACAGTTTACAGGAAAAAAAACATGGCCTTCAAAGAACACGGTCCCCACAGTCAAACACGGCGGAGGTTCTCTGATGTTTTCGGGTTGCTTTGCTGCCTCTGGCACTGGACTGCTTGACCGTGTGCATGGCATTATGAAGTCTGAAGACTACCAACAAATTGTGCAGCATAATGTAGGGCCCAGTGCGAGAAAGCTGGGTCTCCCTCAGAGGTCATGGGTCTTCCAGCAGGGCAATGACCCAAAACACACTTCAAAAAGAACTAGAAAACGGCTTGAGAGAAAGCACTGGTGACTTTTAAAGTGGTCAGCAATGAGTCCAGACCTGAATCACATAGAACACCTGTAGAGAGATCTGAAAATGGCAGTTTGGAGAAGACACCCTTCAAATCTCAGAGACCTGGAGCAGTTGGTCACAGAAGAATGGTCTAAAATTCCAGCAGCGCATTTGAAGAATCTCATTGATGGATACCGGAAGCGGTTGTTCGCAGTTATTTTGTCTAAAGGTTTTGTCTCAAGGTTAGGCTGAGGGTGCCAATACGTTTGTCCCATTTTTAGAGTTTTGTCTAAAATGATAATGATTTTTTTTCCCATTCTTTTTTGTGTTTTTTTCATTGCAAGCAAAATAAATGATGATATTACCACCAAAGCATTTGTAATTGCTATCATTTTCTGGGAGAAATTGAACATTATCTGACAGAATCACAGGGGTGCAAATACTTTTGGCCAGCACTGTATAATAAGCACGTGCCACGCATTGTGAACAATGACAGAAACTATGTTGCATTTTCGTCTCATGTTGCTTTCAAGATACATCTTAAACTCATCTTCATGAAAAATATTTGGTCAACAAAATGTTTTCGTTATTGTCATCCAAAACAACAATGCTTCCATCACAGGTCAAACATAACGAAAGCTTCTCTCTGACAAACTTAAAGACGGTATAAAATGTATAAAGGCTGTGTCAGCCACAGTTTCGACTCTTCATCCATGTTATCATCAGTCTAGAGCTGAAACGATTACTCGAATAATTCGAGTAACTCAAGTTTAAAAATTGATCGAGACATTTGCTTCGCCTTGAGGAATCGTTTAATTTTGCCAGCTCTAAGCATAACGTTTCGCCTGGACTACTTTTAATGCGGCACAACGCGCTGACGTCACGTGCGTAGAGGAAGAAGGGTGACACAGCGGATATATTTGATTTCAAACACATATGAATACAGAGGTAATGATAAAGAAGCTGACAAAAGGCACCAAGAAAAAGTAGAAAATGTCAAAAGTGTGGGAGCATTTTAAGCCAGACACCGGGGCGAACACTGTTTCATGTATTCACTGTAAGACAGCGCTTGCATAACACTACCCCCGCCTGGCCCCAGCTACACATTACCTCGCCCATGACCGATGACCGCCACCGAAACCTGGGCCAGGCGTCACCGTGCCCGCTCCACCGAAAGCTCCAAGAGCAACAAGGTAAAATTAAGTCAGCGTAGCACTAATAAATAAAATTGTTGTTACTGTACCTTGCTAATGTAACGTTAGCCCTGTGGAGGGCTAGGTTTCTATTAATTATGACTACTGTCAATGCGCAGCAAACGTTTCTTTCATACAGGCTTTATTTAATCTGTGAAAACATAGTGCTGTAGAGAGATGAGGGTGTAAAATAAAAACCTTATACTGTAATGCTAACTGTCAATTTTAGCTCAGTAGTCATTACTGGATAAACATCAAGTAGCACTGGTCCCTAATGTGCTCCAATACAGCAGGTATCATACATTTATTTTGAACACTGCAAAAACTCAAAATCCTATCAGGACTTTTAGACTTGAATTTAAAAGTTAAAAAAGAAGTAAACTTTTTTGAGTGAAAGCAGAGAATTTGTTTTTGCAATTGCTGTTTTCAACAATGTACATCTAAAATAAATACATTGATTAACAAAAATAGTTCAATATTAGGTGAAATGGTTTGTTTTTTCATGTATATTTATAATTGCTCTTTACCTAAAAGAAAATGTTTTATCCGATTACTCGATTCATCGTTGGACTTTTCAATAGAATACTCCAGTGGTTCGCCATCTTTTTTGCACCACGGACCGGTGTGATGTGGGCCTTTTTTTTCATGGACCGGCAGAAAAATACAGAAAACATAAAACAACACAACATTATTCTAGGGTGCTTAGTCTCTTTTTCCAGAAGCAGCTTTAAAGGCCTCGTTTGCTAATGTTTGGCCACATATTATGCAGAGACTTGGTGTAGGTTAGAGGTTAGATTTTGTGCCCGAACCCGACCCGACATTCGGGTCGGGTCGGGCCCACAATTTAAGCATTCACGTTCGGGTCAGGTCGGGTTGGGCCGCCATGCCGGACTAATAAATTATTTAAAAAAAAAAAAAAAATGGAGAGCATGCTCTCTGTATTGCGCTTTTGCTTGTGCGTGTGCACGAACGCCGTGGCGCCGGCCGCTTTTTCTTCTTGTCCTCCCGCTGCACGGCCGAGGCGCCGCCCTCTCCTGTTCCCTCTCCTTGTCAGAGAGGCGCGTCCATGTGAGAACAATATCCCACACACTCAGAAATATGTTTAACAAACTTTCCCAGCGTTATTTCGTTGTGTGAATGCTTTGATAATTCTCAAAAAAATATGTAGATTATTTAAACATTAAGAAAACTTGCGTTTTTTTCTGCCAACTCGAAGAAATGAAAATAAATTGCTGCTGCTGCGTTTTTTCCGCGTCACTCAAAAAAAAAAAAAAAAAAAAAAAAAAAAAAAATCGGGTTTTTCAGGCTCGGGCCTGCAAATCTAGTTAAGTGATCGAGCTCGGGCCGGGTCGGGCCTCAATACCAGCGGGCCGTGTCGGGTCGGGCTGGATTTTTCAGGCCCGAACTAGGCTCTACTCGTGGGTAATTAACATATCACAAGTTTCATGCTAAGTGAATCTGTCACACTTTTTTTGCACTGAAGTACACACAATTCACATATTTACGTTTTTAAACACATTTAAACAATACATACCGGCGATGCAACCTCAAATTCAAGGCAAAGTGGTCACAGAGACGGTGCGAACTGACTGCGGCCGTCTTCGTGTGATTCCCTACTGAACAACTACTGAACATCCGTGTGACAGTTTCAAAGGGTGGTGCCAATACTTTTGTTGCCCATTTTTGGAGTTTTGTGTAAAATGATAATGATTTAAGTTTTTTCCCATTCTCTTTTGTGTTTTTTCATTGCAAGCAAAATCAAATGAAGATATTTTTACCAAAGAATTTGTTATTGCAATCATTTTTGGGGAGAAATTGAGCGTTATATGACAGAATTGCAGGGGTGCCAATACTTTTGGCCAGCACTGTACGTGCCGTTAGTCAGCCTGCATTGCAGCATGTTTGGTCGTGACCATAGGCGGAGTTTGACTTTCATAGGAGGGGGTGAGGGGCAAAACATTTTGATGACCTCGAAATGAAGTGTCAGCAATAAAATTAACTTACAATATATATCCTGTATGATGTATATGTCTATATATTTTGTCACTGTTCGTGTTCAAGCTCAGTTGTTGTTGAAGCTTTTGAAAGCTTGGGTTTAAAGAAATTCCAAATATCTATCTTGCCTCCTCAGGTGTAGTTTTGGCTAAGCAAAGGAAAATACCGTAAGGTGCTAGTCACATGATCTGTTCGAAAAACACTTTTGACCCCTTATTAAAATACTTTGTTGGATTCTTGTGCATTTCATTCATTTTTGTCTGTTTTATTGCTTTACATTTTTATGGTAGACATTTTATCAGATAGGGCTTCATTTTAAATTCATATACAGGAAAGTCAATTACATACAATGACACTTTTGGCCGCTAAGGGGGGGGCACTGCCCCATCTGCCTCCCATCAATCTCAGCATATGCATTTGACATGCTGCGGCCTACTCACCGATGTCCTTTCGGCTAAGCTTGGCTGCAGGCTTGCTTGATTTGAAACGCATAGTAAGATTTGCTTTCTAATCTTGGCGAGAGAGAATATGCAATATTGCTTTTGCCTTTAAAGGACTATGCTGAGTGATAATAACACACTAAATGTAACTCGTAGTGTTTGCGTAGCATTTGCGTTAATTTGCGACAGCATAGCTAATTAATTAGTTAATATAGTAGTTTACACAGACCTGTTCCGGATTTAGTGGTTATGATGATAATAGATTGCATAGGTCAAAACTCATGCTGTGTAATATTACTGTTAAAATGGCAGGTTTCCCTGTTGTGTGTTTTGGATTTCCCTAGTGGCGAGTTACTGTACCTTCTGTTAGTTCGTTCAAATTAGGCATATCTTTGGCCACCCAAGACCCACGTTCATTCTAAGGTCAAATAAGGCATGTTGAAAATCAAGGGTACAGGTTTGGTCTCAACATTGGTAGGGACGATATAACAGCATAACCTGCATGAACACTTTTTGCTGAGGACGGGACATTAATAAGATCAAACAGATTGGGTGAACGTGGGTCAGTTCTACATTTGTCATGCATATAAACCTAATTAAATGATAAGCTAAATGATCAATGCAAAATAAATCTGTACTGACTTACACTAACTTTCATGTGTATTGGTTCAGGTGATACACCGTTCAATTCAAACCTTTGTTTTCAAAAACTACTAAAGAAACATTTTGAAAAATTCCAGAATAAATGTCTGGATTTTATTAGCAAATTTAAATTGAAATATTCGACCATTAACTTAAATTATATTACTGGGCGGGGTGAGTCTGCACGCGCGTGTGTGTGTGGTGGTGGTGGGGACGTTCAAGTCATCAGCCAATCAAAAGTGTGTTTGAGGGGGAAAAAATGGACCAGCACATTCAGCAAGTGAAAAGGGGTAATTTTAAGTCTGAACATGATAAAAATGATTCACTCAATAATGGTAGGGTCAATTCTGTCCTTACAACATATGGGAATACAATCTAAATTACTTGTACAATTGAACTCATTATTTAATGCAAATAAGTTGCTTAAACGTTGGTGGGGACAATTTGATCATACTGAAAAGTTGGTAGTGTTATGTCCCTACAGTCCCTATGCAAACCTACGCCCTTGTTGAAAATGTTGTCTGATGTGAATTTTCAAGTGAGTACATGAACAAATAAGTGGTTGAAAAACACTGAAATAAAGTGTTATCCTAGACAAGTAGAGAGTAACCAATTTTGAAATGACTAAAATATGACTCGATTAATAAGTATTTTCATACAAAAATCAAAGGCGAAAATTATTAGGGCTGCCAAAGACCTAAGAAGATCGTTGCCTTGGACGTCGATCGCCGTCATTGGCAACCAATGAATTCCTAGCTGTTTTTTGTGGTCTGGACTCAAAATCAGGTTGTTTCAAGAGCATCTGTATTGAGTATCCAGCTGCACCCCCTCGTACAAGCTAAGTTTGGTGCTCCCCCAACTGAAGACATTTCCCTGCGACGTGCCGTTCCCTTCGCATGACATCTGGTCCCGAATATTTGCCGTTGTCAGCACGTAGTCCCATACATTGACATCGGTAAGCTTTCCCACGAAGGAGTCTGTGTCCGAGATGCCCAGCAAGCTGTCCTGGTCGTTGCCCAGGATGAAGGACCCCCCGGGGTTGATCGTGTAACCGCTTTTTAGGTAGCGCCGCTCTCCCACCATGCCGTCGATCCACAGCTCTACACCGCCGGTGCGGGACGACCAGGTGATGCAGTAGTTGACCCAACTGCGGGACTTGACATTGTACGGCAAGTTGACGAACTCGTTGCCGATCCAGAGCCCGACCTCCTTGGCATCCCGGTCCTCGCTGACGGAGATCATCAGCTCGTTGTGGATGGTGTTGCTGGAATAGGATATGATGTTGTGTGCCCCCTTAGCTTCAGCCAAGACGTGCATGCAGACAGTAAAGGAGTCCAGATCCATTGGATGGCTGAGGTGGGCCTTTGCATAACTGCCTGAATTCTCCCGCTGAAAGTTGAGCACCAGAGGAAACAAAGCTTGCGATTCTACCGAACACAGAGAAAGGAGACTTATTTGAAGATGTGTAACGGGTGCAAGCAGTTGCGCTGCATGCCATGGAAACCTCCATCTCGATGCCTTCAAGAGAGCACGCTAGCGGCTGGAGCTGCTAGCCTGAGCTTTTAGTCTCGTGGCTATCGTGCTCTCCTGACAGGGATTCAAATCCTGATCTGGATCGCGTCGCCAGCATGGATCAGAACAGTTTAATTGGCGTAGTGCTTTGTAGTTTAGTCAACAAAAATCATCGTTGATGAAAACAACGATTGGTCTAAAGAGAAAAAATTGAGCTTACCAGTTTTGCTCGGTCGCGGGTTGCGTCGTCCACCTGCGTGCATACGGTACAACACACAGTGAAACGTTAACAAGAGCGCATGGATTTGGATTCAGCTAAGCACCACTTGATAAAAATGCCACTTGCCTGAATACACATGCCTTCCAAGAGACGTTATCAGACCTTCGATTTTCAACAGCTTGGATTCAATTTCGTCTTGTCGACAGAACGCTAGTGGGACGAATGGACAAGACGTCAATTTGTTTAATGCTGTTTTCACACTGACAAGTCATTCAATATCAAGTAGATGAAATACACACAGCCTTTTCCAAGTCGAGGCAGGAAAGACGACTCCACCACTCGGTCGTTGAGAGGCTGAGCGATGCGGTAGTCGTTCCATAGGGTATGGTTGTCGATGTCCATTAGGGTGCTCTCCAACTTTCTGATCTGAATGCGACAGTTAAGAAAACAGCTTCATACCAAGGTAGTCTTGACACTTCAGTCCAATACTACACTTTACTTTTAATGGGATTTCACACTAGCACTGTTGGTCCTTTTTAAACGGACAAAAGTTCTTTTACTCAGGTGGTCCGCTTCGTTTTGTAAATATAAATGTGCATCTGGACCAAACAAACAAACTCTGGTCCGCTCAAAAATCGTGGGTCTTGGTCCACTTTAAGTGCACCCTGCTTCGCTTGTGAATGCAACCGGAACCGGGTGCGCTTATGCTAGCTGTGACACTGCACGTAATATAACCAGTCACCAATCACTGTTTTATCCGATGCATCCTCTCTCGTCTTCGTATCAAGAAGCTAGTTACGGCACGTTGATTAACCAATGTCAAATGATGTTGGGCTGCACTAAGCAGTTGCGTATGATACACAAATTAACGTATTAAAGAAAGAATTGCCTGCACCAGAGGCTTCATCTTTTAAGTTCTTGTTTTATTCCCTTTTCCGGTAGGGGTCCTTCCCAAGAGGGAGGTACTTCCTCTTCTAAAATTGTCCAATCAATTAGTGCGCTTTTCGTCCACGTGATGCAACTCTGAAAATTTGGTTGGCGCAGTGTGAAAACTGAACAGCAAGTCATTTTCAAGTGTTGCAAGGAAGCTCTCCAACCGGACCCTGGTCCTCTTGATTAAATGTAAAAGTTGATCACGCTCAACCGTCTTGTTCCAAAAAGTACAGTACCTGAGTTCAGAAATGTACTTTTTTGTATTCTAATTTTTGTCCAATTTAAGCTTTTAATCCAGTGGTTTTCACATAACATATAGAAATTAAACTAACAAGTGAGATGCTACTTCCTGATTGATTGATCATGCAGTAGACTTGCAAACCTCAACTGTCCAACCACTTCGCTGCCTATCTGATGTTCCAACCAATCCGGAGAAAGAGGCGCGATCAGGAAGCAATTATCTACTCAAATACAATGTCGGAGTGCAAAGTAGTTCAAGTTTGGTCTGGAAATACACTTCAATTCCTTCTCAAAAGACCATACGTCACGAAAAAGCTGTTTTTCCTTTTCCGGGAACCAATACGTCAGACTGTGGTTTCATGTAGATTCGTCGCTTTCTGGTGGCGAGCTAATCAAGGGAAAGAGGCGGGAGCTTCAGACGTGACTCAGAAGGGACTATGGCTAGGTTCATACCGGAGGTCTTAATGCACAATTCCGATATTTTCATATCTGTTGTTTTTTTTTGTGTGCCCGTTTAGATTGCCATTGAGCCCATTCAAGTATCACGCATGCGGACTAATTCCCAGTCCGAGGCGCACTGAACAAACTGACAAATGACTACACATGACACATACAGACAGTTTGCCCCGACTCCTGGCCGTGTAAGCAATCTTGCAATATTGCTCTTTGGAGTACAGTGTAAACTAGTGATGCACGATAATGCATTTTTCAGCCGATACCGATAACTGATAATTTCCTCCTCGTTCCAACCGATAACCGATAATGTCAAGCCGATAATTTTATTAAAGATTTATGTAAAATTTTAAAGTATACACAAGAGAAAATATTGCTGTGCAAAAATAATATTGCTCTTTTTTTTTTCAACATCAAATGTGAACAAGTAGTAGTAGTAGTAAATTCCAACATCTAAATAAAGACAGATTGTCTGACATTGTGTAATGGTAAACTTTTGGCAACAATTACTTACAGAGTAAATACATAAGTTGCACAAAAATGGCTTTAAAAGTATGCCATTCCTAAAGTATAACATTACTACACAGCAAAAACACAGCTCCTTAAGACTAGTTAAAGTCCCTTGTTTTCAGTGTAAATCTATTGGAAATAAGTTAAATTAACTGCCAGCACTTCAAGTATATTTCACTCAGATTTCTTGAAGAAAAATGGCCAGCTGAAAATAAGATTAACAGCCTTATTTTAAGCAATAAATTATTATACATAATCCTAAAAAAAAAAAAAAAAAAAAAAAAAAAAAAAACTTGTCAGAAATGTTCAATGGTTCAAAACATTATTTGAAAGCAATTTTTTCTTGATTTAGGTGAAAATGACCTTATTTTTTTAGATGTTTGGGCTTAATAAGAACAAATTGCAATATTTAGTTCAAGTAAGTGGAATAATCTGGCGCATTCAACTAGTCTTCAACACTCAAACAAGATGGAGAAAATTATTTGACTAGATTTAAGAAGAATGATCTGATTAAGACGTCATAAATTTAAAGCGTACTGAATGCATTACTGACTGGATGACTTCTTTGTGTCATTTGGTGCATGTTACAATTATCAACTAACCACTGTGCCGTCATGATAAACATGGTTTGTTGACATCACCTGTGTAAATGTCCGTGGTAAAACTGATGTGATCGGCATGTCTTTCACGAAGAATCGTGGTCGTATCAACTGCATTATTTTTTCATCCAGGGATTTGGCTATCGGGTCATTTCGGGAATTTCCTCCCGCCTGTGCCCTTCAGTCCGCCCGGCTGCCAAATTAGCACCCGTGCCAGGCCTCTGTCTTGAACCGGAGTGGCGGCAGCAGCTAAGTTCGTACCGGATATCCGCCCGCCCCGGCCGGCTCGCTGCGGCGCATTCGGTGCATGGCTCTGCTCTCATCCTCTACCCGCCTAGGGCGAGGCAGCGGCGGCCTGCCGGACCGGCGGGCTCCGTCAGAAGACAGCTACTTGTCAACTATCGATCTCGTGAGGTGTTTAGCCATAGATGGGAGTTTACCACTCGCTTTGGGCTGCATTCCCAAACCCCCCGACTCCGGGAGGACCGCAGCGTCTCTGTATCGTCACAAGCCCCGTAGCTTCCTTTATAGTTTATTTGTTAACAATAGCTTTAGCATTCATGCTAGCAGCAGCCTCATATTCGTTCCAAAAATCATTGTGATGCAGTTTTAAATGGCTGCTGGGTTAGTGCTAGTGGTGTTCAATGAGGACGCTTTCTTTAGGCCTTGAGGAACTGTTTTGTAGATGGCGAGAGCATCGTTTATTTCATTTCACACACGGGAAAAGCAACGCACGCTAGTGAGAGCGCCTCAACAGTGTCAACACTGATGTGTAACACCGCCTCCTCTATGACGCCGTACTCCTAAACCCCTCCTCCCACAGGGGCTTCAGAGAGGGGAGGGGTTGAGCAGGCGGCAGTGAAGAAGTGGAGAAAACTGCTTGGTTGCGCACATTTGGAGGCTAAATCAAGTATATAATTATCGGATTGCATTATCGGTTGATTTTTTTATTATCTGTATTATCTGTGTGACGTCATAATTGCCATTATCGGCCGATAATTATCGGTAGCCGATATTATCGTGTATCTTTAGTGTAAACCAAACATTCTCAGGCATATCCTCAACCCATTTTATTTTTTTAATGACTGTTGTCAAGCCCGCTCCTTCCCCAAAAGCTGTGTTCGAGCTAGGCGCTAACGCTAATGCACAGCTGTACGGCTACCGTAGCGCCCTGTGTCTCTCGCTCTTTGCTGACATACTGCAATTGCTGCATGAATTCCGATTTGGGGGACTTGACAGTTCAGACCTCAGTCGGATAATGGAAAATTTGGCCCAGATCGGATTTTAACCACATACAAAAGTGACCAAGATCGGATTTGAAATGGTCCACTTTTATGCGACTTTTCTCGTTCAAGTTAATGCCTCACTCGAGTCGGAAAAACACAAAAAAATTGGATTCATTATTTAAGACCTGCGGTATGAACCTAGCCAATGTGACCTAGCTATAAGTGGTTCTTGTGGCGTGGTCAGTTTGTCAACTTTTTTCTGAAATACACTTCATTTCCTCAGTAAAAAAGAAGCAAAGAACCTCACTAAAAGCCCTTTTTAAACAGGAAACTATGTAATTTGTTTTTTTCAGTTTGATTAAATATCTTTGAGTTGCCGCCATCCTGCCTAGCCCCCCTGCTTCCTTGCACATTTGCATTCCCACCTTCTTTCTTGCCTGTTTGCTTACGATCCATGACACAATGCACTGGAGGAAGCTTTTGTATTTCCTCTAGCGAGCTTACCTGGTTATGCGAAAGAGTGATGGGTGTATCAAACACCGTCCACAGGATGCTCTCGTAGCACGGCGGAGTGGTGAGGGAGCCCTGATACCTGAAGAAATGGTTGATGTTCTCTGGAAGCATGGAACGCACATCCAGACTGGAAATATTCATTGACTGGCCTGAAACAGTTCATATAGGAATTTAAATTATGTCACGCGAACAGAGGTGGGTAAAAGTAAGTAGTAAAAGTAGTCATTCCAAACATTTACTCAAGTATAGGTAAAAAAGTATTGGGTGAAAAGAATATGTGGCCATTATGCATATGGCAGTGCTGTCATGTCCACTTATTGCCTGCCTGTGTTTCTGGTGTTTTGATGCCCCCTGCTGGCACTTGTAATAGTTTTAAAAACTTCCAGCACATTCTGCTGACGTAATCATAAGTCAGCGTGAGCTCATTGCGAGTAGCGAGAGCTAAATGGACGAGCGAACATCTTCTGCAGCCAATGTACCTTAGCAGTACTTGCCATCTCACTACGCTGTTTGTGCCTTACACAAGCATCGCTTGTAAGTTATATTCTTCCTTTGTTTTATATTCATGAGCGTTGTGTAGTATATTGGAGATCTGTACATTTCTTTTTTGTTTGCATTTGTGGTTACATGAATTCATTGTTTGCAAGCTGTACTACCAGTTACAGTGCTTAGTTTTACAAAAATATCAGTGCACCTTGCAAGAGAAAGATGACCACAGTATCAGTTGATTTGTGTACCCACACACACATTCATTACAGAATAAGGGATTTATTGGCATGTTGTGTTTGCCCTTGATCCCAAAAACTGATGTTTGCACCATTATGATTTCACTAAATAGAGTGGTGCAATATAGGCACTTTTTCTATCATTTCAGTTGAAGTTTTTGTTATTTGTCCCAGAATGTTTATTTGAAAAACCTTAAAGTTGTTACATTTATCATTATTAAAGCATCCAGTGGGGCATCACAATACAATTAGCCATAATATGTTAAGTCCACAAACGCGTATATCGGTATCAGTTTAACATTGGTATCAGATTTTTGGACTTGGAAAATATCGGGATAACGGTTAAAAACAAATTTTATACAGTCATGTAGAAAAATTAGGACGCCCCATGAAATATTCAGTTCTTTATTAAGAAATGTTCACATATCATTGTCTGATTTTGTTTTTCTTTATCTCTGGAAAAGAAAGTGATTTAATTGTAGGTAAACAACAGAAATTAACATTGTTTTACTTATTAAACCAAATATATCAACAAAAATGCATATTCTGAGGAAAAAGATAGGACACCGCACCACCCAACAGCTAGTGTTTTTGGCTGAAATAACTTCAGTGAGACGCTTTTTGTAGCCAGCTACCAGTCTTTGACATCGGTCTGAAGAAAGTTTGCCCCACTCCTCAACGCAGAATACTTTCAGCTGTGAGATGTTTGTGGGGTTTCTTGCATGTACAGTCAGTTTCAAGTCCCCACACTGCATCCCAATGGGATTAAGATCTGGCCTTTGACTCGGCCATTCCCGGACTCTCCATTCTTACTTTTCAGCCAGTCCTTGGTGGATTTACTGGTATGTGTTGGGCCATTGTCATGTTGCAGGGTCCAGTTTGGCTTCAGCTTTAATGTTTTCACAGATGTTCCTCAAGCACCCTCTGATACACGATAGAATTCATGGATGGTGGATTCTATGATGGTGAGCTGGCCAGGGCCTGCTGCAAGAAAGCATCCCCAAACCATGACACTGCCACCTCCATGCTTCACAGTTGGTATGAGGTTATTTTCCTGGAATGCTGTATTGGGTTTACACCAAACATGTCCTCTGTTCTGGTGTCAAAATAATTAAATTTTAAATTTATCTGTCCAAAGAACATTATTTCAGAAGTTCTGGTCTTTGTCTACATTCGCTCTGGCAAACTTCAGTCTGGCCTTCATGTTCTCCTTGGAGATCAAAGGTTTCCTCCTTGCACACATCCTATCATGGTCTCTTTCTAATTGTAGAGGCATGCACTTTCACATCAAGAGCCTGCTGTAGGTCCCGTGATGAATTTTAGGGTTTTTGGAGACTTCTTTTAGCATCTTGCGGTCTGCTCTCGTGGGCGAACTTGCTTGGACGTCCAGACCTGGGCATGTTGGGAGATGTTTTGAATGTCCTCCACTTGTTGACTATTTTCCAGACAGTGGAATGTCTGATTTTATTTATTTTTTTAGAACTTTTGAAATCCGTTACCAGACACGTAAGTGTCTACACTCTTCTTCCTGAAGGCCTCAGACAGCTCCTTTGATCTCACCATGGTGTTTTCTCTCACTTCAACAGTCAGTCACACCTTAAAGTATTCTGCGTTAAGGAGTGGGGCAAACCTTCCTCAGACCGATGTCAAAGACTGGAAGATGGCTACAAAAAGCATCTCACTGAAGTTATTTCAGCCAAAGGGAGTAACACTAGCTATTAAGTGGTAGGGTGTCCTAACTTATTCCTCAGTTAGAATATGCATTTTTGTTGATATACTTGGTTTGATGAGTAAAGCTATGTTAATTTTTGTTGTTTACCTGCAACAAAATCATTTTCTTTTCCAGAGATAAAGAAAAACAAGATCCGACATTGATATGTGAACATTATTAAATGAAGAACTAGATATTTAATGGGGTGTCCTCTTTTTTTTACATGACTGTATGTGGAGTAAAGGAAAAAAAGTAATTTAACAGAGTAAATGTAACATGCACTACTCTGCATGTGAGTGCACATCAATCAGATACCTCATGATACTCACCTGCATACTTGATTTTGGCAAGGTTGGAGATGAAGTCACTGTAATAGGTATTTTCGAAATGTCCATCCTGTCAGTGGAGCAAAATTTGGTAGCATCAGAGGTCCATTTCCATTGAGTTCATCCTAATTATGGTCACGAGTAAGTTGGAGTCTATCCTGACTCGGTATACCCTTGACCACTTGCCACTCAGTCATCAGCTATGTACACTGTATTTGTACGTACAAACCAGAGGTGGGTAGTAACACGTTAAATTTACTCTATTACATTTACTTGAGTAACTTTTTGAGAAAACTTGAAAAAGTAGTTTTAATAAGCCATACTTTTTACTTTTACTTGAGTGGATTTGTGAAGAAGAAACGCTACTCTTATCCGCTACTTTGGGCTATACTAGTCGTTACATTTTCCTCTTCATTCTACATTTGAGATTTTACTTTTTTTATGCCAGAGATGCCAGCAGTGGCTCTACCAGTTTCACCAATGAGACGTCGTAACAATAATCACACGACTCCATTACACCAATCAGATTCAAGCTTGCCGTTCTCTGATCAGGCCTGCCTGTTCAATCACGTGGCGTCTTTAAAGCACCGTAAAACATTAAGTACAGGTGCAGGTAGTGCCGGGTTACCACTATCTGTACCGTATTTGACATAGAACGCTGCCGTTAACATAACTCGAAAGCGCAAGTTTTAACCTCTCTCAGGTTTTATCTGGCACCGATTGACCATGGAAAACCGGAGATTTGATCCTTTTAATTTCATAAGGGCACTCATGCTCTTTGGACAAATGGTGCTTAATTTCTCTAGATTTTTCATCTCTCGCTGGAATTTAATGATTTTTTTTTTTTTTTGGTAAAACTTTGGCTTATAGTAGTTAAGTATAGGTTATAGTACATATAATAATAACTATTCATATAGATAACCTTGTGCTGCGAAAAAAGATACCATGTTTAAAAAAAAAAAAAATCAAACATCATAAGCAGTTACTCCCAATGTTACTCATTACTTGAGTAGTTTTTCACCGAGTACTTTTTTTACTTGTACTTGAGTACATTTTTTGTATGATTACTTTTACTTGAATAGTATTCTTTTGAAGTAACGCTACTCTTACTTGAGTAAAAATTGTTTTGGCTACTCTACTGACCTCTGGTACAAACAACAATCCCCACTCACTGGTCTTTCTCTTTTCTCAACATAAAATAAAAACACTTGCCCATCAACACACCCATCTATCCAAAAGCCAATCAGAGCGAAAGGTTTACATTTAAATATTCAAATCCGATTCAGTCATCCGCAAACCTGATCAAATTATATCAAAGGTAAAAAAAAAGAGACAATATTGAGGCAACTCGAATGGGGATTTGCTATTTTAAAGTAGCATTTGAATGTAGCATCTGTTTGCCAACTTAGGCACAAAAAAAAAAAACCAAAAAACTCCCTCCAGATGTGCCAACGCTGTGCTGCTTTGCACGAGCAACAACACAGTAAAACCCGTAATGATTATCAGCCCTTACGGCACTGCTTGTAATTAGTGTTTCAACAGCAGTGGTACATGCGTGTGCAGGAATATTTAGCTTTTCAACAAGCTTTGTTCCTGTTTTAAAATGCTCATGGGTCGTTTTTTATAGAGTGCCATTTGGACGTAGCAGAGTGGACTTTAACAGAAGGGATATTTTGTGCTCACGTTAGCCCTTGAACACTGCCCCTTTGAATACTGTCCTAAAGGGACATCGACAGAAATACAATAAATTTAAACTATCTGTTGCACACTAGAAACAATCTAGTAAATATTAGCATTTTCTAGCTTTTAAGCTAGCAGAATTTTGCTATGCAAGTTAGTAGGGCTGCATATAGCTATCAATGATTTTAGTAGTTGATTTATCTATCAACTAGTTAGTATGAATAATCAAGTAATTGGATTAAGATTAGGATCATTTAATATGTTGCAGAATAAATTTAGGAGATGTTAAACAAAGGCTTGCTAAGATTGCTCTTTCAAAGGGCAATAAATGCAGACACAAAATTCCCGAGTGTTTCTTCAAACTGCAGAATTGCACTTTCATTTAAAAATATCCTGAAATGCATTAGCTTAGCCTCAAACGGTATTAAAAATAAATAAATAAATGACAATTTAAGTACAAAAAAAAAAAAACAATTGGCTAACTGGCATAGCAAAAGTCCGTTAGCTTAAATGCTATAAAATGCTAACTTTTTTTTTTCTAACAATACTCTTAACAAAATCATTCAAACACATGTTCCCACAAAAAACAGCTAAATTTACCTATAAACTAAATCACGAATGCATAAAAAAAATCATCTTATGTTGGCCTTAAAAGGGAGCAGCTGGATTCAGCAATGTTAAATGAATTATGTCATATTCACTGTTGCCACTAGAGGGCAGTGAATCCACCCAAATTAATAAAACTAAATGCAAACACTTTCAGAACAAACCATTATAACGCAACTCTAATTAAACGAAAACTTAAAGCAGCAAAATTTGATTCAAAGCTTTTCTCTAAATCAAATTATTCGAGTTAATTCATTAATCGTAGCAGCACTACAAGTTAGCCAATTGTTCTTTTGAAGTGAAGCTCATCAGAATCCTGTATTATAATTTTTAGCACGCCAAAACTGCTAGTGTCCGATGCGAGCCTGAGCTTAGCTGAAACGATATAAAAAAGAATCATACAAAAGAATATTTGGCTAACTTGCATAGCAAAAGTCCGATAGCTTAAATGCTATATAATGCTAATGTTTACTAGAGTGTTTCTACTGCGCACCAGATAGTTTCTAGTGTGCACCGGATTGTTTCTATTGCACACCAGATTATTTCTAGTGCACACCAGATAGTTTAAATTTATCTTATTTCTGTCAATGTCCCTTTAGGGGCTCTGTAGGATTTTTTTTTCTACTTATATGATTTTTTCAATAGACTGAATTTGAATGAAACACATAGCAAAATCCCTTTTACCAGAAGTCAATTCAATATAAAAAATAGAATTTTGTACCCTTGAATTTGTAATAGACGGCAAGTGATAATACACAAAAGAATAAATTGAATGAGCATTTGTCCAACTTTAGTGAAAATACATCTTTTATTTGTGGACACAAATGGCACCCTATTAAAAAATGACTCACATAATCACAGACGGTCCTGTTTCTTCACTGTAATAATTTTTAATTATTACCATCCACTGCGCAACCTGGACCACTGTTATCACAAGGGACAATAAAAGCTGTTGCCATAGCGGAGGACACATCAGCACATTCTTTGGGTCACAAGTTACTCTCATGAACGACTTGAAATTTTAATCATTTCCTTTGACCATCAAAAATATGGGAGAATAAATGAAAAGAATGGCAAGGAACTCAGAGAACACGCACTTACTTCATAGAAAAAAGCGAGGACCGCCAACCCGTCTGGTTTATCTATGGCCTCAGTGAAGCTCTTGTACTTGTCTGAATTGTAATGGACAACATGGAGCTGAAACACAACACAGCATAGCCAAAAAATATTAAGGGAACGTCTGTTTTAAGCACATTAAAAAATTATGTAAAGTAGTTCAGTTCAGTGTAAGTTTATTGTGAATTATGGTAGTGAAGGACAAAATAAATCGTTTTTGTGTTATTAGAAATTTTCTAAATTATTAAACCTATTACTAACCAGTTCATAAACTACTGTAAGTGCCAAAAAGTTACTTGAACAGGTTAAAAAAAAAAACAACAAAAAAACACGTGAGTTGCTTTGCTGTGGTGGTTGGTAAACATGTAGTACTTACATGGACAAGTACAAGTACATGCAAGTACACATACTTTTTTGTGCAAGTACACGCAAGTAGATGCACTTGTATTGCAAGTGAAAGAATGTACACTACACACACTTTGTACAAGTACATGCAAGTACACAAATTTGTAGTGGAAGTGCACGCAAGTACATGGAGTTCGGGTGCAAATACACACAAGTGTATGTAATTGTAGTGCAAGTACACATAGTTGTAGTTCATTGCATGTACTTGTAGTACGAGTACACACAAGTACAGGGAGTTCTGGTGCAAATACACGCAAGTGATTGTAGTTGTAGTGGAAGTGCACGTAGTTGTTTTCAATTGCATGTACATTTAGTACAAGTACAAAGTTGTAGTACAAGTACAGGTACACACAAGGAAGCATAGCAGTAAAAGTACACTCAAATACATTTAGTTGTAAAAATATATGTACACTGAAAAAAGTAACCATTGGCTCCATTAAAAAAAATATTGGATAAGCAATCAAACCTAAAATTTTACTGCTAATACAGTATTTAAAAAATCAATTTATTTACACACAAATTAATCTATTTACATTGTACTAGCAGTAAAATTTTAGGTGTGATTGCTTAGCCAAAGTTTTTTAAATGTTTACCTTTTTCAGTGTAGTTCTACTACAAGTACACGCAAGTATACATAGTTGTAGTGCAAGTAAACACAAGTTCACGTAGTTGTAGTGCAAATACACGCAAGTACACGTAGTTGAACTGCAAGTATATGCAAGTACATGTTGTTGTAGTGCAAATACATGCAAGTACACATAGTTGGACTGCAAGTATATGCAAGTACACGTAGTTGTAGTACATGTGCACGTACTTGTAGTAGAAGTACACACAAGTATATGTAGTTGTAAAAATACACGTGATTGAAGTACAAGTATACGCAAATGCACATCGTTGTAGTACAAGTGCACGTACTTGTAGTACAAGTACACAACAAGTAAGCGTAGTTGTAGCACAAATACACACAAGTACATGTAGTTGTAAAGCAAGTGCACGCAAGTACACATAATTGTTGTGCAAGTGCACACAAATACACATAGTTGTAGTGCAAATACATGCAAGTGCATGTAGTTGTAGTGTAAGTATACATAGTTGTAGTACATGTGTGCATACTTTTAGCACAGTACAGGTACACACAAGTAAACGTAGTTGTAGTACAAATACACGCAAGTACATGTAGTTGTAGTAAAAGTACTCGCAAGTGCGCATAATTGTGCGAGTGGATGTACTTGTTTTACAAGAATGTATACGTACTTTTTGTGCAAGTAAATAAAAGTAGTACACGTACATGTACTTGTAGTACAGTACACATCCTTGTAGTATATGTACTTATAGTAATTCTACACGTACGAAAGACAAAGCTACCTCAAATAAATCAATAAATGAAAATTGGCAGTTTTTACAATACAGGTGGCAAACACTAGGTCCGGGGAAAAAAATGAAGTGTTCAGGTGGGCCAAATTAACAACTAGAGAGCAGGCCATTGTTTTCCCACTCCTCCTGACACTTTGACAAATTGATGTTTGCGCAGCCTGCAGGATGTTTGTGTTTGACATCATGGAGTTGTCACCACTGAAGCGGAACACAGCAACACAAAGCTGCCATGTGCCCGTCGCTGCTCTCTGCATGGAAGCAAGCTAAGTTTGAACGCGTTATTTGCTCTACCTCAGCCATGTAGCGGATGCCGTCGATGGTGTGCTCCGCTCCGCTGGCTTCCAGGTCCCAGCCGCCCCAGTGCAGATGCATTTGAACAGCTGTGTATTTCCCCGGCATGCCTTTTGTGATCTTCATGGTGGGCGGCAGGTCAATTTGGACTGATCAAAAACAAAATGTCCAACTTTTAAGAAGAGCACAGTAAGAAGTTGCAATATTTTTTTCTGAAAAAGTTGCACTTCAATCACTCATTGATTATTTCAAAACCATTGCATGAGGGCAGATCAAAACTCACCGGTACTGAGGACTTGTATATTTCCGTAAAATCTTTTTGAATGATGCTGTACTTCTAATTACTGTTAGTTAGTTTTATTCACCCATCATTAAAGTACTTAATACATGGTATATACAAACATACAGTATACAAACAGATACAGTATGATTTACTCAAGTGTATTTGGATTTTTATGGGGGCAAAACAAGTTTGTATCATCAGCAAATAATATTTTATGTAATGTGGATGAGGAATTAACAAAGTCATTGATCTACGAGATGAAGAGCAGTGGTGCTAACATGGAACCCTGCAGGACTCCATGGTTGATGGGTTTGTATGATGATTTATGATTACTAATGAGGACAGATTGATGTCTTCCAGACAAGAAGCTCGAGAACCAGTCGAGCCCTCGGCCTCTAATACCATAGTGCTGCAGCGTGTTAATTAGAATAGCAATCCTAATGGCGTCGAAAGCTTTAGACAGGTCCAAAAAATGCCAACTCCGTGCAGTATAAAAAACTATTTTTGTGGGTAGTATTATGATCCGTATAAATGATACTGAAAGTATTTAGGTAAGCAAGTCAACTGTATCAAATTGGGTAAATGTAACTCTCTTTACCTTACTTTAATCAGTAAAAACTTCAACGTGAACAAACAAGATAATATCTACCCAAAAATATTAGGTGTGTGCTCAAAGCTGCGGATGCGCCAACGCATTTTCTTTGAAACTGACCATTTCATTTGGCGGGACACTCCAACATGGTATAGTGGCAGGTAAGTTTGAACTTACTGTTTCGTTTTAAATTGACAATGCGAAAACATTAAAAAACCTGGTATGCTGCGTATTAGATTAAGAAGCCTCTATAGTACAAATATTTTTATATTTTATTCCTGGCTAACCCTAACCCTAACCTTTTGACAGCCAATTCTGATAGCTAGCTAACAATATTCTCCAGAGCATAGCAACATGAGATGCTGGTAAGTAAAAATCTGGCTTAATTTGAACCATTAACCTTATTTTTGAATTAACTTTTCAGTTAGAAAGCAGAAAGACAGAAGAAACTTTTAATTAGGTATTTATTGACTAATTCGAGCGAAACGACTGGAAGTACCCCGTCCGCCATTAATGAGGTGTGCCACCCGCAGTACACAGCCAGCAGCAGCTAACGTTACTGTTTACATTGAATGTCTCTGGGCTGCTACTGAGGCGTGTAAACACCCAGTAATGGCGGCAACCACTAGAGGCCCTACAACTCGGATTAGTCAATATGCATTAAGGGACAACTCATCAGCAAGCTATCCAATAGCCTAATAATGATCCTGATTATTTGAATCCGGTGTGTTGGAGGAGGGAGGCGTAGAAAACAGACTGGATAGGTGCCCTCGAGGACTGGAGTTGATGACCCCTGTTCTAGAAAATCTTTTCTGCTAAAATAATATTATTAATAGTATTTATATTAAATTTGTTTATCAAATTTGCATACTAGTTTCATAAAAATAACTTTGCGCTGTATGTTTTTATGCTACAACATAGCACTCCTGTGGGGCTCAAACATCGATGGTACAGCATTTTTGCCTTATTTGTATTTCAAACTGAAGGATGCTTGATGCACTCGTGTTGTTCACTGTTCAGTTAAAAGTTTTCTTAAACTCATGTTGTTTGCATATTACTTATTTTGGTCTGATGCCCTCGTGTTCTCCACTCATCAGTTAATACTGTGCTTGAAGTCATACTATGAGGAAAAAATGTTAGCATGCAATTTATGTTGGGCATGCAATTTGTTAAATGTTAAATATATTGAGCAAATTCCCCCCCCCCCCCCCCCCCCCAAAAAAAAACAGTTGACAATCAAATGTTTCTCTTGTGCACAATGACTTTACAGTAAAACAAACCATATCTACAATAGTAGTAATTATGATGACATATAAATTAGGGCTGTCAAATGATTAAAATTTTTGATCGAGTTAATCACAGCTTAAAAATGAATTAATCGTAATTAATCACAATTCAAACCATCTATAAAATATGCCATTTTTTCTGTAAATTATTGTTGGAATGGAAAGATAAGACACAAGACGGATATATACATTCAACATACTGTACATAAGTACTGTATTTGTTTATTATAACAATAAATCAACAAGATGGCAAAAACAATAACATTCTGTTAAAGCGATCCATGGATAATAAGACTTGTAGTTCTTAAAAGATAAATGTTTGTACAAGTTATAGAAATTCTATATTAAAACCCCTCTTAATGTTTTAATAAAATTTGTAAAATTTTCAATCAAAAAATTAACTAGTAGTGTTGTGAATTCCCTGCTGTGAGGGCTGGACAACGAGCTGCCTCGCTTTGGGACAACTGTGTTGCTGCGCATGCGCATAGTATTCTCAAAAAGACCGCGGTTGAGGGAAGAAAGTTCGTCCTCGGCCGAGTATTAATGTGCCTGCATCGCATAAATAACCGTGTGCGTCGGTGATAAGTAAGTTGTAATGTTCGCCACGTATACTGAAGTCATATATGTGATGCTTGTGTTACTAGTTTATATTGTTGTTTGTAGCTTGTAGCACGTTAGCTCCGCTGGTAGCATCCCGCTGCTAACGTAGCATTCTAATTCTCACGTTGCGCCAGCGCGTGGTAATATATGTACAAAGTTGGACTGAATTGGATCGCTAGGTGTGCATTACGAATTTAATCCCATTTAATGTTCATATTTGAGATCGCTGTCCATTGCGGTCTTTGGTGACCGATTCATTTAGCTACCGAGTGCATAGCCTGCAGCTATAGCAGCTGTCTTGTTTGTAGGACTGGTCATTTATTATCGATGGTTCATTGCTTGTCCAATGCGGACATCTAGTGGTCATTTTTGGTATGACGCCTGGTTTATTTTGGCTGGAATCCATTCGATTCATTGTATTGTGAACTTTACATGTTTATTTCATTATAACAAGTTTATTGATGGTTTTCTTAATATATTTCTTTCAGATACACAAACCACACACTCACATTAATGTCCAGATGCAATCAAAGGCACAATGGACGCAAACAACTGTAAATAAAGTTCATCAAACCAATAGAAGTTGCTGCATCTTCTCTTACCGGAGGATTAGGTCAATTATATATAGCCGGCAAATTTGTCACCGAACTCCAATTCCTTACAAGTGGTCCTTCGAGCCGGATCCTGTTTATAATTGCACTATGGCAACTTCTAGCAACTATGGAGAAGAACAGCCTGCAGTTGTATCTCGTCCAATTCGGCTTCATCAACTTCCCAGACACACACACTCACATTAATGTCCAGATGCAATCAAGGGCACAATGGATGCAAACAACTGTAAATAAAGTTCATCAAACCAATAGAAGTTGCTGCATCTTCTCTTACCGGAGGATTAGGTCAATTATATACAGCCGGCAAATTTGTCACCGAACTCCAATTCCTTACAAGTAGGTTGCCATTATTGATGTAAATAATTACACAATTCTCATGGTCATAAAATCAGTCGCACCCAAGCGCCATCAGAGGGCGACAAAACTCCAAAAAAACACAAGTAACAAGTGCACATAACCCTGTGCTGTCATTTTAATCTGTTTGAGTGGGGCATGTGCGTTAAATGCGTCAAATATTTTAAAGTGATTAATTTGAAAAATTAATTACGGTCCGTTAATGCGATAATTTTGACAGCCCTAATTTTAGGGCTGTCAAAATTATCGTGTTAACGGGCAGTAATTAATTTTTTTGATTAATCATGTTAAAATATTTGACGCAATTAACACACATGCCCCGCTCAAACAGATTAAAATGACAGTACAGTGTAATCTCCACTTGTGCGACCCATGAGCATTGTGTAATTATTGACATCAACAATGGCGGGCTACTAGTTTATTTTTTGATTGAAAATTTTACAAATTTTATTAAAACAAATACATTAAGAGGGGTTTTAATATAAAATTTCTATAACTTGTACTAACATTTATCTTTTAAGAACTACAAGTCTTTCTATCCATGGATCGCTTTAACAGAATGTTAATAATGTTAATGCCATCTTGTTGATTTATTGTTATAATAAACAAATATAGTACTTATGGACCGTATGTTGAATGTATATATGCGTCTTGTGTCTTATCTTTCCATTCCAACAATCATTTACAGAAAAATATGGCATATTTTATAGATGGTTTGAATTGCGATTAACTACTATTAATTAATTTTTAAGCTGTAATTAACTCGATTAAAAATTTTAATCGTTTGACAGCCCTATAAAATATACAATACAAATACACTACAATCATGAGTAAATAATACTGAATTTTAATAGGTATTAAGTGATATAATCTGTTTCCAAAGGTTATGTAAACCTTACCTAAATTCTTTGAGTGTATTATTGTTGACCCATTTATTTACCAAGTAAAATTGGCTAATCTTTACACTATCAAACTGAGTGTTAAAATGTTACCTCAATTTTAAATTCTATAGGTTGTTTTTTACAATGTAGTCACCTTTGTCAATTGCATCATGGATTTTATTTTTCCGTACTGCCATATATGTAGTGTTTTTATTTCTGAATCAATACTGTGATGGGACAACCATGTTTAGCTTGGCAAGATACTTATTAAGTTTGTTGTAGACTAGTCTTTGCAGAACCTTGGGGAGACTAGGCAGAATTGATATCGGTCGGTTTGCTTAGATCGTTTTTATCAAATGAAAATGCATTTGTCAGACGTGCGGTACAAGTGAGATGAAGAAGCGCTAGCACTAGCACGTTCAAACATAACTTTTATGATGCTAACAATAAAGTGAAAGTGTTTTTACGGTGTTTGTTTATTTGCTAATCATGTTAACATCATACTCATTTGATACTACACTGTACGAAAAGTGTCGAGTTTTTGCAGAAGGGCTCACAAATATTTAAACTATTGTAAGAAAAGCTCTTCAAGTGCATAACCTTTTTTTGGGTTATGGACTTACCCGAGTGTCCAGTGTTGAACATAAGAAATGTCCCTTTCTGAGCATCATATCCACTGAGCTCCAGCTGTAAAATGTCTGGATTGTGTCGAACGCTGCGCCTTTGGATGTCAATCGGGGACTGTTTCCTACCCCCGCACGCTGGGTACTTGGTCGCCCAGTGCATCTGGTCCAAAGCTCCCTCTGTAATAAGATCAAATATTAGTCATAAATGTACACTGTTTTTTTCCCTATTTATGATCACACCACTGCTGATTCACAACATTATAGTTTTTGTCAACGATTACGAAAACAGAAATATTTCGTCGACAAACCAGTTTTTCATGAGGATGACGAGTTAAAAACGTGTCTTAGGAGACTGAAATAGGACGACACCAGTTTTGGACTAGCATATCGGGATAACAGGGGCTGGTGCCGATGGGCCGGTGTCGGGAGAGATAAGTAGAGTCGTAATTTTTGAAATAAGTGGGGTTTGGTGTCACTACACATGCGCAAACTGCAACCCTACATATTTTACATGTACACGGGAAAAATAAGTATTGGGTGACAAATAAGTAGGAATTTCCGACTGCGGTCAAGCCAGCGGACGCTCGTGGTCCCGTGGTCAAATGAGCTGACCCTAAAATTAGCGCACCTGCGTAATCCAAGTACTATGGTACATGCATTCCGACTGAACAGCAAGGCAGTTGTCTTCCGTGTGCTCACATTGATCCCAACTCTTCAAAACACTCTATATATAAGGTTACCATTTTTATCTTTTAAAAAAGGAAATAAAGTCACCTGTTCTTAAAACCGCTCCATCTACATGGGCGTTACGTGCGCTCTCACATCAGCGCAATATTATGTGATTCCCCATAGCAACAGGTCGTTTTAGTAGATGGTAGGTTAAAGTTCTCATTTTTGTGGCTCTGCAAATCCACAAATCTGAAGTTCTGGCCAAGGTTGGTGAATATTAGTAGTAAACTTCTTTGACTACTCCAATACTCAAAACGATGCATTTTTGGTGTACCAATATTTAGAAAAATGAGGATGGATGGAGGTAAAAGTCCTAAATGCATACTTTGATCAGGTTACAGTTCTCATTTTTGTGGAACTGTAAACCCACAAATCTGAAGAAGGTCAAACCAAGGTTAATGAATTTTAGTAGTGGTCCTTTCTGACAGCTCACGAACTCAAAACTAGGCATTTTTACTGTAACAATATTTAGATAATTTGGACTAAAGGTCCTACATGTGTACTTTGATCAAGTTACAGTTCTCGAAAGGTTTACTCATGTTATTAGTTTATTGTATCAATGACCAGTTTGCATTAAAATCACTACACTGCTGTAATTATTTTACTCTAGGCTAATTAATTTATAAAAAATGTGATTTATTTCTTTATAATTTTTGTCCAAAACAACATCAAATGCTTTTTTTTTTCCGTCAAGGTACGTTTACTTGCGTTGCCAGTTGAATGGCTTCCGACACCGTCCATGAACTGGCCCGGTCTTTCAATGACTCCACTCCCCGACCCCACACCCCCAGTCCGAGACGAAAATGTGCCATAGTTTCCATCATGAGTCATTTTTTCAAATAGGGGGCCGTGATAGAGTGGACAAATAACAGAGGGGACATTTTTTTTTGCTAACGTTAGCCCTCAGCCTATTTTTGCTAGCATAATAATAACATGATTTGATGAGAAATCTATTATTTTCCAAATAAACCTTTTGAATTGATTCAAATCATTTCATTTCTTTGACACATAGTACGGCTGCAACAACTAATCGATTACATCGGCTAAAATTGACGAAGAAATTAGTTGTTAATGAATTTGATAATCGATTTTGCTGGCAGCTATGAGTTTTGGGATCCGTCCTTGTTTGTGTGAAATGTGAGGTTGCGCGCGTGCTCCCCAGTGATTAAAGCAAAAGAGAGAGAGAGTTCACTGCCACACTCAGGTTGGGTTGCTAAATCAATAATACTGTATTATGAAGTGTCAAGAGCAGTGATGTTAATAAAGGCGCTAGAATATAACAGCGTTACTAACGGCATTATTTTTTTCAGTAGTGAGTAATCGAATTAATTACTTTTCTCATTTTGGCAACGCCGTTACCGTTACTGAGGCGGCGGTAAAGACGTGCGTTATGATATGTTACTATGTTGGTTAAATGACGCGAGAAAAGTCTGAGAGAGACAGACTCACGGAGACGAGAGAGCAGAGCAGGAGTGGGGAGGAGGCAAGGGAGTTGTGACGCCGTTGGAAACGTGATGCTACGTGGCTTCAATAATACCTGGCTGTAGTCGATAGCCTACAAACTACGCCCACATGATGCTATGGTAGATATCACATATTATAGAACTAGATACAAATGACAGACACGGCGGCATTAGCAACATGGATAAAGAACTAGATGCTTTAGTAAACAGCCGCCATCTTAAAGTAGTAGATTTCTCAGGAAGGCTCTGTTTTAGAGAACCTTCCTAGCGAACCTAAGTAACTTTTTATCTAAAATGCTCCTAAATCGGCAAAACTTAAATCTATCTTTAAATGATGAAACAGTTTTAAAACTTACACATGTCAAAAGAAGACAGAGGGGAACTAACGCAATAACGGGAGCAATTTTAACAACTTTAACGGTTAATTCACAACATTAAATGACTTCTAAACTACAGATTTCCAAAGGTTACTATTTTATTGTATTTATTTTTTTTTTTTTTTTGAAAAAGAAAAAACATGAAAATTATCCCCAGTTACTTTTCCAAGTAACTAATTAATCTTATCTTCAGGTAACTGAGTTACTAACACAATTAGTTTTGAGAGAAGTAATTTCTAACTGTAATTAATTACTTTTTAAAAGTAAGATTAACAACACTGGCCGAGAGTTAGATTGTCTTTTGTGTTGTTAGATCCTGTGTGCCTCCGCCAGAGGTGAGTAAATGAAGTCAACTGGATTGTTTGTATTCTTTGTTAATGAGACATTACTACTTAGCACAAAGCACAATGCTAGTGAGCGATTATGCCAAACAGTGTATTAAGTGTCCGTTTGTATTGTTTTGGAGAAGCATATTAGAACTTGAGTTATTGTTAGAAATTTGTCTCATTTCTTTTTATAAGCAAACCACAAACATAAAACCACTCAAATAACAGCTTAGCCTCCTTTCAACACAAACACCCATGCAAACTGTAAATTGTCATACAAGAGAGTGTGCCTTGAAATTTGGATTGTATTTATGAACAACTGTTTCAGGAAGAAAACTGATTAATTACAGTCTGCCTTCTCCTTGTATGATTTTTTTTGTTCAGTTTTTTTAAAGAAAAAAAAATCATCATTGACACAATTTATATCAGCAAAAAAAAAAAAAGTCAATCAGCATCACTTTTTTAAAAAATATGAATGAATAGGACTTTTTTTTGATTGTGTACTGAGAAATTCCTTTTACGTTTTATACTCTAAACCTTTTTTATTAAAAACATTCCCAAGTTTTATATACTTAAAAAACAGTACAGCTGTAGGCTACAGTTAAGTCAGGAAGCTGTAATCAAATATTTTTGAAGGAAATAGTCATCCATTCTGTCTTCATTGTTATTTGCAACGGGCCTAAAACAACTTCAAGTGAAATAGTAAAGGTAATTGAAAAAAGTGACATTTAACCGATGAATCGATTAGTAGTTGAAATAATTGTCCGATTAATTGATAATAAAAATAATTGTTAGCTGCAGCCCTAAAACATAACTTTAACAGAGTGGACGTGTTATGACAGCCACAATTACAGGGAACGTTTTTAAAGGATGTCAAAAATCAAATCGCTTACGACAGTTGAATTTCCCGCCACTGTGTTTGTGTAACAGTGTGATTTCCCCTTAAGGGGCTATTTTGATGAAAGCATGTCACAGAGATGTTTTCACTCCGGGAGTGTTTGCCAAAAGATGAAAGGTTTCATCTGGGAGTGGCTGTGAGTACAAACGGGGGATGTTTGCTCTTTTTTTCTGAGGAATTGAGGAATAAACAGGTTCCTGTCACAGCCAGGACTTGCCCAACTTTGACGTTGTTGCAACTCATCGTTGCTTCCCAGCAGGTTTTGAAATGATTAACTGTGTCAATTCAGTCTATAGTCTGCATTTACTATGATTCTGCTCATCATTATGTTTCTAGCCATCATCAGCATTTTTATTATTATGATAATATGGCATTTGACTTGTTTGGGGAGTTAAGAATTATTAATATTATCCTAAAAAGTGCCTCACTGTTCAGGGTTTATTTATCTATTTCAGCTGTACATACAGTAAGTTAACTCTGGAACTCTCATGCTCTAAAGAAAGGGTGTCTAAACTATGCCCTGTGGGCCAACTGTGGCCTACTGTCCAGTGCTTTATTGGCCCACAGCAAATGATGAAAATATCCTTGAATGTAGCACACAAAAAGCTTAAAGGTGCTATATGGAGTTTGTCATTTTTTAAATGGCGACTGCCACTTTTTTGGGCTTCAAGCGTAACTGCAGTCTGTGTTAGGCTCGTGCATGTTGCGCACACTTGTACGAGCACAAACATAAAGCAACGGGCATTTGGCTCATACTTTGCAAACCCAAAAGGTTATCGATACACTCATGACAAGAATCGAAATATCGTTTCAAAAGGGTGTCAATGATTAAAAAAATAAATAAATAAATAAAAAAAAAAGGAACCAAAAAGTTGCTACCAAAATCTTCCTCCATAATAGTGTCTCAGCTATTGACGGCACTCGATACCCAGCCATTAAGACCGGGAAGGACAATCACTTGGCTTATAGACTCCCCCAACCCCCTCCCCTTCTTTCCCTGGTCAACAGGCCCTCACATGGTGTCAACCGGAAATACATCTAGCTGATGATAGCACCAACATATTAATAGTTAGTGTAGGTGTTCAATGTATTTGTTGTTGTTGTGTCTCTTTTCTTGTGCTTCTTTTCTTCTGTTCCCCCATAAACCCTTTCTTTCTTTTCTTTTGTTTCGTTTCTTTTCTTCTCTTCCCCCATAACCCCTTCCTGTCCGCTGCTTTGTCATAATAAACGAGGTATGTTATATGATCACAATGGGAGTATGTCATACTCTCAGTGTGATACATTAAATTTTTTCAGACCAACCGGACACTAAGACTTCCATTCTCCGTGTCAAACAGACTGAGAATGGCGAATGAACGTTCGTTCATATACAACCAGAGCATTCCCGGTCTCTCTTTCCGATTTTCGGAGCATTTACAGGTCACTTCTGTTCATTTTAGGGCATTTACAGGTCACTTCCTGTTGAGTTTGAGTTACTGCCTATTCAATTGGGGGATTCACAGGTCATCTCCTGTTCTTTAACCCAAAATCAACATGAAGTGACCCAGAAAATGTCCCCAAACAACAGAAAGTGGCTGAAAATCAAATGGCCCAGAATTGCCTCTTTGCCTGGCATTTGCTGCCACTGACGGCCAGAAAAGTGGGAGGGGACCATTTGAAGTGGTAGGGGTTCATTCGCTGTCACCCTCCGAGTTCTAATGGATTAAACATCTGCTACTGATAAACTTACAGCAGAAGGATGAAGATACAGTAGTTTGTTTTTCTGTTTATTTGTTGTTATGTAGAATTTCCTAGAAGGATTTCTTGACCAATGTATCGATAATCGTTGTACGGCTATATCATAAGATCATCATTATCGTGACCATTGTATTGCAAACCGTATGGTATCGTGAGGTATCAAGAGGTTTCCGCCTCTACAAATCGGCACCAGAAATGGAAAAGAGCAAACATGATTGTTTAGCATGGTTAGAAAAGTGTTTTATAAAAGTATTTTTGCCAAGTGGACGTGCACAAGAATGTGTTCCCCCAGAGTGTTGACCCAAACACTCTTGAAGGGAAATTTTGGGGCAGTCTCAATTCAAATGTCAGCGTTCTGTTTGTCTACTTATCAGGGTATTGGTTGAGTATGTTAAATTAACATGACAAATTCCATGTAGCAAAATGGTACTTCTACATACGAAGTTAATTCGTTCCAGGACCTTGTTTGTAAATTGAAATGGTCGTATGTCGAGCAGGATTTTCTTATAAGAATACATCATAATTCCATTAATTCGTTACATAGCCCGAAAACCTACACCAAATCCTTAAAAAATACTGCTGGTACTATTGTAAATAGCAATTACACAGAGAAAAACAAATAAATTCTGAATAAAAATAGGAAAAATAATATAATAATAGTAATAATAAGAATAATACCTGTAAAAATGTAACGAATCGGGTTCTAATGTGGCGAATGTGTTTTGTGTGGTGTACCTGAATGCACCGCGTGGCTGATGTTACAGAGAGAGAGAGGACTTTTTACTTTCACTTTTCATGTTAAGCTGCGGCGCAGTAGGCATGTTGTGTTGCACAAGTTCTGAATTAAATGATTAAAAACCTGACGAAGCTGGCGATTTTTTTGACGATGTCACAATCATAATAATTGTCACCTTAACTTATAAAGACTGGTGAACGGAGATCGAGGGAGGACCGTCGATATCGCAGACAATCTACGGCCATATTGTCGAGCCAGCTAACAGATGCGCACACCACGCTCATATTTTTCTTTCATTTCCATCATCATTTCAATAGTAAGTTTCAACTTTGTCCTTTTTTCGCCACCTGCACTAACTTTCTTGGAACCCTTGTTGTTTTCTCCCACAAGAAAATCCGCCGCACGTCCGTCTTGCGGGAAAACAAAGAAACTGCGGCGTTGTCATATAGCATCGTATTTCGAGTATGTCGTCGGATGTAGAAACAAATGGCGAGTCAAATTTTACATCGGATGTCAAAAAGATCGTGTGTCGAGGTACCACTTTACATTTAAATTCTCAGCTCTAACACTAGATTGAGCTCGTCACTTAAAACTGTTCCTCTCCATTAATTCCAATTAATGTAGGTGACGGAATTGTTGTGCATACATTTAATATTTATGCTTTCCTTATTCCTTTTTCCTAAGGCCATGTGGCCCCCATGTAGTCTATGTATTCTATTCTAGGTTCTATGTTGCTTTCCTGACCCCTCCCATCCTATTGTTGCCCCTGAATAAAGAGAGTTGCTATCACAGAAACTAGGGGAGCATCCAGCGACCAACCTACATAAAAGCTACATCGACTTCCTGCGTGTTCTTTTTCACCAAGCTAGGTGTACATAAACCTAGCTTCAAATCTAACAGCAGGAAACTTGAGTTTCAGCATTTGATTTTTTATGGTAAACGTAGAAAAAAAAATACAAAAATACAGGTAATCCCCGAGTTACGAACGGGTTTCGTTCCTACGCTGGCTATTTAACCCAAATTTCCGCATAAGTCGGAATTAACACTTTAAATATTCAAAATAACTATCCAAAAAGTGCAAAAGTAATGCATTTTGTTGAATGATGCAGGATACACTATCCTCTGGTGGCAGCATTGGGTCTGGCTGGACTATCTCCTTGTATGACTCAGGAGCAAACTCAGACGTCTAAAATGGATAAAGGATAGCTTCGCTCTGGTTTGGCAAACATTAGGCTGTAAGTTGTTTCAGCTAATATATGTTTATGTATGCATTTGTCATTAAGTTTAGAGCTACAGTTTGTGAACTTACATGTCAGTGATTTGCGATGAGAATTGAAAATACAATAGCATTTGTAGCATTTTTGTTAGCGGACTTTTGTTAGGCAAATTAGGCTAATCTAATCTACTAAATTTACATATTAATCACACGAGATGGACGTTTGAACAATTGTTTTAGTATTAAAATGGGTGTAGTTTTGAATATAAGTGTACATACACTGTATGTGTGTTACAGCTTTACAAATTGTAAAAAGTTAGGAAGTAAAAAGCTTCAAAAAGCACAATTGCTTTGTTTGCTGTCTGTGAAGCTGAACAACTTCATGTTTAGTGAGGACAGAACACGTCTTATTATTAAAGTAAAGTAAAAAAAATAAGATACTGTGAGGTGCAATAAGGTACCGTTTACGCGACAAAAAAAAAACCTGACCGGAGACAAAATGTCGGACGAGACTTCGACGTCGTAAAGTCAAAATCACCTAAATCGAGTATGTCGTAACCCAAGGATTAACTGTAATCCAATGTGATAAATTGTGCTTAGATTTTCTTGACATTTTTTGGTAAATACTGTATACTGCTGGCTAAAAGTATTGGCATCCCTGCAAATCTGTCAGATAATGCTCAATTTAACCCTGAAAAGACAGAAGTCCTTATAATGGGTCCGAAAAGAGTGAGGGACTCTTTAACTGCCCAGATAGTCACTCTGGACAGTGTAAGCAGGCCCGGAGTGACTAATCGGGAGCTTCTGGACGATTCCAGAAGGGCCGGCTGGCCAGATGGGCCGGTCCGGGTTTTATTAAAAAAAAAAAAAAATTACACTGTTATCATTTTTTGTTTGGTATTTATTTATGACAGTGCCACTGAGTATAACTTACATTCTGTTACCGCTGTCCCTGTGGGCCGTCTTAAAAAAAAAAAAAAAAAAAAAACTATTATTTTTTTTCCCAGACTCATCCTCACGTGTGCAGACGAAAAATACAGCATGCAGCTCCGCCCCCTAATTGTAGTCTGTATTGAGCCAAATTAGCTGCTATCTCGGTGCTCGGATGGATAAAAAGAGCAAGGGTGGCGCTGAAAATTAAGAATTAAAAAGAGAAAATCACTCGTGAAAGAATCGGCAAAATGCGCGAAAATAGCTAATTTTTTTCATGCAACGACCTTGCGGCCTCAAACTACAGAGGATTACAACGAAAGTGGTAAGGCCGGATGGCGAATAAAATGCAACTTGCACGGTGCAAGTTGCACCGTGTGATACGACAATATGTAATTGTGGAAACTTTGGCTTCTTGTAGCACCTCACAAGGGATATGTAGCAGCAAGCATTAGCCATAATGAACACACCACAGGTGCAGAGCTGGAAGGTAGGATTGCCATGTCGTTCAGCGAGTGAACATTAGAATGAATATATTCAATTACGTGGCGTTTTTAAAGTGGAAATGGAAAATGGATAATAGTATCATTAGAAGTTGTTACAATGTGCAATACGTATTCTTTATTTTTCATATTGTTATGTTGCTATGTTTGTTTTATCTGTAAGCACTCATTTTGTTAATATTTGATGTTGCAGAAAAGGTCTTATTTATTCATTTATTTTAGGGCTGTCAAAATTAACGCGTTAACGGGCGGTAATTAATTTTTTAAATGAATCACGTTAAAATATTTGACGCAATTAACGCACATGCCCTGCTCAGACAGATTTAAATGACAGTACAATGACATGCCCACTTGTTAATTGTGTTTTATGGAGTTTTGCCGCCCTCCGCTGGCGCTTGGGTGCGACTGATTTTATAGGCTTCAGCACCCATGAGCATTGTGTAAGTAATTATTGACATCAACAATGGCGGGCTACTAGTTTATTTTTTGATTGAAAATTTTACAAATTTTATTAAAACGAAAACATTAAGAGGGGTTTTAATATAAAATTTCTATAACTTGTACTAACATTTATCTTTTAAGAACTACAAGTCTTTCTATCCATGGATTGCTTTAACAGAATGTTAATACTGTTAATGCCATCTTGTTGATTTATTGTTATAATAAACAAATACAGTCCTTATGTACCTTATGTTGAATGTATATATCCATCTTGTGTCTTATCTTTCCATACCAACAATAATTTACAGAAAACTATGGCATATTTTATAGATGGTTTGAATTGCGATTAATTACGATTAATTTTCAAGCTGTAATTAACTTGATCAAAAATTTTAATCGTTTGACAGGCCTAATTTATTTTCCAAATGTATCATTTAATATAGTTTTTTTTAAAATCCATTTTTAAATGTGTTCAAAATATGTTGTGTTGCACTTGTTAAAATAAAGCCACCTTGTTAAACAACCATTACCTGCACTGAATTGGAATACACAGAATTATAGTACACGGCTTTAGAGAACACTGAACTTAACACGTCTATGCATAATGACATAATTTTAAATGAGTGGGCCGGTCTGAGGCATGAAATTCCAGGGCCGAAAATGAGTCCCACTCCGGCCCTGAGTGTAAGTGTAGCCTCCAGCACCACGGTTAAAAACCTTGGAGTTCTATTTGACCCAGACTTATCGTTTAAAGCTCATATTAAACAAACCTGCAGAACAGTCTTTTTTCACCTGCGCAACATAGCCAAAATTAGAAATATTTTCTCTAAAAAACGATGCAGAAAAATTAATTCACGCGTTTGTTACATCTAGATTGGATTACTGTAACTCCCTACTTACAGCTTGTCCTAAAAGTTCTCTAAAAGGTCTTCAGCTAGTCCAAAATGCAGCAGCAAGACTTTTAAAAGGAACTAATAGAAGAGCGCGCATCACACCTGTGCTCCAGGCCCTTCACTGGCTTCCAGTCGAGTTTAGAATTAAATTTAAAATCCTCCTTCTTACATTTAAGACCCTTAATGGGTTGGGGCCATCTTATCTTACTGATGCTCTGGTTTCATACCACCCCAACAGAACACTCCACTGTCAGAATGCAGGTCTACTGGTAGTTCCAAGGGCTTCTAAAAGTACTGTCGGAGCTAGAGCCTTTAGCCACCAAGGCCCTGTTTTATGGAATCAGCTTCCAGCTAATATTAAAGAAGCCGAGACAGTCTGCACATTTAAGATTAGATTAAAAACATTCCTATTCGACAAAGCTTATGGTCAGGCTAGTTGAAGTCGGATTAGACTCACAGTTCAGTCTAAGCTGCACTAGAAGCTATCATGCTGGGGGAAGTACAGCCACTGAGTTCTATCTCCTTTTTCTTACTCTACCTACCACTTGTCTTAATATCTAGTTACTTAACTAGTCTCTTCATCACTAGTCACCCGGTGTCCCCTTTCCCCCTCCCCAGACTATTTTTCAGCTGCAGCCTCCTGACTATCAGGACCCCTGGCAGAATGGACGTACTCGTTGCCACCCCCGTCTCATCTTGCTAGATGGACCTCTTCTTGTTCCTTTACTCTACTGCATCTTTACAGACTGTAACCTCGTCTGCTAATTCCAATTAGCAGCCCTGGTGCATCCTGTCTATCCGTCCTGGGAGTGGATCTCTCCTGACTGTGGTACTCCCCAAGGTTTCTCATTTTCTCCCAAAGAGCTTGGAGTTTTGGGAGTTTTTCCTTGCCGACATGGAGGGTCCAAGGATGGGGGATGCCCAGGACTTGAACTTTATTTATTCATCTTTGTTTACTTCATTTGCTGTTTGTGACTGTGTATCATATTGCCTCTGCAAAGCCCTTTGAGACAACCTTGTTGTGATTTAGAGCTATATAAATAAAATTGAATTGAATTGAATTGAATTTCTCACAGAAAATGATTGCAATTGCAAATGCTTTGGTAGTAATGTCTTCATTCATTTTGCTTGCAATGAAAAAACATATAAAAAATGGCAAAAAAATCATTATCATTCTACACAAAACTCCAAAAATGGGCCGGACAAACATATTGGCACGTTTTGAAAAATCATGTGATGCCTCTCTAATTTGTGTAATTAACAGCACCTGTTATTTACCTGCGGCACATAACACGTGATGGCAATAACTAAATCACAATTGCAGCCTGAATGTCCCTGTGTCTACTGTGCGCAGTGTCATCAAGAATTGTAAAGCCCATGGCACTCTGGCTAACCTCCCTAGATGTGGACAGAGAGGAAAAATTGATGACAAATTTCAACGAAAGATTGTGCGCATGGTGGGTAAAGAACCTCGACTAACATCCAAACAAGTCCAAGCAGTCCGAGGGTACAACAGTGTCATCCCGTACTATCGTAAACCATCTCATAAACCGTCGGCGTCTGAATGAGAAGGGACTCTATGGTAGGATACCCAGGAAGACCCCACTTCTGACCCAGAAACATAAAAAAGACAGGCTGAAGTTTGCCAAAACTTACCTCAGAAAGCCAAAAAGTTTTTGGAAGAATGTTCTCTAGTCAGATGAGACAAAAGTGGAGCTTTTTGGGAAAAGGCATCAACACAGAGTTTACAGGGAGAAAAAATGAGGCCTTCAAAGAAAAGAATACGGTCCCCACAGTCAAACATGGCAGAGGTTCCCTGATGTTTTGGGGTTGCTTTGCTGCCTCTGGCACTAGACTGCGTGTGCATGGCATTATGAAGTCTGACGACTATCAACAAATTTTGCAGCATAATGTAGGGCCCAGTGTGAGAAAGCTCTCAGAGGTCATGGGTCTTCCAGCAGGACAATGACCCAAACCACACTTCAAAAAGCACCAGAAAATGGTTTGAGAGAAAGCACTGGAGACTTCTAAAGTGGCCAGAAATGAGTCTAGCAGTTTGGAGAAGGCACCCTTCAAATCTCAGAGACCTGGAGCAGTTGGCCAAAGATGAATGATCTAAAATTCCAGCAGAGCATTGTAAGAATCTCACTGATGGATAACGGAAGCAGTTGTTTGCAGTTATTTTGTCTAAAGGTTGTGCTACCAAGTTTGATGCTGAGGGCACCCATACTTTTGTCCGGCCCATTTTTGGAGATTTGTGAAAATGATAATGATTTTTTTTTCATCCTCTTTTTAGTTTTTTCATTGCAAGTAAAATAAATGAAGATATTACTACCAAAGCATTTGTAATTGCAATCAAGTTCTGGGAAAAATTGAGCATTATCTGACAGAATTGCAGGGGTGCCAATACTTTTGGCCAGCAGTGTACATATATATATATTGCTTGCCTAACAGCATAATTGCCTGTTATTTTTTTGCCAAATTAAATTAAACATAATGTTACTGGTGCATCATTCTGCCTTGCTGCTTATCTCCTAAATCAATCAGAAAAACACTGTCTGCCTTAGTATTAAAAATATAAAAATGTTTTGAAAAAACTATATTTTTTCAGACTTTTCTGAAAATGTTAAAATAGGAGTTATAGCAATTAAGCTATAAGACCTCTGCAATGGGACCTCTGGAATGCATTGTTGTTTCTAGCTCTTTTCTCATTCACATTGACAGTTCTAGACGTCAAATCCATTTCATCTGGGAAGGCTAGATTCCTGCCAACCCCCCAGTCAAAGTGAATTGGACATCTGCCACTGTCAATCCCAGCCAATGTGTTATTACTTGAAAAATAAATTTATTACCCTATTATGACCCTCTGTTTAACAAATTAATGTAAATGATGGACAAACCCCCTGCTTTAAAGTGAATGTACCAAAGGAAGAAACGCCCACCTGTGTATGTCCAGTGAATGTCATCATGCGGGATTCCTGGGGCGACTGCACCGACCCAAAAAACGGTGATCAACACGCAGTCTCGGAGCATCGCTGCACAAGTCTGGGTTCGCTTTGTGCGCGACTGGCCGGGATAACCTCTCTGGAGACCGGCGCTTCACATTTTAAGCGGCTGAGTGGCTTGAGGGAAGTGCTTGAACTGTTGCGGTAAACGCCCACAGGCAGGCAGGCAGGCAGGCAGGCAGGCCCTCACTGATGACAGGGAAATTATCTTATCAGGATGCTATTTAGAATACAAGGGCATGCGACATATAACTAGAAGATTGATGCAACTTCTGGAGAAATTGCCATGGTAGCTTTGCTGTGGTAGGTAAACACCTAAGACACTTCCTGTTGATTTTTTTTTTTAATCAACAACAATATACATTACAACATAAGTGGCATGGTACAATGATAAAACAACTTCAAAAGTAACAGACAAACCTACAGAATAATCATGAATACAATATCGGAAACTACAATCATATACAACTGCAAAATTAAAAAAAGAGAAATGGAGGAAATTAAAAAAAAAGATATATAAAATAAATAATCGTAAAAGAAAAATTCTAGGGTCTACTAACCAAGTCAAGCTCCTCAACAATTTCACACAGTTTTAAAGCATTTTCCCCCTTCATATACAGTATTTCAAAGACGAAAAATACTGACATAATTCTTTGTGAAAAATATTAAAATTAGGAATAGATTTGAAACATTTATTCTTATGTATGAAAAATTTCCCAAGAATTATAATTATGTTGATAGCCAGGTTGTGCGATCAGAGGTGTAGCAAGGGTCCCCGGGGGCCCCAGGCAACATGGGCCCTTTGAGCATGTGCAAGTAAGGGGGACAGTTGGACTTGAAGCAATAGCATATTTAATAAAAGTCTAATAACGCCTCGCTCTCATAGAGCGCATTTTAGGACACTCAAAGTGCCCCCCCCCCCCCCCCCCCCCCCATTGCATTATTCATTTACTTCACACATTCCTTAATTATTTACACACATTTGCCTTAATAAACAAAATGTACTTCAGATTATTATTATTGTGCATACCTTTACACATACCGTATTCTACTGACTAGCCAGTAAGTTATATTGCTTTTACTTAAAAGGATAACATTCTGGCACAGAAGTGAATCATGTAACATCTTATCAGTTTGGCTGATCAGTGTGTATGGTGATTCTTAACACTGATTTAATGTTCTAGGTCACATCTTTATGTATGAAGAAATGCTAGCATGCTGCATGCTGTTAGCAAACGCTAACAAGCTAGTTACAACAAGTAAAGGCAGTTAATTGGTTTAGGACATAAAAATACTACTACTACTACTACTACTACTACTACTACTACTAGTCTGCAGTGCTTCGACTACATTAGGACATAAAACTATTGTAACATAGTACACTCACCGCTGTCTTGCTTCCTTTTCTCCTCTTCTGCTTTTTCCCCCCCCTTCATTTCCAAACAGATAACTTCTCTTCATTTTGCCAATTTAAAAAAAGGCCCGATCGCCGCCCACTCACTCTGAGTCACGTGACACACACATATCTTTGCGCGGTAAAATGAACACGAAGGGGGGGGGGGGTTCGAGTGCGCGCTGCTGCGGTCATCTTTGCCATAAAAGTGGCGAAAACTAAGCACTTTACACTCATATGGATGTACAACATCATTTTAAGATGCTAAACTAACACCTTCCCTCCTAAAGCAAATGTGCAATGCGAATATAATGTAAAGAACGCTCTCCTCGACGCAGCGAGAACGAGTGGGATCAACCAGCCGACGTAACAGGAAAAACACGAAACGGTCGCGCTGATAACGGCTCTAACTTATCATAAGAACTTTATGGCATGAAGAGGAAATACTTACATTCGTTCATGGACGCACAGATTAATCCTCTAACAGGTGGGGTGGCCGTCCTCTGCGCGAAATGCGCACTTTACGCTTACGCCTATTCTTGTTCTCAGAATATGCAGCGCTTGTGACGTGGGACAATAACAGGACTGGTTGCTATGGGAACGTACGCAGCGGCATACCGCATACCCAAGGAACCTTGCTAAAAGGAGTATTAAAATTGCTAATAAAATCGTTTAGGATTATTTTAGATGCATATGTTATATTTTTCTTATAGAGTACTCAACGAGGAATACGATAGACCCATTAATACACTTTCTTGGAAAACTCACCATTTCTTTAAGTAGTCACATGATTAATGAGATGGCCTGTGAAAACCAACATAACATAGTACAGCAATGACCTTCCATAAAGTTCTTGATGAATCACTCTTTGCACATACATGCAGTGTTAACTCTGATTGGATATGCATAAATATGTATGCTAATTGGGATTGATGCCAGCGTTGCTAGATAATCTGCCAAATGATTTAATGGTATTCAAGCACTCCCAATACTTGTAGCTACAACAGTGCGGTGAAGCTGAGTGTGCCAAATCTGTTGGCCCTCTGGGGGGCCCTGCTGGTTGGGGGCCCTAGGCAATTGCCGGCGTATGCCTAATGGGACGCTACGCCTCTGTGTGCGATGACTCTAATACAGATAACACCATATAAAACATTTTCTTTTGTGAAACTAGATAAATTTACCAATTTAGGAAATAACCAGTCATACAAATCGAATTTGGATCTCATAATTTCAATATCTTTCTTAGAAAAAAAAATTGAAGTTCTGTATGACAAAAATGGGTACATTTCGTCACAAAACCTTTTCGAATTTTGACATTGGGTAATTTAGAATCATTGATATTGTTTCCATTTACCAACAGCAAACGAAGTGTTGACTCCAGCTTCATTTGAAACAAATTATAAGACATCTTAATAATCGACTTGGGTATTGCTTTGATAAGATTTTGATATTGCTTTTTATCAATCCAATTATGTTGGGAAAATAGTCTTTCAAAAGATGCAATATGTCCAGAATTATCCAAGAGGTGCAATACCGACCAAATTCCTCCCTCTTGCCAATTTTGATAAAGCAGTGATTAATTTTTTTTTAACAGTATATATCGGCAATTCCATAACGGGGTATTGTGGGGACTGAAGTTGTGTTTATAGATCATTCTCCAATACAGCAGAACCTGCTGGTGGTACGTAGATAGTTTTATGGGGATGTTTTTAAGGTCAAAATCACATCTCAAAAAGAATTCAATACCTCCCAACTGGTTAAAAATGTCGTTTGGGATGTGAAACCATATTTTGTTCTGGTTTTTCAAAAAGGATCACAATCAATTAATTTTAATAGTAACATTAATACAATTAACATCAATAGCACTAAGGCCTCCTTTCTCATAATCTTTAATCAAAGTACCTTTCGTAAAATAATGTGCTTTTCTATTCCAAATGTAACGAACTTAGCCTAATTTATTGATTTGATCACTGTTTTTGAGGCATTTCGGGGTCACTTCCTGCTGATTTGGGGGCATTTCATGGTAACTTCCTGTTGTTATGGGTCTCTTCCTGTTGATATTGGGTCACCTGCAGATTTGGAGGCATTTCATGGTCACTTCCTGTTGTTATGGTGACATTTCAGGGTCACTTCCTGTTGATATCGGGTTACTTCCTTTTGATGTGGGGTCACCTGCTGATTTGGAGGCATTTCATGGTCACGTCCTCTTAATTTTAGTGAATTTCGGAGTCACTTCCTGCTGATTCGGGGGCATTTCATGGTCACTTCCTGTTGTTTTGGGGACATTTCAGGGTCAGGTCCTGCTGATATCATGACAATTCCTGTTAATTTTGGGGCATTTCAGGGTCACTTCCTGTTGACAGCAGGTCACTTCTTGTTGATATCGGGTCACTTCCTGTTGATACAGGGTTACTTAGGTTATTGATTTTGGGGTATTTCAGGTTCACTTCCTCTTTATATCATGTCACTTCCTATTGATTTGGGGCCATTTTGTGGTCACTTCCTGTTGATATCATGTTATGTCATGTTGACATCGGGTCACCAGCGGATTTGGGGGCATTTTATGGTCACTTAATGTTAATTTTGGGGCATTTCAGGGTCACTTCCTGTGACATCGGGTCACTTCTTGTTGATATCGGGCCACTTCCTGTTGACATTGGGTTACTTCCAAATAATATTGGGTGACTTGCTGATTTGTAGGTATTTCATGGTCCCTTCATATTGATTTTGGGGTATTTCAGGTCACTTCCTGCTGCTATGGGGTCACCTGCTGATTTGGAGGTCTTTCATGGTAACTTCCTGTTAGTTTTAGGGCATTTCGGGGTCATTTCCTTTTAATATCATGTCACTTCCTGTTGATTTGGGGTCATTGCGGGGTCACTTCCTGTGGATATCTGGCACCTTCAGATTTGGGGGCATTTCATGGTCACTTCCTGTTAATTTGGGGGTACTTCGGCGTCAGTTCCTGTTGATATTGGGTCACTTTTTGTTGATATCGGGTCACTTCTTGTTGATATCGGGTCACTTCCTGCTGATATAGGGTTACTTTCTCTTATTATTGAGTGAATTGCTGATTTGGAGGCATTTCATGGTCCCTTCCTATTGGTTTTGGGGTATTTCAGGTCACTTCCTGTTACTATGGGGTCACCTGCTGATTTGGAGGTCTTTCATGGTAACTTCCTGTTCATTTTAGGGCATTTCAGGGTCATTTCCTTTCTATATCATGTCCGTTCCTGTTGATATCGGGTCACTTTTTGTTGTAATCGGGTCACTTCCTGTTGATATCGGGCCACTTCCTGTTGATATTGAGTTACTTTCTATTAATATTGGGTGAATTGCTGATTTGGAGACATTTCATGGTCCCTTCCTATTGATTTTGCGGTATTTCAGGTCACTTCCTGTTGCTATGGGGTCGCCTGCTGATTTGGAGGTCTTTCATGCTAACTTCCTGTTCATTTTAGGGCATTTCGGGGTCATTTCCTTTTTATATCATGTCAGTTCCTGTTGATATCGGGTCACTTTTTGTTGATATTAGGTCACTTCCTGTTGATATTGGGCCACTTCCTGTTGATATTGGGTTACTTTCTATTAATATTGGGTGAATTGCTGATTTGGAGGCATTTCATGGTCCCTTCCTATTGATTTTGGGGTATTTCAGGTCACTTCCTGTTGCTATGGGATCACCTGCTGATTTGGAGGTCTTTCATGCTAACTTCCTGTTCATTTTAGGGCATTTCGGGGTCATTTCCTTTTTATATCATGTCAGTTCCTGTTGATATCGGGTCACTTTTTGTTGATATTGGGTCACTTCCTGTTGATATTGGGCCACTTCCTGTTGATATTGGGTTACTTTCTATTAATATTGGGTGAATTGCTGATTTGGAGGCATTTCATGGTCCCTTCCTATTGATTTTGGAGTATTTCAGGTCACTTCCTGTTGCTATGGGATCACCTGCTGATTTGGAGGTCTTTCATGGTAACTTCCTGTCCATTTTAGGGCATTTCAGGGTCATTTCCTCTTTATATCATGCCGCTTCCTGTTGATTTGGGGTCGTTGCGGGGTCACTTCCTGTTATTACCAGGTCACTTCCTGTTGATTTTAAGGGTATTTCGGGGTCACCTTCCTTTAATGTAGGGGCATTTTGGGGTCACCAACTGTTGATATCAGGACACCTGCTGATTTTGGGACATTCTGGGGTCACTTTCTGTTGATTTGGGGGTATTTCAGGGTCACTTTCTGTTGATAAAATGTCACTTCCTGTTGATTTTGGAGCATTTCGGGGTCACTTCCCGTTGATATCAGGTCACTTCCCATAGATACGAACATTTTGGGGTCACTTCCTGTTGATAAAGGGTCACATCCTGTTGGCATCGGGTCACCTGCTAATTTGGGGGCAATTTTTGGTCATTAACTGTTCATTTTGCGGCATTTCCTGGTCACTTCCAGTTGCTATCAGGTCACCTCCTGTTGATATTAGGTCACTTCCTGTCGTGCTGAGAGGCATTCCAAGGTGACTTCTTGCTGATATCCGGTCACTTCCCGTTGATATTGTGTCACTTCCTGTTGATATCGGGTCACTTCCTTTTGATAAAATATCAATTCTTGTTGATTTGGGGCCATTTCAGTGTCACTTGCTGTTGATATCAGGTCACTTCCTTTTAATTTGGGGGAATTTCATGGTCACTTCCTGTTGCTATCAGGTCACTTCCTCTTGATATCTGGTCACTTACTGGTATTAGGTCACTTCCTGTTGACTTAAGGGGCATTTCAAAGTCACTTACTGTAGCTATCAGGTCATTTCCTATTTATATCGGGTCACTTACTGGTAATAGATCATTTCTTGTTGACTTGAGGGGCATTTCCGGGTCACTTCCTGTTTATATTATGTCACTTCCTGTTGATTTCAGGTCACTTCCTTTTGATCAAATGTCACTTCTTGTTCATTTGGGGCCATTTCGGTGTCGCCTCCTGTTGATATCAGGTGACTTCCTCTTAATTTGGGGGAATTTCGTGGTCACTTCCTGTTGCTGTCAGGTCACTTCCCATTGATATTAGGTCACTTCCTGTTGATTTGGGGGCATTTCGAGGTCACTTCCTATTAATATCGGGTCACTTCCTGGTATTAGGTCGCTTCCTGTTGACTTGAAGGGCATTTAGAGGTCACTTCGTATTGATATCCGGTCACTCCCTGTTGATGTTGTGTCACTTCCTGTTGATTTCGGTTCACTTCTTTTTTATAAAATGTCACTTCTTGTTGATTCGTGGCCATTTCGGTGACACATCCTGTTGCTATCAGTTCACTTCCTTTTGATATTGTGTCACTTCCTGTTGATTTCAGGTCAGTTCCTTTTGATAAAATGTGACTTGTTGATTTAGGGGCATTTCAGGGTCACTTCCTGTTGATTTGGGGGCATTTCAAGGTCACATCCAGTTGCTAACAAGTTGCTTTCTGTTGATATTGGGTCACTTCCTGTTGATTTGGGGGCATTTCAAGGTCGCTTCCCATTGATATGGGGTCACTTCCTGGTATTAAGTCACTTCCTTTGGACTTGTAGGGTCATTTCGAGGTCACTTCTTGTTGATTTCCGGTCACTTCCTGGTATTAGGTCACTTCCTGTTGATTTGAGGGCCATTTCGAGGTCACTTCATGTTGATATCCGGTCACTTCTTGTTGGTTTTGTGTCACTTCCCGCTTTTGGTTCACTTCTTTTTGATAAAAATGTCACTTCTTATTGATTCGTGGCCATTTCGGTGTCACTTCCTGTTTCTATCGGTTCACTTCCTGTTAAAATTGGGTCACTTCTTGTTAATTTGGGGGCATTTCGGGGTCACTTCCTGTTGATATCAGGTCACTTCTTTTTAATTTGCTTTCTTCTTTCTTCTTTTTAATTTTAATTTAACTTTTCCGCGTCACTTCTGGTTGATATCTGGTCACTTCCTGTTGATATTGTGTCACTTCATGTTCATTTCGGGTCACTTCTTTTTGATAAAATGTCATTTCCTGTTGATTTGGAGGCATTTTGTGGTCACTTACTCTGGATATTCCGCTCACTTCTTGTTAATTTGGGGGCCTTTCGGTGTCACTTCCTGATGATATCAGGTCACTTCCTTTTAATTCGGGGGCTTTTCCGCGTCACTTTTTGTTGATATCCGGTCACTTCCTGTTGATATTGTGTCACTTCATGTTGATTTCGGATCACTTCTTTTTGATAAAATGTCACATCCTGTTGATTTGGAGGCATTTTGTGGTCACTTCCTGTTGATATCAAGACAGGTATGCCACTGTTTATGTAAAGCAGAAATATTGATGACATACAGCACATTTCATTTTCAATTCTAAGTTTAAACTGGTTCATCTTTTAAAGGTATACCTAGTATCTAGCTAGTTAACAAGAAAAAAGTTGTCTTACGTGCTAAATGATTCAAACATTTGCGTTATTCAGAGAATGAATAAAGGAAAACAACCCGTTTTGGGTTTGGGAGAGGCTGTTTGCAAAGGTAACTGAAGGAGCAAGTCCATTCATGCATCTGTCAATTAGACCACTTGAGTTGATTTGGATGTTTCCAGTTGACTTCAGATGACAACAAGCATTAATAAATACACACACACACACATGCACGCAGGCACACAAAGGAAAGCTGGCAGCGAATAGTGTGATCACATGCTTGTTAGAGCATGTCCAATCCCTCTGCCTGAGATGCCAAACTTGTGAGTGTGCTGAAGAGGTGCGAATAGAGGAACTTCAAAAAACAAAGAAGCAGTTTAGATAAAATCATGTAATTTGTTCATGTTTTATTGTATGTATTTTACAAAAAAAAAAAAGGTTTTGAGTAAACAAGAGTGACCATTTAGTAACAGTTCCAAATGACTGACTTAGTTCAGGAAACTGAATTTTTGGAACAAGGAGTAAAACTGCTAGGAATTTGTCAAGAGGCACGCAATGTTTGTGTACATAAGTCGCACTTGCCGAGACACCAGACCGAAAATTATAAGCATCTTGCCGAGGTTGACAAATGGCACAAGAAACCCATAGGCAGTTCTTAAAGATGAGCTGTTCCGGGAACACTTTTCAATTGGCAGCAACGTGAGACAGACGAACAAATGTCCCGATTGTGTACTCGCACGGTCGCAAATATGTGCCGTTTTATGGCGTTCACAGCCGGTTCGCGCTCATAAAGGTGATCTGAGCGTTTCACAGATAGATGGTAAAAGTAACACACACCTCTGCTGGCACAGGACTTGCTTTGCTTCAGAAAAGAAGATCAACAGAAGCTCAATACTTAATGGTATCTTTGCATGTCATGCGAAAGCTCCAAAACATGTTTTTTTTTTGTGGGGGGAGTGAAATTTCAACACATTAATTGTCCAAATCACATAATTTATACATACATACATACATACATACATACATACATACATACATACATACATACATATATATATATATATATAATGTATACAGTATATACAGTACATATATACATTATTTATAAAGTCAAGACGCTGAGTGTCAAAAAAAAAATTCTGTCCGGTTTTTGCTAAAATCAGCCAAAATTTGCCAAAAACATACCCAATAATTTCTACAGGCCAAAATGTCCCATTCATTTCCAATGGCCATTCATTTCAACAGCACAAAATCTTCTATTCACCCCCATCGATTTCCTACACAAGTGACCCAATATCAACAGGAAGTGAACCCTAATAGCCTCCAAATCATCAGGAAGTAACCCGATATTAATAAGAAGTGACCCTGAAATGCCCAGAAATCAACAGCAAGTGACCCAGTTTGAACAGGAAGTGACCATGAAATACATCAAAATCAAGTGCCTCTAGAATTGCTCAATCAACAGGAAGTGTTGCAATATCTACAGGAAGTGACCACTAAATGCCCCCAAATGAACAGGAAGTTACCCAATATCAATAGGAAGTGACCGCGACTTGCCCAAAAAGCAGCAGGAAGTGACATGACATTAACAGAAATTGACCCTGAAATGCCCCCAAATCAACAGAAAGTGACCCAGTTTGAACAGTTAAAGAGTGAATGGAGTCTTTGGTTGAGGTAGAAGGCAGATGTAAAGTCAGAGATTGAGATCATCTACACTATACATTAATACAATTGTATGCCGAAGGACTGCGGATTCAGCTGATTTTGTGAATTAATTCGTTTATAATTAGCGTCACACCATTCCAATGTGCTGCAGGTTGTTGTTGCTACACCAGGGAGAGAGAGTAGTGTGAGCCTTTTTGTGTTTCCAAAAGATCCTGTTCACTGCCAAGAAAGGGCAAAACAAGTCCGACAATCGAGGGACCATTGGACAGATGAGGAAGTGAGTAAGCTACGTGTTTTATGTAATATCAAATACCTGGATCATGGCACACGTCTTAAGATGGAGGTGGCTTGGATTTTGTGTGTGACAATGCTCCCCTGCCGACCGGTGAAGGCGGAATTGCCCGTCCTTATGGGCCGGCTATCACGGCATGTACAAGCCGCGAGTTTGCCCACTAAGAAGGCGGGAGTGCCCGCCTCCCTCGGCCGACGACCCGCGGCTTGTCGCACACCATGCTCGCCGGCCGATGAAGGCGGGAGCGCCCATGCTCAGGCAGCCACACGCTCTTGTCTTCGGTTCTCTATTGTGTCGAGACTTCCACCTCCCTCAGCGCTTGTCACGTGCCCGCCTAGAGAACGCGATACTAGGCTTGGGCTTCGGAGTTCATTCCCCTGTTGTGTCCCCGCCGATGAGCACTCCTGCCGGGACCACAGCGGGGGACCGACAAGCCGAAACTTGCTTGTCGCCAGGGGCTGGCCGATCGGTGAAGGCAATCACCCCCGCCGCCTCGTGTGCCATGAGTTGGGGTAGTTTTGTGTGATTTTTCGTGTTCGAAAGGCGAGGAACAGACTTGGAAAAGCCGCTCGGTTCAGGTTAGCATGTAGCCTAGCTCTCACGTCCTCTTTTGTTTACGCTCTTTCCTCTGTCTGCGAGTCTCTGGAAGGGAAATGACAAGAGCCGGCCTGACTGCGGTGGCATAAAATACCATTCCGGAGGTTTAACTTATGACCATTATGCAGTAATTTAGCCCTGATGTTCTGAATAAATGATTTTTTTTATATTTTATATTCCATTTAACACAAGACTGTTAATTGTCATGACCATACAATTTATATAGCAATCGGGGGAAAATACTAACATACAAAGAATATCCTGTAAAAATATTGGAGTAGAGAGATAAAACAATGATGATATTTTGCAGTCTGCTTTAGTCATCAGCCTCATGTTTGTTGTCCCTTTTGCCTTTTTCTCAATCTGAATAAAGTATGACTCAAACATATACAGTGTATCACAAAAGTAAGTACACCTCTCGCATTTCTTCAGATATTTAAGTATATCTTTTCATGGGACAACAAAGTGACACTTTGACACAATGAAAAGTAGTATGTGTGCAGCTTATATAATAGAGTTAATTTATTTTCCCCTCAAAATAACTCAAAATATAGCCATTAACATCTAAACCCCTGGCAACAAAAGTGAGTACACCCCTTAGAAACTACATCCTTAAATGTCCAAATTGAGTACTGCTTGTCATTTTTCCTCCAAAATGTCATGTGACTTGTTAGTGTTACTAGGTCCAGGTGTGCATATGGAGCAGGTGTGTTCAAATTTGTACTGCAGCTCTCACACTCTCTCATACTGGTCACTGAAAGTTACAACATGGCACCAGATGGCAAAGAACTCTCTGAGGATCTTAAAAGACGTATTGTTGCGCTATATGACGATGGTCAAGGCTACAAGTAGATTGCCACCCTGAAACTGAGCTGCAGCACAGGGGCTAAGATCATCCAGCATTTTAAAAGAGCAGAGTCCACTCAGAACAGGCCTCGTGTTGGTTGTCCAAAGAAGCTGAGCGCACGTGCTGAGCCTCAAATCCAAATGCTTTCTTTGAAAGATTGTCGCAGGAGTGCTGTCAGCATTGTTGCAGAGATTGAAGAGGTGGGTGGGTCAGACTGTTAGTGCTCAGACCATACGCCGCACTCTATATGAAATTGGTGTGCATGGCTGTCACCCCAGGAGGAAGCCTCTTCTGAAGGCGGTACACAAGAAAGCCAGCAAACAGTTTGCTGAAGACATGTCAACAAAGCACATGGATTACTGGAACCATGTCCTATGGTCTGTTGAGACGAAGATTAATTTGTTTGGTTCCGATGGTCTCAAGCATGTGTTGCGGCAACCAGGTGAGGAGTACAAAGATAGGTGTGTCATGCCTACAGTCAAGCAAGGTTGGTGGGAATGTCATGGTTTTGGGCTGCATGAGTGCTGTTACATTCCATTGAGGGAAACATGACCTCCAACATGTACTGTGAAATACTGCAGCAGAGCATGATCCCCTCCCTCCAGAAACTGGGTCGCAGGGCAGTGTTCCAGCATGACAATGACCCCAAACACACCTCCAAGATGACCACTGCTTTCCTGGACAGACTGAGGGTAAAGGTGATGGACTAGCCAAGCATGTCTCCAGACTTGAACCCAAGAGAACATATTTGGGGGATCCTCAAGCGCAAGGTGGAGGTGCGCAAAGTCTCAAATATCCGGCAGCTCCACAATATCGTCATGGAGGAGTGGAAGAGCATTCCAGTGGCAACCTGTGAAGCTCTGGTCAACTCCATGTCCAGTGTAAAGGCAGTTCTGGATAATAGTGGTGGCCACACAAAATATTGACAGTTGGCATGTTGTATGTTAATCAGTGTTGGGCACGTTACTTTAAAAAAGTAATTAGTTACATTACTCACTACTTCTTCCAAAAAGTAACTGAGTTAGTAACTGAATTACTCTATAGTAAAAGTAACTAGTTCCCAGGGAAAGCAACTATTTCTGTTACTTTAAAAAGAACTTGTTGTATGTCAAAGAATTTGAAATTTTGTGAGCAGTATTCGAGTCAGTGGAATAGAGAAGAACAGACAGGTAGTTAACTTGTTAGGTGCTTCAGCAGATTTGAATTGCTTACCACAGATGTCGACAAAAGCTTTGCCCCGGGACATAAATTACACATTACATGTAGGTTCTTTCCTTTAATTTCGACAAACTTGAAATAGTGTCTATATCTCCACCTCTTAATGAACAATTTTTCTTCTGAATGCTCTGCCATCCCGACCCTGTGCATCTGTTTTGCGTATGTGTGTTTGCCGCACGCGCTGTTCCGGTTTGCTTGTGAAATCACCGGCTCTGATTGGCTTAACACAACACATGACTCTAACCCTCAGCCAATCACAATCACTTCCATCGCATCTCTCGAGGGGCTGCATTTAGGTAGGCTCGTTTCCCGACAATTCACGTCACCTTCAAAGCGCCTGCCGTCCTCAAGATGGAAGCAGAATTATTGCTGGCTGACAGTGGGAGATGGGAACGAGGCTAGCATCAGGTGTAGCAAACACAGAAACGTTACCAAACTTGGGAAAGCATTGTCTAATTGAATGAGCGGGGACAAACAGCTTGGAGTCAGAAGTACGTGCACTATTCTCGAACCTGAACGCACCCCGAGTCTTGGATGACAAATCAACAGAGCAGAGAGTCGACTCGACACGGCTGGTAGTTTCTTCAATTTATTCAGAGTAAGTAACACACCGCTTTTGACCGTCAGTAACGGTAACGGCGTTGTAACGGCGGAAAAACTAATTAGTTAGATTACCCCGTTACTGAAAAAACTAACGCCGTTACGTAACGGCGTTATTTATAACGGCGTTACTCCCAACACTGATGTTAATATTGACAACTTTCACTAAGGGGAGTACTCACTTTTGTTTCCAGGGGTTTAGATATTAATGGCTATATTTTGAGTTATTTTGAGGGGAAATGAATTAACTCTATTATATAAGCTGCCCACAGACTACTTTTCATTGTGTCAAAGTGTCGTTTTGTCAGTGTTGTCCAATGAAAATATATACTTAAATATCTGCAGAAATGCAAAGGGTGTACTCACTTTTGTGATACGCTGTATGTCTGTATGTCACATAATACTTCCCCTGCATCAACAATATATTTGAAAAACCAACACTTGAACCAGAATCGCTGGAGTACGCTTCCTCCTCAATTGGGCTTAATGCTAAATCCGCTGAAATCGCTCATTCTCTGACGTCATCACCGAGATCGAGGCGCCAGAGCGCTATAATGACAGGAGGAGCAAAACGGCAGATTTAAAGACGAATTTCTCGTCATCTGCGCTTTGCCAAATAGTTGAATCGTCTCAAAATATTATTTTAATTCCAATAATAATTCTATTTAAGATTTTTTTTGTCATGTCATATGCACTTTAAGGGTCAATCAATTTCTGTGAAAAGAATGTGGACATAGATATGACACCACTTAATTGTACTGTAGTTTTGCTACGCAGACTGCAGATGGCGCAGATACACAAAGTTCAGCAGGGCAGCCTTTGATGCTTCTCTCAGCCTCTAGCATTTGCACTTTAATCCTTTTTTCGAAATTGACGTACTAGCATTACTAATTATTAAAAGTCTTATGCAGCTTTTGTTCTATATTTTAAAAATAGTATTTACGAACAATTTTGTTATATTTGGCAGCTCTATAAGTTCCTCATAAATCAGTAATTTGACTATGTGGTCCACATAAAACATGTACTTTATCAGTAAATGGAGAAAGCAAAAAAATGAAAATTGGTGCTGTATTTCTCCATGGTCACGAACGCATCATTGCTGTTGAAGCGAATCAACTCAGACACATCCAAAATGGCGGCACAAGTGACGTACGGTTCAGTACTAGAGTCGACGTCACGAATTTGATTTTAGCGCATCTTCCATGGCGAACGTGCGTCCCACCTCGCACTCGCGTACCGCGTGACCTTACGCCAACCAATGGCGTGCCTCCGCGGCCTGGTTCTGCGTCGATGCCGTCCACTTATCATCGAGCCCGGAACGTCACGAGCGCCTTCCTTCCCCCTGCTTGCCCGCACGACACAACCTCAGACAGGCACAGCGCCTTCCTTGCACACAGTTAGGCCGGAAAGGTAACTTTTAAGTCATTTTGGGTGTTTGCTTCCTCTTTGGTCCACGTGTCTCATTTCGGTGTGAGTTTGATCGGATTTTTTTTGGTCGTCTATTAACGCTAACGATATGGCGCTTTTCATCCTTGAAGGACATATTCGAAAGTGTTGCCCTTGAACAGTTTGATGCTCGGTATGCCGCAATTCGCAACATTTTCTTAGCGTGCACTGTGGTGGAGTAGTTTGAAGTCCTGCGACTATTTTTAAAACGACACCGTCAGCTGGCGAGGGAATCCCTCCCCACCACCGCCCTCCTTCCACTTTTTATAAAGGACTATGGCGAGTGTCACCAACGGGCGTCATGTTGCAAACTTCCCGCAGTGTCTTGTTGCGGAACTTGTGAATGCAAGAAGGCGTCGGACTTTTTTGGAGGCGACACCAGTTGCTTGCCGCATACTGTTGTGCCGGTGGGCGTGTCGGCCGAAACGATCAATGCGTTGCTGCTGACTTGAACTCATAAATGATAACGTTTTCTCGCTTCGGTTCGTCAGTAACATTCAGTGCACAGCTTGCCATTTGTTGGACTGACAGAGAAACATGAAGTGGAGCCAAGATTCTATGGATGTTGAATGTGGTGGATGTTGGCTGCCATTTTGTGCTGCCATCTTCTGCGATGATTATGAAGTACAGCAGAGGTGTTCAACTCCGGTCCTCGAGAGCCACTATCCAGCTTGTTTTTCATGACTCCCTCCTCCAACACACCTTGCTGAAATAATCAGGATTGTTATCAACATGGCCCTGGTTATTAGGCTCCTGCAGAGCTTAATGATAATGATTCAGGTGTGTTAAAGGAAGGAGATATGGAAAACAAGCTGGAAAGGGGCTCTCGAGGACCGGAGTTGGACCCCCTGCAGTACAGCAATCCCTCGTTTTTGGCGGTTAATGGGCACCGCCCCAAACCCCTGCGAAAATCGGCGAAGTAGAGGCGGAGCTTATTTACATTGGGTGTGTTCAATATATGTGACAAGCAATGTTACAGTGCTGGCCAAAAGTATTAACACCCCTCCAATTCTGTCACATAATGATCAATTTGTCCCAGAAAATGATTGCAATTACAAATGCTTTGGTAGTAATATCTTCATTCATTCTTCTTGCAGTGAAAAAACACATAAGAGAATGGGGGGGGGAAATTAAATCATAATTTTACGCAAAACTCCAAAAATGGGCCGGACAAAAGTATTGCCACCCTCAGCCCAATACTTGGTAGCAAAATCTTTACACAAAATAACTGCGAACAACCGCTTTCTGTATCCATCAATGAGTTTCTTAGAATGATCTGCTGGAATTTTAGACTATTCTTCTTTGAACAACTGCTCCAGGTCTCTGAGATTTGATGGGTGCCTTCTCCAAACTGCCATTTTCAAATCTCTCCACAGGTGTTCTATGGGATTCAGGTCTGGACTCATTGCTGGAAGTCTCCAGGGCTTTCTCTCAAACCATTTTCTAGTGTGTTTTTGAAGTGTGTTTTGGGTCCTTCTAGAAGACCCATGACCTCTGAGGGAGACCCAACGTTCTCACACTGGGCCCTACATTATGCTGCATAATTTGTTGGTAGTCTTCAGACTTCATTATGCCATGCACACAGTGAAGCGGTCCAGTGCCAGAGGCAGCAAAGCAGCCCCAAAACATCAGGGAACCTCCGCCATGTTTGACTGTGGGGACCATGTTCTTTTCTTTGAAGGCCTCGTTTTTTTTCCTGTAAACTCTTTGTTGATGCAATTTCCCAAAAAGCTCTACTTTTGTCTTATCTGACCAGAGAACATTCTTTCAAAACGTTTTTGGGTTTCTCGGGTAAGTTTTGGCAAACTCCAGCTTGGCTTATGTCTCTTGGTCACAAGGGGGGTCTTCCTTGGTATCCTACCATAGAGTTCCTTTTTCATTCAGACACCGACGCATAGCACGGGTTGACACTGTCATACCCTCGAACTGCGGGACAGCTTTAAATTGTTTGGATATTTGTCGAGGTCTTTTTTCCACCATCCGCACAATCTTTCGTTGAAATCTCTCGTCAAATTTTCTTTTCCGTCCACTTTTAGAGAGGTTAGCCATAGTGCCATGGGCTTTACACTTATTGATGACACTACGCACGGTAGTCACGGGAACATTCAGGTCTTTGGAGATGAACTTGTATCCTTGAGATTGCCCATGCTTCCTCACAATTTTGCTTCTCAAGTCCTCTGACAGTTCTTTGGTCTTCTTTCTTTTCTCCATGCTCAATGTGGTACACACAAGGACACAGGACGGAGGTTGTCAACTTTAATCCATTTTAACTGGCTGCACGTGTGATATAGTTATTGCCACCATAGGCCTGTGCCACAGGTAAGTAACAGGTGCTGTTAATTACACAAATTAGAGAAGCGTCAAAATTTTTCAAAGGGTGCCAGTACTTTTGTCCGGCCCATGTTTGGAGTTTTGTGTAAAAGTATAATGATTTAATTTTTTTCACCCCCTTTTGTGTTTTTTCATCGCAAGCAAAATAAATGAAGATATTACTACCAAAGCATTTGTAATTGCAATCATTTTTTGGGAGAAATTGAGCTTTATCTGACAGAATTCCTGCAGTGTACTAACATTTATCATTTTTAGAATTACAAGTCTTTTTGTCCATGGTTCGCTTTAATACTTTAACGGGCTCACTGGAAAAAGGCAGTCTGAACGGGCATGGCAAAATAACAGATATGACGAAAAATCGGAATTGTGCATAAAGACCTGCACTCAGAACCTAACCAAAGGGGTTTGGCAAATACTTCAGGCATTTCTATATCTGTAAAGATAAAACCATTAAACATAGGATTTTTAGCTATTTAAAAATAGATTGCCAAATTGAGATGAAATCCAAACGGGAATCGGTTTATAGAAGGTATTAGCTGGTTAGCTTAGCTGCATCAGTTTTGCATTTTTAAAAAAAAATGGCTTCATGATCAAATTCCAAAGGGTTCTTAACCTAGAGGAAGGTTGAGAACCACTGCTATAGATTAAACCGTGACTCTAGCTTCAGCACAGTATTGATTTAAAGTAAGATATTATTGAGCTTTTATCTCTCATTATTTTACATTGTTGCCAATATTGTGCAAGCTTTTGTATGCGAGATAAGAATTGAGCATATATATTGGAGCTACTACGCACCCTGACTCGACTTTTCTCCCGGTGCTAACAGGCAGGATTGAAGTCGTAGACACGAAAAAAAACTTTGCATAAAAATTGACGCCGTTTAATTTGGTGAGTAGGATTGGGAAACGAAGAAGCGTGGCTGTTGCCAGACTTCTCCTAACCTGGAATTGTGTCTGCAGATCCAACCCAACCATGTCCATCCTGAAGATCCACGCTCGAGAGATTTTTGACTCCCGTGGCAACCCCACTGTGGAGGTTGACCTGTACACCAAGAAAGGTACCGTACACCTGAAAAGTTTCCTGTAGCACTGTAATTAGTTATTCGTTGTGTAATAAGTGCACAACTCTGCTGAAATGTTTTTTTTTTTGTTTTGTTCAAATGTTCAATTGAATATTTGTAGGTTACACATTTTGTATGTTTTTGAACTGATTTTAGAGTTGTAAATTAATTACTGACATGCGTTGATGTTTTCACCTCAATATAGCATCATATTCATTTTCATAAAAAAAAAAATACATTTGTTTAAAACTATCATTTAGCAGGTTATGATGACCTGTAATGGTTTCCTACTTTGTAAAAAAAAAACTATATACAGTATATTTAAGGAAAATCGAATTATAGTTTATACTTTCCTACTTCCCGACCAAAGATGTTCATTTCACTGTTGTAGAGTACTCCAGTTCCCAGATTTTTTATTCACATTTTAATACTTATTTATATTTTTATTTTACTTTATTACATCATTTTTTATTCAATCATCATTTACATCTCTATCGCTCTCTGTGTATTTGATATTACATGCTTTTAGATGAGATATTTTACTGTAAATGAAATATTCGGGAGCTCAAACTGTTGATGACAAGAAAAATGACTGAGTGATCATAGCATTCTGCTATTTTAAGATAGCGTTGGTGAATGTCTTTCATTACTGCAATGCATCGCTTTCATAAGAATCACCCTTAAATACTATGTAGTATGAACGTATATTTCACCATAGACTTCATAATGATATCTGCGGGGCCGATTAATAGGGGGCCTTGCATTGTTGGCGTGGCCTTCAAAGCTGACCGAGTGGAATCACAGACAAAGAGCTTTTTTCGTTGAGAATTCTTGTGAATAAATGCTTAAATCCCTGAATTCTTTATAGATATGGACGCAAACAACAACAAAACTCTCGATTCATGGTTAAAATCAACAAAAAAAACAAAATTTGCATTTAGCATTTTACGTAAATATGTCGAAGTACAATGCTAGTCTGGTAGTGATTAACAGAGGGAAAACAGAGCTTTTTACATTGAAAATTCTTGTGAATAAATGCTTAAATCCCTGAACTCTTTATAGATATGGACGCAAAACAGTCTCGATTCTTTGTGAAAAGTAGGGCTGTCAAAATTATCGCGTTAACGGGCGTTAATTAATTTTTTTAATTAATCACGTTAAAATATTTGACGCAATTAACGCAGATGTCCCGCTCAGACAGATTTAAATGACTGTTCAGTGAAAAGCTCACTTGTTGTTATGGAGTTTTGCCGCCCTCTGCTGGCGCTTGGGTGAATGACCATCTCGCATATTGCCTCAAACAGATTATACAATGGGGCCGTTTATGGGCATTAAGAGTGAAGAGAATGCCACCGGCCGCTTGGGGGCAGCGCCGTTCCATACTCATGTTATTTCTTCAAAACGTGGGAGAATTAGTAGTTGTGAGACGTTTACGCTGTATTCACAATGCAACGCAAATTGCTATTTGTGCTCCACACATATTTCGATAAGTTTTCTTTCTTTTAGTGGCAATTATGTGTCTCTTGTTGTATTTTGGGTAAGATATGTACAGATATATTTAATACAGTAAAGGCGAGTGGACACAGGCGTTCTTTGGACCGCGCCGTTTATTGGCAACTCCTTCACAACAAACATACAGTGGGGAGAACAAGTATTTGATACACTGCCTATGGGTTTTCCCATTGGCAGTGTATCAAATACTATCAAATACTTGCTCTCCCCAATGTAAGTATCGTTTAGTGAAAGCACAACAAAAATAATATTCCTATCTCCCAAAAAAAAAAAAAAATTTCACAAAAAGAAAAGCACTTCAGTCTATAGTAATGAGGCCCTATTCTTAAACAACAATGCAAAATGAACTGGCATTCCATATCAAAATAGCTATGCAAAATACACGTAAAACTTTGGTCACTCTATTTTTATTATTGTTATTTTTGTTCTTATTATTATATTAACTCTACTTTTGATTGAAAATTTTACAAATTTTATTAAAACGAAAACATGAAGAGGGGTTTTAATATAAAATTACTATAACTTGTAACTATAACATTTATCGTTTAAGAACTACAAGTCTTTCTATCCGTGGATCACTTTAACAGAAAGAATGTTAATGCCATTTTTGGATTTATTGTTACAATAAACAAATACAGTACTTATGTACAGTATGTTGTATGTATATATCCGTCGTGTGTCTTATCTTTCCATTCCAACAATAATTTACATAAAAATATGGCATATTTTAGAGATGGTTTGAATTGCGATTAATTGCGATTAATTACGATTAATAAATTTTTAAGCTGTAATTAACTCCATTAAAAATTTTAATCGTTTGACAGCCCTAGTTAAAAGCAAAAAAAAAACAAAACGTGCAGTTAGCATTTATTTTATGTAATAAGTTGAAGAATGATGCTAGTCTGATAGACAATGTGACGGCAACCTTACAACAAAGAGCTTTTCACATCGAAAATTCTTGTGCAAAAACGAAAAATATAACAATTACCTTGAATCCTCGAACAAATCACTCCTGAGACAATCCTTCCCGTTTGTATGCGGTACAGCTTTTGTACTTTTTCAACCTAAATCCGGCGTGTGTCACTGCAAATAACTAAAGCGGATTGTGGGATGGCCCCCGACTTGAAGGAGCGGCGCAGTGAAGTTCGAATCTGACCCATCAATATCATGATGAAGTCTCTGATTTCACAATATTTTCAGAATAATCACTGTGTTGTAGTGCACATGATAATACCCTGACGTGACATTTCTATATTGCATTGATAATCGCACACAATTTTGACCCATGTGTATATCAAGAATAAATGATTTACCTAGGATTTGCTTTAAAGAAAAGTGTGGACTATTAAAATACTGTATTTGCTGTTGGGGAAAGCTTTTAGTTTATAACTAATATCAGGGGTTATAATATCAGGGTCCAAAACTGAGCTCCGCCTTCTTCGTAGAAAAAACAAATAATTCAATTCAAATTGGCAGTAACGCCTATAGACTGTATATAAATGTAGCGCCTCGGGCTAGATACCATTTTCACATGCACATGTCTTTCACATATGTAAGTGCTGACTTGCTCAACCAATCACAGTGCAACATCACACTCTGCTGGTCCCGCCTTCCTTAACCTACCGAGTCAGTCAAACCACCAGTGTTCATTTCAATCGTCGATGGTTTGAATATTTTTCGCGGGAGTCTAAAACTACAATCAAACCAAAGGAAGTGAATAACTAAATGTACTTAGATGAAGTTCTGTAATATTCAACGTCATTCATCAGGTGAATACGAACAATTTAAATTTTAAAATGGCTAGCTGTGTAATGGCAAAATGCTAATGGTTATCCCAGCTGATGACTGGCAAGATTTTTATAAATGTTATGAATATTTATATAATTGCTGGAAAACTTGATTTAAGAGAAAACTGAGGGCAAAAACAAAGTCTTGTTTCACTCATCTGTGTGTCTACATAAGTTTGCTTTTGACTTTAGTCTTCGTCAAAGTCCCTGTGTTACGCTGTTAGTTTGCTTTTTATTTGTGTTATCCTTATCTTAAATACGGTTTTCCTTTTAATCCGGCCTGTATTTCTCTTTTGCGAATAAAGCCCAAACAATTTTTTGCCATTTCGTCATTTTCCCGACTGTGCCCCAACACTGAATATAGGGCTCCCCCACCTGTCAAATCCCACTTTCACCACTGGTTATTCCCCTCCACAGTTGTCAGTTTGTGGCCGTCTTGGTGGGCTCAGATGTTGAGCATGTGCAAATAGCTCATGTAATAGTATCAGCCTGGCCTCCGTGTCACTGTAACGACTCCTGTATTACAGTACAGTTAGTCACTTGCACGCACTAGCTCACCACTGAATTGAATAATTGGTCCACGGCAGCAGTCACCTATAAATGATTATGTGAAAGTAATTGCTGCAGATGGTAAGGTTGAGCAGGTGGTATGTGTTGTTTGCATTCATATACTTGATGGCAGTGGTGTCAAACAATGGCGAGGAGGTCCAATTTGGGCCCCTGGTGGTAATAGTCGATCAATATATCAACTAGTTAGTTTGAATAATCGAGTAATCGGATTAGGAACATTTAATGCAAAATAAATTTTAGGAGATGTAAAATGAAGGCCTGCTAAGATTGCACTTTCAAAAGAGCATTAAATGCCAACACAAAATAAAATTCCCGAGTCTTTCTTCAAACTATGCATAATTGCACTTGCATTTAAAAATACGTTTAGCCTCAAACGGTATAAAAGAAATAAAAAAAAAAAAAGAAGACTTAAGTACAATAAAAGAATAATTGGCTAACTTGCATTGCAAAAGTCCGCTAGCTTAAATATCATAAAATGCTAACATTATTTTAAAACGCTCTTACCAAATTGTTCAAACACATATTACCACATAAAAAACTGCTAGATACCTATTAACTAAATTACGAATGCATTCAAGAAACATATTAGCTCAAAAAAAAAACAAACAAACAAACAAAAAAACTTATTTTGTCTTATAAGGGAGCAGCTGGATTCAGCCATGTTAAATGAGTTGTCATATTCACTGTTGTCACTAGAGGGCAGCGTATCCACCCAAAACAATAAAAGTAAATTTCACATGAGTGACACAACCAGTCACTGCTATGATGTAGGCTAACTACACATAAAATGTGGCACATTGTGAACATGTGACAGAAACTCGTCAGACGGAAACTGGCATTTGTGTCGTTATGTGTTAGTCTCCAAAGAAACGTTTTTAGCTTGTTATCGTCTTGTCATTGTCATGAAAAAAGTGTTGGTCGACGAAATATTTTCGTTATAGTCATCGTTGACGAAAACAACACTGTTTAGCATACATTACTGTACGTGACAGCACAACAATTGAAAACCATAGATGATGCTACCAAAACAAGACAACAGTTTTTAGAGGACCCTTAAGTTAATGCTAATCAGTGTTGTTTTTGGCAGCCCTTTTAAATTTTATCTTAGTCTTCGTGTTTTGGACGATAATACTTATTCGTCTTCTTAGTCATATTTCAGTCATCCTAAAATGTGTTTGTCTTTGTTTTTGTTGACGAAAACTCAAGACTAATATTGTCTCATTTTAGTCGACGTGGACTAAAAATGTTCTTGTCTCTAAAACAATTTTACTCCAAAAATAAGGATTTCCAACTATTTTGAATGAATATTGACGGACGAGGACATATTGTAGCATCTACAAGGACAGTGTCAACTTGGTGATAATACACACTTGGCAGGAAAACAATACATTATTTTCAAATAATTGTACCCACCAGGACACCATGAACTGTATTTAAATAAAAGTTGTCCCAGAGTTTAAGAAGACTTTTAGCCTAATGCGAATACTATGCTAACGCTATGAGTTACATTTAATGTGTGATGATCACTCAGCACAGACTTTTAAAGGCTAAAGCAACATTGCATATTCTCTCTGGCCAAGATAAGAAAACAAAATCTTACTGTGTGTGTCTCAAAACAAGCAATGGGGAGACTGGAGAGGCTAGCAAGTCACATGAGTGACACAACCAGACAATACAGGCTAACTAGTCATAAAATGTCACACATTGTGAACATGTGACCGAAACTATGGTGCATTTTCATCTGATCTCGTCAGAAAAAAACGGTCATTCTTGTCATTATGTTTTAGTCTATGAAGACATGATTTTAACTCGTTATCGTTTCGTCATCGTCATGAAAAAATTGTTTGTCGATGAAATATTTTCGTTATAGTCATCGGTGACGAAAACACTGTTTAGCGTACATTACTGCATGTGATAAAAATGCTTCCCATGTAGGCTGAGCTTACTGGAGATGGAAATGCCTTAGTCAGTGTTATAGCTGAGGTTCTCCTGTTCGAGGGATGTATTGATTTGAAACAGGAAAGCCAGTGTTTCACTGTGTACTTTTAACTACAGTGTATTGGCCCATCAAGTTCAGCATTCATTGCATACACTGATGAATATACAAGGACACACTGATACTGTTTTTCTCAATGAACATTTATTAAAAAATTGAAATATAAAAAATATGTATAACATCACCTTGGTGTTCATGCCTGTGTTTCTATCTGCAGAATGAATATAATATACCCTTTCACATAGCAGTCAATTCTGACCAAACATCATAAGTGGTTCACTGTTGAATTAACCACTTAAAACTCAATGCAATTGGGATAATCAATTGTATATGTTTAGAGACTTGGTGTGGAGGATAACATGAGGTCTTAATGCAACTGGATTAAAAACACAGGATTTACGTTTAAAAAACAAAGTCACTCGGTCAAATTTGGCAGCTCAGAAGGGTTCAATCTCTGAGGGCTGAAACAAAAGACTCAACTAGATGAAAAGTCCTGGGAATGTCAATGAGGCAACCTGAATGACCACTGACACGGAAAGGCCCCAAATACATAGCTTGCAGCTTTGTTTCCCTTCTCATTTGGTTGCCAAGCGTCCCTCCTTTACTGTAAATGGCTTCCTTTCCGAACGGTTGTGAGATTCCCTTTCAGGGCAGCCGGGTCCGATTGGTCACCCCGGCGGCTTAGATGACGGCACGTCTGTCACACAAGCGCTTACGTAAGCGGCCTTCCAGCGGACGCACAGCTGTGTATTTTGTTACGGTAATGACATTGCCGAAACACTTTTAATTTGTAAAGAACTATATTGATTGAAGGAATACTCTGATGATTTCCCCAAGTTGCATTCTTGTCCCCTCTTCTCTAAACAATGAATTCCCCATCATGTCGGTCCACTGGGCAAACTGAATAGATTGACATGCTTTCCCAGATGGACTGCACATGCTCAGTTGATCCCCTATCTGGCCCTGTTACATAACAGTGCACTGCAGCAGCAGCACAATTCTCCTTTTTACATGGGTCTTATGCCTCCCCCTAGTAGAATGAGAACATGATGTACTCAATTGACAAATCTGTTGGCTGGTCCAGATTCTCGTTATTCACAAGCACCATTTACTAGTATAATTACCGCATATACATAAAGCTCTTGAGACTGACCGATATGGGATTTTCAAAGGCTGATACTGAATTTTTAAGAAAATCAGCTGATTGCCGATGTCTAAAGCAGATTTTGTAAACTATTTGAGGTCGATGCGTTTTTTTTTTTTTTTTAATTGAAAGACGCGTGACGCAAATGTCTATATGAGAGGTTCAAATTTTCTTCTGCTACTTCCTTTTGTAACACTGGCTACGAGGTGGTGCAAAATCACAATGAACAAAGATCATCACCCTAACAGTGAAGATAATAGTTATTCCGGGGTGCTCATAACGTTGATTGTGATCTGGCAGTCGATCGCAATGCTAGTGTGGGTAGATCATGGCATTAAAAATTAAAATAAATAAATAAATCGTTAATTATTAAGTACATGGTTAATTATGTTGTGCGCAACATAATTGGTTACGCAAAATGATCGGAATTGTCGCTTGACGCAGAGAAACTTTCATTTATCACCCCAAAAAATTGACCGTTATTTTTTAAATGGATCTAGTTTTATGATTTTTTTTTTTTTTTAATCGAAATCACACATTCACATTTATACATTAAAAGGTGTAGTTTTTAAAAAGTAAAAGTACAAAATTTTTGCTCAAAATAATCCAATTCATTTCTAAAGGACACATTTTACCATTCATTTCCAATGGCCCTATTTGCCATTCATTTCAATGGCACAAAAACTTGACCCAATATGAACAGGAAGTGATCTCGAAGTGACCCGACGTCAACGGGAAGTGAAGGAATCTGACCTTTCAGCCAGATTGCCGGAATCACACCAGGCGAACTGCCGGACCCGCGCTGGCACAGCCCCAACAACCCGGGCCGGCGAAAATCCGGCAACCCGGCCAAAAGACCAAACTCTGCGCGTTCACCTTAGTCTTAACCCCTTGTACTGACTCCATTTCGAAAGCTGGAAAAAGGCTTCGAAACACAAATTGACAATTTATTCGGGTCGCCAGCGATCAAGCGGCAAGGCAAACAGCAAATAGGTCCCCGACAGAGAAGCAATTCTGGATCCAGGGTCAGCAAAACAACGAGCACATCGGAATGTCCCCGACAATGCGACAGTTATTAGCTAAACGTTGAGTCTTTTTTAAGTCTGCGGTACGATGGGCCAGACAAAAGGTGTGCCTGGGTGTTGTTTAGGATAATTCTTCTGTTGCAAATTTGGGCGGTCAAGTTCGTGCATCACCGTTCGTTGACTAGTCATGGTTACTGAGGCAACTAAGGTGGGAGGCTTGGCTTGCCTTGACGTCGAGAGGTGCCGAGCTATCAAACTTAGTTGTTTTTCGTTATCGGGTAATGTGGTAGTACAGGACGTCCCGCCATTTGTTCTGGACTGTCCTGAAGAGCTGATTGCGGGATTTGGGGTTGCAGACTTGTAGATGTCTTGCCTATCACCTGGTAGTCAGCGTCAATCTTGCTCAGTCAGCTGCATGACGGACGCGTTGGGCTCCCATGATCAGAGGGCGTCCTTATCTGCACGTTGTCCTGGCACTTCAAGTTCTAATCACTCCAAGTGCAACTGTTCATAATATCAAATATATTCTGCTTGTTTTTTCTTAAACCATTATATAAATGCTATTTGTTTTATATTGGGTACGTTTGAGTAATTCAAACAGCAAGTACAAGAAAAGATACAATTCCCTGATTGATTATATTAAGTGTGTTAGAGTAATAACATCAGTCGAACGGTAAATACGAGAAAAGTGACGCGACGTCAACGGAAAGTGACCCCGAAGTGAACTGACGTCAACGGGAAGTGACCCGATATAGCAACCATCGCAATTTCTCCTGAAATTGCATTTTCCAATTTTTTAATGAAAAGCAATTCCAGGCAGTGGTTTTAGGCATGATGACACATCTCTTTTTAAATAACCAAATCTCAATTCTCTCTGTACCGCTCAGGTCTATTCAGAGCTGCAGTGCCCAGCGGCGCTTCCACTGGCATCTATGAGGCTCTGGAGCTGCGCGACAATGACCCAACTCGCTACATGGGCAAAGGTAAAGGAAAAACTAATGAAAACACTTAAACTACCTGTTGACTTTTTTTGATTTTTAATTGCGTTCAATGCAGTCCTCCCCGAAACGTTTCTGTTTTCTTCCTATTAGGAGTCAAAAGAGCTGTAAAATATGTAAATGAATTCTTGGGCCCTGCATTGTGTAACCAGGTAAACAAAAGTGTGGAATAAGGGTTGGAACTAACGTGAGCGGAGTAGCATGAAGATTGGATTTTCCATTTTTAAAACTAACCTTGGCAGGAACTAACATAAAATCTCAGAACAATGGAGACTGCAGGCTTTTTATTTGAAATACATAATATGTCGCAAGACTAAGGTATGACGTTTTTGGTTACAATGGATTGCGGCAATAGTTGCAATCTATGCTTTGTTGGAAAAAGTGACACAAGTTGCTATGAGGAAATTGTCAAACAACAGAGGGTAGGTAGGTTACAGTTCTCATTTTTGTGGCACTTTTAATCCAGTGTCACCAGAAATACTCAGTCTGCCAGTACTGATGCGATATTGCGGCTAATGAAAATACTGAAAATGTCGCTGATTTCATTCACAACGGTCGTTGTTTTTGGCACCCCGGTAAATATTGGACGAACTATGAGTCTTAGGCTTATTTTAGTCATTGTTTTTACAGACGAAAAATGTTTTCGTCTGTAAAAAATTAAAAGGTTGTAGCCCCCCGCCCCACTAAAAAATTAAAGGTTTCCAACATTTTGGAATGGACATTTACTGATGAGCTCATATTGTAGCATCTACAAGGACAAAGCTAACTCTGTGAAGGTTTTCCAAATGTTTTTATTCGCAAGTGAAAACACAGAGCCTGATTACTGTAAGCCGTAGATGATGCCAACAAAACTAAAACAACAAGACAACAGTTCAAGAGGATGCTCGTGACACTAAAGTGAATGCTAGTGCAAATGCGATGCTAATGCTACAAGTTACACATAAACTTCACGTTCAGGTGACGGGAAACGGGGCGTGGGGCCGCTCCGTAGGGGGCTTATTTACAAAAACTTAAAATTCAAATATTTTCAAAATGACCTAAATCCAAAACAGGCACGTCCCTTATGCCTGTATGAATCTCCATTAGCAGCGGCATCAAAAAATTCAAAGTCGTTCCCTATTCCCAATTATTTATTTATTTTTTCCATTCATTTAATTTTTTTGACATTTCAAAGCGCAAGCATTGTGCTATTTGATATAATATTTACCGTATTGGCCCGAATATAAGACTGTGTTTTTTGCATTGAAATAAGACTGAAAAAGTGGGAGTAGTCTTATATTCGGGGTCTAGACATTATACCCATTCACGACACTAGATGGCGCCAGATATCATTAAAGCGAATGCTGAACTTGAGGAGTAATGTTCTGTCATGACAGATCTCAGCTACTCTCAAGTTTAACCAGTTTGCAGTATTATTATTCGCAATGTTTTTCTTTATTCAGATTTGTTTCAAGACTACAGTTACAGTTAGACCTCACTTTGATGGTTAATGCAGTTACTGCAATTTTGTTGTTTTATCACAATAGATTGGTTTATTTACATTTCAAAAACCAGAAGCCATTCATTTACGAATGTGATTGTACTTTAGTGTACATATTTAAATGTTCAGATATTAAGATTTGAATGAGGCAAAATAACATGCTTTTTCTCTCAAATATATTGTCATAATCATTTGTTTCAGATGTACTGTAATTATTTTCTGTATAAAAATTGATTTGGTGTTCAAAAAGTCATTTTTCAAACTTGAATCTTGAAAAAGAGGGGGTCGTCTTATAATCAGGGTTAGGGTTAGGGTTGTATTCGGGTCAATATGGTACCTTGAATCCTCGACCAAATCACTCTCGAGACACTCTTGCTTGCTTGTATGCACTAAAACCTTCGTCCCGTTTCCACCTAAATCCGGCATTAGAACGCAGCGTGTTTTTGAGTTTATCGCAATGAAAGCTTCAAAGATGCTCTGCCTAGGCCGGCCCCCTACGGGAAGCCGTGGCTCAATGTCTACAGGAGCCATCTTGTCTATGAGTGAAATTTATCGTGTGATGATCACTCAGCACAGACTTTTTAAAGGCCGAAAGCAACATTGCATATTCTCTCTTGCCAAGATAAGAAAGCAAATCTTATCATGTGTTTCAAAACAAGCAAGCCTGGAAAGGACACCAGGGAGTGTGTGTGGGGGTGTCGCAAGTCACATGAGTGACACACTGCTACAATGCAGGCAACAACACGTACAACAAAATGTCACGTATTGTGAACATACGACGGAAACTGTCGCATTTTCACGTCGTTGTTGTCTTGTCAGATGAAAACTGGCATTCGTCTCGATATGTTTTAGTCTCCCGAGACATGTTTGTACCAATGTATCGTCTCGTCGCCGTCACAAAAATATTGTTCGTCAATGAAATCTTTTCGTTGTTGTCATCGCTGACGAAAACGAGAAGAATGAGCCATACCCGGACTTTCGTACATTGCAGTTTTTTGTTTTGTCTAAACGACTGCAAGGTCATCTTCATACGAGAGGACGGCATGTTCCTTGTTGGTCTTCCTCCCCTGCCTTGCATGACCTTCCCTTGCCTGGGTCAGTTATGGTCTGCTTGTCCTTTGCAGGTGTCTCAAAAGCTGTTGAGCATATCAATAACAAAATTGCACCTGCACTGGTTGGCAAGGTAGGACCATTTATTGTCTGACTCGTACTACCGCACACTGCTAGATCCTCAAAAACAATTACAGCGGTACCTCGAGATGCCAAAGTTGGGTACACGAAAAATTCATTTTACGCAGTTTTTTTTAAGCTTTTTTCCCCGCTTCATATAGCAAATAATTATACGAAAGATAATAGGGAGGTACCTGACGGTACGATTTGCGATACAAGGCTCACGATAAGGATCATCTTGCGATACAACAATTATCGATACACGGGTCAGGAAATCATGCTAGGATATTCTACAAAACAACTAATAATCAGGAAAAACAAGCTGTTTTCATCCTTCTGCTATGAATTGGAAGGATTTGTTTCGGTATCGTGTTATTCTTATAAGTAAACGAGGCGTGAAAATCATTCTTAAACCTTTAGTGCACAGTTTCGTTTTCAGTTTTGAGTGCACTTCCTTGTATGTATGTAATGTCCCATGGCCAATGGGTAATTCCATTGCACACTGGGTAATGGAGTTCGAACTCCGAACACTTCTATGTTTGACTATTAATATAAACAAACACAATATACATAACACAATGCTCATGTATAAGAAACATGGCGAGCAAGCAACGGCTAACGAAGTTAGCTCATCTTTTAGCACTACGTTTTTCCTATGAGCTCAAGTAGTTATGTGATAACGTCTGTAGAAGCTGGAACCTAACAAACTAGTTACACTTAAGCGCCACTAGGGGACGACAAAGCATTGCAGATAAAGACATACGAAAGTAGTGCTGCAACGATTAATTGATTAACTCGAGTAATTCGATTTGGGGGGAAAAAAAAGATACGAATTCAATTTTGCTGCTCCAAGTAACCGTTTAATTAAAGTGGTGTTTTGAGAGTTTTTGTAATTAGTTTTATTAATTTGGGTGGATACACTGCGTTCTAGTGGCAAAAGTGAATATGATATGACTCATTTCACATGGCTGAATCCAGCTGCTCCCTGTTAAGACCAACATAAGTTTTTGTTTGAGCTAATACTTTGCAATGCATTCGTAATTTCGTTTTTAGGTCATTTTAGCAGTTTTTTTTGGGAATATATGTTTGAACCATTTGTTAAGAGCATTGTAAAAAAAAAAAAAAAAAATTTGCATTTTATAGCATTTAAGCTAGCGGACTTTTGCCATGTAAGTTAGCCAATTGTTCTTTTGTTGTACTTAGATCCCAGTTTTTGTTTTTTTAAATTTTATATATACCGTTTGAGGCTCCTTATCCGATTATTCGAACTAACTAGTTCGTCGATTAATCGACTACTTAAATAATCGATAGCTGCAGCCCAATGCGAAAGACACTCTGGAACGAATTCATTTTTTATCTTGTGGTACCGCTGTACTTCAGTGCACTGACAAATGCTAGGCGTATGCTTTTGTGTTATCCTTTTGGTTATATTAACACATTGATTTTATATTGAGACATATTTTTTTGTGAAATGCAGTGACTTTGCTAACTGTTTGTGTTGTGTTCTGCCACATCTATTAGAATTTAAGATGACTTCTTACATTTGACCTGAAATGTAATCTGAGTTTATATGCAATCTAGGATGTGAATGTCAAGGAGCAGGCGAAGATTGACAAGCTGATGCTGGACATGGACGGAACAGAGAACAAATGTAAGATGCGCTCATCCACTGCGCTGGAATAAATTAACTTCACCATACGCGTCTGTCTCATTTCAGCTAAATTTGGTGCTAATGCCATCCTGGGCGTGTCCCTGGCTGTGTGCAAGGCTGGTGCCGCTGAGAAAGGCGTGCCGCTTTACCGCCACATCGCTGACCTGGCCGGCAACCGGGATGTCATCCTCCCTGTGCCTGTGAGGGATATTTAAGCTTACGTTATTTTGTAGTTAAAGCGAAAAATAAGTTGAATCAGGATTGAGCCTGTCGCGCTGAGGCTACAGTTGCTTTGACAGATGTATATTGGTCATCAAAACGCCATAAAACCAAAGTTCAGATATACAAAATAAGAAAAGACAAACACATTGTACAGCGTCAGCATTGCTACATTGAGGCTAATGGCGAAAGACAATGTATATACTAAATACACTAAACACAGCCTGCAATCAACTTATGGCAGTCTTCTCCAAAACGCAGTCTTCCTGATTAAAAGGTGACGCTTCAAACGCGGGAACTTGGTGGTTTACATCATTTTAAAAATAAGAAAAAAGGCGCAAGTGACAACACTTTTTTTACTTGGTGTAAAAAAGTAGAGTTTTCTGATAATGACTTTTTAACCGATATACCGAAATTGTCCAACACACACACACACACACACACACACACACACACACACACACACACACACACACACACACACACACACAAAATCAAATCGTGGACTGAACATATTATGGCTAATCATATTGTGAATGCTTTAATAATGATAATGCTCACGTAGCCAATTCCAAGCATCTAAGTTAATAGACCTCTAATGGTCAATAAGCATAACTGCTGTGACCAGCACTTGTAAAAAGGCTTCTACATTCACTTTGAAGGCAAGATGCATATTGGTCCAAAACTGACAATGATGTTGATATTATAAGATTTTAAAAGGGTTTTAACGTGGCTTATTTCAGACAGCAATAACATAGAGATTGCGTAAAAGTGTTTATTGAACACACAAAAAAACATGCGATCGCAAAAAGGGCGACACAAAAAGGTACCGTGACAGTGGGTCGGAATCAAATTTAAAAAAAAAAAAAAAAAAAACTGGGGAAAACCGCGATGAAAGGCAGACCCGCCTAGGATCGGGTTCTGCTGATGAACTAGAATTGGATGCAGGTGTGACGTTGGGAACTCATCCACAGCTCTGTAACAAAGCAATCTGACCAGCAGCGTCATCACTCCAAGCGTACATTGCGCGCATAAAACATGGCGCCCTCCGTAGGTCAAAACATGTACTAACTTTTATATTTTTAAATCAATGTCAATAAGATATGTATTTCTAATAACATATTTTAGTAAGAGAATAATTGTATCTTATTAGAGCCTACAAGTCTTTAACTCAGAGGTTCCCTTTAACATATTATGGCTAATTGTATTGTGATGCCCCACTGGATGCTACAAAAATGATAATGCTCAAATAACAAATCCCAAACATCTTAGTTTGGAGACCTCTAATGGTCAATAACTGTAACTGTTGTGCTCAGCTGTGACCAGCCCTTGTACAAAGGCTTCTACAGTCACTTTGAAGGCAACATGCATTTTGGTCCAAAACCGACAATGATGTTGATATTTTCTGATGTCATTTTAAAATGCTTTTATAGGCTGATATCAAACCGATATATGCGTTCCTGGATTTAACATATTATGTCCTTGTACAGTCCTTGTACAATATTCACTTTGAAGGCAAAAGTCTGTAATGATGTTGCCTGCTGGATGAAATTGGCCTAGTCCTTTGGTCAGAGAAGACACACCAACTTCCTTTGGTTTGATGAATTTTAATTCATGTTGTTCTCATCCATTGTGCTGTTTGAATGTACTTTTATAATAGAACGTGTGTGGTTTGTGTGTTGAAAAGGGATAATAAGAATAAATTACTAGTTATAATGAAATAAATTATAATTGACAATACACAGAGTTGAATTTCAGGCTTAAATGAACTAGGTGTTATACAAGAAATGACCGCTAGGTGTCAGCATTGGCCAAGCAGTGAGTAAACAGCGTTGAACAGCAGGTCATGACTGGTATAGTTGGATGCTATGCACTCAGTAAATAAATTACTCTGTTAACTACAACCACAATAGATGGCGATCACAAACATGAACATTGAGTAGGCTTCATTTAGGAACTCATAAATATAAATGAGCGATATAATACATTGTAACCACGTGAGTATATTATCACTCACTAGGTGCTACGTTAGCAGTGGGATGCTACCAGCAAAGCTAAAATGCCATGATAATGAGCTACAACAACAATTACGAGTGACACGAGCACAAGTATCACATAAATTAATTACAGTATACATGGCAAACGTCATAATTTATCATCGACGCACAGTTATCTGTGAAATGGGTGATGAACCTTTAAACCGATGTCGAGATTATCCGATATAATTTTAAAATGCTTTTATCAGCCAATATTATCGTCCATCCGATAATATGTGGCACTTCTAGTCATGGATAAATGTCATCATTTCACTTTCCTCTAGGCATTCAACGTCATCAATGGCGGCTCCCACGCTGGCAACAAACTGGCCATGCAGGAGTTCATGATCCTGCCCGTGGGCGCCAGCAGCTTCAAGGAGGCCATGCGCATCGGCGCCGAGGTCTACCACAACCTGAAGGGCGTCATCAAAGAGAAATACGGCAAGGACGCCACCAACGTTGGGGATGAAGGTGGCTTTGCTCCCAATATCCTGGAGAACAAGGAAGGTGAGAACTGAGTGTCCTTTATCATGTCACTTCTGCTTGCTAAATATAGGCATCCACTTAAGTGCATTGGTTGCCAGCCACTAAAATGCCAACCAAAACATTTGTGATTTGCGAACAGATAAATGATTACCTTAAGCCGCTTTCAGACTGAAGTAATCAGAGTACTCAGTTCCTATAATGACAGAGTAGTTCTAGGAACCATCCTTCAACAGGCAGTCTTGTTCACACATGAGTACACAAAATGCTAATGGTAACGCGGACACGCACGCTAACACTTAGCTTGTTGTGTTCATGAAAAAAATTTTCCTCAATGACATATTTTCGTAATCATCGCCGTTGACGAAAACAACAATGATTAGCACATAATGATCTTAGACTCAAAAGCCAGTTTCACATACACCAAAACAAAATACCAGGATTTAAACCGGCAGGCCTTGTATGTGAAAGCAATTTCCGGGGTCGTCCGACAAGGAGATTATACCGACATTTAACTGGTCGCGTCTTAATATAATGTCCGGGACTTTCCCGGGACAAGGCGTATGTGAAAGCATCCGTTAAATTCCCGGGTCACAGCACGATGGCTGATGACATAAAGGAAACATAATGAAATTAACTTGCTACTGGATCGTAAAGCTGAGGAAGAGAGTCCATCGTCCATGTTTGGAAATGTGTGGTAAGGGTTTATTGAATACAAACAAAAATACACAGGATCACGGAAAAGGGGAAATAAATCAATGGGTCCGTGACAGTAGGTCGACGGGGATCAATAATATTAACCTAAGCGATAGGCAGAGAGCCGATAAGACAACAAAACAAATGTACTTAAATACCAGCACAACGTAGGGAAATTCAAAACAAGGGTGGCAGACGGATAAGCTAGCAAATGCACGAAATTCAAGAGTACAAGGTGTCGAATGGCGCCCAGCAAGTTAATATCTCGGCACCCTTTTCTTGGATCATCTGTGCAGTCTTGATTAGCTTGAATTGGCTGCAGTTATGACGTCGGGAACGCTCCCACAACGGGCTATGTAACAAAACACGATTTGACCAATATTATGACAGTGGATGCCGACCAAAAATGAAGTAATGTCCGGGTTATAAGATCGCGGCAGCAGCCCTCCCCACAAAGAGAGCGCCAGTGGGCAACACAGGACAAGTCTATGAAAATGTCCAACCCGCATCATTCCCGGGATATCTCTACATGCGTGAAAGCAATGACACGATTAAATCCCGCATCACCTTACTCAAGAATTTACCGGGATATGTTTGTGAGAGGGGCTAAAGTGTGTTGAATTTTTCCCCAAGCTTTGGAGCTCCTGAAGAATGCTATTGGCAAGGCTGGCTACACTGACAAGATTGTCATTGGCATGGACGTGGCTGCCTCCGAGTTCTATCAGGATGGCAAGTATGACCTGGACTTCAAGTCTCCTAAGGACACCAGCCGTTACATCTCCTCCGACAAGCTGGCCGACATCTACAGGGGCTTTGTTAATGATTATCCAGGTGGGTCATATAATAATAATAATAATACATCAAACTTGTATAGCACTTTTTTGGACACTCAAAGACGCTTTACATAACATAACACATTACACATATACACTACATTCTCCATGCTTTTTTTTTTTTTTTTTTTAATTACAGTGGCTAGGAAGTGTCGTGCAATTTGCAAATCAAAACTGTAGATGCAGTTTGGTAGATATTGCTTTGCGACCATTTCTGCCTTAGGCTTTTCAGAAGTAGTCATCCAGTAGAGATCGTATTATGACGTCAGCCAGTAAGACATACAGTAAGTGTGTGCTAACTTTTTCAAGCAATGTTCCCTCTAATCTTTCATGTGTCTGAGCAGACACACAAGCTCCCTGAGTACACTGCGGACCACGGTGAGCAACATCAGATGTGTACCCTTGGGCAACACATCAGTATATCATGCCTGTTCAAAACCCTTGATCATAGCAAGTTACATGACTTATTAAAAGAATGAAACTACAAGCAAACTACTACTACAAACTATCACATTCCTAGAGTCTGCTTCCATGTTTTTCTTTGACAATGCATTTGGAATGTACAAATTGCTGTACACTGCCTGTCCACTGTTCTTAATTATATATATATATATATATATATATATATATATTTTTTTTTTTTTTTAATTTTTCTTTTATGAATTGTTCAAATTAGAGCTGAAACGAATACTCGAGCAACTGGAGTAACTCGAGTTTAAAAACTGATCAGAGTAATTTTATTCACCTCGAGGAATCGTTTAATTTTGACAGCTCTAAGCATCACGTTTTGCCTGGACTACTTTTAATGCGGAACAACGCACTGACGTCACGTGCGTAGAGGAAGAAGCAATAAAAAATTTTTTTTTTTTTAATTACTACATCCGACAGCCGCTACAAACTACGCCGACGTTGCTAAAAACTACGTCCGCGTGATGCTGGTGTGGTAGCAGGTAGTGTCTGATGAGTCTCATAGATATCGCATGCATTTAGGACGAAATGACAGACTCGGCCGTGTCTGGGCAGCGTTAGTAAACAGCCGCCATTTTTAAGCAGTAGACTTCTCATCGCTAATAAATAGTGGTGCAATGGATCATGATTGGTCCGAGATCCGTTCGGATCAACGTCATCGGTTCGGTACACATGTGATCCGCGGATTGATTTCTGAGAGAGAGAAAAATGTGCTTCGGGCGCACAAACTTGTGTAGAGCGGAGAAAGAGGGGAGCAGAGTGCACAGTGCAGAGTTGCATACATGGCAAGCGGAGGAAAGGAGGAGCTTGAACGCCCCGCTAAACTTAAATAATCCCCTGTATGGGCGCATATTGGTTTCCCTGTCAAGTACGATGACAAAGGAAAAAGGTCACAGGACAAAACCGCGACAGTGTGTACGCATTGTGGCATAAGAAGCCATATGACAGCGGAAACACATCCAGTATGTTCACGCGTTAGAAGCGACATCACCCGGGTGTTTTACTGACCGAAGAAAACGTGGCAGGCAAACAACCGCGCATCACCGACCATTTAAGCAGCCTCTTCCTGCACAATCCGACCGGACATCACTAAATCTATCAGTGTGTTTATAGCTGCAGACATGAGACAATATTCAGTTGTGCAAAACGAGGGCTTTAAATACATGTTGAAAGTGCTTGAGCCACGCTACGACATCCCATCGCGAACACACTTTAGAGAAAAGATTGTGCCAAATCTCTACGAAGGAGAGAAGAAAAACGTTGTGAATGAACTATCCCGGGCGTCAACTGTTGCGCTCAAGACGGACGGGTGGACGTCCAGTGGAAGGGAGAGTTTATGTGACGATAACCGCTCACTTTATCACACCAGAGTGGGAGATGAAAAGTCCAGTGCTGCAGACACGCCCCCTTTATGAGAGTCACACAGGCACTCATCTTGCGCAGGTACTGACACAAGCAGTGGAAGAATGGAAGATACGGAGGCCCAGTACTAATATCCCAGTAACAACTGATAATGCAAAAAAAATCACATAAATGCAGTGAAGGAGGCAGGACTGGGTGCACAAATAGGGTGCTTTGCACATGTAGTGAATTTGGCATCACAAAAGGGAGTCTCGGTCAATAAAATGGACCATCTCCTTCTATTTTATTGGTGGTCATTGGAACCAATATTAAAAGGAGATGTGCATTTCTATGTTGCTGTTGCACTTTAAGTTGTTATAATTTTGTTAAAAAGAAGATATTATGCCTTGTGCACTACTTTTATATATTCTAATTTAATAATTTCAGTTTTCACTAAACAAACAAAAATTATATATAGATATGTATAATATATGTTTGTTTTTTTGCTTTTCGCTGATCCGAAAAATGACCCGATCCGTGAGTTTTGTGATCCGTTGCACCCCTACTAATAAATATAACGTTACTGTCACTCGCTCACGTAACGTTAGACCTTCGGAAGGCTACGTTTCTATTGATTATGACCACTGTCGATGCGTAGCTAATGTGTCTTACATACAGGCTTTATTTAATCTGTAAAAACACAGCACTGTATAGTGATGAGGGTGTAAAATTAAAACATAATAAAGCTAACTGTCAGTTTTAGCTCAGTAGCCATTGCTGAATAAAACACCAAGTAGCACTAGTCCCTAATGTGCTCCAATACTGCAGGTTTCATACATTTATTTTGAACACTGCAAAAACTCAAAATCCTATCAGTACTTACAGTTTAGACTAACTTAAAACTTAACTAGAACTTAAAAATAGCTTGACACAAATGGAAATTCAATTGAAACACGTGGGGAAAAACACGTATCTTTCAAGTGATGTGTGTTATCAAGCGTAATTACATTTTTAGGTAAGAAATATGTTTCTTTTCATAAGATCTAGAAGTTTTTTGAGTGAAAGCAGTGAATTTTTTTTCTAGTCACATGATAAATGCAATCGTTGGCTGTTTTCAACAATGTACATCGAAAAGACATTGATTGACTGAAAATGGTTCAATATTGGATTGAATGTCTTTTTTTCTCATGTATACTTATACTGTAATTGCTCTTTACCTAAAAAAGTTTTGTCCGATTACTCGATTAATCGATAGAATTTTCAGTTGATTACTCTATTACTAAAATATTCAATAGCTGCAGCCCTAGTTCAAATAAACAAGCCCCATTTGTCAAGTGTTTTCAAAATCCAAAAATGTTCACCTCCCCTTTGTTCTAAACCATTGTCTGGTGACCCTCCCACAGTGGTGTCCATCGAGGACCCCTTTGACCAGGACGACTGGGAGGCGTGGAGCAAATTCACGGCCAGCACCAGCATCCAGGTGGTGGGGGACGACCTGACCGTGACCAACCCCAAGCGCATCGCCAAGGGTGTGGCCCAAAAGTCATGCAACTGCCTGCTGCTCAAAGTCAACCAGATCGGCTCAGTCACCGAGTCTCTGGAGGCGTACGTCTTCACGCCGTGCTCGAGTCCCAACTTGTCGCCATTAATACCCGCTCACGGTTTGTTTTGTTTTGATAGCTGCAAGTTGGCTCAGAGCAATGGCTGGGGTGTGATGGTCAGCCATCGCTCCGGAGAGACTGAGGACACCTTCATCGCTGACCTCGTTGTTGGTCTCTGCACTGGACAGGTACTGCCGTCTGTATTTGCTCACTGAAACATGGCAGTTGTTATACAGTACTACATGAAAACCAACAACAACAAATTGACAGTTCCTTGTTGTAACTTTGCTCATTAAGATTTTTCAACTTATTAAAACCACAAACTCAGAAAATTAGAATACGGTGAAAAGCTTATTTTTTTACAGTCACCATAAGAGAAGAGTATCACCCTATGATTAATTTCACAAGCATTAGTGATTGTTACAGTTATGGTCAAATCCCGTGTTGTCATATTTTTTGTATATTTGAAGGTTTGTTGTTCTCAAAACAAAAACATTTATGAAACAAAAACCCCATCAAAACCAGAAACAAAGGCGCGAAAACAATTTTTTTTAACATATCGAGGGAAGAAAAATGAAAAAAATGCACAAAATCCAAAACAGCAGGAAAAATAGAACCAAAAAACACAAAAATAAAATGCAGAAAAAATTGCAACACTGCAACACACTGCAAAAACCACACAACCCGTGAAGACAACCACTCTTGGAAATTAGAAAAAATCAGGAAAAAATCCATCAAAATCAGAAAAAATGGCAAAAAAAACAACAGAAGAACCCTCGGAAAAAAAATACAGGGCAAAAACGAAAAAATGCACAAAATGATAAAAATATTGCTAAAACTATAAAAAAAAAAAAATAAGTAGAAAAGCAAAAAAAAACAAAAAACAAAAAAAAAAAAAACTGACAAAACAACAAACTGCGGGGGGGGGGGGGGGGGTCAAAATCCCAACAAACTGCCCCCCACAAATTTGGGGGAAAAAAAGCAAAATACTGCGCTAATTTGTAAAAACAAATTGCTAAAACTGAACTAAATTGAAAAAAAAACAAACAAACTGCAGGAAAAATTGGCAAAATCGAAAAAAACTGCAAATTTGGGGGGGGGGGGGGGGGGGGGTGCGAAAAAGTGCACAAAAACCCTACCTTCCCAAAAAGTACAAAGAGCAACTGCAAAAATGCACAGAATACTCCCAAATTATTTGATATTTTAGCTTGTCATTATAAGTCACTCGCAGGCTGCCATTGGCAGCAGTAGCCGTCCAATCCATGTCGATTAGAGAGGGCGAATTATGTGTTCATTGGAGGCAATAAAGTGACCCAAAAATGAGCAAAAACCAACGGGGAATGACAGGAAATCAACAGGAAGTAAACTAGAAAAGCCCTAAAATCAACAGGAAATAATTAAAAATGTACAGGAAGTGACCCTGAGATATCCCAAAATGAACAGGATGTGACCCAAAATTAATGCTATGGCTTCCATTGATGAGGATGAGGATGTCCAATTCAATTAAACTGGGAGAACTGGCTGTAAATGCTAATATTTCAGTGCTATTGATGTAACATACTTATAGTTGCTCTGCTATACAATTGGCTAAGCGGGACCTCTGTTGTATGTGTATATGTGTATCCTGGCGGCGTCCTCATTAACCCCTCGTGTTCCGACAGTTTTACATGAGTGAATTAACTTTTATTTTTTACTCAATTCTTGTTTTTCTTCCATTACGCAAAATCCAAAGTTATGTTTATTGTGCAATAGTCTAATTGTAACATGTATTTGTTACATATTTTTATGCATTGTAAAAGATTTGTTTAAATGTTGGAGGGTTTGGAACACATATTAGGGCATTTACATGGAAAACGTGTGTCTACTGACAGATATTTCAGGTTACAAAATCACTTTCAGAACCAATTAATTTTGTAAGTAGAGGCAATATTAACCGCCCCCCATGCCATGCCATGCTAGTCTCAGCAATGTCAAAAAAAAAAAAATGTTGTCAAATTATTTTATTTGTATATTAGGTTTGTAGTTCTTATATAGCTTTTTTTTTTTTTTTTTTTTTTTTAAAAGCCCAGAAAAAAAAACATCAAAACCAGAAAAAAATGGCAAAAATCAATTAGAAAAAAAAAAAACCCAGAAAAAAAAAAAAAAAAAAAAACTGCACTAAATGGTTAAAAAAAAAAACTGCCAAAACACCCAGAAAACCACAAAAATAACAGAAAAACACCAAAAACTGCAGGGTGAAAAAATTGCAACAAACTGCATAGGAAAAAAATGCAAAAAAAGCAAACAGAAAAAAACTCAGAGGAAAAACAAATCAAGAATAGAAAAGACAAAGAAAATTTAAAAAAAAAATTTTTTTTTAATTGCTATTTTAGTTTGTCATTATAGGGCACTGTTTGGCTACCTTTGATGGCACTTGACGTCAAACCCATGTCAACTGGCATTCTTTCGCCATTCCAAATAAACAGAAATTGAATGTCTAGCGCCGTTAATGGCAGCCAACGCGTTCACAAGAAAATGCCTGAAAATGCCGCAAAATTTCTAAAAACCATGAGAGAGAGAAAGCCAAAGTATCCCCACGCAATTTCTGCAGAAATTGCATATTCTAGATCAAAATACATTTACACTGAAAACGGGATTAGATTGCTGTATATTTCTCCAATAATCAACAAAAGTAGGTTGATTTGAAAAAGAAAATTAAGCACCTTGAATACAAAATGTTGGTCTCTGTTGTTTTGATAAACAACAAACAAAAAAATTAGGCTATAGTGCCATCTTGTGGCATTTGAGGGCATTTCGGCATGAAAAAAGGTGACTATCACTTGATTGCTCCCTCTTGTTGGCGTCTCACTGGAATTTCTCATTTTTTCAGATCAAGACAGGAGCACCTTGCCGATCTGAGCGCTTGGCCAAATACAACCAACTGCTCAGGTAAGTCGGTCCGAAATACATGAATATTATGAATTAAAAATCGCGTTTGCCTTAATGACGCAAAGTTGTCACCCTCACGCAGGATTGAAGAGGAGCTCGGCGACAAGGCCCGTTTTGCCGGCCAGAACTTCAGACACCCCGTCTGAGTTTCCTTTGCCTTCGGCTCAACTTTGTGTTCATCACTCATAATCCGAATACTGAAATGCCACGCTGAATCACCTGTCGGTCCAAAATGTTGGTCTAACGCACGGTGAAGCATCATGCGCCCCTTCAAAGTACGCTTTAGCACCTGAAAAGTATACTAATATTAATCCCTTCCCTTCTCAGAGGCCTTTGTGTAGTTACTTGTGAGTTGTGTCAATCTTGGTCATCTTCCGGGTGTTTGCGCTACCGTAACGTTAGTACTGTGTAAAAGAGTATTATATGTGCAATGTGTCTCCGTTGACAAAAGTCTTGTGTTGCTGTAAGCGTTGGCAGAAATATATGACAAATATAGTTTGAAACGGTACTTTGTGTTGCTCCTTTATTTGTGTGGGTGATTTGTGTGAATGAGTATGTGCACGGTTGCATTTTACTCACGTTTGTGTCCACAGTCACATCGGTCATCATTAGCCAAGGCCCAGTCAAAATGGATTGGATGTCTAGTGCCGTCAATGGCGGCCAATGAGTTGACAAGGAAGTGACCCATATCAACAGGAGTTACCTGGACGTGTCATAAAATAAACAGGAAGTGACTAACGAACCAGACGTGGTCCAGAATTGCCCCAAAATCAACAGGAAAAGATCCAAAATGTACAGGAAGTGACCCTGAGATACTGTACCCCAAAACCAACTGAAAGTGACTTAAAATCAAAAGGAAGTCACCTGGATTCGGCCATGTTTAATGAGTTACGTCATAACTTCACAGTTGCCACTAGAGGGCAGTGTATGAAGTCCAGGCTATTCCCCAAAGCCAACTGAAAGTGACCCAATATCAAGAAGTCCCCAATGAACCAGAAGCGGCCCGGAAATGCCCTAAAAGTGTCTGGTAATGATCTAAAATGTCCAGGAAGTGACCTTGAGATACCCAGAAATGTATAGGAAGTGACCCAAAAATGCCCAAAATCCAACAGGAAGTGACTCAAAATCAAAAAGTTACCTGGAAGTGCCCTAAAGTCAATAAGAGGTGACCAACGAACCAGAGGTTGCCCAAAATTGCATTAAAAACAACAGGAAATGATCCAAAGAGCAGAGGAAGTGAGGGTGAGATACTGTACCCATAGACTTCATAATGTATTGATGTGGCGCAGGGCCGATTCATAGGGGCCCTAGCTCCGTCAAAGCTAGTGGAAACACAAAGAGCTTTTTTCCGTTGAAAATTCTTGTGAATAAATGCTTAAATCCCTGAATTCTTTATAGATATGGACGCAAACAACAACAAAAGTCTCGATTCATGGTTAAAACCAACAACAACAAAAAAACAATTTGCAGTTATCATTTTACGTAAATATGTCGAAGTACAATGGATGTAAAAGAGTCTCGGTTCTTGGTTAAAAGCAAAAAAAAAAAAAAAAACGTGCATTTACTATTTATTTTACCTAAATATTGCAAAGTATAATGTCAATGCTGTAGCGGCTAATTTCTCCCATTGATTTTTTTTCACGTTTCAAAATGCATGCATGATACGAAAAATATAATAATTACCTTGAATCTGTGAATAAATCAATCCTGAGACAATCATTCCTGTTTGCATGCAGTACAGCTTTCGTACTTTTTCAACCTAAATCCGACGTTAAATCGCTGCATGTGACCGACTGCTAATAAATGAAGCGTTATGATAACCATTCTTCTTGAGATGTGCGTTATTCATTATCCAATGTAGTTTGTGGATCTGCTGCCAGAGGGAAGCAACCCCTAGGCAACAGGACCACTCATTGCTAAATGTCCTAACTGTGCATGAAAAGACAAGATGTTGGAAGCCTGTGCCAAGGAGTTAGCCTCCAGCATCAGACCTCCTCCTTGCCAGCCCTATACTCAAGTTATGTGAAATATGTGGACATATAAACTTATTTGCATACTAGTTTCTATCCATATAGATAGGTAAAATTAATGGTTATACATATCACCATCAGCACCAGCATATTATCTTACTCAAAGTATTGTTAATAACTATAAAGTCTGGACATTTCTTCGAGCAATAGTGACAACACCAACAATGAAAAAGACAGTTGTGGCCACTATAATGACAGTGGTGGCAACAACAACCATAGTGACAACAATGACATCAATGGTTTGGAGAAGGCACCCTTCAAATCTCAGAGACCTGGAGCAGTTAGCCAAAGAAGAATGGTCTAAAATTCCAGCAGAGCATTTTCAGAAACTAATTGATGGATACCGGAAGCCGTTGTTCGCAGTTATTTTGTCTAAAGGTTGCTACCAAGCATTAGGCTAAGGGTGCCAATATTTTTGTCCGGCCCATTTTTGGAGTTTTGTGTAAAATTATCATGGTTAGTTATTTTTTCCATTCTCTTTTGTGTTTTTTCATTAGAATTAAAATAAATGAATGTATTACTACCAAAGCATTTGTAATTGCAATTATTTTCTGTGAGAAATTGAGCGTTATCTGACAGAATTGCAGGGGTGCCATTACTTTTGGCCAGCAGTGTAACTTTTTTTCTTTTTCTCTTTTTTTTTTCTTAAATCTAGATGAATAATTTTTCTCCATCTTGTTTTGTGTGTTAAAGACTAGTTAACTGATTAATTCTACCATAGACTTCATAATGATATAATGACATAATGAACCAAGAATCGAGACTGTTTTACGTCCATATTTAAAAAGAATTTGGGGATTCAAGCATTTATTCACAAGAATTTTGACCAGAAAAGCTGTTTACATCAGGCGGCCGCTAGCTACATTCACTAACAGACATATTTACGTGAAATAAATGCTAACTGCACTTTCTTTTCTTTCTTTCTTTTTTTTTTTTTAACCAAGACTGTTTTACGTCCATATCTATAAAGAATTCAGAGATTTAAGCATTTATTCACAAAAATTTTCACCGGAAAAGCTCTGTTTACATAAGGCGGCCACTAAATTGACTAAAAGACTAGCATCGTACTTCGACATATTTACGTAAAATAAATGGTAACTGCATGTTTTTTTGCTTTAAACCAAGAATCAAGACTGTCTTACGTCCATAGCTATACAGAATTCATGGATTTAATCATTTATTCAGAAGAATTTTTACCAGAAAAGCTGTTTACAAATGACGGTGGCCACATTGACTGACAGACTCGCATCGTACTTCGACATATTTATGTAAAATAAATGCTAACTGCACTTTTTTTTTGTTTAACCACGACTGTTTTACGTCCATATCTATAAAGAATTCAGGGATTTAAGCATTTATTCACAAGAATTTTCACGAAAAAAGCTCTGTCTGTGATTCCACTCGGTCAGCTTTGACGGCCACGCCAACAATGCTGGCCCCCTATTTATTGGCCTTGTGCCCCGCGTCCCGTCAATATCATTATGAAGTCTATGATTCCACTCAAAATTAGGTAAATATTTCTATATGTTGTTATTAAGCCCATACATCTAAAAGTTGGTCAAAATGGAGAAAAAAAATGCTTTCAAATGTTTTGAACCATGTCTATTCTCTAAGTAAGAACATTTCTGACAAACAAGCTGTTATTTTAATAATTAAACATACTAACCTTTTGCTTAAAATAAGTCTGTTAACCTTATTTTCAGGTAGCTATTTTTCTTATCTCAAGAAATCTGAGTATAATTTACTTGAAGCGCAGATCATTTCACTTATTTTTAGGAGATTTACACTGAAAACAAGGGAATTTAACTCGTTTTTTTGCAGGGCATATGTGTTGGTTCAGTCGATACACCGTTTGATTGAAACCTACTAAAACTACCAAAGAGAAATTTTCCAGAATAAATGTCTTAATTTAATTAGCTAATTAAATCGCAATATTTGAACATTATTATTACATTATTACCAGACATAATAAATACAAACCTTTTAAAAATCTCTAAACTATCCAGGAATGAAAAAATAAATAAACATAAACAGAAAAAAACTTCTTGGCATTTCACAAAAATGAATAAAAATGGAGCCTTCCTTCAGGTAAAACACTACTGCTATTGTCCACAAGCACAGCCAAACTTAACAAAAAATGAAAGCTTCTTTGGCCTGCTTTAAGACTACATAAATATAATAAAAACAAAAATTGGGGAGAAGGTGGTAGACCTCGGTTCACAACATTTCACAGTTTAGTTAACGCTAACAGTAGAAAAGGAGGCTATTTCTCTCAAAGCAGCATCCTACTCGAGTTCGGGAAATTCACACAGATTAATGTCATGCTAACTCTGATGCAGGTCAGACTTTCAGTCGTAAGATTATTGGTTACTTACAGTGGCTGCTGCTAGTGGAAAAAAACTTCTAATATTCCTCATCTTCGAAGGGGGCGGGGGTATCATGTTTTACAGTATTTGTGTTGGGACTCGGGCTGTGATTGCGTGTGTGTGGGGGGGGGGGGGTCAAGTCATCAGCCAATCAAACGTGCATTTGAGGGAAAAAATGGACTGGCACATTCAACAAGTGAAAAGGGGTCAATGTAAAGTGGTATGAATAAGTATCTGAATCTTTTGGAATTTCTAACATTTCTGCATAAAACCACCACCAAATGTGATCTGATCTTTATCAAAATCACACAGATGAAAATACAGTGTCTGCTTTAACTAAAACCACCCAAACATTTATAGGTTTTCATATTTTAAAGAGGATAGAATGCAAACAATACCAGAAGGGGGAAAAATAAATAAATGAACCCTCTGCCTAAGGAGACTTAAAGAGCAATTGAAACCAATTTTTACCAAACATTTTAAGTCAGGCCACCCACTATAAAACACACACCTAGTAAGAAATGTCTTGATGAGAAGCATTGTCTGATGTGCATCATGGCTCAGTCAAAAGAGCCGTCTGAAGACCTGCGATCAAGGATTTTGGTTGTATAAAGCTGGGAAAGGATACAAAACCATCTCTAAAAGTCTGGATGTTCATCAATCGACAGTCAGAGAAGTTGTCTACAAATGGAGAGAGATTGGATCTGTTGCTTCTCTCCCAAGGAGTGGCCGTCAACCAAAGATGACGCCAAGAGTTCAGCGCAGAATACTCATGGAGGTAAAAAAGAACCCTAGAGTGTCTGCTAAAGACTTACAGAAATCACTGGCACAGTCCAATATCTTTGCACACACATCAACTATATGTAAAGCTATGGCCAAGAATAGTGTTCATGGGAGGACTCCACGGAGGAAGCCACTGCTGTCTAAGAGAACATTGTTGCTCCTTTAATGTTCGCAAAAAGGCTCCTGGACACTCCACAGATGTTTTGGCAAAATATTTTATGCACTGATGAAACCAAAGTTGAATTGTTTAGCAGTAACGTCATGTGTGGAGTAAAAAAAGGAACAGCTAACCAACATCATCCCCACCGTGAAGCAAGTTGGAGGAAGCATCATGATTTGGGGCTGTTTTGCTGCCTCTGGGCCTGGACAATTGCAATCATTAATGTAAGAATGAATTCGAAAGTTTTTCAGGATGTTTTGCTGCCTCGGGGCCTGGACAATTGCAATAATTAATGGAAGAATGAATTCGAAAGTTTTTCAGGATGTTTTGCTGCCTCAGGGCCTGGACAATTGCAATCATTAATGGAAGAATGAATTCGAAAGTTTATCAGGATGTTTTGCAGGAAAACCTGAGGCCGTCTGTCAAACAGGTGAAGCTAGAAAGAGGATGGATGCTGCAACAAGACAATGATCCAAAACACAGAAGTAAATCAACTTGAGAATGGTTTCTGAAGAATAAAATACATGTTCTGGAGTGGCCAAGTCAAAGTCCAGACTTGAGCCCATAGAGATGCTGTGGCATGACCTAGAGACAGCGATTCATGCCAGACATCCCAGGAATCTGACTAAACTAAAGTAGTTTTGTAGAGAAGAATGGGCCAAGATTTGTCCTGATCGATGTACCAGACTGATCTGCAGCTACAGTAAGCGTCTAGTTGAAGTTATTGCTGCCAAAGGGAGAGTCCACAGAATATTAAATGTAATGCTTCACTTACTTATTCCCCCCCCCCCCTTCTGTCATTGTTTGCATACTATCCTCATTAAAACATGAAAAATTAATATTTGGGTGGTTTTAGTTAAAGCAGGCAGTTTTTTCATCTGTGTGATTTTGACAAAGATCAGATCACATTTGATGGTGATTTTATGCAGAAATGGGAGAAATTCCAAAAGCTTCAGATACTTTTTCATACCTGAACATAATGAAAGTGATTCACTTGATTATAATAGGGTCAGTTCTATCCTTCCAACAAATGGGAAGACAATCTAAATCACCTGTATAACTGCAGTCATTATCTCGTAAATAAAGTTGCTTAAAATTTAATGGGGACAATTTGAACATCCTGAAAAGTTTGTAATGTTATGTCCCTACCATCCCTATGCAAACCTATGCTCTTGCCTGAGATACCCCAAAATGTATAGAATGTAACCCAAAAATGCTCCAAAGCTAACTGAAAGTGACCCAAACTCCACAAGAATTCACCAACGAAGGGGCCCAGAAATGCCATACAATCAACGGGAAATGATTTAAAATGTATAGGAGTTGACACTGAGATACCCTGAAATGTATTGGAAGTGACCCAAAAATGCCCCAAAACCAACAAAAAGTGACATGAAATCAACTACTGGAACTAGATGAAAATATTGACTAGCACAAACTACCCCTTTGGGTTGCCAGAATAGCGCTTCACATCGGAGAACCTGCAGGAAAAGAATTTTAAGTTGGAAGCGTTGAGTCCTCTGCAGAAAGTAGCTTATTTTTCATTTTCAAGCAAGATGTTTTCAATGTGATAATGCCAACATTTAGTAATGACAATTAAAGGAGCCATGATACGAGGTCCAAGTTAGTTTATGTCACCATGATCGAAGTGAAGGAGGGCTACTTTTCTTAAGGTATAAGCGCACTGGCAATGACATACAGTATATTATTTGGTAATGCATTGACAGCATCCACATAGACGATTTAATTGCTTTATTCATTGGAATTTCTACTGGAAAATGCAATTTCTGGAGGAATTACGATGGTGGTTTTGCTTTCGAAGGTAAACCCCTTGGGGTCACATCCTGCCGATTTCAGGTCACTTCCGGGGAACATTTTAGGATCACTTCCTGTTTATTTGCCGACATTTGAGGGTCAATTCCTGTTAATTTGGGAAAATTTAAGGGTCACTGCCTGTTGATATCAAGTCAATTTCTATTGATTTGGACACATACGGTCACTCCCTGTTGATAATTTGACGTACATAGCCATCAATACCAGCGACTTACGTATGCGTCAATGGAATCCGAGTACATTGGCGTCAATAGAATTGATATATGACTGTTAATGGCATGGATGTACATGGCCATCAATGGCAAGGACGTGAGTCGTTGTCAATGGAATCCAAGTACATTGGCATTAATAGTATCTAGATACATGGCTGTCAGTGGCATCGACTGACTTGGGCACTAGTTGAATGTCAATGGGTAAATTTTTGGTCAAAAATCCCAACTGCTCTCTGACCACTCTTCCTCCCTTTTTACATGTTATTTGGGGGGGGCATGTTTGTCATCTTTACTAGTGTAAAGTTGTCAAACTCTTGTTTCTAATGAAGCTTATATTTGAATGATATAAGGTTAGCACATTGGTCAACTCCTGTTCTAATAGGTGTATTAAAATTAAATAAAAATATAGACATTTCCAAAGTACTTCTGCTTTATTTTTGCATTTCTATGGCCTGTACCAGGGCCCTGGCCTGTACTACAAATGGGGTTCAACCTACCCAGAAGTTACCCAGGTTTCCGGCGGGAAACCAGGGTTGACAAAACCTGGTTTTCTAGTTTGGGGTTAATCGGTACTACAACACTGATTATAAAGTTGATTTGCTGAGCCTGTGGATACCAGGGGGCGGATACCAGAGTAAAACACAACTTTTGACGATGGCACGGGCACCTTATTTCTCAGACGAGGAATACACGATAATTATGCGGAGTTATGAAGAATTTTAATCCACCCTCAATGCGAAATCCAACACCGCTTCAGCGAGTAGAGTGCAACTGGTCTGTTGGCAGCGAATTACAGATCGTGTGAATGCGTAAGTATGCCAGTTTTACTATGTCCGTGAAAATAAATAAAGCCTGCTGTGAGGACAATAAGATACGTTAACTGTAAGAAATAATTTATCGTATGTGCATCACCACATGAAGCAGGATGATTGTATGTTTAGTCCACTTGAGTCTATGTATGTCCTTTGAACATCTTTAGAGGCAACAGCAGTAGAAAACGCACCTGGCAACAGGTCAAAATATAAGAACATCATCCAAAATGGTAAGTGTGTGTGGTGGGATGGGGGGCGGCAGAAGATAGAGTGAGAGAATGAAAATATGCTTTTGTCTTTCTCACAGCCAACAAGAAGAAAGTTGCAGTGAGGGGCAGGGGAGGAGGAAGTGCACTAGAGTCCTTCACTGTGGCTGAAGAGTTGGCCGTAGCCAACAACAGAGGCAATTTTGGAGGGGGTTGAGGTGGTGCAGTCCACCCGTGGTGCAGTGGAAATGTTCACCCTCTATGTGCAGGGTAATATATGCCATTGAGATGGTACTAAAACCCCTAGCAAAAAATATGGAATCACCAGTCTCGGACGAACACTCACTCAGGTATTTTATCATGTAGAACAAACTCCGATAAAAAGCTTGAAAAAATAATGACTTAGTTCAAAAGTGCAACTCTTTAGCATTCAGAAACACTAAAAAAAAAAGAATAAAAAAGATTGTGGTGGTCAGTAAATGTTACTTTTATAGAGCAAGTGCAGGGAAATATAGAGTGGGGAGAACAAGTATTTGATACTGCCAAGGGGTTTTCCCATTGGCAGTGTATCAAATACTTGTTCTCCCCACTGTATATGGAATCACTCCATTCTGAGGAAAAAAAATGGAATCATGAGAAACAAACAAAGAAATAACAATCAAAATATATCTCTAGTATTTAGTAGTGCCACCTCTGGCTTTTATGACGGCTTGCAGTCTCTGAGGCATGGACTTGATGAGTATTCTTCATCAATTTGGTGCCAGCTCTCTTTGATTGCAGTTGCCAGATCATCCTTGCAGGTCGTAGCCTTGCTGTGGACTTTTTTTTTTCAATTTCCACCACAGGTTTTCAATAGGGTTGCGATCTGGGAAATTTGCAGGCCATAATATTGACTGAATGAGTCTTTCTCCAAGGAAAGCTTTAATAGTTTTAGCTCTGTGGCTCGATGCATTGTCAGCTTGGAAAATAATTTCATTATCCCCAAACATATTTTCAATCTAAAATTTCAACGTAAACTTGTGCATTTATTGAAGATTTAACCACAGCCATCTCCCCAGTGCCTTTGCCTGACATGCAGCCCCATATCATCAAGAACTGAGGGAATTTTGATGTTTTCTTCAGGCAGTCATCTTTGTAACTCTCACTGGAACAGCACCAAACGTTCAAACCAAAAGTTCCAGAATCATCACCTTGTCCAATGCAGATTCTTGACTCTTGACACTTGACGTTTGCGTTATAAAAGTAACATTTACTGACCACCACAATGTTTTTTATTCATTTCTTTTAGTGTTTCTGAATGCTAAAGAGTTGCACTTTTTGAAGTAATTCTTTATTTTTTTCAAGCTTTTTATCTGAGTCTGTTCTACATGATAAAATGTCTGAGCGAGTGCTCGTCCGAGACTGGTGATTCCATACTTTTTGCTAGGGGTTGTAAATGGCGTGATTAATCGGAAACCTGGTTAACCAAGATCTAACTCTGAGACGACCAGGTTTGGGATGTGGCCATGTGTATGTTGCCATGGCAACATTCCCCGGTTTCAACATTTCGTAGTCCCGGTTAGCCGGGAAGTTAGGCTACACGCGATGAAATTACTCTCAAAGTTACCCCGATAAGCCAAAAAAACAGCTTCATAGTACAGGCCACTGGTCGCGACTTCCGTTTTACACTTCCTCCAACCAAAACAACATTGAAGCTGGAGTGGCATTACTCATCAAAATCCAGTGGCGCCCCCAGGGGGTGGCCAGGGGTGGCCATGGCCACCCCTATAAATTTGTTGGCCACCCCACTGGCCACCCCGCTTGCCAGTAAATCGTAGATTGTTGTAGCATCAGTTATGCATTTCATCCCAAATTCAAATCTGCTAGCACCTGTTTTTCCCCAGTAATTATTTTGTTTTGTTAAATGTACACCTTATGCCTAATATATACATAACCCAACAAAACAAAATTGTTGTGGAACTCAAAATGTTGACTGGACAGTTATGGACTATGCACATTAAATCATTAGTAACTAGGAGTGCCAAACGATTAAAATTTTTAATCGAGTTAATTACAGATTAAAAATTAATTAATCGTAATTAATCGCAATTAATTGCAATTAAAACCATCCATAAAATATGCTATATTTTTCTGTAAATTATTGTTGGAATGGAAAGATGAGACACAAGATGGATATACACATTCAACATATGGTACATAAGTACTGTATTTGTTTGTTATAACAATAAATCAACAAGATGGCATTACCATTATTAACATTCTGTTAAAGCGATCCATGGATAGAAAGCCTTGTAATCCTTAAAAGATAATAAAATTTGTAAAAATTTTCAATCAAAAAATAAACTGGTAGCCTGCCATTGTTAATGCTAATAATTACTTACACAATGCTCATGGGTGCTGAAGCCTATAAAATCAGTCGCACCCAAGCGCCAGCAGAGGGCGACAAAACTCAGAAAAACACAACAAGTACACATTTCACTGTGGTGTCATTTTAATGTTTGAGCGGGGCATGTGCGTTAATTGCGTCAGATATTATAACGTGATTACTTTAAAAAATTAATTACCGCCTGTTAACGCGATAATTTTGACAGCCCTATTAGTAACATCAAATATTACATAATACACCAAAGTATATCAGTAGCCGTGTCCTTAAGTCCTTCTTATAGTTTTCCCCCTGAACTTTTTACTGCAATAATATAATGAAAACCTGAAATTATGGGTTTTAGTTTTGGCCACCCCAAGATTTTGAGTGGCCACATCTGGCCACCCCTATGAAAAATTTCTGGAGGCGCCACTGTCAAAATCCCTCAAAAAAGACTATTTGGAAATGCCGCATCCATCTGCCATCATTGCGACGTGGGAGGACAACATGAAGAAATGGCTAAAAGTCGCCACAACCAAAATAGTTTTGTATTTTATTGATTTAATGGCAGTGAATAGAAATGCAGGGAAACACAGTCAGGGACCTGGAAAGCTCCGAAGCACTCAGTTAAATGTGTCCTAATACATGTATATGGGAATTTTGTGTTCATGAAGGCAGATGTGGAACCAAAACAGTGCCACCACAAAACAATAACAGGTACAAATATGTTCAATTTGACTACCATGCTGCGTTGCGTCACAGCTGAGACATCATTAGCTTTGCATTAGCTTCAACCAAGGGTGTAGGTTTGCATAGGGACGGTAGGGACATAACACTACCAATTTTTCAGGACGTTCAAATTCTCCCCACCAACTTTTAAGCAACCTTATTTGCATCATATAATGACTTCAATTACAAATGTACAGTAATTTAGATTTTCTTCACATATGCTGTAAAGATAGCATTGACCCTACCATTATGAAGTGAATTATTTTTATTATGTCCAGACATAAATTTTCCCTTTTTACTTGATGAATGAGTCTATTTTTCCCCCCTCAAATGCACGTTTAATTGGCTGATGACTTGACACAACACACACACACACACACACACTCACAGCACCGATAGAAACACAACATGCCGCCTCCTCCGCTCCCTTCGAAGAGGAGGAATATTGGAAGTTTTTTTTTTTCAGCCAGCAGCAGCTGCTGTAGGTAATATGAAAAGATGTCAATGTTGTGGAGTGGGGGGACACACCACAAATTTTGCTACTGAAAGTCCAACCTGCATCAGAGTTAGCATAACATTGAACTGTGTGAATTTGCTAACCTGAAAACCGCCAGTAGGAAGCTGATTTGAGAGAAGTGTCCTCCTGTATGTGTTTTCTACTGTTTACGTTAAACTGTGAGAAATGTAGTGAACCGAGGTTTACCCCCTTCGCCGCAATTTTCATTTTTATTTTATTTATGTGGTCTTAAAGCAGTTTAAAGGAGCTTTCATTTTTTGTTGAGTTTGGCTATCTTGTGGACAAAAGAAGTAGTGTCTTACCTGATGGAAACCTCCTTTTTATTATTACTATTTATTTTTATTTTTATTTTTTTTTCCCCGCCTAAGATGTTTTTTCAGTTATATTGAATTTCCTTATTTAGAAAGATAATTGTGAGTGGTCTTAAGACAAATGTTTTTGTTTTTATCATTCCTAGATAGTTAATAGATTATTATCAAGTTTTTATTCTTTGTGTGTGTTAATATAATTTTTTTTGCAATTTAAATTTGTTAATAAAATCCAGACATTTATTCTGGAAGTTTTCAAAATCTTTCTTTAACAGGTTTGAATTGAACGGTGTATCACCTGAACCAATACAAATGAAAGTTATTATAAGTCAATACAGCTTTATTTTGCATTGATCATTTATCCTGTCAATTAATTAGGTTCAAATTTAGCCCTGACCTCTGTTCACCCAATCTGTTTGGTCTTATTAATGTCCCATCCCTAGAAAAAGTGTCCATGCAGGTTATGCTCATAGGCAGGTTATGCTCATAGGCGGAGTTTGACTTTTGGGGCGGGGGGGCACAACATGTTGATGACTCTGAAATGCAGTGTCATCAATAAAATTAACTTACAAGAATATTCATACTAATAAGTTGAAAATGAGGGTTTTTTTGTTTCCCATCATTCTTGAGGGGAATGCTTAGGACAGCTATACTTTTTGCCAAGATCGTCATCCATTGCCAGTGTCGTGCCAATGTACTTACCCCCGTCAAAAAGTGTATCCCCTGGGTGGAGCCACTGTGCTGCACTGATTTGCTTGATTTTCATGTTTTGGTAATGTTTTTATCAACAAGGTTTCAAAACATGGCCTGTCCATCAAAATAAAAAATTAAAATTAAAAAAAAAACTTTTTTCTCTCTGTCGTATAACGTAAAATACGTACTGAATGTAAAATAAGGCAATGCTCTACTGTTTTACTTGTAGGATGACCTGTAACTGTTATTACAGTAATTCAAGTCCCGTATGGAGTTTCTCCAGTTTAATAAATGTTGATGTCCAAAATATATAACTGTGGTTCTTTTCTGGCTTCAATTAATTGTTTAGGTTGATATAACTCATAACTAATGTGTGTGTGCGCTCCCGCAGCAGGGGATACAATTTTTGATGGGGGTAACTACATTGGCAAGACACCGGTGGTGGCTCTGTTGTACAATTAGCGTCTTTAGTGGGGCAAATTGAAACTCCGCTCACCATTTTGACGGTGGTCTCTTGCTTTTCATGGTCCACATTTTTAATCATTGGTTCTTGCTTAGTGGTTGTTGTCGTTTTTGAAAGCTTAGGTTTGAAAGAATTTTGCCCTTTTCGGTCTTCGGTGGTTTTGGCTAAGCAAAGCAAAGGACCGTCTAAGGTGCTAGTCACATGATCTGTTCGAAAAATAATTTTGTCCCATTATAAAATATATTTTTTCATTTCATTCATTGTTGTAGTTTGTTTTAGTGTTTTACAACTTTTATAGACAATATTTTACAGGAAAACTCTTAATTTTAAAATCAATATACAGTGGTACCTCTACATACAGAGTTAATCCGTTCTAGGACCTTGTTTGTAAGTCAAAATGGTAGTATGTCGAGCAGGCCTGGATCTAGGTGTACCCACCAGAGTCGGCATTACGAAATCTTGAGGGGGCAGCCCCAATGCAGGCTTTTTTTTACGCCCTGCATTTCTCTGGGCTTAGGACCGGCGCAAGTAGGACACTAGCTTGTGTCTCGTTGAGGGGGTTGTTTTGGGGGTTTATTATTATTATTATCTCGCAGTCGGCGTGATGTCACGATGACGTCATCTCACATAGCAACATGTCGCCATTTTGAGATGGGGGCACGCACAGGTAAACATCCGTAGACAAACGTTGCCTGAAATTCATATATTTCAGCTGTGTTTTGCGTCTTTTTTTCATAAAAATGTCCTAAACATGACTTATTATTATCACGAGTCACTGCCGACAGACACGAGGAGGCGATACAACTTAAAAACTTAAACGAGAAACTCAAGCAGGCGGTCGAGGAGAGAGATGTTCGCATCAAGAGGCTGGAAATTTTGGCTGACGATCTCAACCAGTGCCTACGCGCAAATGAGCTCATCATTTCTGGATTACAACTGACGCCTAGTCCAGGTGAGACAGTGGCGCAACTGGCAATTGCTAAGCTGAAAGCGTATGGAATAAACATGGAACTGCTGGACATCCGTCGCTGCTTTCTGCTCCCATCTGGGGGGAGAAGACCGGCGACGGTGCTCATGAAGCTGGCAGACCACAAGACCAAGACTGGCCTGCTTAACCAGCGCCGCCACCTGAAAGGGTCGAAGATTTTTTTGAATGACAGCTTGACTCGCCGAAATGCCGAAATTGCATGAAAAGCACGTCAATTCAAGAAAGCTGGGAAAATAGCATATTTGATCTGGGTGGCGGTACCTTCAACACCTGGGTCTCGGATTGCAGGATCCTTGTCAAGATGCAAGATATGAAGATTAAAGCTATTACGAGTCTTGACCAGCTGACGAAAATTAATGATGACATCTGAAACCACACTTCTGGACCACAACTTCTACAATAGCTGCATAACTGTAAATACTGCACAGTGGACCAGTATAACAAATCGTGTATGTGGACGGTAAACTGAAACTTATTAAACGCATGAGTCTCTACAAGAATCTTGAATACATTAAGGATGATCTACTAAAGATAACAAAGGCTATGACTTTAATTTGCACGGATATAACATGACACGTAAAAACATAATTATCTGCTGTGTCTACCGAGCTCCTGATTCAAATGTCTAGTTTACTGAGTATATGGAAAAGATACTGTATGTTTTTCGCTGTGGAGACGTCTACAGTGATCTTTGTGTGCGCCAATTGTTGCCACCGTGTACACCTTAGCAAAGTATCCTTTTAAGAGACTTATAGGAAAAGCATTTTGAGTTGCTACTCACACCAGCTGTGATAACACATAATCACTTTTGCCACACACATGGCCACAACAAAATGTTCCCACAGCAAACAGATGCAAAAATGTCAGGGACATGACAGAGCCATAACTTTGCACGCCCTGAAGTTAATCGAGCTGCTTGACTGGACGCTGAGTTACTAAACCCAGATTGTTGATTGTGTTATTGTACAGTTTTGTAGCCGTCTGATGTATGTACCATGTCTGAATGTGCGTCTTTAGTTGTATGGGGGATGGGAAACTGATAAGCATATGCTTCTTCCCGTCTGCCTTTGTCTTCTTCTTCGGTTCCTTCGGGCAAATCATATCACATTTTGTAATTGTCACTGATACCGATGATGATGACAATAAAATTATCCCCCCCCCCCCAAAAAAAAATTAGCGTGTATTGGCCTGCAAATCTGCCCATACAAAGTCCCAGCTGATAGCTGGATAAACAATCCAAAGGAATTGCCTGCAGTGGAGTTCGGAAACATCTACAACTCCCTCATAAAGTAGGCCAGTAAGTGGACCTTTATCAATTACGTGGAATATGTACTGTGTGGAACTAAGAAAACTGGTAGTATATACGGAGTGATTATTTCTGCCGTAACCGGTAATTCGCCTCCAAGCGTTATTTAGCCGTGAACACGTCACGGCAAAATAACCAATTCCCACCAGGCCAATAATATACCGATTGACCGATCAGAGCAGTTCACGGCAAAAGAAAAATAACGCTTTGCGAGTTGTCTGTTACGGTAATAATAACCACTGCCTAGTCTATTGAATCCTAGCAGCTAATTGGGGCAAAAAAATAGATTAAAGTTTACTCACCAGTAATAAAGTGTCGGCTGCAAACGTACGTGTGCCTGGATTTAGGTTCCCACTGGCGAGAATGGTCCACGGAACCGTCTTCTCGTACTGTTCCTTGATTGATTGCTTTCAGTCATTTGCTTGTCTTTTTCTTCTCTAGAGGAAGAATGAAGAATTTCAAATGCGGCTCCGAACTTCCTTGTGTTACAACCCGCAACACGGCAACTTTTAGTCATTCCGACGGAAAAAAAGACCGCAAATAAGACAAAAGTTCAACACGTTTGTACTACAATGCACGACAGAGCAACTGCTTGTGACTCGTGTTTTGCCCCCATTTATATATGGGGACGCTTTGTTGTGGCTGGTGATGTCATTAATGCCCGGATGTCCAACTGCGAGAATGTGTCTGGAGGAGAGAGAGGAAGCGCGCGGATATCAAACGAGGTTGGAAAAACAGCTTGTTTTGGTGATTGATTGTTCGGCATGGTTGCGGCCAACAGTAACCGTTAATCCTGCAATAAAAAAGTAGGTGAGACCAATTCTCCGTGCGTACTCTACATCCAGTGCGACGCTACAATAGATATTCCCGACATTTTGACTGGGTGGGCACGACTCATGTCTGGGTGGGCCGTGCCCACCTCGGCCCCCCCATACATCCGGCCCCGATGTTGAGCAGGATTTTCCCATAGGAATACGTTATAATTCCATTAATTTGTTCCACAGCCCAAAAACTACACTAAATCCTTAATAAATAGTGCTGGTACTATTACAAATGGCAGTTACACGTAGCAAAACAAATACACTATAAATAAAAATCGGAATAATAATATAGTAATAATAATATTACATGTATTAATGTAACGAATCGGGTTCTAATGTGGCGGACATTTTTTGCTGTACCTGAACGTACCGTGGGGCTGACGTGCCAGAGACAGAGAGCGGTGAGCTTGAGAGTTTCACTTTCAATGTTTTCTTGAGAACACCATCAACCGCAGCAGACAGTAGGTGTCTTGTGTTGAATAAGTTGTGAAATAAATGATAAAAACGTCTTCTTTGGAGATGTTACAATAAGAATTTTCAGCTTAACTTATAAAGACTGGCGAACGATGGTCGTAGGAGGACCGTGGAGATTTTATTGAGCCATTTCACGGATGCCCACGCCACGTTCATCTTTTTTTTTTATAATTTGCATCTTCATTTAGAAGGTAAGTGCCAACTTTTTCCTTGTTTTATCACCTGTACCAACCTTTTCTCAAACCTGTGTTGATTTATCACACAAGAAAATCTGCCGTGCATTCGTCTGCGGTGCTGCCATGTCGTCGTATTTCGAGCATGTCGTCGGATGTAGAAGCAAATGGCGAGTCAAATTTTACGCCGGATGTCGAAAAGATCGTGTGTCAAAGCGATCGGATTTCGAGCTACCACTGTATAGGAAAGTCAATTAAATGCAATTATACTTTTCGGCCACCAGGAGGGGCATGGCCCCCCTTTAACTCCGCCTATGGTTATGCTGATATATCATCCCTACCAATGTTGAGACCAAACCTACGCTCTTGCCCCTCCCCAGCATAAAGTGTTCATGCAGGTTATGCTGTTATTTAGTCCCTACCAATGTTGAGACCAAACCTACGCCCTTGTGATATAAAGTGGGCCATGCAACTCCCGGGCTGAAAATGAGTTATACCAGCGGATGCGATGTTGTGGTATTCTCCCGTTTGGCCAGTGGGTGACGACATTTCCCCGGCTGAACTTTGAGAGCCCCCCGACTGTTCTCACCCCAACATGAAGAAGGATGCTGTCACGCTGAGTGCCTCTCACACACACCAGTCCGAGCATCCCGACTACCATTACTCCCTCTTTGAATCCCAACTCCATCATTTATGACAACGTTGCCCCCAACGCAGTGCTTTCACCAACAAGGCGACAAAAAGACATACGAGGTGGCCCCGCGTTTATAGTGGCTGACGACCACTCGGCTAACAAACATTGGCTAATTGCCCCCGCCGCTGCTCTGCTTGCCGCTGGCCGCTATTGTTTGTTGTTGCAGCCTCTCATCAAACAAATCACAGATGTTGTAGATCAAGCTCTCCAAGGTAAGAGCCGTGAGCACACACCGTGAGCCATCTTCTTTTGCTTTCCGATCAACGTTCCAATGAAACACTGGCACATAATGCGGCGCAATGTGGCTTGTTTGGAAACGTCAGGCAGCTAGCCGATCGGCTAATTTGCCTGCTATTGCTCGCTTATCAGGGAAGCTAACGCGGCTAGCCGGTTAGCAGCAGCCGCTAGCACTGATTGGAAGCGGAGCGGTCTACTTTCTGGGTACCAACAACTCGTTTCGCGTGTTTTTGCGCTCACAACCGCGCTGCGCAAAAATCACGGCTCTGCGTTCGGGTGCAGCGCAGTGAGCGCTCCTCATTTGAAATAAATGAGCCAGTGCAGAGAAGTGCATGTGTGTGGTCATGTTCCAGGGAGTAGTCGGAGCCCACTCAGCTATTGTCATTAGCTCATGGAAATTGGCAAATGCTATTTGAGGGCAGCATTTGTGATTGGACTGTTTGCAAACTCGCAGTTCAGAGCTGTTCCTGTAGGAGTTTTGTGCGGCAACGTAAACAAAACGCTAACATTGACAACAGGGAAGTCAATACTTGATATAAAGTGGGAGAATTTGTTTTTCTGTAAGCTGCAAAGTTACAAGCATCTCCATAATGGCCAAATAACACTAATACAACCTGAATATTCTTCTCACAAGTTCAGATTGGCAGTGGTATGACAAACCTTTTGGAGTTTCTCACGTTTCTGCATAAAATCACCATCAAATCTGATCTGATTTTTGTCTAAACCACACAGATCAAAAAACAGTGTCTGCTTTAACTAAAACCACCCAAACATTTTCATATTTTAATGAGGATATCATGCAAACAATGACAGAAGGAGGAAAAATAAGTCAGTGTGCCTCTGCCTAAGGAGACTTAAGGAGCAATTGAAACCAATTTTTACCAAACAATTTAAGTTAGGTGTGTGCCCAATCACTGATGAGTGATGAGTGCACACGTCAACTATATGTAAAACTATGGCCAAGAATGGTGTTCATGGGAGGACTCTACGGAGGAAGCCGCTCCCGTCTTAAAAAAACATTGTTGCTCGTTTAATGTTTGCAAAAAGGCACTTGGACACTCCACAGAAGTTTTGGCAAAATATTTTTATGGACTGATGATACCAAGGTTGCATTGTTTGGGAGTAACACAAAACGTCATGTGTGGAGGAAAAATGGAACATCAACACCTCATCCCCACCGTGAAGCATGGTGGAGGGAGCATCATGATTTGGGGCTGTTTTGCTACCTCAGGGGCTGGACAATTTGCAATCATTAATGGAAAAATGAATTCAAAAATTATCAGGATATTTTTCAGGAAAACCTGTGGCCGCCTGTCAGACAGTTAAAGCTAAAAAGAGGATGGATGCTGCAACAAGACAATGATCCAAAACACAGAAGTAAATCAACTTAAGAATGGTTTCAGAAGAACAAAATACACGTTCTGGAGTGGCCAAGTCAAAGTCCATATCTGAACCCCATTGAAATGCTGCGGCATGACCTTAAGACAGCGATTCATGCTAGACGTCCAGGAATCTGACTGAACTACAGCAGTTTTGTTGAGAAGAAGGGGCAAAGATGAATCCTGTTCAATTGGCCAGACTGATCTGCAGCTACGGGAAGCGTCTGGTTGAAGTTATTTCTGCCAAAGGGGGGGCCACAAAATATTAAATGTGATGGTTCACTTACTTAGTTTTCCCCCCTTCTGTCATTGTTTGCATACTATCCTCATTAAAATAATGAAAACCTATAAATGTTTGGGTGGTTTTAGTGAAAGCAGACAGTTTTTTACATCTGTGTGATTTTGACAAAGATCAGTCCACATTTGATGGTGATTTTATGCAGAAATGTGAGAAATTCTAAAAGGTTGATACGTTTTCATACCGCTGTACTGAATAAAAAGCAACTGCAGTCACAATAAAAGAGAGGAATACAGGAATAACCCATAAGAATAGAACAGTAGAACATCATGTTATCAACAAGCATAACAAAGTTAAACAGTTATGCATGAAGAAATCCAATGAATGACAGCAATGCAATGAACCAGGTCAGATGAGCAAATATTTCACTTTTGATATGTGCACAAAAGGCTGCCTACAGTGTGTTTTTATTTTATTTTTGCTTCTTGAAAAAGCTGCTTCTGATGTCTTATCAGCATTTAGCTCAAGGACAGTTGCTGGAATGTTCGGTTTGAGCTATATCTTGGTTAGATTACAAAGATGCACCATTGCTCCCTCTGGCTAAAATATGATGAGGCCTAGCGAAACCTTGATTGTCTGACACAGTCCGTTCCCACACTCTTATCAACCTCAAAATGATCCACTTACATAAATTATCAATGTAACAGATTTGATTTTGAAATGCTCAGAGTTCAAATGTACACTTAAATGGCACCTGTCCATAACGTTACACTAAAAACTGACAGCTTAGCTAGCTTATCGTATTTTCACAGTAAAAGGCCTTGTTCAGACTGGCATCCATAAACAAGTTTTTAGACCATCGGGATTGAAACTGGATGGCTCTTATGTAGTTTGAACAGTCCCAAAACAAAGAAATCTGATCTGAAACCACATACGGGAGGTCGTTTCATGTCATATTATGGACAAAATGCTTCTCAGAATGAAAGGTTTTGACTGTTAATCCACGCTGGATGACGCCTTTGTTGGCGCAGCAATCTGGCAGGTGTTTAAAAAATGTGGCTCAGTCATAAAGCAACACTAGGTAACTTTTCACCCTCCATCCATCCATTATCTTCCGCTTATTCCGGGGTCGGGTCGCGGGGGCAGCAGCTTTAGCAGGGAAGCCCAGACTTCCCCCTCCCCAGCCACTTCAGCCAGCTCCTCCGGCGGGATTCCAAGGCGTTCCCAGGCCAGCCGAGCGACATAGTCTCTCCAGCATGTCCTGGGTCGACCCCGGGGCCTCCCGCCGGTGGGACATGCCCGGAACACCTCTCCAGGGAGGCGTCCAGGAGGCATCCAAACCAGATGCCCGAGCCACCTCAACTGGCTCCTCTCAACGCAGAGGAGTAGCAGCACGACACCAAGCCCCTCCCGGATGACCGAGCTTCTCACCCGACAACTTTTCAACCTTTGTAAAATATTTTCATAACATTCATAACGCCTATAGAGGCGTGTGAAATTTCCGATTCTTAGATTATTCGCTATTCGGCCGTGGAAGATTCGAGAACGATTCACAAACATCCAAATTCCGATTATTGAATTATACCAGGTAAAGCGGAACTAAAACACAGAGAGTATATATCATGTTCAACTCATGCCGCTAGTAAAAAAAAACAGTAATACCTGACTGCGGCCAACAGCCGCTACAAACATACGTCACATACGGCTACAGTAGATATCACATATCTGTAGAACTAGATGTGAAATGACAGACGGCGGCGGCGTTAGAACATGTAAAGAGAACTGGATGCGAAATGAAAGACTTGCCGGCGTTAGTAAACAGCCGCCATCTTAAAGCAATAGACTCCTCTAGAAGGCTCTGTTGTAGCGAACCTAATTAACTTTTTATCTTTTTATCTGAAATACTCAAAAATCTTTACTTGAATCTATCTTTAAATGATGAAACAGTTTGACATGTCAAAAGTAGAAGGGAAATTATGGAATAACGGGAGCAATTTTAACTACTTTAACGGTTGATTCACAACATTAAATGAATTGAATGTAGTTTAAAGTTGCTGATACAGAATGGGGACTTGAATATCTTGTATACTGTTATTAACTGTTAACTTGATATTGAAATAGTAGTTTGGTTTGGCCTAAGAGGATTTTTGACCAATTTTGGACGTTACAACATTAAAAGCGGGGGGGTGGGGCATCAATAATCAATTTATAATTGAATCGGAGCCTCTGAATCGTAATTGTTAGCTAATTGTTAGGTGCCCAAGATTCCCACCTCTAGTTGACTGACAACTAGTTGAATGACACTTCTATTATATCTTGAGGGGGTCTGTATAACTTTTGCCACACGAAAAAATCTACAAATGTGCTGACTGCTTTACGGCATGCGTCACTTCCCCCTTTCCTCGTTTATTATAAAGACAGAAGTCGTTGAGAACGCTTTCGCGCTAATTCTGCAGATATGGCAGAGCGACAAAAAGTTTTGTCTGAGGAGGGTAAAAAAGGGAGGTTACCAGGATTCTCAAGAATAAACATTGGTCCGGATTTCAGTCGCTGGCGTGACGCCCCCATATTATATATATTCAGATTATAGAACACATGCAAAGGATGGGGGTAATTTGGACAATTATTTTTCCTTCATTGTTATGAATGTACTTAAAAATGAATGAATGCGGTTGGCTGTGGAAGCTTTTTTTTTTTCTACAAATGTGATGTTGTTGACGTAATTATTTTTTCCCGACGTATTAGGAAAGGATCCTCTGTTTTAAAAAAAACCCTGCTAGGTGTAGACTTGGCTTAAGCCACACGGTAGCTAACCGTCATATGCTATTGTCTAGCCACAACTGGATTCATTACCTTATTACTATTCATCCTTTACACAGCCGCTGGAAACAGAAATGTTGTTTAATCCATCTGGAGGCGACGGGTGATCACGACTTTACGACACGTTGCAGGTGTGCGCTGGTCCTCATGAGAAACGCAGTCTTCCTTGAGGCAAAAACTACCGCCTTTGTCCACCGGCGTCGATAAAATTGACCAAAACTGAAAAGTTACCTAGTGTTGCTTTAACAGGCCCAAATCTGGTCACTTGCTACATGTAATGTGAATAGTCAGCCCTAAAGATCCGATTTGAGGGTAAATCTGATTGGAATCAGATTTGTCTAAACGCAGCCTTTGATGCATGGGAGCAACAGGTGTACCTTCAATGACTAGCCTGTTTTAAAAATGATTGAAAAAATAAGGTGCACTGCATTATAAGGTGCAGTAGTAGTAGTTGGAGTTACGTTATGCATCCACTAGATGGAGCTACGCTAAAGGGAATGTCATGCCATGATTAATCAATACCATATAAAAAGCGCATTGGAGGCTTTTAGGTGCGCCTTATAATGCAGAAAATACACTACTTTGGCATCTGGGAAATCTTTTTTTTAAAATCTGTGTTCTAAATGTCCTGTTTTGTTTGCAGTCCTAGCATGCATCTTGCACATCTTCAAATGTGTTTTAAGTTTTAACTGTTATTATTGTGCATAAAAGCCAACTGGTAAATGACATAATATTGTTTGTGTAATAGGAATACACCATGGAAAAAGTGCTTAGAAAATGGATTTCGTTCCACTGAAATGGATCTACATGACCTCTGCATTGTAATTTACATAGGTTGCTAATTACTACCAAAAAAAAAGTACTACTCACGGTTTCCAGTCATTTTTTAGTAATTAGCGTTTTCGTGTCGGTCTTTTTTTCCCCCGTTGCGCAGTGATATTGATACGGCGGAGTCGTATCGTCAGTGTGTAAAGCCATTTTAAGTCACGTGCACCAATAGGAGAGAAAGGACTGTTGCTATGCGCTTCTAAAACAAACAATATGGCGGCGACCGTGTGAAGCTACGACACGAGCGAAGATGAACCAAAGATAAGAAAACCGCATTCGGAATTTAGTCAAAAGGCATCAAAACGATGCTATATGCATCTCTCAATTGTCCAAGGGCGAAAAAGGTACGGAATTTGGAAAAAACGTGCAGAGCCCGCGTGGTTGCGTCAGACAATGGCTTTCTCTCCAGGCTCCGTCGAAGGATCTTGCTGAAAATGCGTCGACTGGGATTTTTAACGACATTGACTACAGGTAAGCCACACACACGCCTTTTGTTGTGAATAACTATGGGAGTTGTGGGCTTCTGGTCGGATCACATATGAAGTTAAGACTTGCAATGTGAGTTCTGGGCTGTAGCGGTCATTATTATGATGTTTGATTGTTAACTTTGAGCAAAAAGTTTAGATTGACAAATAACATATTATTTAGTCTCTTTAACCGTAGTTCCAAAAACCTATTTGATAATTTTATTCAGGAAAAAATGGCAGAATAGACAAGCCTATATAATTTGGATTGGAAGATTATGTAAATATGATATGGATGAAACAGTTCTCACATGGTTTATGTGTGTGTGCATGTTTTTCAGATCTGAAACACCCTTCACTGACAGCTACAACTTCTTCTGTGAGACCGTCGTCCATTAAAAGATTAGAGTTGACCAGGAAGTGCTGCGAATGGACAAGCTTGTGGAAATATGGCTTTATTGGGACCATGGAAAAAGTGCTTAGAAAATGGATTTTTTCAAAGCCAATACCCTAACCTAGTCACCAGCCAGAAATGTATCTTGATGTGAATACACAAAAATACAGATCTAGTGTTGCTGTTTTTGCTTGTTTTAAGTGTTATATATTAATTCAGGCAACACAAAATCTTTACCAAATGTCATAAACACATCTACCAAACATTTGAAACAAGTATTGGTGCCTTAGTATACACATAGGTGAATTCACAATGAGAAATGTAGCTAATTTCTTGAAAGAAACACTTCAACATTAATGATTTGCACCCAGCACAATGAAATATATATTGAATTAAGCTAAAGGCTTATGTGTCATATTAAAAATATCACAACCTACTATGCAATGAAATATATAAAATAAAAAATGCACGCCATTATCATAAATAGCTGAAAATCAACCCAATTGCTACCACACCCTCCTAAATGTGAATCATGGCAAAAATGGAATAAGACAAAAAAATTACAGGATGATCAAAAATATAATGTGCCAAAATCATAAGGTGATACTTAAAAAATGAAAGACATCACAAAAGAAGTGATGGACACGTGTTGAAGATAACTTCCAAGTTTTATTTCATGTTTCAGTAGTGCTCAAATGTGAGCACACCCAGCAGCACGGACAAAATCAAGCCACCATGAGAATTCCTCTCAAACGTGTGCATGTCGCAGTTATTGTCTTGATTGCAACTGTTGTTCGATATTTCACATCATCAGTACTTGCTGGACGTGTTGGTATGTTAAAGACAAAGTTCGTTATCCATCTTTATGGCACATAACGTATGTTATACACTAAGTGTATGTTCCACCACTTCCAGCAAATATTGATGACATGAAAGATTACATAGCAGACGCAATCAACGCGGGAGGGAGGAATTCTCATGTCAACTTGATGTTGTCCATGCTGCTGGTGATGGCCATATTTGAGTACTATGAAAACATGAAATTAAACTTAGTTACTTCCTACATCTGTCCAAGGTAGTTTTTTTTTTTTTTTTTTAATGTTTTTCGTTTTTGACATGGCATTTTGATTTTGGCACAGCCTTTTTTAATCACACTGTATATACACAAAAGGTTGGAATCATTCAAGTATGGTACTGTTGGTACACATTTATTTAAACATGGAAGTGTCTCATACTATAAAAATACACATTATTACACATACAAATATTGAAAAACGAATTAAAAAAAAAATAGAAACAAAAGAATAGTAAAACTACATGACAACATTACTCCTCAAAATCGCTTGACTCAAAGTCATCATCCCATCCAAGTGTCTTCTGTTTCTTTGGAAACATTCTCACATGCTTGGCACCAATATAAATCAGTACAAGAAAGTTTTGCAGACATACAGGAACATCTTCCCATGTCACAATTGGTTGCCTTTCAACTACAGTTGACTACTTGCAAAACAGTATCAGGGGTAGGATTTTTAGTCATCCATGTCACTGCCAACTGCCCATCCTCAATGTCCCACCCATTCCCAATGGGTGAAGGGGCACACATTTTAACTGTCAGACAACGTTTCATAATTGCTGCTTGATAGTTATCTGTCCTGCAATGTTGGTACAGAGCATCAGTTTTGGGGGGAATAGAATGTTCTGGCAAGACTGACGAGGCCATACAGAAAGATCTGCATTTGGCATCATTTTTGGCACATGACTGGCCAAACAGGTGGCACACGTATTTACACAACGTGTTAAATGTTTGTAGGTCAAGTTTAAAACTGCTGCCCAGCTTTGCAAACCCAGTCAGGTATTCTTTTTCATGACGTGCAAAAGAAAAGGTTTTTTTTGCCTTTGCCATGAAAGGCACAAGCAGAGTCACAACCTGTGAATGTATGGATGCCAATGAGTGCTGAACACACACTAGTGCCAGGAGCTGCAGAGACCTTAGAGACGTCAGTCCTCGTTCTGTTGCCTCCTCCTGTGAAAAAATGCAATTTACACTGTAAATCTATCTGCAGACTTACAGCAATCACTGCCATGTCAGTATCAGGGCTTTTATTGACTACAGCTTGATGTTCTTAAGCCAAAATGTTTATTTAACCATTGTCACCCATAACAGGTATGCAATAAAAAGTTCTACTGGATTCACTTTCGACACACTGTACCCTATATACATTTTATAACAAAGTGGTATTGATAACTGGGCTAAAAAATGGTATCGTTACAACACTAGTTTAAATAAGAATTTTTTGAGCATAAGTTAATAACAATTAACCTTGTAGTAAAGGCGTGCGTGTGGCTTACCTGAAGTGAATGAATGTCGTTAAAAATCCCAGTCGACGCATTTTCAGCAAGATCCTTCGACGGAGCCTGGGGAGAAAGCCATTGTCTGACGCAACCACGCGGGCTCTGCACGTTTTTTCCAATTTTCTGCCCTTTTTCGCCCTTGGACAATTGAGAGATGCATATAGCATCGTTTCGATGCCTTTTGACTAAATTCCGAATGCGGTTTTCTTATCTTTGGTTAATCTTCCCTCGTGTCGTAGCTTGACACGGTCGCCGCCATATTGTTTGATTTAGAAGCGCATAGCAACAGTCCTCGTCTCCTATTGGAGCACGTGACCTAAAATGGCTTCACACACTGACGATACGACTCCGCCGTATCAATATCACTGCGCCACGGGGGAAAAAAAGACCGACACGAAAACGCTAATTACTAAAAAATGACTGGAAACCGTGAGTAGAACTTTTTTTTTGGTAGTAATTAGCAACCTATGTAAATTACAATGCAGAGGTCATGTAGATCCATTTCAGTGGAACGAACCAACACAATTTTGGCTCAGCCAATACAGCCTATATTAAGGCTTTGCAAGTTTATACATGCTATATTTGAGTTACTCACAGTTGTTCATGTAGCATGGATTCATGAAGGTCTACATGCCAGTGGGATGGCATTGCTGCTTTGTTCCTCTCCTTTTAAATACTTTGCTGCCATCTTGTGGCTGGTATATGTCTATATCAGTGTTTACTTAACCTTGTTTCACATGTGCATTTACCAAAACTCTTTGGAATGAGATACTAAGCCAATGCTTTTCATATTCTAATATATCTGATATACTGTAGCTAAGCTAGCAAGCTAATACCATAGCAAATTCTCGTTCTAAACTCTTCTCATTTTGACAGCATGTTTTAAAAACAGGTCTAAATGTGACACTACGCTGTCCATAGGTCTGTTATACTTCCACATACCAAGTACGAGTCAACCTTCCACTGAGCAAACCAGTTTATCCTTCCATTAGATTGAGTGCTAGCAGTTGAAAGAAATCCCCAAAACCTGATCTAAAATGCCACTTTGTTGTCAACCTCATATGTAGATGCTAATGCTGCATACTGTTGTTGCTAATGGCTAGCGCTATGCTGACGTGGACACGACTGCTAATGGTATTCGCATGCATTACCTACAAATGCTAACGCTAGTCATCGTCTCCAACAGCTGGCATTGGCGACTCGTTGGATTTGGTGGTAGCTAGCTCTTTACCCGTTTTGTACTTTTACTTAATTGTGTACAGGCAGGCATTAGTCGATCGCTGCACTTGCATATCGATCGACCAAAAGGTGAATAGTTCTAAACACATACACGCCCCTTCATTGATGGGAGATTTGCATGTAACGCTAAAGCTACGATCTATAATATTCCTTTTTTATCAGTGGCATTTCTTTGGCGCGCTGCCCAGCCAAAACTGTTTGACCCAGCAACACCGTTCAAACACCAATACAACTGGAATTCTCGCACTAATCTTTCGTTTGACACATTCGTTTTTTCGGCGCACACAGCCTTGAACCGTTTGACTGATCGGCACCGTTGAAATATCGAAACAACCAGAATTTTCGCGCAACACAGAGAATTTTTCGAACGGCCCCGAAAAATTTTCCATTCGCCCATAAACGCGGACTAAAAAAAAAAAAAAGTTAAAAATAAATAAATAAATGAATAAATAAAAAATTCCGGGAAGGTGAGGTGGATAAAAGTTGTATACAGAATTTAGAAAAAACCTACGGTGCCCCCAAATTTGCCAACATTCCCATTCATTTCCAATAGTAAACCATTGACAGCAATGTATGTCCAAATTTCCCATTCATTTCTAATGGCATTTACATTGTATTGACGCCCAAGTACGCAAATGCCAATGAGGGCTATGTCACGTCCATGCCATTGAGGGTCATGTATGTTGATTCTATTGATACCAATTTACTTGGAGTCCATTGACACATATGTACTGTAAGTCGATGCCATTGACGGCCATGCACGTCAAAATTTCCCATTCATTTTCAATGGTGTTTACTTGCATTGATGCCCATGTACACATATGCCATTGACGGCCGTGTATGTCAATTCTACCGATGCCAATGTACTTGGATTCCATTAACACATATGTAAGTCAAGCAAGCCCCCATAGTAATTTTTCCAGAAATTGCAGTTTCTAATTAATACATAAAATAATTCAGGACAATAGTTTTTGCCAAAATTTGCCAAAAACATACCCATTCAATTTTAATGGCCAGAATTTCCCATTCATTGCCAATGCATGGGAATTTCATGGAAGTGTACCTGCAATGACCCCTGATCAATAAGTGGCCTGATAGCAACAGGAAGTGACCTCGAAATGCCCCATAATAAACAGGAAGTGACACAATATTACAACCATCACAGCAAAGCTACCATTGCAATTCCTCCACAAACTGCATTTTATTGTTTGAATTGGTTTCGTCATGTGCATGTTCACCGACGATAGAAAAAAACCCCAAAGACAACTCACTTGTTTCTTATTAAGTGACATAGCCCTTCCCGTGTCTTTGCTCAAGTCTCTCTCCTTGTCAGCTTGCCACATAAGTCTACGCTTCTATCAAATTGAATTACCTGAGAGCTTAAAAGCATTGCACAGTAAATCACAGCTATCTTCAACACTACATTATGTTTAATGCCCTTAAACAACCTGACGTGGACACGTGGGGCTATTTTCCAAACGCCAGTGCTCGTAATGGCTCAAGGCACCTTCTCAGTATGAGCAGTGGGAACATCTGGGTACCTCAAGACAGCAGTGACGTGCGGTCAGGGGAGGCAGGTGAGGCAGAGCCTCACCTGTCATCATGACAAAAAAATAATTATAGCATCAAATTTATATTAATATTTGTCCATTGCTCTTAATGTATGACTCATTTCAAACATTTTTTATAGTCAAAATCGCTGAATTTGCCCATTTCCTGTTCAAATAACGAAATGAAACGAGAGGTGCGGCAGCAACGAGTAAAGCCTCACCTCTGATTGCGCAATCCATAACAAACTGGGTTGATACATGGAATTGGAGCGTGCTGGTTGCCGTACATCTGCATGTCGCCATTATAATGTTTCCAGATACGTTTATTTGACCTGATTATCCACAGTCTGACTAATGTCTTTAACCCTTAAAGTTTAATGTTTGTTAGCGACATATTTAGTTTTGCTGATGGGAAATAAAACCGCAGTGAAAAGGCACAGGTTGCGGCAGATAGTACGCTGCCGCACAGAAAGGGGGCGAACGTGAGCCAACAGGTAATGGCGCCAGGCGAGTCAAGTGCACTGCGGCGAGCCGTTTTGTATTGTTTACTACGTCGACATCGGACTCCCAAAATGGAAGAGGATTATATATCCAAACTTAAAAAATTCTCAAAACTGGACTTTCAGTCAAAAGTGGACCTGATTAACAGAGGAAGACCAACGCCGGAGCTAAAAGGTTTGCTTCAAACTACGGGACAGTCTAAGATAACTCGCTCTTTTCAAATGGAGTGGTACACCCGAAAAGACTGGCTGTGTGGCTGTCCTTCGAAAAACCGCCTTTACTGCTTCCCATGCCTGGACTAACACGGGATATTGTGACATGAAAAATTTACCACGAAGTCTCAGCAAACATGAGAGATCGTACACTCACATTCAAAGCCAGACTGCTTTAAAAAATTTTGGAAGCTCAAGGATCGATTTGGCTTTGAACGAACAGCGGCGGCTCAACGTTAGCACCCACAAATCTAAGGTAAAGGAGAACCGTGAGATTTTGAAAGACCTCATTAATGCAACCTGCTTCTTAGCTAAGCAGGAGTTAGCATTTCGTGGTAACGATGAGAGGGCAAGCTCTACTAATCGTGGCAATTATGTCGAACTTTTGTACGCTTTTGCTGAGAAAGATGAGAGGTTAGCTAGACATTTGGACACATCCACTGTATTTTCTGGCTTGTGAAATAGAATACAGAATGATCTAATTGAAGCAATCGGTGATGTGATACAGTCGGAATAGGACCGATTCAGGACAACTTTCCTCCCTGGCGATCATCTCCATTGAGGCGGAGAGACTTTTAAAACTAAAGGAAAATAAGGAGGACTTTTACAACAAAGTAACTGAGGTTTTTGTGGCGAAGGGCAGGCGCATGGACTTTATCTACAAATAAAGGTAAGACCACAGTTTTCATTTCAATCTTAATATTTTAAAACTAAATATTGGCCTTAAATATAATATACTTTTTCTTTTCATGCTTTTTGTTGAGCAATCTGTATTAAATTGATTTAAGTATCAGATTCAAGTTTTAAAAACAACTGAATATTTCACAAAAGGTCAAAATTGAAATCTGTGGTTTTGTACACCACTCTGTACTCATTTATGTTGTATGAACTAAAGACTTGTGATGGAAATTCCAACACATGGAGAGTGTAGCGCAAATGCACGTTATTTTCTACCTTTATGTATCTGTAATATGTACCGTGTGTGTGTGTTTCGTGAAGAATGCTGATGAGATATGAAATAACCAGTAGTTAATTGAATAAGCTACCCTTTTTGGTTTATATATTTGTAAATCTGACACTTAAGGAGTCAGTGCCTCACCAACCACGAACCTCACCGCACGTCACTGCAAGACAGGATACGATTTGCGATATAAGGCTCATGATAATGATCTCGCAATATGGTGATACCACAATTATCGATAGATAGGTCAGGAAATCATTCTACAGCTTTGTACAATACTACTAATAAACAGAAAAGCAAGCTTATTTTCATCCTTCTGCTTTGAATTGGAATGAGTTTATGTCGAGTAGACGTCCAATCCGCTTGAAGTTGGGGGGATGGCAGCCCTGTCGTCCCTTCATCATTCAATCGGATTGAATGTCTATGGCCATCTGTGGCAGCCAATGTCAGACAATGAGTTCATTTTAGGGTATTTCAGATCATTTGCTTTTAATTTTCAGTCACTTCTTGTTGATTTGGGGGTATTTACAGGTCACTTCCTGTTGATGTTGGGTTACTGTAAAGAAAGTGACTCAAGAATGTCCCCAAATGATTTGTAAGTGACTCAAAATCAACAGGAAGTAAGTAACTTGTAAATGCCCTAAAATCAACAGGTAGTGACCTGTAAATGCCCACAATACTTGCTGTCAATGCTCTGGTTTCAGTGCCATTGACGGTGCTAGATGTCCAATCCAGTCAAAATGAAGTGGATGTCTAGCGCTGTCAATGGCGGCCAGTAGGGATGTCCCGATCCAGGTTTTTGCACTTCTGATCCGATACCGATACTTGCCGATACCGATACCGACCTATCTGAGCATGTGTTAAAGTTTAAAGTTATTTAGCCTCCTTACTTAGTTGTCAGACTCATGTTGAAAAAGGTTTTAGTACTCTTGATAACAACTAGCCAGCTGAATTAGGTGAGTTTGAATAACACACAACGGTTGGTAACAAGAAACTGACCTGTTTATTCAGTGACAAACACAGAACATTATAAATAACAAACAGAAATGGCATAGTCAGTAAAACGTGCAAATAATATTGTAAACTGTCTTAAAAAAGCAAAACACACCAACAACCTCAGTGGAAAATCCCACAAATCCCCCAAGCTATTAGATGCTTTTGATGTTTCGTGCATTAGTTAGAAAACTTGTATAAAAAGCCTCTCAGGTTTAAATAACGACTATTTCAGTATCAAGTTAACATTTTAAAACAGTAAATAAAATACTCAAGCCCCCATTCTGTATCAGCAGCTTTAAACTACATTCAATTCATTTAATTTAGCGAATCAACTGTTAAAGTTGTTAAAATTGCTCCCGTTATTCCATAATTTCCCTTCTGTTTACTTTCGACATGTGAAAGTTTTAAAACTGTTTGGAAGATAGATTCAACTCAAGATTTTGCCGATTTAGGGGTATTTTAGATAAAAAGTTAATTAGGTTCGCTTGGAAGGTTCACAACAGCCTACTCGGGAAGTCTTCTGCTTTAAGATGGCGGCTGTATACTAACGCATCTGGTTTTCTATCGTCAGCGAGATGTATTTCCGGTTTACACCATGTGGGGGCCAATTGGCCAGTGAAAGAGGAGAATGGGGGTGGGGGTGTCTATAAGACTATAAGCTAAGTGATTGAAAGGGGTAGAGTGTACTAGGCCTGAACGATATTGGAAAAAACTATTGTTGCGATTTTTTTTAGGTGTGCAATATATTGCGATATTATATTGCGATAGTAAAAAAAAAAAAAAAATAATAATAATTTTAAAGAAATATTCACTAGATGACTTGAATAGCTGTTTGGAAATACTTTGCATGACACACCGTGACCACAGTGTATTCATATAATACGGTTTCATTTGTGAATGATTAAGATTGCTGTATTATTATGAAGGGATCCAGGAAGCCATGTCTGCACAAAATAGATAATTTCTTGAACACAATATTTGACACTTCAACAGCAGCAAATACATTAAATGACAAATAAAAGAGCAGGTACATTCGTCCCCTGAGTTTTTGACAAAATATAACAATAAATAACAACTTCGGTAAAATAACAACAAAGTTGTAAACATATTTGAACAAAAATATTAAATATGACAAATAAGAGTTGTTCACAAACTATAACAATAAATAAGAACCTCAGTAAAACAATAAAGTTGTCAACATATTTGAACTTAAATATTAAATCTGTCAAATAAAAGTGCAAGTGCATTAGTCCCCTGAGTTGTTTACACAAAATATAACAATATAGAACTGCAAAACTGCAACAAAGTTGTAAAAATATTTAAAAAATATTAAGTATCAAAACTTTATGTGCAGCTGTACTATAGTTATTTGAAAAATACGATTTACAGTTAATTTAAATATAAAAGAAACAGAAACTCAATTGAACTTGTAAATAATTGAACTGAATAACAGCAAATAACTGATGAATAACAGAACCATTTTAACTCCCAAATTTATGTATTTGTCTGCATATCGTCCACCTTCCTTGCTCAGCAATTCTCAACTGGGTCTCATAGGTTTTTGGCCAAGACTACTAGTTTATCCACCATTGCAGGCTTGAGACAACAACGTTGGCACGTAACAATGTTCCCACCTGTACTAAAAAGCCTCTGATGGGAAGCTCGTAGCAGGAATGCATAGATACCTGCGTTTTAAATGGTCCCACATGTTCGACGGATTACTTCTTGTTGAGGCAACCATGGCGAGGCACTGTCAACAGGGCTGTTTTTTGTTCCTTATATTCTTGTCGATAGCCAAAATACTTCCAAAACTCCTTTTGGAGACAGTCTTCCCTATTCAACGTGTTGCTTGCTTTCACTTTGAAAACGGCCCCTCCTCCCTCCACTCCGCTCTAGCAGGGGAGGGGGAGGAGCCGATGACTGCGAGCTGGAGAGAATGAGAGACTGCACTCTCTTTCTCGCTCCTTGCTCAAAACAAACGTTTGTGGATTTAAAAAAATGAAATGAAAAAACTATCGCACGTCCTTGCGATGGGACTATTGCGCATGCGCACATCGCGATGGCGATGTTTAAACGATATATCGTTCAGGCCTAGAGTGTACACAAATCAGTTCTGTGATCTAGAACCCAGTAATCGTGTGAATCTCTTATGAGTGTAAGCCCGTTGGCGACCAACCCTACGCCGCCGCATCGCCAATCCCGGCACCGGAACCCCCAACCCGAGCATGCCCTACCACATCCAGCAGCACGCAAGCCCCACCAGGCGCGCGACAGCCACGCAGACGGGCGGAGAACGCATCTGGTTTTCAATACTTCATTGTTGCTAACGCAGTCGAGTCTGTCGAGTAGCATCTAGTTCTATATACATATGATATCTATTATGTCCAGTAAAACGTAGTTTGTAGCGGCTGTCAGCAGCAGTCAGGTATTCTTGTGTTTTTTATCCAGCGGCATGAGTTGAGCTAAAGCCGTGAGTTGAGCATTGGCATTACCCGGGTCTATTGCTGCGTTTCAGAAAAGTGGGATGTCGGACTTTTCTGACCTCCGACTAGGAAAATATAATTGGAACACCACTCGAACTGGGAGGTCCAAGTCGCGAAGTCGGAAAAAAAAAATAACTGCCCCGACTGCCAAGTTGTTTCAATCTGACGTCACTGGACAAAATGGCGCTCATGAAAACACAATAATGAAGTAAATCAAGTTTGAGACGCCATGTATTTTTTTCTCATACAGTGAATTATCTTTGTTGTGCTAGGTTTTTATATTGACGATCGGCAAAGGATGTAACTAAAAAAAAGGCAGTTAACTTTACAGTGTGGGCTATAACGCAGCCGTCGTTTTTCCTCAACTATTTGATCGCTTATAGGAAGGCAGGTTCGCTGGAGGTCAAAATGTCTTTGGATGGCCAAAATAAAAAACACCTCGTCGCGATCAGCCATCTTTGTTGTTTACATTTGCTTGGAACGCTTTGAGGTCGGAACTGGTACCATCCGAGTGGGATCAATCCGATTTCCCACTTCTCTGGAATGCAGCATAAGTGTTGGATGGTGCGTCTTTACTCACGAAAGATAATGGCTCGTCATCCAGAATGAATTCTTCGGCACTGACTCTTGTTATTCCCAGGGCTTTGGGACTGTCGAGTGCCAGTTTGTCACGCATAGCAAAAGTTTCTGCCAGTGTTAGTTGCGTAGGACCTTTCTTTTTGTCTTCGGTTTTCTTAACATACTCCTTATATTGTTTGTGGTGGTATTTCGCTAAATGCTTGATTAGGTTGGTTGTATTAAAACTTCTTACAGCTTCACCACCACGCTTGACTTTATTGTGGCTTATGTTGCACTCTGCCTCTTCGTCTTTGTCGTCCTTTAAGGTGAAATGATCCCACACAGCTGACATTTTTACCGATAAAGTCTCTCGGTAAATTGGGAGACAGTAATGTAAATGTAGTGTGTTGAAGGTGTGCCGTAAAATGCGGACCGGATTTTAGGGAAACCGAAGCAAAAACTGGAATGGATTAGGTAAATCGGTGCGCTGAAAAACCCGGACTGGATTTTGAAAAAAAAACTGGATCGGAAGTCAGGATCGGAATTTTTCCGTGTTCTGATCCCATACCGATGCGCATTTTTTTTGTGCATGGCCTTATGCCACTGACAATGACATTCTCCAGTTTCAACAATCCATACTTTACCAACATTTGCCCTTTCTTTGTTATATATTGTACCCTTTGGTTGTCTCACGTCTCTGACCGTTCTTGGGGGTTATTCACATTGCTATTTTTGTGTAGCGATCGAAAATGCTACTCAGTGACAGCCAACAAGCACTTTTAATTTTTTCATTAATTACAAATCTTAATTCTTTAATTTATTTACACTTCCTCCTTTCTAAAGTTGTTTTTTACAACAGAAAAGGCAACAACAGTGGCAGTCAGATACCATTTTAATTTTTTTCAGGTCAGTCATTGCAGAAGCAGCACGGCAAAACACTACGCCAAAAAATATGAAAAATATCAAAATGGCTTACCTCTTCATCCTCTGTAGGACCATGGTCCCCAACAAAATGTTTACTGCATATGAAGGGGAATGACTTCACCTTTTTTGACGTTAAACTGGTCTTTTGGACGTCCGCACAAGTTGATCTATTGTTCACATTTTTTCTTTTTTGGCCTGGCAAAAGTATGAAGAAAACATCCTTCATATGTCGTAATGTCTAGTGTCGTTTCTACAAGTTTCACAGCAACAGTGTTTACTCAGCATGTTCTTTTTGAAAGATTACCGGCAGAAAACAAGCAGTAATAACGTTGGTTGTATGCTAGGGCGTGTCTATGTTTCCCCCCTTTGGGTTACAATGGACACGTCACGGCCTAAAAATAGCATTTGTGCGGTACGCTATTCTTGGTTGGAGCATATCGATAACCTTTTGGGCTATAAAGTATCGTGATATATCACCTTTTTGATATATTGTCACTAGGGCTGCAGCTATAGATTATTTTAGTAGGCAATTAATCGATGAACTAGTTCAAATAATCGTGTAATCAGATAAGGAACATAATAAATTAAAATACCTGAGCTTACCCTAAAACTGTATAAAAAAATTAAAAAAATGAGTAAATACAATAAAAGAATTGGCTAGCTTACACAGAAAAAGTCTGCTATCTTAAATGCTACAAAATGCTAAAGTTTTTTTTATTTTTTTAACAATGCTCTTAACAAATAATTCAAACACGTACTTCCACAAAAAGCGGCTCAATATACCTATAAACTAAATAATTAATGCATTGAACATTGATTATGTTTGTCTTTACAGGGAGCGGCTGGATTCAGCCATGTGGAACGCGTTATGTCATATTCACTGTTGCCACTAGAGGGCAGTGTATCCACCCAAATTGATAAAACTAAATGCAAAAACTTTCAAAACAAACCATTACAAAGCCACTTTGATTATGAAACGAATACTCGAGGCAGCAAAATTTAATTTGAATCTTTTTTCAAATCGAATTACTCGAGTTCATTGATTAATCGTTGCAGCACTAACTGTCAAACTCCTTAGTATTATTGAGCACCTCATAGTAGGACTTGCCGTTGTTCATAAATGAGTTGTGGCGGGCATTTGGCAGTCTTTTTATAGCTTATTCACATTTTTTTTGTATAACTGCAGTGTCTTTATGGAGGGGGAGGGGGGAAAAAAATCCCCATTATCTGACTAGTCTGCGGGTTAGAGCAGGTCAGATTGTTTTATAGTGTTTCAAATTGAGCTCAAGCACAGCAGTGGTAGAAAATGACGAGTGACACACCCCGTCCACTGAATGTTAATGTATCCCGGCGCTTGCAGATTAATCGTAAGCGAAATAGCGTCTGTTATTTCCCTTTAATGGCTAATGTGAGTTAGAGGAACGCCAGCTCCCCGTGAGTAATAATATGTAGGACAGAAAACAGTGAGGAGGGGGAAAAAAATCCATTTTCACTACAGTCTGCCACTCAGAGTATTTGTAGGATGATTTGTCATTACACACACAAGGCAATTCAACATTGACACGCTGCGTTCAGATTGCCTCTTGCTGTTTTTCACCCGCATGCCGTCACTGGAATTTTTCTCCCCCCCTATCGTGAATGGCCAAGATGATTGGCCATTATAATGCCTGGCTGCAGTCTCCGAGCTACATCGGGCTCTGCACGAGGCGCTGTAATAAAAGCATTGGTGTGGTGAGACTGTATTGTAAAATAGATATTGCACTCTCTGTAAGGCTATTGTGTTTCAAAGCAGGGTGACGAGCTGATATACTGGCTTCTCGGGGTGTTTGGTATAAATTTCTACTAGGGCCGGAGCTATTGATGGTTTAAGTAATCGATTAATCTAGCAATTGGTTAGTTCTAATAATCGAGTCATCGGATAAGGAACATTTAGAATCAATTTTAGGGCAAAAAAGGGTTGCTAAGATTCCACTTTCAATAGCGCATTAAATGCGAATACAAAATAAAATTCCCAGTGTTTCTTCAAACAATGCAGAATTGCACTTTCATTTAAAAAATACATTAAAATACCTGACCTTAACTTCTAATGGTATAAAAAAAAAAAAACAATGCGGAGTACAAAAAAGGAACAATTGGCATCAATTGGCTTCAATGCTCTTAACAAATTGTTCAAACACAATTTTCCACAAAAAACTGCAAAATATAGCTCTAAACTAAATCACGAATGCATCTAAATTCATATTAGCCCAAACATAAACATACCTTACATTGGTCTTAACAGGGAGCAGCTGGATTCTGCCATGTTAAATGAGTTGTCATATTCACTGTTGCCACTAGAGGGCAGTGTATCCACCCAAATCAATAAAACTAAACGCAGACACTTTCAAAACAAACCATTGCAACGCCACTTTAATTAAACGAATACTTGAAGCAGCAAAATTTAATTCTAATCTTTTTTCCTAATCAAATTATTCGAGTTAATCGATTAATCGTTGCAGCTCTAATTTCATAAGTCCTATAATTGCCTTTCTTTATCTGTAATGTTTTGTTGTCCCCTAATGGTGCTTAAGTGTAACTAGTTTGTTAGATTCCAGCTTCTACAGACGTTATCACATGACTACTTGAGCTCATAGGAAACACGCAGTGCTAAAAGATGAACTAACTTTGTTAGCCGTTGCTTGCTAGCTATTTCATCCTGCTGTTTATAAGTTATATTGTTTTGTTTCATATACATGAGCATTGTGTTGTGTCTTGTTCTGTGTTTGTTTATATTTATAGTCAATCGTAGTTGTGGTGTTAGGCGTTAGAACTCCATTACCCAGTGTGCAATGGGATTACCAATTGGCCTCGGAACGTTACATACAAGGAAATGCACTCTATACTTAAAACGAAATTATCGTATAGGTCTGCAGCTATCGATTATTTTAGTAGTCGATTAATTGATGAACTCGTTAGTTCGAATAATCGAGTATTCGGTTAAAGGAACATTCATTCATTCATTTTCCGAGCAACATACCTGAGCCTCAAACAGTATGATAACATATAAATAAATGAGGATCTTGGTGCAACAAAAGAACAATTGGCTAACTTCCATGGCAAAAGTTCGCTAGCTTAAATGCTATAAAATGCTAATTGCTTGTGATTTGTTTTAACAATGCTCTTAAAAAATGGTTCAAACACATATTCCCACAAAAAAGGCTAAATGTACCTCTAAAATAAATTACGAATGCATTAAAAAAACATTAGCTCAAACAATAACGTACCTCTTGTTGGCCTGAACCGGGAGAAGCTAGATTCAGCCTTGTTGGAAGAGTTATGGCATATTAACTGTTTCCACTAGAGGGGAGTGTATCCACCTAAATCAATAAAACTAAACGCACTATTTACAATATGACTTAATCCTCATGATTCAATCGCTTTAACGTGCGATCACATTGACATTTGAGGACTTGAGGAAAAAAAAACGCATCCGTCTGAAAGCAGCATGAGCTGTAGACGAATAAAAGCAATGTTATTTAGGAAGGGATGATGTTTTTTTTCAATACACTGTTCATCAGTACTTGTTCAAACGTAAGCACTCTGCGTTGCTATTTCCTCAAGGTGCTTCTTGCTACCTAAGCCAAGAGCTGGTAATTGGCTGTAGCGAATCTCGGCATGTGTTGTTTCAAGATATTGGACTGACACGCACAAGCCACACTGGCAGAAAGGCGGCAAGACCCCCGCCCTTTTTCACTCCACTCCAACCATCACCAGCAGCCCATTTTCTCCTGGCTTATCCCAGCTAGTCGGTAGAGGCGAGATACTGAATGTGTTGTGACTTCTTTGCCAGTTTCCCTTCACCTCTCGTAAGAGCTGTCTCATATCTCAGCTGAGTTTGATTGAGGCCCGGCTCTGCGGTGCTGCTAGTGGGCCAAAGTAAAACCTTTCTTGTGTTAACAATATGTGATACGACAATATATGCCCAATGAATAAAGTATACTGTAAGTGTTTTTACATACACGAATATAGGTCCATTTCAAATGATAATACAGTATAAGGCCTTTTTCAGACTAGCAGCCCAAATCCTAGTTTTAACCCATCCAGATTTGGACTGGATGTAGTATGTTTGTAGTGTGAACAGTCACAAAGCACAGAAAGCTAATCTTACTGTAACCACATGCAGCAGGTAATTTTATATCAGATATGAACAGGATGCTTCTCAGTCTCATCAGCTCAGATGGGTTTTGATTGTTTGTTTTAATCACTCTAAACTGGATGACGCTTTGTTGTCACAGCAACCTGTCAGGTGTGTCCATTTTGTGGCCCAATCTGAACAGGCCCAGATTTGATTTGGTTGCTTGCTAAAAATAGTGTGAACAGTCAGCCCGAAAAATTTTGATTTGAGGAGGAATCCGAATGAAACCAGACATGCCTGCAGTCTAGTCCTACAGCTATCGATTATTTAAGTAATCGATTAATCTATCAACGGTTAGGTTGAATAATCCAGTAAACGGATTTGGAACATTTAATGTGTTGCAGAATAAATCTTAGCAGATGGAAAACAAAGGCTTGCTAAGATTACCCTTTCAAAAGAGCATTAAATGCGAATACAGTATAAAAGTCATTATGCAACAATGCAGAATTGCACTTTAATTTCACAAGAGGAATAAATGCATTAAAAAATTTATTTAAATACATTTAAATAAAATTTATTTAAATTTATTTATTTTATTTATAGGTATTTTAATTTAAAAATAAATTAATATACCTGGGCTTAGCCTCAAATTGTATAAAAAAATAATGAATGAGGATATAAGTACAACAAAAAAACAATTGACTAACTTGCATCGCAAAAGTCTGATTACTTAAATGCTACAATCCTCTTAAAAAAGCATTCAAATATGTATTCCCATTAAGAAAATCTGCTAAATATACCTCTAAACTAAACTACAAATGCATTAAAAAAACATTAGCTCAAACAAAAACTTACCTTATGTTGGCCTAAACGGGGAGCAGCTGGATTCATCCATGTTTAATGAGTTATTTCATATTCACTGTTGCCAGTAGAGGGCAGTGTATCCACCCAAATCAATAAAACTAAATGCAAACACTTTCAAATTCTTCGAATCCTTGAAGCAGCAAAATTTGATTTGAAGCTTTTTTCTAATTAAATTATTAGTTAATTGATTAATCGTTGCTGCACTACTGGAGTTTTAACTAGGCATGGGAACCTCTTGGTACCTCACAATACAATACGATTTGCGATACAAAGCTCACAATAACGATGATCTCTCGATATAGCAGTATAACGATTATTGATACATTGGTCAGGAAATCATTCTAAAATATTCTACAAAACAACTAATAAACAAAAAAAACAAGCCAGGACTTGAACTTTGTCTCCCAGCCAGTATCCCTGTGATCTTAGTTCTCCTTCCCTGGACTTAGTGCGCCTTCCTGATCTGCATCTCCAGCTGTGATCTTGCCTCATTCAGTTTTTGAAAATGTTATCGCAACATTAAAATAAAATGCTTGCAATAACCATTTGGTTATTTCTACTCCTCAGTGTGTGAGCGCTAAATGCATTCGGAACCTGGGAGCGTGAGCCTCACATTCCAAAATATTTCATTAGCACGCTAATGAAATATTACAGAACATGATGGTCTACAACACCACAACAATAATAGTCTTTTTGTTACCTGATCCTCCTCTTCAGGAATGTTTCTCTTTCCAAAATACTTCAAAAACTCATCTGAAAATACAACGAATGATGTCTGTCACGAACAAATGTTATGCTAGGATGCGACGATTCGGGACACGCCATAAAGAACTTAAACGTTACGTTGATGTCCATATCAAGGTCGTTTTCACAGGCTTAAACCAGAACTACATTCATTAAGTTGAAATACCTTTCTGCAGATTTTTCTATTTCCAACTCCGCGCCGACGTACTCAGGCGCTAGTTAACAACAGGAGAACCGGTGTGATTTTCAAAATAAGGCGTGTAAAGGAACAATTTGTATATCATGTGCTATTTTACTTATGGCAAATAGTGCGTAAATAATATGTATGTATATATATATATATATATATATATATATATATATATATATATATACAGGGGTCCACATAAGTGGTCCGCATGCGCGCATGCGTACTGGACGTAGACAAATGCGCTGGCCCTCAACGGCTTCCATATGCTTTTGCGTACCGATGGCTGACCACTGTATTTGCGGCGGACACGAGAAAATAACTTCTCAAAATTTTGAAGAGGCAGGCCACACTGAGTAATTACTTTAGTGATGGGACGAAATGAGCCAAGGTTCCGAAGCTTGTGTCGAGTAATGGGAGGGGGTTTTCCACGAAGCTTGTAGCGAGGCGCGCTTCATTTCGGCAAAACCCGGAAATGATGACGTGGGAAGCTTCGCCGGCGGCCGGCTGAATCTCGTGAGTGCTTCGGAAGTGATCCAACGTTTGGCGCACATTGCCAAAACAGGACAGACTACGGTATAAATTGGTTGCAAAACGCAATGGCGATCGCCTGTTATCTCACATTTTGTGGATTTCGGGCTCCTGTACTTGTTACATCTGTGCGCAACAGTGCAACCAGTGCAATCTTTTTTCGAGCCTTGTCCTTTGCTTGCGATGGAACCTGCGCGAAAAGAGCGATCCTCCCCCGTATGGGAACATTTTGATTTGATTGCTTTCAATAAGGTAAGGGAGAAAAACTACTTTAATATAAATGTGAGTGTGTGTGTGTACCTATCTGAACCAAACATCAACAGAATGAACAATCCATTAGTGTACTGGGAGGCACAAAAGAATACCTACCCAAATTTATATAAACTGGCACTCACATTTCTCTGCACCCCAGCTTCATCTGTGCCTTGTGAAAGAATATTTTCTAAAGCTGGTGAAATATTTAAAGCCAGCCACTGTGGGAAAGCTGTTATTTCTAAATAAAAATGAATAACAAATTACCCTTAGCACTTGTTGTATTTTGTTCACATACTAAATTACTAACACAAGCACATTCATATCTTTGTCTTAAGCAAATAGCCATTGAATTCTTAACAATGTTGACCTCTTGGGCTTGTAGACCACTTGATGGCGCCATAGGGTAAATGAAGCACCATGAAGCTTTGCTACATGTGCAAACCAATTGGCTGCAAAGCTTCATTGCTTCATGAGGCTTCATTTGGCCATCACTAAATTACTTCCGTGTTCCCCCACCCCCGTCAAAAGACAGACAGACAGACGACAGAGACGTCACCGGAGCTACCGAAAAAAAGGACTTTTGCTGAAAAGTGGCTACAGGAGGTACCATGGCTAGAAGCAAATGATGCTCGCACGGAAATGCGGTACAAAATGTGCCGTGAGAATCCCAATGTCGCCGATAAGAGCAGCGCATTTTATGTAGGGTCAAAGAATTTCAGCCATCCAAACTTTGAAAAGCACGAAAAAAACAGAGAGCATGTGGCAATTAAGCAAACTATCGATGTCAAACAGGACCCCACTCGCCCTATGGACAAGTGGCGGAATAAAGGTAATGAACAGCGACATGCACTGACAAACGTGTTTTTGCTCGCATTTTACAAAGCTAAACATGCACGTTCAATGAGGTCTTATGAGGAGGATATCCCACTTTTAAAAAGGCTTGGAGTTAATGTGGGAGCCACATAATGCCCTTTATTTTGAATTGGTGCTTCTTAGTTCTTTACATTTCACTTCAAAGTAATGGCAATTTTGTTGTGACAGTTGATGTTAATCAAGCATTAATTGTTAATATAATTAATTAAAGTTAATTGGCTCTAAGTAAAGCTTGTCATAAATTTATCGCATCAGGCGGGTCGGCTCTCAAGCTCAATGAGGACCAAGTCACATCTCCAGGTCCTCCTCTGAGAACCTGGGCCAAAAAATTATGTGCACCCCTGTATACATATATATGTATATATATATATATATATATTCTTTTAGATGTTATGTTAATGCATACAAATTCATTCATTCATTCATGCACCATGCCGCTTTTTCCTGCTGGAGCCTATCCCAGCTAACTACGGGCAGTAGGCAGGGGACACCCTGAACTGGTTGCCAGCTGATCGCAGGGCACAACCATTCTCGCACACACTCATACCTACGGACAATTTAGCGTGTTCAATCAGCCTACCATGCATGTTTTTGGGATGTGGGAGGAAACCGAAGTTGCCGGAGAAAACCCACGCAGACACGGGGAGAACATGCAAACTCCACACAGGAAGGCCGAAGCCCTTGATCTCAGAACTGTGAGGCAGACGTGCTAACCACTCAACCACCGTGCCACTGTATACAAATTATGAATTAGAAATTAGAACGTATCTTTAAAAAAAATCTCATTTGGAATGCGTAGCGGCTTTTATTTTGGTGTGGCGGTGCTCCACAATCTTTTTTATGTCTGGGAAACTCTGATATACTGCCTTCTAGTGGCAACAGTGAAGTTATGACATACCTCATTGAACATGGATGAATCCAGCTGCTCCCTGTTAGGATCAACATCAGATAAATTTATGTTTGAGCTAATGCTTATAATGCATTCCTAATTTAGTTTATAGATTTATTTAGCTGTTTTTTGTATGAATGATTGAAAAGTATTGTTAAAAAATTAAAAACCCTAGAATTTTAAAGGAATTAAGCTAGCGGACTTTTGTAATGCAAGTTAGCCAATTGTTCTCTTGTTGTACTTGGATCCTCATTTATTTGTTTTTCTAAACCGTTTGAGGCTAAGCTCAGGTATTTTAATTTATTTTTAAATAGGGCTGTCAAAATTAACGCGTTAACGAGCGGTAATTAATTTTCAAAATTAATCCCGTTAAAATATTTGACGCAATTAACGCACAAATGCCCCGCTCAAACATATTAAGAGAACAGCAAAGTGAAAGGTGTACTTGTTGTGTTTTTCGGAGTTTTGCCGCCCTCTGCTGGCGCTTGGGTGCGACTGATTTTATAGGCTTCAGCATCCATGAGCATTGTGTAAGTAATTATTGACATCAACAATGGCGGACTACTAGTTTATTTTTTGATTGAAAATTTTACAAATTTTATTAAAACGAAAACATGAAGAGGGGTTTTAATATAAAATTTCTATAACTTGTACTAGTTATTATCTTTTATTTATTTTCTATACATTTTTAATAAATATTTATATATTTTATTTATTTATATATTTATATATTTTATTTATTATTTTTATTTATCTTTTAAGACCTACCTTACGATTAATTAATTTTTGAGCTGTAATTAACTCGATTAAAAATTTTAATCGTTTGACACCCCTATTTTTAAATGAACGTGCAATTCTGCAGTTTGAAGAAACACTCAGAAATTTTATTTTGTATTCGCATTTAATACTTTTTTGAATGTGCAATCTTGGCAAGCCTTTGTTTAACATCTCCTAAAATGTATTCTGCAATGCATGAAATGTTCCTAATCCGATGACTCGATTATTTAAACGAACTAGTTAATAGATTAATCGACTACTAAAATAATCGGTAGCTACAGCCCTAGCGTTGATATCAGCTGGTCTAGCGACAGTTAGCGCACGAGTGTTTTTGTGCTTTTTGCACATGAGCGATTGTGGGAACCAGAAATAAAATGTTGACTAAGATTTGCGAGCATGACAGTAGCACCGCATGGACTCATGCAGATGATAGACACTTTTATAGAATCTGTGAAGCAAAGGTAAACAGTATGGCAATTAAGCTGCGGTGATGAAAAAACAGTCAGCCATTTGCCTTTCTAGTGAAGGGAGAAAATGAAATGGGGTAGGATCAGCTGGCTGGCCCCTGAGGAGATGAAGGAAAGGGTGGGGGGGGGGGGGGGTTTGTGGAGGGGGGGATGGAGCTAAGATGATGAGGATGGGGAGGAGTGCTTTGCCGTTGTGCCGATGTCAGTACTGATTAGGTAAGAGATTGCCTCATCTAATGACACGGCATGGTGCTAGTAGCGCAGAAACGCAAACAATGCATAGCAGTGTTTTACTCAGCAAACCCCCTGCAGCTGCCTGCCTCCAGACATTTGCATAGATGTACTGTCTCTACAATATTTCAACATCTTTTCGAATGAACCCTTTTCTCTTTCCCAGCGACACATTGACTACCCGGGCAAGACAAAAGGCCCTTTTCTCGCCACGCTTCCTCGCTGTGGCGCAGTTGAAAGATGGAGGTGATTAAAGGCTCACGGCACAATAGATCTGTACGCTTTTCTCTTCGCTCTCATTGTCACGATTGACAGCAATAGTAGTTTTCGGCCGCCGTCTATTTCGTCACCAGGCGACATCACCTGCTCTGTTTGCCGAGCGCCGCACAAGGGGACCTTTTGTGTTCCGGTTAAGCTCGCTATCGATGCGTTTGACCTCGTATAAACACCAATGTTAACTCTGCCTTGTTTGTTTTAATAAGCCAGCAAGCTGGCCTTGTTTGGTTCTGTGAAGATGTGAAGATTTAAATTCTTCTGAGGTTTACAATCTGGAAAATATACTTCCGAATTCTATCATTTACAGCAAGTGCGAAATGACGTACAAGTCTATGGCCTTCGTTAGATTTGTTCATGTTTGGTTGATGCAGCGCGAGCTTTATAGACTTGCAAGCAAGACAGTATTTCATGATTGATTGAATGATCATGCAGTAGCATCTTGTAGACCTCAACTGTCCAACCACTTTTGCGCTCATCTGATGTTCCAGCTAATCAGGAGTAAGAGGCGGGACCAGTAAGCAAGTATCTGCTTGAATTAGACATCTGCCGCTTACTGATTTCAGATCTTTCGCAGATCGATATGTGGAATTTATTCGTAGCAGATACAGTCATGTGAAAACATTAGGACACCCCGTTAAATATTCAGTTCTTTATTAAGAAATGTTCACATATCAATGTCTGATCTTGTTTTTCTTTATCTCTGGAAAAGAAAGTGATTCAATTGCTGGTAAACAACAAAAATTAACATTGTTTTACTCATTAAACCAAATAAATCAACAAAAATGCATATTCTAACTGAGGAAAATCTTAGGACACCCTACCACCTAATTGCTAGTGTTACCCCCTTAGGCTGGAATAACTTCAGTGAGATGCTTTTTATAGCCATCTACCAATCTTTGACATTGGTCTGAAGAAACTTTGCCCCACTCCTCAATGCAGAATACTTTCAGCTGTGAGATGTTTGAAGGGTTTCTTGCATGTACAGCACCCCGCAGCATCTCAATGGGATTAAGATCTGGCCTTTGACTCGGCCAGTCCTTGGAGGAGTTACTGATATGTTTTGGGTCATTGTCATGTTGCAGGGTCCAGTTTCGCTTCAGCTTTAATTTTTTTCAGAGATGATCTCACATCTTCCTCAAGCACCCTCTGATAAACAATAGACCTCATGGTGATTTCTATGATGGTGAGCTGGCTAGGTACTGCTGCAGCAAAGCATCCCAAACCATGACACTTCCACCTCCATGCTTCACAGTTGGTACGAGGTTCTTTTCCTGGAATGCTGTATTGCAGGGGTGGGCAAACCGGTACTCAAGGGCTGTAGTGGGTCCTAGTTTTTGTTCCAACTGATTCAGCACAGACAGTTTAAGCAATAAGGTTTCTGCTGAAACAAGAAGCACCTGACTGCGATCAACTGATTGTGCTTGCAAGACACCAGAATGGTGAAAAGGTTTCTTCCTGATGGGTTGGAACAGAAACCTGCACCCACTGCGGGCCTTTGTGGAATAGTTTGCCCACCCCTGCGTTATTGGCTTTATGCCAAACAAGTCCTCTGTTCTAGTGTCCAAATAATTCAATTTTAGTTTCATCTGTCCAAAGAACATTATTGCAGAAGTTCTGGTCTTTGTCTACATTCACTCTGGCAAACTTCAGTCTGGCCTCCATGTTCTTCTTGGAGAGCAAAGGTTTCCTCCTTGCACACCTCCCATGAAGGTTAAATTTGTGAAGTCTCTTTCTGATTCTATAGGCATGCACTTTCACATTAACAGTAGCAAGAGCCTGCTGTAGGTCCCATGGTGACATTTTAGGGTTTTTGGAGACTTCTTTTATGCGGCATCTGCGGTCTGATCTCAGGGTGAACTTGCTTGAACGGCCAGACCTGGGCACGTTAGCAGTTGTTTTAAATATCCTCCACTTGCAGACTATTTTCCGGACAGTGGAATGGCTGATTTTCTATTCTTTTGAGATCTTTTGAAATCCCTTACCAGACTCATAAGTGTCTACAATCGTCTTTCTGAAGGCCTCAGACAGCTCCTTTGATCTCACAAAGGTGTTTTCTCCCACTTCAACAGTCAGGGGCACACCAAACTAAATGTGAGGTTTAAATAAGGCAAGCCTCTTTCAAAACACTGGGTAATGATGTTCTGATCTAGTGAGGGGGTGGTGTGGCTCAGTGGTAGAGTAGTTGTCTCCCAACCCAGAGGTTGTGGGTTCAATTCTCCGCCCTGATGAACTCCCCTAAGTATCCTTGAGCAAGATACTGAACCCCACATTGCCCCTCTGGTGCTGCGTCACTAGTAAGTTGATGGGGATGTAGTGTAAAGCGCTTTGTGAGCCTTGAAAGGTGGAAAAGCGCTATACAAGTATAACACCATTTACCATTTACCAATCATGTGCACCTGGCATGATACTCCTGTGTATGATTTAAGCCATTTTAAGTGGGAATGAATGTGGGGGTGTCCTAATTTATTCCTCAACAGAAATTGCATTTATTTAAAATTACATTTTACCGAAAGTTATTTAAAAAAATTTTTTTCCAGCTATAATTGTTTAGTTCTATTACTTGAATCTGTCAAGATTTTTGAAACAAAATATCCATATAACCAAATATGTTTGAAAACACACAGGCTTCCATAGGGTGTCCTAATTTTTTCACATGACTGTACAGTATATGGAACAATAAATCTGGCGTGCCAAGTTGTATCAAGACCGCATCGAGTCACATTGAGTTTATGCTTGGCTGTTTACTGTAGTGTCAGTTTTGAAACTCTCATCCTGTTTATTTTTACCATCGAATAAAAAAATCGGTACATTAATCACTTATTAAAATATTAGATTACTTTTTCTGTTGTCCAACTTGCACTGTTTTTCATGATCAATGCCAGATCTTATTCTCTCACAAAAAGCATTACTGTTTTTATTTTCATAATGTATTGGCCACTGTTAGTACCAGTATAGTTAATGTATGGACGGCTGCATTGTGATTGCGCATAGGCCAAACATGCAGACCTTTAATTTATGATTTAATAAAGAAGGTACGCAAACTAACGCTAAGTTCAGGGCTGCCAAGAAAATATCCACTGTCCTCTTTTTGGGTTGCTTCTGGTCACTCTGTCCTTGCGCACGCCTTTATTGGCAAAAGACCTCGAGCAACCCGAGCCTCCGGTTTAGTATACTGGTACGGAATCGACGAGGTTTACTTCTAGAAGTCGCCGAACTGAGAAAATGACAGGGGTTTAGATTTGCCACTGTAGCACTTCCACTCTAGCGAGCATCAGGGGAGAGAGAGAATGAACAGTGAAGCGAGGCAGCACTATCTAATAGATCAATTTGTAATAAATCTGTTGCCTCAAGCTGTTGTTCGACCCAACTCGCTATAAGGTGTCTGCATTTCTCCGGCAAGGAAATGTTTGTCGAGCTGGACTGGACGCTCAAGATTGGCCTACAGCGGGATTCATCTTTTAAGAAGAGATTCCTTTGCTTCAGACATGCCATTTTGCTAACCACACTTAATTTTTGTTTAAATTTATTAACATTGAACATTGTACAGGAAGCAAAAATGGCGACGCTCTGTAAACATGACTGTGAAACACCACTACTCCATTTCTTGCTTGACCCAAATGTTTGTCACAAAGGACCGACAACATGAAAATGTTACCATTGATTATTTGTAAATAATCTTTAATAGGTTTTGCTATCAAAATCATATTTTCATTCGTTTTGTTAGTGTTTGATCAAAGAAAGGCACATTTTGTGCTCATTCATCATCGCACACTATATTTAACTCATAGCATTAGCATAGCATTCGCCTTAGCCATAACTTAAAGTGCCTGTGACATGAGGAAAAGAAAAATCTTAAATAGCATAATTATTGGAATTAAAATCATATTTTGAGACGATTCAATTTGGCAAAGCGCAGATGACGAGAAATTAGTCTTTAATCTGCCGTTTAGCCCCGCCTGTTATTATAGCGCTCTGGTGCCTCCATCTGGGTGATGACGTCAGCGGAGTAGTGTGATTTCAGAATTTAGCCCAATGGAGGAGAAAGCGTTTTTCAGCAATTGTGGTTCAAGTGTGGATCTTTCAAGTGATATTGTCGATCCAGAGGAAGCATGTGGCATACAGCCAGATATGTCGTATAGATAGAGTCGTATTTGGATGAGGAGGAAGATTCAGAACAACAACAAACACGAGGCTAATGACGAAACCATCCTGTAAAATTTCATCATTGTTTTTTTCTCTGTACTCCAGTATTTTTTACAGGATATTCTTTGTATCAAAGTATTTTTCTACGATTGCTAAATAAATTGTATGGTCATGACAAATAAGTCTTGTGCTAAATGGAATATGAAATATTGAAAATGCATTTATTCAGTACGACAGGGCTAAATTACTGCGTAATGGTCAAAACTGCTGACTTCTTAAACCTCCCGAACAATATTTCATTTAGTCTGGCTCTGAGAGCTATGCTTCATGCTAACCCGAACCAAGCGGCTCTTCCAAGTCTCTTCCTCGCCTTTCGAACAGGAAAAATCACACAAAACTACCCCGACTCATATCACACGGCAGCGGGGGTGATATCCATCACCGATCGGCCAGCACACGGCGGCGAGCAAGTTTTGGCTCGTCGTTGAACGTTGAAAATTGCGCATTCTCTGTAGACAAACCGGATAACGCCTAAGCGCGTCACTGCCCGAGCCCAGGCCGAGGATAGTGCTCTCTCGGCGGGCATACGAAGAGGGCCGAGAGGGGTGGAATTCTCTACACAATCCAGAACCGCAGACGAGAGCACGTGGCTGCATGAGCACGGGTGCTCATCGGCCGGCGACCATGGTGTGCGGAAAGCCGCCGGTCGTCAGCTGAGCCGTTTCGGTGGACAGGGAGTATTGTCACCCACAAAATGTACGCCTCCTCCTTATTAAAACGTGTGCCATGAGCCCAGTATTTGCCATAATATAAAACACCTATCTTACTCACTTCCTCATCCGTCCAATGGTCCCACAGTTGTCAGACTTGTTTTTCACATTCTTTGCGGTGAGCAGAATCGTTTTGAAACTCAAAAAGGCTCGCACACCTCTCCCTGGTGCAGCAACAAAACCCTGCAGCACACTGGGTTGGCAGATGCGAAAAATAAACAAATTAATCTGCAAAATCAGCTGAATCCGTAGTCATTCTGCATACTATACTAATGGCTGCATAGTGAAGATGATTTGTCCGCTGACGTCACATTCGCATTCTTCGTCAATCCAGGAAGTCACTCATTTTCATGGCGCAGGATTAAAAAAATTCAAAAAATATATCGATCGCTTCCACACGCATCCAAGTGGTCCATTTCATTCAGGAGCATAAAATACTGCGTGAAATATAAAATAAAGATGCTTTTTGCTGTCATTGGCACTTTAAGCATGGCGAGCGTCCTCTTAAACTGTTGTTGTTTTGGTTTGATTTTGTCGGCTACGGCTTACAGTTGCCATTCAAATAAAACCATTGGGAAAACCCTCACCAAGTTGGTGTTGTCCTTGTAGATGCTACAATATGTGCTCGTCTGTCAATGCCTATTCTAATTTGTTGCAATTTTTTATTTATTTTTGGACTGAAACCTTTGAATTTAGTCCGAAACGATTACTGAGTATTTGTCAACGAAAACTAGACAAAGACTAACAAATTCTGAAACGACTAAAATGTGACTGTAACAAATAAGTATTTCGACGAAAAGTAAAAGGGCCTCCGAAAAAAAACACCGAGCAATGGAAATCGGTGCACGAGATGGTTATTGTAGCTCATATACAGGCATGAAAATCTCTCACCTTTCGGCGAAATTCGCCGTTTTGAAGTCAAAAAGGGCGACCTACGTGAATTGCGTAGATCCGAGGAGAAATTCTTTTTGGGAGGGGGGGGGGGTCGGGAGGTTTTATTTAATTATTATTATTATCATCATGTGATTAACTTAGTACGTAAACTGAGCACTTAAGAACACAGTCAGCAAATCCTTCTAGATGCTTCGCTGACGAGAACCAATCATCGGCCCAAGCTGCGTTCCATTATTCCAAACGCGCGCACTCCTTACGCGTGTACATGGAGTGCTCGGAGAGCCTTCGGTTGCATTGCAAAGCAGCGAAAACAAAAAGCAGGCCTTATCCACATCGGGGCAGACCAGAGCGCAGCATACACACTTGCCTGTATTTGCCAGCAGATTGAATTTGGTGAGTAATGGTTTTAATCGTTTTCACATTTTGCGATATAAAAAAGTTACTGCCATTCGTTGCAGTTTGCGTTGAACACTGCCAGAGCTAGCCAAATCTCCCATGAAAAAAAATAGCTCCCGTTAAATTGGCGTCAAGCTTGTGTATTTAGCGGTAATATAAACGAAGAAACACACTGTTGAGTCAAATTAAGCGGCATTCTCTCGGATGGAGGGGGCGCCTCACATCGCTCCCGTCGTCCGCTGGAGACGCGTTATTTTCGGCTTGGATTTGAGCTGACGGCCGGTGTCGGCACAACAGCGGCCCGACGAGTGGTGGGAATGAGTCCTGCTTCTTAAAGCTTTTCAGAAATACAGGGATCCCTCGTTTTTCGTGGTTAATGGGGACCAGAACCCGCCGCAATAAGTGAAAACCGCGAAGTAGCGCCCCAACCCCCCCCCATTTTTTTGTGCGTGTTCAATGCATTTATTCAGATTTTACATTGGAAAAAAGATACATATATATAAGACATGTTTTTTCAATTTTCATCATTTATAAATGGTTTTCAAGCACTTCAAAATGTAAGAATTATGATAAGTTTTAAACATGTTACTGCCCCACCGAATTATTTTTAAACAAGAATAAAGTAGTTAGAAAATGCTTGGCTTTATTAAAAGCTTCATAGTGAGTCTACTCAAACCCTCTCAGGCTTTGGTAAACGGTGATTGGCACATGTGCAGTTTTTCTTTTTATATATATTTTTTTGTTTGAAGCAACTTCTTTGATTGAATAATAAAGACACAAATGTCCTAGCCAAAATGTGGCCCAAACGCAAAACATTACTTAAATGGAAAAATTTGTTTCAATCAAGAAAAAGTTTTCAAATGCTTTTTTTGTCTCAAATTTATTATTGCAATCAAAAACATTTTTTTTATTTTATTGAGGCTACTTTTTGGGATTAAAAGTATATACTGTATTTTGATTGAAGCAACTTTGTTTTTGATAGAAGTAACTTTGTTTTTTGATTAAATAATAAAAACACAAATCTAACTCCATCGTTATTGAGTGAGAAAGAAATTAAGAGCTTTAAAACTAAAAGCCACCGGGGAGTCTGTTTGTTTTTTTAAATATTTATATTTCATTACATAGACATGCGTCGTAGGGAAGGGAGATTGAGGGATAAAAAAAAGGAGTTAGATGAGGCTGCTAAAGGCAGTGGATACCTCATCAGCTGGGTGAATAGCAGACCTGGTAAGAACACGTTTGCAAGGATAGTCGGGTATTAAATCCAATTATAAACACAATTACAATGTTATTTTTCTATAAGATTTTTATGTCATTGCTTTATTAATCATTAGGTGCTAGAGTTGTTAAGTATGGATAATAATGAAATAATAGTTTTAAGAAAACTGTGCTGTTGGTGGCTCATTGACCATCTGATGTGGTTTGTTCTCAGATGAACAAGTTGAGGAAGGAAGTTTTGATGCAGAGGTTGAAGGAAGAAAAGAGGCAGACTGACTGAGTCACAGCCAGAAAGTGTTGATGACAGTTTTGATTTCTATTCACTGTTGCCCCCTCCCAATTAAAATATGTCACAGTCGCAGCCAATTATTATCTAAAGCTGGTAAAAATTTAAGTTATGTTGTTTTAAGGTGTATTAAATACTTGTTCATGTGCCCCTTTTGATCTACGAGCACCCACCCCTGCACCGGTCTCTGCATGGCCCTGCTGAAACACAGTGTGGGTCGACAGAGCTCAATATTTTGTTGGGGTGTACAATACAGTGTACTGGAACATATTTCCTCCACACCCTTCTCACCTTTTTAACCCCTGACCCATTTTCATGCCTGCATATAAATTGCCGCGAGAGAGCGAGAAAGAGACGACATTGATCCTCTGTTATTGATTCCATAGATCCTCTTCAAGACAATGAAGTTGTTCCTCCGTGTCATCTTCGTGCACGCCTTTTTCAAATCGGCAACGTAGCAAATTACTCCTGTCACCATCCGCCGCCCCGACGCTCACGCGACGTCGTGTGATCATCCACCGAGTTGAAAGTCAGGTTAAATCTCGCTTTTGTTTGGGCTTCTGTCAGCATACTCGCGTTGCGAGTCTTTGAAGCGCACCATGTTGGTTTTGTAGCGCTGCCTACTGTAGCTGTAAACCAAAGCTCTATGAATTTATAGAGCGACAAAGTAGCTGTAATATGATCTGATGTACCTCTTGTACCAAAGGCACATGTTGCGGAGGAGCGGGGTGAGATTGATTGTTTGAAACCAGAGCTCGCCTCAGCTCCCACACACTATTTACCTGTAAGCTTTCCTCTATTGTTTTTTTCCCCCTGCTATTCGCTTCCTGTCGCCTTTGTTGTAGCTGGCAGCCCGAAAGCCCCTGGGGAAAACGGACAAATAGAAGACGGCGAAAGGTGAAGCTCTTCATCTTTCTCCCTCACTGGCAGGCCTCAGCAGAGCACTCAAAAACAGCAAAATGTCGGATTCGCAGTCACTTAGCTTCAGGGGTAACGTGGCGGGAGGCTCATCGTCCTATTTGGCTGTCTTGTCAAATCAAGAAAATATCAACTCTTTCAGTGCAAGCCCATTTTAAAGGATCTGCCAAGGCCCACAGAATATCGTTTTAAGGACGTTTTTGTTTTTAGGGTTATTGTGTTTAGGACGATGTAAATGTGAAAGAGTCGAAAGAAAGATGAACTACTTTCATCTGAATTATTTGTTCTTGATATCCCGATTCGATCACGTTATCAGAAATTGGTCTGATCAAGCAATTATTCAGAGGATCAGAATCGGCTGAAAAGGATCAGGTTTTTAAATTAAAAAAATATATACAGTATTTATGTTTTTCTGCTTCATACTCGTACAGCCTGTCACTCTCCCTCCCGCTGCTTTTCTTGGTCAGCAGTGCACTGGAGTTTGCTTGTTAAAGTTAACCATGATTGACAGGCGTTGAAAAATCCAGCCCGACCCGACTGGCCTGCCGGTATTAAAGCCCAACACGGCCCGAGCCCGTTCAATTAACTTGATTTGCTTGCCTGAGCCCGAAACCCCCGGAAATTTTATGTTTTATTTGTAGGCACGAGCCTGAAAAAAAAAAAAAAAAAATGTTTTATTTGTGAGGACTCAGGAGGAGGAGGAAATGCGGGGATGTGATTTGTGTGATCACGTTTGTGACGATGAGGTGCATATATGCATAATGATAACAAATTAAAGCCTGTCTTTTGTAATGAATTCTCCCAGTTAAAAAAGACTATGATGGATATTCAATAAACATTTATATCTTTTATATTTGTGTGTCTGTTCTAACAGGAGGAAAGTGGATTTGACATTTATTTTAATCTGCTCGAGTTGGCAGAAAAAAAACGCAAGTTTTCTCAATGTTTAAATAGTCTACGTATTTTATGATCATTATAAATGCATTTACACAACGAAATAATGCTGGAATAGTTTGTTAAATATTTTTCTCGTATGAGACCAAAGTGCCACATTCGTTTACATTCAGCGAAGCCAACACAGATTTCTGTATGGCACCTTCAACAATCAACTTAAATCCTTTCCATATCCCACTCCTACCACAGTTGTTTGCTTTTCAATTCTCCTGTCTTTAGTCTGTTTTTCACTCCTATTGCTGCTCCATATCGAAAAGGGAACACTAGGATGCTCGCGGAGGGTGCCGCAGGGCGCTGGGAGGGTAAGATTGAAAAGAGAGCCACTGCGTTCACGTACGCAGGCATGCACAACGCCTTCTCTGTTTTATCCACATTATTTATTTTATTTAATATCCATACATCGTTTTAGTATGAATATACAGTATGAATATATATTTATTTTTAAAAAAGTTAGCGAGAGAGAAGTCTGCCCGACCCGACCGTAAATAATCACACATAAGTCGCTCCAGAGTATAAGACGCACCCTCTGCCAAACTATGAAAAAAAAAAAAATACGGTAATCGTCGCAGCACTATACCGGTTGCCATTCATCGTGTTAATGTGAACCCAGTCGCGTCGACGAAAAATTTTCGTTATCTTCATCGAAAACAAAAATGCCGTTGCTGAACTCCCCGACACTCCCTGGCGACAGAACAGCCTCTTTCACCACACCAGCGTACTGGTCACATCCATGACCTCTCATATAAGGCAGAAGGGGGCTAGAAAACACCTGAAGCGAGCCAAAGCCAGATCGACGTGGAAGGAAGCATGCCGCTAGAGGAGCGTCTTCATTAGCGAGAGCCGAGTCGCTCATCCTCTCAGTTAATTAGGGCCTTGTGCCGCTTCATTCCGGAGCTGGAGAGGGGACGTCGGGAGGCTTCATTGCCTTTTATTTTCCAGCCTAACGCCTGGGCTGCCTCCATCATTTTATGAACAGGAAAAATCTAGCAGATTTAAAGCTCTGCAGAAAACATTCATTTCAATAATTACTCGGAAACTCGTTAAGACGCAATCTGACACGAGTGCTAGCTAATCATTTTTTCCCCTTTTTTACCCACCGATTCTCCTTCAAAGATCTCATTCCCTTTTAATGATAGCATATTAAAGACGTTAAAACATTCGCTGATTTGCCACAGTTCCATTCGGCGCTTCCAACACTTCGTGACCAATCGCCACCCGGGAGAGCTCGGCAAATACTGAGAATGTCACATTTACATTCCACGCCATTACTTCAGCAGTTCTGCTGTCACTAAACAAAATAGATGAACGCTGTTGTCTCAGTGGGGGAACTGCAGCGCGGCATCTGTTCTAGTATGAAAAAACAATATGCACATTAATATGTGTGGCAATTAGGGGTGTGTATTGCCTCATATCTGGCGATCCAATTCGTATCATGATTCACTGGTCACAATTCGATTCGATCCCAATTAAGGATGCCCTGATCCGATAACGTGATTGGAAATTGGGACAATCAGCCCATTTTTCTGAGGATGGGCTTTCTAATACAGACACTGGTGGAAAAATTTGCTAGTAACCTGTTGGTTCCTTTTTTTTTTTTTAAGTGGCACGATATATCACCATTTTAATATGTTGTCACTCTATTAATCAACGCTCGATAAGTCTATTTTTGGAGTATCAAACACAAAGGAATCTGACCTTTTAACCAGATTGACAGCATCACGCCGTCAGAACCGCCGGAACAGTGTCAGCGCAATTCCATTGACCTGGGCAGGTGGAACCCCGACAACCCGGCTAAAAGGCCAAACGCTCACCTTAGTCTTAACCCCTTGAACTGACTACATTTTAAAAGCTGGAAAAATGCTTCGAAACACAAGTTGACAAAAAGCTGAAAAAAGGCTTCGAAAAACAAGTTGACAATTTATGATTATAATTTATTATTATTTAAAAAGTCAGCAATCATACAGCACAGAGAGACCCAGGCGACGAGGCAAACTGGATCCAGGGTCACCATATCACAAGTCAACAAAAGATTCCTGAGAAAAATGACAACGATTAGTTAAACATTCAGTCTTTTAAAGGCTCTGGTGAGGTGGGCTGTGGTCCAGAAGAAGGGTGTGTTTGGGCATTGATTAGGATTATTGTCTATTGTACAGGAGAATTCGGGCATTAGTGTTATCAGGGCAACAAGAGTTCAGGATTATGCCATCCTCAGTGCTATGTCAGTGCTGAGTGTTCGGTTCTCGGTCGCGGGTTCCTCCGTATCAGATGTTCCTTGTGGCAAGACAAGATGTCCCGCCATTTGTTCTGGACTGTCCAGAAAAGCTGGTTGCGGGATTTGGTGATGCAGACGTGGGCTTGTAGATGTCTTGCCTATCACCTGCTTGTAAGCGTCAGTCTTGCTCTGTTAGCTGCATGACGCGCGCGTTTGGCTTCCATGGTCAGAAGGCGTCCTGTATGTGTTTTGCCCTTATTTGGCCGTTGTCTTTGCGCTGCAAATTCTAATCATTTCAAGTATATATCATATCAAATATATTAAGGGACTACAAGAGAAGTCCTTATATTGGCAGTATCAGTGCGCACATACATTAGCCCTGTGCTTTGTATCGGCGGCGAAGCGGAAATGCATACAATTTGCACTTTTAAAAAAGCAGAGAAAAGCGCTGTAGCTCAATCGATACATGCAGCGTATTGCCTTTCTGTCTTCTCGTCTCGCTCGCTAATGTTTCTTTCACGAGGCCGGCCCACTGCTGGTGACATTATAGCTAGCGCGCTCCCACAAGTCCCTGATGGATGGGTGAAAATGGTCGGCGTAAAACACAATTAGTACGGTCCATATGGCTGCTCGCGGAGGAGGAGTGGCGCGATCCTGTGGGAGGCCTGTTCTTTTGTTACCTGCGATGATCAAACCGTTGTCATAATAATAGAGCTTTACCAATTGGAGGGAGAAAAAAAAGACAAGCAACAGATCCTTACGTTGTATAATGACTCTTGGCAAATACATGAAGCAAGATGGAGGAGAGCTTAATCAATAGCTCCATCATCATGATTAATGGCTCATAATGGGGGTATTTAATGTGAGAGTAGCGTTACTTCTTCATTTCGGCACTCTGTCACATCGATTAACGATACCCACAGTCCTTTTTTTGTTTTTTTTGACCACCAGAATGGAGAACATTTACCAAAGCTAGCATAAAATAGCAGACTGCTATAATGATATCTTAACTTTGTCTTCATCAATAGCTTGAGCTCCCTAAGATTTATTTACGGTAAAATATCTCATTGGTGAATGTCTAAAAACATGTAATAGTACACATTATGGAAATGATAGCTAGCTTACTAGATAGTTAGATAGCTGGGTAGATAGCTAGCTAGCTGTAGAGACTAACTTTACTTTAGCTTTTTGTTATGTGGTGCATGTTATGGCCAAGCTTGAAATCTCGTTGTACTCTGTACAGTGACAATAAAGCAGGCATGAAAATCTCTCACCTTTCGGCGAAATTCGGCGTTTTAAAGTAAAAAAGAGGGACCTGCGTGAATTGTGTTGATCCGAGGAGAAATTTTTTAAGGGGGGTGGGGCGGGAGATTTTTTTTTTTTATGTCGGACGCTTGGTATGCAAACGGGGAAAGCACACCAGAGTGGCCAAAACATTGACTTATTTTAACAAAACAAATGAGGGTACATTGTTGTGTCCTGTCTCTTCAATGCCAAGCTTGGCTGCACGTCAGCCGTGAATGAACACCTTCGTGCCGTCACCCAGTTGTAATTTTGGAAGACGTCAGGAGACGGATCGTAAGTCCATCTAACTATGTTTTTTATTGAAGTTGCTAAGCCTATCGTGATATGCAATAAGTCTATTTATCGCATGGTAAATAAAAATGAGGGCGTTAATTTTCATGGCTGCGTTTTATCGCCGCGCGCATGCTTACATTTGTGTGTGCGGCAATGGCATATGAGACAGCAGTTCCTTTCACAGATGTTTATTGGTCATCAACACGGCATAAATTAAAGTTCAGACATACAAAATAAGGAAACACATCTACAGTATATTAAACACTGTAAATGTTAGCATTGCTACATTGAGACCAATGGGTAAAAAAAAAGAGAACCTACTTTAGCCTGCTATAAAACATTGGCAGTCTTCTCCAATACGCAAACTTGCAGTAAAAAGGGGACACTTCGAAAATGAAAAATCGCTGGTTAACAGCATTTGCAAACGGGAAAAATGAAAAAAAATATTGATTACTGACACCACATGCAATGACAAAAAGAGCTTTTCTTGCTGAGTGTAAAGCTTGCGGTTAGCTGTTTAGCGTACGTACTTCCGGTAAACATTTAAAAATAAAAGCATGTCATGTTCGTCATATAAATAACGATTTCTGTGGTTAATCCCACATACTTCAGAATTTATATTCTACACTAGGAATATAAAATGAAAAATCTGATTGGCAATGATTATACTACTATTAAATATAGTAGTATACTATAATATTAATGCTAGATATTTTTTTTTAGAATTGTTTTAAATCATGTTGGAAAGGCGAAGTCAGTGTTCTGAATCTGTTTACAATCCATTTTTTTGCACTAGTTAATGATATCAGCATTTGACCTCATTGTTCATTTGTGATTTATCGTTGTTATTTACGTGTTTATTTGTACATTAATATAGAATTTAAGTGTTCCAAAATGTTTTTATGAATTAATAAGCGTCATCAAAAAATTCATTGCTAAATTAGTTTAAAAAAAAAAAAAGGGGGGAAAAAATTATGAGATTTGTCGACTAATCCTAAAAATAGTCTGCTGGCTAATCGGGAGAAAATTAGTCGTTTGGTGCAGCCCTAGTTGTACAGTGTACCGGAACATATTTCCTCCACACCCTTCTCACCTTTTTAACCCCTGACCTATTTTCATGCCTGATATAGGCTAGGCTATACTAGGCTATGCTATGCTATGCTATGCTATGCTATGCTATGCTATGCTATGCTATGCTATGTAGGGGTTGAGAACCTCTGGGTAGCTCACGATATTTGATTTGCAATACAAGTAGGCATGTGACGATATGGTAACCTTAAGCAAAAATTATCACGGTATTGCAATTATAACTCTAAAATGTGTTATTTTCAGATGTATGGGTGGAAAAAAAAAACAGATTGAACAGGGTTTTTATTATTTTTCACAACGTATTTGCAAATCGGAACATCAACATGAATATAATATTAAAATAAATAAAATAACAAAAAATAAATAACTGACATATTTTATATAAAATTGAAATAAATAGAACTGATAGACTAATGCCACAGCTCAAGTTGCTCAACATTAGAACAACAACAACAACAAAAAAAACAACAACTGGACTTAAACAATATACAGTGGTACCTCTACATACGATCACTTCGACACACGAACTTTTCGACATCCGACGTAAAATTTGAGCCGCCATTTGTTTCTACATCCGACGAGTTGCTCGAAATACGATGACATGACAGCACTGCAAACGAACGCACGGTGGATTTTCTTGTGTGAGAAATCAACACAGTTTTCAAAAAAAGTTGATACAGTTGGAGAAACAAGGAAAAAAGTGATGCTTACCTTTGAAATGAAGATGCAAGTTATAGAAAAATATGAGCTTGGGGTGCGCGTCCCTGAACTGGCTCAACAATACAGCTCCATGGTCCTCTTCCGACCACCGTTCGCCACTATTTATAAGTTAAGGTGACAATTATTATTGTGGTAACATTGCCAAGGAAATCGCCAGCTTCGTCACGTTTTTATCATTATTTTTTTAAGAACTTATCCAACACAAAACGCCCATTGTCTTAAGCAGTTGACTGCTCTCAAGAAAACGAAAGTATTATCTCTACCACACCGACCTATCTCACTGAGACGTCAGCTTCGCGGTGCGTTCAGGGACAGTAAAAAGTGTCCGCCATATTAGAATCCGATTCGTTACATTATTTACAGGAATAATTATTAATTATTCTTCTTATTATTATATTATTCTGAATTATTTATTTATAACTTATTTGTTTTTCTATGTTTAATTGTCATTTGTAACAGTGCCAGCAGTATTTATTAAGAATTTAATGTATGTTTTTAGGCTTTGGAACGAATTAATGGAATTACAGTGGTACCTCTACATACGATCACTTCGACACACGATCTTTTCGACATCCGACGTAAAATTTGAGCCGCCATTTGTTTCTACATCCGACGAGTTGCTCGAAATACGACGACATGACAGCACTGCAAACGAACGCACGGTGGATTTTCTTGTGTGAGAAATCAACACAGTTTTCAAAAAAAGTTGATACAGTTGGAGAAACAAGGAAAAAAGTGATGCTTACCTTTGAAATGAAGATGCAAGTTATAGAAAAATATGAGCTTGGTGTGCGCGTCCCTGAACTGGCTCAACAATACAGCTCCATGGTCCTCTTCCGACCACCGTTCGCCACTATTTATAAGTTAAGGTGACAATTATTATTGTGGTAACATTGCCAAGGAAATCGCCAGCTTCGTCACGTTTTTATCATTTATTTAAGAACTTATCCAACACAAAACGCCCTTTGTCTTAAGCAGTTGACTGCTCTCAAGAAAACGAAAGTATTATCTCTACCGCACCGACCTATCTCACCGTGACGTCAGCTTCGCGGTGCGTTCAGGGACAGTAAAAAGTGTCCGCCATATTAAAATTCAATTCGTTACATTATTTACAGGAATAATTATTAATTATTCTTCTTATTATTATATTATTCTGACTTATTTATTTATAACTTATTTGTTTTTCTATGTTTAATTGCCATTTGTAACAGTGCCAGCAGTATTTATTAAGAATTTAGTGTATGTTTTTAGGCTTTGGAACGAATTAATGGAATTATAATGTATTCCTATGGGAAAATCCTGCTCGACATACGACCATTTCGACTTACAAACAAGGTCCTGGAACGAATCAAATTCGTATGTAGAGGTACCACTGTATAATGTATTCCTATGGGAAAATCCTGCTCGACATACGACCATTTCGACTTACAAACAAGGTCCTGGAACGAATTAAATTCGTATGTAGAGGTACCACTGTATGATCAAATTGAATTTATTTAAAACACATACCACTACTACTATTAGTATTAATTACTTTAATGTAAATGGAGAGCGAGAGCAAGAGACCGCGCGTGTGTGTATGACTCGTATCATTATTTACACATTATACACCCCCCCCCCCCCACACACACACACACCCCTACACTCTATCAACACAGAAAGTCGCCAGAGAGAAGAAATTAATTAATCGATTTAGGGCTGCAGCTATCGAATATTTTAGTAATCGAGTAATCGACTGAAAATTCTATCGATTAATCGAGTAATCGGATAAAACAAATATATTTTTAGGTGAAGAGCAATTATAGATATACATGAGAAAACAAGACATTTTATCATTTTCAGTCAATCAATGTCTTTATTTTTGATGTATATTGTTGAAAACAGCCAACAATTGCATCTCAGATGTAACTAGAATTTTAAAAAATGACTAATTCACTGCTTTCACTCAAAAAACCTTTAGATCTTATTTTTATATATATATATATATATATATATATATATATAAACACACCTAAAAATGCCTTTACGCTTGATAACACACATCACTTAAAAGTTAGGATTTTTTCCTACGTTTTCCAATTAAATTTCTATTTGTGTCAAGCCATTTTTAAGTTCTAGTTAAGTTTTAAGTTAGTCTAAACTGTAAGTCCTGATAGGATTTAAGTTTTTGCACTGTTCAGAATAAATGTATGATACAGGCTGTATTGGAGCACATCAGGGACTAGTGCTACTTGGTGTTTTATCCAGCAATGATTACTGAGCTAAAATTGATAGTTAGCATTGTTGAGTTTTTATTTGACATGCTCATCACTCCACAACGCTATGTTATGTTATAGCCTGTATGTAAGACACGTTAGCCACGCATCGAAAGCGGTCTTAATTAATTGAAACCTAGCCCTCCGCAGTGCTAACGTAAGGTGAGCTAGTAGTGACAGTAACGTTAATCTTATACAGTATATTAGCGTTTAGCGCTCTTTATTAGCGCTTAGCGCTCTACTGCTTTAAGATGGCGGCTGTTTGCTAACGCTGCCCAGACGCGGCCTAGTCTGTCATTGCGCATCTAGTTCAACATACATGTGATCTCTATGAGACTCACTGGACGCCACCTGCAACTAACGTAGCATGAGCGGGCTAGTATTTAGCAACGTCGGCGTCGTTTGTAGCGGTTGTCGGCTGCAGTAAGTTTTTTTTTTTTGCTTCTTCCTCTACGCACGTGACATCAGCGCGTTGTCCCGCATTAAAAGTAGTCCGAGCAAAACGTGATGCTTAGAGCTGTCAAAATAAACGATTACTCGAGGTGAATAAAATTACTCGGATCAGTTTTTAAACTCGAGTTACTCGAGTTGCTCGAGTATTCGTTTCAGCTCTAAATCGATTAATCGTTGCAGCACTACAGTCAGAACAGAAAGTTGAGCGTGAGGTCCACATAAACCTCATCACCCTAAATGCATCTGGCACCTAAAACCAGATCAAGTAGCGTGAGTTTGCTGATTCTCCTTTAGAAATATGCTCATGTCAACATGAAGGTAGTAGAGAGACAAGCGAAATGTAATCACATAGTGATGTGCTTACGTTGCTAGCCTGCCTTCAAACACTGCACTCCATTTCTCATAGCTCATTATTCGCCACTAGCTTCACTTGATTAAACGCTCGCCTCATTTGAACCCGTTCCAGCCTGACCACCCCGGTCGGGGTTTCTTTTCGATCGCCTCTTGACTTTCAGCATGATTGGCAGTGTCTTAGCTGATTTCACACGCACGATTGAGGTCTAGGAGAGTGCCGTCATAGCAGAGATGGGTAGAGTAGCCAAAAATTTGACTCAAGTATGAGTAGCGTTACTTCTAAATAATAGAGCAGTTGGAGTTGTGTCATATTCACTGTTGCCACTAGAGGGCATCCACTCAAATCAGTCAAACTAAATGCAAACACTTTCAAAACAAACCATTACAACGCCACTCTAATTGAACGAATCCGCGAAGCAGCAAAGTTTTGATTCAAAGCTTTTTTCTAATCGAATTACTCAAGTTAATCGATTAATCGTTGCAGCACTACTATAAAATGCTAACTTTTTTTTATGCTTTTAACAAATCGTTTAAACACAAATAGCTGCTGAATATACATAAAGTGGTATGAATAAGTATCTGAACCTTTAGGATTTCTCACATTTCTGCATTAAATCAGCATCAATATGATCTGATCTTTGTCAAAATCACACCGATGAAAAAACAGTGTCTGCTTTACCTAAAACCACCCATGTATAGGTTTTCATATTTCAATGACGATAGCATGCAAACAATGACAGAAGGGGGAAAATAAGTAAGTGAACCCCCCTGCCTAAGGAGAGCAATTGAAACAAATTTTTACCAAACAATTTAAGTCAGGTGTGTGCCCAATCAGTGATGATTGGGCATTTATTGATTTGTATAAAGCTGGGAAAGGATACAAAGCCATCTCTAAAAGTCTGAATGTTCATCAATCGACAGTCAGAGAAGTTGTCTACAAATTGAAAGAGTTTGGCACTGTTGCTTCTCTCCCAAGGAGTGGCCATCCACCAAAGATGACGCCATGAGTTCAGTGCAGAACACTCAGAGAGTTTGAAAAAAAAACCTAGAGGTAAACGTTTACAGAAATCACTGGCACAGTCCAATATCTCTGTGCACATATCAACTATATGTAAAACTATGGCCAAGAATGGTGTTCATGGGAGGACTCCACGGTGGAAGCCACTGCTGTCTTAAAAAAAAACAAAAAAAAACAAAAACACTGTTGCTTGTTTAATGTTCACAAAAAGGCACTTGGACACTCCACAGAAGTTTTGGCAAAATATTTTGTGAACTGATGAAGCCAAAGTTGAATTGTTTGGGTGTAACACACAACGTCATGTGTGGAGGAAAAATGGAACAGCTCACCAACATCAACACCTCATCCCCACCGTGAAGCATAGTGGAGGGAGCTTCATGATTTGGGGCTGTTTTACTGCCTCAAGGCCTGGACAACTTGCAATCATTAATGGAAGAATGAATTCAAAAGTTTATCTGGATGTTTTGCAGGAAAACCTAAGGCCGTCTGTCAGACAGTTGAAGCTAAAAGAAGGATGGATGCTCCAACAAGACAATGATCCAAAACACAGAAGTAAATCAACTTGAGAATGGTTTCAGAAGAACAAAATACATGTTCTGCAGTGGCCAAGTCAAAGTCCAGACTTGAACCACATAGAGCTGCTGTGGCGTGACCTACTGTAAATACAGCGATTCATGCCAGACATCCCAGGAATCTGACTGAACTACAGCAGTTTTGTAGAGAAGAATGGGTCAAGATTAGTCCAGATCGATGTGCCAGTCAGATCTGCAGCTACAGGAAGCGTCTGGTTAAAGTTATTGCTGCCAAAGGGAGGGCCACCGAATATTAAATGTGATGGTTCACTTACTTATTTTCCCCCCTTCTGTCATTGTATGTATACTATCCTCATTAAAATATGAAAAATAAATATTTGAGTGGTTTTAGTTAAAGCAGACCGTTTTTTTCATCTGTGTGATTTTGACAAAGATCAAATTGCATTTGATGGTGAAAACGCTCCAAACTGCTCTGTAGTAGATGCAACTCAAAGTGTGAACATTAAGTGAATTATTGATTTGGCACTATGTGGTGCAGTCTGCATCATTGTAATTGGAGTGAAAGCATCACATGGTGGACAACAGGCTTCAGGGCTACAACATCTGATTGTCATTACTTCCTTTTAATGGACAGAGTGCTGACGACGCCAAATAAGGAATGCATTGTTTTGAGCCGATGCTTGGTTATCAAAGAGGTCCTTGCAGTTCAGAGTCTTATTGACACGACTCAAAATGCGTAAATGAATTTGCTATTGAACAACAAAGAGCACCCATTCAAATGAAAAGCACATTTATAAAAGAATACTTTGATAATCAATACGGATCACGCATGTCTCTGCTATCCCGGCGCTTCATGTTCTGACACTAGTGTGTCTTGGCTGCACAGCCATTTTCGATTTCCCCGAAAGACTCATCAATGCGCCATTACCAAGTCAAATCGGGTGGTGCTGCAGAGCTTTGCAGAGAACAAGGATTGTGAGCAAAAACACATACACACACCGCAGGATTCCTTCACAACGCCTGCGAGGTAAGCCTTTACAAAGGATAACAAACAGAACTAGAAAATGCAATTTCTGGAGAAATTGTGATGGTTCGTTTATCGGGTCATTTCCTGTTATTTTAGGGCATTTTGGGTCATGGAGGTACATGACCGTCAATATCATGGACGCACATGGCTGTCAATGGTATTGACACATATTGATGTCAAAGGAATTGACATCAATTGTCCCTGTCGAATATCATTGGACTTTAAAGTGCCTATGACACCATAAAAAATCTTAAATAGCATTATTATGTGAATTAAAATAATATTTTGAGACAATTCGACTATATAAAACAAAGAGAGAAATGGGTTTTTTAATCTGCCGTTTTAGCCCCGCCTGTCATTATAGCACCCTAGTGCCTCCATCTGGGTGATGACGTCATCAGAGTAACAATTTCAGCTGATTTAGAATTAAGCCCAATGGAGGAGGAAAATTCAGAAAGTTGATCATTGTTTTTATCTCTCTCCTCCAATATTTTTACAAGATATTCTTTTTAAGTATTCTCAGTATATTTCCACAATTGCTAAATAAATTGTATGGTCAGGGCAAATAAGTCTTGTGATAAATGGAATATAAAATATTAGAACTGCATTTATTTAGTATGACAGGTACTATTACTGCATAATGGTCAAAACTGCTGACTTCTTAAACCTCCCGAACGGTATTTAATGCCACCGGAGTTAGTCCAGCTTTTGTCATTTCCCTGCCTCGCACCACTCACCCTGGTGTAGCAACAAAAGCCTGGAGCACATTGGGCTGGCGTGACGCAAAAAATGAACAAATTAATCCGCAAAATCAGCTTAACCTGCAGTCCTTCTGCATAATATAGTAATATATTGTGACGATGATTAGTCCACTGACGTCACATTCGGCTTCTTCCTCAATCCAGACTCTGGCCGGAAGTCATTCATTTTCATGGCGCGGGATTAAAAACATTGAATAAATTTATCGATCGCTTCCACAAACATCCAAGCGGTCCATTTCATTCATTCATGAGCATAAAATACAGCGTGTAATATGAAATAAACATGCTTTTTTGTATCACAGGCACTTTGACACTTAGGCACTTTCACAGGCAATGTTTTTCATCAAAAATCACAATAGTACACCAATAGAGATGTTTATGAGTGTGCCAATATCGAGTTTTGAAGGGCTGGTTTGGAAATTCATAGGCGTTATTGGAAATGTTTGTGCCATTGAAATGAATGGCAAATGGAGCCATTGGAAATAAATGGGAAATTTTGCTGATTAGAAATGAATTTTCTGGTTAATTGGGGTGAATTTTGGGCTCACCTTTTGTTGATACTGGATCATTTCTTGTTGATTTAGGGGCATTCAGGATCACTTCTTGTTGATATCGGGTCACTAGTTGTTGGTTTGGGCCAATTTGCGCTCCATTCCTATTGATTTTGGGGAATTTTGAGGTCTCCTTCTATTAATATCGGTTCACTTCCTGTTGATTTGGGGGCATTTTGGTAGCCTGTGATGGTTGATATATTGGGTCACTTGTTGATTTTGAGACATTTTGATGTCACTTCCTGTTGACAATAGGTCACTTCCTTTTGGTTTTGGGGTATTTCAGGGTCACTCCCTGTTGATTTGGGGGCATTCAGGCTCACCGTTTGTTGATATTGGGTCATCTCCTGTTGATTTAGGGGCATTCCAGGATTACTCCGTGTTGATTTGGTTGGCATTTCAGGGTGTTTCCGGTTGATAACGGGTCTGTTCCTGTTGATCACAGATCAATTCCTGTCAATGGAACCGCCACTTGGGCCTTTGGATATGAATGGGAATGTTTGTTCTTTGGAAATAGTTAAACGTTTTTGGCAAATTTTGGCAGAACTGTACATTTTTTGCTACAAAAAAAATAATAATAATACTTGCCTGGTGCGCTTCATTACTTAATTTTTTTATGTGTAAATAATTTAAGTCTAAATTGTAGGACAAGTAGCATTTTGAAATGTCACTTTTCCCCCCCTAGAAAACCCACAAATATTATAGGTGGTAGCTTTTGCATTTGATGTAAAGCTACCATCAATAAACAAACACAAAGTGTTTGAGGTCTTGAAGGTTTGTTCTTCAGGTCCGATGACATTTTACTTGTAAGCTGATGAGCAGTAAGGGAGCTCATTGGTAATGGGGATTGAAAGGCGCGCTTTAATTGTTTGTGGCATGTGAAATGAGAAACTATAATGTGTGACTAGCGGCCCCAGGAGATGGTAATCTGCTTGGCAGCTTTAAGAAGAGCGTCCGAGAAATGCATTTGCATTTCTCCCTCTGCTCGTTCTAGCCATAAACTCTCTCAGGTCACTTCGACAGTTAGCTTAACACTTAGCTTCTCACTGATGCTCTGCATGTCATGAAAAGGCTACCATCTAAGATATTATGTTGGTTTTGCCCTGCCAAAACTGTTTGTAGCAGTCCTTCTCCGAATAAGAGTGAGTCTTGACTGATGATTTGGTGTTTTTGTGTTCTCAAATCATGCAAAATATCCACAATTAGGGCTGTCCCAAACGACAATTTTTTCCCCCCGATTAGTCATCCGACAATTTTTACGATTAGTTTACTGATCTAATAATTTAAAACAATTCTTAAAAAATATATATCTAGCATTAATATTATAGTATACTACTATATACGTGTATAATTATATTATAATATTTATTCATTGCCAATCAAATTTTTCTTAAAGGGTGCCATTTTAAAGCTATTCTTAGTGTAGAATCTGAATTCTGAAGTATGTGGGATTAACTCCAGAAATCGTTATTTATATGACGTGCTTGTATTTTGAAATGTTCACCGGAAGTGCGTTCGCAAAACCGCTAACTGTAAGCTTTGCACTCCGCAAAAAAAGCACGTTTTGTCATTGCAAGTGGTGTCAGTTATAAGCCTTTTTTTTCTTCATTTTTTCGTTTGCAAATGCTGTTAACCAGCAATTTTTTTTTCATGTTTGAAGTGTCACCTTTAAACCGCAAGTTTGCATTTTGGAGAACACTGCCAATGTTTTATAGCAGGCTAAAGTAAGTTGTCTTTTTCCCCATTAGCCTCAATGTTGCAATGCTAACGTTTACAGTGTTTAATATAGATGTGTTTCCTTATATTTGTATGTCTGAACTTTAATTCTACAGCGATTTGATGACCAATAAACATCTGTGAAAAGAACTGGAGTCTCATATGCCATCAACACGCACGTATACATGCACGCATAAATGTATGCACGCACGTGGCGATAAAATGCAGCTGTGAAAATTACCACCCTCATTTTTATTTATGGTGCGATAAATGGACTTATTGCATATAGCGATAGGCTTGGCAACTTCAATAAAAAATGTTGTTTGTTAGATGGACTTACGATTTGCCAGCTTGTTGTCTACTGTCGTCTTCCGAAATTACAATTGGGTGACGGCGCTTTAGGTATTCATTCACGACCGACGTGCAGCCAAGCTTGGCATTGAAGAGTCAGGACACAACAGTGTACCCTCCTTTGTTTCGTTGAATTAAGTCAATGTTTTGGCCAATCTCGTGCGCTTTTTTGGCTTTGTGCCACTTTCCACGCTTGCATACTGAGCGTCTACGATTGTCAACTTTCCACATCAACACCGTTCAAACACCAAAATGAGCGGAATTCTCGCAGGCTTAATTTCGTATGACACCCCAAAAATGTCCGTCGCCCCCCATTTTTTAAATTTTTATTTTTTAAGAAAAAAAGTGACATTTCAAAATGCTACTTGTCCTGCAGTTTTTGTCCAAATCACATCAACAACTTCAGGATGCCCCGGAGTAGAAAAATGGTATATAGCTTTTGACAAAAACGTACAGTTTGGCCAAAATTTGGCCAAAACTTTCCGATTAATTTCCAGTGAATTAACTTTCTCATTAATTTCGGCGATTCACCACTACATCGACAGGAAGTGAGTCAATATTAACAGTAAGTGACCCCCCAAATGCCTTCAAATAAACAGGAAGTGACTACTAAATGCCTCCAAATCAACAGGAAGGGACCCATTTATTTCTAATGGCAAAATTTTCCATTTCCAATGGGCCTCTTCGCCTCGCTATTGATAGAAGGTGACCGGTGATCAACAGGAAGTAAACCAATATCAGCAGTAAGGGACCCTCTAATGCCCCCAAAACAGGGGAAAGTGACCATGAAGTGCCCCAAAATCAAAAGAAAGTGACCTAATATCAACAGGAAAGTGACCCTGAAATGCCTCAACATCAACAGGAAGTGACCCGATATATCAACCTTCAACAGGCTAACAAAATGCCCCCAGATCAGCAGGGAGTGAACCGATATCAAAAGGAAGTGACCTCAAAATGCTCCAAAATCAACAGAAACTGACCCCAAATTGGCCCAAACCAACAAAAGTGACCCGATAACAGGAAGTGACCCCAGAATCAACAGGAGGTGACCTGATGTCTCCAGAAAGTGACCCCGAAATGCCTCAAAACCAACAGTTACATATACTGTACCAACCATCGCAGCAGTGTTGTTTTTGGCAGCCATTTTAATTTTCGTCTTAGTGTTTTGGACAAAAATACTTATTAATCTGAGTCATATTTTAGTCATTTAAAAATGTTTTCGTCTAAAAACTTAGTTTTAGTCCATAAGTAAATAAAAGATTTTCTCAACAGTTTCGAATAAACATGACAGACTAGCACATATTTGTAGAATCTACAAGGGCATCACCATTTTTGTGTTGATATAACACACTTTGCAGGAAAACAGCACATTATTTGCAATTAGTTTAACTCACCTGAACGCCACGAACTGGATGCAAAAAGTTTTCCAAGAGTTTAAGAAGACACCCGCTGAGTCACCGCGCTAAATGCTAATGCTAACACGAACGTTCGTTATCGTCATCGTTGACGACAACAACACAGCATCACAGCAAAGCTACCGCCGCTATTTTTCCGGAAATATGCACTTTCTAGTTTACACTAAACTCGCAAAGAAAGGCTTGCATTTTGGTTTTGGTTTTTTATCTCGCCGCAACAGAAACAAGGCAACGAGGCCACGGTAAAGCAAGCAGCTCCACTCGAAAGGTAGAGTGAAACCTTCAGAGGAAACAGAAGTATAGAGGACATGTCCTTTCTGCTTTCTCTTGTCATCTTTTTTACAGCACCAGCACAGACAAGACTAATGAAACTCTAGGGAAGAGTTAGAAGCGGCCTCGTTTTATGTTCAGATTTTCACAAGCTCTCAGTTTGTTAATGGAAACGCTGGAGTGTTAAATACAGAGGGGTAAACAGAGAGAAGCAGAGGGAAGGGCCTGGGCCTTTTGGTTGAGAATCTCATCCCCTGTAGGAGTGGGAACTAGGGATGCAACGATACAGTTAAGTCACGGTTCGGTACAATTTTCGATACGAGGGACACGATTTTCGATTCGATTCAATTAGGCATATGCCAGTATGAGATTCTGACGGTATGATAACCTTAAGCAAAAATTTCACGGTATCACGGTATTGCAATTACAGCTCTAAAATGTGTGACTTTGAGATATCTGGGTTTAAAAAAAAAAAAAAAAGGAAAAAAAATCTTTTTTCCGTGATCAGGATTTGGATTTTTCTTGAGTGAAAAAAATAAAAAATAAAAATACATAAATAACTGAAATATTCTAAATTAAATTAAAATAAATACAGTCATTTAGGTGAGCCTAAACCCACAACCACAGTTCAACATTATTGTGATTAGAACAAAATTAATAGAATTATTTTCCATGAAAAGCATGTGTGTATGACACATTATACACACACACTCTCTTTCTCAACACAGACCACAGAGTTGCCATAAAGAAAAAAAACCCACATATTTTACCACAGCTAGACACATTAAAAATGCTGGAACTGGAGGGAAACGTTCATGACAGTGTTTATTAACCTTTAATTTTGTATAAATGTGAAATCATATTGGAGGTATTGCCTCCTCGGCAGCCACCCTCCGTAAGCATGTTTTACATGCCGGTTGGCCTTCCTCTAAGCTGCGGCCATCTGTAACTTTTCTGTAGCTGAAGTATTCCCATACCAGCGATTTCGTTTTCATCGATGGGGAAAAAGTTCAGACCTCCTCCAGCCATCGTGTATCACAGCTGAGTCACTGACACTGAGAAACAACCGGTGGGGGAGGGTTGAGCCTTACAGCTGCAAGCTAGGGATTTCTCCATGCATTTTTGGGACATGTAAAATAGCTAATGCCTTAGGGACGGTATGACAGCGGTTTTGAAACCTTGGCATTTTCATACCACGGTATACCTTGAAACTGGTAATCGCACATGCCTTGATTCAATACATTTAATGCTCTGAAACAAAAAATACAAGTGTATGTTTTTTTATTATGCTAACAAGCAAAAATAACAATGCCATCATATAAACATGCAGTATAGTGCATAATATTTATGTGCTTACTTCTTACTGATCTGAAGAAATTTTGTATAAAAGTGCTGAGAACAATCTTTACTGTTTGTAAAGTGAGGCGAGGCACACTGTTTATTGCTATTACTCTTTTAGCAGGTATGTTTACCACATGAGAAAAACATCCTATTTGTGGTTCGAGTCCATCTGTGTTACGTACTGAATTAACAGTATTTGCAGCATTATCTATAGTCACTGGTATGGATTGATTTGGCCTGCTTTCACTTTCATTCAGTCATGGCGGTTTTTAATTCATCGATGTAGTCTATGGACTACACGTCCCATGATCATTCTGGGGTCACGCAGCCAACGGCATGTTACTTGGGGGGTCTAGTGTACCACATCTAGGTTGCTGTTTGATGATATCTAGTGTGTGCGCGCAAGTGTTGTCGGGCATTAAAAAAAGTTAACAAATGCCACAGAAATTACGTCTGCTCATTATTGCACAACACCAGCATTTGACAATCGACTTTCATAAACAGGACGAGTTTGAAGTACAGCGCTCTTAATTTGTTCATCATCATCATCGTTGCTCATGTAACCGTGAGTTAGCTCTCTGTGACCCATGGTCTTAACCTGTCTTATGTCAAAGCAAGGTTATTCGTAGCAGCCAAGTCTGCAACAATATATTGGCGGACTTCGTTGGACGTATCCGTAAAGACGGTCTGTGTTGAATATATACGAGTGGGGAAAGCATATCAGCTCACCAAAAATGTTGCCAAAGAACGGATCTGTACGATATTGAAGCCGGAAAGCCGTCTCCTTAAGTTTCTGTCTTTCCTCACAAGCAATGATCCTCGTGCGCCACACCTTCCACCTTACATGTAGTTAGGGGGAAGGAGTGGAGGAGGGGGGCTGCTAGCGGAGAGTTTGTTTTTTCAAGGCAAAGCTGCGCCGGACATTTTAGCGAGAAAGATGACAAAAAAATACTTTTTGGGAGCTTTTGATTTGGATCAAATTTTTTTGCGTATTGAATCGAAGAGGGCGTATGGAACGGTTCAATATAAAACCAAGTATTGTTGCATCCTTAGTGGGAACCTCTGGGTATTTCACGATACGATACGTCACGATTTTTTATATTAGGCTCACGATAACGATGATCTCACAATGTGGCGATACAACAGTTATTTATTAGCGCTACGTGAACTTAATTTTACCTTATCCAGGTATCGCTCCTCCGCTCTCAGAGTAATTGGGGTGCCTTCGGTGTAGCTGCAGCATTGAAGACATGCTGTAGTTTTATGCAAACACTGTCTTACAGTGAATACATAAAACAGTGTTCGCCTTGGTCTCCAATAGGCATGTGCCGGTATGATATTCTGACGGTATGATAACCTTAAGCCAAAATATCACAGTATTGATATTACAAAATAAATGGAGTCCTTCAGGTGAGCCTAAACCCACAGCCACAGCTCAACATTATTACCAACAGAACAAAAATAATTGAATTATTGTCCATAGAAAGTACGTGTGTATGACTCATATCATGTTTACATTATACACACACTTTCTCAACACAAACGGTTGCCAGAGAGAAAAAAAACACTGCATGTTTTACCACCGCTAGACACACTAAACACGCTGAAGTTAACTTTCGTAGCTGGTGGGACACGTTCATGATGGTGTTTACTCACCTTTTGTATAAATGCAAAATTATTTTGAAGGTATTGCCTCCTCAGCAGCCACCCTCTGCAAACATGTTATACATGTCAGTTGGTCGTCTTCATCTAAGCCGCGGCCATCTGTCACTTTTCTTTAGCCGATGTATTCCCATACCAGCGATTTAATTTTCTTTGATGGGGGGAAAAAGTTCAGGAGTTTCACCTCCTCCAGCCATCGTGTAGCACAGCTGACTCACTGACACTGCGCAATAACCGGTGGGTGAGGGTTGAGCCTTGAAGCTGCAAGCGAGGGATTTCTCCCTGCCAAAGCTGCTAGCGACCTAAAACCAAAACAGGCATATATGAGTCTCCATGATTAGCGGCCTTGAAAAATTCAAAGTCGTTCCCTAATGAAATCCGGATGATTTTTTTATCCAAGTATAAAAAAACTTAAAATGGCTATGAAATTCTCAAATTTTACGCTAGATGCACAAAAATCACCAAATGCAGACATAATCACCTCTATTTTCAGGATCAATAGCAACATTTTCCATATCATATGTTTTTGCCCGAAAAACCTTTTTTTAAATTATTTTTATTAATATTATTATTATTATTAATGATTTTATTTATTGCAAGTTTTTAACAGCTAATAAATCACTCAATTTTCACATCTGAAACTTAATACTCAACAAAAGCAAAATTTGCATTTTTCATTTCATTCATCAATTTGCATTTGGCTAAAAATTACCTGATCATTTGAATGTAAAGTTACAGCTACTGTGTATGGATACAACACGTTGGCCATCACCAAACAAAGAGCTTTTTAATTGTAAAATTCTTGAAAATAAATGCGTACATCCCGGAATTTCTATATAGGTATGAACATAGAACAGTCTAGATTCTTGGTTAAAAGCAAAAAAACAGGCTGTTATCATTCATTTAACGTAAATATTTCGAGCTAAAGTTGCGCAAATTTTTTCCCATCTATTTTTTCACAACCTTTCATAGTGCATGCATAAAGCTATTTTATATAATAATTACCGTAATTTCCCAAATATAAGGCGCACCCGTGTATAATGCGCACCCCAAATTTACTTGCAAAATATAGGGAAAATTATTGTACCCGTTTGTAATGCGCACCCTAATTTTAGCACCAATAAATCGAAGAATACAAGAAAACAGAGCTCATGTACAGATACAGAAAAATCATTTTACTGACTGGTGAAACACAGCACAAGTATAGCATATTGGTAGTTCAAAACATTACCATAAACTGACAATATTTACTGTAATAATATGATTTGACAACTTCTCCAACTTACCAGAATCTAGGAGAAAACAAAACAGATGTGACTTTTCTTTTAAAGGCTGATGTATAACTTGCTCGTTTAATCATGATGAGTAAATGTTTCTTCCATGGATTGATACGGTAAAATGAAAGTGAGAACGTAAGTCGGAAATCCGTGAGAGCTCATCGCTGTCGACACGACAGTAACGATGGGAACTATTGTTATTTGGGTTTGAGTTTCCCGAGGGACAGATATAGTTGACTGACACAGGAATTCTGTTTGCTTACGTTTGTTATGGTCCGAGTTGCGGAGCTGCAATAAACATTGACTCAAATGAGTTCAAGAAACTAAATTCTGTGCTTTATGAAGAGTGAAAAAAGCTGAATTTAACACAGATGAAATCATTCGGCCGATTAGAGTGAAGTATTACCGAAACAAAATGGTGACGTCACGTACCATAATGGTCGGCAACAGGTCGCCGCATACGTTTCTTCAACACAACGTGGCCGTGTCAATTAAAAAAAATCAGTTTATATATATATGTAATATATATATATATTTCTGTCTCCATCCATGTACCCTTTTATAATGTGCACCATGATTTTACAAGTTGATTTTGGGGGGAAAAAAGTGCGCGTTATATTCGGGAAATTACGGTAGCTTGAATTTTCGACCAAATTACTCCTGCCTGCTTGTATTCAGTAAAACTTTCATCCTTGTTCCACCTAAATCCGGGTTTGAACGCAGCGTGTGTTTGACTTTACCACAAAAAAATAGCTTATACCTTAGGGACGTATGATGGAAAATCTTTGCGGTTTTGATCCGTGATGTTTTCATACCACTGTATACCTTGAAACCGGTAATCGGCATATGTCTACACGTGGTGTTCCTCGTAGAGCAGATTGGTATTTGGTATTGGCGTGTTGACCATAATAAAGACATAGCAAAATGGATAAATTGTCCAGACACTATTCCTTTTATCCGAACAGAAAATCATATCCATATTTAGCAGAGAAAGTATCTGAATGAATAGCACTCTCGGTGTGGAGAACATAAAAGGTAGTAGGGGAGATAAAAGCCTCGTTGGTCTAAGCACTCTGTTATTTGAAGCACATTTCTACTGCTGTTGATGGAGCTGCTAACATGATAATTCATCTCTGACTTTTTATCACTCAGCGCACGCACACACATACGCACACCCACTTAAAGTAGCTACACGCAAACAAAATTCCTCTCAAAGGAGCGGGTCAGCCCAGCTAATATAAATGTGATTCAGAGATGAAACGCTCATCATTCTGCAGTCTCACTGTGGCCGTCTAGCAGAGGAGTGGTGCTGTGAACAAAAACAAAAAAAGGGGAGAAAAAGCAAGGACTCCCTCGCTGGGGCATCGTGTCTGTGTTATCTCCCCGGCTAGTGCTGCAATTAATATTAATGTGCATTAAAGCGCACTCCAGCCTCCCTGTCGCTGTCCCTCCCCCATGCGTGCATATGTGCGAAGAGGGGAAGAAGCGAGCAATAAAGCCGACCAGATAAAAATCAAGGCAGGATATGACGGTCCTCGTGTTTGACGTCTTTGGATGTATGATGAACAGTGTTGTTTTTGACGCCCTTTTTTATTTTGTCCTTTGGACGAAAATACTTATTAGTCTTAGTCATATTTTAGTCATTCCAAAATGGATTCAAATAGCACTTGTACTCACAAACCAGATCACCAACACAAACCCACAAAATGTGAGCAGCCGAGGCTTCCAACATCATCATTGATGTTACACACCTTAACACACGCATTGCTAAGCTTTGAAATCAATTATGCTTCTTTGATGATTAGGTTAGAGTGGCGTTGTTATGGTTTGTTTTGAAAATGTTGCATTCGGTTTTATTGATTTGGGAGAATACACTGCCCTCTGTTGGCAACATTGAATATGAAATTTGAATCCAGCGGCTCCCTGTTAAGGCCAACATAACTAATGTGCCGTAATTGTCGGGCTATAAGCCGCTACTTTTTCCCCCTCACTGTGAATCCTGCGGCTTATAGTTCAGTACGGCTTATTTTTAATAGGTAAAACTTTATTTGACAGAGGCGTCATAAGATGTGAGTCATAAGCATTCATGAATTCTCATGGCAGTGTCATGTCATAATTGTGATGGTCTTATGACAGTCTTAGGATGCCACTGTCAAAAAAAGTGTTACCAAATAGCATACCTAGAAATTAATGAAACAACTGGAACAGCAACTGAAGACGTTTTGTATGTTATTTACATCTGTTACGCTGCAATGCAGGCTAGGAAACATATTGGACGACAACAGTGTTGACAACAGGTGGCAGCAGAGGTTGACTGTCTCCCCCAAGGGAGCAGTGATGGCCAAGTGAAGCTTTTTGAAGCTTTGCTGCCAATTGGTTCAAAGCTTCATGGTGTTTCATTTGGTCTAATGACAGTCTTAGAATTCCCCTGACAATTAAAGTGTTACCAAATACCATAACTAGCAATTAATGAAACAACTGAAAAAGTACCTGAAGTAATATTTAGCACCGAACATGATAATATTATAACATTATAATTTATATTTACATCTGTAGTGCTGCAATGCATGCTAGGAGACATGTTGGACGACAACAGTGTGGACAGCAGATGGCAGCAAAGGTTGACTGTTTCCCCCAAGGGAGCAGTAATGGCCAAATGAAGCTTCTTGAAACAATGAATCTTTGCAGCCAATTGGTTCAAAGCTTCATGGTGGTTCATTTGGTCATGTGACAGTCTTATGGCACCACTGTCAAATAAAGTGTTACCAAATACAATATCAAATAATGAAACAACTGGAACAATAACTGAAGAAATAATTAGCACAGAACATGAATTTTGATTTTAATTTACATCTTTAGCACTGCAATGCATGCTAGGAAGAATGTTGGACGACAACAGTGTTGACAGCAGATGGCAGCAGAGGTTGACTGTCTCCCCCATGGGAGCAGTGATGGCAAAATAAGGCTTCTTGAAGCAACGAATCATGGTGGTTATATAACAGTCGTATGATGCTGATAAAGTGTATCCGGTTAATATCTTTTGGTGTAAATATCCCATAATACAGTGAGGACAGCTGCGGCTTATAGTCCAGTGCCGCTTATCTATGAACAAATGTCGTTTTTGTGTCAAATTTGGTGGGGGTGGCTTATAGTCAGGTGCGCCTTATAGTGCGAAAATTACAGTAATCAATCAAATCGAGTAAGGATTCGATTAGGAAAAAAAACCTAATTCAATTTTTCTGCTTCAACGATTCGTTTAGAGTGACGTTGTAATGGTTTGTTTTGAAAGTGTTGCATTTAGTTTTATGGATTTGGGAGAATACATTGCCCTCTGTTGGCCACATTGAATATGACATTTGAATCCAGCTGCTCCCTGTTAAGGCCAACACAACATTATGTATTTGTAATTTAGTTTAAAGGCCTTTTTCAAACGATTTGTTAAGAGAATTGTAAAACAAAAACAAGTTAGCATTTAAGAGAGCAGACTGTTGCTATCCAAGTTTAATTTGACCTACTAAAATTACATATCAATTTATTAGACACTTAACTTCTTTCTTTTGTTTTCCTTAGATCTTCATTTGTTTCTATACCACTTGATGCTAAGCTCAGGTGTTTGAATGTATTTTCAAATGTATTTTTAAGAGCGTTCACTGCTCTTGCGAAATGAAAGTACAGTTCTTTAATGTTTGAAGAAACACTAAGGTATTTTATTTTGTATTTGCATTTAATGCTATTTTGAATGTGCAAGCTTGGCGCCAATGGATGTGCAGGTCAACATAAATGTTATTGCAAGCATACGCACTTTTTTTTGTTTACATCTAAAATTGTTCTGCGAAGCGTTAAAGGTTTGTTATCCGATTACTCGACCAATTGAAGTAATTCGTCAATAATCGGTTACTTAAATAATCGATAGCTGCAGCCCTAGTGAGGATCACTCTGTTCAAAGTAGGTATTGAGGGATCAAATCTTACTTAATTTAACTGGATCATTGATACGTTCATGATAAATGGCAATATTTTTTTTTCAATTTATTACCATCTTGAAGGGGATGAATGCCATTGTTTATCAACTCTTCCTCCGAAACCATGTCCCCTCTTTTTGGAGACTTCTCATCAGACTCGGTATAATTTACTGCATGTACTAGCTTCTATGGACTGGATGGTCTTCTCCTGGTGTTCCACACCTTTTTCTACCCCTGCCTTGTCGTTGTGATGCCATTTTTCCAATATAATTGTGATCAACATTGATTATTCCAGCAGAGAGAGGGATATAAAACTTTGTGGATGTAAGATGGCAACTTCAACTGGATATTGCCAGTCGCCTTGGGAAAACTCGTTTAGGCGTGATGCGACAGTGCTGCCATCTGGTGTTGAATTAAAGAGCTACTATTCGTCTATATACTGTACAGTGCGAGTGTATAGGGTTAAAGTTAACGATGATTGACAGGTTTGTAGCCTTGATCTGGGTAGTTCTACGATCAAAGGCACAAATGTGTTAATCATCGTTAAGCTTCGTCCCCAGGCTGTGGCAACTCATTCATTGTGTAGGTGAGAGACTGTTCTCGGCAGCGTGAGCGTCAAAACATGAGCGAATTTGTAGATTTTACTCTCCCAAGACACATTTTAGCTCGTTATCGTCTCCTCATCGTAATAAAAAAATGGTTTGACAAAAATGGTGACGAATGTGGATCTCATCCTTCCAGGTAGAAGATAGAAGTGACCACCAGTTCCCGTTTATTTAGTCGTGTTGTAATAATGCTTGACCTTTTTCCCAGTCCACAGCCTGCCTGCCCTTTAGCGCCTTAGCATCTATTTAAGTGTGTGCCTGTGTATATGCACGTACTGGAAGAGAAAGGAAGCACCTCCTTTGCAGGGAGCTTCATGGTCTGCCAACTCCTCGAGTGGATTGTATCAAATTAGTATGCATTAGGTGGTTAGTGCAAAGCATTTAATTATGCAAGATGGCACTAAACTGTCTATGTTATGATTAGCCCAACACGTTACACCCTTAATTCTTCATCCCCCCCCCCCCCCCCCCCCCTTCTGTCCGTCTCTTTGTGGGTGGGGGTGGTTATAGAGTGGTGAAGGATGTTTCCTATTCGAAGTGTCCTTTCTAAATCTTGAATTTTCTCTTAATGTGCCCTGTGTTATTTTGTATAGACAATATGGAATCAAGTCGTTTTCCTGTGTGGAGGTCCCTACCTTTTTTTTTCTCGGCCCCCTTTTGCGTTAGCCAAAATGCATAAAGCTCGGGCAGCGGTGTCAAGACAGAGTGAGAGCGAGGGAGTTAGTCTGTAGCTCCCTGGAGGAGCCCATTATACGGAAAAGATATCAAACCATGAATCATTTACACTTGTCCTCCCCTGCCTTCTTTTACCCCAGCTTTGCATTTTTCTTTGCATCTTGAATGATGATTAGATCAAAATTAGCTACAGTTTTTTGTTGTTGTTGCCATTATTCATTCTAAACATGAAACCTCCATCACAGATTTTTTTTTTAATGTCACCGATTAGTAGTGATAGGCAAATGAAGGCTGATGAAGCCTTGAACCTTTCTATCAAATTAAGTTGTTGTCAGTTAAGTAATCGATTAATCTATCAGTTCTAGGGCTGCAGTTATCGATTATTTTAGTAGTCGATTAATCGATGAACTAGTTAGTTTGAATAATCCAGGTATCGGATAAGGAAAATAAAAAGTTAAAGTACCTCAGCTGAGCCTCAAACGGTATATAAATGAGGATCTAAGTACAAAATAAGAGCAATTGGCTAACTTACATAGCACAAGTCAGCTAGCTTAAATGCTATAAAATGCTAAGGTTTTTATTTTTTTAACATTGCTGTTAACAGATGGTTCAAACACATATTCCCACAAAAAACGGCTAAATATATCTATAAACTGAATTACGAATGCATTACAAAACACTAGCTCAAATAAAAACAACAGAGAGAAGCTGGATTCAGCCATGTGAAAGAAGTTTAAATTTTGCTGCTTCGAGTATTCGTTTAAGTGGCTTTGTAATGGTTGGTTTTGAAAGTGTTTCTGTTAAGTTTTATTGATTTGGGTGGATATACTACCCTTGAGTGGCAACAGTAAATATGATATGTTTGAATCTTTTTTTCTAATCGAATTACTGGAGTTAATTGATAATTTTTTTGCAGCACTAGTTAGTTCGAGTAATCAAATTAGGAACATTTCATGCGTTGTAGAATAAATTTTAGGAGATGTAAAACAAAGGCTTGCTAAGATTGCACTTTCAAACGAGCATTAAATACATAAATATAATTCCCGAGTGTTATTTCACAAGAACAATAAATGTGTTTAAGAATAAATTAAAATACCTGAGCTTAGCCATAAACATTATAAAAATTAATAATAAATGAGGATATAAGTAGGAACAAAAGAAGATTTGGCAGATTTAGCATAGCAAAGTGTGTTAGCTTAAATTCTACAAAATGCTATGTTATTTTTACAAAGCTCTTAACAAATCGTTCGAACGCATATTCCAACAAAGAACTGCTATATATACCTCTAAACTGAGTTACAAATGCATAAACAATCATATTGGCTCAAACAAAAGTTACAATCTTATGTTGGTCTTAACAGGGAGCAGCTGGATCCCGCCATGTTAGATGAGTTATTTCATATTCCGAAAATGATACAGTAATATTTGAATCTGAAAATATCAACTTTGTAACTAAAAAAGTAACGCTTTGAACGAGAAAAAACTATTTTTTCCGTTGGTTTTTTACCCTAGATTACAATACGCCCGGCCTAGATTTAGCACCGTAGCTATGGAGGTTTTGATTTTTTTTTCTCCATTTGCATCTGTATTGTCCTTGACTAACATTGAAAAATGGATAAGAAGTGTTAAAATTGTGAGGACTGTTTCTTCAAGAACATCAAAGCTGGGGTGATATAGACTCTAATACCGTGATGTGACAATGATGTCATTGCATCGCCAGAAAATTACAAAGCTCCCCATTAGCGTACTATGTTGTCATCATTATGCTTTTTCACAGCACTTAAGAAGCCTGTTTCTGTGCTACCTGGATTGCAGTAACATGCTATGGTGACTGTTATAAATTACTCAGGTAGGCGATGGCGTCTGTCCCCATAATTGTTGGTCCTTCGTTCAACATGAGATGTCTATACACTAGATTGTGTATTCAGTTTTCTTTGTGTCATACTTTATATGACGTGCCATGTGTGACACAATGGACAATTCACATTTTTGGTACATGGAGACTTATCATATTGCATTAATTGTTTCTCCATCAATGGTGTTTTGGGATATAGCTGTGAATGAATTTCAAAAACGATGACCTTTTTTTTTTGCATAGGCTGTAGAGACCAATTACATATTTGCTCTTTAAGATTTGTTGTCATATATCAAGGCATTACAGTGCACGAAATTCTACTGAGAGCTGTGAATAGGTGAGTTTTTCCTGTTTATTTCAGTTTTTCAATTTTTTTTCCTGGTGAATTTGTGGCTGTCAACCCGTGAGTATACCTGGGGTCACAGTTTACAGTGTTAAGTATTTTGGACCAAATTTCTTTTTTCATTAAACTCCATCATGTAATACATCACTTTAAAGGGCTTTTCAAACCATTCACAGAACTGAAAACCATTTGCGGTTCAAAATTTTTCTTCCCCCAGAAAATTGAGATTTTAAGCTTTCCTATGATGTATCACACATGCATATTGGACAATTTTGAAAGTTGGCCAAATTGGGGGTCTCAGAGCGGAACTTCAAGTCACCTGGGTGTTTTCAGCCATATATGAAATAAACATATACAAGATAAAATTATAGATCGTTCCCGAAAAATAAAATGGAAACTCCACATAGAACCCGTGCTTGAGCCCTTGATTTCGGAACTGTGAGCGGACATGCTAACCACTCATTCTCCGTGCCGCCATTTTAAATTTGACTAATGTAAGGCAGTGTTCATTTGCTGTCACCTTCCCATTTCAAAAGCATTGGACGTCTACTAGTAATAAACTCCAATTTATGGTAGAAGAATGAAAAGAGCTTGTTTTTTCTGTTTATTAGTTGTTTTGTAGAATATCCACCAATGATTTCCTGATAATTGTTGCATCACCATATTGTGAGATCATCGTTATCGTGAGCCTTGTATCGCAAATCGTATCGCGAGCTACCCAAAGGTTCCCACCTCTATCACACTGGTGAAATTTTAATGCTACTGAACTGACACCATTTTAGATTGGATTGGTTGCATTTTGGAAAGACGAGGTGCACATTGTTTATTCGCAGTGTGCTGTAAGGATTGTATTGTAGTGTTTGTCTGTGTTTTGTGTGAAAGGTGGATGGGGCATGAGGGTTAATGTGGTGGAAAAGAGTGATTTAGGTCAGTGGTCGTGTCTGCATCTGTCACTCTGACAGGCTGGTGCTTTATGAGGCTGTGTGCTGTTGAATAAAAAGGAGAGACGAGTGAGGAGCAAGCTGGCGCTTTTCGAACGGAAAGAAGGCGAAACCTGACTCTGCTGTGATTTGCGCTCTCGGCGACAAGCGCGCCGTTACAGGCGGCCATTTGATATAAACCTAATCAGCTTCACCTCTTTATTGAGGATCAGCACTGTTAAAGCCTCTTCAAATCAGTGAACGTCTCCTTGCCTTCCTCCACGGGTTTATCCTTCACGCCCGTCATCTCTCCCTCTCTGCTCACTCCATTTTCAGGCAGGAGCACACTTAAGTTTCTGTGTAAACACCACAATCACTGATGAGGAAAAGGGCTGCCATCTCTGCGCGGGTCCTTGAGGAGCCATTTTGTAGTATGTGACTGAAATACGTTGCAGTGTTGCTATAGTTCCGAAGAAAAAGTCATTCGATTATTGACTGCTGATTCCTGAATTATAAAACCACTTACTTTATTTCGAAAGTATGTAACATTACCACTTTTTCACTTACTTACAATGATCGATTAATAAATTAGTCGCCTATGAATTTGATAATTGATTTTTTCCGGGAGCTATGAGCAGTCCCGTTTGGGTCCATGTTTGTGTGTAATGTGAGGCTGTGTGCGGGCCAGTGATTAGAGCAAGAGAGAAAGAATTCACTGCTACAGTCAGGTTGGGTTGCTAAATCATTAATACAGGTAGTCCCCAGGTTACAACTTAACGCGATTTCCACTTTACAATACGGGAGTTTAAGGGGGGTGGCTGAAAAGTGTCATTTTATGTAATTGACTTTCCTATATATGTCAAAGTTGTAAAGCAAGAAAACAAACAACAATGAACAAAAAAAAAGATATTTTTATCATGGGTCAAAATTATTTTTCGAACAGATCATGTGACTAGCACCTTAGACGGTCGTTTGCTTTGCATATTAAAAAAAAATAAAAAAATATTTTTCAAATGATTTTTTTTCTTTGGGGATTGAATGATTTTGACACAAACGTCGTACGTATGTGTCGTACTTGACACATACTTTTTTTCGTTTTTTTTAGCTGCGTAAACAGTACCTTATTGTACCACACAGTATATTTTTAACTTTATTAACTTGACTGCATCCCAAAACGTGCATGGTAGGCTAATCCAACACTCTAATTTGGCACCGAGTGGCTGCGCGAATGTTTGTTTGTCTCCTCGTCAGCTGTGATTGGCTGGCAACCGATTCAGGTTGTACCCTGCTTACTGCCCATAGTTAGCTGGGATTGGCTCCACCAACCCCGTGACTCTAATGAGGATATGCGGCTCAGAAAATGAATGAATGAATGTTCTGTCCTCACTAAACGTAAAGTTGTCCATCTTGACAGCAAACAAGGCAATGGTGTTTTTTGACGCTTTTTCCTTTTTTCACTTTTGACAGTTTGTAAAGCTGTACCACACATATATACACTTATGTTCAAAACGACACACATATTAACAATAAGACACCTGCCACAAAACAATTGGTGTCCAAACGTCCATCTCGTCTGATCAAAAGTTAAATTTAGTAAATTAGATAGCCTAATTTGCCTAGCAAAAGTCTGCTAGCTTAAATGCTACAAATGCTAATGTATTTACAATTTTCACAGCAAATCCCTCACACATAACTCCACAAACTGAAGCTCTAAACTTAATTACCAAAGTTAAATTTAGTAAATTAGATAGCCTAATTTGCCTAGCAAAAGTCTGCTAGCTTAAATGCTACAAATGCTAATGTATTTACCATTTTCACAGCAAATCCCTCACACATAACTCCACAAACTGAAGCTCTAAACTTAATTACCAAAGTTAAATTTAGTAAATTAGATAGCCTAATTTGCCTAGCAAAAGTCTGCTATCTTAAATGCTACAAATGCTAATGTATTTACAATTTTCACAGCAAATCCCTCACACATAACTCCACAAACTGAAGCTCTAAACTTAATTACCAATGCATACACAAACACGTGTTAGGTAATAAACTTACAGCCTTATGTGGGGCAAACGAGAGGGCAGCTGTCCTATATCCATGTCAGAGGAGTCTCCTACTCCAGTGATCCCAAACCATACCGGTCCGTTGCGCATTTGCTATCGGGCAGCAGAGAAATAATCATTTGTTAACGACCGCAATCTTGCCTCTGACTCTTCACATCAATATCCCTGTCTACTCTATAGACTAATCCGAGTAAAGCTTTGTGTAGGTCGCCATCTAGTGGTCGGCTGCAATTACTGGTGTGTTTGCACACCTATAGCTGCACAGTGCCAGTCAATGTAAACAGTAAGTTTAGCTGCTGTTGGTAGTGTGCTGCGGGCGGCGGCTTTTTTATGGGGATAAGGCCACCTGCTGAGCCAGAAGAGGAGCCTACAACCAAGTCCATTCTGCATAATATGTGGCTAAAAGCTAGCAAGCGAGGCAACAAAAACGAATGCAGTGAACGCATCATACCTCATGGGGAACCGTATTGCTAAAGCCAAGACACCTCATTATGCTTGCGACTACGGATATTTGCCATCAAGTTTTAGGAGAGACCTCTGTTAAAAAAAAAAAAGGTTGATTCAGCGTATGGAAAGTGGCATTTTCCCTGCACTTAATATTCATTTTTAGCCCCGTTGTTTTAGTTTATATTTACTGTCATTTTCTGCCACACATTGCTGGACTGTGGGGGGAAAAAAAGGACCACATTACACCGGTCCGTGCTGCAAAAAAGGTTTGGGACCACTGTCCAACTCAGTCATAGAAGCCCAGGCCACAGTGCAGCCACACCCAACTCTGCCACCAGGGGGCAGTGTATCCTTCATATTAAAACAAAATTAAATACTTTTGGACTTTTTGGATAGTTTTTTTTTATTTTTTTAATTCCGATTACGCGGAAATTCAGGTTACGTCGCAGGCTTAGGAACGGATCTCGTTCATAACCAGGGGACTACTACTGTATTCCTAAGTGTCGAGACTTGTCTTTTGTGTTGTTCGATTCAGTGTGCCTATGTCAGAGGTGAGTTAATGAAGCCAATTGTATTGTTTATATTCTTTGTTGATGAGACCTTATTACTTAGCACGTAGCGCTAAGCTAGTTAGCGAGGATGATAATCAGCGTCTTAATTGTCCGTTTGTATTGTGTTTTGGAGAAGCATATTAGCACTTGATTTTTTGTTAAATAGTAAAGTTGTCTCGTTTCTTTATATGAAGGAAAAAAACACATTCATATACTAGCTTAGTCTCCTTTCAACAAAAAACTCATTCAAACTGTAAATTGTCATGCAAGAGAGCGTGCTTTGAAATTGGATTTGAATTGTATTTATGAACACCTGTTTGATAAAGAAAAACGATTTATTACAGTTTCCCTCTTCATTCGATTCTGTTGTTTTGTTGAAAGAAATTAAATGAGTCGTTGACACATTTTATATCAGCTTAAGATGTAATTGCCATTAATGTGGACAGCAAACGGAACTCAGTTTGGCATTAAACAACACAAACCTACCGTAAATCTGAACTGCAGTAAAAATATAACCTTTAAAGTGTCATTTTTCACTGCTGTTAATTCTGCTTAATCTGAGGCATGACATTGCCCTCTGTCATGCCTTTAGCAAAACCATGTAAAAAGCACAAGGAATCGCTTGTCTTTCTTCGCTACGACAGCTGTTCTCTTCGGTAATGCGAGCTTGAACTGCTCTTAGGAGATTTTAGTCTAAGCACGGCGATGTATTCAACGGCAGTCCTGTGGCCTAATCAGCCAGAGCGCAATCATTGTCTACCGATTGCGTTCCTCTTGACCTCCCACGTGAAGGAAAACTGTAGCACCACCCCAATTACTGCAGCCGTAATGGTGATAAAGAAGGCTCAAATGAAAATGGCTGATTGACGAGGACACTGCTCATAATGGGATTTTAAAGCAAGGCAATGCTAATGGTGTTAGCGACATCTGCGGTGCAGCTGGATTCCAAACCAATGATCAGGTATTCAGTGATTTTGCCTCATCTCCATTCCTTTTGAATGTGCATCCAAGCAGCATTGTTTTCATTTTTGTCTTAGTCTTTTGGACGAAAATACTTCCTAGTCATATTTTAGTCATTTCAAAGTGTGCTAATCTTGTTTTAGTCGATGATAACTCAACATTTTTTTGTCTGTACAATTAATGAGTGTTTTAAACCATTTCGAATGAACAAGCTAATGCTAACGCAACAGCTACGCAAATGCTACGAGCTACTTTTAGTCTGTGATGATGACTCGGCAAAGACCTTACAAGGCGGAAGCAACAATACGAAAACAAGTCTTACCTCTAAGCTTTCGTTGACAAAGACTCGATTTTTTCATCTGCGTTAATTCAAAGGTTTTAGGCCAAAAATATATCAATGTTTCCAGCAATTTGGAATGAACATTGACAGACGTCTACAAAGATAACGACAACTTGGTGATGATAATAAGTAATTATACCCACCTGGACTCCACAAACTGTATGTAATAAAGTTGCCCGAGAGTTTAAGATGACGCTCGACGCTCGCTTAAACGCTACAGCGAATGCTATGCTAATGCTATGAGTTACATTTAGTGTCTGATGATCAATTATCACAGACCTTTAAAGGCTGAAGCATATTCTCTCTTGCCAATATAAAAAGGCAAATGTTACCGTTTGTTTCAAAACAAGCAAGCCTAGAGGGCAGCCTAGTTTGAAGACCATCCTAAACACAGGTGGGAGGGGATGTAGCACATGTACAATAAGGAAATGTCACAAATTGTGAACATATGATGGGAACTGACGCATTTTCATATCTTATATGTTTTACCCTCCCAAGACACGTTTTAGCTCGACATCGTCATGAAAGTTATTTGTTGACGAAATATTGTCGTTATTGTCATCGTTGATGTAAACAACTATGCATTTGTGAATGGATTGTGGATGCGTGGGCTAATTTGACTGAATTAAAAAAAATAAGTTTAAAAGTTTAAGAGGACGCTCACCACATTAAAGTTTATGCTAATGCTAACGCGAACCTTATGCTAACACCATTGTGTTGTGTTGCAACTATTAATCAATTAACTTGAGTAATTCGATTACAAAAAAGCTTCGAATCAAATGTTGCTGCTTCGAGTATTCGTTTAGGTAGAGTGGCAATGTCATGGTTTGTTTTGAAATTGTTTGCATTTAGTTTTATTGATTTGGGTGGATACACTGCCCTCAAGTGGCAACAGAGAATATGACATAACTCATTTAACATGGCTGAATCCAGCTGCTGCTTGTTAAGAGCAACATAAGATAAGTTTTTGTTTGAGGTAATATGTTTTTTTTAATGCATTCGTAATTTAGTTTATAGGTATATTTAGCAGTTTTTTTTGTTTGAATGATTTGTTGAGGGCATTGTAAAAAAAAAAAAAAAAGTTAGCATTTTATAGCATTTAAGCTAGCTTTTGTAATGCAAGTTAGACAATTTTTCATTTTTTATATCTAGATCCTCATTTATATTTTTATACAGTTTGAGGCTAAACTCAGCTATTTTTCATTTTTAAATGAAAGTGCAGCTCTGCAAAGTTTGACAAAATACTCGAGAATTTAATTTTGTATTGAAAGTGCAATCTTAGCAGGCCTTTGTGAACATATAACGGAAACTATGTCGCACTTTCATCGGTCGCATCTCGTCAGGCGAAAATTGACCGTCGTCTCGTCATGTGGCAGTCACCCGAGTAGGGCCGCAGCTATCGATTATTTTAGTAGTCGATTAATTGATAAACCATTAGTACGAATAATCGAGTACTCGGATAAGGAACATGAAAAATTGAATTACCTGAGCTGAGCCTCAAACGAAATAAAAAAATAAATCAATGAGGATCTATGTACGACAAAAGAACAATTGGCTAACTTAAATCGCAAAAGTCCGCTAGTTTAAATGCTATAAAATGCTAACTTTTTTTACAATGCTCTTAACAAATGGTTGAAACACATATTACCACAAAGGCTAAATGTACCTATAAACTAAATCACGAATGCATTAAAAAAAATCATTAGCTCAAACAAAATTTAGTTTATGTTGGTCTTAACAGGGAGCACCTGGATTCAGCCATGTGAATTGAGGCAGACTAGAAGGCAGTGTATCCACCCAAATCAATACAACTAAATGCAAACACTTTCAAAATAAACCATTATAACGTCACTTTATTTAAACGAATACTCAAAGCAGCAAAATTTAACTCGAATATTTTTTCTAATAGAATACTCGAGTTAATCGATTAATCGTTGCAGCACTACACCCAAGACACGTTTTTAGCTCATCATCATCTCGAAAAATATGTTCGTCGACCAAATGGTTTCGTTCTCGTCATCGCTGACGAAAACAAGCATCGTCCTCCTGCGCCGACCCCTTTGTTCGACTCCCGCTGCAGTGTCAAGGGGCGCGCGTGTATGTTTAACTGAGCTTTCATGCTTACGTGAGTTGCCGCTCTCACTCTGCCGCTGTTTTTCTAGTGACAGCTGTAGGATCAGAACAAAAAGCTGTCAATTTCTAAAGCGGCAGCAGCCTGCCTTATCCTCCTTTCACGCTCAGACACATCAGCACTCTCCATGAATGGTAGAATTAAGCGCTAATAGTACCGCAAATCGCGCAACGGAGCTTATTTTTAGATTATTTATCATTGCGGAAGTACATTCAAGAATGACAATTTCATTCTTGGATTTGTGACACAGAGAAGCTTTGGTGCTGAGCTATGAGGAGCTCCTTTTTGTTGTCTGACAACATTAACAGTGGCATAATTAATTGACCTTGGCAGCTTCACTGGCAGGTGCCGCTTTCGACAGGATCCGGCGCTTCCCGTTGAGCGCTCAGTTGTTTTGTTTTTTATAGACGTGCACACATCGGACACCCGTGGATACGTGCGTGGCATATTACATGCCTATGCCTGAGGGGGCGCCCACCCCAATTTGAGTCTGCCTCCTCTAAGCCTGCCCGGGCCAATACAGAGCAGGCTAGACTGCCTGCTCTTGTACTCTTCCTAGCAATTTATTAAAGGGAATACGAGCTTTTTCCCTCACGCCCCTGCGTTTTGATTTTCGGCATCTTTCGCGCTTGATGAAAAGCAGCCTTCCGCAGAACTCCACTGCATCTGTATTTACTGCGTCACTCGCCTGGCTCCTGCTGGAGGAGGAAGAGAAAATGGAGGATAGGCTGCTGCATTCATGTCTTTACATTGACGTGTTTCATCCGCAAAAGAGGGGATGGACAGGCTGTCTAGTGAAGCAGTCAATAGTTTTTTTGTTTTTGTTGCAAAGAATTACTCGGGGAAAAAAACCCCAAAACTGGGCAATGAAAGCGTAATCGCTGCTTTTGATGTTTCACTCATAGACTCCACCATCAGTTGACAAGACAGCTCCCACAGACATTGCGCCACCCCTTCTCGTAAGGGGCCGACCCAGACCAAAACCAGAGCATTCACAGTCATTCTGTCTGATTTTCAAGGCATTTACAGGTAGGCCTGTCGCGATAACAAATTTTAGTGTGCGATAATTATTCTCATAAATTATTGCGATATGCGATATTATTGCGCCCCCCCAATATTTTTTTTTAACCAATTTACAATAACACAGTGAGAATACAGTATATATTAATAGATTAAGTACACCAATTTAAATGCGATAAATATTTACTCTCAAATTCAAAAATACTCTTAAAGAAATCACAACTAAGACAATAGACCATTCCTCTTAAGTAAAAATCAACAATATTGATACCGCACAGAAACACAGAATAAATAAAATGTGTTTAAAAAAAAAAAAAAATTGCACTTAATAACTTAAGCATTTAGGCAAATGAAAACTTTTCCCGTCATAGCTTCTGCAATGGTGTTCCATAGGGATGCAACGATACAGTTAAGTCAAGGTTCGGTATGATTTTTGATACGGGGGACACGATTTTGGATCCGATTCAATACATTTAATGCTCTGTAAAAAAATAACAATTACATTTTTTGTTTCGTTTTTTTGTTGTTGTTGTTGTTTTTGTTGTTTTTTTTATGCTAACGAGCAAAAATTAAATTGCCATCATATAAACATGCATTTTAGTGCATAATATTTCTGTGCTTACTTTTTACTGATATGAAAAAAATTTATATAAAAGTGCTGAGAACAATCTTTACTGTTTGTAAAGTGAGGCAGGGCACACTGTTGATTGCTACAGCTCTCTTAGCAGCTAGGTTTACTACATGAGCAAGACATCCTATTTGTGGTCCGAATCCATCTGTGTCACGTACTGAATTAACAATATTTGCAACATTATCTATAGTCAATGGTATGGATTGATTTGGCCTTCTTAACTTCCATTCAGTCATGACAGTTTAGAATTCATCGATGTAGTATATGGACTACGTGTCCCATAATCACTCTGGGCTCACGTAGCCAATGGCATGGGACGTAGCACATCTAGTTTGCCATGTCATGATATCTAGTCTGTGGGCGCATTGAAAAAGTTAGCAAGCGCCGCTGAAGTCACTTCTGCTCATTACTACTCACAACCAGCATTTAACAATCGACTTTCATAAACAGGACGCGTTTGAAGCACAGCGCTCTTAATTTCATTCAGCTGTTCGTTGTCAAAGCGATGTTGTTCGTCGCAGCCAAGTCGGTAACAATGTTTTGGCGGACTTTGTTGTAAATATCCGGCGTTGTGCTGAAAAATAGCCGCCCCGCGTGAAATGTCACTCCTGACGGGAGTGGCCACACGTCAACAGCACCGGCGCGCCGTAGATGGTCCACAGTCACTCTGGAGCACTGACGTGGCCGGTATACGTTGAACAATAGGATATAATGGGAACGATTGGCTCCGGCGCTAGTTTTTGCCGGACCTGGAACGAAGATGCATTTTGCGCAGTTGGTAACGAGGAATCCGAACTTTTAACAGCAAGTCTGCCGCACGCGCGCGCACGCGAGGCGATAAATCGCAGCGGAAAAATTACCGCCTTCTTTTTTATATATCGCGCGATAAATGGAATTATTGCATATTGCGACAGGCTTATTTACAGGTCACTTGCTGTTTATTTTAGGGCATTTAGAGGTCATTTTCTGTTGAGTTTGAGTCACTGCCTATTCATTTGGGTGATTCCCAGGTCACTTCCTGTTCTGTAACTAAAAATAAACAGGAAGTGACCCATAAAATACCCCAAAATCAACAGGAAGTAACTTAAAATCAACGTGTAAATGACCTTAAATGGCCCCAAATTACCTCACTGCCTGGCATTGGCTGCCACTGACGGCCATAGACGTTTAATCCGTTTGAAGTGGGAGGGATGGCAATGAAAGAATGTTCATTCGCTTCCACCCTCCCAGTTCAAATGGATTGGATGACTACTATTGATACTCTTTCCGATTCATAGCAGAAGCTTATTTTTTTGTTTGTTAGTTGTTTGTAGAATATCCTAGAATGATTTCCTGACCAATGTAGCGATAATCGTTGTATCGCCATATTGTCATATCATCGTTATCGTGAGCTTTGTATTGCAAATCATTTCGTATCAGGAGGTACCAAGAGGGAACACTCCTACGCCTGATTCGCCTTTCAAAATAAAGCGTGTAAAGGAACAATTTGACGTGCCATTTCAGACTTATGCCAAATAGTGCGTAAAAAATGAGCTTGACATAGTCATTTATTTAGACTTCATATTTAGTTATACAAATTATAGACTAGAGTGGATCTTTAAATCATATTTGCAAGACTTGGCGGCTTTTATTTTGGTGAGGCGTTGTGCCACGATTTTTGATATGCAGGGGAAACCCTGTACAGTACTGTAACATTTTTGGAACTTTTGTTCAAATAAAAACAAACAAAATTTTTTTTTTTTTTTTTTTTTTTTCGGTATTGGATCCGGACTATCGGCAAATTCTTAAAATCAGGTGGCTTGGGTGAAACAATATTGGTGGGATTTGAAATTATGATGGATAATAATCATAATAATAAATGATGGAGTCTAATAAAGCTCACCCATAACAATGATAGGTTAAGGATTGTTAGTCTTTGTTTTAAAAATTGTAATCTTTCTAAAAGACTTGGAAAAACAAAAACAAAAGAGAAATCTACTACTTTTACCACAGGCATGACACCTTGATTACCTCATTGTTTCCTTGGGCTTCAATTAACTCTGCAAGGAGTTGCCCTTCTTCAGGGTCACTCACTCAATGCTGCCGACAAAAACTCATTAACCTAACCGAAGTAACATTTGTATTGATTCTACTGATGCACTGTAATTGCAGTACCTGGAATTTTCTGCAGTGGAACGTGTAAGGTCAAACCAAATCTTTCTCAGGGTCAAATATGTCCCCGTCATAAAAACTACTGCGGTAAACCGAGCCAGGCCGCAAATAGAGAAAACATAATGGCCTCTATTGATAGTTTAAACCAGTGTTTCCTAATCTTTATTGATTGAGCACATGCTAGATTTGATTTCCGGACACTCTCGTTTGTCAGTCATGGAGCTGTATTGGCCACATTCTGCTTAGCATCACAGTTCACGTCGCTAAGTATCTGAAGATTTTAGTCATTAATACAGAACACATCTACAGTTCAAGGTTTTAACATTGTAGCTTGTTCCATTTTGTGGGAACCTAGCACTTGCCTGATAGATTGTTCTATATATCCGCTAGGAATATATTCCACATTTCAATCTATTCCAGACCTGGAGTGAGGAATCTTCAAAAAAAAATATGGCTGTTGATTGGATGATGGCTGTTCTCGTCACACAGGCGAAAATATCGTTTCCCCTCAGAAAAAAGCTTTTAGTCATGTTGTTTGCTCTGGTCTGTGAAGTTGGCCCCCCACTAGATGCAAATTTATATCACAATGATGTCAGTCGTTCGTGTTATGTTTTTGCTGCTTTAATACATATAAAATATATAAGGCTGTAAGTTGTTTCAGCTAGTATATATTTGTGTATGCATTTGTAATTAAGTTTACATTACGAGAATTGTAAATACGTTAGTATTTATAGCATTTAAAATAGCGGATTTTTGTTGGTCAAATTAGGCTAATTTAATCTACTAAATTTCCATATGGATCAGACTATAAGGACGTTTGGACACAATTTTTTTTGTGTCAAGTGTTTTCTTGTCAAAATGCGTGTCGTTTTGAACATATGTACTTATTTGCTTTATAGCTTTATAGTCAAGTTAGTAAGTAAAAAGCTTCAAAAAGCACAATTGCTTTGGTTTCTGTCTGTAAAGCTGAATAACTTCACGTTTGCTCAGGAGAGAACGCGTCATATTAATAAAGTAAAAAATAAGATACTGTGTGGTACAATAAGGTACTGTTTACACAAAACACAAAAACAAAACGACTGGAGAAAAAATGGCAGACGAAACTCCGGCGTGATAAAGTCAAAATCACATAAGTCAAGTACATCGTAACTTTGGGACTACCCGTATTACTAATATTTTTTTTTTAGTTCATCCAAAGTTCCCCCAACACCCTTAACAATAGATAGAAATAAGCATGAACTTGCCAAAATGATGATGATGACGATGATATTAGTCCGCTGTCAATTTTTACGACTGGTCGACTAATAATTTTTTAAATACTAATTTAGCAATTTTGATGACGCTTATTAATTCACAAAAACATTTTGGAACACTTAAATTCTTTATTAAAGTACAACTAAACACATAAATATCAATACTCAATCACAAATAAACAATGAGCTCAAATGGTGATAGCATTAACTAGTGCAAAAGAATGGAATGTAAACAGATTCAGAACACTGACTTTGCCTTTCCAACATGATTTAAAACAATTCTTGAAAAAAAAACAAAAAAAACATTACTATTATAGTATACTACTATATATAGTAGTATTATAATAATTATAATAACTAATCATTGCCAATCAGATTTTTCATAAAGGGTGTCTTTTTAAAGCTATTCCTAGTGTAGAATCTCAGTCAAGTATGTGGAATTAACTCCAGAAATGATTATTTATATGACAAACATGACGTGCTTTTATTTTGAAATGTTCACCGGAAGTACGTTTGCTAAACCGCTAACCGTACGCTTTACACTCCGCAAAAAAAGCACCTTCTAACCGCAAGTTTGCGTTTTGGAGAAGACTGCCAATGTTTTATAGCAGGCTGGAGTAGGTTGTCTTTTTTTTCCCCATTAGCCTGAATGTAGCAATGCTAACACTTAGAGTATTTCATATTGATGTTTCCTTATTTTTTATGTCTTTTACTCTACAGCGTGTTGATGACCAATAAAAATCTGTGAAAGGAACTGGAGTCTCATGCCATCAACACGCACGCACAAATGTAAGCACACACGCTCGCAGAGATAAAAAGCAGCCATGAAAATTACAGCCCTCTTTTTTATTTACCGTGCGATAAATGGACTCATTGCATATCGCGACAGACTTAGCAACGTATATAAAACATGTCGTTAGTTGGTTAGATGGACTTACGATCTGCCAGCTTGTTGTCTCTTGTCGTCTTCCAAAATTACAACTAGGTGAGAGCGATTACGGTGTCATTCACGACTTGGCATTGAAGAGACAGCACACAACAGTGAACCCTCCTTTGTTTTGTTGAAATAAGTCAATGTTTTGTTTTGTTTCACTCTGGTGTGCTTTTTTGGTTTTGTGCCACTTTCCCCGCTTGCATACCGAGCGTCTGTGATTCTCAGCTTTCCACGCATATCTTTTTTTAACCCTCTATTAACCGTCGACGGGATGTCGTGCTTGTCAACGCACTTTCGTCATTGATGACGTCGACTACGTCAACTTGTCGGGACAGCTCTAAACTCTACATCTTGCACTATACACAAACGTCACAAAAGCCTAGTCCAGTAATCAAACCCGGAAAAACATACAGTGGGGAGAACAAGTATTTGATACACAGTCAATGGGAAAACCCATTGGCAGTGTATCAAATACTTGTTCTCCCCACTGTACATACATTACTGTTAAAACCTACATGAAAACAAATCTGAGCTTCGGCAATTTAAAAAAAAAAAAAAAAAAAAAAAAAAAAGATACATCTTTCAGCATGACTTCTAGTGTAAAAGCCATTCAATATACAATCCTGGTGCAAGCAGGTGTTGTTTCAAGAAACCAGCTGTCTGTCATGTTCGTGCACCTTCATGTTATAGCCTGTGGTGACAAGAAGACTAATGTATTCAGGGCGCCGCCACAGTCAGAAGCATTGCTTTACCTTTGCTTAATTGAGGAGAAACTCCCCTGACGCCTGCTTAGCACCGCGCCGGCTAAAGTCCAACCCTTTGGAGCCGAGGCCACCCAACCTTGACAGAGGGGGGAAAAAAAGAACAAGCCGAGACTACTCTGAGAGTGTCGGGGTGAGGAGCGATGATTTAATAATGTTGATGAGATATTACGCCAACCTTCACTCTCTCACGCGCGCTTTCCGTCATTGCTTTCTTCGGAGGCAGCCCTGACTCGTTGCCTGGAGGTGTATTCAGATGGGCCTGCTAAATATTTCACAGCTAAAGAAGTGGGAGCGCTAGAAGCAAAGAAAATCTGTGCTGAGGGTTTTGACGTGCACTGCAGAGAGAGGTTAGAGTGTGTCGTCAAGGGCAGCCAGGTCGGGCTTGTAATTGGCTGACAGCAGAATATAGCCTGGGTTTTGTGTGTCTGTGTATGTGCTAGTGTCACGTATATACTCATTGGCTGCACACTTTCCATTCATTTGAACTGGGAGGTTCCGCTTCAAAGCATCTTCTGCAGTCAATGGTGTTGAATTAATGAATTGGTGTTGTTTTGGTTTGTTGTAGCGTTAACATAGTGTTAGCATTAGCTTTAACATTTAATGTGGTGAGCGTCGTCTTAAACTCTCGAACTACTATTTTTACATCTATAGCTGGTGGCGTCCGGTTGGGTTAAATTTAGGGTTGCAGCTATCAATTGATTGATAGATTAATCAATTACCTAAATAGTTAGTTCGAATTATCAAGTAATTGGATGACGAACATTTAATGCGTTGCAGAATACATTTCACACGATGTAAAACAAATAAACAAGTGTTCATGCTTGCAATTATATTTATTTTGGCTTGCTAAGATTACACTTTCAAAAGAGCATTAATGCAAATACAAAATAAAATTCCTGAGTGTTTCTTCAAACTGTGCCGAATTGCACTTTCATACTTCACAAGAATTTTAAATGCATTTAAAATAAAATACCAGAGCTTAGCCTCAGAGGATATAAAAATAAATAAATGACGGTCTAAGTAAAACAAAAGAACAATTGGCTAACTTACAAAGCAAAAGTCTGCTAGCTTAAATGCTATAAAATGCTAACTTTTTTTTTAACAATGCCCCTAACAAATCGTTCAAACGCATATTCCCACAAAAAAAAAAAAAAAAACGCTAAATATACTTCTAAACTAAATAACGGACACACAAACAATCATATTAGCTTTTACAAAAACATACCTTATGTTGGTCTTAACAGAGAGCAGCTAGATTCAGCCTTGTTAGACGAGTTATGACATATTCACTGTTGCCACTAGAGGGCAGTGTACCCACCCAAATCAGTAAAATTAAATGCAAGCTCTTTCAAAACAAACCATTACAACGCCACTCGAATTGAACGATTCCTCAAAGCAGCAAAATTTGATTCGAAGCTTTTTTCTAATCTAGTTACGTGAGTTAATTGATTAATTGTTGTAGCACTGGCTACGATGCGCTCAACTTTTGTTCAAAATTAGCTTCTTATCACTGGTTACGATGCGGCTCGCTTTTCATTTATTCGCGCAGTTTCAAAGCCCTTTATACGGTGTGGATGGAGGCTGTTGAGAGTGCATTGTTCCACTACAGCAAAACAAGACGAGTCATTGGCTAAAGGCTGGCTTTATCCCTCCCATTGGACGCTTAGCGCCTCTTGGGCTCTATGGGCAGTGGACTGGGCTCAGCCAAACCAGACGCTCTGCTTCTCTGCATGAATATTGGATCATCTGCCTGAGGCTGAATCCCTTTTTGATTGACAGCAAATATAGCAAATCAGCGATCTTGTTTGATCAGCATTCATGTAAGGCATTTTTCAATTTTCTGCGTTGAACCGGAGACTTCCAAAATCATCCTACGGACACTTTCTTATTAAAGTTGTGAAAAATGGAGCTTTTATTTCTGTTGCTTTTTCTATTGTAGCAGCCAGTGTTTGGAGACTTGACTTCTGGCCCTCTAGCTTCTTTCCCTACCGAGTAGCCTCTCCACCGTAACAAAGCCTACCCTCATTGAAAGACGAGCGTCCGCTAGTGCTCGACAACTATTTTTATGGTCGGTTGTTAAGACATGGTTGACTTAGTAAATGTCCAAATCCTCTTTTTAGTATATATTTTCATATTTATTAAGTTTTTATTATTATTATCATAATTATTACTATTTTTTTTTTTTTGTCCTACAGTTTTTAGCGCAGTTTCAGTTTTAGGGTTTAAAACCCTAACCGTGATGGATAGGAATTATTAGAAGTTTAAAAAAAATAAATAAATAAACATTTGTAAATATGTTAGATAAAAAAAGATGATTAAAAAATGCTAATAATAATTTGGGTCCTTTGTAATAAATCAACGTGATAGTTGCACATTTTCTAGCCAAACTTGATAGTACTTGATAGTTAACATCTCATGTTTTATTTTTTATTTTATTTTATTTTTTATAAACCTCCTGATGCAGTGATGTGAACATGGTTTTGATTCAAAATGTATGCTGTTGAAATTGTTTTTTTTTTTTAATCTGGAGTATTAGTCGACTAGAACTAGATGAAGATGAACCCATTTTGAAATGAATAAAATATGACCAAACCTTTAAAGGTCTGTGCTGAGTCATCACAGGCTCCTAAAAATAACTCCGAGTGTTAGCATAGCATTCACGTTCGGGTTAGCATTAGCATTTAGCAATGTGAGCGTCTTGTCACTGCTGTTGTGTAATTCTGGTTTTGTTGTAGTGTTAGCACAGCGTTCGCGTTAGCTTTAGCATTTAGTGTGGCGAGTGCCGTTTTAAACCCTCCGGCTTTTTTTTTTTTTTTAAATACATACATAAAGTTGGTGGCATTCAGTTGGGTTTAATTAATTGAAACAAATATAGTATAGCATCACCAAACTTGATATCATCAACTAAAACTAGCTGAAGAAGAAACCCATTTTGAAATGACTAAACTATGACAAAGTAAGTGGATGAAAATTAAACAGGATGCTAAAAACAACACGGGAGCCTTGCTATACGTGTTTTGCAATTTGTGCTTGTGCACATGGATTTTAAATTGGAGTTTATCAATGATGTCAGAAAACCTTTGCATTTGCAGCTCTGGATTAAGAAGGGCTAAAGTGAGCATTGATGTTGAGTGCAACCCTGGCAAGACTGAGCATAACAACCTCGCTTCATGTCACTATCCCCTGAGGACTGCTGGGAGTTGAGTGCGATCAGGACAGGTTGGTGACAAGACACTTGCAATGTCAGGTGCGGAGAAAGAGAGACTGGCCGAAGGACGGCAGAGGAAAGAGCTTTTTGTAATTGGACAGCACACAGGAGCCATTGCCCCCGAACCCCCCGCCCGCTTATCCTCCAGCGCAGCTCCACTCACTGATAGTTATTACCCAGCCATTATCAGCTTCTCTCCCAATGCGCAGCGCTGCTTTTTATTCAAAAGGCCTCACTCATCCAAGGCCGGTGGATTTTATTTATTCTGCAGTAGCCGTCTCTTATTCATTCCACCTTGGAGTATTTTGTTTCCCCTTTTAGAGCAGTTAATCATGGCTGAATGCTTCCTTGACAGCAACATAGTCGTGTTTTAAAACACAACTTCAAGGTTCTATCACAGTAGATGCGTACGTATCAAAATCATTCTGATTGAAACAGTTTTTACTAGCTGTGGTACAGAGAAGTTGTTTTGTTTTCAAATTGTTTTGCTCTTAAAACCACCAAAATGTCATTTCTTGGTTGGATTTTAGAGTATCAATGGATGATGAATTTTATTTAAGGTCTTAAAGTGACTGCAGCAAAATCATAGCTATTACAGTATTATCCTGATTTGTTATCCCTCTGCGAGGCAGCCTGTAGTTGCTTCCAGCTGCTTTGCTTTCCTCCGGATTGTTCCGCAGTACCTCAAACTGAGATGGAGTGAGGCCATTATTATCTGGCTCTGCAACGATCCCACAGGCACTCAGCAAAATACATATGCAACTACACAAACACGCATCCACTCATGTCACGCCGCGCATAGTCCAAATGCCAACCACACACAAACGTGCTGTAACGTCAAACCTGATTGTGGTGTCGTCACATAAAAAAAAAAAAAAAAAAAAAAAAGTGGAAAAAGCTAGTCTTATATCGAGGACCAAAGCTGCCAAAATTAAAAATAAAAAATAGAAGTGAAAATGAAAACAACTACAGGTAGTCCCTGGTTTATGAACGACTTCCGTTCCTGTGCTGGCGATTTAACCCATCCGAATTTCCGCGTAAATTGGAATCTACCTTTTAAATACCTCAAAACACCCTCTAAATAAAAAAAAAAAAACTATCCAAAAACATGTATTATACAACATTACTGGACTGTACTCGCCAACATGTTGACGCCAAGTCCTAGCTAGATAGCGAGCTAAGCTCAGAAATGACAATGTCAGACGTCCGTGTGGTTTGCTGGCTTTATTCAGCTGCTCATGACACCAACACTTGCAGAATGAAACTAAAATAAAATAAAATTAAATTCATCTCATCTTCAATAACGTCAATTCAAATTTACATTTATAACTAGCTGCACACAAACGATTTGCATGTATCAGTTGGCGTCCTCACATCATCGAAAACAATCACATCAACTTGCCCCAAGTATTGCCGCACAGTGTTGCCCCACAATTGAAAACGCACAATAAACAGTACAAAAGGAGTTGTATACAGCCGTCTCCTTTGGATGCTTCACAAGCAACAAATGTGCGCGCAGGCTATCACCTCTGTCACTAGGCTGCTCTGTGTGTGGGGTGTGCGCGTCTGTGCATATGCTCGCTTGTGAAAGTACTACCTGCTCTACGCTTTCTGCGCCAAAATAAAAGCATGTATCACACAGGCATGAAAATCTCTCACCTTTCGGCGAAATTCGCCGTTTTGAAGTCAAAAAGGGCGACCTACGTGAATTGCGTAGATCCGAGGAGAAATTCTTTTTGGGAGGGGGGGGGGGTCGGGAGGTTTTATTTAATTATTATTATTATCATCATGTGATTAACTTAGTACGTAAACTGAGCACTTAAGAACACAGTCAGCAAATCCTTCTAGATGCTTCGCTGACGAGAACCAATCATCGGCCCAAGCTGCGTTCCATTATTCCAAACGCGCGCACTCCTTACGCGTGTACATGGAGTGCTCGGAGAGCCTTCGGTTGCATTGCAAAGCTGCGGGGAAAAAAAGCAGGCCTTATCCACATCGGGGCAGACCAGAGCGCAGCATACACACTTGCCTGTATTTGCCAGCAGATTGAATTTGGTGAGTAATGGTTTCAATCGTTTTCACGTTTTGCGATATAAAAAAGTTACTGCCATTCGTTGCAGCTTGCGTTGAACACTGCCAGAGCTAGCCAAATCTCCCATGAAAAAAATAGCTCCCGTTAAATTGGCGTCAAGCCTGTGTATTTAGCGGTAATATAAACGAAGAAACACACTGTTGAGTCAAATTAAGCGGCATTCTCTCGGATGGAGGGGGCGCCTCACATCGCTCCCGTCGTCCGCCGGAGACGCGTTATTTTCGGCTTGGATTTGAGCTGACGGCCGGTGTCGGCACAACAGCGGCCCGACGAGTGGTGGGAATGAGTCCTGCTTCTGAAAGCTTTTCAGAAATACAGGGTTCCCTCGTTTTTCGCGGTTAATGGGGACCAGAACCCGCCGCAATAAGTGAAAACCGCGAAGTAGCCCCCCCCCAACCCCACCCCCCCCCATTTTTTTGTGCGTGTTCAATGCATTTATTCAGATTTTACATTGGAAAAAAGATACATATACATAAGACATGTTTTTTCACTTTTTTCACCAAAGTATCATTTATAAATGGTTTTCAAGCACTTCAAAATGTAAGAATTATGATAAGTTTTAAACATGTTACTGCCCCACCGAATTATTTTTAAACAAGAATAAAGTAGTTAGAAAATGTTTGGCTTTATTAAAAGCTTCATAGTGAGTCTACTCAAACCCTCTCAGGCTTTGGTAAACGGTGATTGGCACATGTGCAAAGTTTTTCTTTTTATATATATATTTTTGTTTGAAGCAACTTATTTGATTGAATAATAAAGACACAAATGTCCTAGCCAAAATGTGGCCCAAACGCAAAACATTACTTAAATGGAAAAATTTGTTTCAATCAAGAAAAATAGTTTTCAAATGCTTTTTTTGTCTCAAATTTATTATTGCAATCAAAAACTTTTTTTTTTTTATTGAAGCTACTTTTTGGGATTAAAAGTATATACTGTATTTTGATTGAAGCAACTTTGTTTTTGATCGAAGTAACTTTGTTTTTTGATTGAATAATAAAAACACAAATCTAACTCCATCGTTATTGAGTGAGAAAGAAATTAAGAAAGCTTTAAAACTAAAAGCCACCGGGGAGTCTGTTTGTTTTTTTAAATATTTATATTTCATTACATAGACATGCGTTGTAGGGAAGGGAGATTGAGGGATAAAAAAAGGAGTTAGATGAGGCTGCTAAAGGCAGTGGATACCTCATCAGCTGGGTGAATAGCAGACCTGGTAAGAACAAGTTTGCAAGGATAGTCGGGTATTAAATCCAATTATAAACACAATTACAATGTTATTTTTCTATAAGATTTTTATGTCATTGCTTTATTAATCATTAGGTGCTAGAGTTGTTAAGTATGGCTAATAATGAAATAATAGTTTTAAGAAAACCGTGCTGTTGGTGGCTCAGTGACCCTCAGATGAACAAGTTGAGGAAGGAAGTTTTGATGCAGAGGTTGAAGGAAGAAAAGAGGCAGACTGACTGAGTCACAGCCAGAAAGTGTTGATGACAGTTTTGATTTCTATTCACTGTTGCCCCCTCCCAATTAAAGTATGTCACAGTCGCAGCCAATTATTATCTAAAGCTGGTTAAAATTTAAGTTATGTTTTAAGGTGTATTAAATACTTGTTCATGTGCCCCTTTTGATCTACGAGCACCCACCCCTCCACCGGTCTCTGCATGGCCCTGCTGAAACACAGTGTGGGTCGACAGAGCTCAATATTTTGTTGGGGTGTACAATACAGTGTACTGGAACATATTTCCTCCACACCCTTCTCACCTTTTTAACCCCTGACCCATTTAAAAAAATGTTGAGACGCCTGCGTTGTAAAGTCGAAACGCGTATGTCGGGTCCTTCATAACCCCGTGGACAACCTGTAATATGGAAGTAAATATAAGTAGTCTCCGGGTAGTCTCATTTTTGATTTATTTCTTTGTGATGCATGCTTTTATTTTGGTGCAGGAAGCGTAGAGCAGGTAGTACTAATGGCACGCGAGTAGTGCGACAAAATATCAAAATGGTGATATATCGTGATAATCTGCATCCCAAAAGGTTATCGATCTGCTCATGCTCAGAATCGAGACATCGTTTTAAAAAGGAGTCAATGTTTAAAAAAAAAAAAAAAAATCCATCATAATAGTGTCTCAGTTAACTCCATGACGGCACTCAACGCCCAATCCATTAAGACTTGGGAAGGCGAATAAGCGTTTGTTCGTTCAAAACCAGAGTATTCAGTCACTATTCACGATTTTCGGGGCATTTACAGATCCCGTCCTGTTGAGTTTGAGTCATTCCCGGGTCACTTCTTGTTTTGTAACCCAAAATCAACCGGAAGTGACTGAAAATCAATAGGTAATGACCTGAAATGGCCCAAAATGACCTCGAGCTAGTCATGACCAAATCCGATGAGTAGCCAATGCCAGCTGTCGCATTAGAAATTAGCGGTTAGTGTTAGCAGTTAGCATTTGCAGTTAATGTTGGCAGTTACCAGAAGCAATAGCGTCTAGGTTAGCAAAGCGATAGTCGTTAGCATCAATGTAGCATTAGCATTTACATAACCAACCACTAGGCGATTTTTAAATCTAATTTCTTATTTTTGTATTCATGGTCGTTTTTATTTCCACATTTATTTATCTATAATTTTGGCAGGTCCTCCTCCATACAAATGCGACCACACACATACGTGCTGTAACGTTTAACTTGATGCTGTCATCACATGAAGAAAAAAAAAAAAAAAAATTAAGCTAGTCATGATGCCAGGGTCAGAGTTGACTTCAAATTACAGCTGGTGCCCCCATCAAAGCCTGTGATGGATCTCTATACACCCCCATTTACAGCACCCTAGCCAGCAAACACAGCTATTTTGTAGCACCTGAAGCACCCCCATCTTCTCCTCTTCTCTGCGTATGAGCAATAGATGAGGTGGCGCCATTAAGTGAATTTGCTGTTATTTCCCCTGGCTCTTAGCTGAAGATGTCAAACCTCCACCAGCGAGGCAGCCAAGGATGACAGGCGGCACACTCTCACGCGATCCGCTTTTATTCTTCTGCGTAATTCATCAATTTGCTTGGGCGAGCGGTAAATGGCCCCTGGTCTCATCAGAGACAAAGAGAAAAATATTAGGTTGCTTCCAATGTAATTACAATGATTTTTAAGCCTTATATTCACATTCTTTCGACCAATTATGTCGGAGGGTTCATGACTTTATATAGTTTAGCTGGCTGCACTTGATCAATGAGGCAACAACAAAGTAAACGCGTGGAATAAGCAAGTTGTCTAAAAACATTTTCCTTCTTAACAGAGCTAAGCTTAGCTTACCCTAAGATGTAAAAAAATGGGGGATCAAATATATACTGTTGTATGTATACATGTGTTTTAAAATACTTAATAGTTTAGTCATATTTTAGTCATTTCGAATTGCATTCATCCTCATTCCTTAAAGATATTGAAGGAAAATCTAGTGTCCAAGCTTGTGCGCTGTGTTCATAGTAAAGATCGACCTATATATCGGCCGGTTGAAAAATGGATTTTTTTGAAGATCGGCCATCGACCAAGATATAGCCGATGTTATAGGATCATTTTAAAGCCAATATATTTGTTGGCTATTAAATCGGGCCGTTTATGGAATTTTCTCCCAAGATCGGCCAATATTTGCCAATACGTAGCCTACAAAATAGGATAACTTTTATGTTCATGATTTGGGTGATCTTTGTTCATTACAAGCATGAAAATCTCTCACCTTCCAGCCAAATTCGCCGTTTTGAAGTCAAAAAGGGTAAATTGTGTAGGATATTTGGGGGGGGGTTCGGGAGATTTTGTAAAATGTTGGACGCTTGGTACGCAAGCGGGGAAAGTGGCACACAGCCAAAAATGCGCACCCGAGTTGTGTCCAGTCTCTTAAATGCCAAGCTTGGCTGCAAGTCGGCCGTGAATGAACACCTAAAGCGCCGTCACCCAGTGGTAATTTTGGAAGACGACAGGAGACTGTTACTAGCTGGCAGATCATAAATCCATCTCACTAACTAACGACATGCTTTATTGAAGTTGCTAAGCCTGTCGCGATATGCAATGAGTCCATTTATCGCACGGTAAATAAAAATGAGGGCGGTAATTTTCACGGATGCGTTTTATTGTCTCGTGCATGCGTATACACGTGCGTGTTGATGGCATATGAGACTCCAGTTCCTTACACAGATGATTATTGGTCATCAGCACACCGTAGAATTAAAGTTCAGACATACAAAATAAGGAAACACATCTATATTGAACACTGTAAACTAGAGCTGTCAAAATTATCGCGTTAACGGGCGGTAATTAATTTTTTAAATTAATCACGTTAAAATATTTGACACAATTAACGCACAGGCCCCCGCTCAAACAGTTAGTCCACTTGTTACTTGTGTTTTTTGGAGTTTTGTCGCCCTCTGCTGGCGCTTGGGTGCGACTGATTTTATGGGCCCAAGCACCCATGAGCATTGTGTAATTATTGACATCAACAATTGCGGGCTACTAGTTTATTTTTTGATTGAAAATTTTACAAATTTTATTAAAACGAAAACATTAAGAGGGGTTTTATTATAAAAATTCTATAACTTGTACTAACATTTATCTTTTAAGAACTACAAGTCTTTCTATCCATGGATCGCTTTAACAGAATGTTAATAATGTTAATGCCATCTTGTTGATTTATTGTTATAATAAACACATACAGTACATATATACCGTATGTTGAATGTATATATCCATCTTGTGTCTTATCTTTCCATTCCAACTATAATTTACAGAAAAATATGGCATATTTTACAGATGGTTTTTGAATTGCGATTAATTACGATTAATTAATTTTCAAGATGTAATTAACAAGATTAAAATCAAACATTAAAAATAGCTGGATAAACTGTTGATGAAAAAAAGACATCATAGCATTCTGCTATTTTAAGCTAGCTTTGTTAAATGTCCCTCATTCCCGTAATGCACAGCTTTCATGAGAATCACTGACGGCTATGGCATTGAATGAACATTCCATTCCACTTCAAACGGCTTAGGCTAGCGATAAAATCACAGCAGAAGGAAGAAAATAACTTGACGTCCAATACGTTTGAAGTGGGAGGGATGGCAGAGAATCAACGAAGTGACGAAGTGAAATAGAATATCCTAGATTTATATCCTGACCCGTGTATCAATAATTGTTGTATCGCCATATTGTGCGATAGTTAATGAAGCATAATTTACGGGCATCTCTGAACTCCAGTTTAGTCCAGTTGAATTTCCCCAATAATTCAATATGCCGTGTAAACATATTGACTGTCTGAGGCTACAATGTGCCAAAATCAATGGTCTGAAAATGTAGGGGTCTATTACTGTATTGAACTATTTTACATAGTCACTGTTTTAAGATAGAGTGCATCACATCTATTCTATATCTCTTGACGGCGCCAGGCTCAGTCAAAATGGATTAGACGCAAGGATGTAGGTTTGCATAGGGACGGTCGGGACATAACACTACCAACTTTTCAGGATGCACAAATTGTCCCCACCAACCTTTAAGCAAATTTATTTGCTTTTATAATGAGTTAAGTTATATAAGTCATTTGGATTGTGTTCCCATATAGACAATAGAATTGACCCTACAATTATTAAGTGAATTATATTCATTATGTTCAGACTTACATTTACCCCTTTTCACTTGCTAAATGTGTTTTTACCTCCTCAAACACACGTTTGATTGGCTGATGACTTACTTCACCCCCCTCCCGCCGCACACATGCACACAGTCCTGACAGAAAAACAAGTCGAAATCATGCTGCCTCCTCCGCCCCCTTCGAGGAGGAGGGATATTAGATTTTTTTTTCTTTTTCTGGCCAGCAGCAGCCACTTTAAGAAATCTAAAAATACATTAATGTTGTGGAGGTGGGAAACACGTCGCTAATTTTGTTCCTGAAAGTCTGACTTACATTAGAGTTAGCGTAACATTAAACTGTGTGAACTTGCTAACCTGCAAAACCCCAGTAGGAAGCTGTTTAGATGATCTAAATCTTAATTGCGTGACATTCTTATTATACGTGTGGTTAGTCAGCCTGCATTGTAGTTGTGTTTGGGTCGTTTCACTATTTGATGTGCTGCACCCTACCCCACATCACTGGTGTTTAGGATGCCCTTCAAGCTAGGTTGCGCTCCAAGCTTGCTTGTTTTGAAACACGTGGTAAGATTTGTTTTCTAATCTTGGCAAAAAAGAATATGCAATTTTGCTTTAGCCCTAAATGGTCTCTGCTGAGTGATCGTCACACACTAAATGTGACTCGTAGCATTAGCATTTAGCGTTCATGTTAGCATATAGCGTGTTGAGCGTCGTCTTTAACTCTGGGACAAGGTTTTTGTTTGTTTGTTTGTTTTTACATTAAGTTCATGGTGTCCAGGTGGGCTTAATTAATTGAAATAAATAATAGTTTTCCTGCGGGGTGTGTATTATCATCACTAATACACACATTTTTAAATGACTAAAATATGACAAAGACTAATGGTAAATGGTAAATGGTGTTATACTTATATAGTATTTTAGTCCAAGAGACTAAGACGGAAATTAAAAGGGCTGCCCAAAACAACACGATATATGGGTGATTATTATTAAAGCTATGCTTTACGGTAATAAAGGACATTTACCAAAGGTATCTTAAAATAGCAGAATGCTCTGATGACTCAGTCATTTTTTTCACCATTAACAGTTTGCGCTTCAGACATACTTAAGACATACTTTAGCTTAGCTTCATGAGAATCACAGAACATACCTCATGTATTCTACAAAAGCACATCTCCTCATAAAAATAAGTGTGAATGTTCCAAACACAATTGTAATAAAAAATTGTACCGAGTTCCAAATTACCGTTACACCTGTTTTAACACTACTGCCAATAACCTCATTGTCTTGGTTTTAAGCGAGACACGCCGCTATAGTGTCATTTTTGTGTTTGTCTAACCATATTAACGTGCAGCGAGGGTTGCCACTCGCACACTGTGCTGCGCCAGTGTGCTTGTGTTAAATATGCATGCTTGAAGAACTGAAGACAAAACATTGCGGCGGAGACGGGCGGAGGGAAGAATATCCATATCGTAATAACATCACAGCACATTAGCTTCAGCCGCATGCGGCGAGATTTGATTTTGAATAATGCACTCTGATTTATGCGATCGGGGAAAATCATGTTTGACATTTTTATGTGTTGGGAGGAATCTGTAAAGAGAGTTTAATGAGGTTATTACAATAAATGAGCATACAAAACCGCGGCCGATGCAACAGTAAGACGTGGAATCAATAAATTCATAATCACTGGTCTATTTTTATAGAAATGTAGCAGTTTCATTTGACTGTTTAACGCAGACGTGTTTACGCTAGGGGTGGGAACCTCTGGTTACCTTACGATACAACAATTATCCCTACATGAGTCAGGAAATCATGTTAGGATATTTAACAACAACAACTAATAGACAGGAAAAACAAAAGCAAAAGCTAAAGTAGGCACAATTCTAATGGAAGATTTTGGTAGTAACCTGTTGGTTCCATTTTTTGTTTTCTAAACAGTGACACATTTTTAAAACAATCTAGTAATTCTTGGTGTGAGCATTTGGGCTGCAGCTATCGATTATTTTCTAGTAATTGGTTAACTAGTTCGCATAATCGAGTAATCGGATTTGGAACATTTGATGCGTTGCGGAATCAATTTTAGGAGATGAAAAACAACGCCTTGCTAAGATTGTACTTTCAAAAGAGCATTAAATACAAATACAAAATAAAATTCCTGATTGTTTCTTCAAACTATGCACGATTGCACGTTCATTTAAAAATAAATTAAAATACCTGAGCTTAGCCTCAAAAGGTATTAAAAATAAATGAGGTTCTAAGTACAACAAAAGAACAATTGGCTAACTTGCAGAGCAAAGGTCCGCTAGCTGAAATGCTAAAAAAAAATGCTTATTTTTACAATGCTCATAACAAACGGTTCAAACACACACACAAAAAAACTGCTAATTATACGTATAAACTAAATGACGAAAATATAAAGCCGTAAACAAATATTATTGGCTCAAAAAAACGTACCTTGTTTGTCTTAACAGAGAACAGCTGGATTCAGCAATGTTAAATGAGTTGTCATGTTCACTGCTGCCACTAGACCGCAGTGTATCCACCCAAATCAATAAAACTAAATACAAATACTTTCAAAAGAAATCATGACAACGCCACTCTAATTAAATGAATCCTCGAAGCTGCAAAATTTGATTCAAAGCTTTTTTCTAACAGAGTTAATTGATTTAGCGTTACAGCACTAGTGAGCATATCGATAAGCTTTTAGGCTACAAAGAATCGCGATAAATCACCTTTTCGATATATTGTCAAACCCCCAATGACTAGTATATTTGTATAGAAAATGACACATTTCATTGAAATGTTTAACGTAGATGCATCAACACACTCAGTAAGTTTTACAAAACATGCCACATACCAAAATCCATTTTGACACATACCCCCCAAAAATGGCACATGCCAAAAACCCATTTTGCCATATACCATAAAAAATCAAACCTGGCAAAAAAAAAAATGCCACATGTCAAAATCCATTTTGCCACATACCCAAAAAAAAATTGCACGTGCCAAAATTCATTTTGCCATATACACAAAAAAAGCCACATGCCACATGCCAAAATCCATTTTGCTACATACCCCCCTCAAAAATGGCACATGCCAAAACCCATGTTGCCATATACCATAAAAAATGCCACATGGCAAAAAAATGCCACGTCAAAATCCATTTTGCCACATACCAAAAAAAAAAAAAGCCACATGCCAAAATACTTTTTGCCACATGTCAAAAAAAGCCACATGTCAAAATCCATTTAGCCACATACAAAAAAAAAATTGCCACATGGCAGAAGAAATGCCACACGCCAAAATCCATTTGGCCACATGGCAAAAAAAAAACACCACATGCCGAAATCCATTTTACCACGTACCAAAAAAAAAGGCCACATACCAAAATCCATTTTGACACATGGCAAAAATAAAGGCCAAATGCCAAAATCCATTTTGCCACATACCAAAAAAAATTGCACATGCCAAAATTCATTTCGCCATATACACAAAAAAAAAAGCCACATGCCATATGCCAAAATCCATTTTGATACATACCCCCCAAAAATGGCACATGCCAAAACCCATTTTGCCATATACCATAAAAAATGCCACATGGCAAAATCCATTTTGCCACATACCAAAAAAATACCACATGGCAAAAAAAATGCCACATGCCAAAATCCATTTTGGCACATACCAAAAAAAAAAAAAAAGCCACATGCCAAAATACTTTTTGCCACATGTCAAAAAAAGCCACATGTCAAAATCCATTTTGCCACATACAAAAAAAAAATTCCACATGGCAAAAGAAATGCCACACGCCAAAATCCATTTTGCCACATGGCAAAAAAAAAAACACCACATGCCGAAATCCATTTTGCCACATACCAAAAAAAAAAAAAATGCCACATGCCAAAATCCATTTTGACACATGGCAAAAATAAATGCCACATGCCAAAATCCATTTTGCCACAAAAACAAAAAAAATTGCACATGCCAAAATTCATTTCGCCATATACACAAAAAAAAGCCACATGCCACATGCCAAAATCCATTTTGCTACATACCCCCCATAAATGGCACATGCCAAAACCCATTTTGCCATATACCATAAAAAATGCCACATGGCAAAAAAATGCCACATGTCAAAATCCATTTTGCCACATACCAAAAAAATACCACATGGCAAAAAAATGCCACATGCCAAAATCCATTTTGGCACATACCAGAAAAAATGCCACATGCCAAAATACTTTTTGCCACATGTCAAAAAAAGCCACATGTCAAAATCCATTTTGCCACATACCAAAAAAAAATTGCACATGCCAAAATTCATTTCGCCATATACACAAAAAAAAAGCCACATGCCACATGCCAAAATCCATTTTGCTACATACCCCCCATAAATGGCACATGCCAAAATCCATTTTGCCATATACCATAAAAAATGCCAAATGGCAAAAAAATGCCACATGTCAAAATCCATTTTGCCACATACCAAAAAAATACCACACGGCAAAAAAATGCCACATGCCAAAATCCATTTTGGCACATACCAAAAAAAATGCCACATGCCAAAATACTTTTTGCCACATGTCAAAAAAAAACACATGTCAAAATCCATTTTGCCACATACAAAAAAAAAAAAAAAAAGCCACATGGCAAAAGAAATGCCAGACGCCAAAATCCATTTTGCCACATGGCAAAAAAACACCACATGCCAAAATCCATTTTGCCACATACCAAAAAAAAAAAGCCACATGCCAAAATCCATTTTGACACATGGCAAAAATAAATCCCACATGCCAAAATCCATTTCGCCACATACCAAAAAATGCCACATGTCAAAATCCATTTTGCCACATGGCAAAAAAAGGCCACATGCCAAAATCCATTTCGCCACATCTCACAAAATATGCCACATGACATAAAAATGCCACTTGCCAAAATCCATTTTGCCACGTACCAAAAAAAAAGATAGCACATGCCGAAATCCATTTCGCCATATACCAAAAAAAAAAAAAAAAAAACACACATGGGAAAAAAATGCCACATGCCAAAATCCATTTTGCCACATGGCAAAAAAATTGCCACATGGCAAAATCCATTTTGCCACATACCAATTACCACTTTTCGTTCTCGCTGTCTCTCATTAATCATGTCCCTACAGAGGACGTTTCAAACTGAAAATTATTTTGCTAGCACGCACATTGGCAACACGGATTTGCAGGTGACTAAGTTATTGTTGTCTGCTATGGATGGTAATTAACCTCTTGTATTTTTTAAACAGAAACCATCGATAAAAATGCAAATCAATAGCGGGACCGGGGGCGAGGGCTCGATAAAGGCTGTCGCAGAGGATTGCATTATATTTAACAGACATTACATTATGTCCACCTCCTCGGGCTGCAATCATTAGCCCCCCATCTATTTCTCAATCGTGACTGTCATTTGAGAGCAGGCTGATTGTGTTAGAAGGTAGCTTTGATTGCGATGATGAGTGCACTGCTGCTGATGAAAAGAAAATGGGCCATCTTAAGAGTGAAGGGGGGTTGGGTAAGGGGGCGGATATGCTGTCAATGACAGCCAATGGTGATGTAAGGCTCAAACACACCGCGTTATTTCCAAATGTACCATCATTGAATTCATCTGTCGTCCAACTGTAGCAATGTCAAATTAGCATGTGAAGCAGGGCTGCAACTATCTATTATTTAAGTAATCGATTGGATAAATTAGTTCGATTAATTGAGTCATCGGATAACAAACATTTAATGCGATGCAGAATGATTTTAGAAGATGTAAAACAGTAACAAGTGTGTACGCTTGCATTAACATCTAAGTTGACTTGATTGCATGTTCAAAAGAGCATTAAATGTGAATACAAAATAAAATAAATATAATAAAAAAGTAAATTAAAATACCTGCGCTTGGCCTAGCAATGGTCTAAAAAATCTAAGTAAAACAAAAGAGCAAAAAAGTTTAAATTTCTAATTAGTTAAATCGATATGTAATTTTAGTCGATTGTAATAAATTTGCATAGCAAAAGTGTGCTAGCTTAAATGCTATAAAATGAAAAACTTACAATTTTTTTTTTTTTTTTTTTACAAATACATATTCCCACAACAAAGTCTAAATATGCTTCTAACCTAAATTACAAATGCATAAGCAATTGTATTGGCTCAAACAAAAACTCAAAGCCTTATGTTGGCATGAACAGGGAGCAGCTGCATTCAGCCTAGACAAGTTCTGTCATATTCACTTTTGCCACCAGAGGGCAGTGTACCCCCCTAAATAAAACTAAATGCAACTCTTTCAAAACAAACCATAACAATGCCCCTCTAATCAAATGAATCATCGAAGCAACAAAATTAATTCGAAGCCTTTGTTCAAATCGAATTAATCGTTTAAGAACTCATATGAAGCAAATATTAATGAGGCTGAGCTAACTAACCACAATCCTTACTTGTGTAGGCAATAAGGGTTTAATGGTTTACCTGAATGGGTTCGGTTTGGTTCACTTGGTTACCGTTTTGATTTTGTTTCAAGCATTTTTATTCCTCATAAATGTATCATTCGCGCGAGCTAAGAAATTCTTGGGAACCGCAATACTTGTATGAAATGTTTGAGCAGTTAATCACTGCATGAAAACAAGACGCTCTAACATTCCAATTGGGAAATGCAGAGAACACAACAGAAAGCGCCGCGAGAGCTTTGATTTCGACGGTCCTCAGCGGCTATTCAAATCCTCCAGGCAACATGATGCCACTTACCTCCGTACACAAAGACACATTTGGCTAAATCGTAACTATTGGCCTGGAATAGCGTGACACGGGAGCCAGCTTGAGTGACTGAGAAATGAACCTTGTTATGCGTCCCGACAACGGGGCAAATAAAAACATGACTCTCACTTACTGGCCGCCTGCGACCACAGGCCTATACATCAGCATTAGAAAAGGGTTTCGGCAGCCTCAAGGTCAGCTCAATTTCCTCCCGCTGTTATGAAGTATCAGAATCGCAGCAAGAGAGGGCAGCCACACACATACGTGTAAGGAAATGATTTAGGAGGAAGCAGAGGGGTGATTTGTACTACTAAAAGAGCTTCTGTGACCAATAGGGGCGGGGACGTCTGAGTAACTCATGATACGATACGATTTGCGATACAAGGCTCACGATAACAATAAGTGTATGGTCAAAAATTACAACCACACGTTTTTCTGCCATTCAAAATGAATGGAAAATTTGGACGTTCCGTCAATGGCATAGCCTGACTCAGGTACCAGTTGAATGTCTATGCGCTGTAATAGTAAGTGTATGCATTCAAAAATCACAGCCACACGTTTTTCTGCCCTTTAAAATGAATGGAAAATTTGGACGTGCATGGCCGTCAATGGCATGGACGTGCATGACCTGCAAAATGCCATATACCAAAAAAAAAAAGGCCACATGCCAAAATACATTTTGCCACAAGGCAAAAAAACGCCACATGCCAAAATACATTTTGCCACATACCCCAAAAAATGCCACATGCAAAAATACATTTTGCCACATACCAAAAAAGCCACATGGCAAAAACATTGCCACATGTCAAAATACATTTTGCCACACACCCAAAAAAAGCCACGTGGCAAAAAAAAAGTCATGTCATGTGCCAAAATACATTTTGCCACATACACCCCCCCCAAAAAAAAAACATGCCAAATGGCAAAATAAAATTTGCCACATACCCCAAAAAAGCGCCACATGCCAAAGTACATTTAGCTACATACCCCAAAAAATGCCACATGGCAAAAAAAAAGTCACATGCCAAAATACATTTTGCAACAAACCCCCCCACCAAAAAAATCCCATATGCCAAAAAAAATGCCACATTCCAAAATACATTCTGCCACATAGCAAAAAAATGCCACATGGCAAAATACATTTTGCCAGATCCCCCCCCCCCTCCCCAAAATGCCATATGGAAAAAAATGCCAGATGGCAAAATACATTTAGCTACATACCCAAAAAAATGGCACTTGGCAAAAAAAAATAAGACGTGCCAAAATATATTTTGACCCCCCCCCAAAATGCCATATGGCAAAAAAATGCCACATGCCAAAATACATTTTGCCACATGGGAAAAAATGCAACATGGCAAAATACATTAAGCTACATACCCAAAAAATGCCACATGACAAAAAATTCACACGCCAAAATACATTTTGCCACATACCCCCCCAAAATGCCATTGGGCAAAAAAATGCCACATGCCAAAATACATTTTGCCACATGGCAAAATACATTTTGCCAAATGGCAAAAAAATGCCACATGGCAAAATACATTTTGCCACCCCCCCCCCCCTCCCCCCCCAAAAAAAGACATATGGCAAAAAAATGCCACTTGCATAAATACATTTTGCCACATACCAAATACCACTTTTCGTTCTCGCTGTCTCTCCAAAATGAATTGAATGTCTAGCGCCGTCAGTGGCAGCCAGTGAGCTGACGTAGACACAAATCTAATGGAGGATTTTGTTAGCAACCTATTGGTTCCTTTTTTTTTCACCCCCAAACAGTGACACCTTTTTAAAACAATATATCGATTCTTGGCGGGAGCGTATCGATAAGCTTTCGGGCTACAAAGTTTCGCGTTACATTGATCCCTCGCTAATTCGCGCTTCTGGAAAGCAGGGAAAATTTCAGCGTGCCTCCTGGTGCCAAGGTTTGATGGTCACCAGGTGCATCCTCACTTGGATGGCTGAGCAGAGACATCTGTTTGATGGCATTAAAAACACCGGAGCCCTGCCATAACTACAGATTAAATGCCAGCAAATCTGAGGATTAGAACCGCGGATGAATAGCTTGCATTGATTTTGCAACCCTTTCAGGCACACTCGGATTTCTGCCATGACAGACATTGTGGCCATTAAACACTACGTGGTAGCAGTGGGAATCTCTGAGTATCATCTCTTGATACAATTTGCGATATCAGGCTGAACGATGATCTCAAGATATGACGATACAACAATTATCGTTACATAGGTCCAGAACGAATTCTAGGATATTCATCTAATAACATAACATCTAATAAATAGAAAAACAAACTTTTTTCATCCTTCTGCTGTAAATAGGAATGAGTTTATCACTGGTAGACGTCCAATCCGTTTGAAGTGGAAGGAATGGCAACAAATTTCGTTTATTCGCTGCCACCCTACCAGTCTATGGCAGTCAATGGCAACCATAATATGTCAGAGTATGTTGTATGTTTTTTTATTTTATTATTATTATTTTTTTTAAATCAAATGATTATTATATCGTGGCATATTGGTATCGTGTCATTTTTCCCATATCGTACACTGGTAATCCACACCATGTTAAGTCCTCCAAAATGGCATTGAAATAGCACTATAGAGAGCGTCAGGCATCTAATGAAAAATATTTCTTCATTCTTTCATCATATGCCAGTCGTTTTTTTCCCCAAATAATCATCAGTAATTCTCAAACTCGGAAATTGCTCGACTTGATTGAGTCCCGTGCCCATCCTAAGTTGGTGTCCATAATTAGCGCAGTGTTTACTTGTAATCTTTGCAGTATAACAGTACAATTTATTCTCTGGGTGTGTGCTGCTAAGAGAAGAATGATCATCTTCATTCTCAGGCATACTTGCTCATTTAAAAGTAAGGACCGTTTCAAGAGACGTTGCATCAGAATTGGAGCATGGAGAATATCAAACAGTAGCGTTTTGCACTTGTAAAAATCGAGGGCTTTCAGCCTTGTTTTCTTCAAGCGTAGCAATCAATAAATAATTGGATAAGATGAGCCCGGCCTCATACCTTCCTTAACACTACGGATAAAAAGTCGGGCTTGAAATTGCTAATACAATGGTACTTCCAGATATAAGAGCTTTGCTACTTGGAAAAATTCATTTTATGAAACGTTTTTTGACACTTTTTGCTGTACATACTATGATAAATTGTTCAGCTTACAAAAGATAACACGTACTATAGAAGATACGTAATTCCTGATAGCTGAAAATGTGAAATGTCGCGCTGTAAACGCGCCTGTACCGTCCTCACTAAGACGTCTGTGCTCTAAGCTAAAGAGCGAGCTAAACGCTGAAAAGTGTTTTGTTGCCTTTTTTGAGCTGTTCCCGACATCGACGCTTCGACTAAAAATGAACATGAAATAAATCAGTCTCGTATTTAATGACATTATCACAGCAAGGTAAATCCACGATCATAGTTAGCTGCTAATACAGCATTAACATCCATACAAACAGTTAGCATACATTCGCTAGCGTCCAAAACAACTACATCACTCTCTTTACGTGTCTGATGACGTGTAAGTGAGTTTCTAATAGGCAAAATTTCCTATTGATTTCCAATTATTGGTGCGATATTCCAACCACGCACCTTGAAGCCAGGCAAACGATGAGTCTTGACGCAGGAGACGATGACAGGACGACTTTTGTCTTTGAAACCTTGTAATGATGCTGTAATCTGCTATTGAGCTGCTGTTGGTGGTCAAAAAACTGTCTCGCTTCCACATCGGCTGACAGATGTCTTGGAAGCATGCTCCTTTGAACTGCTTACTTGAAAGAATGTTTCTTCCGCCCTATGACTAATCATGTGACATTAGTTCAGTTTTCTCCTACACCAATGGACCTATTTGCTATTCATTTCAAAGGGAAGTGACACTGAAATTTCACCAAATCAACAGGAAGTGACCCAATCTGAACAGCAAGTGACCCTGGAATGCCTCAGAATCAACATCTAGTGATCCTGGAATGCCTCAGAATCAACATCTAGTGACCCTGGAATGACTCAAAATCAATAGAAAGTGACCCAATATGACTAGGAAGTAAACCCAAAATGCCTCAAAATAAACAGGAAGTGACCTAATATTGATAGGAAGTCCAAGATGCCTTAAAATCAACAGGAAGTGACCCTGAAATGCCTTAAAATCAACAGGAAGTAACTGAAGGAATTCAGCCCACCAGCCGAGCCGCCGGGACAGCGACAGCTGAACCAGAAGGCGTCCCGCTGGCGCCGCTCCAGCAAGTCGGTCGTAAAGGGCCAAACACTGCACGTCCACTCCGGTGTTAACCCCTTGTACTGACTCCATTTGAACGGTTTGAAGAAGGCTCACTGAAAAAAGGTTGACAAATTATTCGTCGACTATGGTCAAAAAACAAGGCAAAACAGACGACGGAGAGGCAATGCTGGATCCAGGGTCAGCAAAACAACGGATACATCAAAATGTCCCCGGGAAGCGACAGTTGTTGTCTAAACATTTACATTTTCATACATTTTCTAATTCTAAATGCTTTTATTGGCCAATAAAATCGGTTGACCGATATTGTCAGATGACTCTAATTAAAAATACAGGGAGTCCCCGGGTTGCGAACGAGTTCCATTCCTGCGCTGGCGACTTAACCTGAATATCCGTGTAAATCGGAATTACCGATTTGTTTTGTTTAATGATGAGGATACACTGCCCTCTGGTGGCAACATTGGGACTTGGGACTGGCTGGAGTCTCGCCTTGTATTAACGGGGAAGCACACTTGTGTGACATAGCTTAAAAGACAGCTGCGCTCTGGTTTGTCCCACATAAGGCTGTAAGTTATTTCAGCAAACATATGTTGGGTATGCATTTGTAATTAAGTTCAGAGCTATAGTTTGTGGATTTACATGTTAGCGATTTGCTATGAGAATTGTAAATACGTTAGCATTTGTAGCATTTAACCCTTTAAGGTCTGGGCCTATTTTGTCTGATTTTGCATGCCTTTGAAGTTGCCTTTATATTTCAAAGAAAGAATTGTTTACGATGGCCTGGTTTGGTCCCTCTTTTTGTGACACCTTGAACTTCATGTCCAAATTGTTGTTTCCTTCACTGATCAATTATAAATCATCATTTTGGGCCCAAAAAGACCAAAAATTCCAAAATCGTTTTGTCAAAATTTTTAATATTGATGTCCAATTGACAACCAAACATGCGTAACGAACCGTTTTGAAACTTTGTAATATTTATTCAACATGTTAGGATGAACATTCAACCAAAAAATTTTAGAATAAATAGTCTTATATTTGACAATTCAACATAAACAACAGGTATAGCCATAGGCGTTTTTTGCCTTTATACATGCTCCAGTCAAAACAGGTTATATACAGCAGACCTAACAGTGAAGAACAGTGAAAAAATATATACCATCTAACACAAAAAGTGTTTAGAGGCCATCTCTTTATGAGTTTAGGTATTGCGGCCAATCGCCTGATGAAAACTATGTACACACAATCAAGCTTCTTGAACACACATTTATATACACAAATTGAGAAGATTGATGTGGGAAAAAAATATATATATAACATTGGGGGGAAAAAAGCATTTTCAAAAATATTTACAATAAACAAGTTAAATTTTTTTCAGTCATGCCACTCCGAAAAGCAGTTTCGTCCTGGAATTAGACACGGCTACATCACACAGCTCACACTTCCATGGGGTGTCGGTCCTCTTTCCACCCTTCCATTTTCATTTCACTTTGCTTTCATTGTCACTATAAATGTACATGAAAATAAGTCAGTATTTATGAAAATAATAAAGTATAAAATAAAAATATATACAGCAATAAATAATAATGGAAATCTATATGTATGACAATAGAAAGAATACCATAGCTGAATATGTGCTACATCCCTAATCTTCATATAGAAAGAAGAACACCACAAATTATAAATTCCTGCCTGGGATACCCACAGTGCACGTACGACTTTGATCTGATATGCACATTTTATTATTATATAACAAACACACACTTATATTGCATCAAAATTAACTTTGTCTTGCAATATCAAAAGAAACTTTCAAAAGAAACGTTTTCAGCATGAAAAAAAAGAGTGAGTTGGTTTACCTCTGCTCGTCGATGGCGTCACCCACGTGTTCAAATCCGTCACTATCTTCACTCGAGGACTCTTCCGAAGAAGACGATGATGACGAATTTGGACCATCCTCTTCCTCAAGTTGATCAGAAGCACAATTGCTTGCGCTAAATTTAGTTTTCCGTTCATTGTCAAAGTCACACAAAGTCGCTGCTCGATCCAGCAGTATCCAACTGGCCGTCGCTCGCCACCTCGCTGCTTCAGAACACTCCTCCTCCCTCTCGTTCGGTTGAACCTCGCACCGCAGTTATATTTATAAAAAAAAAAAAAATTAAAAAAAACGCATTTTGTGCTTCCACTGTGACTTCGAAAGGGTTCGTTTGATTTGTGTTTTTTTCATGGAGCTTCCGTTTTGAAAAAGGACTAGAAATGATGGAAATATAGACATAAACAAATGATCCATGCAGCGTTTTAATGTTTTTTTGAGAGGACAATAAAACTATAAAACTTAAATGACAATATCTCACGTTCTAGTTGGTCGATTGACTTCAAATAATAACGAGAGTAAACCGCAACTTCCGCACTTTAAAACGAGACCAACCAACGGCATGTGGGTGACGTAATTAAAACGTGAGGGCGCTTCAAAGACGACGTGCGCTGAGGACGCGCCGGCGCGTCCTTCGACTCTCAAGGGTTAAGCAAGCAGACTTTTGTTTGGCAAATTAAGCAAATTTCACCAACAAAATTTTCAGATTACCGGTAGATGGATGTTGGAACACCAGTTGTTTTGTGTGAAGTGTTTTATTGTTGAAATGTGTGTCGTTTTGAATATAAGTACAGCTAGGCATGTGCCGGTATGAGATTTTGATGGTATGATAACCTTAAGCAAAAATACTGCGGTTTCACTATATCACGATATTGCAATTATAGCTCTAAAATGTGTTATTTTGAGATGTATGGGTTAAAAAAAAAAATCAATTGAACAGGATTTTTTAATTTTTCACAACATATTTGTAATTCTAACATGAATATAATATATATGAAAAAAATTAATTGTTATTATTTTTTTAATAAAATTGAAATAAATAAAACTTATCGACTAAAGCCACAGCTCACGTTGCTAAACATGAGAACAAAAATAATTATTTTCCATAAAAAAGTGAAAACACTTCTATTTGAAATATATATATTTGGCGGAAAACACTCAGGTGACTTGAAGTTCCGCTCTGAGACCCCCAATTTGGCCAAATTTCAAAATTGTCTGATATGCACGTGTGATACATCATTGGAAAGCTTAAAATCTCAATTTTCTGGGGGAGAAAATTTTTGAACAGGAGGGCATTTAAAATAAAATAAAAAATTAAACAGGAAAACCCTAACTGGGGGTGAGAGCACGCGAGAGCATAATTAAAGACGCCATGATTTTAACAAGATATTATTGCGTTTTTACCTCTTTTCGTTCCAAAAACCCCATGTAGCATGTATCACCGAGTGTCAAGACAACTGTGGATGGCCAGAGCCGGATGTTTTGCAGATTTTATAAGTGAAACATGGTAATATAACAAGGGGCGCAATGCAGAAATCGCAGAGGATCAAGGAGTGGTCGAGATTTTCTTTCTTATATATTTACTCTTTTAAACGTTTTGTTTTTCAATTTTTCTTTGTTTGGATCGATTATTTATCATCTAAAATATCGGAGAAAATGCGACAGTAACAAAAAAAAATACAATTAAGCAATAGTCATGAGGCATATATCCGTGACTTTTTTACAGACACAATTTTTTTCCATTGTGACGTAATTTGTTTAAAAGTTTAAAATATGCGAGTGAATAATTTCTTAGTCTTTTTTTTTTTTTTTTTTAAAGTAAATATTCAATCAATTAATGATTGTAAGATAAAAATGACAAACATTTTGAATAATAAATACGATTACTTACCTTCTTTTCATGGCTAGGTTGAAACAAAAGGGGTTGTGCAACGTCTGTACACGGGGGTTTCCAGGGAAAAACGGACACATTAAAAATAGTTCGGTGGATTCATGCGCCATGAATCTGCTATGGCAGCATATAGACATATTGTTCTATCAAACACAACAGTTGTTTTGGCTTATAATACAGCAGTTTCTTTTAGTCTTGTCTGTGTTCTTCGCCATATATATATATTGCAGGCACTTCAATGACTTTAAAGGTCCGTCTCCATTTTTAGAAACTTGCTAATTTTCTACATATTTCTCTCTCAGTCCAAGTTATGATGCAGGAATGCGAGTATGTTCACCTTTTCTGGGTTAATACACCACTACTACTATTAATATTAATTAGTTGAATATTAATGGACGGTGAGAGCAAGAGACAAAAGTGCATGTGTATGCCGCGTATTATTATTTAAACATTATAAACACACACACACCCAACCTCTCTCAACACAGAAAGTCGCCAGAGAGAAAAAAAACGTAGGCAAATGTTATTTTGAAAACATGAACAGACTTGACAGAAGTACTCTTATCGTGAGGAAACTAGCTAGCCGTCTTGGCGTGCTAACTGGCCACGTTAACAGCCTCGTTAACAAGCGTACATTTTGTTTTCCATTGCTAGACACACGAAACACGCTGGAATGAACTCTCATAGCTGGTGGGAAATGTTCATGACAGCGTTTGTTTACCTTAAATCTTGTGCAAAGTGACGGATGATGGTCACGTGAATGTGAAATCATGTTGGAGGTGTTGCCTGCACGTCAGCTGTCTTTCTTCCTCTAAGCCGCGGCCATCTGTTTCTTTTCGGTAGCCGAAATACTCCCATACTGGACCAGATTTTTTTTAGGGGGTTTTGAAAAAGCTCAGGTGTAGTTTTGACAGCAACAGCAGTGTCTCACCGACAGAGCGAAAACCGCAGGGGGAGGGGTGAGCACTGCCGCGCCAAGCCATTTCTCGCTGCATTTTTGGGACATAAAAAATATTAATACCGTGCTATGGTATGTCTAGTTGCTGCTTTTTTGTCAAAAGTGTAGGAAGTAAAAAGCTTCAAAAAGCACAATCGCCTCTTTTGCTGTCTGTCAAGCTGAACAACCTCACTTCTAGTGAGAACAGAACACGTCATATTAATGAAAATAAAAGTAAAAAATAAAATGCTGTGAGATACAATAAGGCAGTGATAACGGGACAAAAAAAAAAGGGGACAAAATGGCGGACAAAACTCCGGCTTCGAAACCTGGGGACTACTACCAATAGATATGTTTCTTCATTTCAACGAGATACTTTGATCAAAGCAACTACCACATACACTCATGGTCTGTGCAGTGAGGTACCGCTTGCATTGAAATGTAGCAGATTGATGTGTGTCTTTTTCTTTTAAAATGGGGTGAATGCCGAGTGCGAAATGTCAACATTATTGAACAGGTGCTGCAAAGCAATGGCGTGATGTTTTTATTTCCAAGCTCTTGTCGAGCGAGGCGGAGAAGAGGGCCCGTGGGATAATAGAGGTGTTCGTGCATGTGTGTTTTTGCGGTGTAGCCGCTTCCATTGTCGAGATGTAATGAGCACCGGTTCAAAAGACCATAGAGAATGTTAACCGTGATTTCGTCGATTTCGTGATCTAAGCCGCATGCCAAATGCAGATGTCCTCCTTTAAGTTGTTGTGGGTTTGTGGCATTTTTCGCATCATTCATCTATTCCCCCTGTCCTGTGTGTGTCTGTTTCCCGTCGGTGTTTCTCTTGCAGACTGTCGTTTTGTCAATACTTGTTTTGAGCAAGGGAGCTTGGAGGGGAATGCAGTCAAGGTTAGTCAACAATGCCTCATGACACGATAGTGCTAACACTGCCCCTCCCTGAAGAAATTTTTCTATTCTTGCCTAGTGGACCTTTTAAAACCTTTCTCTACCTGTCCTTGGTGCCTGCTCTCAGCCATGTCATCATTGGCTACGTTTTACATGGACAAAATTTCCTTAATCCGATCGGTATTCGGATTGAAGTGATGATCGGATGCACTCTTTTCATGGACACAACACATTGCGTTTTCATGTATCTGTAACTTGCCATATTTCAATAATCGGAATTTGGATGTTTGTGAATCGTTCTCGAATCTTCCGCGGCCGAACCGCGAATAAGCTAAGAATCATAAATTTCGCACACCTCTAATGCTAACGCTACAAGTTATATTTGGAGTGTAAAGATCACGCTGTAAACACCTTTGTATGAGCCATATTCCTGTTATAATTTGTAGTTTTACTCCTTGCCACTAGAGGAATCAGCCCCGGAAGGTTTAAAATGACAGCTAATCATGACACAGGTGTTTGGTAGTTACGAGGGCAAAACAGTTTTTGACTGTGACTTAGTGCATTGTGCTGGAATGGAATGTACTCATTTTAAAATGTTTTTTTCCTGTGAGGATACGTTTTTGATGCTTTTGGTTTGTTATTTTATTTGGATAAAGTGATTTTGAGTTGAGTTATTCCAAAGCCACCAAAATAAACTATTGGAACTTAGAAATGGACTAGCTGTGTATGCTTCGCTTCAAACTGCATGGGTCGCACGTCATCACAAACTCCTATCATCCAGTACTTGACTGGGAATAGGCTAAAGCAACATTGCATATCCTCTCATGGAAGAAAACAAAACCAGCAAGCCTGAAACTTCTTGTAGCAGCCTGCTTTCGAGCTGCTGCAGGGTCCTTCCAGGGTCCTACCGTCAGTCAGCAGCGGCCACAGTTACCCACACAAATGCCTGATCAAAATCCTTTTTTATCGGCTTATTTTATTGGGAAAAAAGTCTGCATCTTTTCCGATACATCAGTCGGTCGACTTCTAATATCAGCATTGTGTTCAATTAAACCCATATTTCACGCTAAGTAAACGTATGAATTTTTGGAGAAGACATTATTTTTATTTAGCATTCATACTTTGGTGGGTTTTTTCTTTGCTGGCGTGGTGTATTTATAGTAAAAAGGTAAAGGTAGCGCTGAGCTTTAGCATGGCTAAATAGCAGGTTACGTAATGAGTTTGCTAATTGGGTAGCTGCGGTTCGGTTGTATGTGATGAAGCACTCTCCATCACTTTCTATTGAATCTGTCTTCCCTTCAATCTCTCCTCTATATTCGACTTGCTGATTTAAGGAGCTCATGCTGTGCTGAGCTTCTGCTGTCTATTCCCTGCTGCTCCTATTACATTTACTGTTAGCATGCAGCATGTTAGGTTACTGTGCAGCTCAACACAGCTACTCCATCTCCCTCATGTCTCTCTCTCTTTCTCTCGCATACAAACACACAGAGTAAATGTTAGATTCTTCATGCATTATGCAAAATATGTTCATCCACACAAGCAATTTGCCGTTTCCGCTTCAGCACTTCTGAACAACATAATGTTAAAACACACCTGCAGGGTATCTTTATGCTGTGTGCGTATGTGTAGATGCTCCATTTATTTCGTCCAGACTGTAAGACGTGATGGCAGGCTTATCGTAAATGATGCTAAGCATGATGTTATATGAATTCGAAAAACATATTTCAAGACAAACAAACCACAGTCAGTCATATTGTATCATTTCTATGCAACGGAAGGATCAGAAATATTTTTTTTTCCCACTACTACACAGGATTAGAAACACAACCCCTGTTTAATTTTGTGGGGGAGGAGGAAAGCAGATCAGAGACATGACACAAAACTAAAGTTATTTTAAACTTTCTGGATTTAAGAAACACTCAAAGAAGTCAAGAAAAAAAAAAGTGTTAGTCGGTAACTAGGGGTGGGAACCTCTGGCTACCTCAAATTACGAATTTCGATAAAAAACTCACAATAACGATCTCACGATACAACAATTATCCATACATGGGTCAGGAAATCATTCTACAATATATTGAATTTTGATCACTCCTATTGGTTTTGTGGCATTTCTGGGCATTACCTGTTGATTTTGGACTATTAAAAGGAACCACGGATAGAAAGACTTGTAGTTCTTAAAAGATAAACGGTAATATGAGGTAAACTGATTTGATATTGAAAGCCTTCTTGAGGTTTTACATTTTTATGCAATTTGTAAAATTATTTTAACTAGTAGGTTGCCATTGTTGTTGACGTCGCTGGACTACGCTGCCGGGCGTCCAGAGTATGACTAGTAACATAAACATGTCATCTTTCCGAGAGGAACATTAATGAGCAGGACAGCACTGTTGATATTTCACAAAACGAGCAGCAAAAGCAAAATGAGCAGGAAAGACGGGACGAGACGAGAGTAGGACAAAACCGATGTTCTGCCAAAATGTGCAACACCGGCGAAACGTCCTATGAGACGTGAATTTGACACCCAAAGTACTACCGTACGCTTTCACCTTGTTTTGTTTAGATGCATACAGGCAGAACATACAAAAGATGCCTTAAGAAAATACTTAAATAAATGGTTTAAATACAGATCAACAATCTGCTTTAAAGCTACCACAAGAAAACACAATGCTTAAAAGTATGAGAGGTAAACACATGCAAAAAGTATTCTGAGGCAATGAAAAGGTAATAAAAGATTAAATAAACACTAATAGTATGTCCTCAATGCTTTTAACCTAAGTGCACGTGTTGGACATCTCGCTGCATAACAAAGGGCAAGCAACAAAGGGATCAGGAATATCAACTGTCAAGTGGCAGCAAGTCAAAATCTTGGCAACGTTCCTAGGATCGGTTTAAGGACACTGCTGATGAGCTGGAACTGGATGCAGGTACGACGTCGGGAACTCATCCCACAGCTCTGTAACAAAACAATCTGACCAGCAGTAGAATTTGACAAAATCCTGCCAGTCGTCATACTAGCTTTGCTTGCTAGCTAGCGCAGATATTCTCCCAGTCCAGGCCAACTACCTCATCACCCCGAGCGTTCATTGAGCGCACAAAACATGGCGCCCTCTGAAGGTCAAAACATGTACTAAATATAGATTTTTAAATCAATGGCAATATTTTATGTTTCTAATGGCATATTTTCGTAAAAAAGAACGATTGTGGCTTATTGGAGCCTACAAATCTTTAAGTCCGAGGTTCCCTTTAAAGATCACTTCCTGTTGGGCTGCGATTGACGTCATCATATCTCAATATCTATAAAACGATAGCAGCACAAACGAAAATCTTTACAGCACAAAACCTATCACAAGCGAATGTCACCATTGCGGTTCCGTCGTAGACGCAGGGATGCGTGACATCATCATTACAAATTAAAAGCATAATACAGTGGTACCTCTACATACAAATCTAATTTGTTCCAGGACAGTGTTGTATTTGTCAATGGCATATTTCGTTGACGAACAACTTTTTCATGATGACGACGTCATGGTGACGAGCTAAAAATGTGTCTTAGGAGACTAGAACATAACTTGAAACTGCAATTTCTGTAGAAATTACAATGGGGCTTTGCTGTGGTAGATACAGATCTAACATGTCGCTTCCTGTTGATTTGGGGATATTTCGGGGACACGTCCTGTTGATATCAGGTCATGTCCTGTTGATTTGGGGACATTTCGGGGACACGTCCGGTTGCATGGCTGTCAATGGCATCGACTTACTTGAGCGCCAGTTGAATGTCAATGGGCTGTAATTTAGTTTTTGGTTAAAAAAAATCACAACCAGACAGGTTTTTCTGCCACTGAAAATGAACGGGAAATTTGGACATACATGGCTGTCAATGGAATGGATGTGCATGGTTGTCAATGGCTCCAACTTACTTGGGCGCCAGTTGACTGTCATGTTGAGTGGTCAAAAATCAGAAGAACCTATGTTTTCCTGCCATTGAGAATGAATAGGAAATTTGGGCATACATGGCTGTCAATGGTGTCCCATTAGAAACGAATGAAGTTTTTGGTGAATTTTGGGGGAACCATGTTTTTGCCAAATTATGTATCCAATTTTTATGACCGTTACCGTCCTGGAATTTTTAATGTGTAAACGGTGTGATTTGGTCAAAAATTGTAGGACAAGTAGCGTTTATATTTTAAAAAAAAAAAAAAAAATTAACCTGCGTTTACGGGCGAACGGAAAATTTGGAAGAGACACCATTCAAAAGAGGGAAAAAAAACCAAACGAATTTTACTATATGGGTCTTTGCCTTGCAAAGCCCATCTAACTATACAAATTCTAGTGTCCAACGAGACGAGAACGCTTACTCACCGGTGTCCTCTCCAGGCTATAGACTTGCCTTTTTTGAAACATATGTCAGATGCTGCTTGCTAAGTTTTGTTTACTTATTGTGGCTAGATATATCATATTCCTTTAGCCTTTAAAAGTCTGTGCTGAGTGATTATGACACACTAAATGCAACATGTGCGTTAGCATAGCGGTTGCGTTAGCATTAGCATTTAGCGTGGTGTCATCTTAAACTCTTGGGAAACTGCACATATGTAGCGCTGCAATGCATGCTGGGAGGCATGAAGCAAAGTTGTACGACAACAGCGTTGACAGCAGGTGTGAGCAGAAGTCGTCTCTCTCCCAAAGGAAATGACAAGTCAAATTTTTCTATGGATGTAGAAAGGATCATATGTTGAGGTACCACTGTATTTACAAAACTGTTGCAGCACAAACTAAAATCTTTACAGCACAAACGATTGACACCATTTTTAATCAAAAAAGGGGGCTGGTTGACCTCAGATTGACCTTTAAAAGAAATGTTAATACCTAAAAAAACGATAGCAGCACATAGCACAAACGATTAACGGAATTGTTATATAAATTTCTGTCTGATGGGGTGCCAATTTCACATAGGTCTAATAAGCATGCCTTGTCCCGACCGTCCCACCTTCCCATTTACATCCATTTTTTTCAGCTCTAAATAAAGCACTCCCAAGGGAATGGATTTGTCTTCTACTCCAATAGCTGCTGCCAAGCTTTTTTATTCTTATGTTCTCCCACAGCGGAGCGGTTGAATTTGAACACTGCAGGGGTTGGAAGGGCAAAGCGCAGCTAAGTGGCTCCTCTTGACCTCAGCACTGATATCCAAACTGTCAGCTCAGACAGATTTTACATGAAAAAAAACTAGTCTCATCTGGTAACGCAGCTTCAATTGGCTGCATTTATACTGTCAGTATACTCAGACACACAAACTGCACACTGGACATCCAGATTCATTTCATTCTGCTCTTTGTTATGCCAGATGGTGAACTACTAAAATGCTGTTCTTCTTTCCTGTAATGGGTACGCATATTGCTTAGTGTTATCTATAAACTCTATAGACGAATAACTCATGCTGTAAGCAGCTGAGTGCGACTGACATGAAATAATTGATTTTGGAATAAGCGCAGCTACAATAGAGCTTATGAGTCATTCGCGTGAAGCGTTATGCACCAGCTAGCCACAACATTAGTATGGAGAAGCAGAAGCGGCATATAGAAATACCGTATTGGCCCAAATATAAGACGATGTTTTTTGCATTGTAATAAGACTGAAAAAGTTGGGGTCGTCTTATATTCGAGGTCTAGACATTATAACCATACACGACGCTAGATGGCACCAGATATCATTGAAGCGATGTTCTCTGCGCTTATGAGTCATTCGTGTGAAGCGTTATGCACCAGCTAGCCACAACATTAGTATGGAGGAGCAGAAGCGGCATATAGAAATACCGTATTGGCCCAAATATAAGACGATGTTTTTTGCATTGTAATAAGACTGAAAAAGTTTGGGTCGTCTTATATTCGAGGTCTAGACATTATAACCATACACGGCGCTAGATGGCACCAGATATCATTGAAGCGATGTTCTGTCATGACAGATCTCAGCTACTCTCAAGTTTAACCAGCTTGCATTATTTTATTGCAATGTTTTCAGATTTTTTTCAAGACTACAGTTAGTTAGCTTCACTTTGATGGTTAATGCATTTATTGCAATTTCGTTGTTTTATCACAATAGATTGGTTTATGTACACTTCAAAAACCAGAAGCCATTCATTTACGAATGTGATTGCACTTAAGTTTACATATTTAAATGTTCAGATATTAAGATTTGAATGAGGCAAAATAACATGCTTTTTCTCTCAAATATATTATTATAATCACTTGTTTCGGATGTACTGTAATTATTTTCTGTATAAAAATTAGGTGTTCAAAAAGTCAAACTTGAGTCTTGAAAAAGAGGGGGTCGTCTTATAATCAGGGCCGTTTTATATTTGGGCCAATATGGTACATAATTAAATTCAAAATAATTCTTTGAACTGTTCACCTATTGGTCAGTTAGCACGAACGCTACGGCTTATGGTGCTCGCTAACATTAGCCCCTTTCACACACTCCGAAACCCCGGGAATATCGCTGGATTTAACCGTGCAGCAGTTGTATGTGAAAACAATTTCCTGGGTCAACTGACACGGAGATTACGCAGACATTTCTCGGGTCGCATCTTAGGACTTTCGCTTAGGACCCAGGAGTTTTGCGTGAAAGCAGGCGTTAAATTCCCGGGTGACAGCACGATGGCTCATGACGTAAATATCATTGCGGGCCGATCGTCACTTCCTCCCTCTTCACAGTAAGACGAAAAGTGTTAAACATCGCAATTATCAACATAGCAAGCTGGAAATGGCTAAATTCAACTGAAAACATAACGAAATTAAATTGCAACTGTTTCGTAGAACCGAGGAAGAATCCATCGTCCATCTTTGGAAATGTGTGGTTTATTATGTTGCCGATGTTAGGGTCTGTTTCTGCGGAAACAAGTTTGTATTTCAAAGCACAAAACAACGGAGGGATGCGTTCAATGGTTTATTAAATACAAAAATACATGCGTTCACTGAAAAGGGTCTTTCAGTTGCTGGACAACTTGCTGGACAACTGAAAGACAAGGAGCAGCAAACTATCTCTCCTCCGCTTTCGCTCTAAAAAATAACTTGCGCACAGAAGCACTACCGCCGGGTCCCGGCCTGTCTCATACACAAATTTATTTTCCAGTCTTTTGATAAGGAGGAAATCTCTCGCTCAGTAACCGGCAGCATCCATCATAACGTTTTGCGTGCGTCCGTTAAAGATGTCCGGGCGGCACACGTGTCTTGAATTTCGTTCCACTACGAGTGGCTGTCATAAAGTTATTAGGGAAAATCTTCGTTTTTTAACCTTTATCAATCGTAATCGAATCGTCACGTGTCGAATCGACAGCAAATGACCTGAAATGCCCCCAAATTAAACTCATTGGTTGCTTTTGACAGCCATAGACATCCAATCCGTTTGGAGTGGGAGGGATGGCAGCGAACGAACGAATGTTCATTCACCCCTAGTGTTAAACTAATTTCAGTTCACAGCAGAAGCTTTTCTGTTTATTAGTTTAGTTGTTTTGTAGAATATCCTTGAATAATTTCTTGACCAATGTATCGATAATCATTGTATCACCGTATCGTAAGATCATTCTTATTGTTCACTTTGTATCACAAATCGTATCGTATCATGAGGTATCAAGAGGTTCCCACCCCTACGGTCCATGGCAAGCACAAAACAGGAGTAGCCACTTAGCCTGACATAGACACTGTCAGGATTTTTCCTATTTCAAGGAATAAGGGGCATTATAATCATAGTGTAAAGAGTTTTACTTTCGGGTGAGAAGGTTAGTTTTTGTTGTTGTTCGTGAACTACATTTTCACACAAACGCACACCGAGGTACCATTTAGCTTAGCTGGGAGAGGTATGAGAGTCATTTTTTGAGTGTTGCATAGCTCGCGAAACTTTTAAAAAAGCACATTTTATCAAGGTTTCATCGGCCGTGGTTTGTGTATATCCGTCTGCCGAAACAGCCTGATAGCACATACCTGTATATAAGTACGCATGCCCCTCTGCTATTGGATGCGTTGTTGATGTACGCACGGCGGCGCTCTGAAAATAGGGCATGGCTCTATTTTGGACCCCGCCTCTCGGTGCAAATTGATTCAAACTTGCCGTTCCGCCCGAAACTGCCATCCACCGCTCACTTACGCCGAGAAGTCCGTTCATACATACACGATAAATGGATTTCTGCTGAACCCTTCACTCTAGGCTGCCGCTATTTTGAAACAGCCTTTACACCTTGCAGTTACATTGCTTCCTTATAGCAGCAGCTTCTTTACTCTAATTGTATCTGGCATTTTAGCGCCTCGCAGTGTGTGAAGCACGGAATTGCATGTCATTTCTGATTTGGAGCTACAAAGTAATTCTAAAAATAACATGACAACGTTTAAAAAAGAAAAAATAAACAGACAAATTAATAATAGTTCTAAAAATTACATATGAAAATGTTATTTTGTGTCATTTTTGGGCAATATTTTTGCACATTCTGCTTTGTTTTGAATAGACATGTGCCGGTTACCGGTTTCACGGTTTACCGTGGTGTGAAAACGTCGCGGTTTCAAAACCACTAACATTTTCCGTCATACCTTAGTACGGTATTTGCTATTTTTCATGTGCCAAATGCAGCCGAAGTGGCTTGGTGCGGCACCGCTCACCCCTTCCCGTTTGTTGCCGTGAGTGTCACTAAACAGCCAGCAAACCCAAAAACAAATCCTCCAAACACAAGGCGTACTTTTCTTCAATTTATTGAGCTCTCAAATCGTGGTGAAATATACAAATGAATACATTTAAAACGTTTTACAATTGTATTTTTCCACATGTGAATAGGTTCAACAGGATAGCAGTAGCACCATGAAAAAGGTCGCCAAAAACAAAACACACATTTTCCTTTCAAATTCAATAAACAAACTAACTAAAACTTACAAAGACGAATTTTAGCCTAGGCTAAGCTGGGAGAGCAGCTTCGTAGACGTTTTATGTCTCACAGCCGCTGAGTGAGAAACAAGCTTAAATGAAGGAGGGAGGGGAAAAAAAAAAAAAAAAAAGGATCGCGTCAAAGATCGCTAATTGCGAAAGGAGGTCTCACTTCTCACTTTTTGTTTTAGATGAAACCTTTCCTCAACAATATTTACATTTTAACTAACTTATAAAACTAACTTGTATATCTTTAACTAACTTATTAACTTATGAATTTTTTGTTCTTTTTAACACAAAGGCATGACATCTTGTAGAAGAGAGTTGACACAGTGGCTGAAAATGGCGAAACTTCAGCTTCTCCCCCTCAAAAAAAAGTCAAACAGTATATATTTTTAATTTTATTTAGAAGTGTTTTTACTTTTTTATAGCAATTATTTTGTTCTTGCTCTAATATTGAGCAACTTGAGCTGTGGCTGTGGGTATAGTCTAGATATATATTTGTTATTTTTTGTTAATTTATTTATTTTCACATTAATTAATTTCACATTATATTCATGTTCCAATTTGCAAATATGTTCTGAAAAAAAAACCTGTTCAATGGAAAAAAGTTTTTTTGTTTTTTTTTTCTTTTTTAAAAACCCATACATCTCAAAATTTTGGAGCTATAATTAGGCTCGAGCGTATGACGTGGCACTCGCGAGGTTTCCGCCGCTCTCGCCATTGTGGAAGCGAGAAACATAAACTGAGGCATTTCAACACAGGTCACTCTTTAAAAATGGTTGGAAATTATTGTGCGGTAAAGAATTGCAACAACCGATCGAATAGAAAGGAGAATGTACAGCTCGACGGAACACCATTGAGTTTCTTCCGGATCCCTACATGGAGAAAAGGCGAGGGAAAGCTCATATCTGAACTTACCAAACGTCGAAGAATGGCATGGGTGGCCTCGATCAGAAGGAAGGGCATAACGTTTGATTCTCCAGTTACACACTGAGTTTGCTCTATGCACTTCCACTCCGGTAAGTTAATTTCGTTGGTTAACACAAATTTCAGTAACTGTACGCCCTAAGTCGGCCTGTTGTTAGCTATTGCTACAGCTAAACAACTAGCATGCATACAGGTGCATTGTCTTCATAAGACATAATTCCTGTCGTTGCTAAATGAAAAAGCTGTAATATTTTGACGTGAGTGAGTGGCAAAGAATTTGTACACAGGCTACATTTTATGCAGCAAAAGATTTGTACATCCGTGGTCACAGACTAATGTAAACACACATTGCCTACCTTTGCTAGAAAGATGGTGTTGCCGTTTGCTATGGTCATAAAGTGAAGATCCTGCATCCATCCGCAGCAAAACTGTTCGTAGCTTTGTAGCGATTTGTAGTTTCGGAATTGCTGATGAGTGTTGTAACATATACCAAACACTAAATACAGCATGATGTCCATTTCGCATAGTGGTGGAAGCTTGTCGACATCTTTATTCCATTTGTGTTCGGCTTGCTCGTGAGGGTCAACATTGTTCACATCCTTAAAATTGCTCACATATCTGTCCTTCGCCGTGGTAACAAGTTTGTCTCTGTTTCGAACTGGCAAGTTTTCCCTACATTTTTCCATCTTTGGCACTCGTAGTTAAATTGTATTTACCGTTAAGTTTAAATGTCCCGTGATGCAGACGTGCTTCCGCAATGGCTGTGTTGTCGCAAATCTCGCACGATCCCGTGCTGCTGTGACGTAAACGCTCGAGCCTAATTGCAATACCGTGATACCGTGAAACCGCGGTATTTTTGCTCACGGTTATCGTACCGTCAAAATCTCACACCGGCACATGCCTAGTTTTGAATCAATTCCTCATGACAGGTGGATTTGGTTCTGCTTTTGGCACCAGTCTCAAATGGAATTATTTTACCCAGAATGCTCTGCCTCTGGAAATTTTTTTAAAAGTTGTACTTCGACAGTGTTTTCTATTGACAAACATGCATTTTGACGTGTAATCATGCATAAATCCATCATTAACGATCAATTATTGTGTTTATTGAAATGAAAATGGTACAATCATTTTAACCATTTTAAGGACTACATTTCCCATAATGCTTATCGGCAAAAGGGCATGATTCCTCTCGAAATGTGTCTCACACTGTTGATTTTTTTTTTTTTTTTTCTGGTTAAAATATCAAAATATACATTGAGTGTTATACGGAAAACATCTGATCTTGAATGAGAGGTTGTCATTTGAGCTGCTTTTTATTGAAATTAGCTGGTCTAACAGTGTCATTGGGCTGGAAAGAGTCTTTCCGATCTGGCAACCCTGACACTACCCCCCCCCCCCCCCCCCGCCCCCCCTTGCTCTATATGATTATTATTTTTAATTAAAAAATTCCAAGAAGATGCAGGTTTAGTTTTCGTCCATGGGATGGCAGTATATGGAGGTACACTGGCAATCTGAGGCAATCTGAGCAGGCAAGCTTTCGACCCTCACAACACAGCAGCCCTTCTGTCTTTATCACTTCCACGATCGTGTGCTTTCTTCTCTCAGCTCACGTCTCAACCCAACAGTTTCAACTAGCTTGAATCCAATCCCGGTCAAGTATCAGACCAGTGCTTGTTTTTAGTACAGCGCATGGATCTACACTTTTCATTCCTTACAAAGCTGGTGTGTGCAGAGGCATGAAATGCTCCTTTTTTTATTCTGATGAATGCGGTCCAGTGTTGCTCTGAGAATACAACCATGTGAGAATCTTGTTAGAAAAGTCACATTGTCTAAATGTAATCTATGAAGTATCTAAAAGGTTTCAAAAGTATTAAAAGTATTTTTGTCATGATAATTTCATTTTAAAAGAATGGTGTTTTCCATGCTACACTTGCATTTTAGTTGGTGTTTAGCAGTTCTGGATGAAGTACTTTTTTCTTTTTTAAGTAAAAAAGTAGAGAAACGGGGGCAAAAAAAATTGAATAAACTTACAAGGATCTAAGAAAAAATACTCAAGTATAAGTACAAAAGTAAAAGTATTTTCTCCCAATGCAAATTAGGGGTGGGAACCTCTTGGTACCTCATGATACGACTTGCGATACATAGCTCATGATAACGATGATCTCAAGATATGGCGACACAACGATTATCGTTACATTGGTTAGGAAATCATTCAAGGATATTCTACAAAACAACTAACAAACAGAAAAACAAGTTTCTGCTGTGAATTGAGATGAATTCATCACAAGGGTTGAATGAACATTCATTTATTTGCCGCCTTCCCCCCACTCCAAACGGATTGGGCGTCTATGGCGGTCAATGGCAACTAATGAGTTTAATTTGGGGGAATTTCAGGTCATTTGCTGTTGATTTTCAGTCACTCCCTGTTGATTTTGGGGCATTTCAGGTAAACATGCACCGATACCGATACCATTATTGGTTGGGGGGGTGGGGGTGTGTGATCCAGCCCGAAATGGTATCGGTATCGGCGAGTACCAGCAAAGAGGCCGCCGATACCATTTACCAGTCCAGTATTATAATTATGCAGCCTTTTTTTCTCCTGACGCTCACTACACTCTCTGTTGTGTGATGACACGTGAACACTTTGCATGCCAAGCAGCTATCGCTATTGGCCTGCTCAAGATGAATGACAGCGGGCCAATAGCCGCTCTTGACCAATGCCGGGGCAGCTTTTTCTTATGGAGGAAAACCAAAGTACGAGAGGAAAATGTCGGCGGTCTGGAAATATTTCAGTTCATACATGGTAATCTCCGTCGCGTATGGCTGCATGCAAGTTTTGCATCCTGAAAGTTTGGAGAGGTGACGTTAAATCGGCCAGTTTCAATACCTCGAACCTGATAAAACATTTGAAGACTAAACATGTGAACAAAGAGTTTGAGGCTGCAACAGCAGGACAGCTATCCAAAGGAAGGGGGTTGGGCCGTAGCAACAATCTCTGTTCAGTTGAGTTTGTCTACTTTACTTTTATTGAAGTTTAAAGTTTAAGCACGCCGTTATACTCTAACGCCGGTATTAACATTGGTGACCTAAAGCATTGTCAATATGTTCTCGCCAAGAATCGATATATCGCTCTAAAAAAGTGTTTTTCCAAAAAAATCTTCCATTACAATAGTGTCTATCTTAGCTCACCGGCTACCATTGATGGCACTAGACATCCGAATTATTTTGACTGGATTGGACGTCAATGGCGTTGAAACCAGAGCATTCACTGCCGGTCTTTTGTGGTCATTCACAGCGTACTTCCTGTCTGATTTTGACCAGTGATCAGGAAGTGACCTGCAAATGTGTTCCTTGAGTGATCGAAAATCAACAGGAAATGACCTGGAATGACCCAAAATTGACGGCTATAGACGTCCAATCCGTATGAAGGATTGGATGTGTACGAGTGATAGTCATTCACAGCAGAACGATGAAAAGAGCTTGTTTTTCTGTTAATTACAATGTTTTTTGGACTATACGTCACACCTGAGTGTATATACATCAAACCTGATTATAATTCGCACCAGCCAAAAAATGCGCAATGAAAAGGAAAGAAAACATATATTAGTCGCACCGGAATATAAGTCACACTTTTGGGGGGAAATTTATTTGATTCAATCCAGCACCAAGAACAGACATGTCATCTTGAAAGGCAATTTAAAATACAATGGAGAACACCAGGCTGAATAGGTGTACGGTATGCTAACATTACATGACGCTAGAAGTTAAATCAGGCCTAAAAAAACCAACCCGACCCGACCGGCCCGCGGATATTAAAGCCTGACGCGGCCCGAGCCTGATAAATTAACTTGATTTGCTCGCCCGAGCCCGAAAACCCCCCCAGAAATTTTAGGTTTTATTTGTAGGCACGAGCCCGAAAAATAACTAAATTTTATGTTTTATTTGTGAGGACTCAGGAGAAAGAGGAAATGCGGGGATGCGATGCGTGGTTGCGTTTTGTGTTATCACGTTTGTGACGATGCCGGTGCATATATGCATAAAGATAGCAAATTAAAGCCTGTCTTTTGTAACGAATTCTCCCAGTTAAACAACACTGTAAGATGGATATTCAATAAACATTTATATCTTTTGTATTTGTGTGTCTGTTCTAACAGGCGGATGGTGGATTTGACATTTATTTTAATCTCCTCCACTTGCCAGAAAAAATGCAAGTTTTCTCAATGTTTAAGTAGTCTACATATTTTTATGATCATTACAAATACATTTACCCAACGAAATAATGCTAGAAAAGTTTGTTAAATATATTTCTCGTATAAGACCAAAGCGCCACATTCGTTTACATTCAGCGAAGCCGACACAGGTTTCCGTATAGCACCTTCAACAATCAGTTTGAAGCCTTTCCATATCCCACTCCTAACGCAGTTGTTTGCTTTTCAATTCCCGTCTTTAGTTTGTTGTTCACCCCTATAGCTGCTCCATATCGAAAAGGAAATACCAGCAAGCTCACGGAGGGCGTCGCAGGGCGCGGGAGGAGAAGATTGAAAAGAGAGCCACTGCGTTCACGTGCGCAGGCATGCACAGTGCTTTCTCTGTTTTATCACAATTATTTATTTTATTTAACATCCATATATCGTTTTAGTATAAATATATGAATATATATTTATTTTAAAAAAGTTAGCGAGAGAGAAGTCGGCCCGACCCGACCGTAAATGATCACACATACACACACTCCAGAGTATAAGACGCAGCCTCTGCTAAGCTATGAAAAAAACTGCGACTTATAGTCCGAAAAATACGGTAGTTGTTTTGCAGAGTATATTCGAATAATTTCCTAATTATTGTTATATCGCCATATCGTGAAATCGTTATTGCGATACTTGTATCGCAAATCATATCCCCCCTCTTCTGAACTGCATTCATATGGAATACAACTTACCTAGAGTCTCATTGACTAAATGGCTTTTATGATGAACTTTCCTTCTCTTGAGTAAGTTGGCAAATGGTAAGGCATACGCAGCCTGTTAGTGTCTTTAGTTGCCGACGGCAGCCAAATGGGAGTGTGAATAGCTTTGTAAACAAGATATCTGTGTGAGCGGAGACCTTGCACTGATTGCCTGAAGGGAAATACCGTTCCTTGGCTTGACTCGCCGTTTCACTCCGCTAATGCTCATAAATTAAGGCTCTGTCATGATTATAAGCTGTCTCACTGGAGGCCTTCCAATGGACATCTTGATTTTCACTCAGCCTTTGTCATGGCTTTAATACCGCTGCTAAAAGATACTTGCATATTCATACAGGACTGACTATACTCCCATCTTGACTTAAATGATTTTCTTTGAGTTTCAAGGAGATTGGAAAGTGTTTTTCTATATTTCTTGAGGCGATCTGTATTTCAAACGAGTGATTTAAAACCCCATTTTTTTAATCCTATGCAATCAGCAAAACCATAAACACACCCTCACACACTTTGTTTTATTGTTATTTGTTTATACTAGGGCATGGATAGCGAACATTTAATGCGTCATAGAAGAATTTTAAGAGATGTAAAACAAAAAATATAAGTGTTAAGACTTGTTGACCTGCACATCCATTGGTGCCAAGGTTGCACTTTCAAAAGGGCATTGAATGTGAATACAAAATAAAATTCCTGAGTGTATCTTTAAATGCTACAGAATACACATAAACCTATGTGTACCTTTTTTCCATCATGTACAGTACAGCCATACAATGTGTAAACCACATTTTATTTCTACAGTGATCCCTCGTTTTTCTTGGTTAATACCGCCCATCGCGCGAAAATCGAAAAAGCAGCGTAGAGGTGGAGCTTACGTTCAATGTATTTATTCAGATTTAACAGCATTGGGAAGAGATTAGAGCTGAAACGAATACTCGAGCAACTCGAGTAACTCGAGTTTAAAAACTGATCCGAGTAATTTTATTCACCTCGAGTAATCGTTTATTTTGACAGCTCTAAGCATCACGTTTTGCTCGGACTACTTTTAATGCGGGACAACGCGCTGATTAGGGATGGGAATCGAAATCCGATTCCAATTCCGAACCGGGTCCTTGTGTTTCGAGGCCTCGACATCACAATGAAAAAGCCTGAACGATCCCTTTAACGATTCCTAAAGACTCATATTGCGTCGTGACTGTCTTGTTGTCCAGACGCATCAAACTAGCATGGCGCCAAGAACCACCCGCTCCAAAGTTTGGCTACACTTCACCAGGAAAGAGGGTGAAAATGAAAGGTTACAATGGTTTAGCACGAGCATTGCAGCCGTAAACATAACAATGACAGCACGTAGGTTCTTCACTTCACGAGGAAAAATTACAACAAAACGACTTGCAGTCATTGCAAGGTGGAGATAACTGCATCGGGACGGAATAGACTGCACTGTCCTCACCGAGACAGCTATACAGCTAGCTAAACTCCGAAATGACGATACAGAAGACGTTGGTATAATTTGCTGACTTTATTCAACCAGCACTTGAAGAGTGAAACTAAAAATAGAAATGAAACAAATCAATTTCGTCCCCAATAACAAACGTTTGCATCAACGTAAATCAGCGATGATTAGCTGCTAATAATAACAAAACGGTTAGGATGCGTTCGCTAGCATTAGCACATCGTTCAAACCACTACACAACTGGATTTAAGTGTCCGATCGCGAGTGGAAACACACAACAACAACAACACAAAAGATGATACATACAGGCATTGTCTCTGTAGATATTTTACAAACATTAACGAAGAACGTAGGCTTGTAGCAGTGCTTCCCTCTCTCACTAACTCGTTCACTCGCTTGGATGCGCATTTCTTCTTCTTCGCGTGTAAGCGCGCTCTTCTTCACGTGAGCGCATTCTTCTTCGCGTGAGGAAGCGCAATGGCGCCCCCAATTGAGCGTGAGGCATGCATTTCAATATACTGGTAAATATTATAATACATTTTAACAGGGGTTCCCAAACTACGGCCCGCCCCGACATTTGGTCCGGCCCCCTGAACAATACCAGAGAGCATTTTGAATTATTTTTTCCTCTCAATAGTGTTATTTATTTTCTGGACTTTTTCTGTGAAGAACTCAGAGAGGGTTATTTGGTTATTATCTATTTGATTAATATTATTATTATTATTATTATATTATTATTTTTATTGTATTTACTTTTCTTCCGTGAAGAATCCAGAAAGAGTTATTTGATTGTGGCTTTCTGAAAAACAATATTTTTTTTACATTTAGGCACTCCTGCAATCGTCACACTTTTTCTGTTACAAACTGACCCCGGCCCCTCATCTGAGAAGGGAAGTTATGTGGCCCTCACAGGAAAAAGTTTGGGGACCCCTGCTAGTTTAACACATATTGCCAACGGCCTATAGACCCTACCCACGTGACGTCACAACTCCGCTCTCCTGACTGGTGCCGCCCACTTGTCCGGCAACACATCGTGTTGACCTGTTACGGCTACGTACATTCCTCCTATTTACGACGTGTTTTTCTGCTCGTTAACATTAATAATCAAAATGGTGAAGGCGTGTGTGGCGGTCGGTTGCAATAACAGAGAAGATAGACGGAGAGACTTGAAGTTCTACCGGATTCCGAGAGACACGGAGAGGAGAGAGCGAGATGGGCTGCTGCAATTCGACGAGAAAACTGGGCTCCAAACGATTACCACAGATTATGTAGTAGTCATTTTATATCTGGTAAGATGCATTTAATATATATTTAGAGGGTTTGGGGCTGACAACCACAATTAAGATCATTGCTAGGCTAATCGCCGACAACATACACGTATGTATGTAGTGAGTGCTATCGCTAAACCATATAAACATTAAAAGCCCTAGCTCCATTGACAAATGACATGAAATACATTAGACTTGACAGTGGATGTTAGCAAGAACAAAAGATTTTGAATAGAAAATTTCGTAACTCACCTTCCGAGCACAAGATTCCTGCCGAATTTTCGTGTACGAGGACCTGTTTCACCCAACCAGCAACGTAGCATTTATAAGCCTCCAAGCTCTTAAAGTTTTTCAAACTTTCGTGAGAATAGGCTGATTTTGTGTGGACAAGATAGTTGTAAATATCAGGGTCAGGCAGAGACGGTGAAGGCAGCCGGTCAAAAATCATCGATTTAGGCATCAAATATGGATCTGGCGACTGTATAGAACGAAGCTTTTCCACATAACGCCTTTTATGCAACACATCCAGTGAGTTTACGGCATCAGAAAGCACCGGGTCTTCCATGAAATGCATTTTAAATTCCTCGATCAATTGAAACCAATGCTAATACAGAGACAAAATGACGGACAAGTGGGCAGAACCATACAGCGAGCACGTGGTTTTATGACGTCGGTGGGTAGGCTCTATATGCCAATGTATACCAATATTTTTTTATTTCTATCAGAAAAATGTGTCAGTAAAATGTTACACATTCTTGTGCATTTGTCACTTATTGCCACAGTTAATATTGAGGCTTTGGGCCTCTTTTGACCTCATTGTGAGTTTGTGACTTCTGATTGAACAAACACGATGCCAATCAAAACGTTTGTTCTTCTTTTTCCCCAAATTAGAATCGATAAGAGAATCGATAAAGAATCGAATCGTTAAGCAATATCGATAATGGAATCGGAATCGTAAAAATCCTATCAATTCCCATCCCTAGCGCTGATGTCACGTGCATAGAGGAAGAAGCAAAAAAAAAAAAAAAAAAAACTTCAGCCGACAGCCGCTACAGCGACGCCGGCGTTGCTAAATACTAGCCCGCACGATGCTACGTTGGTAGCAGGTAGCGTCTGATTAGTCTCATAGAGATCACATGTATGTTGAACTAGATGCAAAATGACAGACTCGGCCGCGTCTGGGCAGCGTTAGTAAACAGCCGCCATCTTAAAGCAGTAGAGCGCTAAGCGCTAATAAAGAGCGCTAAGCGCTAATAAATAAGATTAACATTACTGTCAGTAGCTAAGTATCGTTAGCCCTGCGGAGGGCTAGGTTTCTATTAATTATGACCACTTTCGATGCGTGGCTAACGTGTCTTACATACAGGCTTTAACATAACATAGTGTTGTGGAGTGATGAGGGTGTAAAATAAAAACTCAATAATGCTAACTATCAATTTTAGCTCAGTAGTCATTGCTGGATAAAACACCAAGTAGCACTGGTCCCTAATGTGCTCCAATACAGGCTGTATCATACATTTATTTTGAACACTGCAAAAATTCAAAATCCTATCAGAACTTACAGTTTAGACAAATTTAAAACTTAACTAGAACTTAAAAATGGCTTGACACAAATAGAAATTCAATTGAAACACATGGGAAAAAATCCCAACTTTTAAGTGATGTGTGTTATCAAGCGTAACGGCATTTTTAGGTATATATATATATTTATAAGATCTAAAGGTTTTTTGAGTGAAAGCAGTGAATTAGTCTTTTTTCATTCTAGTTACATCTGAGATGCAATTGTTGGCTGTTTTCAACAATATACATCGAAAATAAAGACATTGATTGACTGAAAATGGTTCAAGATTAGATGAAACGTCTTGTTTTCTCATGTAAATTTATAATTGCTCTTCACCTAAAAATATATTTGTTTTATCCGATTACTCGATTAATCGATGGAATTTTCAGTCGATTACTCGATTACTAAAATATTCGATAGCTGCAGCCCTAGAAGAGATACATACTGTGAGGAGCAGAAGTATTTGCACCCCTTGTGATTTTGCAAGTTCACCCACTTAGAAAATAGGTAAAGGTCTGAAATTTCAATCATAGACCGTTTCCACTCAGATGTATTCTAAAAAAAAATCCAGAAATCACATTGTATGATTTAAAAAAAAAATAATTTATTTGTAATTTACGGGCATTTATAAGTACACTGCTGACCAAAAGTATTGGCAGCCCTGCAATTCTGTCAGATAATGCTCGGTTTCTCCCAGAAAACGATTGCAAATGCTTCAGCAGTAATAATTTATTTTGCTTGCAATGAAAAAACACAAAAGAGGATGAAAAAAAATAAATCATTATCATTTTACACAAAACTCCAAAAATGGGCCGGACAAAAGTATTAGCACCCTCAGCCTAATACTTGGTAGCACAACCTTTAGACAAAATAACTGCGAACAACCGCTCTACTGGAATTTTAGACCATTCTTCTTTGGCCAACTGCTCCAGGTCTCTGAGATTTGAACTGCCATTTTGAGATCTCTCTGCAGGTGTTCTATGGGATTCATGTCTGGACTCATTGCTGGCCACTTTAGAAGTCTCCAGTACTTGCTCTCAAACCATTTTCTAGTGCTTTTTGAAGTGTGTTTTGGTCATTGTCTTGCTGGAAGACCCAGGACCTCTGAGGGAGACCCAGCTCTCTCACACTGGGCCCCAAATTATGCTGCAAAATTTGTTGGTAGTCTTCAGACTTCATAATGCCATGCACACGGTCAAGCAGTCCATTGCCAGAGGCAGCAAAGCAACCCCAAAATATCAGGGAACGTCCGCCATGTTTGACTGTGGGGACCGTGTTCTTTTCTTTGAAGGCCTTGCTTTTTTCCCTCTAAACTCGTATGTTAATGCCTTTTCCCAAAAAGCTCTGTACACAAGAAAGCCCACAGTTTGCTGAAGACATGTCAACAAAGCACATGGATTACTGGAACCATGTCCTACGGTCTGATGAGACGGGCGGGCTTTCTTGTGTACCGTCTTCAGAAGAGGCTTCCTCCTGGGGTGACAGCCATGCACACCAATTTGATGTAGACTAACACTAACAGGCTGACCCCCCCCCCACCTCTTCAATCTCTGCAGCAATACTGACAGCACTCCTGTAACAAGTCACATGATAATTTGAAGGGAAAATTACAAGCAGTACTCAATTTGGACATTTAGGGATGTACGTAGTTTCTAAGGGGTGTGCTCACTTTTGTTGCCAGGGGTTTAGATATTAATGGCTATATTTTGAGGGGAAAATAAATGAACTCTATTATATAAGCTGCACACAGACTACTTTTAATTGTGTCAGTGTCATTTTGTCAGTGTTGTTCCATGAAAAGATATACTTAAATATCTGCAGAAATGCGAGGGGTGTACTCACTTTTGTGATACACTGTTTGTGTGTGTGTGTGTGTACACACACATATATATATATATATATATATATATATATATATATATATATATATGGCGGAAAACACTTGAACTTGACTTGAAGTTCCGCTCTGAGACCCTCAATTTAGCCAACTTTCAAAATTGTCCGATATGCACATGTGATACATCATTGGAAAGCTTAAAATCTCAATTTCCTGGGGGAAGAAAAATTTTGAGCAGGAGGGCATTTTAACAATATTTTTTTTTTTTAAACAACAAAACCTTATCTGGAGGTGAGCACGCGCGAGAGCAGAATTACAGACGCCATGACTTTAACGAGATATTATCGCACACTTACATTGTTTCACTCCAAAAACTGCATGTAGCATGTATCACTGAGTGTCAAGACACAGCTGTGAATGGCCACAGCTGGATTTTTGGGGAATTTTATGGGTGACACATGGTAATACAACAAGGGTCGCGATGCAGAAATCGCAGACATCAAGGAGTGGTCGAGATTTTCTTTTTCATATATTTATATTTTAAATGTTTTTTTTCCCAATTTTTCTTTGTTTGGATCGATTATCATCTAAAATATCGGAAAAATGCGACGGAAACAAAAAAATACAATTAAGTGATAGTTATAAGTTAAATATCCGTGATTTTTTTACAGACACCATTTTTTTCATTGTGATGTAATTTGTCTAAAAGTTTAAAATATGCGAGTGAATAATTTTTAAAGTCTTTTTTTTTTTTTTTTTGTAAACGAAATATTAGACATTAATTAATGATTCTAAGCTTAAAATGACAAACATTTTGAATAATATAATTAATTACCTTTGTTTTATGGCTAGGTTGAAACAAAAGCGGTTGCGTGATGTCTGTAAACGGGGGTTTTCAGGGTAAAACGGACAAATTAAAAATAGTTCGGGGGCTTAATGCGCCATGAATCTGCTATGGCAGCGTATAGACATATTGTTCTATCAAACACAACAGTTGTTTTGGCTTAAAATACAGTAGTTTATTTCAAAATAATTTTAATAGTTTAATAGTTTTATTTTAAAGAGGAGTGCAAGAGCAGAAACTGCTTTTTCAGTCTTGTCTGTGTTTTCCGTCATATATATGTACATGTTTGTGTGTTTGTGTGTGTATAAATGCAAATTATGTACATGGGAGAGCAAGTTGAAGCAGCTGTCAATCACTCGACTTTGTTCTCCACTCTAAAGGCTCCATTTGGAAAAGCTCTGTTCCAATATGAGCAAGCCAGCGAATGGTAAAATTGCCCTCGCGTATTATTTTCTGGCGTGGTTGTTACGCCACACAGATTTAGTCATGTGTTAAAGTCCTCCTCAAGTGCACTACCTTCCACCATAAAACAAACCTTCCTCTCAGTTTACAAGTCTGTTCCTTTTACTCATGCCCCCCCCACACCTCTTCAACTTGTCGACTCATCCCTGGTGAATGTATTAAATGAAATTACAAGATAGGAGTACTTAAGAGGCCAGGGCCTCTGAGGTTTCTCCCAAGCTTGGCTCGCTCATCCATGTCTGTTTCCCCCCCCCCCTCTTGTTTCAGCTACTGGCACTCTCTTATTTGTGTTTCGGAGGTCTTGCTTTGCCTCTGAGTGACTTATGTGGATAAATCGGGCTGAGACAAATGCAGTTTGTATTAGGTTTGGGACAGAAATATCATTTCTGGATACGAAATGTCACCATACAAGTAATAAACAGAAAAACATGCAATTTTATATATAAGTTACAACATAATGAAAGACTATCTAAATTGCCTACTAGTATATAACAAAACTCATAATATAATGCAAATAAGGTTGCTGGTAGTGTTATGTCCCTACCGTCCCTATGCAAACCTACGGCTTTGCTGTGACCCTGTGTATAAATAGTCGCCGTCTGCCCTTGTCCATTGTCAGTTCGTCTTGTATTCTGAGCCACGACCTTTTGTAAGCTTTTGCCCAGATTTATGCTGGAGCCAATGTTTTTTCTGTTACTTTGTTGGCTACACTGCTTGTTTTTTCCCCAGCTATATCAGTGGTATTTTTTGTTGTCAGCGTGTTTTCAGCGTTTAAACACTTTGGACTGATCTTTAAACCTTTTTGTTTGGACTGAGAAATCGTGCATTTGGGTCCTTGTTGCATCCATGTCAAGGATGTTTGAATGTTGTTTACATATGTAGCGCTGCAATGCATGCTCGGAGGCATGAGGCAAGGTTGTACGATAACAGTGTTGACAGCAAGGTGGAAGCAGCAGTTTTCTTTTTCCAAGGGAAGTTGGTTCAAGGCTACATGATGGTTCATTTGCTCTCAAGTGGTCTTGAAGCCCAGGAAGGCAACAGTGTTGAGAATTGTATGACTATTTGTTTAAAGGGAACCTCGGACTTAGACTTGTAGGCTCTAATAAGCCACAGTTGTTCTCTTACTAAGATGGTATTAGAAACACATATATTATTGCCATTGATTTTATGAAAGCTATAATATTTAGTACGTTTTGACCTACGGAGGACGCCATGTTTTACGCGCGTTGGACTGGACTGGGAGAATAGCTGTGCTAGCTAGCAAGCGAAGCTAGTATGATGACTGGCATGATTTTGTCACATTCTGCTGCTGGTCAGAATGTTTTGTTACAGAGCTGTGGGATGAGTTCTCAACGCCGTACCTGCATCCAATTCCAGCTCATCCGCAGTGTCTTTAAACCAATCCTAGGCGGCTTGCCGAGACATTGACTTGTTGCTATTTGACAGTTTGTATTCTCGATCCCTTCGTTGCCTGCCTTGGTTTTTTACGCGGCGAGACGTCCAATGCATGCGCACATCGGTTAAATGCGGTGAGTACTTATTATTTGTGTTTTTATTGAGTCTTTTATTACCTTTTCATTGCCTTAAAATACTTTTTGCATGTTTCCCTCTCATACTTTTAAGCATTGTGTTTTCTTTTGGTTGCTTTAAAGCAGATTCTTGATCTGTTGACCACATCAGTCACGTAGCGTATTTAAACCACTCTAATTTGATATTAATATGTTTAAGTATTTTATTAAAGCATCTTTAGTATCTTTTATCTGTATGCATTAGACATGTGTTTGATATACAATTATTTTAACTCATACTAACGTTTATCTTTTAAAAACTCCAAGTCTTTTTATCCATGGTTTATAAATCTTACTCGTTTAACAAAATGCAACAAGTGCTATGAGGATAATTTTTTAATTCATTTGACTTTGAGTTGTTCCACTCTCGAGCATCCAAATGTAAAAACGTGTCCTAATAATGTCGCGTGTGAAATGAATGACTTCTTTGAAATGACTGACCTTTTTTTGGGTTCTCCCTGTTTTTAAAGCAGTCTAGGAGGAAGGAAAACGGGATTGTGATGGGTTGTTTGAACGTTGAATTGAATAGACACAGTCAGCTTCCCGGATACGCGCTTAGGCCTGTAGAATGCGAACCGCTTCGCTTGTAACTGCGCCGGTTGTCTCCTTTCATTATCAGTTAATGGCGCCCAAGTTGACAGAGCCATGTGATAAACAGAAGAGCTGTGAAATCCTGGAGGTGGAGTTCTCGTCCCCCTGATAATGGGATCTCGTCCGTCAGGGATGGGGAACTGGCGCCCGGCAGCCCATCCGGCAAAGCAGAGACTTTTGCCTCTCCTTCCCTTCTTCCCGGCCATCCTAAAGATCCACTTTTAGATGTCACGGCACTACCCGATGTTATGTAGTATCGCTATCAGATTAACCTAGTGTGGTGCTGCTGTAGTGCGTGCGTGTTTAGGTATTTCTTTAGGTAGATAGTGTGTGGTTGTGTAACAACATCCTGTCTACTCTAGCATTGATTAAACTCTGTGACTAACAGGAACAGAGAATGGTGAACTGTGTGACAAAGAATAATCAGGGCTTCACTGAAAAGAATAAGAGCTGCAACTCTAGGGAAATACATCAGTGAAGCTTCATTTGAATATAATATAATTGTAGTGTTAGGGACAGCCCAAAAAACTTATGTCTTGTTCAGACTGGCAGCTAAAATCTGATTTTTAGTCCATCCAAATTGAAACCAGATAGCTCTTTTGTAGTCTGAACAGTCACAAAGCACAGAAATCTGATGTATGCGAGACTGATCGAAACCACATACGGGAGGTAGTTTCATATCAGATTTGGACTAAATGCTTGTCAGTATGAACAGGTCAAATGGGATTTGACTGTCCGTGACGTCACTCGATGCTGGATGACGCCTTCGTTGCCATAGCAACCTGTCAGGTGTGTTAATAATCTGGGAGTTTGAATAGGCCCTGATCTGATTTGGACACTTGCTAAAAATAGTGTGAAAAGTCAGCCGTAAAAATCAGATTTGAGAAGGAATCCCATTTTTCATAATGGGTGTCATTGTAAATCTATTCTTAGTGGAGAATCTGAAGGATGTGAGATGAACTTCAGAAGTCTTTATTTAGATCTTAACTTGTTGAGCTTTTATTTTGAAATGTTCACAGGAAGGACGTTCGCTAAGCCGCTAATCGCATGCTTTACACTACATCAAAAAAAGGGCACTTTTCGTCATGCATGTGATGTCAGTAAAAGATTTTTTCCCAGCGTTGTTTGCAAATGCTGTAAACCAGTGATTTTTCATGTTGCGTTTTGGAGAAGACAGCTAATTTTTTATAGCAGGCTAAAGCCGGGGGTCGGCAACCCGTGTTTTGAGAGCCGCATGTGGCTCTTTAGCGGTGCCCTAGTGGCTCCAAGGAGCATTTTCAAAATTGTTTGAAAATGGAAAAATATGGTTGAGGAAATTATATTTTATGTTTTTTACACGGTTTCTGTAGGAGGACAAAAATCTCACATTCTTCACGTTTTCCAATGCTGTACAAATGTGTGGTGGAATAAATTTCAACATTTTTGTCAACGAAGATTTGCGTCATAGCCTGCGACACACGTTTCTATCAGCAGGGCGGGATGCCAGTCAGGTGGCTATTGTAAACAAACTTGCAGCCGAGTACACAGTTGATAGTGAGAAGAAGTGTGATTCCATTACCTTTGAAGAACTTAAATCTATTTTTGCGCTCCTTTAAGATGTGGATTGCATTGCTAAACTCCACTATTGGTGCATGTTTTGTTGCAACCCGGGAGATAATAAAGCGTGGAAAACCGTTCACAAGTGGTGAGTACATGAAGGAGACATTCATCAACATATCAGACCTATTTGCAGATGTCAAAAACAAAACCGAGACAATAAAGAAAATCAAAGACATGCCCAGATAAGAGGCATGTTATGCACGTTCTGTTTTGCTGTTTTTCGAAACCTCAAAATAAAAACGCATCAAAAATCAGATTTCTTTATTGCATTTCTAAAATTTCATAAAAGCAATGAAACAATTCATTAATATTCATTATGTATTTTTAAGTGCTGCAACGATTAATGGATTAACCCGAGAAGTCGATTAGAAAAAAGATTCTAATTAAATTTTGCTCCTATGAGTATTTGTTAAATTTGTTTTGAAAGTGTTTGCATTCAGTTTTATTGATTTTGGAGGATACCCTGCCCTCTAGTCTGCTTCATTTCACATGGCTGAATCCAGCTGCTCCCTGTTAAGGCTTACATAGGCTAAGTTTTTGTTTGAGCTAATGTTTTTTTAATGCATTCCTAATTTAGTTTAAATTAATATTTAGCCAATTTTTGTGGGAATATATGTCAGAACCATTTGTTTAGAGCAATAAGTTTCAAGTATTTTATTGCATTTAAGCTAGCGGAATTTTGCTATTTAAGTTAGCTAATTGTTATTTTTTTGTACATAGAACCCTTTTTTTTTGTTTTTTTTTTAAATATCATTATTATATTTTATTATATTTTTGAGGCTCAGCTCAGGTATTTTAATTTTTTATGTTCCCTATCCAATTACTCGAACTAACTAGTTCATCGATTAATCGACTACTAAAATAATCTATAGCTGCAGCCATTGTATTTTTAGCCAACTTTGTCTTTTTGATAGTAGGCGAATACTTTATAGGTAATACAGATTAATACAGCATGTGTTGCCGTCATTATTAGGTTTATTTAAGGCTTTTAATTTTTTGCGGCTCCAGACATAAATTTGTTTTTTTTAGTCCAATATGGCTCTTTCAAAATTTTGGGTTGTCGACCCCCGGGTTAGTGCAATGCTAAACATTTTACATTGTTTAATATAGTGTTTCCTTATTTTGTATGTCTGAACTTTAATTCTACGGTGTTTTGATGTCCTACAAACATCTTCTGCCAAGTGCACGCAGCAGACGCAAATGCGCACAAACAAATGTATGCACGCATACGGCGAAAAATCGCAGCTGGGAATATTACCACCCTCATTTTCATTTACCGTACAATAAATTCACTTTTTGCATATCGCGACAGGCTTACATGCAACATAGTTTGTTACATTACTGCCCTTATTTTTAGGTTCGGTGAACCGGAAGTTGTTTGACTTTGACTGTTGTCTATCATTGGAGATGTAAACTTGGCATAAAGTACATGGTCACTCCATCAAATTTTTATCCAGTTTAAAAACATGCTGTCAAAATGAGAAGAAATACTGTATAAACAGGAACTCGGTGAGATATTAGCTTGCTAGCTTAGCTATATCGCAATTCGGGTGATTCTAATGAAAGCTATGCTAGAAGGACATTTACCAAAGGTAGCTTAAAATAGCAGAATGCTATGATGACCCGGTCATTTTTTTCATCAATAGTTTGAGCTCCCTAATAGTAAAATATCTCATTAATGTCTAAAAACATCTCATATTACACATTATGGTGATGATCACCTATGGTTGATGGGGAAGGTAGCATATGTACACATAAACTTAAAAATATCAACAAAGGCTAAACAATCTTACCTTGTAGCCATCTTTTGCCTTGCCTTCTTTGTGGTGCATTATGGGTCAAAATAACTATTTAAAAAAAAAAAGAACAAAACAAAACACTGTGATGATGATGATATAACCATGAACACATCTTCAATTTTTTTTTATTCAACGTAAGAAAACGTTATAGCTTTTCATAATCTGCTAAATTATGTATTGTTAAACTAATTCATATATTTTTTATGAAATGTAATGAATATTTATGATGCTGAATTGAGGTGAAAACATCAAAGCTTTTCATGGACGCATTACAGTCATGAATTGACGACTAAAATCAACTTTCAACTATAAATGAAGTATTTCAGCTTTTCACAACTATACCCCTAAAATCTTCAAAGACATACTTTAGCGTATCTTCATGAGAATCACTCCATTGTGTATATTTATACAAAACAGCAATGTAAAATTTTGACATGTACGTGAAGGGAGAGGGGAAGGATTGACCACCAGAGTGGCAAGTAGTCGCCTGGAAGCGGTTTGTGTATAGGAAAAGGCACCCCGCCCCCTTGGCTCTATTGAAAAGGAGACGACCAACATGGTTTGTAGGACAATGAAGGACCCCCCTCCTGCCTCCCCTCCCCAACGCACACACACACAACACCACCCTCAACTCAATTTCTATTGATCTTCACCGCCAGTCTCTCCTGCTCCTGTTTGGCTTCCGTGCAAAAAGAGCCCATCGCGCTGACTATTTGCTTTGGTTAATTGGATTCTGACAGTGATCCAATATCGTGTTTAAGACAATGAAAATGTGTCAAAGCACCTGCTCAATGAAATGGAAATACTGCTGTTATTTCATAACTTAGCACAGCCCCTTTGTTGTTTCCCTGCTGTTTTAGCACCACTCGGGCAGGCCGAGATTGAGCCGTTTTTGGAAGACAAAGCAAATTGTCATTTTAGCAGTAAAATCTTCATGCGACGTGAGGCGCTCACCAACTGCTACAATGGAACCATCGCTGATATGGTAAATGGACTTGTCACGTGATTCCCCCACGCCTAGTTTTTAATGGGCATGGTAACTAATTAATTCATTATCCCAAAATGCAAATGAGCTCTTCAAGCCCGAACGGGATCCGTTTGCTTCTCGCCGGCGGTGCTTCTTCCCGCAAGCTCAGGGGTTTGCAAACATTGGGGCTCAAGGGCATTTGATTTGAGAAACAGACTGATGCTTAGGTAGGTACTGTAGCTGGAAGAGGGTAATATATTTATGTGTGTGTGTATATATATATATATGTGTTAGGGCTGAACGTTAGTGGAAAAAACTGACATTGCAACTTTCTGGGGGTTTGCGATATTAAAATTAGAAGAATGTTCATCAGACTTGAAAAGCTCTGTTTGGGAAGACTTTGTTTGACTCACTATGACCACATTGTATTCATTGGAGATGTCCCAATCTGATCACATGATCGGAAATCGGGCCGATCGCGTCATTTTTGAGAGGATTGGAATCGGGTTTTATATACTTGTTTTTCTGCTGTTTTTCTTCTAGTTATACAGTGGTACCTCTACTTACGAACCTCTCTACATTAAGACATGCTTCAACGGGCAAATATTGCCTCCTGAAGAGGAATACATTTCAGGATACGAAAGGCAAAAATGGCTGGTACTTGCCGCTCCCAGAGTTTACTGAATGTAACATACTTATAGTTGCTCTGCCATTGGCTATTGCCTAGTATTCCTGGCACCCAATTGGCTAAATAGGTCCTCTACTGTATCTGTATGTGTGCATCCCAGCGTCCTCTTCATTTGCCCCTCGTGTTCCGACAGCTTTACATACTGTAAGTGTATTAACTTTTATTCTTTCTTCTTGTTTTTCTTACATAATGTACAACAGATTTTATGCTTATTGTGCAATAATCTAATTGTAACATGTGTTTGGTATATGTTTTGGGACATTTTTTATGCATTATAAAAGATTTATGTCAGAATTTTTGAGGGGCTTGGAACGGATTACGGCATTTACTTGGAAAACGCATGGAAAACTGCTTACAGCATTTCAAGTTAAAGGAAACTTCGGACTTTTAGTAAGATAGATGATTAGAAACATAAAATATTGCCTTTCATTTAAAAATCTATAATATTTAGGACATGTTTTGAGCTACGGAGGCTGCCATTTTTTATGCGTGCAATGAACGCTCGGGGTGATGACGTAGTTTGTCACTGTCACTAGACGAACACTAGCGGGTTACTGCAATTCCTTCTACGCGGCAAGACGTCCAACACATGCGCTCATCGGTTAAAAGCGGCAAGTACTTACTATTTTGTGTTTTTATTGAGTCTTTTATTACCTTTTCATTTCCTCAAAATACTTTTTGCATGTGTTTCCCTCTCACACTTTTCAGCATTGTGTGTCCTGGTTGTAGCTTTAAAGCAGATTGTTGACCACATAAGTCACGTAGCATTTTTAAACAACCCTTTTTTAATATTACGACGTTTGAGTATTTTCTGAAGGTATCTTTAGTATGTTCTGTCTGTATGCATCTAAACAAAACAAGTTGAAAGTGCGCGGTAGTACTATGGATGTCAAATTCGCCTCTTGTAAGACGTTTCGCCTTTGTAGCACATTTTGGCAGAACAGTTTATTTTCCCCTACTCTCGTCTCATCCCGTCTTTCTTGTTCATTTTGTGAAATATCCACAGTGCTGTCATGCTCATTAATAATCCCCTCGGGTTCAAATTGAGAGGGTTGAACCGATGACGCTTATGTCACTTGAGTCATACTCTGGAAGCCCGACAGCGTAACGATGTGACGTCACCGCCATGCAACGTCAACAAAAATGGTGACCTATTAGCTAATTTTACAAATTGTATAAAAACGAAAACATCAAGAGGGGTTTCAATATCAAAATATTTTAACTCACCATGATGTTTATCTTTTAAGAACTACAAGACTTTCTATCCGTGGATCCCTTTAAAAGACTACTTCCAGAACCAATTAATTTCATAAGTAAATGTACCACTGAACAAGTAATATCACAAAATCGATTGATTTGGATCATCTTCATACCCGTCAACCCGAGGCCGTTGGCAATCTTACAAATATTGACGTATGCCCTTACAAATTGGTGACTAATCTTACAACGTTGTATATTGCATGCAATATTAAACGAAAATAAAACTCAGTTTTTAAAATAATATGAATTTATTGGTAATAACCATTAACCTGGTGCAATCAAAGAACAATCAATACCTTCAGCTACATCATGATTACTAAAATTTAACAGTGACTTTTGTTATAATTGTATGTAGCACTTTTGGCAATTTCTATCATGTCTTTTGATGGCTGCACTTCAGCTCGCAATTCAGTTTGACCTGAAGGTAGTTCATCAGTGTGTCCAATTATAAATTAAAAAGGTCAATTGATAAAATGAATTTACCGATGCAATCTTTTAGTCAGGGAAGATTTCTTTTGTTAATTCTGAGAAGTGATCAGAAATAGTTGCGGGCAAATTGTGTTCGTCAACAAATTGGCAGAATAAAATCTCCGCTTTTGTCACTTTTCATTCTGCAGACTTCATCTTTATGACCAGTGTTGTTAATCTTACTTTTAAAAAGTAATTAATTAGTGACAAATTACTTCTCCCAAAAAGTAATTGAGTTAGTAACTCAGTTACCTGAATGTAAGAGTAACTAGTTACTTAGCAAAGTAACTGGTGTTACCTTTCATGTTTTTTTTTTTTTTTATTTAATTAAAAAAAAACAACAACAAAAAAACATAGTAACCTTTGCTATGTCTGGACGTCATTTAATGTTGTGAATCAACTGTTAAAGTTGTTAAAATTACTCCCGTTTTTGCATTAGTTCCCGTCTGTCTACTTTCGACATGTGAAAGTTTTAAAACTCTTCCATTATTTAAAGATAGATTTATGTCAAGATTTGCCGATTTAAGAGTATTTTAGATCAAAAGTTACTTAGGTTCGCCAGGAAGGTGCACTACAACAGAGCCTTTCTGAGAAGTTAACTGCTTTAAAATGGTGGCTTTTTACTAATGCCACCAAGTGTACATGTTTCCCATGTAGTTCAATATGCATGCGATATTTAGGCGTAGATTGTCGGCTGTCAGCTACAGTCAGGAAATATTGGAGCGGCCTAGCATCGCATTTGCAACAGCGTCACAACAAACACTCTTCCCTCTCCGCGTCTATGACTTTTCTGGTGTCATTCAACCAACGTAGTAACGCATAGTAACGCACATTGTCTCGTTGCCGAAACGGTGACAAAATCCGAGCGGAGAAAAAAAACGTAATGCACGAAAGACGTATAGATTTTGAAAGTACGGCGTACATATTTAAAAATCAGTGCTCACTTGTACGAATTACGCCGAAACCGTACAACTTGACAGGTATGCATCTTGAATGTGAGGTTGTCATTTAGGCTGCTTTTTAATTAAACTAAGCTGGTTTAGCTGTGTCATTGGGCTGGAAACAGTCTTTCCGATCTGGCAACCCTAACAGTGAATCATCTTAATTATTTTGCATCCGCTTCACACACCTTTTTTAATGTCGAGTTGAAAGGTGATTGTGTTGAAGAGAAGAAAGACTAGGTCAGCCATGTGGATGCGTCTGTTGAACAGCTGAGGAGGAAGAGGGGGCGATAAGTGTGTGTGTGTGTGTGTGCGGAGAGGAGGAAAGAGAGGAGGAGGAGCGGTGTCCGTGTGTGTGTGTGTGTGTGTGTGTGTGGAAAAAAAGGAAGCGGAGCCTGTAAACGGCGAACTCGCTGCTTTCCTCTCGCCCTCCAAGCAACGAAGAGCGACGGGCTACTTTTTGCTTTCTTTCTTCGCCTGAATCCGTCGTCGATGAAAGAGCGAGTCGGAAGACTTCGGACCGGGCCGGGGTGGGTGAGGAGGTACCGCCGACATAGAAGCTCGCTCGCTCGCCTCGTTGCCATCGGACCTAAGAGCGAGGTGAAGCCCGTCTTTTGTTGAAACAAGTGCCGCTCGCTTCAGTTCCTGCGGGGCTTTATTCGTGTGAAATACAAGTGGCTTTTTATGCCTTGATCGGGATTTGCCGCAGCGAGTTGACTTGCTTGGGTCATCCCGGGCGAGGATTTCAAGAACTTGTTTGCACCGGGACTCCCCAAGAATCAGCAGACTGGCGGGTGAGTAGTTTGAACGCAGTGGAGGGAGGGAGGGAGGGAGGGGAGGAAGCTGCTTGTGTGTGGAATGAGAACTATCTGATGACTAGAGCCAGGTGGTATTTCTAATGTGCGTTTTCTTCTTGTTGTGTTTCATACGGGTGCAGCGAGTGCATGTGTTGTGAGTAAACTGAAAGTTGGCTTAGGAGTGGAAAAACTTCTCAGATGCTTTGTGGAACACAGGGGAAAAAACTTGAGTAAACAAAGGGCTCTGATGGTGTTAAAAATGATTGTTTTCTGGGAATTTCTTCGTAATGAGAAATTGTTATCGTTCATATTTCAGGAATTCCTAATAGGGATGTCCCTGATTCGATCACGTGATCGGAAATCGGGCCAGTTTTCAGAGGATCGGAATCGGGTGAAAAGAATCGGGCTTTTAATTTGAAAGAAAACAAAAGGCTTTTTTTTTTTTCAGGGCTAAAAAGTAACAAAATAATCCAAAATTACAATGGTATTTAAACATAATAATAATTTATCATTTTTAATTGATTGAGAGTAACTGTATTTGCTTCACGGTTCAGTACACGCAGTCAGATGGCCAATACGTTAGTCCTCCTTTAATCCAGGGGGCGGTAGAGGTAATGCGCCTAAACCAACAACCGACATTACGGGAATAAAGAAGACAAACCAAAGCAGACGACAAAGTTATCATTGATCACTACTAGGAAAGTTGCGACCAATGTACAGTGGGAACTATCAAATGTATTAAGTACTTATTTTATATTTTCAAATCAGGAAATGTTTATTATGCCAAAGCACTAAAGTGTTGTCAATGCAACAGAGTATTTTTGCAGTATTTCAAGAGATGCTTTTTCAGTTTTGTAATGATTTGCACTTTTTATTTGATTTTAGCCAATATGCAAATATATTTTATTTGGGTGTGGAATCTGTGGATGTTCACTGGTAATCCAGCATTGAACATAGTAGTGTCTTATGTTTATAAAAATAGTACCAAGGCTGGTGAGTGCTACCTGACTTTAACGGTTACCTCAGTCGATCCCAACAATAAAGGGTGTGTTGTCTATTTTTGCACATAAACTGTGAATTCAAGCATGTTCGAACAAAAAAAACACAAATCCACACATTTGATGTGACATTTCGTCAATGTATTTTTTACTTTAATAACAGTTGCTTTTCAGTTTTAGTCAATAGAAAAAAACTTTGAAAAAGCCATTCTTGTTTTCCTATTGTAACAAACACACACCGAAATGTTATGTTTAACTTTAGTTATATTTGCCATTACACCCGTTTCACCCCTATATACGCTGGTTAGGTAACCCGAATTTTCGCGTAAATCAGGATTAACCCTTTAAAGATTCCAAATGACTATCCAAAAAGTCCAAAAGTATTCTATTTTTTTCAATGTTGAAGGATACACTGCCCTCTGGTGGCAGCGTTGGGTCTGACTGGACTGTCGTCCAATAATGCTTCCATACAGGAGCACTCAGACATCTCACTTGGACAAAGTATAGCTGCACTCTGGTTTGGCCCATATAAGGTTGTAAGTTGCTTCAGCTAATATATGTTTGTGTATGCATTTGTAATTAAGTTTGGGGCTACAGTTTGTGGAGTTACATATGAGCGATTTTCTATGAAAATTGTCAATACGTTAGATTTCGTAGTGTTTAAGCTAACGGACATGTGTGGAGAAAATTAGGCTAAAAGTTCTAAATTTACATATTGACCAGACTAGATCAGGGGTCAGCAACCCGCGGCTCTAGAGCCACATGCAGCTCTAGTGGCTTTCTGAAGCTTTTTCAAAAATGTTTGACAATGGAAAAAGATGGTGGAGGGAAATATATTTTTAGTTTTAATATGGTTTCTGTAGGAGGACAAACATGACACAAGTACAGTGGTACCTCTACATACGATCACTTCGACACACGATCTTTTCGACATCCGACGTAAAATTTGAGCCGCCATTTGTTTCTACATCCGACGAGTTGCTCGAAATACGACGACATGACAGCACTGCAAACGAACCCACGGTGGATTTTCTTATGTGAGAAATCAACACAGTTTTCAAAAAAAGTTGATACAGTTGGAGAAACAAGGGAAAAAGTGATGCTTACCTTTGAAATGAAGATGCAAGTTATAGAAAAATATGAGCTTGGGGTGCGCGTCCCTGAACTGGCTCAACAATACAGCTCCATGATCCTCTTATGACCACCGTTCGCCACTATTTATAAGTTAAGGTGACAATTATTATTGTGGTAACATTGCCAAGGAAATCGCCAGCTTTGTCACGTTTTTATCATTTATTTAAGAACTTATCCAACACAAAACGCTCATTGTCTTAAGCAGTTGACTGCTCTCAGGAAAACGAAATTATTATCTCTACCGCACCGACCTATCTCACTGGAGACGTCACCTTCGCGGTGCGTTCAGGGACAGTAAAAAGTGTCCGCCATATTAGAATCCGATTCGTTACATTATTTTCAGGAATAATTATTAATTCTTCTTCTTCTTCTTATATTATTCTGAATTATTTATTTATAACTTATTTGTTTTTCTATGTTTAATTGCCATTTGTAACAGTGCCAGCAGTATTTATTAAGAATTTAGTGTATGTTTTTAGGCTTTGGAACGAATTAATGGAATTATAATGTATTCCTATGGGAAAATCCTGCTCGACATACGACCATTTCGACTTACAAACAAGGTCCTGGAACGAATTAAATTCGTATGTAGAGGTACCACTGTATTCTTCTCATGCATTAATATTATAATATTGCGTCATTCTCGATAGGATGCACTGCAGCGAATATAAACATTTACCGAATGTTTCTCACTATAAGGCGCACCATCAATGAATGGCCTATTTTAAAATCGTTTTCATGTATAGGGTGCACTGCATTGAGGCGTAGTAGTAGTAATGGTAGTCGTGGTGGTTGGCGTTGCATTATGCGTCCACAAGATGGAGCTAAGCTAAATTGAATGTCAAGCCTTGATTAACCAGCATTTATCGATATATTAGGCACTTTGGATTATAAGGCGCACTGAGGCTTTCATGTTCACCTTACAGTGCGGAAAATATGGTAATCATGAAGGCTCATTATGTATTTGTTGCCAACTTAGTCATTTTGATAACAGGCTAATATAGCTAATGTAAATACATACAGCATCTGTAGCCTTCATTTTTATCACCCATCCTTTCAATACTGTTGTGGCTCCAGAGATATTTGATTTTTGTTTGTTTTGTTTGCTCCAATATGGCTCTTTCAACATTATGGGTTGCTGACACCTGGACTAGATGGACGTTTGAACACCAATTATTTTGTATCGAGTTTTTTATTGTTAGCATTTATTGTAGCATTTAAGCTTGCGGACTATTTTAGGCAAATTAGGCTAATTTAACCTAATTTTACGTATTGATGAGACTAGATGGACGTTTGAACACCAATCGTTTTGTGCCGAGTGTTTTATTGTAAAAATGCGTGTCGTTTTGAACATAAGCTTACATGTGTTACAGCTTTACAAATTGTCAAAAGTGAAGTAAAAAGCTTAAAAAAAACCACAATTGCTTTGTTTTCTGTCTGTCAAGCTGAACAATTTCACATTTAGTGAGGACAGAACAATTCATGTTAATAAAGTAAAAAATGAAGATACTGTGAGGTACAGTTAGGTACTATTTGTGCGACTAAAAAAAGACTGGACACAAAATGGCGGACGAGACGGCGTCCTAAAGTCAAAATCGCGTAAGTCGTTTACGTCGTAACCCGGGGACTACCTGTATATAACAATATTAATAAAATCCAGATGAATAAAAATTTAAATACTTTGGTTACATCACCATATAACACTCCAAAGTTAGTTATTATTCTTTTTTGAAATGTCATAAGTCATAGCAGCCAATGAATTGAGTTCCCTATAAAGGGTTAGCAATGCTTGAGTGGGGATTCCCCCAGTATTTTACCCCCAAAAATGTTTTGGCAATGGGATTATGGTTATTAGAGTGCAATAATGAAAAGGACGCTTGCCGTGAACGGTGTAGCGGTTGCAAACTGTTGAAGGAGCACCAGATTAACTTGACTTCCCCCTTCAGCACCCCAGAGGCTACGAACTATGGCCCGAGCACATGCAGCTCTCACTGTGGGGGTAAAAAGAAGAGGGGGGGGCTGCTTACTTGCTGCGATGTGTGTGTGTATATTGAGGATTTGAAAGCAGACCAAATTATTTGTCTGAAAGGCAGCTTATCTAATGTTTTCCAGTCTATGAGGAGAAGTGCGCTTTTGTATGTGTGCGAGTGAGTGCACTGGAGTCAAAATTGAAAAATTGGTCATAGTGAGTATTCATGTGACACTAGTCAGAAGTTATATCCACAGCACAGCTCGTGGCCATATAAGCACAAAGAAGAAAATCTTCCAAACAGGCTGGGTAGTCGTTATGTTTCGCCCTGCTATTGCATTGCTAATTATGAGGAGCTAATCTCCGACGTGCCTGCGTGGCTTCCTGTACCACCCGTCGCTTCCCCCTTCACACTAGCAGCGAATGAAGAGTAGTGACCTCTAGCTTAATGATTCCGATGTGATTAATCCACTGACGCCGTGTGAGCTCACTTGCAGATAACGGCACGTTATTGGAATATGAAAGAGGGTTAAGCTCTTAAAAAGGGGTCCGACTCTTTTAAAGGGCAGCCGATGTTGTAAAAATCGTAGAGGAATGTAGCTGTGTGGCATTGTGTAAACACCAGGTGCAGTTCTGTTTAAACATTTGAGGCTGATGCGCTCTTTCCGATAAGAACATTAACAGTGTTTCATCCGATTGTCATTATGTTACAAAGATGTGATGGGATTATCTGATTGGTTGACAAATTATGTGTGATGTTGGATAGAAAGCTTCACTGTTACGCGTTGTTGTTTTCTGTCACGATAATGAAAATATATACTTGAGGAGTCGATAACGGCCTTAAAAAATGTGTCTTGGGAGATTAAAACAAAACAAGACAAATGCCGGTTTTCGTCTGACGAGACGAAAATACGCTATCGTTTCCGTCATATGTTCAGAATGTGTGATATTTTCTTATTGTACGTGTAAGTTAGTTGTTCTGCATTGTAGTAGTGTCAGTGTTTAGGATGTGTTTCAAGCTAGGCTCGCTCCAGGCTTGCTTGTTTTGAGACATATGGTAAGATTTGTTTTCCTAACTTGGCAAAAGAAAGAATGCAATATTGCGTTAGCCTATAAAGTCTGTGCGGAGTGATCATCACACACTAAGTGTAACTCGTCGCGTTAGCATATCGTTCACATTAACATTAGCATTGAGCACAAATAGCACAGTCTTAAACGCTTGGCTTTTTTCTTTTTTACATACAGTTCGTGTCGTCCAGGTAAGTCTATTTAATTGCAAGCAGACACGTTAGCACAAGCATCCATAATCCTTCCACAAATAATTTGTTGTTTTCGTCAATGATGACATTAACGAAAATGTTTAGTGGACGAGACAATAATTAGCCCAAAACGTGTCTCGGGAGATTAAAACATAACGAGCCAATGCCGGTTTTTGTCTGACGAGACGAAAATACCCTATTGTTTCCATTATGTCTTCACAATGTGTGACATTTTCTTATTGTACCTGTATTTACTCAGCCTGCATTATAGCAGTTTTGGTGCTTAGGATGTGTTTCAAGCTAGGCTGCGCTCCAGGCCTGCTTGTTTTGAAACATATGATAAGATTTTTGTTATCGTGGCGAAACAAAAAATGCAACGTTGTGTTAGCTGGTCCTCCGGTCCTCGAGAGCCCTGATCCATCTTGTTTTCCATGTCTCCCTCCTCCATCACACCTGACTCAAATAATCCAGGTCACTATCAGGCTCCTGCAGAGCTTGCTGCTGCTGATGATATGATCATTTGATTCGGGTGTGTTAAAAGAGGGTGACATTGAAAACAAGCTGGATAGGGCCTCTCGGGGACAGGAGTTGGATACCCGTGCGTTAGCAATCCATTCCCAAATGATTTGTTGTTTTCGTCAACAATGACACTAATGAAAATATTTCGTGGACAATCTTTTCGTGCCGAGGCAACAATAATGAGCTAAAAACAGGTCTTCGAAGAGTAAAACATAACTAGACGAATGCTAGTTTTTGTCTGACGAGACAAATGCACCATAGTTTCCATCATAACTTCACAACGTGTGACATTTTCTTATTGTACGTGTGGTTAGTCAGCCTGCATTGTAGCAGTGTTTGGGTCGTGACACTTATGTGACGTGCTGGAACCCCACTCACTGGGGTTTAGGATGTGCTGCAAGCTAGGTTGTGCTCTAGACTTGCTTGTTTTAAAACACATGTCATGGATTTGCTCACACACCGAATGTAACTCGTTGCGTTAGCATAGCGTTCGCATTAGTCCTCTTTCACTGTTGATGTGCTGTGTTAGTTGTATTTTCTCTGCTCCTATGCTAAGCTGTTAACACACAACTGCGTTTGCGCACAGTAATGGCTTATGGTGTTCGAGACATTCTGACCGGAGAGCTCAGGTAGTTCGCTTAGTATGCGTAGTTATGTTATAGCGCCCTCAAAAATTGAAACATTTATAAGCGAGACCGAAGATTATGCATGTTCTAAATAAAAGTAGCGCCAATTGATTTTTAAAACCTTTCACAATATTCTTTAAGACCTTTCCTGAGATTTTAGGAGAATTTTAGACATTTTAAGGTCTTCAAATTAGTGGATTTAAGACTTACATTTTCAGACTTTTTAAGACCCCACGGATACACTTCCCCTTCCACTCTGCTTGTCACCGGGGACTGGTGGCTAACTCATTCACTACAAAGCAATGATGTTCTTCAAGCCAGGCTTCGCTCCTGGCATGCTTGTTTTGAAATACATTGTACTTTTCTTATCTTGCATATTTGCTTTAACCCTTAAAGGTGTGTGCGGAGTGATCATCACACACACTAAATTTAACTAGTAGCGTTAGCATAGCATCCACGTTCGTGTTAGCATTTAGCGTAGCGAGCCTCGACTTCAACTATTGCTGTGTTCGTTTTGTTGGCGTCGAAAACGGGTTACAGTAGCCATGACAAAACTAGATAAAGACTGAGCACATTTTGACACAAATATAATTAAGAATAATGAGTATTTTTGTCTAAAAGAATAAGAAAAACATTAAAAGAGCTGCCAAAAATAACAGTGATGTTACCAATGGGTCATTGTCACTTCAGAAATTGCAACGTTACAATTGCATGAATGTTCTTTTTAGCACATTTTGTTGCTTTTGAGACATGTAGTTGAGTAAATGAAATGTTTCATGAAGAGGTCAGCTCCCTTCTACACTGCTCATACTGGTCTGCATTCATTTTCCGATATGCAGTCTCATTCTCAGATACAACCTTTCCTTACCGTTTGAAAAATCCCCTTCCAGGCTTCGCTGAAGGTCGCGTTATCCACTTAGTTTCATTTCTGGCTGTTAGTGTTGTGCATGCCATTCTTGGTGTTTACTGTGGTTAAAATGCTGCGGGATGAGAATTTAACAGCAAAAGCATGCAATTGTACTCCTGTTTGAAGTGCTGCCTACTAACATTTGTCGGACTTTGAACGCGTTGTGCACTTTGATCCCGGTCAGCGGTGGCTCATCATATAAAGTAAGGGAGTCTAAAGTAGCGAACCTGAGTCACCGCTGCACAAACAGCCTGTAAAAATTCAGCTCGCACATTGGCACATTTGAGTGTCGCCTCTGAGGAATTTGACATCTCTATCAAATAGGCCGTTTCCCAGCACGGACAGAGCAGTGCTTCGTAGAAACGGGTTGCACCGGCTGTCCGCATGCTTAGAAGCAGAAAATGTTTGACAGAGCACTGGAAAAATATTATTTAATGTGCTCACACAATGGCCCTGTTGGGATTGCACCATAGTGTGTCTGGCCCACTTTTCTTCATGTGACAGGACGATGGCAGCTACTAGCTGGTAGAGGAAAACACATCTTGAAATTGGCTCCTTGGTTTTTCTTCCAAATGATGTAATCCACAAAGAATTGGAGGAAAGAGTTGTAAATGATGCAATGTTGACAGGGCTCTTATTTTCTTTCTAATGGGCAAAGTCCGCTGGGGTCTGCGTTTTGCATATTTTTCCATTTCGCGAATACGTTGAATGACTTGGTATGAAGTGGATTCGTTCCGGAGTGGTTTCCAGATAAGGATTTTTTTCGTATAATGAATCACGTTTTACATGTACCGTGATTTTCAGACTATAAGCCACTACTTTTCCCCCTCATTCTGAATCATGCGGCTTATAGTCCAGTGGGGCTTATTTGTTGATTTATTTGGGTGGCTTCAAATCTTTTACATCTATTCAAAAGTGAAATAATTTGCCGGATGACACAAAATAACATCTGTCATAAGCATTCATTAATGCTCATGTCAGTGTCATTTTGATAGTCTTATGACAGTTTAATGACGCCAATGTCAAATAAAGTGTTGCCAAATGCCAAAGCTAGCAATTAATGAAACAAGTGGAAGAGTAACTGAAGAAATAATTTGTACATAACATGAATTTTGATTATTTACATCTGCAGCGCTGCAATGCATGCTCGGAGGCATGTTGGACGACAGCAGTGTTGACAGCAGGTGGCAGCAGAGGCAGACTGTGTACCCCAAGGGAGAAGTGATGGCCAAATGAAGCTTTTTGAAGCTTAATGGCGGTTCATTTGGTCCTTTGACACACTTATGATGCTGCTGTCAAATAAAGTGTTACCGTTTAATATCTTTTGGTATAAATGTCCCATACTACAGTGAGGACAGCTGCGGCTTATTGTCTAGTGCGGCTTATCTATGAAAATACGGTTTTCGTGTCAACTTTGGTGGGTTGCGGCTTATATTCAGGTGCGCTTTATAGTCCGAAAATGACGGTAAACAGCCTAATTTGTTCCAAGCTATACTGAAAAACTAGTGCTATCAGTTTAGTGTGTTCATTTGATGAATTATTCAGCAAATGAACGGGTTATGAGAATCAGCGCAATTAATTATGAGTGTCAATGGTAGCAATCCAATGCGCTGGCATTTTTAATGTGGTCCATTGAATTCCCCGTAGGCAATGGTTTGTTGGCTACAGACATTATCACATGACTACTGAAGCTCATAGCAAACACAGAGTGCTCAAAGACCAGCCAACTTAAGTGTTCATATACATGAGCATAGGCATATGCCAGTATGAGATTTTGATACCAGGTTAATACCAGGTTTCACGGTATCATTGCAATTATAGCTCTAAAATGTGTTATTTTGAGATGCATGGGTTAAAAAGATTTCCGCAATTTTTTTTTTTTCTTTTCACAACATATAAGCATATTGGAACATCAACATGAAGAAAATAAATAAATAACAAATATTTTAAATAGAATTTCAATAAATAGAACTTACAGACCAAACCAAAACCCACAGCCCAAGTTGCTTAGAACTGGATATAAACAATATATGTTCAAATTGATTTTATGTAAAACACATACCACTACTACTATTAACATTAGTTGCATATTAATTGAGAGCGGGAGCAAGTGACAGAGTGTTTTATTTGTATCAGTATTTACACGATACACACATACACTCTCTCAACACAGAAAGTCTCCAGAGAGAAATAAAACACAGGCTGAAAATGTTATTTTGAACAGATGTTTACAATGGCGGAAGACTTTACAAAAGTAAGCTAATGGTCGAGAAGAAACGAGTTAGCCGTCTTGGCATGCCTCTTTAACAAGCTTACGTACGTTATAGTATTAGTTTTACCATCGCTATACACACTAGAGTGAACTGGTGGGAAACGTTCATGACAGCGTTGACTTACCTTAAATTTTGTGTAACGTGACTGATGATGGTCACGTAAATGCCAAATCATGTCGGAGGTGTTGCCTCCTCCTTTAAGCCGCGGCCGTCTGTTTCTTTTCGGTAGCCAAAATACTCCCATACTAGTGACTTTTTTGAGGGGGTTCTGAAAAAGCTCAGGTGTAGTTTCGACAGCAACAGCAGTGTCACCAACAGAGCAAAAACCGGAGGGGGAGGGGTGAACGCTGCCGTTCCAAGCCATTTCTCGCTGCATTTTTAGGACATGCAAAATAGCTAATACAGGACATACCGTGATACAATATGACTGAAGATTTTTGTGGTTTTGAAACCGTTACTTTTTCATATCACGGTAAACCTTCAAACCATTTACCGGCACATGCCGAGATACTGTATTTTAATTACTTACAAACGATTGTGTTTTTTCTTTTTGGTCAAGGTGAAAGGAAAACAAACCATTCGTAAAATGCTGATCAGATAAATGTCTGTTAATTACTAGCATCTGTTTGGCTGCGTGAACACTGCTTAGTTACACACAAACACATACATAACCCGCTGTCACCCTCCCACTTTTGACCTCAACAATGCAGGATTTGTGAGAGCCGCCTCATCATAAAGAGAGGCAGAAAATCAATGAGAAGCCTTGGCTTCCATGCCATTGTTGCCATCATTTCCATCCCCCTACAAGCAGGCAAACATGGTTGTGTGAGGGACTCAAGGGACTTTACACGCAACTGCTGTGAACTGAACAAAACAGATCTTTTTTGAAAGATGGTATCATTTTATTAGTTTGTTTACATGACAACTGCGCACATTTGAAAATGATAGTATTGCCGTAGGCATGTGTCCAGTCTGGGTATGCTTCATGATGTATATGTTGTAGTCTACGCTGAGTTAGCAATGTATGATACAAGTAGTCATTGTCTCAAGGGGAACTCCATTTTTTACTGCTGTATATTTTTATAGCACACCACAGTGAGAAGCAGATTACAGCTCAACATTACCCCGACTGTAATCAGGACGAAAAATAGCATCTACTAGTTTAAATGTATTCCTGTCCACAGTGGCACCTTCTAAAGCAATGGCTCGTAACGTGGGTTTGTTGATCATTTTATGCACTAGTAGACTATATCAATAAGATTTCAGAAAGTACATGGTCACTACATCAAATTTGTATCCGGTTTAAAAACATGCTGTCAAGGGAACTCGCTTAGATATTAGCTTGCTAGCTTGGCTATATCGCTATACGGGTGATTCTCATGAATGCTATGCAATAAGGTCATGAAGGACATTTACCAAAGCTAGCTTAAAATAGCAGAATGCTAGGATGACTGTCATATTTTTTCATCAGTAGTTTAAAATCCATAATATTTTATTTACAGTAAAATATCTTTGATTTATGTCTAAAAACATGTATTTCACAATATAGTATTGATCACCTATAGTGTAAGGGTGATTCTCAAGAAAGCTATGCTATAAAGTAATGAAGGAGATTGACCAAAGCTATCTTAAAATAGCAGAATGCTAGGATGACTCATTTTTTTCATCAGTAGTTTGAGCTCCCTAATATTTTATTTACTGTAAATATCTCATTGATTATTGTCTAAAAACATGTTTTATTACAAATTATGGTCATGATCACCTATGGTAAGTGGGGAAGTAGGCATAAAAATTTAATTATTAACATTATCAAAAAAGGCAAAACAATATTAGCTTGGAGCCATTTTTTTTTGAGTTGCCTTCTTTGTGGTGCATCATGGGTCAGAATACCTTTTTAATTAAAAAACTCAGATTATGACAGGATCATGAAAAGTAAAGAAAGATGTATATTCGGGCACTTTTTTTTCTTCACACAAAGTTAGAAAAACCATTATAGCTCATCATAATCTGCTAAATGATAGTTTTAAGCAGATTTGTATATTTTTGGGTGAAATAGATTAAATAATCATAATGCTATGTTGAGATGAAAACATCAAGGCTTTTCATGGACGCATTACAGTCATGAATTCACGACTCTAAATTCGTTTGGTAACTGAGCCACATATTGGACGTAACCATTTTTCAACTAAAAATGAACGATTTCAGTTTTTCAGGGCGTTATCCCTAAAATCTTCAAAGACTTTAGCTTAGCTTCATGAGAATCACCCTTGTAGCTTAGCTATGTTGACTTGCGCTACGTACAAGTCTTTATTAACATATCACATACACAGAGGGAAAGGCAATTCAAAAGACATGTTTCTCCGTGTGTAGCTGATGCTAATGTGCGTAGCGTTTTAGCTTGGGCTGCACCTATCGATTATTTAAGTAATCGATTAAACTATTGATTATTTAGTCTGAATAATCAAGTAATGTGATTACAAATATTTAATGAATTGCAGAATACATTTTCGGGGATGTAAAACAAAGAAGTAATTGTTTATGCTTGCATAACATTTATTTTGGCTTAAAATAATTTTTTTTTTTTTTAAATTAATTAATTTTTTTTGGGGGGGGGGGATGCTCTTAACAAAACATTCAAACACTTATTCCCACCAGAAATAACTGAATATGCCTAATAACTAAATTACAAATGCATAAAAAATTAAGCTTATGTTGGTTTTAACAGGGAGCAGCTGAATTCTGCCATGTTAGACGAGTTATGCCATATTTTTTGTTGCCACATGAGGGGAGTGTATCCACTCAAATTAATTAAACAAGATGCAACACTTTCAAAACAAACCTTGACAACAGCACTGTAATTAAACGAATCATCGACACAAAAAAAATTGATCCGAAGATTTTTTTTTTCTTATTCGATTTAATCAATCGTTGCAGCTCTAGTTTTAGGTAAAATTCTTTTCTCTCTCTACCCTAAATGTAAGTCTTTGTGGTTCACCATTGAGCCCAGTCCATACTTGCCACATAAAAGGGCGCTAAAGTGCTTTCTGCTAGCTGCCGACAAAATTCGAGTACGATGAAGAAGTAGCGTTGTGCTTTGATTGTTCATGAAAAATTCCATCTAATTTGTTGTATGCACAGCGGAAGGGCCGATAGGTTTAATTAACATAAACCCCAGGAGCCGTGAATGAGTGAGAAATTGCCGTAATTGAAAACAGGTCCTATCTTCTTTCCAACCCTCTGTGTATGCACATCCTTGAAGCGGCTCAGCTCATCTGAGGGCACTTTCACACATGTTAAGTGTGTGTATGTATGTATGTTAGAGGGACAGAGAGAGAGCGAGAGACATCTGGCTTTGTTAAAGCCGGTGTATGCTCATAATATTGAATGGCGATCCCCACAGGGCTACCTACTCTGAACGTAGTACGTAGCCTGCTTGTCCCTCCTGATTGTGACGATTTTTGAAACAAGGCTCACGATAACGATTATGTCACGATATGGCGATAAAACAATTATTGATACATTGGTCAGGAAATCAAGCTATGCGTAATAAACATAATAAACAAGCTTTTTCAACCCTTTGCTGTGAATTAGAATGAGTTTATCACTAGTAGACGTCCAGTCTGTTTGAACTGGGAGAAATGGCAGTGAATGTCCATTCGCTGCCATCCCTCCCAGTTCAAGTGGATTGGACGTTTGTGAAAGTCAGTGGCAGCCAGTGCCAGGCAATAAGTTTTGGGGCATTTCATGTCATTTTCTGTCTACTTTCAGTCAGTTTCTGTTCATTTTGTGGCATTTACAGGTCACCTCCTGTTGGTTTTGGTGCATTTTCTGGGCACCTCCGGTTGATTTTGGGTTACTGAACAGGAAGTGACTTGAGGCCAATTTGTCGCGGAACACGAGGGCCTGGGTGCACTTCTTCTCACTGTATTCCAATGATTATAGGCCTGCAGCTATCAGTTATTTTAGTAGTCGAGTAATCAGTGAACTAGTTAGTTCGAATAATCGCGTAATCCGATAAGGAACATAAAAAATTAAAATACCTGAGCTGAACCTCAAACGGCATAAAAAAAAAAAATGAGGATCTAAGTACAACAAAAGAACAATTGGCTAACTTCCATGCAAAAGTCCGCTAGCCTAAATGCTATAAAAGAAAACTTCGCATTTACGTGACCAAAACTTTTTTTTTTTTGTAATGCTCTTAACAGATGGTACAAACACATATTTCCACCAAAAAATGGCTAAATATATTAATAAACTAAATTACGAATGCATTAAAAAATATTTGCTCAAAGAAAAACTTTGCTTATGTTGGTCTTAACAGGGAGCAGCTGAATTCAGCCATGTGAAATGAGTTGTTATATTCACTGTTGCCACTAAAGGGCACCCAAATCAATAACAACTAAATGCAAACACTTTCAAAACAAACCATTACAACGCTACTCTAATTAAATTTTGCTGCTTCGAGTATTCGTTTAATTCGAATCTTTTTGCTAATCGAATTACTTGAATTAATCGATTAACCGTTGCAGCACTAAGTGATTACACTACAAAACATTTAAAGAGCATATGACACGAGAAAAAAAGTCTTAAATGGCATTATTATGTGAATTAGAATCATATTTTGAGACGATTCGACTATATACAACAATTTAGCAAAGCACAGATGACGAGAAATTAGTCTTTTAATCTGCCGGTTAGCCACGCCTACCATTATAGGGCTTTAGCGTCCCCAACAGGTGGATGACGTCAGCGGTAGACTGGGCTCATCGGTTTTACTATTCAGCCCATTGAGGGGGAATTATTCAGAGCGAGGAAAACGCAACGAAGAGAGCCGCAAAATTTCATTGTTTCAGTCTCTCTACTCCAATATTTTTACAGGATATTCTTTTTATCCAAGTATTTTTCCCCCAATAGCTATATAAATGGCTTGAGAAGGACCAGTCAGCCCGTCGAGGGGGAGCTATTCACAACGAGGAAAACGCGACGAAGAGAGCGGCAAAATGTCATTGTTTCTGTCTCTTTACTTCAATATTTTTACAGGATATTCTTTTTATCCAAGTATTTTCCCCAATTGCTAAATAAATGGCATGGTTATGACAAATAACAGTCTTGTGCTGAATGGAATATGAAATAATAAAAATGCATTCATTCAGGACGACATGGCAAAATTACTCCATAATGGTCAAAACTGTCGACTTCACCTTTACTGTCGCACCTCCCGAACGATATTTTATGACACCTAAATCGGACATATGTCATTTCCCTTCCCCGGCTTCGGAGAATGTAAACAAACCAGAAGGCGTGACAGCTAGCCGACATGCTAACCCGAACCGAGTGATGTTTCAAAGTCTTCGAAGCGGAAAATCACACATAACTATCCTGGATTATTTGACATGACGACCCGGTTGTCGATTGTCTTCGCGGATGGGCAAACCGCCCGGCGGACAGCAATTTACAGTTCGTTCCCCGGAGGAGGGTGGCTGGAGTTGTTGTGCAGCTAATGTGCTGCTGCTAATGAGCATTAGGAGAGCTTTTTACATGCCTATCAATGATCAAACATAAGTAGTCCTTCATTTAAAGGAAGTTTGTAGTGTTTACTTTGTAATCGCTGTATTCGTATTTGACATAATACAAAACAAGATGTTTACTCACTTCCTCGTAAGTCCAATGGTCCCACAGTAAATATCCACGGTGAATGGGAACCTTTTGAAACTCCAAAAAGGCGCATACGTCTCTCCCTCATACAGAATGATTTTTCTGCAGCCGTTTGGCTGGCGTGATGCGAAAAATAAACGTATTAATCCGCAAAATCAGCTGAATCCTTCGTCCTCATACACAACAGTACACTGTAGCGTGAAGAGGACGTCTTCTACCGTACACGTCACAGCGCCCTCCTCCTCAATGCAAGACCGAAGCCGGAAGTCACTCATTTTCATGGCGCGGGATTCAAAAAACTAAATAAAAATAGCGATCGCTTTCACACACATCCAAGCGGCCCATATCATTCAGGGGCATAAAATACCGCGTGTATTATGAAATAAACATGCTTTTTCGTGTCACAGGCACTTTAAAACTAGTTAAATTCCCTTGTTTTCGTAAATCTACTAGACATAAGTGGAATTATCTGAAGGTGCTTCAAGTAACTTTTACTCAGATTTCTTGAAATAAGCTTATTTTCAGCTAGCTATTTTTTTCAGAATCATTTCAAGCATTGATGGTCATAAATGTTCCTAATTCAAGAATACATATTATTCAAAACATTATTTCAAAGCATTTTTTTCTTTATTTAGGTGAAAAATGACCAACATTTAGTTGTATGGGCTTAATAAGAACAAATACCGTAGTAATACAGGTAGTCCTCGGTTTATAAACGAGTTCCCTCCCTGCGCGGGTGTTGTAACCGAGATTCCCGCGGCATAAGTCGGAATTAACCCTTTAAATACGTCAAAACACCCTCTAAATATAAAAAAAAAACACCCAAAAACATTTATTATATGTCATTGTATTGTCCTCGCCAAGACGTTGGAAGCTAAGTCCTAGCTAGACAGCGAGCTAAACTCCGTAATGACGATGTGTCTTGCTGACTTTATTCAGCTGCCCATGACATAAACACTTGCCGAATGAAACTAAAATAAAATGAAATTAAATCCATCTCATCTTCAATAACAGCAATTGAAATTTGCGTTTGCAAGTAGCTGCTGATACAGCAATAACAAACGATTAGCATGTATCAGTTAATGACCGCACATCATCAAAAACAATCACATAAACTCGCCCCAAGTATTCGACCATAATTGAAAACGCACAATCAACAGTACAAAAGCGGTTATATACAGCCGTCGCCTCTGGATGCTTCACAAGCAACAAATGTGCGCACAGGCTGTAAGGTGTAAAGTGAGTAAGTGTTCGCATTAGCATTTAGCGCTGTGTCTCGGTGTCTTCTTAAACTCTTGGAATGCACTTGGAAATTTTTTTACATACAGATCGTGGCGTCCAGGGGAGACTAACTAATTGATAATAATGTGCTGTTTTCTTGCTTAGTGTGTATTATCATCATGAAGATGTTGATGTCCTTGTGGACTCTACAATTATGTGCTCGTCCGTCAATGCTCATTCGGAAATGTTAGAAATCTTTTATTCATGGACTAAACCGTTTGAAGTTTTTAGACGAAAGCATTTTGAGAACTGTCAACTAAAACTAGATGAAATTTGTCTGAATTTTTGCTTACTAAAACTAGACGAAGACGAACACGTTTTGAAATAACTAAAATATGACTTAAGACTAATGAGTATTTTCATCTTAAAGAGTCAGACGAAAATTAAAAGGGCTGCAAAAAAAAAACACTGTTTTAGCGCCGTTGATAGCGCTAAACGTCCAATTTAGGCAGGTGCCGTATGAGATTCTAACCATTAGCCAAAATCTCACGGTATTGCAATTACAGCTCTAAAATGTGTTACTTTGAGATATCAGGGTTAAGAACTTTTTTCCATTGAACAGGATTTTTATCTTTCAAAACATATTAGAAAATTGGAACGTAAGTATAATGTTGAGTTAAAATAAATAAATAAAAAATAACTGAAATGTTCTAAATAAAATGAAAATAAATACCGTCCTTTAGGTGATCCTAAACCCACAGCTCATTACCGTCAGACTAAAAATAATTGAATTTATTCCTATAAAAAGCACGTGTGTATGACTCATATCATATTTGCGTTACACACACTCTTTCTCAACACATACAGTTGCTTGAGAGAAAAAAAACATCTTTTACCACCGCTAGACATACTGAACACGCTAGCGTTAACTCTTATAGCTGGTGGGAAACGATCATGACAGTGTTAACTAACCTTTAATTTTGTATAAATGCGAAATCAAATTGGAGGTACTGCCTCCTCGGCAGCCACCCTCTGTAAACACGGCTTACATGTTGTTTGACCCTCCTCTAAGTCGCAGCTGTCTGTAACTTTTCTGTAGCCGAAGTAGTCCCATACCAGCGATTTCGTTTTCTTTGATAGGGAGGGGGAAAGTTCAGGATTTTCACCTCCTCCAGCTATCACGTAGCATAACTTACTCGCTGACACTGAGCAACAACCGGTGGGGGAGAGGGTTGAGCCTTACAACTGCAAGCAGAGGATATTTTTGGGACATAAATATCTCATACCTTAGGGCTGATATGACGGAACATTTTTGCGGTTTTTAAACTGTGACGTTTTCATACCACGGTATACCGTGAAAATGGTAATCAGCACATCTCGTCTAATCCAGTCCAAATGAATTGGACGTCAACCGCAGTCAGTGGCAGCCCATTAGCTAACCTTGACACTATTCTAATGGAAGGATTTGGTCGCAAACAGCAACTCCCTTTTTAAACAATATATCACCTTTTCGATATATTGTCACACCCCTCGTCAACACGCTAGCTTGACTTTACAATCATGGAGATAAAAGACACAGTACATTAATTTTCAGACACTAAAGCAGCTATCGTTTAATGTTTCTCTTTATGGAGCGGTCCAAATTGTCCAGGATTTAATCCCATAAAGCAGTAGCCCTTCGGGACGCTCTCCAACAAACGCGCTTTTCCTATTCACACACTCCACTTTTCTGTATCCACCTCCTGCTTTTTTTGTGGAATTGTGACAAAATATGATAATGGAGTGATCGCAACAAGGAAGTGGATTCGTATCCTATTTTAGCCGGTAAACATTTAATGCGTTTAAATGTATCACCGCTTTATTTATGCATAGAATCTGCTGTTAACTCTGAATTATACATTAGTCGATGAATAATGCAACAGTGCCGTTCCTTAATGATTACTTGCCAGGCAGCGAATGGTAATATTTGCTGATACATTTAAGCCATTGATCTTACTAGAATTAACTGGGCTGGTAGGACTGATGCTGCCACATTTTATCTAAAGTGATTGTGTCTTTTTTTGTTGTTGTTTTGTTCAGGGAGGTTATCATAAATGGGCTAATTGCTGTTTTCTTTTAATGGCGTCTTTCGGAATTGAGAAGTAGGTACTTAGGAATTAAAACAAAATGGATGTAGTCATTCTAAGCACACACACACGCTCTCGCTCGTGTTTGTAGTAGATGTCATTTGTTCACATTTTTTTTGTGGGTTTTGACTTAAGAGCTCAGAAAAGCCCACATTTTCTCCTTCTTGAGGCAGCATTTAAAGGGGAGTTATTCATTCTTAGACTTCCACAGATCAATGTCCAATTACGTTTTTGTCTTTGCTGGCTTGTAGCCATTCTAAGATGGAGTGTTTTTTGTTTGAACTGTAGTCTAGACTAGGGTTGCAGCTATCGATTATTTTAGTAGTCTATTAACCTATCAACAAGTTAGTTCAAATAATCGAGTAATCTGATTATGAAAATTTAATGCGTTGGAGAATAAATTTTAGATGTAAAACAAAAGGGTTGCTAAGATTGCACTTTCAAAAGAGCATTAAAGTTCCTGTGACACAAAAAGCATGTTTATTTTGTATTTTACGTGGTCTTTTATGCTCCTGAATAAAATGGATCGCTTGGATGTGTGTGGAAGCGATCGATATTTTATATAATGTCAACTACTGGGATCATGGCAAACATATTCATAAGGAGGTGGCTTGCATTTTGTGGGTGACAATACTCCCTGTCCACCGAGAAGGCAACACGACCGACCACCGGCGGCTTCTTGCACACCATGGTCGCCGGCCGATAAAGGCGTGCCCGCCTACAGAGCACTTTCCTCGGCTTGGCCCCGAGCAGCTCCCCGCTCTAGTCACCAGTTTTCAATTGTGTACACTTCCACCCTCCTTGGTCCTCTTCGCGTTCCCGCCCACAGAGGGCTTTCCTCGGCTTTGACCCGACCCTGCCCGCCGGGCCTCAGTAGAACGACGAGCCGTAACTTGTTTGCCGCCGGGTGCTTGCCGATCGGTGAAGACGATCAACCTCGCCACCATGTGTGACATGAGTCAGGGTATGTTTGTGTGATTTTTTGTTTTCTAAAGGCAAAAAAAAAAAAGACTTGGAAAAGCCGCTCGGTTTGGGTCAGCATGTCGGCTAGCTGTCACACCTTTTGTTTTGTTTACACTCTTTCCTCTGTCTCCGAAGCAGGGGCAGGGAAATGACAAAAGCCGGAGTAACTCCAGTGGCATAAAATACCGTTCGGGAGGTTTAAGAAGTCGGCAGTTTTGACCATTATGCAGTAATTTTGCCCTGTCGTACTGAATACATGCATTTTTAATATTTCATATTCCATTTAGCACAAGACTGTTATTTGTCATGACCATAGCATTTATTTAGCAATTGGGGAAAAATACTGAGATTAAAAAAAATTCTGTAAAAATATTGGAGAGGTTAAACAATGACAATTTACAGCTCTCTTCCTCGCATTTTCCTCATTTTGAATCTTCCCCCTTAATGGGCTGAATTCAAAATCATCTGAACTCGTTACCCTGCCGACGTCATCACCCAGCCGGGGACACTAGAGCGCTATAATCACAGACGGGGCTAAACGGCAGATTAAAAGACTAATTTCTCATCATCTGCGTTCTGCCAAATTGTTGTATATAGTGGAATCTTCTCAAAATATTAATTCACATAATAAGGCTGTTTAAGATTTTTTTTTATGCTGTCACAGGCACTTTAAATGTAAGTCCAATATAAAATTCAAGAGCGTTTCTTCTAACTATGCAGAATTGCACTTCCATTTAAAAAGAAAATACCTGAGCTTAGCCTCTAACGGCATTAAAAAAAAAAAAAAAAAAAGGATGTATGAACAACAAGAGAACAACTGGCTAACTTGCATGGCAAAAGTCTGCTAGCTAAAATGCTATAAAATGCAAAAGTTTATTTTTTTTTACAATGCTCTTAACAAATCGTTCAAACACATACTCCCACAAAAAAATGAGTAAATACACCTACAAACCAAATCATGAATGCGTAAAAAAAACATTAGCGTAAACAAAAACCTAACCTATGTTGGTCTTAACAGGGAGCAGCTGGATTCAGCCATGTTAAAGGAGTTATGGCATATTCACTGTTGCTACTAGAGGGCAGTGTTTCCACCCAAATCAATAAAACTAAATGCAAAAACTTTCAAAACAAACTATTACTTGCACGAGGAAATATGCAATGTTGCTTTCACCATTTAAGGTGTTGACCGAGTGATCCTTACACTCTAAATCTAACTCGTAGGGTTAGCATTAGCTTTAGCATGGCGAATATCCTCTTAAACTCTCCCTATCATTTGTTTACGTCTTGTCGTAAATTGCCTTTTATAATCTGTTTTAAAAGTAAGTATATCGGCCTCAGTACCGGTTTACAAAATCGATTTTGTATATCGGCAAACGTCTGTATTTTGTTGTTTTTGTTGTTGTAGATATCGGCATTTAAAAATCCCATAGCGGTTGACCTCTAGTCTGAACAGCTGCGCCAAGGCAGCTTATTGGCACATTATCCGCACACTGCTGTGAGTTGAGCATTTCCTCAACGCTGATACGCTCACACACACCACCCATTACGACGCTTGTCCGCACAATGAAAAAATATTGACTTGTTGTCAGCCTCTCATTTGATTAGGCGTGAGGGTGATTTTGCTTTTTATTTGTCACTCAAGTAACGTCAATTCCATTAATCGGAGAAGCACTTGGAGCATTTCATCCATCACATCTGGAAGACCTCTCCTCTTGCAGCAATGGATGGCTGTCACTTGCCTTATGTTATTTGCACTTGTCAGCTCGTGTCTGCCGAATTTGCGTGGGAGTGATGTACATGGTTGAAACTACTTCTATTCCCTCAGCGGAATGAGATGTTATGTCTTATTTTCCTGTAAAAAATAACTACTCATGCATTTTTCAGTTTTTTTTTTTTTAACAATGGACATTAGCAGTGGGAATCGCTCGGTAGCTCACGATATGATGCAATTTGCAGGGTTTACGATAAAGGTGATCTCACGGTATGGCGAGACAACAGCTATCGTTACACGGGTCAGGAAATCATTCTGCAAAATTCCACAATATAACTAATAAGCAGGAAAACTAGCTATTTTCATCCTTTTGCTCTGAATTGGAATGAGTTTATCAATTGTAGACTCCATTTGACCTGCCACCCTTCCCACTTCAAAAGTATTGGACGTCTATGGCGGCCAGTAAGTTCATTTTTGGGCATTCCAGGGTTGTTTCCTGTTGATTTTTGTTCATTTTCTGTTGATTTGGGAGCATTTCTTGGTCACTTCCTGTTGATTTTAGGCCATTTCCTGTTGATTTTAGGTCATTTCTTGGTCACGTCGTGTTAGGGTTGGGCATCGTTTGAAATTGAACAATTCCGATTCCACGTTCCGATTCCGGTTCCGAACGGTTCTCGATTCCGATTCTTAACTTCAGGGTTAAAAAAATTGCATTGTTAATATTAATGGCTTCTCGATGATTTTTAAAATTACATTAACTTTTCACAGGGCTATTTTAAACTTGTATATAAATATCAGTCTTTGAACTTGAATGTCTTTTCCTGTCGATTTTGGGGCATTTCAGTATTTATTTTGGGCCAGATTCTGTTGTTTTTTGGTCATTTTCTGTTGATTTGCGGGCATGTATGGGTCATTTTCTGTTGATTTGGGTGCATTTCCAGGTCACTCCCTGTAAATTTTGGGGCGTTTCCAGGTTGCTTTTTGTTTTGTTCCCAAACCTTAGCAATGCAAAAATTAAAGAAAAACGAAATGATCATCCTTTGTTTCTATAGTTTTTTTCCCCCCGCAATTCACACACACACACACACACATATATATATATATATATATATATATATATATATATATATGTATATGTAATTACAAGCAAAATTCAGTCTAAAGGGCAAAAGCACAACAATAACAATACAAACTCATGATTTGCACATGTGATGTAACTTGGTAGGGCTATTGCCACCATTATAACCACCATGAAAGAATGATTATAGCATATAGCAGTCTATTTTGTGGGCCTGGTCATTATGAGAACACCTTACAGGGATCACCGGTGGCCTTGTTCCTGCAAAAATAATGAGGTAGACACTCTAAGCTGCCCCAGGCTGCATGTCAGTAGCTGATCTCTCGCTGAACCGGCAAATCATCCATTTTTTTAATGCTAAAAAGACAGGCTAATGGCTTTCTTGATGTCTGTTTGCATGTAAGAGCGCTTAGAGCGACACACGCGTTCATTCACAGATTCATCTAATTGGGTTGATTGTCAAGCTGAGGCGAGGCAGGCGGACAGCAAATTTGGAGGGGGTTTGGGGGAAATTCTCAAGATGGCATGACGCTTATATGTAAATGAATTATGAAGAGATTACTATGTTAATAACTGTGTGTATTTCCTGTGGATGAGCCCTCAAAATTTTTGTCTTTTGGATGAAAATATTTAGCAGTCTTAGTCATATTTTATTTATTCATTTAAAAATGTGTTCAACGAAAACTAGAATTTGATGGGTATTTTTTTGTTTGTTTTAATTTCAAAACCATTATGGCTAAGCTAGCAGGCTAATATCTCCTAAGGGATTTCCCTTTAAAATTTCTACTCATTTCGACAGCATGTCTTTTTAACGGGTCAAAATTTGATGGCGTGACCATGTAGTTTCAGCCCTTTTAATTTTCATCTTAATCTTTTGAAAGAAAATACTTATTAGTCACATTTTAGTCATTTCAAAATGTGGTCGTCTTTGTTTACATTTGAACAACAAACACTTGACACAAAACAATTAGTGTTAAAACGTCCATCTAGTCTTATCAATATGTAAATTTAATAGGTTAAATTAGCCTAATTTGCCGGACAAAAGTCTGCTAGCTTAAATAATACGAATGCTAACGCATTTACAATTGTCATAGCAAATCGCTCTAACGTAACTCCACGAACTATAGCTGTAAACTTAATTACCAATGCATACACAAACATATATTAGCTGAAACAACTTACAACCTTATGTGGACCAAACCAGAGCGTAGCCACCATCATTAAACAAAATACAATACTTGTGGACTTTTTGGATGGTTATTTTTGGGGTACTTAAATGGTTAATTCTGATTTACGCGGAAATTTGGTTTACGTTGCTCGCGTAACTACAGAACATAAACCCGGGACTACATGCATTGTGAACATATGACAGAAACAACGAAAACTGACATTTATTTCATTGTCTTAGTCTTCTAAGACAGGTTTTAGGTTTTAGTTTAAGGTTTTAGTTTTTCGTTATCGTCGTTGTTGACGAAAACAACGATGAATTCAGGTATTAAAAGGATATGATTTGCTTTTATCCAGCTAAGCATTTAAAACATGTAAAGCACACGCCAAAAAAAATAGAAGCGCTTGGGTAAATCATTCACTGTGACTGTGCGCCGTAAAACAAAGAGAGGGGAGAGTTAAAGGCAACAGATGCTCACATGGTTTGATTGTGCTTATTGGAGCATGACCTCTCCAGTCTAAACAGTAGACAATGATGCTGTGTCTGGCTAATACTCTGCCACTCATCTGCTCTCCAGAGGCATTTGCCGTTTTTCTTTTCTCTTCATGTTTATGTATTAAAGCTTACGTCTTTTTTTTCTTTGTCTGTGCTTGCTCTCAGCACAACGCACTGAAAATCCTCAGAAAATTTACTTAGAAAAAAGAGCGCTTGTCATGTTTTGCAGGCTTTAACTGATTGAGTGGGTCTTATTGCATGAGTGGCAAAGCCAGTCACTAGCTGCCATGATGGAGTGGGCTGCCTGTATTTGCTAAACAAGCAGTCTAGTTTGCCAGCACACCTTACTTTGGGTCACTGATGGATAGCCATGTTCCACCCTAACACTGAAGTTGACTTCATCTTGACTGGTACAGTTTGAAGTGATCAAATATGGGTTGCGTTGTGTTATAGGGAGACTGGATACCAATAAGTTGGAGCCAAAATGTAAGGGCTTAATTGGTTTATAGAACAGGGAACATAACTTTCCCATAACAAATGATGAAACATGAAAACTAGATGATTCCAGCCTCAACAAAAGTCCCTACCAGTGGGGTTTTTGGCTGCTCTTTTAATTTTCATCTTAACTCATTTGCTCCCAGAAACATATAAATACTGTTTTTAAATGCTTCATTGTCCCCAAAACGTATTTATACGCCTTTTGCGTTTTTTTTTTTTTTTTTTTTTAATACAAGAAGCATCAATAGCTTGCGATCAATAAGATTTATGAGACCCGCAACCCGATTCAACAGCAATGAACAGCCGCGCAGCACGGTCACGCTGGTGGCATGATGCCAGGCGGCGCTCCGACCGAACAAAACATGCGCTGGATGACCGAGCAAAACGAGTGGGACCCCCAGTGCAGCGGCTCGCCGAGCAGACCCCGCAGAGACGCAAAAATAATCCATCTTTGTGAGACAGACAATGATAAGGGAAAAGTTTACACGACTGACGTGGCGACAACGGCGTCATCTCGGCGACAAACCATCAGTCACCAGTCATGTGTAAATAAATTGTTACTTTGCTATCAAAAGCTCTCTTTGTCTGGTTGTTCATGGTATTTTGTAAAAGGAAAACATTATTCAGATGTTTGAGATGTAACAAATGCAAAAAATAGCTTTGTTAAAATCAAAGTTATGTTTGAAATGTATGCGTTTACAAAAAGCTCATTTTCTCCGTTTTTTCATCAGAAATTGGAAAATTGCTCAAACTAAGCTATTTTCTAATGCTGATTTCTACAGAATGGAAAAAGATATTAACTTACTTTTTTCTGCTGAAAGAAGAGAGTCTAATCTTTCTTTTGGTGGGTTCCATGTTTATATAGCAATAGAACAGAATTTTCTGTGGGCCTTGCAAAATCAGTCAAAATCCAGAAAAACTGCCAGGAGTGAAGGGCCTTGCTCTGGTGAAAATGGCTGGGAGTGAATGAGTTAAACGTTTGGACAAAATACCTATTAGTCATATTTTTTGTCATTTCAAAATGTGTTAGTCTTCGACGATGAATACTCTTAGTTACATCTGTTTGGGGAAAAAAAAAAATGTCCAAAGATAAGGAAAGGTTTCCAACAATTTGAGAGCAACCAACAATTTATACCAACTCTGTGAGGGTTTTCCAAGGGTTTTAAGTAAAAGTTCCGTAATTTTTGGACTGTAAACCACACATTGCAGCTTATTTGTTGATTTATTTGGGTTAATAGGTAACATTTTATTTGACAGCAGTGTCATAAGACTGTCATAAGACCGTCATAATTATGACATGACCATATCATGGGCATTACTGAATGCTTATGACAGATTTCATTGTCATCTGGTAAATTATGTCACTAAATTCCATTTATGTCTAGTTTGGATCTTTTACATCCATTCAAAAGTGAGATAATTTCCCGGATGACACTAAATGACATCTGTTATAAGCATTCATTAATGCTCATGACAGAGTCATGTCATAATTATGATAGTCTTATGACAGTCTTATGGCGCAACTGTCAAATAAAGTGTTACCAAATACCATAACGAGCAATTAATGAAACAATTGGAACAGTAACTGAAGAAATAATTGGCACAGAACATGAATTTTGTCTGTAGCGCCGCAATGCATGCCAGGAGTTACGTTGGACAACAACAGTGTTGACAGCAGGTGGCAGCAGAGGTTGACAGTCTCCCCCATGGTAGCAATGATAAATAAAGCTTCTTGAAGCTTTGCACGTAATTGGTTCAGAGGTTCGTGTTGTTTTATTTGGTCTTACACCAAATAAAGTGTTACCGGTTAATATGTTTTGGTGTAAATATTTCATAATACATGGATGACAGCTGCATCTTATAGTCCAGTGCGACATATCTATAAAAAAATGCCATTTTCTTGTCTTAATTTGGTGGGTGGCGTCTTTTAGTCAGGTGTGCCTTATAGTCCGAAAATTACGGTACTTTCTTACTGTACTCAAGTTTTTTGTTTGTTTTGTTTTTGTGTATAAGTACATAAGTAAAACTATAAAGTGTGATTTTTCTACTTTACTACATTTTAGAGGACGTATCTGTACTTTTACTCCACTACTTTTCAAATTGTCGCCTGCATTACAACCTACTTTTTACTTAAATATATCTTATATAAAACGCATTGTTGCATCGAGAGAAAATACTTTAACTTTTTACTGGTAAAATAAATTTTAAGGCAAGTACTTTTTACTAGAGTATACGCTTAGATACTTGATGAAGACACTCGCAATGCTAATGCTAACGCTACGAGTTAGAGTTTGTGTGTAATGATAACATGTAGGAGTTGTTGTGTTTAAGGAATGATCAAATTCATGCTATGTCATGGCTATTAATGGTTTAGTGAGACATTTTGCTGAGGAAATAAGTAGCCATTTTGACTGACGGAAATCTGATACCTGGTTGCCTTTTGGTGCATTCCTTTTATGCAAATGTTCCTGTCTTCTCTTGTGACCTGATAAATGGGTGTTTTGGGCCTGTGAGCTCAGCTCAGGCAACGTCTATGGATGACATCATCATCCACGCGGGTCACCTCTGAACTGGAATCTTATCATTTTTCGGCGTTGTTCAATGTCTTCTCTGGACATATTCAAGCGTAAAATTTAAGCTCATTCAATTGTAAAAAGAGCGTCTATACCATTCACACCCGTTGTTTACAATGCCGTAACGCCACACAAAAATGGCGATGGGGTCACTTCTGTTGGTGCTGATTTTTACACGGGTAGCTAGCGGCTACACTAGACCTGGTATCTGGCGTTTAACAAATTAGCTGGCTCCCTAGCCCGTGCAATTAAAGTATCTGGACAAGAGGTACATTAGTGTAGCTTACATGCCATATAATATTATAATTTGAACGTTTAAGGCCATTATCCGTCCTGTGTGTAGGCGTAGCCTCAGAGCCTCCCTAACCATGCTAGTGGTCAGCACTCTCTAGAGGGACTGAGTGTTGTCCTTTTTTATATTTTAAAATTAGACATGAATTAATGTTTATCACTAACAGACTCAGCTGGAAAACAATACATTATTTTCAATCAAACGCACCCGGACGCCACAAACTGCATGTAAAAAAGTTGTCCGACACTCGCCACGCTAAATGCTAATGCTAACACGATTGCTACTAGTTACATTTAGTGTGTGATGATCACTCAGCAGAAACCTTCGAAGGCTAAATAAACGTAGCAAATTCTGTCGTGCCAGGAAAACAAATCTCAAACAAAAACAAAAATTCTAAACAAGTTAGCCTGGCGAGAATACTGGTGTTCGTCATATGAGTGTCACAACCAAACTGGTACAATACAGGCTGTCTAACTACACTTACAATAAGAAAATATCACACATTGTGTACATATGACGGAAACTGGCGCATTTTTATCTTGTCAGACGAAAACTAGCATTTGTCTCGATATGTTTTAGTCTCCTTGGAAACGTTCAGCTCATTATCGCCTTGTCATCATAGTGAAGAAATTGTTCTTCGACGAAATATTTTCGTCATCCTTGATGAAAACAATTTGTGAATGGATTGTGGGTGCTTGTGCTAACATGTCTGCTAGCAATTAATTATATCTACTTGGAAATTTTAAAAAATGAAGCGTTTAAGATGAAATGCTAATGTTAACACGAATGATATGCTAACGTTACGAGTTACATTTAGTGTGTGATGATCACTTAGCACAGAGTCATTTTAGGACAAGATTGGAAATCTGTGTCCTGGTGGTCTGGAGGGCCCACAACCCCCTCTGTCTTTGTTACTCATGCAACACACAACTCTCTCTCGTCCACCCGCCACAGGGTCTTATCTTTGCTAGCATAACAAAGCTAACAAAGAGGATCGAAACCAATAGAATACACAACATAACTCCTGGTAAAAATGGGGGCCTTTGTTCTGAGATCATTGGAGAGGACATCATAGAGAGGGAGGAGCAGTACTAGCAGTCAGGCTTTTCATCCTCAAACGCTTAGCTTGCTGTTGCGGAAGGAGATCCTCTTGCTGATAAAGCTTCACAGAAAGGTGTTCCTCTGGGAATGGCTTGTTGAGGGATTTCTACACTTCTGCCATGCGCTGATTAAAGGAACACTTGTAGATAATCCTTTTTGAAAACATACCTTTGTTGTGTGCACTGAGGGGAAGACGCATGATTTTGAGTTTGCAACGAGACTCACCTCGGTGTGATCTGCTACTCTGCTAGGATAAATATTTAATGATAACATAGGGGGCTGAAATAGAGCTATTACATACCGGCTATTTAGAGCCCGTACTGGTCCGTAAAGCCTCCGCATTAGTAGATACTACAGTCCAAGGTTATTGTGTGCGGTGCGGTGAGTGTTTGAGGCGTGTCACTCTTAACTTGCTTGAGTGATGAAAGGCAAGAGCTGCACTCTCTGTTATTTAGCAGTCATTCAGCAGTCCTCCATGAACTACATGCCCTTGGTGTGTGTGCGCGTGAGCCTCGCTGAGGTTAATGGACAAGGATCCTGTTATGGCACATGTCACTTGAACTATTACTAGAGGTGGAGCAGCTGTATAGCTTTGCCCTTTCCCTCATTGGTTTTTCTTCCGTTTCACGCCGCATGCTTTTCACCCTCGGGCTTGCGTCTGTCGTCTTTGTTTTCGCACAAAACGGATTTGAAGGTTTGCATCACTGCTTAACCTGAAGAAATCATTGTGGTGTAAAGCAGGGGTGTCAAACTCAGTTTGGTTCGCAGGTCACATTCATGGCAATAGTTGTTGTTTTCATCAAGGATGACGATAATGAACGAACAATTTTTCATGACGACGATGTGAGGGTCTTGGGAGACTAAAACAGAACAAGACGAATGTCAGTTTTCGTCTGATGAGACGAATATGCACAATTTGTAATGTTTTCTTATTGTATGTGTAGTTAGCGTAATTAACAACCAGTTTTTGTCTGACAAGATAAAAATGTGACAGTTTCTGTTATACAGTATGTTCATTTTTATGTAGTATGTACTTGCATCGTAGCAGTGTTTGAGTTGTGTCTAGGGCTGCTGCTATCGATTTAGTAGTCGATTAATAATAAACTAGTTAGTTTGAATAATCGAGTAATCGGTTAAAGAACGTAAAAAATTTAAATACCCAAGGTGAGCCTCAAACAGTAAAAAAAAAAAAACAATAAATGATCTACATAAGTACCACAAAAGAACAATTGGCTAACTTACATAGCAAAAGTTTGCTAGCTTAAATGCTATAAAAGTTTTTATTTTTATACAATGATATTAACAAATAGTTCAAACACATAGGAAACTAAATAATGAATGCATTAGAAAAACATTCGCTCAAACAAAAACTTAGCTTATGTCGATCTTAACAGAGAGCAGCTGGATTCAGCTATGCGAAATGATTTATGTCATATTCACTGTTGCCAGGAGAGGGAAGTGTATCCACCCAAATCAATAAAACTAAATGCAAACACCTTCGAAACAAACCATTATAACTAGGGCTGCAGCTATAGATTATTTTAGTAGTCGATTATTCGATCAACTAGTTAGTTCGAGTAATCGGATAAGGAACATGGAAAATTTAGATACCTGAGCTGAGCCTCAAACGGTATAAAAAATAAATAAATGAGGATCTAAGTACAACAAAAGAACAATTGGCTTACTTACATACCAAAAGTCTGCTAGCTTAAATGCTATGAAATGCTATGTTTTTTTTTTGTTTTTTTTTTACAATGCTCTTAACAAATGGTTCAAACACATATTCCAACAAAAAACTGCTAAATATACCTATAAACTAAATTAGCTATGCATTAAAAAACATTAGCTCAAACAAAAACTTAACCTATGTTGGTCTTAACAGGGAGCAGCTCGATTTAGCCATGTGAAATGAGTTACGGTATATCTTATTCACTGTTGCCACTAGAGGGCAGCACATCCACTTAAATGAATAAAACTAAATGCAAAGACTTTGAAACCAGCCATTAATTGATTAAACGCCACCTTAATTAAATGAATACTCAAAGCAGCAAAATTTAATTCGAATATTTTTTGAACCGAATTACTTGAGGTTATCGATTAATCATTGCAGCTCTAGTCGTGTCACTCATGTGAGATGGGCTGCCCCCCAAAAGATGTTTAGGATGTGCTTCAAGCTAGGCTGCACTCCAGGCTTCCTTGTTTTGAAACATATAGTAAGATTTCTTTTCCGACCTTGGCAAAAGAGAAAATATGCAATGTTACTTTAACGTTTAAAGGTCTGTGCTGAGTCATCACCACACACTTAATGTATCTTGGAGCATAGCGTTCGCAATAACTTTAGAGTAGCGAACGTCCTTTAAACTGTTGTTGTGTTTTTTTTTTTGTTTTTTTTTTGTGTCAGCTACGGTTGAAAGTAGTCGTGCTCCTGGTTGCAAATAAAAGGATTGAAAAATGTTGCCGTTGTCCTCGTAGACGCTACAATATGTGATTGTGCACAATATGTGCACTGATTTGATCAAATGTCATGTACTATATAAGCTGCAAGCTTGCTTGTTTTGAAACACATGGTAAGACTTGTTTTCCTACCCTGGCAAGAGAGAATATGCAATGTTGCTTTAACCGTTAAAGGTCTATGCTGAGTCATCATCACACACTTAATATAACTCATAGCATTAGCATAGCGTTCGCGCTAGCAATAACTTTAGCATAGCGAACGTTCTCTAAACTGTTGTTGTGTTGTTTTTGTTTTTTTGGCGTCTGCGATAGATTAAAGTAGCCGTGTTCCTGGTTGCAAATAAAAGGATTGGAAAACATTGTCATTGTCCTGGTAGACGCTACAATATGTGCACTGATTTGAACAAATGGCATCTGCTATAGACCCTACCCACGTGACGTCACAACTCCTTCCTCCTGACTGGTGCCGCCCAATTGTCCGTCAACACATCATGTTTCCCTGTTACGGCTACGTACATTCCTCCTATTTACGACGTGTTTTTCTGCTCGTTAACATTAATAATCAAAATGGTGAAGGCGTGTGTGGCGGTCGGTTGCAATAACAGAGAAGATAGACGGAGAAGACGGAGAGACTTGAAGTTCTACCGGATTCCGAGAGACCCGGAGAGAACAGAGCGAGATGGGCTGCTGCAATTCGACGATAAAACTGGGCTCCAAACGATTACCACAGATTATGTAGTAGTCATTTTATATCTGGTAAGATACATTTAATATATATTTAGAGGGTTTTGGGCTGACAACCACAATTAAGATCATTGCTAGGCTAATCGCCGACAACATACACGTATGTATGTAGTGAGAGTGCTCTCGCTAAACCATATAAACATTAAAAGCCCTAACTCCATTGACAAACGACATGAAATACATTAGACTTGACAGTGGATGTTAGCAATAACAAAAGATTTTGAATTGAAAATTTCGTAACTCACCTTTCCAAGCACAAGATAGATTCCTGCCGAATTTTCGTGGACGTGGACCTGTTTCACCCAACCAGCAACGAAGTATTTATAAGCCTCCAAGCTCTTAAAGTTTTTCAAACTTTCGTGACAATAGGCTGATTTTGTGTGGACAAGATAGTTGTACAGTTCAGGGTAGCTAGCAGATGTCAGGCAAATACAGCGGAGACAGCGGGTCGAAAAACATCGATTTAGGCATCAAATATGGATCTGGCGAATGGATAAACTGAAGCTTTTCCACATAACGCCTTTTATGCAACGCATCAAGTGAGTTTACGGCATCCGAAAGCACCGGGTCTTCCATGAAATGCATTATAAATTGCTCGATCAATTGAGACCATTGATAACACAGACACAAAATGACGGACAAGTGGGCGGAACCATACAGCGAGCACGTGATTTTGTGACATCGGTGGGTAGGGTCTATATAAGCTGCAGGCTTGCTTGTTTTTAAAAAAAAAAAAAAAAAAAGGTAAGATTTCATTTCTTAACTTAGCAAGATATAATATGCAATGTTTCTTGAGCCTTTATATATTTGTACTTCGTCATCATCACACACTACATGTAACTTGTCGCATTAGCATAGCGTTCTGATGAGCATTCTGGGTAGATTCCTCTTCATTAGTCAATTCCTGTTGTTTTTGTTGCAATATTTTATGATGAGTTCATGTAGAGTTGTCCGATATCATCGAGTAGCCGATTAAAAGTATTTAAAAATCATATCTGATAATATCGACATCGCTTTTTCATTATTGGTTTTGGGCCAATATGCATATATCAGTGCTGTCATGTCAAATTGTTGCCTACCTGTGTTTCTGGTGTTTTTTTTCCGCCGCCTGTTGGCGCTTAGGTGTAATTACTTCTCATAAGTTCCAGCACTTTCTCCTGACATAATCATTGACACAAGTTCATTGCAAATAGAGAGAGCTAAATGGACGAGCTAACGTCTGCAGCTAGTGTACTATAGCAATTCCTGCCATCTCAACACGTTGTTTTATTCTTCCTTTGTTTTATATTCACGTTTATTTCATTTTGTTTGCATTCGTGGTAACATGTGGTTACATTATTTAATTGCTTGCAAGCTGTACTACTAGTTGCTATTCAAATTGACACGGAGTGGACATTTTTTCTTGTTACTGACACAATGCTTTGTTGTTTTTAGTTTTACAAAAAACGTATCGCTGCTCTTGGCAAGAGATAGATGACCACAGTAAAGCCAATTCAACTTTACTCCAGCGTCTGACCTCTCTTGTTCACTACCTGTCGATTCGTGTACCCACACACACACACATATGGAGGACAGAAAAAGTGCCTTATTGGCACTTTGCACTTGCACTTGACCCCTCCCCCCCAACCCCCCAAAAATATTTGTGCTATGTTGATTTCAACAATAGATATAGTGGTGCAATATAGGCATTTTTCCCATAGTTTCAGTTGAAGTTGTTGTAATTTTTCACAGAAAGTTAGTTTGGACAACCTCGAAGTTATTACATTTATCATTATAAAAGTATGGAGTGGGCCGTCACAATAATATTAGCCAATATATGACCGTATATATATCGGTATCAGATTTTTGGAGTTGGACGATATCGGTTAAAAAGTCATTATCAGACAACTCTAATTTCATGTCTGCTCCTGTTGGTTTTGAGGATTTTTTTTCCGTCACTTCCTTGTTGACTCACTGGCTGCTTGATGGTGCCATTTTAACCGGGAGGGGGCTCAGCTGTTTTCATTCTCCCTGTTTACTCATTACACGATTGCTGTTGCGAAAGCAATTACTTTTACCTTTTATGTACTACGCTTTCGGGTCACGTTGTGGCTCTTAGTTTCCAGGTCCCTGCGGCTTTGAGCCAACCCAGCATACAGTGTGCATTAACATCTTATATGTGGTTTTAGCAAATGGGGGGGGGGGGGGGGGGGGTCAACACTGCACATTTCTTGAAGCGCTTCCCATCCCTGGATACCAGCTGCCTTTTCAGCCAAATGAGTGCCGAGATCAATGAAGCTCTTAGTATCAAACCGTTTGGATCGGGACCGTTTTTTTTTTTTTTTTTTTTAATCACTCGTCACAGATTATATACACATGCGTACATTTCGGTGGAACGTAAATGTAATCAAGTTGGACTGTCCTGCGTTCCTGCATTTCCATCCGCTCAGATTGCCATGGATACATCAATTAGGAGGGCATTTCCTCTTCGTGATTGAATCGTAGGTTTGTCCTGCTGAGTGGCAAGCGAGGAACTGCTGTGTAAAGTGATCCAGCCGGTTTCGCTGACTGAAGCAGAACGCTGTGCTTTCTCTCCAGCGGAACGACTAGCATCGTAAATAAGCTAAGAGCATGTTTGCAGCGGGGTAAACTGTGTGTTGCTTTGATGGTGAGCAGAAAGAAAGGGGGTAAGAGCCCTTGTTTAGAAGGAACTTCGAGTGAAATGACTTGTTGGTTCGATGTTTTATTTGGATGTCAGTAGTGCTGCAATGGTTAATCGATTAACTCGAGTAATTTGATTAGAAAAACTCTGCAAATCAATTTTTGCTGCTTTAAGTATTCGTTTAATTAAAGTGGGGTTTGTGTGGTTTTTGAATTTTTTTGCATTTAGTTTTATTGATTTGGGTGGATACACTGCCCTCTAGTTGCGACAGTGAATATGGCATAACATATTTCACATGCCTGAATCCAGCTGCTCCCTGTTGAGACCAACCACGTTTTTGTATACCCTAATGTTTTTTTAATGCATTCATAATTTAGTTTATTGGTATATTTAGCCGTTATTTTTTTGTGGGAATATGTGTTTGAACCATTTGTGAAGAGCATTGTTAAAAAAAAAAGTTAGCATTTTATAGCATTTAAGCTAACTGACTTTTGCTATGCAAGTTAGCCAATTGTTCTTTTTCCGTACTTAGATCGTCATTTACTTTTTTATGCCATTTGAGGCTCTGCTCAGTATTTTAATTTTCTATGTTCCTTATGCGATTATTCGAACTAACTAGTTCATCGATTAATCGACCACTAAAATAATCGATAGCTGCAGCCCTAACTATAATGGTTTGTTTTGAAAGTGTTTGCATTTTGTTTTATTGATTGGGTGGATACAGTGCCCTCTGGTTGCAACAGTGAATATGACATCACTCATTTAATATGGCTGCTCCCTGTTAAGACCAACATAAGCTAATGTCTTTATTATGCATTGGAAATTTAGTTTATAGGTATATTTAGCTGTTTTTTATGGGAATATATCTTTGAACAATTGGTTAAACGTATTGGGGAGAAAAAGTTAGCGTTTTACAGACTTCACCATCAGTTGACAAGACAGCTGCCACAGACATTGCGCTACGCCTTTCCGTAGGGGGCCGACCAAATGTTGAGTTGGCTTTCACTGAGATAAACTCACACACACTGTGTTCTAACACCAGATTTAGGTGGAAATAGGACTAAGGTTTTACTGCATACAAGCAGGCAGGAGTGTCTCAATAGTGATTTGGTTGAGGATTCAGTGTACAGTAATTATTATATTAAACGGCACCATGCGTGCACTTTGAAACGTTGTGAAAAAAAGCAATGGATAAAATTAGTGTAACTTTGGCTTGAAATATTTACATAAAATGAACGATAACCAAGAGTCTAGACTGTTTTACGTTCATATCTATAGAAATTCCGGGATTTAAACATTTATTTAATGAATTTTCTACTTCGAAGGTTTCGTGACTGCCGCCGTGTTGGATTACACAATACCATAACCTTTGCTTGAAATATTTACGTAAAATGAACGATAACTGCACGTTTTTTGCTTTTCACCAATAATCCAGACTGTTTTACGTTCATTTGTATAGCAATTCCGCGATTTAAGCACTTATTTTCAATAATGTCCAACTTAAAAAGCTTTTTGGTTCGTGACGGCCGCCATGTTGGATTTTTTTTCTCTCCACAATAGCCGAATTCAACCTAAATAAGTTGTGATTGTATATAGAAAAATGCAAATTTTGCTTTTGTTGGGTAAAATTTAGATGATTCTGCATGCTTTCCGTCAATTATTAAGTTTCTGATTTGAAAATGGAGTGATTTATTAGCTGTTGAAAACTTTTGGGCAAAAACTTACATGATAAATATTGCTATTGATCCTGAAAATATAGGTGATTTTCTCTGCATTTGATAATTTTTGTGAATCTAGTGTCAAATTGGAGAATTTTATAGCCATTTTGAGTTTTGTTATACTTGTATATAAAAATAATCGGGATTAGGGAACGACTTTGAATGTTTTGATGTCGCTGCTCATGGAGACTCATATATGCCTAAGGAAGGTGCCTGTTTTGGTTTTAGTTCACTAGAGGCTTTGGTTTTGAAAATATTTTGAATTATAAGTTTTTAAATAAGCCCCCTACGGATAGGCCCTTTGTCCCGTCAACTGATAGAGAAGTCTATGATATCGGCAATAATTTATCACACAATATACCGCCTACTAAAATTTGTTATCTAGACAGGCCTACCCACTACGTCAAAATGAACTGTGTTCGACCTCTGAGATTCCACTGTAATCTCAAGCCTGTGTCATGTTTAGTGCGCACCGTGTGCTGTGCTTACGGACAGGAAATGTGCTTTTACAACCATCTCCATGTTTTGCAGAGCTGCAGTTAAAATAGCTTCCTACTGCAAGAGTACAAAAAAGCCACACAGAGCACATTCACAACAGTGGCGCATTCATCTTTGTTTACGCACGTGTCAGTCTTTAAATGTGTCGGCCACTGACGTACGGACACGCATGTACAAACACTATCGTATTTGCAGTGCGGGTCAGCCTGCGTGTTCAGCCGGTAAATGGTTGGAGTGTAATGCGCCTTGACCTTCTGTCTTTCTTTCAGATGCACCTAACGTACATCGCTGTCGCTCCTCATACATCACAGGGGCAAATGGTGCCCTTCACCCTGCTCCCTTTAAAAAGCTGTGGGGGTGTTCAATTGACAGGCCTTCCATTGGGAGGGGAAGGGTAGTTGAATGAGGGCAAAAGCCCCTATGAATAATTATGCTTCATCATGTGACCACTTCTTACTTCCTTACCATCAAATGATAATTAATAGGAGGGGCAAGGGGGGGTCTTTCGCTTTCTTAAAGCGGAAGTTCAGAATTTCTGACATTAGGCTTAATCTTCGAGTTAGCGGGGGTATTTTTTCAAACTTAAAGGCGCACCTGACTATAAGACACTACCAACCATCATAGTGTCATGTCATAATTAGCTGCAGCCCTATTGGTGGGAATCTTTGGGCACCTAACGATTCGATTACAATTCAGAGGCTGCGGTTCGATTGTAAATCGATTATTAATGTCCCCCTCCCCCCTTTTATTGTAAAGGGCCACGTTATTAAAGAGCCCCCTCCCCCCTTTTAATGTTTTGTAAATTAGGTCAAAAATACTCTCAGGCTAAACCAAACTAATATTTTAGTATCAAGTTAACAGTTAAAAACAGTGAATAAAATAATCAAGTCCCCATTCTTTATCAGCAGCTTTAAACTACATTAAATTAATTTAATGATGTGAATCAACCGTTCAAATTGTTAAAATTGCTACCGTTATTCCATAATTTCCCTTCTGTCTACTTTCGGCATGTCATTTTTCAAACTGTTTCATCATTTAAAGATAGAGTCAAGTCAAGATTTTGCCGATTTAGGAGTATTTTAGATAAAAACTTAGGTTCGCTACAACAGAGCCTTCTAGAGAAGTCTACTGCTTTAAGATGACGGCTCTTTACCAACGCGGCAACTACTAAACGGCAAATCTGTCATTTCGCATCTAGTTCTCTTTACATGTTTGAACGCCACCATCATCTGTCATTTTGCATCTAGTTCTACATAAATGTGATATCTACTATAGCCATATGTGGCCGTATGTTTTTAGCAACTAGCAACTGGGCATTGTTTGAAGCAGCTGTTGGCCGCAGTCAGGTATTGTTTTTTTATCTAGCGGCATGAGTTGAACATGATATTTACTCTGTCTGTTCCTCATTGCGTCCCGAAGACCGCGCTGACAGTTTTATTTCCATTTTACCTGGTATAATTCAATAATTGGCATTCGAATGTTTGTCAATAGTTCTCGAATCTTCCACGGCCGAATCGCGAATATTGTAAGAATCGGAAATTTCGCACGCCTCTAGTATCCACCCAAATAGATAAAACTAAATGCAAACACTTTCAAAACAAACCATTACAACCCCACTTTAATTAAACGAATACTTGAAGGAGCAAAATTAACTCGAATCTTTTTTCTACTCGTTGACGAAAACAACAATGGTACACACAGTATATTTCCTCAGTGTGTTAGCTGTTGGCATACGTTTGCTGTCATTAACAGTCCATTGAGAGGAATGGAACCCAGCAAAACAGACTACCTTGGTTCAAGCCTAACATTAACATTCCAGGAATATTCGAGGCTTACACACAGCCTCACTGATGCCCAACCCCCCTTTTTTTAAGGCGTCAGGACTCAAGTCAGCTGTGTTGTATCCTCTTTGGACTGCGCACAGTCAACGATGTAATGAGTCATCCTCAACATGCATCGTGTGTGCTTGGAGGCACAACACATACGCCATCAGATCAGCAGTCTCAATTTAGCGCTAAAAAGGGCTGGAGTTTAATCGGTAAGATCACTGCTGTACTGTTGTACCAGGAAGCCGATTGTTCTCGGCTCCCTCCGGTCATGTTTTATGAAAATAATTGCCTGTTATAGCTTCTGTGTATACTCAGGAAAAGGCTTAAGCATTGCAGCTTGTAAATCATGAATCTCGCACCGCCTTCAAACCTTTTTAAAATTAACAGGGCTACCTTTATGCACGGCTACGGTATGTGTGTCTTTGTGGTGTAGTACTAAAATGCCACTGCTCTAAGAGGCCCAGTCTTGGGCGCTGCATGTTTTATGAGCTGTCCTCAACGGATATGGGAGCACTGAGCTAAGATCCTGCTTGTTCCAGCGGCGTTTTCATCACTCCTGACTACTACATATATATATATATATATATATATATATATATATATATTGTTTTTAATGTGCGTGGAATCCATGTGCCGTATTTTTTGGACTATAACCCGCTACTTTTTCCCCCTCATTTTGAATTCTGTGTCTTATAGTCCAGTGCGGCTTATTTGATTTATTTGGGTTATTTGACATCAGCGTCCTAAGACCGCCGTAAGATTGTTATTATTTGTTATTATTTTATTTAATTATCACATGGCACTGTCATGTGCATTAATGAATGCTTCTGACGGTTGTCATTTAGTGTCATCTGGCAAAATATGTCACTAACTCCATTTATGTCCACCTCGGATCTTTTACATCCATTCAAAAGTGAGATCATTTGCTGCAAGACTCAAGATTATATCTGTCATAAGCATTCTTTAATGCGCATGGCAGTGTCATGTCAAAGTTATGATGGTCTTATGACAGTTTTCGAAATACCATAACTAGCTACAGTGGTACCTCTACATACGATCACTTCGACACACGATCTTTTCGACATCCGACGTAAAATTTGAGCCGCCATTTGTTTCTACATCCGACGAGTTGCTCGAAATACGACGACATGACAGCACTGCAAACGAACGCACGGTGGATTTTCTTGTGTGAGAAATCAACACAGTTTTCAAAAAAAGTTGATACAGTTGGAGAAACAAGGAAAAAAGTGATGCTTACCTTTGAAATGAAGATGCAAGTTATAGAAAAATATGAGCTTGGGGTGCGCGTCCCTGAACTGGCTCAACAATACAGCTCCATGGTCCTCTTCCGACCACCGTTCGCCACTATTTATAAGTTAAGGTGACAATTATTATTGTGGTAACATTGCCAAGGAAATCGCCAGCTTCGTCACGTTTTTATCATTTATTTAAGAACTTATCCAACACAAAACGCCCATTGTCTTAAGCAGTTGACCGCTCTCAAGAAAACGAAAGTATTATCTCTACCGCACCGACCTATCTCACTGAGACGTCACCTTCGCGGTGCGTTCAGGGACAGTAAAAAGTGTCCGCCATATTAGAATCCGATTCGTTACATTATTTACAGGAATAATTATTAATTATTCTTATTATTATATTATTCTGAATTATTTATTTATAACTTATTTGTTTTTCTATGTTTAATTGCCATTTGTAACAGTGCCAGCAGTATTTATTAAGAATTTAGTGTATGTTTTTAGGCTTTGGAACGAATTAATGGAATTATAATGTATTCCTATGGGAAAATCCTGCTCGACATACGACCATTTCGACTTACAAACAAGGTCCTGGAACGAATTAAATTCGTATGTAGAGGTACCACTGTATTAATGAAACAACGACAACAGTAACTGAAGAAATAATTAGCACAAAATATGAATTCTGATTGTAATTTTCATCTGTAGCTCTGCGAGCATGCTAGGAGGCATGTTGGACGACAACAGTGTTGACAGCAGGTGGCAGCAGAGGTTGATTGTCTCCCCCAAGAGAGCAGTGATGGTCAAATGAAACTTCTTGAAGTGATGAAGCCTTGCAGTCAATGGGTTCAAAGCTTCATGGTGGTTTATTTGGTCTTATGACAGTCTTATGTGGTCGCTGTCAAAGAAAATGTTACCAAATACCATAACTAGTAGGGGTGTAACTGTACACAAAAATCTCGGTTCGTTACGTATCTCGGTTTCTAGGTCACGGTTCGGTTCATTTTCGGTACAGTAAGAAAACAAAATGCAAAATATAAATGTGCTAGTTGTTTATTACACATTTTTGTGCTTTCTACAATAGGAACATTAGCCTATACAAAGCTAGAATACTGCTCACAAAGTAGCGGGTATTTAAAGATAATAATCCAACAACAATTTGCCTTTCAAACCCCGCTTATTGGTCAGCTTTCTTTCTGAAAGAAAGAAGAAAAAAGAAGTCCTGTGCTAAAGAGAAAAGCAATACCAATGACAAAGATTTTAACATGTATTTTACAAATGAAATGCCTCAATGAATCATTTTTTTACCTTATGAACGGTTTTCAAAAGGTTTATTGGTGGATTTTCTTAAGTTAAAGCGCCACACAGAAATTAATAAATTTAATTGTGTAAGTAGGATCTGTGTATTATTCTTATGTAATTATAGGTGTTTTAGCTCATTTCAATGTATTTTATTTAAATGGGCTATTATTTATTTTATTATGTGTTTATATTTTACAAATGTGATGTAGTATTCTTTTATATTGTATATTTTATGTTGTATAACTTTAGTTCCTATGTGAATATTCCTACTTGTTTTGTTGTGGTAGTCTGATGAACTCAAAAAGTGTGTTACGATTGCATATTAGTTTGAAAATCGACCGGATCCACCGTATTTTTACACGAGTGACTTCCGGTCCGCCCGATCCTAGCTAGTAGTATTGACGCAGGAGGGCCGCATCTCACGTCAAATAATAAACTGTGCCGTTCTTTTCGCGTGCGTCGCGTTGAGCCGCTTCTGGGACACGTCTAACACGCGGCTGCACTGCGACTGGTGTGCATTGGCTGATTGACTTTAACGCCCGCTTTTCACTGTGTTCTCGCGGCGGCCACGTTGTCGCGCCGTTGACGTTTCTGGGTTATATACTGTCCTACCGTGTTGGTCCTCATTATAGTAGAGAAGATGGAGTAAATATAATCTACACAAAGAAACTGTAACCCAAAAGTAAGGGTTACCGAACCGAGCACCCCGTACCGACACAGTTCAATACAAATACATGTGCCGTTACACTCTTAATAACTAGCAATTAATGAAACAACTAGAACTGTAACTGAAAAAATAATTAGCACAGAACATGAATTTTGATTGCAATTTACATCTGTACCGCAGCAATGCATGCTAGGAGGCATGTTGGACGACAACAGTGTTGACAGCCGGTAGCGGCAGAAGTTGACTTTCTCCCCCAAGGGAGCTTTGATGGCCAAATGAAGCTTCTTGAAGCAATGAATTTTTGCAGCAATTTGGTCTTATGATGCCGCTGTCAAATAAAGTGTTACTGATTAATATCTTTTGGTGTAATTATCCCATAATACAGTGAGGAGAGCTGGGGCTTATCTATGAACAAATGCTCTTTTCGTGTCAAATTTGTTGGGTGGCGGCTTATAGACAGTTACGCCTAATAGACCAAAAATTACAGTACCCATTCATCCATCCATTTTCCTCTGCTTAGAAGTCAAATTACATCCAGGAATTAGTGGTGTGTGATTGGGGGGGGGTTTTATATCCCGATAGTGATATGTTATGACATATTGTATTTTTTTTTAATCATTTGCTGTGGTAGACAAACACCTAAAATTCTTCCTGTTGATTTGAGAGCATTTTGGGGTCACTTCCTGTTAATACTGGTTCACTTCCTGTCTATTTGAGGGCATTTAATTGTGTTTCCGGTTAATAACGGGTCACTTTCTCTCAATGGAATGTTGAATAGGGCAATTGGTAATGAAAGGGACATTTTGTTTATTGGAAATGAATGGGAAGGACTTTGGCAAATGATTTCTAAACCTTCGATTTTAGGTGAGGAACGCTGTAGATTTCATCTGTGTTCAGTAGAGAAGATATTGTAGCGTTGTGCGTAATGCCTCCAAGCATGCATTGCAACGCTGCAAAAGTAACGTTCGAAGTTCATGTTGCGTGATAATCTTCAGTTACTATTCCATTTGTTTTATGACTTGTTAAGTTGCTCCATTTTTTTCCATTCTCATTGTTTGTTGTAAGGTGATTGTAAGCTTACGAATTTGCATTTACAATAAAATGAAATGTGTTTTAAAGTCAGAAGTACTCTGATCTCATACAACACAGATCGACAACTGATTCAAATTCAGTTTTTATAACACTGCTACTAATCATCCATGTTTAGAGACATCTAGAGGTCACTTTAAGCATACCAAATGTGCTAAACTCGAACCAGCGAGTGCACAAGGGTTGAAGCATGTACTAGTTGCTGCCCAGCCTATCTTGATATTGGCTAGTCCTTTGCTGTGCCATCTAAATCGTGACCACTTGGTCGAAATGAAGAGATTCACGATTCCCCCTCGTGCATTTCAGAGGACGCGTTCTTCTTTGTTGAGGATCAGCGGCCACCACAGCTGAGATGGCGGGTGACACAGTGAATATTCCACTCCCCCACCGACTGCTTTCAGCAGCCATTCTTTTCATTGTGCAAGCAAACTGTCAAGCGGGGAAGGTAGCTGTGGCTCTTACGCCGTGATTTGTGACTCATATCTGTGGTTGTAACAATACCGTTGGCTATGAGGCAATGTTCAGAAGAGGAGTCCTTTGTTTCAGTGTTTTAAAAGGGGTTATAGTTGGTTTGATTACAAAAACGGACAACTCTAATTAGTGGTAACGTTATCCTATGCCGTTATTATATTAGGTTGAATTGGAGGGGGAGTTGTCCCTGAGCCACTCCCAACCATCTGTCAGTGTTTGAGTGCGCAATTTCTCACAACACACACTATATTGGCAAAAGTGCTTACCCACCTGCCTTGACTCATGAACTTAAGTAACATTCATTTCTAGTCAATAGGGAAAGAAGTTTTGTTTTTGGCACCCTTTTTAGTGTTTGTCTTAGTCTTAGAGACTCGCATTTTGGGCATTCAAAATCGATGGTTTTTAAAAACTCAGATTATTGAATTCTGTGTTTGATGTAGGCATGCGGCGGTATGAGATTTCAACAGTATGATCACCTTAAGCAAAAATACCACGGTTTCACGGTATTGCATTTTTGTAAAACACATACCACTACTACTATTAATATTAGTTGAATAATAATGGAGAGCGAGAGTAAGAGAAGTAGTGCGTGTGTATGACTCGTACCACTATTTACACATTATACACACCCTCACCCAACACAGAAAGTTGCCAGAGAGAAAAAAACACCACAGGCTGGATTATGAAAATGTTATTTTGAACAGATGTTTACAATGGCGGAAGACTTTACAGAAGTAGGCTAATGGTAGAGAGGAAACTAGTTCGCCGTCTTGGCATGCTAACTAGCCACGTTATCTGCCTCGTTAACAAGTTTACGTTATAGTATTTGTTATACCATCGCTAGACACACTAAACATGCAGGAGTGAACTTTCGTAGCTGAGGGGAAACGTTGATGACAGCGTTTACTTAGCTTAAATTTTGTGTAAAGTGACAGATGATGGTCACGTATATGTGAAATCATGTTGGAGGTGTTGCTTCCCCTGGCAACCATCCTTTGCAAGTATGTCGGCTGTCCTTTCTCCTCAAAGCCGCGGCAGTCTTTGTTTTCGGTAGCCGAAGTACTCCCAGACTCGCGACTTTGTTTTTTTTTTTTTTTTTTTTTTTTTTATTAAGGGGGGCAAACACTTAGATCTAGTGTCACCGACAGACACAGGACAGAGCAACAACTGGAGGGGTAGGGGTTAGAGCCATGGATTCTTTGGTGCATTTTTGGGACATAAACAATAGCTAATACCGTTCTACGTTATGACGGAAATTTTAGTGGTTTTGAAACCGGGACGTTTTCATACCATGGTAAACCTTGAAACCGGTAACTAGTGTGATGCAACGTCATGTATACATTAATAACCGGAGGTTTGCGGTTTTTTTTTATCAGTCGAAACACCACTGCCTGCGACAAAAAATGTTCATACGTCACATGTGCGACCCGTGAATCTTACATCACATATACATTGGGAAAGAAATATATAATGCACATACTGTATATAAACACATGAGTGAGCGCGCGCAATAGCGACTCGTGCTAACATGCGAACAGTTCAACTATGAACATCTCACAAGGGCTAAACAGACAAAATTTGATCGTTGAACCATCGATTTACTTTTTGTCATTCACTCTGTGCTTGGATGCAGACAAAAACTGGTATCCGTCTCGTTACGTTTCTGTTAGATTTTAAGCTAGGTTCATGTACACCAAGCTTTGCTAAAAAGAACCCGCGGGAAGTCGATGTAGCTTTCGTAGAGGTTGGTAGCTGCTCCCCCAGGTACTGTGATAGCAACGTTCTTTATTCAGCGGCAAACAATAGGGTGGGATGGGTCAGGATAGCAACATAGAACATAGAATAGAATACATAGACTACATGGTATCCCACATAGCCTAGGACAAAGAAAAGGCTAACGAGAGAGAAGTTATCCTATCTGGTAACTAACTATAATAAGAAAAGCATAAATGTTAATGGTGTCCACAACACCAACAGTTTCGGTCTCCCAAGACATGTTTTTAGCTCGTCATTGTCTCGTCATCAGCACGAAAAAGATTTCGATGCAAGCCAACTACATATACAATAAGAGAATTTGACACAATATGAACAAATGACTGAAACCATGGTGCATGTTCATCTTGTCAGACGAAACTGGCTTTCGTCTCCTAGGTTTTAGTCTCCCAAGACACGTTTTTAGCTCGTCGTCGTCTCATTATCGTCACGAAAAAGCCTGTGATGCAAGCTAACTACGTCTACAATAAAAGAATTTTACACATTGTTTAAAAAATGACAGAAACGCATTTTCGTGTCTTTCTCATCTCGTCAGACGAAACTGGCTTTCATCTCGTTAAGTTTGTCTCCCGAGACACGTTTTTAGCTCATCATGGTCACAAAAAAGCCTCCAATGCAAGCTAACAATATATAGGCTACAATAAAAGAATTTCACACATTGTGAACAAATGACGGAAACTATGCCGCATTTTCGACTTGTCAGACAAAACTGACATCTGCCTTGTTACGGTTTAGTTTTCTGATACACATTTTTAGCTCGTCATCACAAAAAGCCTCCGATGAAAGCTAACTACATATACAATAAAGGAATTTCACACATTGTGAACAAATGGCGGACACTATAGCGCATTTTCAACCCGTCAGACAAAAACTGGCATTCGTCTCGTTATGTTTTAGTCTCCCGAGACACTTTTTTAGTCCGTCATCGTCATGAAGAAATTGTTCGTCAACAAAATATTTTGGTTCTCGAATAGGGTTGCCACCCGTCCCTTGAAATAAGGAACAATCCGTAATTGGGAATTAAATGTTGCGTTCTGTACTGAACCAGTACGGAATATATATATGAATAGACACATTTCTATGCATTTTAAGAGTTATGGGGATGTCTTTTTTTTTTTTTTTTTCTGCCTGTACAGCTTTGGGCGCGAGGGGGGGCGTCCTGTATTTCTATTTCTGAAAGGTGGCAACCCTATTCTCAACAACAATGCTTGATACTACAGCTAAATAGCCGCAGTTAAAATACATTGAGCCTTCTGCATTTCAAATCCACTATGTTATCGTTCATAGCCAATTACATCAGAATATGTAGTGTCGTCAAATTTATCGTGTTAGTGGGCGTTATTTTTTAAAATTAATCACGTTAAAATATTCGATGCACTTAACGCATGCGCGGAATGACCCACTCATGCATTGTCTCAAACAGATTACAATGACACCGTTTTTTGCGCATCGAGAGCTAAGAGGCAGAGAAAGACAGTGGACACAGGCGTTCATTGGGCCGTGCCGTTTATTGCCATAAGCTTCGGCAAATCCTTGACAACAAACATAAGTATCATTTAGTGAATGCACAACAAAAAAATATTCCTATTTCTCAAAAAAAGTAATGTTCACAAAAAGAAAAGCTGGCATTCCCAATCAAAGTAGCTATGCAAAATACACATAAAACTGACTCAGACTTTGGTCAAACTCTATTCAAACATTTCGTTTAGTTCAACAAATACACTGGATGAATATTTAGTCACAATATAGAAACAATCAGTAGTCTCACACGTTGTGAAGCCAGCACTAAAATGAACGTGAATCACAATAGACCCATTGACACCTTGTGGTGTATTTCAATCAGTACCTTACGTAGTGAAAGACACTGTGGAAGAACGGCTGTGACGTCACCGCTCGGCAACGTCAACACTGGCGAGCTACTAGTTTATTTTTTGATCGAAAATTTTACAAATTTTATTAAAACGAAAACATTAAGAGGTTTTAATATAAAATTACTATAACTTGTAGTAACATTTATCTTTTAAGAACTGCAAGTCCTTCTAGCCTTGTATCCCTTTAACAGAATGTTAATAATGTTAATGCCATCTTGTGGATTTATTGTTATAATAAACAAATACAGCACTTATGTACAGTATGTTGAATGTATATATCCGTCTTGTGTCTTATCTTTCCGTTCCAACAATAATTTACAGAAAAATATGGCATATTTAAGAGATGGTTCGAATTGCAATTAATTGCGATTAATTAATTTTTAAGCCGTGATTAACACGATTAAAAATTCTAATCGTTTGACTGCCCTAGAAACATGTCAATGTCACAATATGTATGGACTTTATTGCGAATGCCCCTTGTAACGTTCTGGAGAAAAAGAAACAAAATTCGAAGCACATCTCTGACCATAAGGTCATCTCAAAGACCCAGAGAGAAACTCTGTAAAGAGCAACATTGACGATAACGCCACTTGCTACTGCATGCATCACAATCTCTACTTTCCCTTATCAATGACACTGGTAGAGAGGTCCTTCACCGGTCTCGAGCGTGTCTCATCTGGAAGAAAGGGGAGAGGCGACTATTCACACAACCTTGGCATTTCCCTCAGGAGCTGTGTGAAAATATGACACCTCGTGAAATTCCTCTGAGCTGCTCAAATGGCCTCGTGCTTGCACCGCTACTGCGTGATGAAGTAGTTGCTATTGGGCTGCTGGCATATCCTGTACATAATAGACATCTTGGGATATGTAGCAGCCTCCCTCCCTTAGGGCCATTTAGCCATCTCATGGCAAACACACACATACTCACAGCGGGAACTAGAAAAGGATTTAGTCTTCTTGGAGAGATGGCGAAGCGGCTTAAACCCTGTGGTGCCCACAGTCTGATCCTTATCAATGTGAGCTTGAAAGTACTTGAATGGAGATATTTCTAAAGTATATTATTACAGCACATGTATCACATTTCACACACACAGATAACTTTTTGAATAGATTCATATTCATCATTGTTTCACTGCATTTCTCTCCCAGAGGTTCATTTTTATCACTGTTTAGATCACATTGGTCTTCACTTTAGGGCTGCAGCTATCGATTATTTAGGTAATCGATTAATCTATCAGTTAGTTAATAATCAAATAATTGGATTGCAAACATTGAATGTGCTGCAGAATGAATTTTAGGATATGTCAAACAAATAAACAAGCGTATATGCTTACAATAAGATTTATTTTGGCTTGATAAGCTTACAGTTTCAAAGAGCATTAAATGCGAATACACAATAAAATTCCCTAGTGTTTCTTCAAAATATGCGCAATTGCACTTTATTTCACAAGACCAATACATGCATTTAAAACCAAATTAAAATACCTGAGCTTAGCCTCAAACGATACAGAAAAAATATATCAGAATCTAAAGTACAACATGTAAATAATTGGCTAAATTCCATAGCAAAAGTCCGCTAGCTTAAATGCTATATAATGCTAGCATTATTATTATTTTTTTTTTTCACAATGCTCTTAACAAATAGTTCACATATTCCCACAAAACCACAACAGTGATCCCTTGTTTTTTGCGGTCAATTGGGACCAGAACCCGCCGCGATAAGTGAAAAACCGCGAAGTAGGGAACCCCACATTTTTTTTTCTCTTTTGTGTATGTATGCAGATTTAGCATTGGAAAGATACCGTAATTTTCAGATTATAAGCCACACCTACCTCTAATCCGCCACCCACCTAATTTGACAGGAAAACTGCATTTATTCATAGATAAGTCGCACTGGACTATAAGCCTCAGCTGTCCTCACTGTATTATGGGATATTGACACCAAAAGATATTAACTGGTAACACTTTATTTGTCAGCAGCATCATAAGACTGTCATAAGACAAAATGAAACACCATGAAACTTTGAACCAATTGGCTGCAAAGCTTCATTGCTTCAAGAAGCTTAACTTGACCATCACTGCTAACTTGGAGGAGGCAGTCAACCTCTGCTGCCACCTGCTGTCAACACTGTTGCCGTCCAACATGCCTCCCAGCATGCATTGTGGCGCCACGGACAGAATTCATGATCTCTGCTAATTATTTCTTCAGTTTCTGTTCCATTTGATAACACTTTATTTGACAGTGGCACCATAAGAGTGTCATTAGACAATCATAATTATGACATGACACTGTCATGAGGATTAATGAATGCTTATCACAGATGTCATTAGGTGTCTTCCGGAAGATGATCTCACTTTTGAATGGATGTAAAAGATCCAAATTGGACATAAATGGAGGTAGCGACATAATTTGCCGGATGACAGTTAATGACATCTGTCATACGCATTCAGTAATGCCAATGATATGTCATGTCATAATTATGACGATCTTATTCGAGTCTTATGACACTGCTGTCAAATAAAGTGTTACCTATTAACCTGAAATAATCCACAAATAAGCCGCACTGGACTATTAGCCGCAGGATACAAAATGAGGGACAAAAGTATAGTTTAGTATAGCTTCTAGTCCGAAAATTACAGTACATGTGAGGTATGTTTTTTTTTTCATCCCCCCCCCCCCCAAAGTATAATAAAAAAACAACTTTAATGGATGTATATATTTTAATAAATGGTTTGTTTTTAAGCACTTCAAATGTAATAATTATAATAAGTTTTGAACATGTTACTGTCTCACTAAATAATTTTTAAACAAGAATAAAATAGAAAAATGCTTTTCTTTATTAAATGCGTCATTGAGTGAGTCCACTCAAATTCGCTCAAGCTGCTCACTTACACACAATAAGTTGCCACACCAGCTGTTTAGTTAAGCGATTAATGCTGCATGCAGCACTTTCGGCTTCCAAGCGTCTCTGGTTCAATATCAAGTGCACTGCCTGACCAAGAAAAGCGGAAGGAGCGAGAGTGAGAAACTAAGTGATGGGACTGGGACAGCTCTATAAAATACTGCATTTATTTATATATTTTTTTAATTGATAAAAAATCCGCGATGGACTGAGGGTGCGACGTTTGAAGCGCGAAGAAGCGAGGCATCACTGACACTGTATATTACCCCAAACAAAAACATTCCTTATATTGGTCTAAACAGGGAGCAGCTGGATTCAGCCATGTTTGACGAGTTATAGTATATTCACTGTTGCCACTAGAGGGCAGTATATCCACCCAAATCAATCAAACTAAATGCAACACTTTCAAAACAAATCATTACAACATCACTCTAAGCAAATCAAGCATATTATATCATTCAAGCTAGCGGACTTTTGCTATGCAAGTTAGCCAATATGTTCTCTTGTTGTACTTATATCTTCATTTAGTATTTTGATAGTATTTGAGGCTAAGTTCAGGTATTTTAATTGATTTTTAAACGAAATTGCAATTCTTTATCGTTTGAAGAAACACTCGGGAATTCATTTTGTATTCACATTTAATGCTCTATTGAAAATGCAATCTCGGCAAGCTTTTGTTTTACATCTCCTAAAATGTATTCTGCAACGCATTAAATGATCCTTATCCGATGACTCAATTATTCGAACTAACTTGCTGATACATTAATCGACTACTAAAATTAGCAATAAGTGCAGCCCTAAGGACGGAGATCGAGTTGGAGGTCTGGTCATGCAAACGCAAATCTGTAGTGGTGATTTCTGTGGATTGGGTTGGAGTGTCTCTATGTAAAAGCACCTAAAATGCAATGGCTTTTGAGTAAACAGCAAGATTTAACAACACAAGGTAAAACAAAGGCGGTAGGGCGCAGGCAACACAAAGAATCCCTGGTGAAGTACCCCGCTCCATACCTCCAGCTGAGCTGTTCATTGCATGCTTGTTTCTTGCCGGTTTGGATGGCAGCTCAGATTAGATCTCACTCAGTGAGTAATAGGTCGGAGCTGACAAATGCATGCCGCCTCTCAACAACATCCCGGCCAGGATCCGCTCAGTGTCGAGAATCTTCTCGGTTTATTGGGATTAATTGAAGCTAGCCTCATTGTTAATAACCCCCCGAGTATCTTCAAGCTAACATTGTTTAGCTCTAATCTGTATTCATGCGAGTATTTCATTCAATCCCTTTGCAAAGCTGCCCCTAAATCTCTGCCAATCACATGTTGCCATTTCACAGCTCTGCAAATGAGCATCCAGAATGACAGTAGAAGTTTGCATCTAAAACTAAGTGCATTGCACACATTTTTATTTTAGCCTCTGTGAGTAAAATGAAAAAAGTTGTTCATTCATTAAAATTAATGACAGATGGATGGATGAAACTTGGTATTGTTTAACGAACACACAAGAGAAACTGGGGGATGGTGTATTTTTTTGTTTTTCTTTTTGAACTAGAAACCTGCTGTGTCGCTATTGTGGTGGTTGATGTTTTCATCGAATCCCACCTCAGCTTAGAGGTCTCATTTAAAAAGACTCCAGGAGGAGAGAAATGTATTGGATCACATTTCCCACGTGAGCGAGTGACATTGTTATATTTATTAGCGCTGAGAATTTTACTGCTCAAAGATGGCGGCTTTTTACTAACGCCGCCCAGACGTGGCAGAGTCTTGTCTATTCGCATCTAGTTCTAAATGCATGCGATATCTATGAGACGCATCGGACAATACCTGCTACCACACTAGCATCATGCGGGCGTAGTTTTTAGCAACGGCGGCGTAGTTTGTAGCGGCTGTTGGCTGCTGTAAGGTTTTAAAAAAATTTTTTTTTTTTTTATTGCTTCTTCCTCTACGCACATGACGTCAGCGCGTTGTCCCGCATTGAAAGCAGTCCGGTTGATGCTTAGAAACGTCATGCTTAGACCTGGCAAAATTAAACGATTCCTCGAGGTGAATAACATTACTCGGATCAGTTTTTAAACTCGAGTTGCTCGAGTATTCGTTTCAGCTCTACAAAACACCTTCTGGAGTGGCCAAGTCAATGTCCAGACATGAACCCCATTGAGATGCTGTGGCATGACCTAAAGACAGAGATTCATGCCAGGCATCCCAGGAATCTGACTGAACTACAGCAGTTTTGTATGAATGGGACAGGATAAGTCCTGATAGATGTGCCAGACTGATCTGCAGCCACAGGAAAGTGGAAATCTGGTTAAAGTTATTGCTGCCAAAGGGGGGTGGTGCACAAAATATTAAATTTGATGGTTCACTTAGGTATTTCTCCTCCTTCTGTCTTTGTTTGCATACTATCCTCATTAAAATACAAAAACCTATAAATGTTTGGGTTTTAGTTAAAGCAGACACAGTTTTTTTTCCATCTGTGTGATTTTGACATGTATTTTATGCAGAAATGTGAGAAATTCCAAAAGGTTCAAATACTTTTTCATGCCACTGTATGTTATTCTACTTAAACCGTTTTGTTGTCAAATCATAGGACTCTTAGGGAAATTGGTGTTGATCATATGTATTTTGGTCTCAACCAAAGAAAGTGAACTCTGGACTTTTTTTGATCTGAATATGCCCGAAGTTGCATTTTCATCTCGTCTGACGAGAACTGGCGTTCGTCTCATGATGTTTTAGTCTTCCAAGACACTTTTTCACCACATGAAAAAAATAGTTCTTCAACAAAATATTTTTGTTATCGTCATCGTTGATTAATACGTTTGGCATGGAGCCTCGCAACTACTCTCCAGCCACTGTCCCCATTTTCCATTAAGACAGCTGGTGTCTTTCAAAGGGTCCTGGCCCTGTGATTGATGTGTGATAGCTCCAAGGCTCACCTTCCTTCCCCTCACTCACGCACACACGCCGCTGCCTTCCACAAAGCACTTTGTTTCTCAGTAAGTGGGCGGAGAGCCTTCTCGCTCGCCTTCTCCGTCAGCTCCGTGTCTTTTTCCTGCTCTATCAGCCATCACTCAGTTAGGATTTTTCCACCATTACGTCTTCACACCTTGGCCCTGGTCTGCTTCAAACCTTTTAATCTGCTTCACACGCCAGCTTCAGATGAGCACCGCTTTTATAGTGCCTTTTGAAATACTGCAAACCAAGCAGTTTTTCTCCCCCTGAAGGCTACTACTTCACGCACCGAGGATGCTTTAAGCTATGTAACAGGATACAGAGGAACTGTTTAAAAGCAAATCCAGATGAGAACTTAACGTTAGCTAAATTCACTGCCTTTTAAGTGAGCCCAAGCTTCACGGTGGACTAAGATGTCCCTCAAATTGTAACTGCTGGGGTGGTTTTTCTGTCAGTTTTTGGATTAAAGTTATGATCTGATGGACTGTTTTCATGAACACTCACAAAATATTGGTCCTACTAGGACTTCTGCATTCATGTCAGTTCAGTCGGAACAAATGCGCAGATTGACGCTGCCTTCAAGTGGTGTCGTAATTATTGGAAATATGGTAAGGAAGTTAGTAAGTTTTTAAAAAAGTTTTTTAAAAGTTTTTTTTGAAGTTTTGTGGTGGAAAAATCATGGTCTGGGGTTACATCCAGAATGGGGGTGTGCAAGAGATCTGCAGGGTGGAAGGCAACATAAATAGTCTGAAATATCAACAAATCTTAGCTGCCTCTTACATTCCTAGCCATAAAAAGGGACAAATTCTCCAGCAGGATGGTGCTCCATCGCATACTTCAATCTCTACCTCAAAGTTCCTCAAGGCAATGAAGATCAAGATCCTCCAGGACTGGCCAGCCCAGTCACCAGACATGAACAGGATGAAAGAAGAAGCATGGAAGACGAAACCCAAGAATGTTGATGAACTCTGGGAGGCATACAAGACTGCTTTCTTTGATGTTCTTGATGACTCCATCAATAAATTGTATGAATCCTTGCGGAACCGCATGGATACAGTCCTTCAAGCTCATGTAAGTCATACAAAATATTAAAATTGGATCTCACAGCACCACTACTTAATTCGCTTATGTTATGTAACATATTTTTGTATTTGAAGTACATTTTTTTTGTTCAATTTTCACACTACTTTCTGTAGGCGACAAGACTTTTGTCTTGCCAAAATTTGACCTTTGTCTTCATTAAATGATAAATATTTTTTCAGTGAAACAATTGTATTTTTTTACATTCAACATCATTTGGGAGGGTCTTAGCTTTCTTATGAGCCATTTCTGAAACCAATTGAATAATCGAGTTAATTACAGCTTAAAAATGAATTAATCGCAATTAATCGCAATTCAAGCCATCTATAAAATATGCCATATTTTTCTGTAAATTATTGTTGGAATGGAAAGATAAGACACACGACTGATATATACATTCAACATACGGTACATAAGTACTGTATTTGTTTATTATGACAATAAATCAACAAGATGGCATTAACATTTGACATTCTCTTAAAGCGATCCATGGATGGAAAGACTTGTAGTTCTTAAACGATAAATGTTAGTACAAGTTATAGAAATTTTGTATTAAAACCCCTTTTAATGCTTTCGTTTTATTAAAATTTGTAAAAAAAAAAATAAAAAATAAATAAAAAATAGACTAGTAGCTCACCATTGTTGATGTCAATAATTACACAATGTTCACTCATGGTGCTAAAACCCATAAAATCAGTTGGACCCAAGCGCCATCAGAGGGCGACAAAATGCCAAAAAACAAGTAACAAGCAGACATTACACTGTGCTGTCATTTTAATCTGTTTGAGCGGGGCTTGTGTGTTAATTGCCTCAAATATTTTAACGTGATTGATTTAAAAAATTAATTACTGCCCGTTAACGCGATAATTTTGACAGCCCTAGTTATTAGCAATTGTCTCTACAAAATGGATAAGCGACAAGACTTTTGTCAGGGACTGTAGATGTATTGGTTTTTAATTTAAAATTTGAAAAAAACAACAACTTTATTATCTAATTCCGAAGGTTTAGGTGAATCCACATGTGAAACTTGTGGGGTTTGGTACCTTTAGCAAGGTTAAGAACCACTGGACTAGATTTTAGAAAAAGAATCTCATTAAGACGTTATGAATTTGCTGTGTACCCAACGTGTTGTGTACATGAAGCATTTCTATTCCGATCAGGCTTCTAATCCCAATAAAAGTGTCCATGTAAACGTAGCCATTGTTGGTTTCTTAGAAATAAGCTTATGTTTCTAATTAGAGGAGGTAAGGGCTGCTTAGCTCATTCGCCGATTCTGGCAGCCCCCGGGATTAACGCCGCGCTATCAAATGCAGCAGTCATCAGTGTTTTCTTGTTCCTCACCTCTCACAAGACAAGCTACTGGGTACGGACACTTCAGTGGCCCCATGGGTAGTTTCACAATTGCGCCCGAGTCTCCTGAGCCTATGAGTATCGGACACGCATTAATGTGCGGGCTGGTAGCCCAGTGGTCGCCGTGGTAACTCATCATTAGGTGATTAATGGGGCTGTGACGAGGCTGCGGTTTAATCAGGCTCAGTGTTTGCGAGCAAGCCGACAACGGGAGCAGCTGCCCTGTCAGTTGGTGTCTGCTCACAAAGTGACAGCGCCCGCTGCTTAGGAGCATGGGCGTCACCGAATGCCTCCCTCGTGTGTGTATGTGTGGCTGTGTTCCAACTGTAAATGCTTGTTTCCTCACACACTTGCTGCTGTTCTTGACTTTCCGCTCCGCTATCACAGCCACGGTAACACAAGTTGCCTTATCTCTCCTGGTCATGTAATAACTATGTCCTGTTAATGTCTGGCTGTAGGTTTCGTGAGGACAGCACAGGCGTTAAATGTTGAGCTGCCTGCTTGTAAGGTGTAATGGTGGAGGCAGTTTTGAAAAGGACATTTTTGGAATGGCTGAAAATGGTCCCTTTCCTTATCCACTGGGTCGCTGTGTTCATCCCTCCAGATCTGTCATTTGATATTAACACAGTGGTGGCTGTGGTAGAGCGCTTTAGAGGCGAAATCCAGTAAGTATACACAGCAAATAATATTGGGCCCGGTGTCATTACAGATGGTTTGCAGACAAGCTGGCCAGCAAACTGTCAGTGAGCTTCACGCTGTTCGCTCCTGTGCTGTTTATACTGAAAAGCCCCCCTGACACATTTATTGGCGGCTCGCCTCATCCATGTTTTGCTTTACTAACTCAGCAATGAGCTCCGTTGATATTGTTTTCTGACTCTCTTTTCGACACCTTCTCACTGTGTACACATCGTAATAGCTTGTTGAGGGATGGCTAATGTTTTAGCGGGAAGCTAAAAAGGCGCTGTCCGTTTGATAAACCTGTTCTCACAAGTGGTAATGGTTGCGGGGGCTGCTACCGACAATTACTGTTGCTAGTCCCGCAGCCTCTCGGTCTCGGAGCAGTGTTGTTTTTGTCATCTTAGTCTTTTGAAAGAAAAAAAATTAGTCTTAGTCATCCATTCATCATTTTTTGAAGTTTGATTTTTGAGTGCAAGTTGACAAAATCAGATGCTGCCTTAGCCAATCTTTAATATCAAAACTAAGATTCATCCATGGTACAAACTACTACACAGCATTGAATAAAATTAAAATGCAGAACATTGCACATAATCTGAGGTAGACATGCAATCCCCCCAAAATTAGCCTTAGTGAATGACATCTTAAGGTGTCAGACAATGTCAACATAAATAGACAAAACAATATGTTTACCGTTTATTTTTTTGGACTATAAGTCGCACCTGAGTATAAGTCGCACCAGCAGAAAAATACGCAATAAGAAGGAAAAAAACATATATGTCGCACTGGAGTATAAGTCGCATTTTTGGGGGGAAATTTACTTGATAAATTACAACACATAGAAAAGATATGTCATCTTGAAATTTAAATAAAAATACAATAGAGAACAACAGGCTGAATGAGTGTACGGCATGCTAACGTTACATAACACAGAAACAATGAATTGAAAACGTGCCTGGTATGTTAATGTAACATAGCTATTAAGAGTTATTCAGATAGCTATAGCATAAAGAACATGCTAACAAGCAACTATGATATAATAATGTGTTAATAATTTCACAAATAAGTCTCTCCAGAGTATAAGACGTACCCTCTGCCAAACTATGAAAAAAAAACTGCGACTTAGGCTGAAAAATTCGGTACTTTAAAAAATGATACAGATAAATAGGGTTGGGTATTGGTTGAATTTTAACGGTTCCGATTCCGATTACACATTTTGATTCTGGTTCCAAATGATTCTCGATTCCGATTCTTTTCACAGGCATGTTAAAAAAATTGCATAGTTTATATATATGAACTTTCAATTTCCTGAATTTCTCACAAGGCTATTCTTAACTTGTGTATGAATATTAGTCTTTGAACTTGGAATATGATGTTTATTAGAAGTGCACAAAGATGTTTATTTTACAAAAGCTCACGGGGAAAACATTTACACATATTCTTCTGCCTATGTTTTAGAGTGTCTTATCCTGCAGGCATTTTTACATGTTATTGAGCTCCCACGAATGGACTAATCTGGTGCAGAATATCAAACAAAAACAACTTGTAAAACCCAGTCCAGATTAGCAGTACGTACAGTATAAAATCAGAAACAGTTTTTGTTGAGGAAAATGCTCATATCTGCCTTCTCAGGCAGCAAACGTGGTTTCCTGCAGTGGAGAACACACGTTCACTGGGTGCAGATGAAGCTTGAACGCATAAATATAAGAAAGCGAGCAAAGTTGCAAATATTACGTAGGGGTAAGGTAGCTGTGGGCCGCTACGCACATTACATACATGTACCTTAGATAGGAGCTACGACGAAGGATTAGTATAAATTCTTCTATTGATTATAATTTGATTTAGATGAGGCAAAATAATCAGGATTTCCTTATTTGTAAAACCAATTCTAAAACAAAAGATGCTTTTAATACTGTTGATTTTAACGGAGGCGGCAACGAGCTACGTAAAGTACGTAGCTGCTTATATACCTACATTAGCCCGATTTAATAATACGACTTATTCTCATACTATTCCATCCATCCATCAATCCTTCCATCATCTACCACTTAATCTGGGGTTGGGTTGCGCGGGCACCAGAAGACAGATGTAATTTATTGTTTTATTTACATGTTTCTGACTGGTTAGACCTTTGCTTGATGTAGCTATGTTGCACTAAGCTGACCGGTCATTTTTCTTTGTTGAGCCAAACTTGCGCACTGCCACACAGTGTCTATGATTGAAATCAAGTCGCATTGCAGAAACACACACTTCATGTGGCTCCTTCTTCGTGTTGTTCGCCAGCTATTTTTTTTTCCAATCGGCGGTCAGGGCACAGAAACATGGAATCAAAATTTAAAAATTCGAATGGTTCCGGGAGCATCGGAGTGTTAGTCCCAGATCCCATCGATGCTCGATGGCCAACCCTACAGATAAGACAGCCATTGCTTTAAAAGTTACTGGATAGAAAAACAAGTCTGTCCACAGTATCAGGCTTTAATGCTGCTTTGTGACAGGGAATGTTCCCTCCTGTACTGAAAACCCTAAGAGCTGGCGTTCACATTGCAACAGCGCCCCCCCTTCTCTGGTGTTCAGCTGGTTTAATTACAGTTTAAATCTATCGATTTTTAAAATTTCTGTTGACAATAATTATATGACGATAATTATTGTTATTGTTTTATCGCCCAGGGTTAGTTGCAGTCATCCAAGTTGGTCACAAAAAATATGTTCGTTGAGTCAATGTTTTCTTTATCGTCATCGCTGACGAAAACAACAATGCTGCCAACAACGCCTCCTCAGCCGCACGGCCTCTCGGAGCAATCGTGTATTGCTCGTACACTAGTTGTTACCTTCTGCCCAGCAAAGGATGACGCATGTTCCTGTTTTCTCTTTTTTTCCTCAGATTTTCTGAAACACTGGGGTTGTTGGTGTGGCCAAATTTTCCCTGGATTTGACTAGTAAATTCAGAAGACTGAAGCCCAGGCTCACAGTCTACCTTTCACGGAGGCCCAGCCGTGAGAGGACTGAGGAAGGCACGTGGCGGATCATGACGGCTGACAAAGAGAAGGAACGAGAGAAAGAACGGGACCGGGACAGAGATCGGGACAGGGACAAGAGGGAATCCGGGAAGTCCCGCCGGCAAGACGGGGACCGGGGCGAGGGCGAGAGCTCCAGGCCCAGGCGCAGTTGTACGCTGGAGGGGGGCGCCAAGAACTATGCGGAGAGTGAACACAGCGAGGATGAGGACAATGACAACGGCAGCACGGGCGGAGGCAGTGGCACGGCCGAGGATGCCGGCAAGAAGGGCAAAAAGAAAATGCCCAAGAAGAAGTCTCGCTACGAGCGCATGGAGAACGGAGAAATCACATCCTTCATCACAGAAGACGATGTTGTTTACAGACCAGGAGGTAAGTCCTTTACTTGTCTAAACTCATTATCAGTAGACTGGCATGGCATGGCATGGCTGCTTGCTAAATTCTACAAGCCCAACACCAGTTGGTCCCCAATTCGTAGGCGTGGGAGGTGGTGGCGCGTCCCCTCATCTCATCCCTGAAAGCCGGTTGATGGGGGCACGGATGGCCTGGGGGACCACCCTGGATCCCGGGGGGAGGGCAGCGCCCCCCCTTGCTGGGTTGCGGGAGGAGAGATGGGCTGTGCTGGCTCGCTGATTTTGGGGGCGTGGTTTTGCGATGGGTCCATTGCCATGAATGTGGCCTGCGCACCAAAATGAGTTTGACACCCCTGTTGTAGACCACTCTCATATTGTTTTACCTGCACTGTTGTTTTTAATACTCTTGGTTTAGAAATCAAAACTAATACATCTGTGCCCTTTACAATTGACTACTTACAGATTGCAACTCGTACCTCAGGCTAAAGGCCAATGCATCACACAATCAATTCCAAGTTGAACCTCTCTGTGCTTTGTCTCAGGCTGAGTCAATAAAGCGAAGTGGTACTTCAATAGATGATGTTATAGTAGTAGTGACTACAATAATGATTTACTACAAACATTACGGAACTCTCTAGAAATTAAGCGTTCTCTTTTTGAGACCAAATTTTGTTTTATAGTTTGGGTGAGTTGTAAGGCTGTGCCATATCATAAGGCCGTTGATATCACCGATGTATTTTTGGGGGTGATGTAAATTTTTAAATATTACTCTAGTTATGCTGCATTTTTTTCCCACTATCCATCTTTTCAATTTCTATATAGATATGTGTTTTCGAGAAACTTGATTGTATGTATAATGCTTTGATAAGGTGATGGGTGCAATACCTAGCCTCACAAAGAGATTTATCTTAATTTTCGGACGATAAGCCGCTACTTTATTCCTGTGGCTTATAGTCAAGTGCGGCTTATTTATTGATTTATTTGGGTTAATAGCTAACACATGACTCCTAGCATGAATTGCAGCACTACAGATGTAAATAACAATCAAAATTCATGTTCTGTGCTCATTTATTCAGTTAATGTTCCATATTGAAGGAATCTGACATTTTAGCCAGATTGCCGGAATCGCGCAAACCGAACCACCGCTGCTGGCGCAGCTCCAAAGACCCGGGGTGCGAAACTCCGACAACCCGGCCAAAAGGCCAAACTCCGCGCGTTCACTTTAGTGTTAACGGTTTGTAGTGACTCAATTTTGAAAGCTGGAAAAAGGCTTCGAAACACAAATTGACAATTTATTCAGGTCGACAGCAATCAAACGGCAAGGCAAAAAAGCAACAGACCCAGGCGAGGCGGCAGACTGGTTCCAGGGTCACCATTAGGGGTGTGCCATCTTAGCAACCCTACGATTCGATTCAATTCGATCACGATTCAGGGTGCTACGGTTCAATTATTGAACGATGATCACGGTATTGACGATGATCACGGTTATCACGATTTTCACGATTATCGATGCATCGTACATTAATACATTAATGATTAATAAAGTAGCCAAACAAATTTATGTTCATACTTTATTTAAAATATCCTATGACTCAAAAGGAACCATAGAAACATGCCAATACAACAAAAAGCTGCCCTTAAGCTGCTTTTAATTCATTTATTTATTTATTATTTTTTTTACAAGAAAGCGCAAAAACATTAACATTTTAAAGCCAGTACTAATTTCTCTCAACAATACAATAAAATTTACACAGGTGGAATAAATTCCACATTTTCTGGAAACAAAGTGTCAAATCAGACTTCTTTTAACCAATATACTTTGTTTTCACATATTTCTGTACTATTTCGCATGTTTGTAGTGTTACCGCTGTACTTAATCGTGGTTTTACACGTTGAACTATTAACATCTCAAAAACTACAACAATAAAAGCTAAACAATACAAGAGGGTTCGTGTACTCACCTATTATAGATGCACACGGGCCTTAGCAACACACTCAGGACATTTTTCAATTGACATGAGTTGAAACTACTGCTGGACATCTAAAAGACAAGGAGCAACGAACTATCCGTCTTCCCCTCTCGCTCTAAAAAATAACTTGCACAGAAGCGCGACCGCCGGGTTCCTGCCTGTCTCATACACAAATTTATTTTCCAGTCCTTAGAAAAGGAGTAAATACACAAATTTATTTTCCAGTCTTTTGAAAAGGAGTAAATCTCTCGCTCAGTAACCGGCAGCATCCATCATAACGTTGCGCGTGCATCCAGTAAAGGTGTCCGGGCGGCAGACGTTTCGTTCTGCTACGAGTGGCTATCGTAAAGTTATTAGGGAAAATCATTGTTTTTGAACCTTTATGAATCGTAATCGAATTGTTACGTGTCGAATCGCGATGCATCTAATAATCGTTTTTTTGGAACCTCCTTAGTAACCGTATCACAAGTCAACAAGATTCCTGAGCAGAAATGACAATTATCAGTTAAACATTGTCTTTTTGATGGCTTTCGCGAGGCGGGCTGTGGGCAGGAAGAGGGGTGTGTTTGGGTCTTCTTCTTTTGCAGATTTGGGCGGTCAAGTTCCTGTGTCACCGTTGCTGGGTCATGGTTAATGAGGCAGCTGAGGTGGGAGGTTCGGCACGCCTCACCGTCTGAGAGGCGCTGAGCCATCAAACTTAGTTCTTTTTGTTATCGGGTGTTGTGGTAGTACAGGATGTCCCGCCATTTGTTCTAGACTGTCCTGAATTGTCCTGATTGCGGGACTTGGTGTTGCAGACGTGCGCTTGTAAATGTCTTGCCTATCACCTGGTAGTCAGCGTCAATCTTGCTCAGTCAGCTCCATGACGCACGCATTGGGTTTCCGTGGTCAGAAGGTGTAATGTATCTCTTATGCCCTATGTCAAACATATCCTGCTTGTTTTCCTTAAAATATTATATAAATGCTATTTATTTTAAATTGGGTACGTTAGAGTAATACAAACAGTCAGACAGTAAATACGAGAAAAGATACTATTCCTTCAATTTGTTTCATTAATTGCTTGTTATGGTATTTGGTAACACTTTATTTGACAGCGGCATAATAAGATTGTCATAAGACCTTCATAATCAGGACATCACACGATCATGGACGTTAGTGAATGCTTATGACAGATTTTATTAAGTGTCATCCGGCAAATTATGTCACTACATTCCAGCTCGGATCTTTTACATCCATTCAAAAGTGAGATAATTAATAAATTATCTCACTTTTGAATGGATGTAAAATGGATAACACTAAATGACATCTGTTATAAGCATTCATTAATTCCCATGATAGTGTCATATCATCATTATTATTGTCTAATGACAGTCTTACAGCACCACTGTCAAATAGTCTTACCAAATACCATAACTAGCAGTTAATGAAACAACTACAACAGTAACTGAAGATAGAATTGGCACAGAACATGAATTTTGATTGTTATTTACATCTGTAGTGCTGCAATGCATGCTAGGAGCCATGTGGGACAACAACAGTGTTGACAGCAGGTGGCAGAAGAGGTTGATTGTCAACAGTTTGGACATGAAGGTGATGGTTTCCTGGAAAAAGGGACGAACCAGGCCATTGTGAAAAAAAATAATATTTGAAATATAAAGGCAACATCAAAGGCATACAAAATCGGACAAAATAAGCTCACGCCTTAAAGGGTGAATGTGATGTTTTTAGAATAGCAGGGAATCGATTAGGCGATTTACATGTTAAACGTGTTTCATGATATGAGAAAATCGTGGCACATAATCCACTCCAGAACGAATTTATTTCGGGTCTTGAGGTACCACAATTTCATGTTCCTGTTGGTTTTTTGAGAGTGTTTTCAGACAGCACTTCTCTCTATGTGAGCCTTAATCATATCTGTTGTGCCTTACTATTGATCTAACTGCAAGCAAAGGGTCAAGTCGTGGGCTGTTTGTATATCAAACAGAAAGATAAAGAAACTGAAAGCCAGTTTTTTTAGACATTGCTCTCTGACAAGTTACCACGCTGTAACCCAATCCTTCCTTTTCCCCCCACAAACCACATGAGCAACTACGCAAATGCAGGACAGCCTGCCATAACTGTTAGCCGAACGATCTCTCGGATATCAATAAACATTCTCTCCTGAAACAAAAACTGGCTATCACTCCATTTTCACATCTCAATCTAATAATCTGCACCGAAGCCTTCTTTCAGTGTTTGATAGCAGAGCGCCGAGGCTTTGTCTCCTAATTCAAGCACGCGGATGGTGGGGGTGGGTGAAGGAGATTGACAAAGAAAAAACCCTAAGCAGTCAGTCACATCAATGAAACATTCAAAAGGCACATAAACAAAGTCGAACGTCTCAGTGGATTAGCCCTGCCGAATATTTATATTTCAGCATCTGAGCGAACAGCCCTGCCGGATGGGGAATATTTATGTTTCTTGTCTTCTTCTTCAATTAGCTTGACAGGTCGAGAGCCGCCCAGTTGTCACAACCTTTTCCCCTCCCCTGCTCTTCGATCGGGGACGAGGCACTACACTAGTATGCAATTTACCACCTATTGTCAACGCGGAAAATCCTCCACCTCAGTAACTGACCCTCCTGCTGTCTCCTCTGCTTATTGTTGGAGCGATAAGCCGTGTGTCAGTGCTCTGTTTTCCTCCTCCTGCTTACCGGCAGCCTTCTTGCAATCAGATTTGATGTACGCAGCTTAGGCAGGCACAAAGCCTGCGATGGATTATGCTTTACTAAATGTTAAATCCCTTTATAGCCGTCTAGTGACACACAATATGTAAAACTGACCACCCTGAGTGAGGGATTTGCACAGCCTCTGAGTAGAAGAGAGGGACAAAACAGAAACTGCTGTGCACCAAACAACCCCAAATTATGTTTTGTCAGCCTCCGTGCATCGTTGTTTTTAGAGGGTTGGTACATCAAGATACATTTTGCGATACAAGGCTCAAGATGACCATGAACTCCCGATTATTGATACATTGGTCAGGAAATCGTTGTGCAAGGAATAAAAGAAGAAAAACAAGTGATTTTCATCCTCCTGCTCTGAATTGGAATGTGTTTATCACTAGGCTACGTCGAGTCTAGGGCTGCAGCTATCGAATATTTTAGTAATGGGGTATTGTACTGAAAATTCCATCGATTAAGTGAGTAATGGGGTAAAACCTTTTTTTAGGTATAGCGCAGTTATAAATACACATGAGAAAACAAGACATTTCACCTAATATTGAACCATTTTTAGACCATCTTTATTTTAGATGTACATTGTTGAAAACGGCCAACAATTCCTTCCATCTGAGATGCGATTGGAAAAATAAATTCACTGCTTTCACTGAAAAACAAAAGCTTATTTCTTACCTAAAAATGTAATTACGCCTGATAACACACATCAGTTTAAAGTTAGGTATTTTTCCCACGATTGAATTTCCATTTGTGTCAAGCTAATTTTAAGTTCTAGTTAAGTTTTAAGTTAGTCTAAATTGTAAGTCTGATAGGATTTTGAGTTTTTGCAGTGTTCAAAATAAATGTATGATACCTGCTGTACTGGAGTACATTAAGGCACCAATGCTACTTGGTGTTTTATCCAACAATGACTACCGAGCTAAAATTGACAGTTTTTCTGTCATTATGTTTTTATTTTACACCCCGGGCTGTGACAAAATATCAAAATGGTGATATATCGTGATACTTCGTATCCCAAAAGGTTATCGATATGCTCCTGCCAAGAATCGAGATATCGTTTTAAAAAGGTGTCAATGTCGAAAAAAATAATAAGGAACCAACAAGTTGTAATAGTGTCTCAGTTAACTCTAAGGTTGCATTGACTGTGCACGCCACCCAATCCATTAGACTGGGAACGTTCATTCATTTGAAACCAGAGCATTCACAGTCATTCCGTCCGATTTTCAGGGCATTTACAGGTCACTTACGGTTCATTTTAGGGCATTAACAGGTCATTTCCTGTTGAGTTTGAATCACTGCCTATTCATTTGGGTGATTCCCAGTGTTCCCAGCGACTTCCTGTTTGAGTTATAGAACAGGACGTGACCTATAATATACCCCAAAATCAACAGGAAGTAACTGAACATCAACAGGTAAATGACCTTAAATGGCCCAAAATTACCTCATTGCCTGGCATTGGCTGCCACTGATGGCCATAGACGTTCAATCCCTTTGAAGTGGGAGGGATGGCAGCAAATGAACGAACGTTCATTCGCTGCCACCCTCCGGTTCAAATGGATTGGACGTCTACTAGTGATAAACTCATTCCAATTCACAGCACAAGCTTGTTTTTTTTGTTTGTAGAATATCATTCTCTGACCAGAGTATCGATAATCGTTGTATCGCCATATCGTCAGATCATCGTTATCGTGAGCTTTGTATCGCAAATTGTATCATATCGTGAAGTACCAAGAGGTTCCCACTCCTACTCATCACGCTACAGCACCGTGTTTTAACACATTAAATACAGCCTGTATGTAAGACATGTTAGCCACTAGGGATGGGATTTGATAAGATTTTTACGATTCCGATCCCATTATCGATGTTGCTTAACGAGTCAATTCTTTATCGGTTCTCTTATCGATTCTAATTTGGACTAATGGACTGTATGAGGTTCTAGGATATGTTTTATGGTTCATTCGCCTCAGGGTGTCGGTTAGAACACAAGGAGGAGCAGAGAGTGGAGTTGGTCTTTGGCACTTTTAATCCAACTTGGCTACAGGCACAACTATATACAGGCAATGGCACTTGATATGACAATCACTCAATGAACAGATGAGAGCACGTGTGGAAAGATGTTGATGTATTTGTATGTGTGTGGAAGAAGACTGGAATGTGTGGGTATGTGTGTGGTTCTGAAAGGAAAGAAAATAACATATTAGTGCTGATGCAAAAAACAATGCAAATTGACTGTAAAGCAGTCAATGACACACATACATGACTCGCGCAGTATAATGAACACAAAGGTGGGGGGGGATGCGAGTGCCCGCGCACCAGTTTTTGGTTTCAGGAAACGTATGAAGAAAACATCCTTCATATGTCGTAGTGTCTAGAGTCGTTTCAACAAGTTCCAATAAAGCAATGTGTGATCGGCATGTTCATTTTTGAAAGATTACCGGAGGAATGTAGCAGAATTAACATTGTTTCTATGCGAGGGTGGGTCTTAATGTCCCACTTCTGCTTTACTTCTGCTTCACGATGCAACGTCACGGTCTAAAAATCGCATGCGTGCGGTACGCCATTGAAACACATGGAACCGGTTCTCTATAGGAACCAGTTCTCGATTCCCATCCCTATTAGCCACGCATCGACAGTAATCATAATACATAGAAACCTAGCCCTCCGCAAGGCTAACGTTACGTTAGCAAGGTACAGTAACGGTAATCTTATTTATTAGCGCTGAGAAGTCTACTGCTTTCAGATGGCAGCTGTTTACTAACGTCTGTCTTTTCGCATTTAGTTCTATATACATGTGCTAACGCCGGCGAGTCTTTCAATTCGCATCTAGTTCTATGTCCATGTTATATCTATGACACACATCAGACGCTACCACCGTAGCATCATGTGGGTGTAGTTTGTACCGGCTGTCGGTATTATTGCTTCTTCTTTTACACACGTGACTTCAGCGCATTGTGCCACATTAAAAGTAGTCCAGGCAAAACGTCATGCTTAGAGCTGGCAAAATAAAGGATTCCTCAAGGTGGAGAAAAATGCCTCGATCAATATTTAAAATTGACTTACTCAAATTATTCGAGTAATCGTTTCAGCTTTAGTCCAGTCCGTCTGAAGTGGGAGGGATGGCAGTGAATGAACGAATGTTCAACTTCTAAATGTTGCTGCTGAAAAAAAATTCAGTAAGCATCGACAAAAGCTGGACTAAATTCGTCTTTAGTTTCGTGGAGGAAAACTAAACAAAGACGAACATACAGGTAGTTCCCGGGTTACAACGTACTCGACTTGCGCGATTTTGACTTCATGACGCCGGAGTCTCGTCCGCCATTTTGTCTCGAGTCGTTTTCTTTGTGTTTTGTTTTTTTAGTTGTGTAAACATTACCTTGTATTGTACTGTACCTCAGTCTTATTTTTTACTTTACTTTATTAATATGACGTGTTCTGTCCTCACTAAATGTGAAGTTGGTCAGCTTTACAGACAGCAAACAAGGGCATGTCACATGAGTGAAACGACCAAACACTGCTAAAATGCGTCCTAACCACACATATGAAAAAAAAGTCACACATTGTGAGCTCATGACGGAAGCTAAGGCAAATTTCCATCTCGTTCTCGTCTCGTCAGACGACAACTGGCATCCATCTCGTCATGTTTTAGTCTCCCAAGACACGTTTTTAGCGCGTCATCGTCATGAAAAAATTGTTCGTTGACGAAATATTTTCGTTCTCGTCAATGTTGATGAAAACAACACTGGTTCCGACTTAGGCGAAATTTACTGTAGGTTATGTTGCCAGTTTAGAAACAGAATTCTTTCGTAACCCGAGGACTCCCTGGATTTTGATATTACTCAAATACGACAAAGTCTAAGAAGTATTTTCGGCAAAACGACTAAGACCACAATTAACTCATTCACTCCCAGCCATTTTCACCGGAGCAACGCCCTTTGCTCCCGGCCGTTTGACTGGATTTTGACTGATTTTGCAAACTGTTCGATTGCTATATAAACATGGAACCCACCAAAAGAAAGATTAGACGCTCTTCTTTCAGCAAAAAAAAAAAAAAAGTTCATGTCTTTTTCCGTTCTTTACAAATCAGCATTAGAAAATAGTTTAGTTTGAGCAATTTTCCAATTTCTGATGAAAAAAAAACAGAGAAATTGAGCTTTTTGTAAAAGCATACATTTCAAACATGACTTTAACACAGCTATTTTTCGCTTTTGTGACACCCCAAACATCTGAATGTTTTCGTTCTACAAAATAACATAAACAACAAGACAAATAGATCTTTAGATTGCAAAGTAACAATTTATTTACACCTAACTAAACTATTGAACTGTTGAACTATTTGCGCACATAACAACGGGGAAGGCTCTCGGCTGCTCCCAGTTGAATGAGGTGGCTGCCAGTAATCTGGTGGGTCCGGATCAAGATCGGTCCCACTTTTTTCATCATCTTCATCGTTGGTTTCAACCTCGGGCTCAGGAGTAATTCAACATGAGCTCCGCAGAACGCGTATGGAACCTGACGCTGATGTGTCTGTCACCATCTGTCTCATGAAGATAGATTCCCTTCTTTGACGATGGTTTAGTTTTCTTTTCAAATCACTCCTCCAGTGTCGTTTGCCTTTTTTTCCCAGATCGTTCTCCACATTTTCCTCAAATTCTCACGCGTCTTCACAAGATCCCTCCAACTTCCGTTTCCTGACTATTTTTCTTCACTTCCTTTCTTGGCCGGAGATGAGTTCTTACAAAATGCGCTACTGCCCTCCAGTGGCCAGTTTTATTGCTTTAATATGAGTTTTGAGCATTGTGCATTGCAGTGTAGGTGCAACAGAACCTAGAGATGCGTCTCATCAAAAACAAACGTAAAAGACGTATAGATACGTTTTTGGGACACTGAAACAATTAAAAATAGAACGTATTTATATGTACAGTGTTTGGAGCCAATGAGTTAAGAGGCCTGCCATTAATTACAACCATTACAAATGGGGCAACTGTACACAGTCATTTCACACATAATCACTGATTTTGAAGCAATTTGATGTGTTGGGTTTGTCCTCTATTGAACGCACGTGCACGACTTCATCTTTTTCAAACTGCAGCAGTCAGTTGCAGGAATACCTTTCGGCTGATTGAACATCTCCTTCCAGCCTGTCGGCTTTAAGCTGCCTGAACCCTTCTCACAGGGATAGAGAGGCTAAGCTGGGTGGGTGCCTAAAGATTTGGACTGTAAAAGACCATTTCAATGCAACACGTTATGTGACAACAACAACAACAATGCAGAAAGGTGCATTCCGTGATGCCGAAGCGGTGTCTTAGTCGTCTTAGTTTTTTGGGACGAAATACTTTAGTCTAGTGCTGCAACGATTAATCGATTAACTCGGTTATTCGATTAGAAAAAAAAGATTCAAATTAAATTTTGCTGCTTTGAGTATGCCTTTCATTTTTGTGGTGTTAGTTTATTTTCAAAGTGTTTGCATTCAGTTTAATTGATTTGAGTGGATACCTTGCCCTCTAGTCTGCCTCATTTCACATGGCTGAATCCAGCTGCTCCATGTTAAGACCAACATAAGCTAAGTTTTTGTTTGAGCTAATGTTTTTTTTTTTTATGCATTCGTAATTTAGTTTCTGGGTATATTTAGCCGTTTTTGTGGGAAACTGTGTCCGAACCATTTGTTAAGAGTATTAAAAAAAAAAAAAAAAAGTTAGCGTTTTATAGCATTTAAGCTAGTAGACTTTTGCTATGTAAGTTAGCCAATTGTTCTTTTGTTGTACTTAAATCCTTATTTAATTAAAAAAAAAAAAATTTTTTTACCGTTTGAGGCTGAGCTCAGGTATTCTAATTTTTCATGTTCCTTATCCGATTACTCGATTATTCGATAAACTAGTTCATCGATTAATTGACTACTAAAATTATCAATAGCTTCAGTCCTACTTTGGTCTTATTCATATTTTAGTCATTTCAAAATGGGTTTGTTTTCATCGATGAATACTCAAAAAGTCTAAATGCTAACTAGGGGTTTGACAATACATCAAAAATGGTGATATATCTGATCTATTACAAAAGGTTACGGATAGTAAGTGTAAAGTGCAGCCCGACCCAATTCTGCCACCAGAGGACAGTGTATCCTCCATCATTAAACAAAATACAATACTTTTGGACTAGGATAGGTATTTTGGGGTACTTACAGGGTTAATTCCGATTGATGCTAAAATTAGGTTGATGTCGCCAGAGTAGAAACGAAACTCGTTCTTAACCCGGGGACTACCTGTATATCCTAGAATAATTTTCTCACCCATGTATCAATAATTACTATATCGCCATATTGGGACATCGTCATCACGAGCCTTGTCGCAAATCTTATCGTGAGGTACCCAAAGGTTCCCACCTCTAATCCTAACGCTACAAGTTACATTTAGTTTGTGTCGCTAACCCTGTGTGAAAATGGCGAGAGCTAATGGAAACCACCTGCCCTCCCCATGTCACGTTGCACATCTTCTTTCGCATGTATGCCACACTACATGGTGGTAGGTAGGTTGAGCTTTCACAAAGAGAATTACAGCTTTAATGTTGGTGGTTCCCCTCAGAGACGGGCACATTAGTGTTGTTATAGCGCTAAAGCACAAGTGCCACAGTGAATAAGTTTGCCAGCTCACCAGCAGAACAACACTGTGTGTGTACGGGTGTTGATGATGTGGACAGCTGGCGCTCTTTGCCACAACAGCCACAGAACTCCGGAGTGTTGGTGTCACTCCATGTGTCATGTGCACACACATTAAGCTGTGCAGCATGAGTATGTTTGACAAACTGTGTTGAATAAGCAGACCTTCCGACCCCCCTCTTTTCCCTCGTGCTTAAGGAAAACTGTTGGCAGTTAAACAGAGCATGGGTCAGCTATGACTTACTTCCATATGGAATATGAGTGGTGTCATTTTCATATCTGTGCATGTACCGTCATTTATCTCGAGCTTCTTCTCTAATTTCCGTATTCACAATCCAGACAGTGTCAATATACATTGTCACCTTGAGATACGAAAGCTTTGAAAAATTCATTTTACGAAAAGTTTTTCAAAGCTTTTTTGCGCTTCGTATTTCAAGTAATCATACGAAGGTATATACATACTAGGGGTGTGACATTGTATCAAAATGGTGATGTATCGCGATACTTTGTAGCGCAAAAGGTTATGGATTTGTTCCTGCCATGAATTGATATATCGTTTTAAAAACAGGGTTTATGCGAGTCATTAAGACGCCTTGTCATTAAATGGATTATGTAAAAATGGATTATGTAAAAAAAAATAAGACCTTAAATGGCATTAAAAAGCATTAAACTCAATGTTCGAGGCATTAAAATTACTTTGGTTAAAAAAACGAGTTTTTTTTTTTTTTTTTTAAACATATTGGATTTGTTGATAAAAGCATTTTAAAATCATATCAGATTATATTGACATGGTTTTAATGATCGGTTTTGTGCTAATATGCATGCTGCCATCAAATTAAAAGTAGAATCCTTCTGCCTTTGTACAAGGGCTGGTCACAGCTTAACACAACAGTTATGCTTATTGACCATTAGATCTCTCCAAACTAAGATGCTTGGGATTTTTTATGTGAACAGACCATTTGCATCCATGGTGAAAAAATTAATTGAACAATAAATGATTGAAAAATATGAATTATAAATTCATTACATACCTCATTCACTGTACTGAATCCTTGTGCCTTTGTTTTTATTTTGAGCCAGAAGCACTGTTTGTGCCATATGCGATAAGGCGGTGCTTTATTGACACTTTGCACTTGATCCAAAAAACTGATGTTTGCGCTAAAGTGGTACCTTGAGATGCGATGGCTTCGACTTACGATCTTTTCGACATACGACGTAAAATTTGACTCGCCATTTGTTTCTATATCCAACGACATGCTCGAAATATGACAATTTATGACAGTTCTGTTTCTGTTTTCCTGCACGGTGGATTTGAGAGAAATCAACATCGGTTCCAAGAAAGTTAGTGCAGGTGGTGGAAAAAGGCGATGCTTACCATTGAAATGAAGATGGAAATGATAGAAAAATATGAGCGTGGTGTGTGCGTCCGTGAACTAGCCCGACAATACGGCAGTAGAATGTCTATGATCTCAACGGTCCTCCTCCGACCTCCGTTCACCAGTCTTTATAAGTTAAGGTGACAATTATTATTGCGGTAACATCGGCAAGGAGGTCGCCAGCTTCGTCAGGTTTTTTAAAAATTTATTTCAGAACTTGTGCAACACAACACTCCTACTGTCCGCTGCAGTTAACGCCAAAAACAACAGGACATTAAAATTGAATGTAAAATCTCTACCGCAAGCATCTCACTGTCACATTAGCAGCACGGTGCGTTCAGATACAGCACGCAAAACACGTCTGCCACGTTAGAACCTTATTCGTTACATTATTACAGGAATTATTATTATTCCGATTTGTATTCAATTTTTTTTGTTTTGCTATGTGTAAATGCCATTTGTAATAGTAGCAGCAGTATTTATTAAGGATTTAGTGTAGGTTTTCGGGCTGTGGAACGAATTAATGGAATTATAACGTATTCTTATAGGAAAATCCTGCTCAACATACAACCATTTCGACTTACAAACAAGGTCTTGGAACAAATTATCTTTATATGTAGAGGTAACACTGTATTTTGATTTCAACAAAATAGTGGTGCAATAAAGGCACTTTTTCTCATAAATTCAGTTGAGGTTGTTTTCTTAATTTCTCTTATTTTTCACAGAATGTTTATTGGAAAACCTTGAAGTTGTTACATTTATCATTGTTAAAATATCCAGTGGGTCATCACAGTACAATTAGCCATAATATGTTAAGTCCACGACCGCAAATATTGGTATGGGTTTGATATCAGTATCGGGATATTTTTTAGTTGGCCAGTGTTAGGATATCGGTTTAAAAAGTCAATATCGGACAACTCAAAATTTGGGTGTATGAAACTCTCTGCAGTTAGGCATGGGCATTGACTTGGCATTAAAAGTGGCATTAAAAAGCAATAAATGAGATTTGCTGATACCTCTAGAAACTAGGAGTGGGAACCTCTTGGTACCTCACGATACGATACGATTTGCGATACAAAGCTCATGATAATGATGATCTGATGATACGATTATCGATACATTGGTCAGGAAATCATTCTAGGATATTTTACAAACAACTAATAAACAGAAAACCAAGCTTCTGCTGTGAATTGGAATGAGTTTATCATTAGTAGACGTCCAATCCGTTTGAAGTGGGAGGGTGGCAGATGGCCGGTAGTGGCAGCCAATGCCAGATAATGATGATGATAATGATAATAAATAATTTTGGGCCACTTAAGGCCATTTACTAGAGCTGGGAATCTTTGGGCACCTAACGATTCGATTACGATTACGATTCAGAGGCTCCGATTCGATTATAAAACGATTATTAATGCACCCCACTCCTTTTTTTTTATTTATTTATTTTTGTTTTGTTTTGTACATTAGTTCCAAAATTGTTCAAAAATCCTCTCAGGCTAAACCAAACTACTATTTCAGTATCAAGTTAACATATAGCAGTAAACAAATACACAAAAATAACAGTAAATAAAAAACTCCAGTCCCCATTCTATATCAGCAGCTTTAAACTACTTTCAATTAATTTAATGTTGTGAATCAACCGTTAAAGTTGTTAAAATTGCTCCTGTTATTCCATAATTTCTCTTTTGTCTACTTTCAACATGTAAAAGTTTTAAAACTATTTTAAAGATAGATTCAAGTCAATATTTTACCGATTTAGGAGTATTTTAGATAAAAAGTTAATTAGGTTCGCTTGGAAGGTTCGCAACAACAGCCTTGCAGGGAAGTGTACTACTTTAAGATGGCGGCCGTTACTAACGCCCGCATCTAGTTTTTTGTAGATGTGCTGGTAACGATACCGAAGCTATAATGCATCTAGTCCTATATAAATGATATCTACCGTAACATAATGTGGCTTGTAGCAGCTTTTCGGCAGCAGTCAGGTATGTTGTTGTTTTTTTTTTTTATTATCTCGTGGCATGAGTTGAGCTAGAGCCGTGAGTTGAGCATTGGCGTTACCCGAGGGGCCGGGTAATGAGAAGCATGATGTTTAGCTACTCTCGCTCCGTCCCTAATTGCGTACTGAAGACCGCGCGGCGCGCTGAGTGTGTCGTACTTCTGCTTTACTTGGCATATTTCAATAATCGGAATTTGGATGTTTGTGAATCGTTCTCGAATCTTCCACGGCCGAATCGCGAATAATCTAAGAATCGGAAATTTTGCACACCTCTGCCATTTACCTGTTCATTTTCAGTTACTTCATGTTGATTTTGGGGTATTTTATGGGTCTGTTCCTGTTTATTTTGAGTTACAGAACAGGAAATGACCTAGGAATCATCCAAATGAATAGGCAGTGACTCAAACTCAACAGAAAATGACCTGTAAATACCCTAAAATGAACAGCAAGTGACCTGTAAATGCCCTGAAAATCGGACATAATGACTGTGAATGCTCTGGTTTCGAATGAACGAACGTTCCCATTCTAAGGGGCCGTTTACATGGTGACTCTCCGAGAATACGAAAAATTTCAAATTTGCATCTATATGGGCCTGTCTCCATTCGAACAATGTTGCAATTCCGCATGAAAACGATGTAGTATACATGCCAGGCCCTAGGTGGCAGTGCAGATTTACAAGGCGACAGCGAATTATGCACTTTGTCCCCACCAAAGTTCCTCAGCCCGGAAAAAATATGCACGCCCACTCAGAGCAATGGCATTTTTCTTTTGTTCAAATAGGTACAAAAATGGAAACATTCAGCATATTTAATTTAAAAATATTAGTAAAACAGTAAATTAAAGCTGACATCCCGCCATATTTGCTGTTTTTAATGTTTAGTAACACCGCTGCGCACGCCCAATGTGATGTGTACGAGTGCTGACGTTATCGGCGCGATCTTGCGCCACGGGAGCCTTTGATATGCATGCGGAGCCTAAGCCTGTCGCAATATGCAATAATTCCATTTATCGCACGATAAATAAAAATGAAGGCGGTAATTTTCCCGCTGCAATTTATCGCATCGCGTGCACGTGTGCGGCAGACGTGCTGTTAAAAGTTCGGATTCCTTGTTACCAACTACGCAAAATGCATCTTCGTTCCATGTCAGGCAAAAAATAGCGCCGGAGCCAATCGTTTCCATTATATCCTATTGTTCAACGTACACCGGCCGCGTCAGTGCTCCGGATTGACTGTGGACCATCTCAGGCGTGCCGGTGTTGTTGACGTGTGGGCGCTCCCGTCAGGGGTGGGCTTTCACGCGGGACAGCTATTTTTCGGCACAACACCGGATATTTACAACAAGTCCGCCAAAACATTGTTACTGACTTGGCTGATACGAACAACCTCACTTTGACAACGGACAGCTAACATGATGAACATTGAGCGGCAAATTAAGAGCGCTGTGCTTCAAACTCGTCCTGCTCATGAAAGTCGATTGTCATATGCTGGTGTTGTGCAGTAATGAGCAGACGTGACTGTGGCGGTTGCTAACTTTTTTATGCGCGCACACACAGATATCATGAAACAGCAAACTAGATGTACAACGTCCCGTGCCATTGGCTACGTGAGCCCAGAGTAATTATGGGACACGTAGTCCATATACTACATCAATGAATTATAAACCACCATGACTGAATGGAAGTTAAGAAGGCCAAATCAATCCATACCAGTGACTATAGATGCTGCTGCAAATATTGTTAATTCAGTACGCGACACAGATGGATTCGGACCACAAATAGGATGTCTTGCTCATGTAGTAAACCTAGCTGCTAAGAAAAGCTGTTGCAATCAACAGTGTGCCCCGCCTCACTTTACAAACAGTAAAGATTGTTCTCAGCACTTTTATACAAAATTTCTTGAGATCAGTAAGAAGGAAGCACATAAATATTATGCACTAAAATGCATGTTTATATGATGGCAATTAAATTTTTGCTCGTTCGCAAATAAATAAAAAAAAAACGAAACAAAAAATACAATTGGTATTTTTTTTCAGAGCATTAAATGTCTTGAATTGGATCGAAAATCGTGTCCCCCGTATCGATAATCGTACTGAACTGTGACTTAACTGTATCATTGCATCCCTATGGAACACCATAGCAGAAGCTATGAGGGGAAATTTTTTTATTTGCTTAAATGCTTAAGTTGTTAAATGCAATTTTATCTTTTTTTTTTTTTTCTTGAAAAACACATTTTATCTATTCTGTGTTTCTGTGCGGTATTAATATTGTTGTCTTTTGCTTAAGAAGCATGGTCTATTGTTTTTAGTTGTGATTTCTTAAAAAGTATTTTTGAATTTAAGAGTAAATATAGCGTTTAAATGGGTGTACTTGATCTATTAATATATACTGTATTCTCACTGTGTTATTGTAAATTGGTTTAAAAAAATAATTGGGGGGGGCGCAATAATATCGCATATCGCAATAATTTATGAGATAAATTATCGAACACTAAAATTTGTTATCGCGACAGGCCTAGCAGAGCCAGCTCCCCTCATTCCCCCGCAATCGAATTCTTCCATTTTGGAGGCAGGATTCAGAATTTTTCATCTTCGCCGACACCATATGCACGCGAGGCCACTTCGCAACACAGTCATCGCGTCTTTGTGTTGCAGAGTCGCCATGTAAACTGCCCCTAAATGGATTGGGCGTCAGGCACCGTCAATGCAGCCTTAGAGTTAACTGAGACACTATTATGGTGGAAGATTTTGGTAGCAACTTGTTGGTTCATTTTTATTTTTATTTTTATTTTAGACATTGACACCTTTTTAAAACGCTATCTCGATTCTTTGCAGGAGCATATCGATAACCTTTTGGGATACAAAGTATCACGATATATCACCATTTCGATATTTTTTCACACCCCTACAAGAAACCCTGAAAAATGTGTCACTCTTTCAAAAAATAATAATAATAATAATAAAGGAAACAACGGGTTGCTACCAAAATCTTCCACTAGAATAGTGGACAGTACGGTATGTTCAGCTCCACTTTTTCATTAGCCAGGACATCATTTGGGCTCGGAGCCAGCTCAAGTCAAGCTGTTAATCAGCGCCTTTTTTTTCTTCTTATTCATGCTAACCAGGGGAACAAGCCCTTCAAGTAATCTTGTATTGAAAGACAACAGTTTGTAGCTTGTCCCTAAACTGCACAGATCTATTTTTAAAAGCCTCGTCTTCTCTCCCACATCTCCCCACGCTGGAGACTCTGGGAAAAGAGCTTTTTAGTGGAATTCAACCACCTGCCGCCTGTTAAATGAGAAAGCGTGGGTTTGCTGAGCGGAAAAGGGAGAGGGGGGGAAGGTGTCAAAGAGCCTCTGTTCTCCCTCAGGAGCTCAGTCAGCTGTAGGCCTGCCCTGTTGACAATTTGCCCTGCGAGTTATTTCCCGCTGCTTTCGGGTGATTTTCATGAAGCTAAGCTAAATTATTTCTGTGGAGATTTTAGGTTTATAGTTATGAAAACCTTAAATACTGTATTTGGAAAATGTAAATTCATGTACCAGGTAAAATGAACAAATATGGGGTGTTGTCAGGTGGTGTTGCCTCACTAAAATCTTGTTGCTTTAGAAAAGGAGCTCCTAACCACTCCTGTTTCTCTCTCCTGGAACGTCGCAGCAAATTAAACATCTTATTTGCCCTGTAACGGAGAGAACCGAGGAGAGGTGTGTTTTCCATTAGGCACGCTTAGCGGCCATGAGAGAAAGGCTGGCTGAAGAATGAGCCAGGCAGAGAAAATTGTTGTGTCAAGCTCATTCACAGACTGAGTTAAGGGGTAACAATGTAATAAGTGTAGCTTGAACCGTTTTCTGACTATGTTTAATCTACACAAATTGAAAGACAGCATCTTGTGACAAAATGCTTAAAATGGTGATACAGTGGTATGAGAAACTATCTGAACCTTTTGGAATTTCTCACATTTCTGCATGAAATCACCATCAAATATGAGCTGATCTTTGTCAAATCACACAGATGTAAAAACAGTCTACTTTAACTAAAAACATTTACAGGTCTTCATATTTTAATGATAGCATGCTAACAATGACAGAAGAGGGTAAATAAGTAAGTGAACACTCTGCCTAAGGAGACCTAAAGAGCAATTGAAACCAATTTTTACCAAACAATTTTAGTCAGGTGTGTGCCCAATCACTGATGAGTGGTTTAAAGCTGCCCTGCCCACTATAAAACACACACCTGGTAAGAAATGTCTTGATGAGAAGCATTGTCTGATGTGCATCATGGCTCGATAAAGAGCTGTCTGAAGACCTGCGATCAAGGGTTGTTGATTTTTATAAAGCTGCGAAAGGATTCAAAGCCATCTCTAAAAGTCTGGATGTTCATCAATCGACAGTCAGAGAAGTTGTCTACAAATGGAGAGTTTGGCACTGTTGCTTCTCTTCCAAGGAGTAGCCGTCCACCAAAGGTGACACCAAGAGTTCAGTGCCGAATACTCACAGAGGTAAAAAAAGGAACTCCCGAGTGTCTGCTAAAGACTTAGAGAAATCACTTGCAGAGTCAAATATCTCTGTGCATGCATCAACTATAGATAAAACTATGGCCAAGAATGGGAGGACTTCAAGGAGGAAGCCACTGCTGTCTTTAAAAAAAAAAAAAAAAAGTAGGCTGTTTGAACACTCTAAATTGTCCGTAGGTATGAGTGTGTGCGTGAATGGTTGTATGTCTCGTTGTGCCCTGCGACTGGCTGGCAACCAGTTCAGGGTGTCCCCCTGCCTACTGCCCGTAGTTAGCTGGGATGGGCTCCAGCACCGCCGCGACCCTCGTGAGGAAAAGCAGCATGGAAAATGAATGAATGAATGAATGAAAAAAAAAAAAAGAATTGTTGCTCTTTTAATGTTCGCAAAAAGTCACTTGGACACTCCTCAGTAGTTTTGGCGAAATATTTTGTGGACTAACTTAAGTTGAAATGTTTGGTAAGTACACACAACGTCATGTGTGGAGGAAAAATGGAACAGCTCACCATCATCAATACATCATCCCCACCGTGAAGCATGGTGGAGGGAACATCATGGTTTGGTGCTGTTTTACTGCCCCAAGGCCTGGACAACTTGCAATCATTATAGGAAGAATGAATTCAAAAGTTTATCAGGATGTTTTGCAGGAAAACCTAATCCTGTCTGTCACAGTTGAAGCTAAAAAGAGGATGGAGGCTGCAACAAGACAATGATTCAAAACAAAGAATCATTATATTGGCCCAAATATAAGACAGTGTTTTTTGCATTGAAATAAGACCGAAATAGTGGGAGTCGTCATATATATGGGGTCTAGACATTATACCCATTCACGACGCTAGATGGCGCCAGATATCATTGAAGCGAATGCTGAACTTGAGGAGTAATGTTCTGTCATGACAGATCCAAGCTACTCTCAAGTTTAACCAGTTTGCATTATTTTATTGCAATGTTTTTCCTTGTTCAGATTTGTTTCAAGTCTACAATTACAGTTAGACCTCACTTTGATGGTTAATGCAGTTATTGCAATTTTATTGTTTTCACAATAGATTGGTTTATTTACATTTCAAAAACCAGAAGCCATTCATTTACGAATGTGATTGCACTTTAGTTTACATATTTAAATGTTCAGATATTAAGATTTGAATGAGGCAAAATAACATGCTTTTTCTCTCAAATGTTATAGTCATTTGTTTCAGATGTTCTGTAATTATTTTCTGTATAAAAATTTTTTTGGGTGTTCAAAAAGTCTTTTTGTCAAACTTGAGTCTTGAAAAAGAGGGGGTCGTCTTATATTTTGGCTAATACGGTAAATCAACTTCAGAATGGTTTCAGAAGAACAAAATACACGTTCTGGAGTGGCTAAGTAAAAGTTCAGATTTGAACCCCATTGAGATGCTGTGGCATGACCTAAAGATAGCGATTCATGCCAGACATACCAGGAATCTGACTGAACTACAGCAGTTTGGTTGAGAAGAATCGACCAAGATTAGTCCTGATCGATGTGCCTGACTGATTTGCAGCAACAGGAAGCGTCTGGTTGAAGTTATTGCTGCCAAAGGGAGGGTACAAAATATTAAATGTGATGGGTCACTTACTTATTTTTCCCCCTTCTGTCATTGTTTGCATACCATCCTCATTAAAATCTGAAAACCTATATATGTTTGGGTGGTTTTAGTTAAAGCAGACACTGTTTTTTCATCTGTGTGATTTTGAAAAAGATCACATCCAATTTGATGGTAATTATATGCAGAAATATGAGAAATTCCAAAAGGTTCAGATACTTTTTCATACCGCTGTACATCGTGATACTCTGTATTAGGGGTAGGCCTCTGGGTAACTCACAATACGATACTATTTGCGATACAAGGCTAATGATTACAATGATTTCACCATATGGTGATCCAACAATTTTCAATACGTGTGTCAGGAAACCAGAGTTGTTCATAAATATAATCCAAATCCAATTTCAAAGCACACTCTCTTGTATGACAATTTATAGTTTGAATGGGAGTTTGTATTGGAAAGCTAATATATACCCTCCCTCTTCAAACAAATTGGACATCTACGAGTCATAAACTTATTCCATTTCACACTAGAAGGATGAAAATAGCTTGTTTTTTACGTTTATTGTTTTGTAGAATATGTTAGAATGGTTTCGTGAGCTTTTGTATCGCAAAATCATATCGTGAGCTACCCGGATGTTCTCACCCATAATGTACAGGAATCATTTTTATTCCCATCAGCCTTTTAACCCAAATAAAAGTGTCGACGTTAACGTAGCAAATGTCTACGTGTGTTGAAAGAGTTGGCCGAACCTGCAAAAGGGAGTGAGCAAAGAGAGAAAGACACGCGGTGCAGTGACTTGGGGGGAGGGCTGAGAACAAAAGAGACTAGTCTAAGCTAGATGACATGTAACGGTGGAGTCAAACCTAGGGAATTAGTGTCCCTTCACCTCGTCCACACACATTCATTCAGAGGCGCCAGATCAACCGTCATAAACATCTGACAGTGGGTTTTCTATTGTGGTGCGACTTATACAAAGGTCAACTTAAATACCTACTTATTTAACCACAAACTAGGGGGCGTCCTACACGACAGTATATATAGTAGTTTTTTAGCTTGACTTCATTCACAGTGATTTCAACGCATTGTTCGTAAGTCGTTTTGAACTCATTGCCTCTTCGACCGCCGATGTATTTTTTCTTTAAGCTGCAATAACAGCTATTTAAGTGAATGCGAAAGTGTTAAAAAAAAAAAGTGGTTGCCTCACATCTGTGTTACAGGCGTACAAGTGGAAAAGGGAGGGGCTCGGGTTTAAACGGTGTGGGTGGGGGTCTATGAGCCAGGGGGAGGGGAGGTTTTCCTCTTTTCAGTGGGGTTGAAGTGTGTACTGTAGGAAAGAGAACCACAGCAGGCCTTTTGTAGTCAAGTGCTCTCACTTCCTCGGTCGCCATTAGTTTGCCTGTCTTTCTCGCGCCTCCGCTCTACAATGAACTGCTGAACAGGACATTAGTCAACCAAGCCATAATGATTATTTCACAATTCGGCGATTTAAAAATTATCGATACATCGGTCAGTAAATCATTCTACCATATTCTACAAAACAGTAAACTGAAAAAAACAAGCCCTTTTTATCTTTCTGCTGTGAACTGAATGGAGTTTATTACTAGTAGATGTCCAATTCGTTTTGGGAGTGTGGCACGGAATGAACGAATGGAGCATATTGATAACCTTTTGGGATACAAAGTTGGGGTGTGACAACTCTGGAAGACAACATACAACTGGTACATGCTAATCATTTGTTGCTGCTGTATCAGCAGCTCCTTGTAAACGCAAATAGGGCTGCAGCTATCGGTTATTTTCATAGTCAATTAATCGATGAACTAGTTAGTTCGAATAATGGAGTAATCGGATAAGGAACATAAAACATTAAAATGCTTGAGCTGAGCCTAAAACGGTATAAAAAAAATATAAATGAGGATCTAAGTACAACCAAAGATTAGCTAACTTAAATAGCAAAAGTCCGCTAGCTTAAAGGCTATCAAATGCTTTTTTTTTTCTCTTAAATGTTTCAAACATATATTTCCACAAAAATGGCTAAATATACCTATAAATTAAATTACGAATGCATTAAAAAAACATTAGCTGAAACAAAAACTTAGCCTATGTTGGTCTTAACAGGGAGCAGCTAGATTCAGCCATGTGAAATGAGTTATATCATATTCACTGTTGTGATTAGAGGGCAGTCTTCAATAAGGTGAAATAAACATCAAAGATGCTTTGCCACAAGCTTCAACTGCTGGAACTACACTGAAAATGGTAACACCGATTGCTGTGATTGCTCAAACCCTTTCAAAACAAACCATTACAGCGCCTTTTTAATTAAACGAATACTCGAAGCAGCAAAATTGAATTCAAATCTAATCGAATTACTCAAGTTAACCCTTTAAGGTCTGGGCCTATTTTGTCTGATTTTGCATGCCTTTGAAGTTGCCTTTATATTTCAAAGAAATAATTGTTTACGATGGCCTGGTTTGGTCCCTTTTTTTGTGACACCTTGAACTTCATGTCCAAACTGTTGTTTCCTTCACTGACCAATTATAAATCATCATTTTGGGCCCAAAAAGACCAAAAATTCCAAAATCGTTTTGTCAAAATTTTTAATATTGATGTCCAATTGACAACCAAACATGCGTAACGAACCGTTTTGAAACTTTGTAATATTTATTCAACATGTTAGGATGAACATTCAACCAAAAAAATTCAGAATAAATAGTCTTATATTTGACAATTCAACATAAACAACAGGTATAGCCATAGGCGTTTTTTGCCTTTATACAGTGCTGCTCGAAAGTTTGTGAACCCCACAGCGATGGTCAGATTTTTTGTAAAAAAAACTAAAATAACCTTATTAAATGTAAAGTTATACCCAAATCCACAATACTGACATTCCAAATAATGGACTGAAACAAAAGAAATAGTTATATTGTCATTCTTTATTTAACAAAAGTGGTTGATTTAAGAAAAACTCAGATATCATGTGTGCAAAAGTATGTGAACCCCTTCAGTTAATAGGATATTGCGCCTCCTTTTGCAGAGATTACCTCAACCAAACGGTTTCTGTAGTGACTAATCAGCCTCTCATATCTACTTTGGAGGATTTTTGCCCATTCTTCCTTGCAGAACGCAGTCAGTTGAGAGAGGTTTGATGGGCGCCTGGCATGAACTGCTCGCTTCAGGTCCCGCCACAGCATTTCAATGGGATTTAGGTCAGGACTTTGACTGGGCCAGTCCAGAACACGAATCTTCTTCTTTTTCAGCCATTCCTTGGTTGTATTGCTGGAATGCTTTGGATCATTATCATGTTGCATGATCCACCTTCTGCCAAGCTTTAACTTCAAAACAGATGGCGTCAGGTTATGTTCTAGGATTTGACAATATTCCTCAGAATTCATGATTCCCTGGACTATGTGGAGTTGTCCAGGTCCTGAGGATGAAAAGCAAGCCCAGATCTTGACATTCCCACCTCCATGCTTCACTGTTGGGAGAAGGTTCTTTTGGTGGTATGCAGTGTTGACTTTTCGCCAGACATGGCGGTTTTGGTTGTGACCAAACAGTTCGATTTTGCACCTACATCAGTTGATGAAAACTCTTTTTAATTTAGTCTCGACAACACAACTGTTAAAAACACAAAAAAAAACTACTGAGTTGATTGATTAGGAAATCAGGTTGAAATAATAGAAAATTCCAAAATGTTGAGGGGGTTCACAAACTTTTGAGCAGCACTGTACATGCTGTAGTCAAAACAGGTTGTATACAGCAGACCGAACAGTGAAAAAATATATACCATCCAACACAAAAAGTGTTTAGAGGCCATCTCTTTATGAGTTTAGGTATTGCGGCCCATCACCTGATGAAAACTATGTACACACAATCAAGCTTCTTGAACACACATTTATATACACAAATTGAGAAGACTGACTGTGGGGAAAAAAAATATATATATAACATTGGGAAAAAAAAGTATTTTCAAAAATATTTACAATAAACAAGTTAAAATTTTTTCAGGAAGGCCACTCCGAAAAGCAGCTTCGTCCTGGAATTAGACACAGGGCGACATCACACAGCCCACACTTCCATGGGGTGTCGGTCCTCTTTCCACCCTTCCACCCTTCCATTTTCATTTCACTTTACTTTCATTGTCACTATAAATGTACATGAAAAAAAGTCAGTATTTATGAAAATAATAAAGTATAAAATAAAAATATATACAGCAATAAATAATAATGGAAATCTATATGTATGACAGTAGAAAGAATACCATAGCTGAATATGTGCTACATCCCTAATCTTCATATAGAAAGAAGAACGCCACAGTTATAAATTCCTGCCTTGGATACACACAGTGCACGTACGACTTTGATCTGATATGCACATTTTATTATTATATACACAAACACACACTTATATTGCATCATAATTAACTTTGTCTTGCAATATCAAAAGAAACTTTCAAAAGAAACTTTTTCAGCATAAAAAAAAAAAAATGTGAGTTTGCTTACCTCTGCTCGTCGATGGCGTCACCCACGCGTTCAAATCCGTCACTATCTTCACTCGAGGACTCTTCCGAAGAAGACGATGATGACGAATTTGGACCATCCTCTTCCTCAAGTTGATCAAAAAGCACAATTGCTTGCGCTAAATTTAGTTTTCCGTTCATTCTCAAAGTCACACAAAGTCGCTGCTCGATCCAAACGGACGTCGCTCGCCACCTCGCTGCTTCAGAACACTCCTCCCTCTCATTCGGTGGAACCTCGCACGGCAGTTATATTTATTAAAATAAAAACGCGTTTTGTGCTTCCACTGTGACTTCGAAAGGGTTCGTTTGATTTGTTTTTTTTCATGGAGCTTCCGTTTTGAAAAAGGACAAGAAATGATGGAAATATAGACATAAACAAATGATCCATGCAGCGTTTTAATGTTTTTTTGAGAGGACAATAAAACTATAAAACTAAAATGACAATATCTCACGTTTTAGTTGGTCGATTGACTTCAAATAATAACGAGAGTAAACCACAACTTCCGCACTTTAAAACGAGACCAACCAACGGCATGTGGGTGACGTAATTAAAACGTGAGGGCGCTTCAAAGACGACGTGCGCTGAGGACGCGCCGGCGCGTCCTTCGACTCTCAAGGGTTAATCGATTAATCGTTGGAGCACCAAACGTTTGTTTGAATTGCTGTTGTTGAAGATGAGACTGATTTCATTTAATTTTTAGTTTCATTCTGCAAGTGTTGATGTCATGAGCAGCTGAATAAAGTCGGCAAACCACACGTACGTCTGACATCGTCATTATGGAGCTTAACTCACTGTCTAGCTAGACGGAACACAAGAAAGCCCGCAAACAGTTTGCTGAAGACATGTCAACAAAGCACATGGATTACTCGAACAATGTTCTATGGTCTGATGAGACAGGCAGGCTTTCTTGTGTACCTCCTTCGAAAGAGGCTTCCTCCTGGGGTGACAACCATGCTTACCAGTTTGATGTAGAGTGCGGCGTATGGTCCGAGCACTAACAGGCTGACCCCCCACCTCTTCAATCTCTGCAGCAATGCTGACAGCACTCCTGTAACGAGTCACATGACATTTTGGAGGGAAAATGTCAAGCATTACTCAATTTGGACTTTTAGGGATGTACGTAGTTTCTAAGGGGTGTACTCACTTTTGTTGCCAGTGGTTTAGATATTAATGGCTATATTTTGAGTTATTTTGGGGGGGAAATAAATGAACTATTATATAAGCTGCATACAGACTACTTTTCATTGTGTCAAAGTGTCAGTTTGTCAGTGTTGTCCCATGAAAAGATTCACTTAAATATCTGCAGAAATGCGAGGGGTGTACTCACTTTTGTGATACACTGTACTACTGATGGATATTTTCATTCATGCTGTCTCGTAAATGACTTCCTGGGATGGTGGAAAGAAGGGAGGGAGAGCTTTTTGGAGGGGGATAGCAGCATTGAGAGAGATATAATGCATCACTCGGAGCCAGTGAGGGCGATAACCCCTCCTCCCTCTTCCAAACAGCTCATTCACCCCTTAGCAGATAACAAGCCCACCCCGGGGTTACAGCCTCAAAACAAAGCCAGTGATGTCACAGGAGCTCTTGTATATAGACAGCCGCACCTCTACAAATGGGCTCTTGGCCGTGAGGGCCATTAAATATCTTTTTTTTCCCCTTTTGCAAGCAGTAAGATAAACCACAGCCAGATCAATAATTCAGCTGACACAAAGACATAAACAACAAGAGACCATGTGTCATGGAAAATGCTCGGTGCACACCTTTTGTGAGAGGAAGCCTGGAGCGGCACGTTTAAATGCTACTGGTATGATATGACTGACTGCAAGCTAATAAAATACGATCTTACGCAGTGTTGCTTATGGCAGCCCTTTAAATTTTTATCTTAATCTTAGTCTTTTGGATGAAAATACTTATTACTCTCAGTCATATTTCTGTCATTTCAAAATGTTTTCGTCCACGTCTGGTTGTCATTGGAGCAAAATTTTGTGTAGTTTTAGTCGACGCTTAACTCAAAAATGTTTTCGACTGTGTAATTCAAATGTTTACTCCAAAAATAAAGGATTCCAATGATTTTGATTGAACGTAGACAGACGGGCACATATAGTAGCGTCTACAAGGACAACGGCAACTCTGTGATGATAATAATACAGACCAAACAGGAAAAGCAATACATTATTTTCATTTGAAGTCAGTCATATTTTAGCCACCTCAGAATGTGTTTTTCTTCGTATAGTTTTTGATGACAAAAACTAGACTAATTTTGTCTAGTTTTAGTCGACGTTTACAAAAAATGTTTAGCCTGTAAAATTAAAAAAGCTACTGAAATTTAAAAAACTACTCAATAATAAATGAATAAATGAAAGTTACCAACTATTTCGAATGGGAATTGACAGTCAAGCACATATTGTAGCGTCTGCAAGGACAACGCCAACTTGATTATACACACTCAGCAGGAATACAGTACAATTTTTTCATTTAATTATACTCACCTAGACGACATGAGCTGTATGTTAAAAAAAAAAAAAAGTTGTCCGAGAGTTTAGGAGGATACTCGCCGTTAGCATTAGCCTAATGCTAACGTAAACGCTATGCTAACCCGTTGTGAACATGCGACGGAAACTATTGCACATTTTTGTCTCGTTCTTGTCTCGTCTTACGAAACCTGGCGTTGCTCTTATGTTTTTATCTCCCAAAACACATTTTTAGCTCGTCACCGTCTCGTCATATTCTTGGAAAAAGTGTTCGTTGACAAAATATATTCGTTGTCGTCATTATTGACAAAAACAACCCTGCTGGCCAGTGTTTTAAGAGGACGCTCACCATTCTGAAGATGCTAACGCGAATGCAACGCTAACGCAAGGATTACATTAGTGTCTGATGATCACTCAGCACAGACCGTTTAAGGCTACAGCAACATAGCATTATTTCCTCTCGCCAAGATGAGGAAAACAAATCTTAGTGTTTCCAAAAGCAAGACTGAGCGCAGCCTAGCTTGAGACGCATCCTAAACTCCGGTGAGGAGGGAGAGGCGCAGCACATCTCACATGAGTGACACGACCCAAACACTGCTACGATGTAAGCTGATGTACTTGACGCTGATATCGCATTTTCGTATTGTTTTCGTCTCGTCAAACGAAAATGAAATCTCTAGTAGATGTCCACTTTGTTTGAAACAGGAGGGTTCAGTGAATGAACAAATGTTAACTCGCCACTAGAGGCGCGCAAAATTTCCGATTCTTAGATATCGCGATTCGGCTGTGGAAGATTCGAGAACGATTCACAAACATCCAAATTCCGATTATTGAATTATACCAGGTAAAGCGGAAATAAAACACATCAGTAATAGATTTATAATCGAATCGGAGCCTCTGAATTGTAATTGAATCTTTAGGTGCCCAAAGATTCCCACCTCTAGCTGCCACCCTCCCACTTCAAGTTGATAGGATGTCTACTAATGATACTCATTCCAATAGCATTATGCACTTAACACGTCACCTTTGCTCATTAATATTCATGGAGTTAGCAACTGTTGCTAGGGGGTCAAACTCAGGTTTGTCTCTTATGCTAGATGCATGTAAATAGTGTACAAATGAGATGTTTACTGAGCTAAACCTACCAATTCTGTCTGAAAATGATGTTGCTGGTACCAAATTTACTGGTAAAGATGTGGAAGAACATAAAAATGTGAGCATTGCCTTACGCCACTGACAATGACATTCTCCTGTGTCAACAAGCTGTCTTTTACCACTATATGCCCTGTCTTTCTTATATATTGTATCCTCTGTTTGTCTTGCGTCTCTGACCGTTCTTGGGGTAATTTATATTGCTATTTTTGTGTAGTGATCGCAAATGGTGACAGTGACAGCCAACGAACACTTTTAATTTTTTCATGAATAACAAATCTTAATTTTGCAATTTATTTACACCTCCCCCTTACTAAAGTTGTTTCTTTACAACAGAAAAGGTAACAGAGGCAGTCAGATACCATTTTAATTCTTTTCAGGCCATTCATTGCCAGACAGAAGCAGCACGGCACAACGCCACGCTAAAAAATAAGTTAAAAAAAATATCAAAGTGGCTTACCTCTTTGTCCTCTGAAGGAGCATTCCAACCCAACAAAATGTTTACTGCATATGAAATGTGAATGGCTTCACCTTGCTGGAGTTAAACCTCCGTGCAAGTTGATCCATTCTTCACATTTTTTCCGCCGAGTTTTTGGTTTCGGGAAACGTATGAAGAAAACATCCTTCATATGTTGTAATGTCTAGAGTCGTTTCTACAAGTTCCATATCAGCAGTGCTTGATTGGCATGTTCGTTTTTGAAAGATTACTGGAGAAAAGTACCGTATTTTTCGGACTATAATTCGCAGTTTATTTCATAGTTTGGCAGAGGGTGCGTCTTATACTCTGGAGCGACTTGTGTGATTATTTACAGTCGGGCCGACTTCTCTCTCGCTAACTTTTTCTTAAATAAATATATATATTCATATATTTATACTAAAACCATGTATGGATGTTAAATAAAATAAATAATTTGGATAAAGCACAGAAGGTGCTGTGCATGCCTGCGCACATGAACGGAATGGCTCTCTTTTCAATCTTCCCCTCCCGCGCCCTGGCGCCTTCTGCGAGCATCCTGGTATTTCCTTTTCGATATGGAACAGCTATAGGAGTAGAAAAACTAAAGACAGGGGAATTGAAAAGCAAACAACTGCGGTAGGAGCGGGATATACGTAGAAAGGATTCAAATTGATTGTTGAAGGTGCTATATGGAAACCTGTGTTGGTTTCGCTGAATGTAAAGAATGTGTCTCGTACGGGAAATATGTTTAACAAACTTTTCCAGTGTTATTTCGTTGTGTAAATGCATTTATAATGACAATAAAAATATGTAGACTATTTAAACATTGAGAAAACTTACTTTTTTTTTCTGCCAACTCGAGGAGATTAAAATAAATGTCAGATCCACTTATCTGTCTGTTAGAACAGAAATGCAAATATAACACATAAACGTTTATTGAATATCGATCTTAGTATTGTTTAACTGGGAGAATTCGTTACAAAAGACAGGCTTTAATTTATTATTATGCATATACTGTATATTCACCGGCATCAGCACAAATGTGATCACGCAAAACGCAACCACGCATCGCATCCCTGCATTTCCTCCTTCTCCTGAGTCCTCACAAATAAAACATAATTTAAAAAAAATTTTTTTTTCGGGCTCGTGCCTACAAATAAAACATAAAATTTTGGGCGATCGGGCAAGCAAATCAAGTTATTTGATCGGGCCGGTCGGATCGGGCTGGATTTTTTAGGCACGATCTAACTCATAGCGTCATGTAATGTTGTTATGCCGTACACCTATTCAGTCTGTTTTTCTGTATTGTATTTTAAATTGCCTTTCAAGATGACATGTCTGTTCTTGGTGCTGGAGTCTATCAAATACAGTTCCCCTCACAAATGCGACTTATACTCCGGTGCGACCTATATATTTTTTTCCCCTTTTCATTGCGCTTTTTTTGGCTGTTGCGACTTATACTCAGGTGCGACGTATAGTCCAAAAAATACGGTAGCAGAAATATAATGGTTTTTATGCGAGGGCGGATCTACAGTATAATATCCCACTTCCTCTTTGCGATGCTACGTCACGTTCTAAAAACAACATTCGTCCGGTACACATTTAACAAAAGGAAATAGCTCTATTTTTTTCCTATTTATTAGTTATAGAATGATTTCCTCACCCATGTATCGATAACTGTTGTCTCGCCACATCGTGAGCCTTGTATCGCAAATCGTGAGATACCCAGAGGATCCCTCCCATACTTTTTACCTCAGTGTTGTGTTTTGTACGCATGTTTGGGTCACTTGGCAAACGCCCTGCGTACACTACGTACATGTAATATGAAGGGTTACATGTTTACGCTTCGGCACAGATTTTTTTTGGGGGGGGCCTGTCATGTTGGGGGAGCCTCAATTAACCCCCAGCCATCCTTTATTCTCTTCTCAAGTGGTTTGCAGTATTTTGTCCACAGCGGCCTAAATGCTTCTGTTCAGGAAAGGCAGAGAGGAGGGGGGGCTGTGGTTCACGATTCGGCCATACCGCCGATCCCACCTCCTTGAATACTTTGTGAGAGAACAGCTTTTGATATGCGAGGGTTATTTAGTTTGGCAGAGCGTAGGATTTCCCTTTCCTGCAATGCAGACTCACTTAATATAAGTACCTATGAGGTGAAATTTGTACTTTACAAAACCGGTGGTTGGGGGGATGGGTGAAGGTGGTAACCTCAGGGTAGCTCACGATATGATACGATTTGCGATGGGCAATGATCTTGCAATATGGTGATATAACAATTAACAGCAAAAAAAAAAAGCTTTTTTCATCCTTCTGCTGTGAACTGGAATGAGCTTATTACGAGTTACTCGTCCAATTCATTTCAAGTGGGAGGGTGGCAGTGTATGAACATGTTCATTCGCTGCCATCCCTCCCTCTTCAAACAGATTGGACATCTATGGCCGTGTCTTAACCTGAAAATTCTCTATGTAGAGATGTTTGTGAGTATAGGTACTACAATATATCGATTCTTGGTGGAAGCATAATGTATTGACGGGGCGTGGGGCCGATTCATAGGGGGCCTATTTCCGTCAAAGCTGACTGAGTGGAAACAGACAAAGAGCTTTTTCCGTTGAAAATTCTTGTGAATAAATGCTTAAATCCTGAATTCTTTATTGATATGGACGTAAAACGGTCTCGATTCTTGGTTAAAAGCAAAAAAACAGGCAGTTAGCAGTTGTTTTACGCAAATATGTCGAATGTGCTGCTAGTTAAGTCACTGCGGAGACCCTTTTAGTACAAGAGCTTTTTCTGTTGAAAATTCTTGTGAATAAATGCTTAAATCCCTAATTTATGGACGTAAAACAGTCTCGATTCCTGCTTAAAGGTAAAAACAAAAAACAAAAAAACGGGCAGTTAGCATTTATTTCATTTAAATATGTCGAATGTGCTGCTAGTTAAATCACTGTGAAGGCCCCTTAGTACAACAAAGAACTTTTTCTGTTGAAAATTCTTGTGAATAAATGCTTAAATCCCTGAATTCTTTATAGATATGGGCGTAGAACCGTCTCGACTCTTAGTAAAAGGCAAAAAAACAGGCAGTTAGCATTATTTTACGTAAATATTGCGAAGTATAATGCCAATGCTGTAGCGGCTAATTTCTCCCATTGATTTTTTTTTCACAACGTTTGAAAATTCATGCATAGTACAAAAGAATATAGTAACTTTGAATCCTCGAACAAATCAATCCTGACACAATCCTTCCTGTTTGTATGCAGTACAGCTTTTTTCAATCTAAATCCGGCGTCAGATTGCTGCATGTGACCGACTGTTCATAAATGAAGCGGAGTTAGGACGGCGTCCTTCGGGAAGGCGTGACGCAGTGAATGGCGAATGTGTCACGTCAATACATTATGACGTCTATGGTGGGAGCATATCGAAAGGCGATATATCACCTTTTTGACATACAATCAAACCCCTAGATATAACTTCCAATGAGGTGAAATTTGCACTTTTCTAAACCTGGGGTAGGGTGACGGGTTTGGGTTTACTCCGGTATTGCACACTGATGTATCAATGGAGTGGAACAATGGCACAATTACCCTAGGGCGTGATGTTTGCTTTGGAAAGGCAACCTTGTAGCGCTCCAAAAGTCCTTAATCCTATTACTTGCATTCCAATTGAATTTGACTCAATAAGGAGGGGGAAAAAAGTCTTTTCTGCAGAGGTAACAACACTCTGCGTATTCCAACTGAATTTGGCCGCATTACTGCACAATTGCCTTGAGAAGTGTGAACATCTTGACGCTAACATGCTTATATTTCTCTTTCAGATTGTGTGTACATTGAGAGTCGCAGGCCCAACACTCCCTACTTCATTTGTAGCATTCAAGAGTTCAAACTGGTGAGTAGTTCCTTTCTTTTTTTCTCCTGTCTCGTTTGCATGTGTTCACACTTATGCTCTGAGGTGCTGGAAATGAAAGGCTCTATGTTGACTTCTTTTTTTTAAACGGTGGATTTGCATTTTGATTGAAGTGCAGTAATACTGAAAATTCCACATAAATATGTTTTCCATTGCATTTAAAGTGCCTGTGACATTAGGAAAAAGAAAAATCTTAAATAGCATTATTTTTTTAATTAAAATCATATTCTGAGATGATTGGACTATATACAACAATTTGACAAAGTGCAGAGGACGAGAAATGCGTCTTTTAATCTGCCGTTTAGCACCTCCTGTCATTAAAGCGCTCTGGCGCCTCCATCTTGGTGATGACGTCAGAGAATGAGTGATTTCAGCGGATTTAGCATTGAGCCCAATGGAGGAGGAAGCGTTTTTCAGCGATTCTGGCTCAAGTGTGGATCTTTCAAGTGATATTATTGATCTGGAGCAAGCCTGTGGCATACAGCCATATATGTTTGAGTCATATTTGGAGAAAGACTCAGAATGAGAAAAAGGCGACAGAGATAATAAACACGAGGCTGATGATTAGAGCAGACTGCAAAATGTTGTTTTTATCTCTCTACTTAAATATTTTTACAGGCTATTCTTTGTATCTAAGTATTTTTCCCCAATTGCAAAATAAATTGTATGGTAATGAATGAGAAATAAGAGTCTTATGCTAAATGGAATATGACATATGAAAAATGCATTCATTCAGTACAACAGGGCTCAATAACTGCATAATGTTCAAAACTGCCGACTTCTTAAACCTCCCGAACGGTATTTTATGCCATCGGAGTTACTCCGGCTTTAGTCATTTCCCTGCAGTGACAATACGGAGGAAAAATCGTAAAGAAGAGGAGGGTAAGAGCTAGGCTACATGCTAACCCGAACTGAGCGGCTCTTCCAAGTCTCTTCCTTCGCTTTCAAACACGAAAAATCAAAACTACCCCGACTCATGTCATGTGATCGCCCTCCCGATCGGCCAGCCCCCGGCGGGGACCAAATTTCGGCTCGTAGTTCCCTTTCTGCGGCCTAAGCAGGAGTGGTTGTCGCCGTGGACGCAGCAGAGACTGACGAAGGCGCGTAAACAAAAAAGAAGGTAAGAGCTAGGCTACACGCTACACTGACTGCCCGAGCCCAAGCCGAGGATAGCGCTCCCTCGGCAGGCACGCAAAGAGAACCAAGCGGGGTGGAAGTCTCGACACAATCGATAACCAGAGACGAGAGCGCCTGGCTGCCCGAGCATGGGCGCTCCCGCCATCATCGGCCAGTGACTCGCCTTCTCGCTGGAAAGGGAGCATTGTCACCCACAAAATGCAAGCCACCTCCTTATTAAAATGTGTGCCTTCAGCTTAGTATTTGACGAAATATAAAACACGTGGCTTACTCACTTCGTCTGTCCAATGGTCGCTCTGTTGTCGGACTTTTTTTGCCCATTCTTCGCGGAGAACAGGATCTTTTTGAAACCCAAAAAGGCTCAAACCACTCTCCCTCGTGTAGCAACAAAAGCCTGCAGCACATTGGGCTGGCGTGACGTGAAAAATAAATGAATTAATCCGCAAAATCAGATGAAAGCGCAGTCCTTCTCATACAACAGTATGGCTGTATAGTGAAGATGATGTCACTCATTGACGTCACATCCGCCTTCTTCCTCAATCTGAGACGGTGGCCGGAAGTCTCTCATTTTCGTAGCGTGGGATTAAAAAAAATTGAATAAATATATCGATCGCTTGTGCACACATCCAAGTGGCCCATTTCATTCAGGAGCATAAAATACCACGTCTAATAAGTAATAAACATGTTTTCTTGTGTCACAGGCACTTTTTTTTTTTTTTTTTTTTGAATGAATTAATTTATTGTCATTGTCATCATCATGCTATCAGCTATTGTGATTTAATTTGGATTTGTGATTGATTTTAAACATGTCGCATAAAAATGCATTTTTCGTCAAGTTCTGGCTAACTACAGGCAGTAGGCAGGGTACACCCTGAATCACTATCCAGCCAATCGCAGGGCACAAGGAGACGAAACAACCATTTATGCACACACTCACAACAGTCTAGTCACTGATTCACTTCATTCCCAGTCTGTGTACACTGTAACCTGTGTGATTCTGTTAGCCTCGCTCAACTTTTGCTTTTGTTTTATGTGTTGCACGCTATGCTTTAAATCTCGTACTCTGCACAACGACAGTCAAGGCTATTCTATGCTATGCTATTGTATTCTAAATGCCAACTAAAGCACGGATCTTCATCTGAAAACGAAGCAGCAATGTCTACCCTCTATTGCCGGTCAGTTTTACATGTCTTTTAGTAGATTGGCTGTTCCAGCAGACGTTGAGGTTTTGGTTAGTGCTGGCCAACCCCCAGGGGACCCAAATAATGGCTTCCAAAAGCCTGGGTGATGATAGGAGGTCAGCAGAAGGCCCACACACGTGCACAAGTACTAGCTTTGCAAATGCATGTATGCTTTTGAATATACGCTGATATGGATGTGTGTCAATACTTTACTTGTGTAGGTCAGTTCTATGTGAATGAGTTTTAAAAAATGCAGGCCTTACAGCAGCAGGGCAGTTAGGCCCCTTAAGAGCAGACCTTTAATTGGATTCCGGCTAGTATATGCAAACACGCTCACATTCCCAACCTTGACCAAGAGCATCTGAAGTGGCCTGGACTAGACAGAAATGATTGCTTTAGTAGCTCCTCCCCAGCTGACCTTTCTCTCACTGTCTCCTCGCCCCGGTTTTACATCTGTGTGTCGTGTCCTGTGACCACCCCCCAGCCCCTACCCAACATCTGCCTGTAATTAATGCATCCTTGTGTTTGGTTGAGCAGAGCAGCAACATGAACAAGCCTTGTTGGCTTTGTCAAAGTTGCAAAAGCCTTTGAAAAAGCTTTGTTTACTTCAGGGCTGTCAAGATCAAACTACAACGTCACAGCAGTTGGTATCAGGCAAACATGACTAATCGTGAGGCCTGCTGTTATAGGAACTGAGTATTCCGGTTTAGAGCTCGACCGATATATCCGGCCAATACAGGTAGTCCCCGGTTTTACGAATGAGTTCCCTTCCTGCGCTGGCGATGTAACCCGGATTTCCCAGTAAATCGGAATTAACCCTTCAAATACCCCCCAGATATTAAAAAAAAAAACAAATCCAAAAACATGTATTTTATGTCATTGTACTGTCCTCGCCAAAACCTTGGAGCTAAGTCCTAGCTAGACAGCGAGCTAAGCTCCGAAATGAAGACGTCAGACGTCCGTGTGGTTTGCTGACTTTATTCAGCTGCTCATGACATCAACACTTGCAGAATGAAACTATAATAAGATGAAATGAAATCAGTCTCATCTTCAATACCAGCAATTCAAATTTGTGTTTACAAGTAGCTGCTGATACAGCAGTAACAAACGATTAGCATGTATTAGTTAGCGTCTGCACATCATGAAAAACAATCACATAAAGTCGCCCCAAGTATCGCCCACAATTGAAAATGCACAATAAACAGTATGAAAGGGTTAATATACAGCCGTCGCCTCTGGATGCTTCGCAAGCAATGAATGCGCGCGCAGGCTAGTCCTCTGTCACTCGGCTGCTTCCTCATGTGTGCGTGTTTCGTCACTGCCGTGTGTGGGGTGGGCGGTTGTGTAAATCCTGTACAACTTGCTCTACGCTTACTGCGCCAAAATAAAAGCATGTATCACAAAAGTAAACATTCAAAAACAACAACAAAAACGAGACGCAGGCGTCATTAAGTCGAAATCGCGTAAGTCGGGTCTGTCGTAACCCAGGGACTACCTGTATATGGACACTTTTAAACATCGCCCATCAGCCGATTGACGAATAAAAAAATCTGAGTAAAAAGGATTTTGATCTGGCATCTATGTGGGCAACTGTGGCCGCCGCTGACTGACGGTAGGAGCCCGGAAGGACCCGGCCTTAGCTTGAAGGCAGGCTGCTATAGAAAGCTTCAGGCTTGCTGTTTTGTAAAAATATTGTAAGATCATGCAATGTTGCCTTAGGCTTTAAATTTGTTTACTGAGTGATCCTTACACTGTATAGTAACTTGTAGTATTAGTGTAGCATTTGCGTTAGCATTAGTTTTAGCATGGCTAGCATCCCCTTAGGGCGCTTTTACACTAGCATTGTTTGGTCCGTTTTAAATGGACCATAGTTCTTTTTCTCAGATAGTCCGCTTCATTTTGTAAATGTGAACATGCATCCAAACTCTATTTCTGACCAAACAAACAAACTCCGATCCGCTCAAAAATCATGGGTCTCGGTCAGCTTTAAGCGCACCCTGCTTCGGTTGTGAATCCAACCGGAGCAGGGTCCGCTTTTACTACTTTATGTGCAGCTCCAGGCTGTGAGTGTACAGGCTGGGCATCCCTGGAAACAGAAATACAGCGCACACAAAATTCAAAATCAACAAGGGCAAGATGATACACGATTAGCCATGGCCAAATATTGTTGTGCTGCGCTAAGCATTTGCATTTGATACACAGAATCGGGTTCTACTGTGGCGCTAGTGTTTTTCATGCTGTTGCCGAACGTACCGTGTGAGAGTGACAGTGGCATAGACAGGCAGAGCTTCTCAGGGTGGTCGTTTCGTGAGTCTGGTTCTCGTGGAAGTGGCGACAATTTGACCGTGCATAAAGTCACAAAAGTGAGAGTGATTTCGTGCCTGTGTGACTTGGGTTATCATGCGGGTCTCTTTCGTGGTTTAATTTTTTTATATACTCCAGTTTGCTCAGCATTGAATCGGGAGGTTGCGACTTTCTATGCTATGCTACATTACGTGCAGTGTCACGGCACAACGCTCCCTCCTCTCCCAGGAGGGAGGCATTTCCTCTTCTATTTGTTCAATAAATGAGTGCGCCTTTTGTCCACGTGTTACTACTCGGAAAGTTTGGTTGGCGCTGTGTGCCTTTTCAACAACTCATTTGCAAGTGTTGCTGCGAGGTAGCTCTCCAACCGGACCCTGGTCCTCCTGGTCGAGTGTGAAAGCCCCCTTAAACTCTCACTCTCACTGGTTTACAACTTGTCGTGACGTCCTGGTGGGTTTAATTATTTGAAAATAATGTACACTTGCTTCTTGCCAAGTGTGTTGCTATATATTTCCATTCATTCAATTGAACAAAAATCTGTTCATTTTACATCATTGCACATAATCATTCTTTGTTCTCATAACTGTGTTTATATACAGTACTACCTGCATACAAGGACTTTTTCTTCCATTGATTTATCTAGGTAGGGGCTGGGCCGCGGCCTGTTTTTTCCCCCACTGTTTTGTGTTGTCAATTGTGTGTTGTCATCTCATGTTTGTTCAGAGAATTGAAGAACCTGTACAAAGACAAAAAACAACTTTTTTTCTTCAATAATCATAAAAAGAAGTGCTGCGTTTGTTGGTTTGCTAGCATTAGACCGAAGAATCCTTTAAGTCTCTGGTCATTGTAAATTTGAAGCTGTTGAAGGATTTTTTTTTAAAAATTGCCTTTTATAATCTGTGATTGTTTTTGTTTTGTTTTTTTAAGTATATGTCGGCCTCAAATATCTTTACAAAATCGGCTCTGGATATCTGCAATCAGCTGACATTTTTTTTAGATATCGGTATTGGCATCTGCATTTTAAAATCCTGTATCGGTCTACATCTACTCAGATTCCTACAATCCGATATGAGCTCATTTCAGTGCGCACTTAAACCTCAAGGCTGCCAAGATTAATCAACGACTCGATTCCCAAATTGAAAGAAAACTTTTGATCAACAATTAATCGTTTGGAGAAATTGCCAGCTTAGTAATTTTTCAAACTGTCTTTTATGAGTGCAATTCGTTTAAGCCACACTTCGCAACTTTTCAGTTTTGTTCGATTTTAGCGATGGGGGTGGACAAAAGCAGTAGTGTTTTGCCTTAAGGAAGACTGCGTTTTCCATGAGGACCAGCGCACACCTGCACAGTGTCGTAAAATCGAGATGGTCGCCTGCAGATGGATTAAACAACATTTCTGTTTCCAGCGGCTGATAAGGTAATGAATCTAGTTGTGGCCAAACAATAGCATATGACGGTTAGCAACCGTGTGATGACGAGTTTGGTTTGGAGGCGGGGCGTCACGCCAGCGCGTGAAAGCTGGGCCCATGTTTATTCAGTTTCTTTTTCCTCCTCAGACAAAACTTTTTGTCTCTGTTGCTCTGCCATCTTTGCAGAATTCGCACGTAAATGTCAGCATTAACTTCTGTCTTCATAATGAATGGGGAAAGGGGGAAGTGACGTATGCTGTAAGGCAGTCAGCACATTTGTAATTTTTTTTTTGTATGGCCACCCTCCTCAAACTTAGTGCCGATGAGAGCGATACAGACGCCCCTCAAGATATCAAAGAGGTGTCATTCGACTAGTTGTCAGTTGACATATAATCACAAATGTTATGAAAATATTTTATACAGGTTGAACAGTTACCTAGTGTTGCTTTAATAGTCTGATGTTTTCGCTTATTTTCTCTCCCTCTGGAAGCAAAAATGAGCCACAAAATTTCCCTAGTGTTCGTTTGTTGCTGCACTTAGTGTTCTCATTTCCTGCTTTTGCCTCCACATATTGAATCGAGAGCAGACCACAAGCTTCTTGGAGGTGAGCTCTCATTAGACATTCACACAAACAAATGATCCCCATCGTGTCATTCTTCGGGCCTCTATTTCTTTCTGGGCAGGGCAAACTATCGATCGGCAAACCCTGCTTTGGTAGGCAACTGGCTTTTGAGGGCACAGGAAATTTCACTGGAAACAAACAAAACAATCTTGTCAACAAACCCTCCCGCCCTCCGCGTCTCTCCATCCTGTTTTAAGCTTGGAACTGTCCTTACCATGTATTCTGGCTAATGACTTTTGAATCCAATTAGTGTGTAGAAATACCAAATGCAGCCATCGCTCTCTCACTTACACTCTCATACGTTTGCACAAAAGGCTGTCCCCTATTGGGGTGTAACAGTATATCGAAAAGGTGATATATAACGATACTTTATTGCCCAAAAGTTTATTGATATGTTCCCAGCAAGAATCGATATATTGTTTTAAAACTCAGAAGTGCCCCAAATCAACAGAAAGTGACTCAGAAGTTCACACAAATCAAGAGGAAGTGACACGTAAATGCCCCAAAATCAACAAGAATTGTCCCGTAAATGCCCCAAAATGAACTCATCGCTTGCCACGGACGGCCATGGGGTCCAGTCCGTTGGAAGTGGGAGGGATGACAGCGAATGACGTTCATTCAAATGATTTCTACAGGTGCACGATAATTATCAGACAAGAATTATGACGTCATCCCAATATATCCAATAACATTATTAATAGGCCCGATAATATACAATGGTACCTCTACATACGAAGTTAATTCGTTCCAGGATCTTGTTTGTAAGGTGAAATGATCGTATGTGTAGCAGGATTTTCCCATAAGAATACATTATAATTCCATTAATTCGTTCCACAGCCCGAAAACGTATAGTAAATCCTGAATAAATACTGCTGTTACTTTTACAAATACCAATTACAAAGAGCAAAACAAATACATTACGAATAAAAATCGTAATAATATATAATAATAATACCTGTAATAATGTAACAAATCGAGTTCTAATGTGGCAGTCGTGTTTTGTGTGGTGTACCTGAACGCACCGCGGGGCTGACGGCAGAGTGAGAGTGAAGTTGTGATAGTCTTCCTTTCACTTTTAACATCCTTTTACTACGGGCTGTTGGCGTGTTTTTTTTGCACAAGTTCTGAAATAAATAATTCCAAACCTGACAAAGCTGGTGATCTCTTTGGCGATGGTTGTCACCTTTTCTTATAAAGACTCAGATCAGAGGAGTATTGTCAAGCAGTTTGCGGACGCGCACCCCATGCTCATATTTTTCCATTGGTAAGCCTCACCTTTTTTTATTTTTCACCACCTGCTTTAACATTTTTGGAACCCATGTTGATTTCTCTCACAAGAAAATCCGCCGTGTGTACGTCTTGGGGGAAAACAATGAAATTGCGACGCTGTCATAAATCGTCGTATTTCGAGCATTTCGTCGAATGTAGAAACAAATGGCGAGTCATATTTTACGTCGGATGTCGAAAAGATCGCGTGTTGAAGCGATGGTATGTCGAGGTAACTCTGTATAATTTTGGCACAGTGTCGGTGGATTGGGATGTGTGCATTTGTTTTCTCTCCTATTTTGCCAGTATGCAAAGTTTTGTTACTGTTCTAAAAGCCACATTTTTCCATCACTGAGTTATAAACCTTACAATGGCAATTAGCATATATTAGCATTTTACAGTGTTTACAAGTTCTTGAGAGGCCTTTTTGTTATTGATAGGCTTGCTGTCCTATAATTGCCAGGTTACGAAATTTGTTTCATGGGCCAAGACTACAAAAGTGTCCTCTCCTGTTGCACCTAATGTTTTATCTGCTGACAAAGCACAATACCTATTGAGTTTATGTTTGTTTTAGTTCAGTGATCATTTTTCAGGGGAACACATTGTCAATGATATTGACTGATTGATTGTGATTGACTCAAATTATATTTATTTGAAAAAATGAGTATGGGCACTTTATTAGAAGTCAAAACTGTTCTTGTCTTTGTTTTGTTCATTATAGTAATGTTCATGTCATCGTGAAAAATCTGGTTAGGTCACCAAGGCAAGTCTATTCTAAATCCACCACTAGTATTTTTTACCTACAGGTGTTCAAATACTCAGGTGAACATACATTGAAAAAAAATATACCGTATTGGCCCGAATATAAGACGGCCCTGATTATAAGACGACCCCCTCTTTTTCGAGACTCAAGTTTGAAAAAATACTTGTTGAACACCAAATTAATTTTTATACAGAAAATAATTTCAGTACATTAGAAACAAATGATTATAACAATATATTTGAGAGAAAAAGCATGTTACTTTGCCTCATTCAAATCTTAATATCTGAACATTTAAATATGTAAACTAAAGTGCAATCACATTCGTAAATGAATGGCTTCTGGTTTTTTAAACGTAAATAAACCGATCTATTGCGATAAAACAACAAAATTGCAATAAGTGCGTTAACCATTAAAGTGAGGTCTAACTGTAACTAGTCTTGAAACAAATCTGAATAAGGAAAAACATTGCAATAAAATAATGCAAACTGGTTAAACTTGAGAGTGGCTGAGATCTGTCGTGAAAGAACATCGCTTCAATGATATCTGGCGGCATCTAGCGTCGTGAATGGGTATAATGTCTAGACCTCGAATATAAGACGACCCCCACTTTTTCAAGCTTATTTCAATGCAAAAAACACCGTTTTATATTCGGGCCAATACGGTATATATTCTCGGTTATCGTATTGGTATCGGCCTTGAGGAGCAGGAAGTTATCGATATCGGTATCGGGTTCGAAAAATGAATATCGTGCACCCTTAATGATTTCCTGACCCGTGTATCAATAATTGATATATCACCACATTGTGAGATCATTGCTATCGTGAGCCTAGTATCGCAAATGGTATATTGTGTGGAACCTAGAGGTTCCCACCCCTCGATACTATCCACCTCTGATATCTAGTGACGGACATTGACCCGCATTTTTAACCTCAACTAAGTTTTACATGTTGTATGTTTATCAACACTTCCAAAGACCTACCGCCGTGCAATAGTGGCAATTGGACTCCTGCTAACAAAAATCCTATTGAACACAGTGTGTAATTAAAAAGGGGACGTGAGGCTGTGTGCGGGTGTAGGCATTGGCAGACTTACCCTGTTCCTGGAGGGAGAAACACTGCAATCACTTCATAAGCGAGAGAGGGCGGGGGGGAAGGCAGGAGGGATTGAACGCAGCTGACATAGCCAATAACGGCAAATGAGGTTAGGCGCGAGCACCGGGGGTAGGGGCGTGGGGGTCAATGACTGTTGAGGACGTGGACACAATGACTAGCACATTGGATTGGAAGAGGAAAGTGAGTGACGGTAGATAAAGACGAACAGGGAGGGTGGGGGGGGGGGGGGGGGTTGAAGCGTAGGAAGAGACAGATGAGATTGAGAGAGAAATGGGGACTCTGGAGACAATGGATGTTCGACTAACATATACACTCATACGTTCTTCAGTGTTCTGACTGCAGCTTAATTGTCTTCTTTTAGGCTGTGTGCATTAAGGGGTGGGTAGCTCATGATCAGTGTTGTTAATAACTGCGTTAGAATATAACGGCGTTATTTTCAGTCGTGAGTAATCTAATTAATTACTTTTCTCATCTTGGCAACGCTGTTACCGTTACTGAGGCGGGAAAGGCGTGCGTTACTATGCGTTACTATGTTGGTTGACTGACGCGAGAAAAGTCTGAGGGAGACGGACTCACGGAGACGAGAGAGCACAGCAAGAGTGCAGAGGACGCAAGGGAGTGTGACGCCGTTGCAAACGCGATGCTAGGTGGCTCCAATAATACCTGACTGTAGCCGATAGCCTACAAACTACGCCATATGATGCTATGGTAGATATCACATATATACAGAACTGGATGCAAATGACAGACACGGCAATATTAGCAACATACAGTGCCTTGTAAAAGTATTCGGCCCCCTTGAACCTTGCAACCTTTCGCCACATTTCAGGCTTCAAACATAAAGATATAAAATTTTAATTTTTTGTCAAGAATCAACAACAAGTGGGACACAATCGTGAAGTGGAACAAAATTTATTGGATAATTTAAACTTTTTTAACAAATAAAAAACTGAAAAGTGGGGCGTGCAATATTATTCGGCCCCCTTGCGTTCATACTTTGTAGCGCCACCTTTTGCTCCAATTACAGCTGCAAGTCGCTTGGGGTATGTTTCTATCAGTTTTGCACATCGAGAGACTGACATTCTTGACCATTCTTCCTTGCAAAACAGCTCGAGCTCAGTGAGGTTGGATGGAGAGTGTTTGTGAACAGCAGTCTTCAGCTCTTTCCACAGATTCTCGATTGGATTCAGGTCTGGACTTTGACTTGGCCATTCTAACACCTGGATATGTTTATTTTTTAACCATTCCATTGTAGATTTGGCTTTATGTTTTGGATCATTGTCCTGTTGGAAGATAAATCTCCGTCCCAGTCTCAGGTCTTGTGCAGATACCAACAGGTTTTCTTCCAGAATGTTCCTGTATTTGGCTGCATCCATCTTCCCGTCAATTTTAACCATCTTCCCTGTACCTGCTGAAGAAAAGCAGGCCCAAACCATGATGCTGCCACCACCATGTTTGACAGTGGGCATGGTGTGTTCAGGGTGATAAGCTGTGTTGCTTTTACGCCAAACATATCGTTTTGCATTGTGGCCAAAAAGTTCAATTTTGGTTTCATCTGACCAGAGCACCTTCTTCCACATGTTTGGTGTGTCTCCCAGGTGGCCTGTGGCAAACTTTAAACGAGACTTTTTATGGATATCTTTGAGAAATGGTTTTCTTCTTGCCACTCTTCCATAAAGGCCAGATTTGTGCATTGTACGACTGATTGTTGTCCTATGGACAGACTCTCCCACCTCAGCTGTAGATCTCTGCAGTTCATCCAGAGTGATCATGGACCTCTTGGCTGCAACTCTGATCAGTTTTCTCCTTGTTTGAGAAGAAAATTTGGAAGGACGGCCGGGTCTTGGTAGATTTGCAGTGGTCTGATGCTCCTTCCATTTTAATATGATGGCTTGCACAGTGCTCCTTGAGATGTTTAAAGCTTGGGAAATCTTTTTGTATCCAAATCCGGCTTTAAACTTCTCCACAACAGTATCTCGGACCTGCCTGGTGTGTTCCTTGGTTTTCATAATGCTCTCTGCACTTTAAACAGAACCCTGAGACTATCACAGAGCAGGTGCATTTATACGGATACTTGATTACACACAGGTGGATTCTATTTATCATCATCGGTCATTTAGGACAACATTGGATCATTCAGAGATCCTCACTGAACTTCTGGAGTGAGTTTGCTGCACTGAAAGTAAAGGGGCCGAATAATATTGCACGTCCCACTTTTCAGTTTTTTATTTGTTAAAAAAGTTTGAATTATCCAATAAATGTTGTTCCACTTCACGATTGTGTCCCACTTGTTGTTGATTCTTGACAAAAAAATTAAATTTCATATCTTTATGTTTGAAGCCTGAAACGTGGCGAAAGGTTGCAAGATTCAAGGGGGCCGAATACTTTTGCAAGGCACTGTATATAAAGAACTAGATGTGTAAGTAAACGGCCGCCATCTTAAAGCAGTAGTAGACTTCTCAGGAAGGCTCTGTTGTAGAGAACATTCCTAGCGAACCTAAGTAACTTTTAATCTAAAATGCTTCTAATTCGGCAAAACATAACTTAAATCTATCTTTAAATGATCAAACAGTTTTCAAACTTACACATGTCGAAAGTAGACAGAAGAAAACTAACGCAATAACGGGAGCAATTTGAACAACTTGAACGGTTGATTCACAACATTAAATGACTTCCACGCAAAGCAAAGGTTACTATCTAGTTATCGCAATGTCCGCAATACCCCTGTGTCTAGTTAAGTTTAGGGTAAAGAATTGGGCTAGGACCAATTGTCCCAAAAACCCTTTAAACTCCCCTTTAAAGTCTCCCTTTTTTTTTTTGAGGAAAAAAAACATTTGCCAAGTAACTAATTACTCTTACATTCAGGTAACTGAGTTACTAATGCAATTACTTTTTGGGAGAAGTAATTTGTAACTGTAATTAATTACTTTTTAAAAGTAAGATTAACAAAACTGCTCACGATATGATACGATTTGCAGTACAAGGATCACGATAACGATGATCTAACAATATGGCGATATAACTTAGCGATACACGGGTCGGGAAATCATTCTATAATATTCTGTAAAACTAATAAACAGAAAAACAAGCTATTTTTGATTCAGTTTAACACTAGCAGATGTCCAATCCATTTGAAGTGGGAGGGATTTTTTTTAGCTCACTGGCTTGCCATTGACTGAGCAAGCCATCCAATTCATTTTGACTGAATTGGACTTTTAGCGCCGTCAATGGCACTGAAATCAGATCATTCACAGCCAGTCTTTTGCGGGCACTTACAGGTCACTTCCTGTTTATTTTAGGACATTTACAGGTTCCTGTTGATTTTGAATAACATCCTGTTCATTTGGGGACACATTGAGTCACTTCCTTTTCATTAACCAGAAAGCAATAGCTTTAAACGCCCCCCAAATCAACAGAAAATGACTGAATATCAAGAGGAAATGCCCCATAATGAACTCGCTGCCACGGACGGCCATAGTCGTCCAATCCGTTTGGAGTAAGAGGGATGGCAGCCACTGAATGTATTTTCATTCATAGCCAGTCTTTTGAAGACATTTACAGGTCACTTCCTGGTCCTTTTAGGGCATTTACAAGTTACTTCCTGTTGCTTTGAGTCAGTTCATATTCATTTGGGAACATTCTTGAGTAACCTTTTCAGCAGAGGTGGGTTGTGACGCGTTACATGTACTCCATTACATTTACTTGAGCAAGTTTTTGAGAAAAATGTCCTTCTAAGAGTAGTTTTACTAAGCTATACTTTTTACTTTTACTTGAGTAGATATGTGAAGAAAAAATGCTACTCTTACTCCGCTACTTTGGGTTACACAAGAACGTTACATTTTTATTTTATTTTAATTTATTATTTGTTTTGCCAGCTATGCCAAGAGTAGAGACGTGCTTGGTGTGTTACCGGGGTAGCTCCACCGATTTCACCAATGAGACGTCGCAGCAATAATCACATGACTCCAAACCAATCAGACGCAAGCTTTCCGTTCTATCTTCACGCCAGCCTGTTCAATCATTTGTTGTCGTTAAAGCACTGTAAAAAATGAAGTATTCCATATAGAGCGCTGCCCTTAAGATAACTCGAAAGCGAAAATTTTAAGCTCTCTCCCAGTTTTCATTTGGCACCGATTGACCATGGAAAACCGGAGATATGATCCTTTTCAAAATTGTAATTATGATGGAATTCTTCACTATACAGTAGACATGTGCCGGTTACCGGTTTCACGGTTTACCGTGGTGTGAAAACTTCGCGGTTTCAAAACCACTAAAATTTTCCGTCATACCTTAGTACGGTATTCGCTATTTTTCATGTGGCAAAATGCAGCCAAAGTGGCTTGGTGCGGCAGCGCTCACCCCGTCCCGTTTGTTGCCGTGAGTGTCAGTGATGCTATTCTGCTAAAACAGCCAGCAAACTCAAAAACAAATCCTCCAAACACAAGGCGTACTTTTCTTCAACTTATTGAGCTCTCAAATCGTGGTGAAATATAGAAATGAATACATTTAAAACGTTGTACAATTGTATTTTTCCACGTGTGATTAGGTTCAACAGGATATCAGTAGCACCATTAAAAAGTTCGCCAAAAACAAAACGCACATTTTCCTTTCAAATTCAATATACAAACTAACTAAAACTTACAAAGACGAATGTTAGCCTAGGCTAAGCTGGGGGACCAGCTTCATCGAGGTTTTATGTCTCACAGCCGCTGAGTGAGAGACAAGCTTGAATGAAGGGGGGGGAAGAAAAAGAATCGCGTCAAAGATCGCTAATTGAGAAAAGAAGTCTCACTCCTCACTTTTTTATTTATTTATTTTTTTTTTTTAGATGAAACCTTTCCTCAACAATATTTACATTTTAACTAATTTATAAAACTAACTTATACATTTTTAACTAAATCATTAACTTATGAATTCTTTGTTCTTTTTAACACAAAGGCATGGCATCATGTAGACTAGAGTTGACAAAGTGGCTGAAAATGGCGAAACTTCACTTGAGCTTCCCCCCTCCAAAAAAGTCATACAGTACAGTATATATTTTTAATTTTATTTAGAAGGCTTTTTACTCTTTATAGCAATTATTTTGTTCTTACTCTAATATTGAGCAACTTGAGCTGTGGCTGTGGGTATAGTCTAGGTTCTATTTATTTTAATTTTATATAAAATATTTGTTATTTTTTGTTTATTTATTTTCACATTATATTCATGTTCCAATTTGCAAATATGTTATGAAAAAAAATCCTGTTCAATGGAATTTATTTTTTATTTTATTTTTATTTTTAAACCCATACATCTCAAAATTTTGGAGCTATAATTGCAATACCGTGAAACCGCGGTATTTTTGCTCACGGTTATCGTACCGTGAAAATCTCATACCGACACATGCCTACTATACAGTCATGCTCTTTCTCTTTCTCTCAGTTTTACTCATTACTTGAGTATGCTTTTCTCCAAATATTTTTTACTTGTACTTGAGTACATTTTTTGGTCTACTACTTTGTACTACTACTCGAGTAATATTATTTTGAAGTATCGCTACTCTTACTTGAGTAAAATTTTTGGCTACTCTACCCACCTCTTCTTTTCAGTAACCCGGAATCAACAGGGTGTTACCCGAAATGCCCCAAAATTAACTCACTGGTTGACGTTGAAGGTCATTGACAGCCATACGCGTCCAATTCATTTGAAGTGGGAGAGATGGCAACGATTGAACGAATGTTCATTCACAGGCAGTCTTTTGTAGGCATTTACAGGTCACTTTCTCTTCATTTTTGGGCATTTACAGGTTACTTCCTGTTGATTTTGAGTCACTTCATATTTATTTGGGGACATTATACCTTTGCAGTAACCCAAAATCAAGAGGAAGGGCCATAGACGTCCAATCTGTTTGAAGTGGGAGGGGATGGCAGCGAATGAATGAGTGCTTGATGCCACGCTCCCAGTTCGAATGGATAGGACGCAAGAGCGTAGGTTTGCATAGGGACAGTAGGGAAACAACGCGACCAACTTTTCAGGATGCTCAAATTTTCCCCACCAACTTTTAAAGCAACCTTATTTGCATTTTATAAGGATTTCAGTTATATAGGTCATTTGTATTGTCTCCCCATATGTTGTAAGAATAGAATTGATCCCTCCATTATGAAGGGAATTATTTTCATTATGTTCAGACTTACATTTCCCCCTTTTCACGTGCTGAATGTGCCATTTTTTTCCCCTCAAACGCATGTTTGATTGGCTGATGACTTGACCCCCCCCCCCCCACACACACACACACACGCGCGCGCAGACAGCCCTAGCCCCATGCCGCCGCCTCCACCCCCTTCAAAGAGAAGGGATATAGATTTTTTTTTTTTCCTGGCCAGCAGCAACTGTAACCACAGTAAGTGATGTAAAAAAACGTCAATGTTGTGGAGGTGGGGAACACACCACTAATTTTGCTATTGAAAGTCCGAACTGTATCAGCGTTAACTGAACATTAAACTGTGTGAATTTGCTAGTGTCCTCCAGTATGTGTTTTTTGCTGTTCCCAGAGTAAGAGGTTTGTTCAGTTGTATTTGATTTATACACACACATACACACACACAAATATATTAGAGATGCACGATAATATCGGTCACCGATAATTATCGGCCGATAATGGCAATTATGACGTCACACAGATAATCCAGATAAAACGAAATTCAACCGATAATGCAATCTGATAATTATATACTTGATTTAGCCTCCAAATGTGCGCAATCAACAGTTTTGTCCAATTCTGCTAGTTTTAAGGAGGTGTTTTTGCAGTGTAGTAATGTGATATACGTTAGGAATGGCTTACTTTTAAAGGCATTTTTGTGCAACTTGGGTGTTTACTCTCTAAGTAATTGTTGCCAAAAGCTTACCATTACACAACGTCATTGCCATTGTTTAGTTGTTGGAAATTACTACTTGTTCACATTTGATGTGGAAAAAAATAGCACTAAATTACATTTTTGCACAATAACATTTGATCTTTGTATACTTTAAAATTTTACATACATATTTGAATAGAATTATCGGCGTGACATTATTGGTTATCGGGTGGAAGGGGCAGGAAATTATCGGTTATCGATATCGGTTGAAAAATGTATTATCGTACATCACTAATATATATATATATATATATATATATATGTATATATATATATATATATATATATATATATATATAATATGTGTGTGTGTGTGTGTGTGTGTGTGTGTGTGTGTGTGTGGCGGAAAACACTTAAGTGACTTGAAGTTTCGCTCTGAGACCCCCGCCAAATTTCAAAATTGTCCGATATGCACGTGTGATAGATCATTGGAAAGTTTAAAATGTCAATTTTTAGGGGGAAGAACAGTTTTGAACAGGAGGGCTTTTTTTTTTTTTTTTTTTTTTTAATGGTGGTCTGGACAAATTCGGGGGTCTCAGAGCGGAACTTCAAGTCACCTAAGTGTTTTCCGCCATATATAATAATTTCTCAACAATGTTGAGTGGTCTTCAGACAATTTTTTTTTTTTTTGCATTCCTGGATAGTTGAGAGATTCTTAAGTTCATTCTTAAGTTTGTATTTATTGTGTATTTTAATATAATTAGACTTGTGTTCAAATATTGAAATATAAATTTGCTAATTAAATCCAGACATTATTTTGTAAGTTTTCAAACTTGTTCTTCAGTAGTTTTTGAAAACAAAGGTTTGATTGGAACGCTGTATCACCAGAACAAATACATGTTAAAGTTAGTATAAGTCAATACAGATGTAGTATTTTGCATTGGTAATTTAACCCCTCATTTTATTAGGTTCATATTCATGAGAAATGTAGCCCTGACTCCCATTCACACAATCTGTTTTGTCTTATTACTGTCCCGTCCCCAGCAAAAAGCATACATGCATGATATGCTGTTATATCGTCCCTACCAAAGTAAGACCAAATCTACGCCCTTGATTGGATGTGATAAACTAACAGGAGAAGGATGAAAATAGCTTGTTTTGTGTTAATTACTTGTTTTGTAGAATATCCTAGAAGGATTTCCTGAATTGTTGTATCGCCATATCGTGTGATCGTCGTTCTCATGAGCCTTGTATCGCAAATCATATTCTGAGGTACACAATGATTCTTAGTCAACAGAGAGCTAGCGAGTAGTTGTTGTTTCGCTTTAAGCCTGCCTCTGCTGCTCAATGGGGAACATTAAAAGAAAAACGCTTCAATCAAACAGCTTGCAGCGGGCTCAGCTGGCTGGCCATGTCTACACGGGCGAGATGCCCTTGTCAAAGCTGCTTCCTCTCAGAGAAAGCGGTTACAAGCCGACAGCTCCATATACACACGTGCCATTGAGAAAGGCTTGAAATGTTCTCACTTCTGAAACGTTACAGCAGCTGAGTGGACCTGGCAATGAAAAGAGGAGCTCACTTGCGCACACACACAGAACATTGCACCTAATGACTGCAGCGCCCATTCCTCAAAAGAAGCTGCTGTTCCGCTTGATAAATATTAAAGAGAAGCGCAACCGATAGCCATGCTCACTGATCCGTAATTACATTTCAAAATGTTCAATGTGCGAGATAAAAAACTGGAGACGCAGCCATCGGGAGTGACGAGTGATGCCTGTCAAGTGAGTTCCTTACCATCGTGTCAGAGGAGAATTTTTGGTGAAAGAAATGCAGAGTACTGCAGAACATTCTTTTGTGCACACCTATTACAGGGCACTTCACACAGAGATTGAACAGATCCATCGAGGTTAGAGGTGGGAACCTCTGGGTATCTCACCATACGATATGATTTGCGATAGAAGGCTCACGATAACGATCTCACAAAATGGCGATACGACAATCATAGATACATGGGTCAGAAAATAATTCTATAAAATAAATAATGAACAGAAAAAAAAGCTTGGAATGGGCTTATCACTAGTAGACATCCAATCTGTTTGAAGTGGGAGGGATGGCAGCGAATGAACATTCATCCCAAAATCGAGATGAAGTGAATTCCTGTTGATTTTGGGTCAGGAAAGGACCTGGAGGTGCCCTAAAGTCAACGGGAAATGACCCGGAATGACCAAAAATCAACAGGAAGTGACCCGTAAATTCCCCTAAATCAACAGGAAGTGACCCGGGTCATATCGAGGATTTACGGGTCCCTTTCTGTTGATTTTGGGTGACTGAAAATGAAGTGACTTAAAATCAACAGGAAGTGACCTGGGGCATTCACTTCCTGTTAATTTTGGGTTAGGAAATGACCTGCAAGTGCCCCAAAATCAACAGGAAGTGACCCGGGTGATTTCAGGGCATCACATGTCACTTCTTGTTGATTTTGGGTGACTGAAAATAAGTGACCCTAAATCAGGGGTGGGCAAACCGGTCCTCGGGGGCCGCAGTGGGTCCTAGTCTTTGTTCCAACTGATTCAGCACAGACAGTTTAACCAATGACTTTTCAGCAGAAACAAGAAGCACCTGACTGCAATCAACTGATTGCACTTGTAAGAAACCAGATTGGTGAAAGCCTGTCCTCATCATGGGTATGAACAAAAACCTGCACCCACTGCGGCCCTTTGTGGAATAGTTTGCCCACCCCTGCCCTAAATCAACAGGAATTGACCCCTAGATGCCCCGAAATGACCCGGGTCACTTCCTGTTGATTTTGGAGTTACTGGAAATGAAGTGACTCAAATTAAACAGGAAGTGATCTGACAATGACCCAAAATATACAAGAAGTGACCCCTAAATGCCCCCAAAATAACTCGCTGTCTGGCAGTGGCTGCCACTGACGTTCATAGACATCCAATTCGTTTTGGGGCATTTACGGGTCACTTTATGTTAATTTTGGGTTACTGGTAAGGAAGTGATTGCAGAATATTTCCATAATGAATAGGAAATGACTCAAACAGGGAGTAACCTGTAAATGCCTTAAAATGAACAGTAAGTGACCTGTAAACGCCTACAAAAGACTGGTTGTAAATGAACATTCGTTCACTCGCGCTATCAGTGGCAGCGAGTTCATTTTGGGGCATTTCAAGTTATTTGCTGTTAAATTTATATCACTTCCTGTTGATTCTGGGGTATTTACGGGTCACTTCCTTTTGTTTTTGGGGCACTTGTAGGTCACTTCCTGTTGATTTTGCGTTACTGAAAAAGAAGTGAATCAACAGGAAGTGACCCGAAAATGCCACAAAATCAACAGGAAGTGACCTGTAAACGCATACAAAAGATTGGCTATGAGTGAACATTTGTTTATTTGCTGCCATCCCTCCCACTTAAAATGGATTGGACACCTTTAGCCTTCAGAGGCAGCCAAAGCCAGACAGTGAATAAATTTTGGGCCATTTCAAGTAATTTCACGTTGATTTTCAGTCACATCCTGTTAATTTTGGGGTATTTACAGGTCACTTCCTTTTTATTTTGGGGCATTTGTAGTTCACCTCCTGTTGATTTTGGGGTTAAAAACTGAAAAAGAAGTGACACAAGATTGTCCGCAAATGAATAGGAAGTGACTCAAACTCAACAGGAAGTAAGTAACCTGTAATCACCCTAAAATGAACAGGAATTAACCTTGAAATTCCCACTATGCACCGGCTGTGAATGCTCAGGTTTCAGTGCTACTGACAGTGCTAGACGTCCAATCCAGTCAAAATGAATTGGATTTCTAGCGCCGTCAATGGCAGCCGTTAAGCTAACGTAAGCACTATTCTTTTGGAAGATTTTGGTAGCAACCTGTTTTGTTCTTTTTTTTTATTGTATTTTTTTTTAAACAGTGACATGTTTAAAACCATATAACCATTCAAAGTGGTAGCATATCAATAATATTTCAAGCTACAAAGTATAGCGATATCACCTTTTCAATATATTGTCACACCTTGGAGGAATCTGACTTTTTAGCCAGACTGCCGGGATCACGCCAGCCTAACCGCTAGAACCACACTAGTGCAATTCCAACGACCCGGGCCGGCAGAATCCTGACAACCCTGCCAAAAAGCCAAACTCCATTTTAAAAGCTTGAAAAAGGCTTTGAAAATAAGTTACTCAGTTACTAAGTAACTCAGCGCCACGTGAGTGCTGAGTGTTCACTTCTCGGTCGTGGGTTCCTCCGTATCAGATGTTCCTTGTGGCAAGAAAAGATGCTCCGCCATTTGTTCTGGACTGTCCAGAAGAGTCAATTGCGGGATTTGGTGGTGCAGATGTGGGCTTGTAGATGTTTTGCATATCACCTTCTTGTCAGCGTCAATCTTGCTCAGTCAGCTACATGACGCGCACGTTGGGCTTCCGTGGTCAGAAGGCGTCCTGTATCTGTTCTGCCCGTATCTGCCCTTTACCTTGGCGCTGCAAAATCTAATCAAGTCCAACTGTTCATATTATCAAATATATTCTGCTTGTTTTAGTTAACTATGATATAATTGCTATTTATTTTATATTGGGTGTGTTAGAGTAATACAAACAGTCAATCAATAAATATGAGAAAAGATGCTATTCCCTGATTGATTATACTAAGTGTGTTACAGTAATACAAACAGTCAAAAAGTAAATACGAGAAAAGATTCTATTCCTTTCAACCTCTAGTTGACATTTAACTTAAATAGTTAAACTGTCTGCGATAGGCTACGCTACAGGTTTAGCATATTAAATGTTTTCCTTTTTATTTTTTCTTCCATTGCAATAAAATGTTTTTCAAATTGTCCCCTAATCATTTGCTTTGACTAGAGCATGTTTTTCCATGACCCAATGACTTTCTCTTTTACAACAGTTGTGAGGAGTTCCCCTTTTTGAGCTAAGCAATGAACATTGGTTTTCTCCCAATTCCCTGCTTTCCTCTTGATATTTCATTGAGATGAATCCAGTAATGCCACTCTTGTAATAGCATCGGGTCATTTAGTGGAGGCGATGTGCCAAGGCGCGCACGTTTTACTAGACTGACAAGGCAGTTCGCAAGCTTGATGCATTTTTCAGATTCAATGAAGCCCCTTGTGTCGGTTACTGTATCTCTCTGAATACTAATAGGCTCTGTCTTTTGAGGGAGAGAGATTTGATTGATCGTGCACAAGATCACCGTGATGAATAAATAAAGCAATGCAAACGGCATGGTTGAGATAAGGCCAGCATTCAAGGTGTGTAGAACAATGCCAACTTGGTGATGATAATACACACTCAGCAGGAAAACAGCACATTATTTTCAATTAATTATACCCACCTGGACTCCTCGAAACTGTATGAAAACGGTTGTGGAAGTGTTTAAGAGGACAATACACATGCTAATGCTAATGAGAATGCTATGCTAACTAGAGCTGTCCTGACTAGTCGACATAGTCGACGTCATCGATGACGTAAATCCGTCGACGAGCACAACATCCCGTCGACGGTTAATGAAGGGTTAAAAAAATATATGCGTGGAAAGTTTAGAATGTTGGACGCTTGGTATGCAAGCGGGGAAAGCGGCACAAAGCCAAAAAAAAGCGCACCAGAGAGTCCAAAACATTGACTTATTTTTAAAGAAACAAAGGAGGGTACACTGTTGTGTTCTGTCTCTTAAATGCCAAGCTTGGCTGCACGTCGGCCGTGAATGATAACGACAGGAGATTGTAAGCCCATCTAACTAACTAATGACATGTATTATTAAAGTTGCTAAGCCTGTCGCGATATGCAATGAGTCCATTTATCGCATGGTAAATAAAAATGAGGGCGGTCATTTTCACGGCTGCGTTTTATCGCTGCGCGCGCGTGCATCCATTTGTGCGTGCGTGCTGATGGCATATGAGACTCCAGTTCTTTTCTCTCATCAACACGCTGTAGAATTAAAGTTCAGACATACAAAATAAGAAAACACATCTATATTAAATACTATATATGTTAGCATTGCTACATTGAGGTGACTGGGGAAAAAGACGACCTACTTTAGCCGGCTATAAAACAGGCAGCCTTCTCCAAAACTTGCAGTTAAAAGGTGACACTTCAAACATGAAAAATCGCTGGTTAACAGCATTTGCAAAAGGAAAAAAATCTATTACTGACACCACACGCAATCACAAAAAGTGCTTTTTTTGCGGAGTGTAAAGCATAAATTAACGGTTTAGCGAACGTACTTCCGGTGAGCATTTCAAAATAAAAGCACGCCATGTTCGTCATATAAATAACGATTTCTGGAGTTGATCCCACATACTTCAGATTCTACACTAAGAATACCTTTAAAATGACGCACTTTATATAAAGTTTGATTGGCAATGAATAATTATTATAATACTATTATATCTAGTACTACAGTATACTATAATATTAATGCTAGGTATTTTTTTAAGAATTGTTTTCAATCATGTTGGAAAGGAGAAGTCAGTGTTCTGAATCTGTTTACATTCCATTCTTTTGCAGAAGTTAATTCTATCAGCATTTGAAGTCATTGTTTATTTGTGATTTATTATTGTTATTTATCTGTTTATTTGTACTTCAATAAAGAATTTAAGTGTTCCAAAACGTTTTTGTGAATTGATAAGCGTCAACAAAAATTTCATTGCTAAATTAGTTAAAAAAAATTTTTTTTTTTAATTTAAAAAAATTATGATTAGTCGACTAATCGTAAAAATAGTCGGCTGACTAATCGGGAGAAAATTTGTCGTTTTGGACAGCCCTAAAGCTAATGCTACATTTAGTGTGTGATGACAGGTGAAAAAGTCATGAAAGTGAAACCGATTGTACGCCTGGGAGAATGGGGGTACAATGCTTTTCCCATACACATTTCTTATATACTCCTGTTCATTGAGTTAGGAGGGGCCAGCCCCGCTGTTGGCTGAGCGGGGACTTGCAAGCTCTGTAAAGCCCATCTCCGTGTATTCCGCTATGGGAGGACCACCACTGGGCACCAAATTTTTTATCATTGTGACGTATGTTTGAAGTGTTCAAGATCAATGTTTGACTGCACCATCAGCTCATCACAGCTTGTTCATGTCAAGCGAGCAAAAGATCACACAAATGGTGAACATAACAGCTGTCCTATTATATCCGCTGTATATTGGCTAAAATTAGCCGATCTTGGAAAAAAGTCCATATATCGGCCGGCTATATCAGCAAACCAATATATCAGTCGACCTTTATTAAAAAGATACCCAAATAGTAAACCGTTATCCCATTATATAGAGCCTACCCACGTACCACGTGCTCGCTGTATGGTTCCGCCCACTTGTCCGTCAAAACATAGTGTTAACCTGTTACGGCTACGTACATTTCTCCTATTTACGGCGTGTTTTTCTGCTCCTTAACATTAATAATCAAAATGGTGAAGGCGTGTGTGGCTGTTGGTTGCACTAACAGAGAAGATGGAAGGAGAGACTTGAAGTTTTACCGTATTCCGAGGGATCCAAAGAGGAGAGCGAAATGGACGGCTGCAATTCGACGTGAAAACTGGACACCAAAAAATCACCACAGACTATGTAGTAGTCATTTTATATCCGGTAAGATGCATTTAATATATATTTAGAGGGTTTTGGCCTGACAACCACAATTAAGATCATTGCTAGGCTAATCGCCGACAACATACGACGTAGTACGACATAGTTTCAAATTCAAGATGTTTGTGACTTCCCTTTCTTCCACCATCGTTATTTTTTGAATAATCTTTAGCTGGTACCAAGTGAAAGAAACTGGCCTCGTCTACGGGGCTGACAAATAACCACAAATAAGATCATTGCGAGGCTAATCGCCGACAACATACGACGTAGTACGACATAGTTTCAAATTCAAGATGTTTGTGACTTCCCTTTCTTCCACCATCGTTATTTTTTGAATAATATTTAGCTGGTACCAAGTGAAAGAAACTGGCCTCGTCTACGGGGCTGACAAATAACCACAATTAAGATCATTGCTAGGCTAATCGCTGACAACATGCACGTATGTATGTAGTGAGAGTGCTATCGCTAAACCATATAAACATTAAAAGCCTTAACTCCATTGACAAACGACATGAAATACATTAGACTTGACAGTGGATGTTAGCAATAACAAAAGATTTTGAATTGAAAATTTCGTAACTCACCTTTCCAAGCACAAGATAGATTCCTGCCGAATTTTCGTGGACGAGGACCTGTTTCACCCAACCAGCAACGAAGTATTTATAAGCCTCCAAGCTCTTGAAGTTTTTCATATTTTCGTGAGAATAGGCTGATTTAGTGTGGACAAGATAATTGTAAATATCTGCGTAGCAGATGTCAGGCAGACGGGGCGAAGACAGTGGGTCAAAAAACATCGATTTGGGCATCAAATATGGATCTGGCGACTGTATAGAACGAAGCTTTTCCTCATAACGTCTTTTATGCAACAGATCCAGTGAGTTTGCGGCATCAGAAAGCACTGGGTCTTCCATGAAATGCATTTTAAATTCCGCCATCAATTGAAAACAATGCTAATACAGAGTCAAAATGACGGACAAGTGGGCGGAACCATACAGCGAGCACGTGGTACGTGGGTAGGCTCTATAGGCTATATCTTGGCTGATGGCTGATCTTCCTTCTACTACTTCCTTTTGTAACGCTGGCCACTAGGTGGTGCAAAATCATAATGAACAAAGATCATCACCCAAACAGTGAACATAAATTGTCCTATTATATCTGTTATATATTGGCTAATATTGGCTGATCTTGGAAAATAATCCATATATCGGCCCGATATATCAGCCAACCAATATATCGGGCGACCTTTATAAGATCCTCACCCAAACAGTAAACATAAGTTATCCTGTTATATCGGCCATATTGATCAGCTGATCTCCAAAAAAGTCCATATACCAAACCAATATATCGTTCGAATTTTAAATGCCATCATCCAATCAGCACCTGCACCTTTTTTTGAATGAAACAAATCTCGACTGAATCTTTCCCAGATTAATATATGGAATACATTCGTTGTAGATAAATGGAACACGTGCCAGGTTAGTTTTTACCCTTACTGCCCTTTGTTTGTGTTAGTTAATTGCTGCTGTGAAATCAAGTTTCCCATCCCATGTATTATTTCCTGATTATGAGTGGTGTGATTGCTTTTTCCAAGGGTTACGCTGCCTCTGAACAGTGGGGGTTGGTTGGTTTGAGGCCACGGGGCATTTTCATAAGACTTTTAAAAAGCTGAATCAATAACCTCCACTGCTAAATTATTCAGTTGCAAAGGTTCATGCTCACTCTCACACCATGGACTTTTCCTTCAACCTTGCATTGCACATTTATCAAGAGTGATAGTTACATGCATATCACAATGTTATTTCTTCCCATGTCAAAGATGTCAATGCCCCACTATCAGATGTACTGATTATTTCTTTATATTTTTGAATGTTTTGTTATAATGGGCTTCAGAACGTTTAGGAAATAATGAGTTCATTCCATTTTGGGATGAGACCGTGACAAGAACGTACTGTATGAATGAATGATATGACGTATATATACAGTATCTCCAGAACTCTTGCTGCAAAGATTAATCGATTAACTAGAGTAATAATTCGATTAGAAAAAAGCTTTAAATCAAATTTTGCTACTTCGAGTATTCGTTTAATTAGAGGGGTTTGTAATGGTTTGTTTTGAAAGTGTTTGCATATAGTTTTATTGATTTGGATGGATACACTGCCCTCTAGTGTCAACGGTGACAATGACATAACTCATTTACCATTGCTGAATCCAGCTGCTCCCTGTTAAGACGAAGATAAGATTTTTCTGAGTGAATGTTTTTTGTTTTTGCAATTGTAATTTAGTTTAGAAGAATATGTATTTTTTTTTGTGGGAATATGTGTTTGAAGGATTTGTTTACAGCTTTGTTAAAAAAAAAAAAAAAAAATTTGCATTTTATAGAAGTTAGAAGTTAGCATTTTATAGCATTTAAGCTAACGGACTATTGCTATGCAAGTTAGCCAATTGTTCTTTTGTTATACTTAGGTCCTCATTTTTGTATCGTTTGAGGCTAAGTTCAGGTATTTTATTTTTTGATGCATTTATTGTTCTAATAATAGTGCAATTCTGTGTGTGTTTGAAGAAAGACGCATGAATTTGATTTTGTATTAGCATTTAATGCTATTTTTAAAGTGTAATCTTAGCAAGACAAAATACTGTAAATGTTATTGCAAACGTAAACACTTTGTTTTACATCTCCTAATGTTTATTCTGCAACGCAATAAATGTTCATAATCCGTGTCCTCAATTTTCTGAACTAATTGATACATTAATTGATTACCTAAACAATCGATAGCTGCAGCCCTACATTTTAGTTTAGCTTTAAAACCACGGGTTTGAATAACATTTGATTTAGGCCACGTTTATATGACAACAATATGGCATATTCACTGTTGCCACTACAAGGGCAGTGTGTCCACCCAAATCAATAAAACTAAATGCAACACTTTCAAAACAAACCATGACAGCATCACTCTAATTTAAACAAATCCTCAAAGCAGTAAAATTAGATTTGAAGCTTTTTTTCTAATCAATTTACTCGATTAATCATTGCAGCTCTACTAAAATTATCACACAAAAACAAACTAAATAGCATAACTAGCAAGTCATGAAACAACTGGAGCAGTAACTGAAGAAATAATGATAACAGAACATGAACTTTGAACGGTACATTTTACAATATTTACGTATTTTGCCTTGTAGCCAATTGGGGGTAAGCTTCATGGCGGTTCATTTGCTGTATGGTGCCATCAAGTGGTCTTGAAACCAAAGAGATCAACAAGGTTGTGAATTCTCTGGCAATCAGACAACGACTGTGCTACTATATGAACAAAATGCAACAAGTGTTATACGGATAACTTGTTATTAATTTAAATCTTGTTATAGCTTACCCATAGTGTAAATGCTCAAATGCTTTTTTTGGGGGGGGGGTTCACAAACTAAGATTATATTTTAATTATTTTGTCGATTGCATGCACTTGTTTTATCTACTAGTATGTAGCAAATAGCAAAAAGTGAAGGAAGAAAGCTGTCTTATGTTTTTTTTCATCAAATGATTTAAAAAAATATGCCATATCGCTATCATGTTATAAAATAGAGGATTATTCTCATATCTCACAGTACTACACACCACAGTAAATCTGTTTCTACAGCAATACTGTTGTATCTCTGTATTTTTATTGGCATGACACACATTTGGCGAGCTGCAAATTACCTCGAGTTGAGCTGCGACTTCACAGAAGAAAAGACAGGTTAAGAATGCAAAAGAGACAAGGAAGGGAATGCAGAAATGCGAAGTGGGAAAAGACAAGGACATGGTGTAAAATTAGCTGACTGTTTTTAGAGCAGAGGCCAATCCAATTAAAGCTTGACCAATCCACGCAAATGTGTTTAGTGTCTGGTTACTACACACAGTTCTTCAGGGTAAGAACTCATCCAAAGATGACAAAAATACAAGTAGTCCTCGAGTTCCGTTCCTACGCTGGCGACGTAACCCGAATTTCCGTGTAAATGGGAATTAACCCTTTAAAATTTCAAAATAACTATCCGAAAAGTCCAAAAGTATTGTATTTTGTTTAATGGTGGGGGATACACTGCCTTTTGGTGGCAACATTGGGTCTGGTTGGACTGTCGGTCGATAATGCTTCCATACAGGAGCACTCAGACGTCTTACATGGCTAAAGGATAGCTTCGCACTGATTTGGCCCACATAAGGCTGTAAGTTGCTTCAGCAAATATCATTTTGTGTATGCATTTGTAATGAAGTTTAGAGCTACAGTTTATGGAGTTACGTGTGAGCGATTTGCTATATTGTAAATATGTAAGCATTCGTAGCATTTAAGCTAGCGGACTTTTGTGATGCAAATTAGGCTAACTTAATCTACTAAATTTACATATTGATCAGACTAGATGGACGTTTGAACAACAGACGTTTTGTGTCAAGTGTTTTATTGTTAAAATGCTGTCGTTTGGAATAGACGTGAGCATACAGTGTATCACAAAAGTGAGTACACACTGCGCATTTCCGCAGATATTTAAGTATATATTTTCATGGGACATCACTGATAAAATGACACTTTGACACAATAAAAAGTAGTCTGTGTGCAGCTTATATAATAGAGTTAATTTATTTTCCCCTCGAAATAACTCAAAATACACCCATTAATATCTAAAGCCCTGGCTACAAAAGTGAGTACACCCCTTAGAAACTACATCCCTAAATGTCCAAATTGAGAACTGCTTGTCATTTTCCCTCCAAAATGTCATGTGACTCATTAGTGTTACTAGGTCCAAGTGTGCATAGGGAGCAGGTGTGTTCAAATTTGTAGTGCAGCTCTCACACTCTCTCATACTGGTCACTGAAAGTTCCAACATGGCATCGGATGGCAAATAACTCTCTGAGGATCTTAAAAGACGTATTGTTGCACTACATGAAGATGCCCAAGGCTACAATAAGATTGCCTGCACCCTGAAACTGAGCTGCAGCAAAGTGGCTAAGATCATCCAGCGTTTTAAAAGAGCAGGGTCCACTCAGAACAGGCCTCGGGTTAGTCGCCCAAAGAAACTGAGCGCACGTGCTGAGCGTCACATCCAAATGCTTTCTTTGAAAGATTGTCGCAGGAGTGCTGTCAGCATTGCTACAGAGATTGAAGAGGCGGGGGGGGCTCAGCCTGTTAGTGCTCAGACCATACGGCGCACTCCACATCAAATTGGTGTGCATGGCTGTCACCCCAGGAGGAAGCCTCTTCTGAAGGCGGTACACAAGAAAGCCCGCAAACTGTTTGCTGAAGACATGTCAACAAAGCACATGGATTACTGGAACCATGTCCTACAGTCTGATAAGACGAAGATTAATTTGTTAGGTTCCGATGGTCTCAAGCATGTTTGGCGGCGACCAGGTGAGGAGTACAAAGATAAGTGTGTCATACCTACAGTCAAGCATGGTGGTGAGAATGTCATGGTCTGGGGCTGCATGAGTGCTGCAGGTGTTGGAGAGTTACATTCTATTGAGGGAAACATGTATTGTGAAATACTGCAGCAGAGCATGATCCCCTCCCTCCAGAAACTGGGTCACAGGGCAGTAGCATGACAATGACCCCCAAACACACCTCCGAGATGACCACTGCTTTACTGAAGAGGCTGAGGGTAAAGGTGATGGACTGGCCAAGCATGTCTCCAGACTTGAACCCAATAGAACATCTTTGGGGGATCCTCAAGCGGAAGGTGGAGGGGCGCAAAGTCTCAAATATCCAGCAGCTCTGCAACGTCGTCATGGAAGAGTGGAAGATCATTCCAGTGGCAGCCTGTGAAGCTCTGGTCAATTCCATGCCCAGGAGAGTAAAGGCAGTTCTGCATAATAGTGGTGGCACTGGCCACACAAAATATTGACAGTTGACATGTTGTATGTTAATATTGATAGCTTTCACTAAGGGGTGTACTCACTTTTGTTTCCAGGGGTTTAGATTTGAGTTATTTTGAAGGGAAAATAAATTAACTCTATTACACAAGCTGCACAGAGACTACTTTTCATTGTGTCAAAGTGTCATTTTGTCAGTTGTCCCATGAAAAGATATACTTAAATATCTGCAGAAATGTGAGGGGTGTACTCACTTTTGTGATACACTGTATGTGTGTTACAGCTTTACAAATTGTCAAAATTGAAGGAAGTAGAAAAAGCTGCAAAAAGCATAGTTGCCTTGTGTGCTGTCTGTCAAGCTGAACAACTTCACGTTTAGTGAGTACAGAACACGTCATGTTGATAAAATAAAGTAAAAAATGAGATACTGTTCAATTAGGTACTGTTTGTGCGACAAAAAAAATGGGGGACAAGACGGCGTCGTAAAGTCGAAAACTTGAAAGTCGATTAAGTCGTAACCAGGGACTACCTGTACTTAGTAAAAATTGAAAATATACAAAGCATGATGGGAAAGATTCCGGCCATTAGGACAGCAGGATCTTATGGTGCGTCTTTTGAAAGCAGGAAGTACATACTTTTACAGCACGTAGTATTTTTTCGTAATATGAAGAAAAAAAAGTGTTAAAAAACCTATCATGAATGGAGTATTTTGTTTACAGAGGCGTTCGTATGCCAAGGTACTATATTATACCTATTATACCTATGTGCTACAAATGTAATTATTATTTCTTCAGCTATTTTGTTTGTTGTTATGTCATCATTTTTTGTTTCGTTTTAAAACCATGAGTTTGAATCACATTTGATTGAATAAACTGCTATTATTTCTTATTGATTGTAATGAAGTGAATGCAACCTTAAGCATTTGCATATACAATGTACCGTAATTTTCGGACTATAAGTCGCTACTTTTTTCCTTCATTTTGAATCTTCCGGCTTATAGTCCATTGCAGCTTATTTGTTGATTTATTTGGGTTAATATTTAACACTTTATTTGACAGTTGCGTCCGTCATAAGACCGTCATAATTAGGACATGACAAAATCATGGGCATTACTGAATGCTAATGACAGATGTCATTAAGTGTCATCCGGCATATTATGTCACGAACTCCATTTATGTCCAGCTTGGCTCTTGTACATCCATTCAAAAGTGAGATAATTTGCCAGATAACACTAAATGGCATCTGTTAACAGCATTCAATAATGCTCATGACAGTGTCATCTCATAATTATGATTGGCTAATGACAGTCTTATGATGCCACTGTCAAAGAAAGTGTTATCAAATACCATAACTAGCATTTATTGAAACAACTGGAACAGTAACTGAAGAAAAATTATTAGCAGAGAATATGAATTTTGATTTTGAGCTGTAGCGCTGCAATGCATGCTAGGAGACATGTTGGACAACAACAACATCGACAGCAGGTTGCAGCAGAGGTTGACTGTCTCCCCCAAGTGGGCAGTGATGGCCAAATGAAGCTTCTTGAAGCAATGAAGCTTTCCAGCCAATTGGTTCAAAGCGTCATGCTGGTTCATTTGGTCTTATGACAGTCGTATGATGCCGCTGTCAAATAAAGTGTCACCGGTGAATATCTTTTGATGTAAATATCCCATAATAAAGTGAGGACAGCTGGGGCGTATAGTCCAGTGCGGCTTATCTTTGAACAAAGGCCATTTTCGTGCCAAATTTGGTGGGTGCCAGCCCATATTCAGGTGCACCTTATAGTGCGAAAATTACGGTAAGTGTAATTTGATCGGTGGTGGCTTTTTACCTACTGTATTCATGGCCATACGACACAGATTTTTACACAACACAAACCCACAACTGATTCAAATTGATTTATCATTACACCTCTATAAAGCGACTTTGTTTGGAGACATCTAGAGGTCACTTGAAGACTAGCTTATGTGACATCTGCTAGTGATGAACTCATTTCAATTAATGGCAGAAGCATTAAAAAGACCTTTCACGTAAATGGCCTCGGGGCGGCCAGGTTACATTTAAATGAAGTTCTAACTAGCTTATTTCCCAACCGATTATTTTATCAATCTACAAATAGTGCATATTTACTCCATAGAAAAAAAAGCAGAAACTAGGCAAGAGACGATGAGAAGAAAGACATTTCGGAGACTGCTGTGAAGCCTAAGGAATGTCGACACTCTGTACCTGTGAAGCCGCTTGCCTGGCATGGCCATGTAAGCAGCTGAACAGTCTCCAGCGGCTCCCCATACCGCACTCTTGACATTCTGTACATGCGCTCAAAGCAGCCTCACAGTTATTCTGTGTCCTCGCCACCTCTGAATGCTTGTTGATCTAAAGCAGCTGACTCGCAATGTGTCTCAATGATGAAAGGAACACCAGTTTAGGTGGAGATCTTTCAAGTCTTATTTTTCATGTCCACACAGTGTATTCAAGCAACACTTTCCTCAACCAAGAGCGTTTTTATCTGGGTTGTCATAAAGATTTATATGCTGCGGCTGCCCCATAACCAATAAACAGGAGACGACAAGCGCTGAATGTTGAAGCTCGACACTCAAACGAAGCTTTTTTAGTCCATAAAATCCTCAACATTTGGCAACATTTCAAAGACACTTCTTTCACCCATTCCTTTTGGGTTTCACCAAATATAGAATGGTATTTCCTTGGATACCAAGAATGCCATGTTCTCAGTTTAGAGCATTGTAGTGTGTAGTGTGTGACTGATGTGCTTTATAAGGTTCTTCTTCTTCTTGTTTTTGGTTTGTTTTTCATATTCGTCTTCGGGATATTTTAGTCATTTCAAAACGTGTTCGTCTTCGTATCGTTTTAGTCAACGATTACTCAAAATGTTTTTGTGAAATTCTGAGGTTTTAACCGCGCTCCATGCTAATGCTAATGTGAATGCTATGCTCACGCTATGAGTTAAATTGATGCTGTCTTCGCATCCTCTGGGAAAGATTATCTTTACCATATGTTAATTGGTAATTCTGATTACGTCCTGTTCATGTACTTTTGTTGTCGTAGCAAAAAAACATAGCAGACAGACTCAATTTTGGTTGAAGCTAATGCAAACGAGAATGCTATGCTAATTCTAGGAGTTACCCTTAGTGTGTGATGATTACTAGCACGGTCCTTTAAAGGGAACCTCGGACTTAACGACTTTTAGGCTCTGAAGGACTGAACTTGCACAATCAGACTCTCGAGCCAGACTGCTGGAATCGCGCTAGCCGAACTACCGGACTCAAGCTGGCGCAGCTCCAACGACTCGGGCCGGCGAGACTCCCACAATCCGGCCAAAAGCCCAAACTCCGCGTGTTCACCTTAGTCTTAACACTTTGTACTGACTCCATTTTGAAAGGTTTAAGGAAGGCTCACCGAAAAAAAGTTGACAATTTATTTAGGTCGACAGCGATCAAAACGGCAAGGCGAAACAGAAACACTCAGGCAAGGTCATCCTATCACACGTCAACAAAAGGTTCCCGAGAAAAAATGACAACGCTTAGTTAAACATTCAGTCTTTTGAAGGCTCTCGCTGGGCGAGCCGTGGGCATGAGGAAGGGTGTGTTTGTTTAAGATTGCCACCTCAGCGTCAAAGGGGCTTTGGAGTTTTGTCAGTCATGTTATCAGTTGGATATCGGGCGTTCTCCAGTGTTCCTTGTGTTGGGACATGACGTCCCGCCATTGGTTCTGGTCTGGCTGGGAGAACTGATTGCAAGAGTTGGTGATGAAGGCGTGGGCTTGTCAGCGTCAATCTTGCTCAGTTCGTTGCATGACGCACACGTTGGGCTTCCGTGATAAGAAGGTGTTATTTATCTCTTATGCCCTATATTCTGCTTGTTTTCCTTGAACTATTGTATAAGTGCTATTTATTTTATATTGGGTGTGTTAGAGTAATACAAACAGTCGATCGGTAAATACGAGAAAAGATACTATTCCCTGATTGTGTTAAAATAACAAATAACAGACTGTGCCTACGAGAAAAGGTACTATCTCCTTCAGCTCTAACAAACCACAATTGTTCTCTTTTACTAAAATATGTCATTAGAAACACATAAAATATTGCCATTGAGTTAAAAATCTATAATATTTAGTACATGTCATGTTTTGACCTACTTTCGGCGCAACATTTTATGCGCGCAATGAACGCTTGGGGTGATGACGTTGCTTGTCACTGTCACTAGACAAACATTACCGGTGTTCTGTAATCCTTTCCTACTCGGCGAGACATCCAACACATGTGCACAACTGTTTAAGGCTTACTTACAGTTTGTGTTTTTATTAAGTCTTTTTTTATTACCTTTTAATTTTATTTTCAAAATATTTTTTGCATGTGTTTCCCTCTCATACTTTAAGCATTCGGTTTTCTTATCGTAAGATAAGATAAGATTGCACTTTCAAAAGAGCAGTAAATGCGAATACAAAATTTAAAAAAAAATTTTTTTTTCAAACGATGCAGAATTGCACTTTCATTTCACAAGAGCAGTAAATGCATTAAAAGATAAAATACCTGAACTTAGTCTCAAACGGCATAAAAAAAAACTAACAAAACTAATAAATGAGGATCGAAGTACAACAACAAAAAACAATTGGCTAACTTGCATAGCAAAAGTCCGCTAGCTTAAATGCTATAAAATGCTAACTTTTTTTTTTTTTTTTAGCAATGCTCTTAACAAATCATTTGAACACATATTCCAACAAAAAACTGCAAAATATACCTCTAAACTAAATTAAGAATGCATAAACAATCACATTAGGACAAACAAAAACATACTTTTTGTTGGTCTGAACTGCTAGATCGAGGTTTGTCATATTGACTGTCGCCACTACAGGGCAGTTTATCCTCCTAAATCAATAAAACTAAATCCAAACGTTCAAAACAAACCATTCCAACGCCACTTTATTTAAACGAATCCTCAAAAAAGCAAAATTTGATTTGAAAGTTAATCGATTAATCGTTGCAGCACTAAATCATAGTCAAAGCTGGTGAAATTTGACATAAGCACCAGTTGCAGCGTCAGTACGTTTTGAAAGTTTTCTGGAATCAAAGGGCCGATCTGAGCCATTTTTCTTGGTTCTGCACTCAACCGGTCTTTGTTCTTTCCAATATAAGTATGTACTTAACAGCTTGACAGTGTAAACAGGGAAGCCATTGTTACAGCGGGAGGTTTATACTTGTGTACGGAACATAAGTGCAAATGTAACATTTTGCCTGTTGCTCATTTTCTTGATCAGATAAATGAACATGACAGTATTAAGTACGCTTTTTAAACAGCTGTCAAGTCTCTGTGTTCATTCAATAACATCTGTTTTCAAATTTGTGTACGGGCCAATTGATAGTTTCCAAAATGGCTGTGATTGACGATTTTGTAAGAGTTGACTGTGAGCCCAGAGAGTTGATTTGAATCGACGAGCCCCAATCCGATGCAGTCGGGATGTTGTCCATCCATCTACGTGATGTGCCACGGGGGTTGTGAGCGTAAAACATAAATGAAAACAGAATGCAGTGATTTGCAAATCCTTTTCATCCTTTTTTTGGATACACTTCAAGGACAAGATATGACTGCTGAAACTTTTCTCATTTTTATTTGATGCCTGAAACATGTTCTCAAAAATCCGGCCAGTCTTTTACGTCTCATGTCCATTTAGAAACATAAGCAGAAACATAAGCAATAAAATCGATAGCTAAGCAATAAGCATACATAATTCGTTTATCCAGTAATTTTCGGACTATAAGCCGCTACTTTTTTCCCTCATTTTAAATCCTGTGGCTTATAGTCCAGTGCGGCTTATTTGTTGATTTATATATGTTAATAGGTAACACATTCTTTGAAATCGGGGTCATAAGACTACAGGATTTCCCCTACACATTAAAGATTGTGGCGCGCCGCTACACCAAAATAAAAGCCGCCACACCTTACAATTTAGATTTTTTTTTTTTTAATATAACTTTAAAGATTGTATAATTCAACAATACATCTGTGCTGCTATATGCACCAGTGTGGGAAACGAGTTGACCTTTTGCATTGCGTTGCTGCCAACTGTTGTTCAGAATAATTCACTGCATTTATTTTATGACAGTTTGGCTCACAAGTCATTTTCTTGCACAGTGCTGTGTCTGTCGGTCGCATTCGCACTCGTGAGTACGTTTCCGCCTCGAAAATGTATGTCTGTAAGTATTTTACGTTTACTGATATGCAGTATATGCATACCTTTGTGGAGAAAAGTCATTTGTACAAAACTTCCTAAATCTTGTTGTTGTATTATAGAAGCCAACCTATGTTTAAGGCTAGTAGTAGCTCAAGCCAGTTGTGATATCTATATAATAGTTTTGTATGTAAGTGTTTTGTACAGTTTGTAGTGTATTTAGTATTGAATTGGTGTAGGTTTCTGTGTAATAGTTTCACAATATAAAAACGAGCAACTTCAAATGAAGGCAAGAAAAGACCAATCCTTGTGGTTTATTGACGTACATTCAGTGTTCGCCGGCGGTCGGGGAGTGCACAAGGAAACGCACTGTTTTGGGCAGTACAACGTCTAATTGAATATTGCAAGAAGTCGTCTGAAATAGCACTTCTAATAAAAATTGTTCCTCTACATGCTTTATTTTGAAAATCACATCGATTCTCGTGTTGCAAGCTTGTGCCTGACTACATTGGTGTGGAGTTGGAAATGGAAGAAAAATCCTCATAATGTATTTAAAGTTAAAGAATGTATTTCTGGTTTAAGCCTGTAAAAACGACCTAAATATTGACATTGACATAATGTTGAAGTTCTTTATGGCGTGTGTTTGACCCAAATCTTCGCGTACTAGCATAGCATTTGTTCGTTGCTGATATTGCTGGTTGTAATTTCAGATGAGTATTTTGAAGTATTAAGAAAAGATTTAAGTTGTCAACGGGCGAGGGTTCGTGAACAGACGGACTATTATTGTTGTGGTAATGTAGTACGTAAGAGGGCCAAATAAAGAAAAGAAAAGAAAAAAAAAAGGACTAGCAGATGTAAGTCGCTGTAATCAGCTACGCATTTTACGTACATGTACCGAAGTTGAGAGCTATGACATTAACCTAGCTAATGAAATATATCAAATAGATATGTGTTATGGTTCCTCTTATACTTCCCCCTAAATATGAAAAAAAAGTCTCATTTGTCATGATATGAAGCAATTTCGCCGCGCCATGACATGTTGGAACTGTCTGACTCCGATGCAGCCCACCACCACCACAGCTTCAAACAATCCAAGAGGAAACGCTGGACTGCCATATGACCATCATAATTATGACATGACACTATCATGGGCAATAATGACATTGTAAACTGTGTCACTAACTCGGAGCTTTACATCCATTCAAAAGTGAGCTAATCTGCTGGATGACACAAAATGACATCTGTCATAAGCATTCATGAACGCTCATGTCATAAATATGATTGTCTTATGACAGGCTTATGGCGCCACTGTCAAATAAAGTGTTACCAAATGCCATAACTAGCATATAATGAGACAACAGGAACAGTAATTGAAGAAATGATTAGCACAGATCATGAATTTTGATTGTTATTTGTATTTATATATATGTTATTATATATATTATATATGTTATTTATATTTATTTACATCTGCGGGGCCGCAATGCATGTTAGGAGGCATGTTGGACGAGAACAGTGATTGATTTATTTGGGTTAATAGGTCACACTTGATTTGACAGTGGCGTCATAAGACTGTCATAAGACCGTCATAAATATGACATGAGACTATCATGGACATTACTGAATGCTTATGACAGATGTCAGTAAGTGTCATCTGGCAAATTATGTCACTAACTCCATTTATGTCCAGCTTGGATCTTTTACATCCATTCAAAAGTGAGCTAATTTGCCGGATAACACTAAATGACATCTGTTATAAGCATTCATTAATGCTCATGACAGTGTTATATCATAATTATGATTGTCTAATGACAGTCTTACTCCACCACTGTCAAATAAAGTGTTACCAAATACCATAACTAGCAGTTAATGAAACAACTAGAATAGTAACTGAAGAAATAATTAGCACAGAACATGAATTTTGATTGTGACTAACATCTCTAGCGCTGCAGTGCATGTTAGGAGGCATGCTGGACGAGAACAGTCTTGGCAGCAGAGGTTGACTGTCTCCTCTAAAGGAGGAGTGATGGCCAAATGAAGCTTCTTGAAGCAATGGCGCTTTGCAGCCAATTGATTCAAAGCCTCATGGTGGTTTAATTGGTTTTATGATGCCGCTGTCAAATATAGTGTTACTAGCTAATATCTTTTGGTGTAAATGCCGCTTCATACAGTGAGGACAGCTGCGGCTTATCTATGAACAAATGCCGTTTTCGTGTCAAATTTAGTGGGTGCCGGCTTATAGTCCGAAAATTACGGTAGCTTGAATCTCTCACTCGTTATTCTGGTATGCACAAGTGAATACAGAACGAAATGACATTGCAATTGACCTGCATCACGTTGAGAATAAAAAATAAAATAATAAAAGTAGGATAAAAATATAATAAAATAATAAAAGTAGGATAAAAATATGAAGAAAATAAAATGTGAATTAAAAATCGTTTAATGCATCGTCCAATTAATCGATTATAAAAAATAATCATTAGTTGCGGCCCTATTAATAAAAATAGCTTTAACGCCTGTTAGTCAAGTCATCGACCACTCTTGTGGTAGGATTTGACAGGTGGGTTTCAGACAACTTGTGATTCTGTGCAGCGCGAGCGCCGAGCCAAAACACGCTCCTTATATGGATCTGCGGTGCCGCACTCAGAAAACCAGCTCTCCCTCGTCGAAGTGGTTACGCGGAGCAGCAAACGAGTGGATGCCACAGGCATAAAGGCAAACGAGAGACAAAGGATTTTAACAGACTGTGTAAACTAGGTACCATTGAGGGAGATTTGACATGCTTCAATGACCTAATCTGTGCCAACAGCCTTTTGCGTTGCTGAATAAACTACCCAACAGAAACGGGGGGGTTGGACGAGAAGGGGAAAAAAAAACAAGTCTCTTAGCAGTATGCTTTTTGGCATACATTCTGCAGGCATTCGTACAAAGGACATTTATTTAGGTGGTCCTAGTGTACATTCAATTATACTGAAATTGTCGCAGTATTTGCAAGTGCAGTGTGGCCAAGATCATCTCCTTCTAGTAACGTCCAATATCTAATGTGGCTTACACCCTCGCCCCCATTTGGCATTTAGATGGCATTTTAACGCGGCAGCAAACAGTTTGCACCTAATTATGGCCAGTTGCCGCTGTATCCTGACAGCCGTCCGCAATGAAAGCAGCACTATTATTTTCATACTTTTAAGGGAAAACGCAGTAGAATTAATGTTAAGGTGAGCTGGGGCTAAGTACTTGAGTTCAAGCAAAGCCGCTAGCGTCAAGTCCACGGAATCGATAGTGTTTTCTGCTGTACCTTTAGCTGTTCAATTAGCAGTTTTACTGCTTGCAATGTAACATCTTAGTTTCTCGAAACGAGTTTAATTGTTTTATCCGACAATAAAAACAACATGTCTCTAATTAAGCTACGCTAGCTGAAAATAAGGATCCTACAAGGGAAGACACAATGATAGGATCTCATTTAAAACATAAAACAAATAAGTGATCGAGTAAAATTTGAAGAAACCACACATTGGCGAAGACTGCATGTTTTTTTTTTTTTTATGTCAAGTAGGGGAGGGAAAGCATTTCACTGTCAATGGGGATATTACTCCATGTCTGTTAGCCACAGTGAGAATAGCAAAAGAAAAAGAAAAAAAACATGATCAGAGCTGTTGCTGTGATGTTTTTGCTATATTTGAGTCTCAAAACAAAGTCAGTATTTAGTGGCCAGGTCAGTCTAATTAGCTGTGAAAGCTCACTCGGGGCTAAAAAAAAAACGAGAAGGAAGAAGAGCGACAAACATGTTGAGGCAATTATTTTGAGGAAAACAGCGTTACCCCAGACATAAGACATCCCACGTGCTTTGGAGGGGACTTCCTAACCACTGCAAAGGAAGCCTTTCCTTTATAAAGATGAGTTGTTCGTCACATCGGGCCGAGGTGGGTCACGGCATCACAAGGCCAGCGGTGCAAAGAATTCTGCCCATAAGCAAACGATAATAGGATCAAGAAAGGGCGGTGAGGTCATGGCTCACCTCCACGGCCGCTTGAGTGATTTTTACGTTTCGTCGTGAAGTAGTTTGGCCATGATAAAAGATTTTCTAACTGGGCGGGGCTACTGACCGTTTCCTGTCATTCCTGGGAATAATTTGACTGAAATATTTAAATCTGTTTTAATTAATAAAAAGCTAAAACTTTTTTTTTCTGTTTTTTGCAGTTTTGCCAATATGGTGGCAGTTTTTTCTTAATTGTATTTATTTATTTTTGAAGTTTGCTGCAGTTTTGCCAATTTTGGAGGTTTTTTTTCCCTTTGTGTTGTTTTTTTTGGGGGGTGTACAGTTTTTGTTTTTTGCAGTTCGTCGTGGTTTTGCCAGTATTGGAGAATGTTTTTGCATTTTTTTTCCTTCCAGTTTTTCCACAGTTTTGCCAAATTTGGGGGGATTTTTAGTTTTTGTTTTTTATGCCAGTTTTGCGGTTTTTGTGAGTTATTTTTCATTTATCCAGTTTTTTATGTTGTTCTTTTTCACAGTTTTGCCATTAAAATTTTTTTTAATTATTATTATTATTTATTTATTTATTTTTGGTGGTTTTTTGCCTGTTTCGGGGATTTATAGTTTTTGTATATTTTTTCTGATCAGAGGGGGTTATTTTCCATTTATGCTGTATTTTTTTTTTTTTTTTGGTTTTGCCAATTTGGCGGGAGCGTGCAGTTTTTGTTTTGTGTAGCTTGTCGTGGTTTTGCAAATTGTGGACGTTTTTTTGTGCAGTTTGTTGCGGTTTTGCAAATTTTCGAGGTTTTTTTTTTTTTTTTTTTTTTTTTTTGTGGCATTTTTTCCCCTTTGTTTTTCCTCAGTTTTGCCATTTTTTTTGGGAGGGGTGTATTTTTTGTTATTGCCGTTTTTGTGTTTTTTTTCTTGATCTCCGGGAGTTATTTTACACTTATCCTGTTTTTGCAGTTTTTAACAGTTTAGCAACATTTTGGAGGGTTTTTTTGTTTGCAGTTTTCCACAGTTCTTCGTATTTTTGGGGTGTGTAGTTTTTGTTTTAGGCAGTTTGTCAAGTTTTTCTACAGTTTTGAGTTTTTTGCAGGGATTTATGTTTTTGCGGTTTTCGCAGGGTTTGTTTAGCTTTTTAATGCAGTTGTTTTTTGCATTTTCCACTTTTTCCCTCGTTTTTAGGTTTAGGAGGTTTTTGTTTTGGGCAATTTTTTTGTTTTTACTGAGGTTTTTCTGTTTTTTGTTTTTTTGTGTTGATTTGTTTTGAGCATAGCACACATAATATAAATAAAAACATGACAAGGCAGGATTCAACAACAACTGTAACAATAACTAATGCTTGTGAAATGAATAATGGTGCTTCTGTATAGAGCAGGGGTGTCCAAACTTTTTGCAAAGGGGGCCAGATTTGGTGTGGAAAAAATGTGGGGGGCCGACCTTGGCTGACGTCCTTTACGTAGAACAATATATTTAAGCAAATTTTAGCAAGCTATTTTTTGTGTCACATTTGCTGTATTTTTTTAAATTAATAATTTCAACAATCTCGAAACTCGGCTTTGTGGCGTTCTCTTTTACTCGGGCTCATGCAAAATACTGCTGCTGTGAAATTAAACTAGCTTCAAGTTGCTTCAATTTCTTGCTGCGTATCATTGCTGTAATCTTGCCGTACATGTCAGCATTGTTTGGTAATATCGCCTAACATTGAACTCTTTTAAAACAGCGACTGTCTCTTTGCAAATGAGGCAGACACAGTTGTTGCCTATTTTAGTGAAGAAATAGTCCAATTTCCACCTATCCTTGAAGCGTCGGTTGTCGCTGTCAACTTTCTTTTTTTTTGTTGATAGTCGCCATTTTAGAAAATTGGAAGTAAGGGGTCACATTGGGTAATGTTGCTTAGAGTGCTGCTGCCTTTTAGTTGGTAAATAAGGAGCAGCATTTAGTGTGTAAGCTACTTCATATGCTGGTAGCAGTACAGCTGACCAATTTATTAAGTCTGTATGCGGGCCAGACGTTACCGATTTTATGACAGAGGCTGGGGGCCGGATGAAATTTGACCACGGGCCGCATTTGGCCCCCGGGCCGGACTTTGGACATGTCTGCTATAGAGGATAGTATCACCCCAACCTTCTATTTCTGTGTCAATCTCATGATTCACCTCTAGCGCCCCCTGCTGACGGATTTCCATCATGACGATGAAGGACACGGCTGTCATGGCACTGGCAGCCCATACATGACCACTGTCCATTAGGTTTGGGACAAAATATCATTTGATGATGATATCCTGATGCGAAACTCCACAATACGTATTGTGTTTTGCAAAAGTGGCTCACGATATATAGACTAAATGCAGATGATGCCACATGAATTCAGCAACATAGCCTATGAATTATTTAGTCCGATATCTTCACTGACCTAGTAGCGTCATTAGGCAGGAAGGGTCAACTCTTGCTTATGATGAGGCGGCAGAAGAACAACCATGTACAACCATATCACAAACAATGGCAAGTAGCAGGTGATGAAATTCAAATCAAAACTAAAATGATCACATAATAACAAGCTAAATAGCAAAACTACCAATTAATGGAACAACTGGAACACTAACTGAAGAACTAATTAGCACAGAACATGATCTTTGAAGGTTATATATACGCTCAGCGCCGCATTGCATGCCGGGAGGCAAGAGTTGCAATATTTTAGGATGACAACAGTGTTTACGGTAGGTGTCAGCAGAGGTAGTCTGTCTCTCCCAAGGTTAGATTACATAGAGGAATGTTTCTCGAATCAATGAAGCTTTACAGCCAATTGGTTCTCTATGGCGCTATCAAGTGGTCTTGCAGCCTGATAGCCAACACTGTCCGTTCACTGCAGGGTGGGAGCGATGAGAATGCAGCAGCCAGGCAAACAAACCCTCCAACCCTCCTGGGGTGTCGGTATAGTGGAGAATGCTAAAAATGTGCCGCTTCAGCTGGTGATTGACACAAAGCCTCTTGTTTACCGGCGCCACAGACATTTGCATACGTTTACCATATCCCTCATGCGTCCACCCCCATCCCTGCATGAAGTGGCTATTACCTCACCCTGCTGCCATGATATTGATCAACCTCCTCCCTCACACTCCCTTTCCTCTCTTCATAACCCACTGCATTGATTCCACCTCTCCCTCTGAGGCTGCCCGGCGAGGCAGGAGTGATTACACACACAGCTCACACACACTGCTGTCTGAAACACACGAACGCACACACCAATGTTTGGTGGGTTCTGTGTAGCTGAGCTTTACTCTGGAGGCTATGAAGCAAAGTGGCTGTTGCAGCAGACCTATGAAAGCACTTGTTTCCTTTCATTCGAAGTAACCACTGACGCTTAGCATTTCATATTAGCGTTGATGTTTTTGTCAATGATGACGATAATGAAAATATTTCATGACGACGTTGAGCTAAAAACGGGCCCGGGACAGGGGTGGGAACCTCTGGATCAAATCACGGTATGATACGATTTGCAATACGAGGCTCACAATAACGATTATCTCATGATATACGGACAGTTTGCCCCGATTCTCGGCCGTGTAAGCGATCTTGAAATGTTGCTCATTTGGAGCACAAAGAAAACCCAGCATTCTCAGGCTTATGCTTTCAAACCCCCTCAATTTTATTTTATAGGACTGTTGTCTCTTCCCTAAAAGCCACATTCAAGCTACGCGCTAACGCTAATGCACAGCTGCATCACTACCGTAGCGCCCTGTCTCTCTCGCTCTTATTGCTGCATGAATTTCAATTTGGGTTACTTGACAATTTACACCGCAGCCACATTCTGGAAAAATATGGCCTGGACCAGATTTTAACCAAACACGAAAGTGACCTAGATCAGATTTGAAATTGTCCACTTTTATGGGACTTTACCCGTTCAGACCGTCAAGTTAATGCCTGACTCGAGTCGGAAAAACACAAAAAAATCGGATTCATGCATTAAGACTGTATGAACCTTGCCTATTTTCGTCTAGTTTTAGTCAACGTTTCCTCAATGTTTTTGTCTGTAAAATTAAGATTTTTACTCCATAAATCAATAAATAAATAATAAAAGTTTCAAACTATTTCGAATGAACATCGACAGATGACCACATATTGTAGCTTGTACAAATCTATCACCAACTTAATGATAACACACACTCAGCAGGAAAGCTCTATTATTTTAAATGATGATCACCTGGACACCACAAACTGTGTGTTTGAGGACGCTCGCCGAATGCCATGCTAACGCTACAAGTTACTTACAGTGTGTGATGATCACTCAGCACACACCTTGAAAGGCTAAAGCAACATTGCGTATTCTCTCTTGCAAAGATAAGAAAAATCTTACTCTGTGTGTTTAAAAACAAACAATGGGGACAAGGTATGATGCCTCATTTGCTAGCTTTTAGCTACATATTTTGCAGAATTGACTTGGTTGTAAGCTCCTCTTTTGGCTCAGGCAGGTGGCTTTTTCCCCCGTAAAAAAGCTGTCCAAAGACGTTGCCGCCTAAAGCACACAGCCAACAGCAGCTAACGTTACTGTTTACATTGACTGCCGCTGGGCTGAAACACCCCAGTGAGGGCGGCCAACCACAAGAGGGAGACATGCACACATCTCTACTCGGATTAGTATAGATGTTTCAAGAGGCCCAAGCAAGATTATAGTCGTTAAAGGGAACCTCGGACTTAGACTTGTAGGCTCTAATATAGGGCTGCAGCCATCAATTACTTTAGTAGTCGATTAATCGATGAACTAGTTAGTTCGAAAAATCGAGTAATTGGATAAGGAATATATAAAATTCAAATACCTGCACGGAGCCTCAAACGGTATAAAAAATAAATGAGAATCTAAGTGCAACAAAGAACAATTGGCTAACTTACATAGCGAAAGTCTGCTAGCTTAAGTGCTATAAAATGCTAACTTTTTTTTTTTTTTTTTTTTTTACGAAAGTGCAAAAACATTAACCATGTTAAAGGCAGTACTTATTTCTCTCAACAATACAATAAAATTTACAAAGGTGGAATGAATTCCACATTTTCTGGAAACAAAGTGTCTTTAGAAATAAGAGTTCTTTTAACCAATATACTTTGTTTTCACTGATTTCTGTACTATTTCGCATGTTTGTAGTGTCACCGCTGTACTTAATCATGGTTTTACACATTCTGCATATGAAATACACGTTAGCGAATTAGCTAATTATCTTAGCGCTCGTCGCTAACTATTAACACCTCAAAAACATCAACAATAAAGGCTAAACAGTACAAGAGGGTTCGTGTACTCACCTTTTATAGACGCACACGCGACTTAGCAAAACACTCATCACATGTTTCAATTGATATGACTTGAAACTACAGCTGGATATCTGAAAGACAATGAGCAACGAACTATCTTCCCCTCTCGCTCGAAAAAATAATTGTGCGGTCACGCTTCTTTGCCTGCCTGTCTCATACACAAATTTATTTTCAAGACTTTTGAAAAGGAGTGAATGTCTCACTCAGTTGCAGGCAGCATCCATTATAATGTTGTGCGTGCGTGCGTTAAAGGTGTCCGGGCGGCAGACATGTCTTGAATTTCGTTCCGCTACGAGCGGCTGTCATAAACTTACGTGAGAAAATCATTGTTTTGAACCTTTATGAATCGTAATCAAATCATCACGTTTCGAATCGTGATGCATGTAATAATAGATTTTTTGGAACTCCTCTAGTCCTGTGGCCCACGTGCTCATCAGTCGCACGGGAAACGCATGTTCGACTCCCGTTGGAGATCTTCGTTTAATTGTTTTTGCTGCTCGTTTTGTGGAATATTAACAGTGCTGTCCTGCTTATCACTTTTCCGCTCGGTTTCAAATTGGAAGGGCCGAACTGACAACATGTTTATTTATGTAGCTAACGAGTGACACTCTGGAAATATGGCACCTCTGCCTAGTGACATCACCGCCCAGAGTGCATTGTGTCGTCAACAACAATGGCGACTTACTAGTTGAACTAATTTTATTAAAACGAAAACATTAGGAGTGGTTTGAATATCAAATTATTGTAACTCATACTAACATTTATCTTAAGAACTACAAGTCTTTCTGTACGTGGTTCTCTTTAACAAATTATTCATTATTTCTCTGCGGCCCGGTAGCAAATGTACCCCGGCCCAGTGATTTTGGATCACTGTAGTATATGACACCCATAATGATGTCACAATAAGGCAAGTGTTTTTTTGTCCGTCTAGACTGAGAATCATATGTTTCACATCCTTCGAGCAATGGCCGTGCCTTGTTATTGCAGCTGGGTTGTCGACAATAAATCTCTTGTTGCAGCACAGCGGGAGGCTGCGCAATGCTTTGTGCGTGTGTGTACGTGCCTACGAGTTGTTTTTACACTCCTCAACAGTATTTCATTTGCCCTGAGTAGCAGTTTGATTTGGTGCACCGCAGCCGTTGAGACGTAACTTTGACTACAGTCACGCTCATATCTACTGAATTTGCATCTGCGCTGATGTGACTGTCGCATGCAGATGAGTGATTTGAATATTGTGCAAAGTGAGACACCTACTGATTTGCGGCGTACATGACGTTATTAGTGATAAGAAGCGGTGTCGTCGCCAGAGACGGACTGATCGGCAAGGTCACCTTCAGATGGAGAGGGAAGGAGGGAGGAAGAGAGATGGATATCTACAGAAGCCGGATGAAACAATACTATGGCTGCCGCTCGAGCTGTTCCGCAATGCCGTCTGTCCGGTTTCAGCTTGACGATCTGTTTTCGCGTACCATCGCTCTCGCTTCGTCGAGTTCCAGCCATGCGTCGCCGCTCACCTTGCCGTTAATCAGTAATCTTCGGATGTTTGTCTTCAGGCGTCCGTGCGGAAATGGCTGCTGCTGTGTATTACATGCATGCTAGAAAATGCAATTTCTCCAGAAGTCCAAAAGTGTTTTATTTTGTTTAATGATGGAGAATACATTGCCCTTTGGTGGCAGTGTTGGGTCTGGCTCGACTGGCTCACCTTATATCAGGGGTCTCCAAACCGGTCCTCAAGGGCCGCTGTGGGTCCTGATTTTTGTTCCAACCGATCGATTACAGACAGTTTAACCAATGAAGTTTCTACTAAAACAAGCAGAACGTGACTGCAATCAACTGATTACACTTGTAAGACACCAGATTGGTGCAAAGGTGTCATGTTGTTTTGTTGGAATGAAATCCTGCGCCCACTGCAGACTGGATAAAGGATAGCTGCGCTCTGGTTTGGCCCACATAAGGCTGTAAGTTGTTTCAGCTAATATGTATTTGTGTATGCATCTGTAATTAAGTTGACAGCTACAGTTTGTGGAGTTACGTATGGGCGATTTGCTATGAGAATTGTTAGTAGCATTTAAGCTAGCAGACTTTTGTCAGGCAAATTAAGGCTAATTTAATCTACTAAATTTACATATTGATAGTTGGGCGTTTGAACACCATTTGTTTTGTGTGAAGAGTTTTATTGTTAAAATGCGTGTCGTTTCGAACATAAGTGTGCATATGTGACTGCCATAGCTTTGCAAATTGTCAAAAGTGAAGTAAAATGCTTCAAAATGCACAATTGCTTTGTTTGCTGTCCGTAATAGGGTGACCAAACATCCTCTTTTGCACGGACAAGTTCACTTTTCACGTCCTCTTTGTAGCGTCCGGCCGGGTTTGATAAATTTATGAAAATGTCAGATTTTCATGATTTTTCACGGGATCAATTTGAAGAGAATCCCTCCGGCCGCTTGGGGGCAGCGCCTGCCTGCATTGACGCAACTCCTACTAGTAGGGCGAGAAGGAGTAGTTCTTCTTGTTTTTTGTAGGCAGTATACCCCTTGTATCATGGGGCATTACCGCCATCTACTGGGTTGACTGTTTGGCAAGAGATCAGGCAGTTACAGACTACAATAAGAAGTAGTTCTAAGAGAGGTTTATGCTGTTGTAATTTATAAAAATGTTAAGTTGGCACATAGCCTACTGTGTGTGTGTGTGTGTGTGTGTGTGCGTGTGTGTGTGTGTGTGTGTGTGTATTGACTGAACTACATTTCTATTTTTGCGTTTTTATTGTTTATTTTTTTGGAATAAAGCCTGCTGAGTAACCTGTAAACTGTTGAGTAAAAATTATTTCTATATAGTATATAATATGTACTATATGGTAACATAGATATATTTTTTTAAAAACTAAATTTTTCTATCCAGATGGAGGAGGCACACTTTAAATATATTAAAGTGATATAAGCATCTTTGGGTTTGAGTAAAATTCAAGTATATCGAGGCCGGGCCACGTGTCCTTTTTTTTTTTTTTTTATTGTTATAAAATAACAATTTTTATTGTATAAAATATTGTTACCCTAGTCTGTGAGGACAGAACACGTCATATTAATAAAGAAAATGAAAAAATAAGGTACTGTGCGGTACAATAAGGTACTGTTTATGCGACTTCAAAAAAGATTGGAGACAAAATGGTGGACGAGACACTGGCGTCGTCAAGTCGAAATCGCGTTATCAAAATAATTGTCGATTAATTAATTGTTGCACCTCTAACAAACGGACACTTGATACACTGATTAGCATAATCGCTAACTAGCTTAGCGCTCCGTGCTATGTAGTGACGCCTCATCAACAACTCAAAAGACAATATAACTCTCCACACTTCGTAATGTTATTGATTCAGCAATCCAACCTGAGTGTAGCAGTGAACTCTCTCTTTTGCGCTACTAGCTGGCGTCCTCACGCAACCTCACATTTCACATAAACAAGGACCCAAACAGGACCGCTCATAGCTGCCAGCAAAAATCGCTTATCAAATTTGTTGGCAACTAATTCATTAATCGATTAGTTGTTGCAGCCTTACTTCTTATTGATATGGGGCATTTTGGTCTCACTTCCTGTTGATTTGGGGCATTTACTGGTCAATTCCTGTTCGCATTGGATCATTGCTGTTACACATTCCCTGAATTTGATGCACAATATACATTTGTGGAAGTGGCAAGCAATTTCAGTGTGACATTTCAATGCACAATATGTGTTTGTGTATGTATGTGTGTGGGGCGGTGTCAATTAGAGCAGGCTTCGGTAAGCTTTCTCATTTCCTGTCTTCCATTACTGCACGCAGTCAGACTACTGCTCCTTCCCTGCCACACGTTGCCCAAGAGGCTACACGTGCACGCACACACACACATACACACCCGAAGGCTTGGATTAGTCAGCCGGGCAAGTGTCCATTATGTCCACACACATCTACACAAAGCCTGATATTCATATCCTCCTGACATGACGCTGTGCTCTCCCCTCCCCCTGCTCATTTGTCCAGACAGTAGAGTACAAGTAAGACATCTCATTGGCTTTTCAGGCAATGCAATTATGCTAATAAGTCCAAATTAAAACAATAGATCATTAGCAATGTCCCTCCAAACCAAACAGGTTGAGGCTCCCAGGCACAACAAAAATGTGAGTTTTTCCTTAGATGTCAGCATTGTTGTCATCAGCGGTGACGAAAATATTTCGTTGACGAACAAACGAGGGCTGCAGCTATCGATTATTTTAGTAGTCGATTAATCGATGAACTAGTTAGTTGGAATAATCGAGTAATCGGATTAGGAATGTAGAAAATTTAAATACCTGAGCTGAGCCTCAAACAGTATAAAAAAATGTTTTGTTGTAAGTACAACAAAAGAACAATTGGCTAACTTCCATAGCAAAAGTTTGCTTGCTTAAATGCTTTAAAATGCTAACTTTTTTTCAATGCTCTTAACAAATAGTTGAAACACACATATTCCAACAAAAAACTGCTAAAGATAGCAATGAACTAAATTACGAAGGCATTAAAAAAATTAGCTCAAACAAAAACTTATGTTGGTATTAACAGGGAGCAGCTGGATTCAGCCATGTAAAATGAGTTACGTCATATTCACTGTTGCCACTAGAGGGCAGTGTATCCACCCAAATCAATAAAACTAAATGCAAACACTTTCAAAACAAACCTTTACCACGCCACTATAATTAACGAATACTCGAAGCAGCAAAAGGTAATTCGAATCTTTTTTTTCTAATCTAATTACTCGAGTTAATCGATTAACCGTTGCAGCACTAGAACAAACGTGTCTTAGGAGAAGATAACAAGACGAGACGAATGCTAATTTTCGTCTTACGAAATGAGAATACGCCATAGTTTCCGTTGTGTGTTCACAATGCGTGATATTTTCTTATTGTATGTGTAGTTAGTCAGCCTGCATCCTAGTAATGTTTGGTTGTGTCATTCATGTGATATACTGCACAACCACACACCCACACACACTCACCGGTGTTCTCTCCAGGCTCCAGGCTTACTTGTTTTGGAACACAAAGTAAGATTCGTAAGATCTTGGCAAGAGAGAATATGCAATGTTGCTTTAGCTTTTAAAGGTTTGTGCAGAGTGATGATCACACAGTAAATGTAACTCATTGCGTTAGCATAGCGTTGTCATTAGCATTAACTTTAGCATAGCGAGCGTCCTCTCAAACTGTTGTGCTGTTTTTGTATTGTTGGCATACGGCTTACAGTGGTCATGCTCCGTGTTTCCGGTTGTAGATAAAACAATTAAAAAAAAAAAAAAACACAAAGTTGGCGTTGTCCTTGTAGACGCTATAATATGTGCTCGTCTGACATTCAATCTTGTTGGAAACCTTTGTTTTTTTTAGATAGACCAATATATCGGCCGGCTGATATATCGGGACGATATTTGGAAATTTGATGTGTATCGGTATCGCAGCCAATATGAAAAAGACAATTTAAAACTCGGGATAGCGAATGGGATTGCACCATTTTTCAGAGGATCGGAATCAGGTAGAAAGGATCGGGTTTTTAATTGGAAAAATTTTGTTTTTCTGCATCATGCTCGTAAAATCTCACTCTCCCTACCTCTGCTTTTTTTGGTCAGCAGTGCACTGTGAGTTTTGCTTGTTAAAGTTATCGATAATTGACAGGCGTTGAAGCTGTGATCATGCCAGACAAGCTTGGCATCGCTACCTTCAAAGACGCCGAATGTGTCGTTTACCTTATACTAGTGTGATGTAGCATTAATTTTTTTACACCAATTTTTACACTTTTACGGCAAATAAATATCGGCTCTAAAAATCGGTTATCAGCCCCTTACCTGCTAATAATTGGTATTGCTCCTTATTTAACTTTGGATTAAAACCTCCAAATTTTTGTAGAGGATTCATCGACGAAAACTAGACGAAGACTTAACACAGTTTGAATTAAAATATGTCTAAAATTTTTGTCCAAAAAACGACGACTAAAACTTAAAGTGCTGCCAATAACAACAGTGATTGTCAGCAGTTCTCTTTTGTAGTGTGTGGGCTTGTGTCTGACTCATGGTTATTGCCTTGAGACCAGGCAGGTCTCTGGTCCCAATTGAAAATCCCAGACTGCGCACACATATGCAGAAAGGCAGGTATCAAAGCGAACCGGCTTTGAAGCTTCTAAATGAAAGGCTGTAGGCAGAAATGACAATGTTTTCTGGCAGGCTGTAACTCTGTGTCTGGCTGAGCGGCATAAAGTCAGCATTATGATCTGAACAGCAGATATGAGCTCCCCTAACTGCCTCCATCTGTCCTCACGCAGCTCGTGTTTGAAGTTTCACTTGGATCCGCATTTTAGTCAATAACCACCTTCTTTTTTTGTGTGAGGACTAAATCAATCACTTCTTTTTGTCTGGCTCTTCTGAAGATAATCATCATTACGAGTGCGTTGTTTTCAATTCCTCTTGGTCTTTGCCTCACATAAGTGTTTTTTGTTGTTGTTGGAGTCAAACGCGAATATTTATGATGGACTCCAGGTTCGCTATTGTGCGCTATTCTCAGCCCTGTGACGTGTGGAGGCGGGGAGGTCTGAAAATTAACAGCAAATTGCAAAATTATTTGTTGTCAGTTGGAAATTTGAATTAAGTCTTACCTTGCGAACTTGGCTAAATCGGCTTTGAATGAAAAAAAAATAAAGCTTTATCATTACATTCCGAAGGGTTTGGTGAAAGTACATGTGAAAGTTGGGGGGGGGGTTCCGTACTTTTAGCAAAGTTAAGAACCACCGCGCTAAAAAAAAGATTGATACATGCCTGTTCATGATAAGTTGTTTTTGCATGTAAGTTTGGCATTGGAACTGGTGTTTAGAGATGTGCGCGCATAGAAGCAGTGGAGTGGAAAGCAATTTGCCCACTTTGAAGCATTCATCTAATGTGGAGCTGTGCTGACAGATGGCCCCGGTGCGTTCAAAGCAGAGCACAGCCATTCCGTATCCAAACAGGTCAAGCCAAAAGGATGCGGAGGGGCCAGGTGCCCCTGTGTAGCAGAGGCGATTGCTCGAAGACCGCGAGGGAAGCTCAGCTTCCACTAAAATGCCAAAAAATATGTGATCAAATGACTGATGATACTGTTGTATTGATGAAATAATTGCTACAATGTGCTCAACTTTTGTTCTGGATTAACTTCTTGTACAAGAACACGTGAGAACACATAGTTGTTGAACAAGTACACACGAGTACACATACTTGTAGAGCAAGTACTCGCGTATACATGTGGCGCAAGTACACAAACTTATAGCGCAAATACGCGCAAGAACACATACTTGTAGCGCAAGTACGCGCAAGTACACATACTTGCAGCGCAAGTACACATACTTGTAGCGCAAGTACACATACTTGTAGCGCAAGTACACCAGGGTACCCGCGGGTTGTTAAAAGTATTAAAAAAGCATTGAATTTAGTTTTCCATTATTAAAGGTATTAAAAGTATTAAATTAGCTGTCATAAGTCTGGAATTTTTTTCACCGTGGTTTTAATTTTCAAGAACATCTCAGTGCAACCTAAATTATATCCGTGACGATTTTTTTTTTTTTTTTCTTAAATCCATAACGAAGATGACGCGTAGAATTTTTACGATGCACTGCACCTCATGCGTGCGCGCCGTTAGCATCATTAGCATCAACATCACAACAGCAGGCAATCGCACAGTACTGTGTGCTAACGCAAGGAACTGCTCAAGTGCCTTAGTTGTTATGTTCAACGAAAGCCTCAACAAGACAACCAAGTCCAAACAGTTGGACCAGCATGTAAGGTATTGGATCGGCGACCAAGTCGCATCCAGATACTTTGGGTCGCAGTTTATGGGTCATGCGAAGGCAGTGGACCTGCTTAACATTTCAAAATAAGTTGCCAATTTCTCCAATTAAAATGTGTTAGATGCAATAATGTATTTCTGCAAGGTTTGCCTTTCGAATGAATGTGAATTTCGCTGTTTTAACTCAAGAGTTAGCCATGTTCAATGGGGTATTGGCAGGTGCACTAGCCTTAGCATGGATAAACCGGAGTCGTAGATTCACCATCACTCTCAGATACACAACACGGTTGACACTATTATTGAAACGAGTGCGGGGTAACGTTGATCTGAATAACATGGCATGGTGATAGGCAAATTATAATGTAGGTGATAGTAAAACACCTCCTGGTATATTTAAATGTTTTTCTTGATTGAATAAGAGTATGGATTTTCTCTGTCTGTTTAAAAGAAATGTCTTCAATAGCTAACAAAGGATTAACATGTGTTTTGTATACTTCTTGTAATGTGATTAGAAAAAAACAATTACCAAGGGAAATGGTCATGTGTAGCTTTTTTATTTTGTGGTAATTACTGCCATTTAGTGGCTGTTTTTTAAACTTTCACTGCCAGTTGCAAGCACTTTACAGTTAAGGTGGCCAACTTCTATCACCTACCTACCACCTTGACTAGGTCCTCTTAAAAGGGAAACCTGTTGTATTGCAAATGTAATTTCTGAAGTTGCTTTACAATAATAGTGTAAAATCCATTTTATCCTGGGAAAAAAGTTCTGAAAGACCTTATATTTAAAAATGTTTTAATTGTATCTTCGGTAAATGTGCATTCTTTTGTCAAACACACTTAGTAATTGAGGTTAAATTTGATGTTCAGTGCTTTATTTTTTTTTGTATGATTCAATATTATCTAAATAATGGGTGCAAGAAAAGTATTAATTTTCAGTTGAAATGGCATTAAAAAAGGTCTTAAAAGTCTTGAATTTAGATTTATCAATCCTGGGGGACCCTGGTACACATAACTTGTAGCGCAAGTACACATACTTGTAGCGCAAGTGCACGCAAGTACACATACTTGGAGCGCAAGTGCACGCAAGTACACATACTTGCAGCGCATGTACGCACAAGTATGCGCAAGAACCCATACTTGTTGCGCAAACTTGTAGAGCAAGTACGCGCAAGTGCTCGTACTTGTAGCGCAAGTACGCGCAAGTGCTCATATTGGAGCGCAAGTACGCGCCAGTACACATACTTGTAGCGCAAACTTGTCGTGAAAGTACGCGCAAGTACACAAGTAGTGCAAACTTGTAACACAAGTATGTGCAAGTACACATACTTGTAGCGCAAACTTTATCACAAGGACGCGCAAAACGCAATTACACATTTTTGGAGTACAAGTGCACCTATGACGCAAGTACACATTCTTTTCGTACAAGTGCATTCAAGTACACCTACTTGTGGTACAAGTACACACATTTCTAGTGCAAGTACACACAAGTGCACATACTTTTTGCATGTGCAAAAAGTACAAATATAGGTAGTAAAAGTACCAATCCTTTTATTACATGTACATTGTAGTACAAATACCTGCAAATACTCAACCTGTCGTACAAATACACGCAAGTACACCTAGAACTTCATACATATGAATTTTCAATTATTGTTCTGAGTTGAACCAGAGGCTTTCATATTCATCCTAGCGACACTTTCTTTGTTTGAAACAGTGTCTTGTTCGTACGACAGGCTCACAGATCATTTTCTTGACAAGGAATGGAGGGTGGAATTGACATAGAAATAAACAGACGCAAAATATGATGAGCTTCTCTTCCTTGAAAGACCAACATCCGCAATTACTCTGTAGACTCGGAGTAAAGGTTCTGCTAGAACTGCCACCGCCGCTAGGACTTTCCTAACCCGCCTCCACTCCTTCTCTTCACACACACACATACATAGTATTTGCTCTTTTTTGCCAACGCATGTAAGCAAGCTGTGCAGTTACCCTTCCCAAACATTGTAATCAGCATTTGTTTAGTGTTTATTAAATGTACTGAAGACGAGAACGCTTGAGGGCCAGGTTGTCCTTCCTTCGTCCCAGTGGCCGAGTGCACGCTGTGCAGCCCATACAGAGTGGGGGTGGGTAGCGGTGTGCGCAGTGGAATCCTGCTGCTGCTTCTGACAGCCTGATTTAGAGGTGCTTTCTTTTCTCTCTGACACACACTTTCAGCCTGCCTTAGTCTACTGCAGGCCTGGGAGAATAAAAGTGATGCTTATCCCGGAAGCCTGTTATTTACCCTGGTATGTGCGTTTGCTTCTTCACTTCCCCATTCTCCTTTGTCAGTCATCGAGATGTTGAAGATTGCACGAGCACAGCGGATCTCGCCAGTTTATCTCATACACACAATAAAAACAGTTTCGGGGAGTGTGTGTCGTCCATATGGAGAACAAGCAACGCAATAAGCGGAAATCCTTTCCTATCGCTTCCCGTCATATTTGTCTTCCATTTGTGTGTTGTGGCAAGCACATGTGTGATCCTCCTAGCCACCCTCCCTAATCTTATCATGTTAGAGTGGAAGATTAGTCCTCGCAGATTTAGTCCCCGCTTCCAAATGCCACAATCGGCCTTTTGTTCTTTGCTCGCACAGGATAGGTGAAATACCGCTCTGAAATGCTTGTCGTCGCTGCCATTTTGAGCCTCTGCCTATCAATGTCACACGGCTAGCAGCGCTGATTGACTATGCTACGGCCCGCCCTAGCCCCCGGGGGTGGCGGCTAACTAAGCTGTAAGCAGGGTTGCCAGATGGGAAACCCGCCCAGTTCAATAAAAAGCAGCCCAAATGACAAACATCTGTCCAAGATGAGATGTTGCACTTGGGCAGAACAATCCCCTAGTATGACAGGCTCATTGTAGCTTATATTGTGCAAACAAAATCACGTGCTTTTATTTTGACACTTGCGCCATAAAACCGGAAATTTGTGTTAGTGCACTTGACTCACTTTCAGAATGGAATCGACATCGAGTGCCATCAATGGCAGCCAATGAGTTAACAAGGAAGTGAACTAAAAATGTCCATAAACCAACTGGAAGTGTTACCAAATCAACAGAAAGCAGACCGGCGGTCTGTCAGAATTTGCTCCCTTATAAAATTTTGCTCCCAAACCTTTTATGGTGGTGAAAAAGCCCTCTTTTACATTCAGGTTGACTCTCAATGTTATCTAAAGGTGCTAAACAAACTAGTTACATCAGAAACATACATGTGCAACACGAAAAGGGCGTAAATTGATGATTAACAACGCGGCGAAGTCCTTAACAGTGAGAGAGCGGGTTACAGTTGTTGTGTACAGCTAACATGGTAGGATGTGTCTGAGGACAACTTTTCTACGTCGTTCCATAATCAAATTTAATGCGCAGAACCGCAAAGTTGCAATTTTTGACGGGTTGCAAAATTTGTCAGAACACCGGAAAGGCCCTAAAATTAAGAGGAAATGATCCAAAATGTGTAAGTCCCCATTAAGTACCCAAAAATTACCAGCAAGTGACCCAAAATGAACTCATTGCCTGCCAGTGACAACGATATACGTCCAGTTCAATAGCAATAGCAGCTAGCACTGCAACGATTAATCGATTAACTCGAGTAATTCGATTAGAAAAAAGCTTGGAATCAAATTTTGCTGCTTCGAATATTGATTTAGTTAGAGTGGCGCTGTAATGGTTTGGGGTACTTTTGTGCTATTTTTCGTTTTCGAAAGGCGAAAAAGATTGGAACAGCCCCTCGGCGGTCATTCTCCAGCTGCTTCCCTGGCAACGAGCACTCCTGCCCGCAGCAGGGGAACGACAAGCTGTAACTTGCTCGCCGCCAGGGGGTTGGCCGATCGGTGAAGACAATCGACAACCCAGCTGCCGTGTGACATAATCTGGGGTAGTTGTGTGAGATTTTTCATTTTCGAAAGGCGAGAATAAGGCTTGAAAATGCCGCTCGGTTCAGGTTAGCATGTTGGCTAGGTGTCACGCCTCCTGTTTTGTTTACGCTCTCCGAAGCTGGGCAGGGAAAATGACAAAAGCCGGACTAACTCTGGTGGTATGATATCCCGTTTGGGAGGTGCAAGAAGTCGACAGTAATTTTGCCCTGTCGTACTGAATGAATGCATTTTTAATATTTCATATTCCATTTAGCACAAGTCTGTTAATTGTCATGACCATACCATTTATTTATTTAGCAATGGGGGAAAAAAGACTTCTATTAAAAGAATATCCTGTAAAAATATTGGAGTAGAGAGATAAAAACAATGATGACATTTTGCTGCTCTCTGTCACATTTTCCTCATTCTGAATCTTCCCCCTCAATGAGCCGAATTCTAAATCAGCTGAAATTGTTACTCTGCTGACGTCATCACCCAGATGGAGGCGCTAGAGCGCTATAATGACAGGCGGGGCTAAATGGCAGATTAAAAGACTCATTTCTCGTCAACTGTTCTTTGCCAAATTGTTGTAGATAGTGGAATCATCTCAATATATGATTGTAATTCACATAATAATGCTATTTAAGACTTTTTAATGCTGTCACAGGCACTTTAACGATGGATCGTTATTATAAAGTATTACCGAAATTTTGAATATAGCCTCCCATTTTAGCAAACCCGAACTTTTACCTTTTTAGTGGCGCTTTTTTTTTTTTTAATTAGCAACACAAATAAAGCGATTACAAGCCAAGAACAAATTTGTATTTTTTTCTGTAACAAGTTGTTTTTTACAAATTAACAAAGGAGTGACCCAAAATGAACTGTTTAGCTGCCACTGACAACGATAGACGTCCAATTGACTTGACTTGAGCGGACTGCCCAATCTGGAAATCTCTTCCTGTAAACTTAGCAGCCTGTCAGCCGAGCCGAACCGCTCGACGTTCCTTGCCGGCGCTGTCCGTTTCTCTGTAGGCCTGTATGTGTTGCGTATCTGTCTTTCCTTCCTTCCTTGTGGCTGCCAGCTCCTGAAGGAAGTCATAGATCCTGCTTGCTGATGTCGCCCCAGCGGAGGGTGGAGGAGGGGGTCACTAACAGAGTTAACAGAGGAAGAAGAGTGTTTGAAAAGCAGAGAAAATAAACAGAGGTTTCCTGTTAATGAGGTGCAGTGGGGAGCAAGAGGGTCTGCTTTGCTTTAAAGGCAAAGCTCTAGTGTTACAGTGTGGAGTAGGAATGGAGGGCATGAGGTTTGCGGGTTACAGGTTGTCATAATGTCCCCTCAGTTGTTATAGCTTGTCTACTCGGCAATAACTTTTATGTAAAGGCCATGGTGAGCAGATGTGAAAAGACCGACGCAAAAAGGTATTCACCTCAACCAGTGTTGTTTTTGGCGGCCTTTTTTTGTCTGTCTTTTGGACGAAAATACTTATTACCGTATTGGCCCGAGTATAAGACGGCCCTGATTATAAGACGACCCCCTCTTTTTCAAGACTCAAGTTTGACAAAAGACTTTTTGAACACCAAATTAATTTTTATACAGAAAATAAATACAGTCCACACGAAACAAATGATTATAACAATATATTTGAGAGAAAAAGCATATTATTTTGCCACATTCAAATCTTAATATCTTAACATTTAAAAATGTAAACTAAAGTGCAATCACATTTGTAAATGAATGGCTTCTGGTTTTTGAAATGTAAATAAACCAATCTATTGTGATAAAACAAAAAAAATTGCAATAACTGCATTAACCATCAAAGGGAAGTCTAACTGTAACTGTAGTCTTGAAACTACAAAAAAAAAAAAAATCTGAATAAGGAAAATCATTGCAATAAAATAATGCAAACTGGTTAAACTAAAAAGAGTAGCTGAGATCTGTTATGACAGAACATCGCTTCAATGATATCTGGCGCCATCTAGCGTCGTGAATGGGGAGAGTAGCTGAGATCTGACATGACAGAACATCGCTTCAATGATATCTGGTGCCATCTAGCGTCGTGAATGGGTATAATGTCTAGACCGCGAATATAAGACGACCCCCCTCTTTTTCAGTGTTATTTCAATGCAAAAAACACTGTCTTATATTCGGGCCAATACGGTATATCGTATTTTAGTCACTTTTTTTTGACAGCGGCATCAAATAACTGTCATAAGACCAAATGAACCACCATGAAGCTATGAACCAAAGCTTTATTGCTTCAAGACTCTTCATTTGGCCATCACTGCTCCCTTGGGGGAGACGGTCAACCTCTGCTGCCACCTGCTGTTAACGCTGTTGTTGTCCAACATGCCTCCTAGCATGCATTGCAGTGCTACAGATGTAAATAACAGTCAAAATTCATATTCTGTGCTAATTCTTTTTTCAGTTACTGTTTTAGTTTTTTCATTCATTGCTAGTTATGTTATTTGGTAACACTTTTTTTGACAGTGACGTCTCAAGACTGTCATTAGACGGCCATTGAATGCTTAAAACAGATGTCATTTAGTGTTATCCAGCAAATTATCTCACTTTTGAATAGATGTGAAAGATCAAAGCTGGACATAAATGAAGTTAGTGACTTATTTTGCCGGATGACACTGAATGATATAAGCATTAAGTAATGCCCATGATAGTGTAATGTCACATGAGTATTATGAGTATAGACAGTAGTATAGACAAGAGTATAAACAATATTTATCCAATATAACTATTTTTCTCCCTTTATACTTTATTTAACGTAGTAAATTGTAAGTATTTCCTGTCTTGTCTTTGCTTTCCATGGTGATGTGCGTACACAGAGCTCCAGCTGTAGCGGGGATTGCATTCACACAAAGAGAACCGCTCAAGCATGGTCTATTAAAGGGGCCGCGGGCGCCTCAAGCCAACAAGAGGGAGAATGAACTGACTCTTGTTTCAGTCACTTGATGAAAGCTTTCCACTAGTTTCCTGACTCATAACGATAAACTTTGTATTTGTTTTGGAGAGACATTTCTAATGTAAATGTTGCGTCCCCTTCCTCCTTCCATGGCTTTTTGAGGGAGGGAGGGAGGGAGGGAGGGAGGGAGGCACTATTGTGTTCAACCCCGAAGCACGACTCCCCACGCTCAATGAAGGGTTAGCCTCGTACCCCCGAGGTTTTCAGTCAAGCCAGGAACAGTTGTATTTGTAATTCCGCAGATACAACACGTTCTCAGCCCTCCTGCCTTAATCTTCTTCACTCTTCTTTCTTTAACTTTCCTCATTTCCATCTTGGTCTTTTGGCTCCTCCGTCTGTGAGCACCATTCCAAGTGTTGAAGGCAGTGTTTCGTCTCTGGCAGGACATACTTAAGATGGCTGACGTTGTACGAGGCTTCGGTTTGGTCTCCAGGCAGTTCGACGCTGTGTTTTTTTTTTGTGTCTGTTTTCTTTGATGGTTGTAATAAAACCGTGACAATCCAACAATATTTTATCGACAGACTCTTAGCTGTTCAGCAACCCCCTTCATTTACTCTCCATGTTTTTATCGCCGTACATTTTTATAGCGGTGTCATAATTGAAAGCTTTGCTTTTCTCACACATCCACTCCATATGTGGCAATTTGTCTTCCTCTTCATCTCTTCCCCACTTTTGCCCGAGAGGGCTTGACGCCACTCCCAGCTCCCAAGCTGCAATATACTGCATCTATTTTCAACACTTCATTTTTACCCTTCCCTTTGTAGTGCACCATTGTTGTTTTCGTCCACCATGATGATCATGAAAATCTTTCGTCGACGAACACATTTTCTAATATTATAACGAGACAACGAGCTAAAAATGTGTCTTGGGAGAGCAAAACATAACGAGACGAATGCCAGTTTTCATCTGACGAGAGCAATATGCGACAGTTTCTGTCAGATGTTCACAATTTGTGACATTTTCTCTTTCTCTCCAATCTTTATCCATCATTCATCCATCCATCGATCCACACACCCACCTAACCCATCCATCGATCCACCCATCCAACCAACCCATCCATTTATCATCCATCCATCTATCCACTTACCCAACCCATCTATCAACCACCGAACCCATCCAACTATCACCCACCTAACCCATCCATCCACCCACCCAACCAACACATCCATCGATCTATCCACACAATCCATCCACCCACCCATCCATCCATCCGACCCCATCCATCTATCCATCCATCCATCCATCCACCCACACACCCAACCATCCATCTATCCATCCATTACCCATCCAAATATCCAATCCATTGAGCCACACACCCAACCCACCCATCTATCCACTCACCCGACCCATCCACCATCCATCCAAAAACCCATCCATATATCCACCCAACCATCCTTCTATCCAAACCCATCCATCCATCCATCCATCCATCCATCCATCCATCCATCCATCCATCCATCCATCCATCCATCCATCCATCCATCCATCCACCCATCCACCCACCCAACCCATCCATTCATCTATCCAAACCCATCCGTCTATCCATCCACCAAACCCACCCACTCACCCATTATTCATCCATCGATCCATTCATCCATCCATCCACCCACACACCCAACCATCCGTCTATTCATCCATTACCCATCCAACTATCCAATCCACTTATCCATCCACCCAAAACCCATCCACCCATCCCATCCCATCCATCCATCCATCCATCCATCCATCCATCCATCCATCCATCCATCCATCCATCCATCCATCCATCCATCCATCCATCCATCATCCATCCATCCATCCATCCAAAAACCCATACACCTATCCACCCAACCCATCCATCCATCCAAACTCACCCATCTGTCCAACCCATTCATCCATCCATCCATCCATCCATCCAAAAACCCATACACCTATCCACCCAACCCATCCATCCATCCATCCATCCAAACTCACCCATCTGTCCAACCCATCCATCCATCCATCCATCCATCCATCCATCCATCCATCCATCCATCCATCCATCCATCCATCCATCCATCCATCCATCCATCCATCCATCCACCCACTTAACCCATCCAGCCATCCAAAAACCTATCATCCACCCACCCAACCCATCCATCCATCCATCCATCCACCCACTTAACCCATCCAGCCATCCAAAAACCTATCATCCACCCACCCAACCCATCCATCCATCCATCCATCCATCCATCCATCCATCCATCCATCCATCCATCCATCCATCCATCCATCCATCCATCCATCCATCCATCCATCCATCCATCCATCCATCCATCCATCCATCCATCCACCCACTTAACCCATCCAGCCATCCAAAAACCTATCTATCATCCACCCACCCAACCCATCCATCAATCCATGTATCCAAACCCATCCATCTGTCCAGTGTCCAACTCATCCATCTATCAATCCAACCACCCACCCAACCCTTCCATCTATCCACTCGCACAACCCATCCATTCAACCACCCGCTCACCCAAGCCAGCCATCTATCCAAACCCATCTATTCATCCACCCACCCAACCCATCCATCCATCCATGTATCCAAACCCATCCATCTGTCCAGTGTCCAACTCATCCATCTATCAATCCAACCACCCACCCAACCCTTCCATCTATCCACTCACACAACCCATCCATTCAACCACCCGCTCACCCAAGCCAGCCATCTATCCAAACCCATCTATTCATCCACCCACCAACACAACCCATCCATCCAAACCCATCCATCCATCCTCCACTCAACCCATCCATCTAACCACCCAATCACCCAAGCTATCCATCCACACACCCAACGCATCCATCCAATCTATTCAACCATCCATCAACCCATCCATCCACCCACCCACCTATCGACCTACCAACCAACCAAACAAACAAAATCATTGTACAGTGGTGCAAAAAAGGTTGGAGAACGCTGCTATAGAGAGGCCATTTTGTTCTCAAATATTTAGAATAGAATCAACAGGACTAAAATGTATCCTTACGTGTAATTTAGACAGTGAATGATATTTTGCAAAACACGATAGAGTGATGCATTATTTATGTATAAGCACTGCCTTATATCATGTCTATGTGGGTGACTGTCAGCATTTACACGTAAGCCTTGGACTGGACAGAGAGCTGCATTCATGGATAAAGACAGAATCTCAGCTGCGTGAAGAAATCTGTGCTGTGACGTCACGACCACCCCCCCGCCACCCCAGGCAGCTTTCTCTTATCGCTCTCCCCCGCCCAATCTCCTCAGCGTCTATCGACTTTATAAGGATGATTGCCTTCTGGATGGTAGAAAAGGGCCCAGAATAACAAGCAGTTATCCAGTGCTTATACATAATTAATACTTAAAAAAAACATAAACATTACCGATGAGCTGTCTGCAATAGCCAGAAAAAGAAAAACAACCTGCGGATGAGCCAAGAGAATGCTGCACATTAAATAAAACAATTATTTAACAAGCTGCACTCCATTGTTGTTTTAGGTTGGCCTTTAAACTAGAGGTGTGAACCTCTGGGTAGCTCACGATATGATAAGATTTGTGATACAATGCTCACGACATGGCGATACAACAATTATTGGTTAGGAAATCATTCTAGGATATTTTACTAATAAACAGAAAAACAAGCTCTTTTCATCCGTCTGCTGTGAGATGGAATGCCTATCAGTTCATCTCCCTTCAAATGGATTGGACATCTCTGGCAACCGATGTCAGGCACTGAGTTCATTTTGGGTCATTTCACGTCATTTAGGCCTGTCGCGATAACAAATTTTAGTAGGCGATATATTGTCTCATAAATGATTGCCGATATGTGATATTATTGTAAAAAAAATTTCCAAGCTAAAGTTACGATACTTTTGTCCCATTTATTTGTTTTTTTTTTCACAAGGTTTCAAAGTGCATGCATAGTGCCATTTTAGATACTGTAACTACCTTGAATCCATGACAAAATCCCTCCCGAGACACTCCTGCCTGCTTGTATGCACTAAAACGTTCGTCCTGTTTCCACCTAAAATCAGCGTGAGAACGCAGCGTATGTTTATCCCAGTGAAAACCCTCACAACGCTCCGCCTGGCCGGGCCCCCTACGGGAAGCCCTTGCGCAATGTTTGTATGAGCTGTCTCGATACCTGATAGTGAAGTATATGCTTGCATAGCAAAAGTCCCCTAGCTTAAATGCAGTATAATGCTAACGTTTTTTTGTTGTTGTGTATTTTACAATGCTTTTGACAAGTTGTTCACATATTCCCACAAAAACTGCTAAATATTTAAATTTTCGTCTTAGTTTTCCGAGCAAAAATACTTACGTCTTAGTGATTTCAAAATGAGTTTCCGTCTAGTTTGAGTCAACGAAAACAATTAAGTCTAGTTATAGTCGACAATTACTCAAAATGTTTTCGTCTGTAAACTTCAAAAGTCCATGAATAGATAAATAGGTAAAACGTTTATCGCAATTTCGAATGAACAATGACAGACGAGCAGATAATTATAGAGCAGTGGTGATTTTGTCAATGATGACGACAACGAAAATATTTCATCAACCAGCACTTTTTTTATGACGAGACCATAATGAGCTGAAAACATATTTTGGGAGACATAACGACATGAATGCCAGTTTTCGTCACAAGAACGAGATGAAGATACACAATAGTTCATCACATGTTCACAATTGGACACATTTTATGTGTAGTTAGCATGCATCGTAGCAGTGTCTGGTTGTGTCATTTGTGACATGCTGCCCCCCCCCTTTCCCGACTCACCAGTGTGTCATTTACCGTCTCCATGCGGGCTTGCATACACAGTAAGATTTGTTTTCTTGGCCAGGAAGAATATGCAATGTTGCCTTCAAAGGTCTGTGCTGAGTGATCACCGCATGCTAAATGCAACTCATAGCATTTGCATAGCATTCACGTTCGCATTAGGCTAATGCCAATGGCGAGCGTCTTCTTACTCTTGGACAACTTTTTGTTACTTCGCGTTCATGGCGTTCAGGTGGGTATAATGTCTTGCTATGACCAAACATTGCTAGAATGTGTGCTAACTACACATACAATAAGAAAATGTCACTCATTGCGAACTTATGACGGAAACTATGGTGAATTTTCAACCCGTTTTCGTCATCGTTAGACAAAAACTGGCATTCATGTCGTTATGTTTTAGTCTCCCTGTTGTTTTTTTTCCTGGTTTTCATATGAAAATACATGTTGTGCCCGGGTTTTGAACAAGTTCCGTTCCTAACCTGGCGACGTAACACGAATTTCCGAAGTCGGAAAAAACCCTTTAAGTACCCCAATATAACGATAAGTATTGTATATTGTTTAATGATGGAGGATACTATGCCCTCTGGTGGCAGCGTTGGGTCTGGCTTGACTGTCGCCTTGTATGACTGAAGAGCAAACGCAGATGTCTGACATGGATAAAGGATAGCTGCGCTCTGGTTTGGCCCATATTAGTCTGTAAGTTGTTTCAGCTAATATATGTCTTTGTATGCATTTTTAAGTGTAGAGCTACAGTTTGTGGAGGTATATGTGAGTGATTTGCCATGAGAATTGTAAATACATTAGCATTTGTAACATTTAAGATAGCGGAATTTGTTAGGCTATTTAGTCTAATTTAATCTACTACATTTACATATTGATCAGACAAGAATTTAGTGTCTAGTGTCTTATTGTTAAAAAGCTTGTCGTTTTGAACATAATTGTACATATTTGTATTACAGCTTTACAAATTGTCCAAAGTGAAGGAAGTCAAAAGTTTTGAAAAAGCACAATTGCCTTATTTGCTGTCTGTAAAGCTAAACAACTTTACGTTTCGTGAGGACAGAACATCTCATACTACTAAAGTAAAATACAATAAGGTACTGTTAATGCGACTTAAAAAAATACTGGAGACAAAATGGCGGACGAGACTCCGGCAAAATCGCGTAAGTCGAGTACGTCATAACCCGGGGACTACCTGTATGGATAGAGTTGTATAAGGCCAACATCTTATTTTGAATATTAGATTGTCATTTACAGTGGGTTTTTTTCCCAATGGACTGGGTGGATTTGTCGGTGGCAAACCTGGTCAATGCAGCTAACCGAATGCATAGCGGCTGCTGTTTAATGCGTCCAGGCTCACTTCCTCCTTCCATGCTGAAGGTTGAGGGCAAGAAAATGGAGTAGAGGACCAGAATGAGAACGATTAAGCGGGGAAGGAGGGAGTTGGAGGAGAATGGGAAAAGCAGAGGTGGGCTTGAGGGCGATTTGCTGGGCTCAGCCTCCTCCCTTGTGACATAACTGAACAATGTACTGGAAATATCTTAACTCTGACCTCATGTACAGATAGGGGATGTACATTTCACTCATTTCCTTTTCTCTGGTACTGATAATGCACACGAGATGGTGTCATAGCTTCTGTCAAACTGCAGCGATGCGTAGTTGAGTTTATGTAAGGTGCAATAAAAAAATAACATGAAATGAAAACAGTATTTTACTCTTTTCATGTCTCACCTCAGTTTCCTTCAACCCTATTTATTTCACTGCTAATGGATGTGAGGGTGTCTTCTCACAGCTGTGCTTCCACCTGCTGGCCATACAGGGAATTACAAGCCTTCTCTTGCCCTGCGCTTTATTACAAGACCAGTAGATGGCAGTATGTTTTCTCATGTTAGGGGGAAAAAAATGATGCAGAAATCGCTCCATTTGTTTATGATGGAGGACCAAAGTCGCCAAAGTAAATAAAAATATATAAAATAAAATAAAAACATGAAGGAATAGAAGTGAATGTAAAAACCACAATTAAATTAAAAGTATATAAAATGAATAAAACAACTATAAAAACAAAATTGAGATTAAAAATCGCTACAAATTAAATATGGAAACAGATACACAATTAAAGTAAATATATAAAATAAAATTAAATCAAAATAAAAAAAATAAGAAATACAGTAAAATTAATAAGAAATACAATAAAATTAACGAATACAAGTGGGGAAAATGACTAAATAATAAAAATAAATGAGATTGAAAATAAATACAAAATAAATATGGAAATAAATACATAATTAAAGTAATATATATGTATAATTAATAGGATTTTGAAAACTAAATACATGAAGGAATAGAAGTGAAAGTAAAAAACGATTATTAATACAAAAATAAGGAATGAGATTTAAAAAATATATAGACATAAATACATAATTAAAGTAAAAGTATACAAGATAAATCAAATTAATACACGTGAAAATTAAAACAACTAAAAATAAAGATGAGATTAAAAATGAATACAAATTAAATATGGAAACAAATATGTAATTAAATATATAACATAAATCAAAAGAAACACAAAAAGAGAAATACAATTAAATAATAAATACAATACAAAAATAAATGAATACAAGAGGGGGAAAACGACTTTAAATAATAAAAGTAAGAAATGAGATAAAAATAAATACAAAATAAATATGGAAACAAATACATAATTAAAGTAATATATATATATATATATATATATATATATATATATATATATATATATATATATATATATAAAATGAAAACAATTTAAATAAATAGAAGTGAAAATAAAAATGACTAAATACAAAAATGAGAAATGAGATTTAAAAATAAATACAAAATATGGAAATAAATACATAAAGTAAAAATATATAAAATCATTTAAAATAAAATAATAAAGTGAAATTATAAATAACATATAAAAAATAAGATTAAAATGCATACATAATTAAAATAAAAATATTTAAAATAAATAAAATAAAAGGGAAAATTTGACAATAAATACAAAAATAAGAAATAAGATTTTAGGATACATACAAAATATGGAAATACACAATTATAGTACGACTATTTAAAATGAATAAAATAATAAATAAATGAATAGAAGTGAAAATATAAACAATATATAATGAACATAAAAAATTAGATTAAAAATATAAAATCAGAACTGAATACATCATTAATGTAAAATGGAAAAAAAAATATTATCAATACAAAAATAAGAAATAAGGTTAAAAAATATGAATGTATTTTCATGTTCATGTTCACTAACAATGTAAAAGAAGAAAAAAAAATTAAATTCAAGTGCAAGGTACTTTTATTTGATATTTCATTCAATTTATATATTTTTGTATTTCAACTATTTTAAAAAAAATAATCTTTTTTTTTTTTTTTTTTTTTTTTTTTTACTTTTATTGAACAAGGTATTTTTATTTTTCATATGAAATTTTAATCCCTTTTTTTTTTTATATATATATAAAATAATCCTTTATTTATCCCCCCATCGGCAAAATGTAAGTATTGCAGCAGCATCAAAACAGCACACAGTCAAAAGTATAAAATATAAAAAAACTACAATTAAAATAAGTACATGGAAATAGGCGCTATGACAAAATGCACCTCCAGCCGTGTGTGTATGTGTGCAAGAGAGAAAAACAAGTGTTTTTTTTTTTTTTTTTTTTGTATTTATAGTCGTTTTTCTTTTCACTTTTATTCATTTGTTTATTAAGTTTGGCAGCTTTGCTCTTCCAATGTGCATAAAACAATGATTCAACAATCAAAACGAACACCACTTTTGGTTCTCTTAATAACCTTCCCACCTCTTCTAATTGCTTTATTGAATCTGTAAACTACTTAAAATCCCGTCATTGAGTCCATGCATAGCAACAGTGTTGACAGAGGACTAAACTTCCACGTTGTAATCAAACAAAATGTTGTCTGTCTCTATGTTACAGAGTAAACGGGACCATCTGCTGATGAATGTGAAATGGTACTACCGCCAATCAGAAGTGCCCGACTCTGTCTACCAGCACCTGGTGCAGGATCGCAACAATGAAAACGGTGAGCTAGCTCACACACATATCAATTCTCCAGATGTGTGAGGGTTACTGTGGTCTGCATTTCAAATAGAAAGCATATTCTCATGTCCAGGGTAGAAGATCTTATTCGGTGGTGCTACTGTTCCCCTGGTAACGCTGTCAAGTGTTAATAACCTGAAGTGTCGTGTGGCTCTTGAGCAGACGCACTCAACAGCACCAGTCGTTCTTCAAATGATTAACTGCAGCGGGAGCAAACACAATCCCCCCCCCCCCCTTTTTTTTTTTTTTTTTAATTTACATTATCTCTAAAACCTGAACAAAATATCAAACATTTCTTTTGTTAATTCATTGGATGTTATTGACAACAATAGAAGTTGTTCAGCTTTACAGACAGCAATTAAAGCAATGGTGCTTTTTGAAGCTTTGTACCTTCTTCACTTTTGACAATTTGTAAAGCTGTAACACAAATGTACACGTCTAAAACACTTGACACAAAACGACTAGTGTTCAAACGTCCATGTAGTCTGATCAATATGTACATTTAGTAGATTAACTTAGCCTAATTTGCTTCAAAAGTCTGCTATCTTAAATGCTGCAAATGCTAACATATTTACACTGGTGTACCGCAAGCAACACGTCACTTTTGCTTATTAATATTCATGACGTTAGCAATTGTTGCTAGGCTGGTCAACCTCTTGTTTGTCCCTAAATAGTAAATGCATGGAAATAGTGTACGAACGAGATGTTTACTGATCTAAACCTACCAATTCTCTCCGAAAATGATGTCCCTGGTACCAAATTCACCGGTAAAGATGTGAAAGAACATACAAATGTTCAGTTAAAGATATGGCTTGAGTGTCGAGGGCTGAAAAAGACGAACTGACCTGATCCAGAATTGACTTATCGACACCTTTTTCTTGTGTGCATTACCTTACACCACTGACAATGAAATTCTCCTGTTTCAACAAACTGTCCTTTACCACTATATGCCCTGTCTTTCTTATATTTTATATTCTCTGGTTGTATTACGTCTCTCTACGACCGTTCTTGGGGGTTATTTTATATTGCTATTTTTGTGTAGCGATCGCAAATGCAACTCGGTGACAGCCAACGAACACTTTTAATTTTTTCATTAATAAGAAATCTTAATTCTATGATGTATTTACGCTTCCCCCTTACTAAAAATATTCTTTCACAACAGAAAATGTAACAGTGGCAGTCAGAAACCCTTTTTTTTTTTTTTCAGGTCATTCATTGTCAGACAGAAGCAGCACGGCTAAACGCCACGCTAAAAAATAAGTAAAAATATCAAAATGGCTTACCTCTTTGTCCTCTGTTGGACCACGGCCCCCAAGAAAATGTTTACTGCATATGAAATGTGAATGGCTTCACCTCTCTGTCGTTAAACTGGTCTTTTGGACGTCCGCCCAAGTTGATCCATTCTTCACATTTTTCCCTTTTTGGTTTCGGGAAACGTATGAAGAAAACATCCTTCATATGTCGTAATGTCTAGAGTCCTTTCTACAAGTTCACTAGCAGCAGTGTTTGATCAGCATGTTCTTTTTTGAAAGATTACCGGAGAAAACAAGCAGAGATAACATGGATTGTATGCGAGGGCCTGTCTATAATGACTCACTTACGCGTTGCGATGCCAATGTCACGGTCTAAAAATAGCATTCGTGCGGTACGCTACTCTCATAGCTAATCGCTCACACGTAACTTCACAAACTGTTGCTCTAAACTTAATAATTATAAATGCATACACAAACATTTATTAGTTGAAGCAACTTGCAGCCTCATGTTGGCCAAACTAGAGCGCCGCTATCCTTTTTCCATGTCAGACGTCTGAGTGCCCCTGTATGGAAGCATTATGAACAATAGTCCAGCCAGACCCAAAGCTGCCACCAGAGTGCAGTGTATCCTACACCATTAAACAAACTTACAATACCTTTGGACTTTTTGAATAATTGTTTTGAATTTTTAAAGGGTTCATTCTAGGGCTGTCAAAATTATCGCGCTAACAGGCAGTAATTATTTTTTTAAATTAATCACGTTAAAATATTTGACGCAATTAACGCACATGCCCCCGCTCAAACAGTGACATGTCCACTTGTTACTTGTGTCTTTGGTGTTTTTTCGCCCTCTGCTGGCGCTTGGGTGCGACTGATTTTATGGGCATTGAGCATTGTGTAATTATTGACATAAAAAATGGCAAGCTACTAGTTTATTTTTTGATTGAAAATTTTACTCATTTTATTAAAACGAAAACATTAAGAGGGGCTTTAATAAAAAATATCTATAACTTGTACTAACATTTATCTTTTAAGAACTACAAGTCTTCCTATCCATGGATCGCTTTAACAGAATGTTAATGATGTTAATGCCATCTTGTTGATTTATTGTTATAATAAACAAATACCGTACTTATGTACCGTATGTTGAATGTATATATCCGTCTTGTGTCTTATCTTTCCATTCCAACAATAATTTACAGAAAAATATGGTATATTTTATAGATGGTTTGAAATGTGATTAATTAACATTAATTAAGTTTTAAGCTGTAATTAACTCTATTAAAAATTTTAATCGTTTGACAGCCCTAGTTAATTCCCATTAATGCGCAAATTCAGGTTACGTCGACAGTGTAGGAATGGAGCTCGTTCGTAACCCGGGGTCCAAGACTACCTGTGCACTTTATTTCCTCATTAAAAGAGGCGCAAAGAAAATCGCGAAAAGCTTTTCTTGACGTCTTTTCTTGAGTTTTTGCTCTTCCGCGAACCGATACGTCATACTGTGGCTTCGTGAAGCTTTCTGATGGCGAGCCAATCGGGAAAGAGGTTGAAAACATGAAAACTGTTTTAAAACTATGGAGGAATGCAAATTTCCTAATATTTACCTGAAATACACTTCATTTCCTCATTAAAAGAGGTAAAAGAGGACCAAAGAATGTCACTAAAAGCTTTTTTAAAAGGGGAAACAATGCTTTTACAAGAAGAGCCGTTCAAGAAGAACCATGCTTTTACAAGAAGAGCCGTCATCTAGTCGGCAGCTGTTTGTTTTTTTGGAGGTTCAAATATTGATATGCGCATTATATATGGAACAATCAATCAGGCATCCCAGGTTACTTTAGAGCTGGAGGAGATCGAGATGTTTTGTAAGCCCTCTTCTATTTAAACTCACTCTTAAAAAAGGAGCTAATGTGTCTTCACATACCCATCACCTGTTGACACATCCTGTTTTCAGCACCCTAATGACTGTGCTGTACTTAGTTTACCTCCCAGAATGCAGACGCCTCTAAATATATACGGTGGCAGAGCCTGGATCCTGAGGTCAAATACATAAACAAACATAGTTAGAATGAAAACAGGGTCAGAGGCTAGGCTTAGTTTGTACCATTGGTCGTAGCAACCAAACAGCGCATTTATCTGACACCTCCACCATAGAGTAAAACAGTGTTTCTCAATAAAGCTGCTGCATTACGGTCATGAAGGACGTCGACCAAAGCTAGCGTAACCCTTTTACACTCCGAGCATTTTTTTGTAAAATTAGGGATTGATTTTTCTGTTTTTTTGAACAACAACAACAACAAAAACAGTTCAAAAATGCATGTTGCACATCTTTTTATTCCTGGGTCATCAAAGGATTATGTCACGAACCTTTGTCCAGAATTTTTGAAAGTGTTATAACCAGCTAAGGTTGAAGAATTTCAAATGCCAAATATGGAAAATCGAACACATTGCTTAGTTAATGATAAACTATAAATATCAGTAAGGTTTTGACAACTGATCATGAAAATTGTAACATTTCGCTTGAATTTGAAGTATTGCACATCGAGGTTGAGCAAATGATCAAAATGGCTCTTTTTGACAATATTTTAACAATAATACTAATAATATTCTACACCTCTTCTACTCCTGCCTTGTCATTGTGGTGCCATTTTGTCAATGTAATCGTGAGAAAAATGGATATTTCCAGCAGATGCGATATGTAACATCGCGGATGCAAGATGGCGGCCACTGACGAAACTCATTTCGTTACCATGTGAAGTGCTGCCATCTGGTGTTGAATGAAAGAGCTATTATTCTTCTATATGCCGGCCAAAATGATGTCTTTATAACGAGTACAACAGAAGTTATGGCCCACAGAAATCAAGGGGACGCCGGCATCCCCAATTGTACAGCGTGGAGTGTAAAGGGTTAAAATAGCAGAATGCTATAATGACTCAGTCGTTATTTTTCATCAACAGTTTGAGCTCCCTAATATATTATTTACAGTAAAATATCTAATGGATTAATGTCTAAAAACATGCCACGTTATGGTAATGATCACCTATGGTGGGGAAGTATGCATATTGATGTTACAAGTTACCAGAGGTGGGTAAAAATGCGTTTTTGAGAAAAATGTACTTCTAAGAGTAGTTTTACCATGCATTACTTTTTAATTGAGTAGATTTGTGAAGAAGAAACGTTACTCTTACTCCGCTACTTTGGGCTACACTAGAGTTTTTACATTTTTCTTCTTTATTCTACATATTGACTTTATTTTTGTCAGAGGTGCCAACAGTGGCGGTCTCAGTTTCACCAATGAGACGTCATAACAATAACCACATGACTCCATTAGACCAATCGGAGGTAACAATGCTTTTTCTCCACTGGAGGGCGCTCATGATATTTGGACAGGTGATGTTTCATAGCGTTGTTCCAGTCTGAATCGATGATTTTTTTTCGCCTAATATGGACATGAACTCATTTGCTCCCAGAAACGCATAAATACGTTCTATTTTTAAATGCTTCATTGTCCCAAAAACGTATTTATACATCTTTTGCGTTTTTTTTTTTTTTTTTTTTTTTACAAGAAGAATCTATAGCTTGCGGTCTATCAGAGAAACAAAAAACAAACCCATTTTTTAGCAATAAAACTGGCCCCTGGAGGGCAGTAGCGCATTTTGTAAAGACCCAAAACCCGATTCAACAGCAATGAAAAGCCGGGCAGCACGCTCAGAGCGCTGCCGGAAGTATGTCAGGCGACGGACGACCGAACAAAACAACCGAGAGGACGCCTGGAATCCCAGGCGTTGGACGACGGAACAAAACGACAGACCACCGTGCAGCGGGCTCGCCAAGCAGACCCCGCAGCGATTAAAAAATAATCCATCTTTGTGAGACAGACAACGATGAGGGAAAAGTTTACACGGCAGACATGGCAACAACGGCGTCATCTCCGCGACAACAGGCGTCATCTCTCAGTAGTCATGTGTAAACAAATTGTTGCTTTGCTATCAAAAGGCCTATGGAATGGAAAAAGATATGAACTTTTTTTTGTCTGCTGAAAGAAGAGAGTCTGATTTTTCTTTTGGTGGGTTCCATGTTTATATAGCAATAGAACAGAATTTTCTGTGGGCCTTGCAAAATCAGTCAAAATCCAGAAAAACGGCCGGGAGCGAAGGGCCTTGCTCTGGTGAAAATGGCTGGGAGTGAATGAGTTAATAGGTTATAGTACAATATAATAATAACAGTTCTTCTAGATGAATTTGTACTGACAAAAAATATATACCATTATTTAAAAAAAAAAAAAATTAGACATTGTAAACAGTTACTCACAATATTACTCATTACTTGAGTATTCTCTTCAACGAATACTTTTTTACTTGTACTTGAGTAAATTTTTGGTTGACTATTTTTACTTTTACTTGAGTAATATTATTTATAAGTAGCACTAGTCTTACTTGAGTAAAATATTTTGGCTACGATAACCACCTCTGCAATTAACAATATCAGAAAAGTCTTAAGCTTGTAGCCATCTTTTGTCTTGCCTTCTTTGTGGTGCATGATGGGTCAAAATAACTATTGGAAAGGAGAAAAAAACTGAGGGCATGAAAGCTGCATGCTTGGACACTAGATTTTCCTTCAATATAATTTTATACAAAGCAAGAAACCATTATTATTTTATCGTAATCTGCTAAATTATAGCATGTTAAACAAATTTATCTTTATGAAGCATATGAAGCTCTAAAGTTAGTTAAAAAAAACATACAAAATACTATTTTTGTAACTGGCACACATAATAGACATAAAACATCTTCAAAGACGTGGTTATGGTTAGCTTTACAAAGTTAGCCTAGTTCAAGTTAGCTTCTTTTATTTTAGTTTAGGTTAGGTTCATGAAGCTAACATTATTAAAAATAGGAATAAATGAGGATCCGAACACAACAAAAGAGCACTTGCACAGCAAAAGTCTGCTAGCTTAAATGGTATAAAATGCTAAGTTTTTTTTTTTAACAAAGCTCTTTACAAATCATTCAAATTCATACTGTATTCCCACCAAAAACTGCAAAAGATATACTTCTGAACTAAATAACGAATGCACAAACATATTAGCTCAAACAAAAACTTACCTTATGTTGGTTTGAATAGGGAGCTGTTGGATTCAGCCATGTTAGATAAATGTCATAATCACTGCTGTCACTAGAGGGCAGTATATCCACCAAAATCAATAAAACTAAACCAAACACTTTGAAAACAAACCATTACAACGCCACTCTAATTAAACGAATCCTCAAAGCAGCAAAATTTGATTTGAAGCTTTTTTCCAATTGAATTACTAAAGTGAATCAATTGTTGCAGCACTAACAACTTTACAGTACAGCTTTACTGTAAATAGAATATTTGGCGCTCAAACTGCTAATGAGAAAAAATGACTGAGTCACCATGTTTTTCTGACATTTTAAGCTAGCTTTGGTAAATGCCCTTTATTACCATAATGTGTTTGAGAGCTATGAGAATCAGAAATGATGAGCACGAGTGCAGCACGCTGGAGCTCCAAGATTGTTTATTTCTGAATTTTACCGTGTTATTTTGCCCTAACAGACCGTTTAGTTTAGTCCAACAATTGAACGATTTATAATAGGTTGAATGTTACAAGGTTAGACTGCTGTTGTCTCAGCATGCCACAACAACTCAACCCATTTGTCAAAGTAGCACCTCATTTTTTGTGTCTCCTGTCACCTGTCTCCAAGGGTCATCTCATATCAAGTAGAGGACTGGACATGGTGTCCTCTCCTCAGAAGAACATGTTTTATCACTGTATTGTATCGTACGGATGTTTCATGAATCTTTTCGAATGTACTCATGGGTCCTAGAACCCTTTTTCCTGATTTCGTGAGTTAAATACATATTTATTTCATGTTTTTCTTTTGTAGACTCCGGGCGCGAGCTAGTTATCACAGATCCAGTAGTCAGGAGTCGAGAGCTCTTCATCTCCGACTATGTGGACACTTACCATGCTGCTGCTCTCAGGTAAACTAGCTCACATACTCAGTGTTATCTATCGTAAAGTTGGCCACCATCAGATGCAAATTTATATAAAAAAGATTGACATCATTTTTATTCGTGTTATCTCCTGACAAATTTGCAATTCCTAACAACTATAACTCTTTGCGACAACGCGTCGCTCAGGCGGGTTGTAATATTACAGTATCACATGCTTTTATTTTGTTTTGTGTGCACAATTTCACTTGATTCACTTTTGTTTTTCATAATTAAACACACTTGAGAGAGCTGATGTCTAATAATGTTTATCTACTCTTCCACAGGGGGAAATGCAACATTTCACATTTCTCCGACATTTTTGCTGCCAGGGAGTTCAAAGCCCGCATTGACTCCTTTTTCTATATCCTGGGATACAACCCAGAGACCAGGTAAGGAGCACTTTTATGACCACCTTTGAAATGGCACCTGCTGTACTGTATATGCATTAGACATAGCTGATGATGTAGGATTCACTCTAGGACTGCAGCTATCGAATGTTTTAGTAATGGAGTATTCTGCTGAATATTCCATCGATTAACCCTCCTGTTGTCCTCATTTTCTGTATACACCCCGTGTCCTCCGGGTCAAAATGACCCGTCTTCACTGAACCCCCAATATAAGCAGCTTAATTGAATTTTAAACACCAAATTTTATTTTTCTTGAAGAAACAACTTGTCATCACCACAAAATATGTGAATACCTGAGTTTTCTCTCTTCACTTGTATCTCAATATCTTAAGAAAAGAAAAAGAAAATAGGCAACAATGAGTTTTGAATAATTTTTTATTCAACCCAATGACTGTTTTTTTCTTTTTTTTTTTTCCTATCCAGTGAACAATTTTAGACAATATACAATACAAAAATATGAAAACTAACATTAACCCATTCAACTAATTAACATTTCAAAATACGAAAAATAACATTAACCCATTGAACTAATTAACACACATCGGGCAGTATGCAAGTGCACAGCCTTTGCAGAAATATTTTTTACACCTGCAGCACACAGTATGTGTTTTACAGTCCTTCTTTTGAGGGCAGAACTGACATCTCTTCCTCTTACTTGCCTTAGCTGAGGAAGTGGCTGTGGTAGTTGGAGCCTCAGGTTGATCAGGAGCTCCTGCACTCTGAACAGCTTTCACAACTGCTGCTGAGGCTTCTGTGCGGGGAACATGCTTCCTTCTTTCAATGAGTGGAGTTACAAGGCCCTTTCCTAGCTGCTCCAGGAACACCCTCCTCTTGTTGTGCTTACCAGACATCCAGGTTGGGTTGATCTCTCTCCAAATTACAAAGGTATTGTAGGAGGAAACATCAATGATGTTGTGGAAGATGACGAGGGGCCAGCGGGCAGTCATCCTTCTACAGCTGTACGTTCCAATCACCATATCTAGGTTGTCCACACCTCCTTTGTTGCGGTTGTAGTCTAGAATGATGACTGGCTTCCTGTCCTCACGATCGCTCATGTCACCATCTGTGTGCAGTGTGCTCAGAAGAACCACATTCTTGTTTTTCTTTGGGAGGTAAGAAACAAGAGTGGTTGTGGGCATGAAGGCAAACTTTGATGAGAAGACCTCTCTCTCTTTTGACGCAAGCAGTGCAGGTGGGAGCTCAGGCTTGTTTTTTCGAACTGTACCAACCATGGTGATCTTCCTATTTAGGAGCTGCTGTCCGAGTTCATAAGAGGTGAAGAAATTGTCACATGTCACATTGTGACCCCTCAGTCCCTCTGTCACATCAAGCACAACTCGCATCCCCTGGTTCTTCTCTGGGCATCCACCGGTCAACTTCCCGGTATAGACTTGCATTTTCCAAGCATAGCTTGATTTGGCATCGCAAGCCACCCATGACTTGATCCCATATTATTTTGCCATTTTTTGAAAGGAAAGTCTTTCAGCTTCAGGGTTTTTTTCTTCTTCTGAAGATGAATTATCATGCTCTGGGTTGTATTCTTCCCCAGCTTCTTCTGATACATCCTCCACTTCCTCTTCTGTATCACAGTTGTCTTGCTGGACATCTGAAAATATCAGCTCTAGAGCATCCTCAACATTATAATGCACACTCATGGCTTCAGCACAGAGAGAATGTGGGGTCCTGCCATCTGCAGCACCTTTATATCCTTTGGAAATCCACAGAAAAAAAGATTTGCAGTCTGCGAGAATGGCACCTATCTTGTGTTGTTTACGTGTGATATTGTCTTGTTCACATTTACAACTAATTGATCTGAGACTGATCAAAGGCACAGAAGTCTGCGAAAACACCACCTGATATGTCTTGTTTACTTCTGCTATTGATTGATCTGAGACACAACAAAAAGTTGTAACATTCTGTGGTGTGTAAATGACTCTGTGACCTTGATTTCAACTCTATTTGCCTCACGGGTCATTTTGACCCGAAGACCATCTTTGCAAATTCTTTTGTACAGCTTAGTTGGAAATGTGAACAAAAGCAACATTTAGCTTTTTCTGCTGTTGGGGCCAATCTAGGAAAAGTCATAAAATTTCAAGTTAAAAAAAAATTGTTTAAGGGATTTTTTGTTTGTTTTTAACACAGCAGCGGGTCATTTTGACCCGAGGACAACAGGAGGGTTAATTGAGTAAACTGATAAAACATTTTTTTCTAGGTAGAGAGCAATTAGGAATATACATTTCACCTAATATTGACCAATTTTAGACAATCTGAGATGCAGTTGTTGGCTGCTTCAACAATGTACAGCGTACCTCGACAATCTTTTCAATATCCGACATAAAATTTGACTCGCCATTTGTTTCTACATCGGACAACATGCTCAAAATACGGCAATTTATGACAGCGCCGCAGTTTCTTTGTTTTGCCACAAGACGGACACAGATTTTCTTGTGAGAGAAATCAACATGGGTTCCAACAATGTTAGTGCAGGTAGTAAAAAAAGGTGGAATATGAGGCTTACCATTGAAATGAGGATGGAAATTATAGAAGAATATGAGCGTGGGGTGCGCATCCGTGAACTGGCTCAACCATACGGCCATAGACTGTCTATGATCTTGGCTGTCCTCCTCTGTTCGCCAGTCTTTATAAGTTATGGTGCATGTGACAGGATAAAAAAAGTCCTAAATAGCATTATTATGTGAATTAAAATCATATTTTGAGACGATTCGACTATATACAACAATTTGGCAAAGCGCAGATGAAGAGAAATTAGTCTTTTAATCTGCCAATTTGCCCCGCCTATTATTACAACGCTGTAGCGTCCCCAGATGGATGATGACATCGACAGGGTTACAATTTCAGCTCATTTAGAATTCAGCCCATTGAGGGGGAAGATTCAGAACGAGGAAAATTGCGACAGCGAGCAGCAAAATGTCATCATTGTTTTTATCTCTATTCCAATATTTTTACAAGATATTCTTTTGATCTAAGTATTTTTCCCCAATTGCTAAATAAATGGTATGGTCATGACAAATAAGTCTTGTGCTAAACGGAATATGAAATATTAAAAATGCATTCATTCAGTACGACAGGGCAAAATTACTGCATAATGGTCAAAACTGTCAACTTCTTGCACCTCTCGAACGGTATTTTATGCCACCGGACTTTGTCCGGCTTTTGTCATTTCCCTGCCCCAGTTTCGGAGAGCGTAAACAAACCAGGATGGAGGCGTGACAGCTAGCCGACATGCAACCCGAACCGAGCGGCGCTTCGAAGTCTTATGCTCGCCTTCTGAAGCAAAAAATCTCTCAAAACTATCCCAGATCATGTCACACGGCGGCGGGGTTGTCGATTGTCTTCACCGATCGGCAACCCCACCGGCGGCGAGCAAGTTACAGCTCGTCGTTCCCCTGCTGCGCGCAGAAGAGCTTGTTTGCCGGGGAAGAAGGTAGAGGGGGCTGGAAGTCTGGCCGATATAGAGAACCACACAAGCATAAGCCGAGTATAGCGCTCTCACGGAGGACACGCGAAGAGGACCAAGGGGGGTGTGCGACAAGCTGCCGGTCGTCGGTCAGATGGCCTTCTCTGTAAACAAGGAGCATTGTCAGCCACAAAATGCAAGCCACCTCCATATTAAAACATGTGGCATGATCCCAGTATTTGACATAATCCAAAACACGATGTTTACTCACTTCCTTGTAAGTCCAATGGTCCCACAGTTGTCGGACTTGTTCTGGCAAATCTCTGCGGTGAACGGGAACTTTTTGATACCCAAAAAGGCTCACACGCCTCTCCCTGGTGCAGCAACAAAACCCTGCAGCAAATTTGGCTGGTGTGATGCGAAAAATAAAGAATTAATTGACGAAACCAGCTGTCCGTCTGCATGCTATAAAGCAATGCTGTATTGTGAGATGCTGACCCCGTTGACATCACATTCGCATTCCTCCTCAATCCAGGAAGTCACTCATTTTCATGGCGCGGGTTTCAAAAAATTGAATATATAAATCGATCACTTCCACACACATCCAAGCGGTCCATTTATTCAGGACCATAAAATACTGCTTAAAATATGAAATAAACATGCTTTTTGCACTTTAAAATTGCTCTTTACCTTAAAATATGTTTTGTCCGATTACTCGATTAATCGATGGAATTTTCAGTAGAATACTCGATTACTAAAATATTTGATAGCTGCAGCCTTTCAACTAAACATACTGTATGATCCGATGCACCTCGATGTTGTAACTCTTAGCATTATTATAGCATTAGCATCAACTCTAACTTGGCCATAATCCTCAAACTCTCAGAAAACTACTTTTTTTTTTTTTTTTTTTTTTTTTTTTTTTTGGTTACATACAGTGCGTTTCGTCTAGGTGGGTGTAAATAACCGAAAATAATGTTTTCTGTTTTCCTGCTGTGTGTAGTAGGCTTGTCATCATAAAGTTTGGTTGGCATTTTTCTTGTAGATGGTAGAATACTCATTGCGTTAGCTTAGCATTCAGGTTAGTTTCTTTCCAAAACCGCAGAATTTTGTTAAAAGTAGCCCAAATTTAATCAAGTTGCCCAATGCATTTTTATCTCGCACAGTGTGTCCAATTATAAATTAAAAAGGTCAAGTGATAAAATTAACAATCTGTAGTCTTTGAGTTAGGGAAGATTTCTTTTGCTAATTCTGAGAAGTGATCAGCAATAGTTGCAGGCAAATTGTGTTCGGCAACAAATTGGCAGATTAAAACAGACACGGGCGAGAGAAGAGCGGAAAGGAGGGAAAAGTGTTGTGACGCTGTTTCAAACGTGATGCTAGGTTAGGTGGCTCCAGTATTTCCTGACTCTAGCCGACAGCCTACAATCTACGCCCACTTGATGCTACGTTAGATAGCACATGCATATAGAACTGGATGCGAAATGACAGACTCGGCCACGTTAGTAAACAGCCGCCATTTTAAAGCAGTAGACTTTCAGAAAGGCTCTGTTGTAGTGAACCTTCCTAGCTAACCTAAGTAACATTTTATCTAAAATACTCCTAAATTGGCAAAATCTTGACTTGAATCTAACTTTAAATGATGAAACAGTTTTAAAACTTTCCACATGTCGAAAGTAGACAAAAGGGAATTAATGCAAAAACGGGAGCAATTTTAACAACTTTAACGGTTGATTAAATGACTTCCAAACATAGCAAAGGTTACTATGTTTTTTTTTGTTGAAAAAATGAAAAACATGAAAAGTAACAGCAGTTACTTTGCTAAGTAACTAATTACTCTTACATTCAAGTAACAGAGTTACTAACTCAATTACTTTTTGGGAGAAGTAATTTGTAACTGTAATTAATGACTTTTTAAAAGTAAAATTAACAACACTGGTCATAAAGATGAAGTCTGCAGAATGAAAAATGAAGAAAGCGGAGATTTTATTCTGCCAATTTGTTGCCAAACACAATTTGCCCGCAACTATTGCTGATCACTGCTCAGAATTAGCAAAAGAAATCTTCCCTGACTCAAAAGATTGCCTCGGTAAATTAATTTTATCAATTGACCTTTTTAACTTATAATTGAACTCACTAACGAACTACCTTCAAGTCAAACAGAATTGCGAGCTGAAGTGCAGCCATCAAAAGACATGATAGAAATCGCCAAAAGTGCTACATACAATTATAACAAACGTCACTGTTAAATTTTAGAAATCATGATATAGCTGAAGATATTGATTGTTCTTTGCACCAGGTTATATGTGACAATATTACCAATAAATTCATATTGCTTTAAAAATTGAGTTTTATTTTTGTTTCATATCGCACGCTATATACAACGTTGTAAGATTAGTCACCAATTTGTAAGGACATACGTCACTTTGTAAGATTGCCAACGGCCTCGGATTGACAGGTATGAGAATACTCGATTACTAAATTATTCGATAGCTGCAGCTTTATTGGGAACTTGCTTGTGCAGGCGTTGACTGTAGGTAAGGGCGCCATCTGCTGGACTTTAAAGAGGGATGCCCCTCTTAGGAAGAGAGTTATTCTTAATTATTACAGTGCGGCATCATCAACTTGTTAGTGCTTATTGCACTGTTCTTAGCATGGTAGGCTTCGCAGTTGCCGATCCCTGTTTCTTCCTGTCCTCATGTTTGGTATTCCGAGCGCGCGTCTGCAGCCTCGCAATTGCACCCGTGTTTATGATGGCGCAGACGCACGGGGAGGGGGTCGTGGCTCGTGGGTGGAGAGGGGCAACCATTTGAGTCTCGTGCGTGTGTCTGCGCCTGTGGTTGGCCGGTCGCCGCCGCGAGGTCGCGGCACATGCTCAGTGACGTCCCCCGTAAGCTGGCGGCGCTCGCAGACTGCTGAGGTCACGGCACGAAGTCTGTGCACGCCTCTCCATTTTCAGCACCCACGCACAATTGCGCGCGTCGTACAGACGAAGCGTCGGCCGCCAAAGAGAGGCTCCATGTCGGACATGGACGACCTGTTCAGCCCGCGGAGGTAGGTGTTCGCGCGCTCGATTGCCTTTCCTCCGCTGTCATTGTGCGCTCGGGCTGAAATATAGCGGCGGATTGCTAGCGTGGCTCCATTTTGCAGCTCCTGTTTACAATCGGGATGACATGGCGGGCGTTCGGCAGCCGGCTCGCACACAAAGCTCGGAGCTGCCTGCCCAGGCTCTTCTCTTGTTTTTACTCTGCTGTAATTATGTCAGTGTGCCACATGCTCGTGCCGCTATTGGTTGAAATTGATAAAGAGGCGGGGCTAAGGCTGATTGCGAGCACGCACAAAGTGCAATCGTGTTCAAGACTTAATGACAGATTTTGCCATTGGACTATCAATTGATCATTACTTGGCGTTTATAAAGAGTTGAGACATTTACCCACCCTAGGCGGCAAGTACATTTTAAACAATTAAAACAAAATGATAATGCCTAAATCGTAACAATCATGAGCAGAATGTGTATATCCAGAGGTGGGTAGTCACGTGCAGTGTTTAAAGTGGGATTTGACAGGTGGGAGAGCCCGAAAAATTCGGGGTTGCGGCACAGTAGGGAAAATGGCGTACATCATGGCAAAAAAGTGTATTGTCTTTATGCTGTCAAGAGAGATGCAGGCTGGTGTTCTGTCAGAGTAGCATACCCTGATGCTAAGATGCGCTTTTCTACGTATTAAATGTTGCTTTAAGCGTTTTATAATACAGTACTTATAATATTTATTCAAATATAGATGTAGTTTTGGACTAACGCTGGGCCGCATCTGATAAAGTTTTGTGGCCACCTCCTTTTTCCGTCTGCATGTTAACGGAAAAATGATGTCCTACACTTATGTCATGTTATGTATTTTTTATGCTTAATACATGCCATAAATTAAATGCTTTAGGGCTGCAGTTATAGAATAATTTAGTAATGGAGTATTTGACTGAAAATTCTATCGCTTGATCAAGTAATCGGTTAAAAAAAAAAATAATATTTTTTTTTTAGGTGAAGAGCAATTACAGTGGTATGAAAAAGTATCTGAACTTTTTGGAATTTCTCACATTTCTGCATAAAATTACCATCAGATGTGATCTGGTCTTTTTCAAAATCACACAGATGAAACAGTGTTGTGATCTGATTTTTGTCAAAATTAAACAGATGAAAATATATTGTCTGCTTTAACTAAAACCACCCAAACATTTATAGGTTTTCATATTTTAATGAGGATAGTATGCAAACAATGACAGAAGTGGGGAAAATAAGTAAGTGAACCCTCTGCCTAAGGAGACTTAAAGAGGAACTGAAACTAATTTTTACCAAACATTTTAAGTCAGGTGTGTGCCCAATCACTAATGAGTGGTTTAAAGCTGCCCTTCCCACTATAAAACAAACACCTGGTAAGAAATGTGTTGATGAGAAGCATTGTCTGATGTGCATCATGGCTCGGTCAAAATGGCTGTCTGAAGACCTGCGATCAAGGATTTTGGATTTGTATAAAGCTGGGAAAGGATACAAAACCATCTCTAAAAGTCTGGTTGTTCATCAAACAACAGTCAGAGAAGTCGTCTACAGATGGAGAGAGTTTGGCACTGTCGCTTCTCTCTAAAGGAGTGGCCGTCCACCTTAGATGACGCCAAGAGTTCAGCGCAGAATACTCAGAGAGGTAATAAAGAACCCTAGAGTGTCTGCTAAAGACTTACAGAAATCACTGGCATAGTCCAATATCTCTGTGCACACATCAACTATATGTAAAACTATGGCCAAGAATGATGTTCATGGTACGACATCACAGAGGAAGCCACTGATGTCTAAAAAAAAAAAAAAACATTGTTGCTCGTTTAATGTTCGCAAAAAGGCACATGGATACCCCACTGAAGTTTTGCCAAAATATTTTGTGGATTGATTAAACCAAAGTTGAATTGTTTGGGAGTAACACACAACGTCATGTGTGGAGGAAAAATGGAACAACTTACCAACATCAACGCCTCATCCCCACTGTGAAGCATGGTGGAGAGAACATCATGATTTGGGGCTGTTTTCCTGCCTCAGGGCCTGGAGAACGTGCAATCATTAATGTAAGAATGAAGTCAAAAGTTTATTGGAATGTTTTGCAGGGAAGCCCGAGGCCGTCTTGTCAGACAGTTGAAGCTAAAAAGAGGATAAATGCTGCAACAAGACAATGATCCAAAACACAGCAGTAAATCAACTTCAGAATAGTTTTAGAAGAACAAAATACATGTTCTGGAGTGGCCAAGTCAAAGTCCAGACTTGAACCCCATTGAGATGCTGTGGCATGACCTAAAGACAGTGATTCATGCCAGACATCGCAGGAATCTGACTGAACTACAGCAGTTTTGTAGAGAAGAATGGGCCAAGATTAGGAAGCGTCTGGTTGAAGTTATTGATGCTAAAGGGGGAGGCACAAATTATAAAATGTGATGGTTCTCTTATTTTTCCCCCTTCTGTCATTGTTTGCATGCTATCCTCATTAAAATATGACAACCTGTAAATATTAGGGTGGATTTAGTTAAAGCAGACAGTTTTTTCATCTGTGTGGTTTTGACAAAGATCAGATCACATTTGATGGTGATTTTATGCAGAAATGTGAGAAATTCCAAAAGGTTCAGACACTTTTTCATACCACTTTATAAATATACAAACAAGACAATTCACCTACTATTGAACCATTTTGAGACAACTGCATCTCAGATGTGACTAGAAGAAAAAAAAACAAAAATTCACGGCTTTCACTCAAAAAAAAACTTTTAAATCTTATTTTTAAAAAATCTTATTTCATACCTAAAAATGTCAAATGCTTGATAACACACATTACTTAAAGGTTAGGTGTTTTTCCCAAGTGTTTCAATTGAATTTCCATTTGTGGCAAGCTACTTTCAGTTCTAGTTAAGTTTAAGTCTAAATTGTAAGTCCTGATAGGATTTTGAGTTTTTGCAGTGTTAATAAAATAAATGTATGATACCTATTGTACTGGAGCACATTAGGCACCAGTGCTACTTGGTGTTTTATCCATCAATGATAGCCGAGCTAAAATTGACATTTAGCTTTATTATGTTTTTATTTTACACCCTCATCACTCTACAGCGCTGTGTTTTTGCAGATTATATAAAGCCTGTATGTAAGACACGTTAGCCACGCATTGACAGTAGTCATAATTCATAGAAGCCTAGCCCTCTGCATGGGTAACGTTATCTTATTTATTAGCGCTGAGCAGTCTAATGCTTGAAGATGGCGGCTGCTTACTAACGCCGGTGAGTCTGTCATTTCGCATCTAGTTCCATATACATGTGATCTATATGAGACGCATCAGACTACCGAAGCATCATGCGGGCGTAGTTTGTAGCAACGTTGGCATAGTTTGTAGATGTGTAGGGTGCCTCTATGCACGTGACGTCAGCAGGTTGTCCCGCATTAAAAGTAGTCAAGCAAATTGTGATCCTTAGAGCTTGCAAAATAAATGATTCCTCGAGGGGAATAAAATTACTAGGATCAATTTTTAAACTTGATTTACTCGAGTATTCGTTTCAGCTCTAAAATGGTTCTTTTGGCAAAAAACGAAATCACGGCAATACTGTGTGAACTCCATTTACGCCATTTTGACTCTACGACGCTGGAGTCTTGTCCGCCATTTTGTCTTCAGTCTTTTTTGTTGCATAAACAATACCTTAGTGTACCTCACCGTATCTTATTTTTTAGTTTATTAATATGACGTGTTCTGTCCTCACTAAATGTGAAGTTGTTCAGCTTTACAGACATCAAACAAAGCAATTGTGCTTTTTGAAGCGTTTGACTTCCTTTACTTCTGACAATTTGTAAAGTTGTAACACTCATATATATGTCAAAAACGACATGCATTTCACACACTTGACAAGATTAAGTGTTCAAACGTTGTATGTAAATTTAGTAGATTAAATTAGCCTCATTTTTCTAGCAAAAATCCACTATCCTAAATGCTACAAATGCTAACGTATTTACAATTCTCATAGCAACTCGCTCCCATATAACTCCACAAACTGTAGCTGTAAACTTAATTACAAATGCATACACAAACATATATTAGCTAAAACAACTTACAGCCTTATCTGGGCCAAACCAGAGTGCAGCTATTCTTTATTCATGTCAGACGAGAGTCTGCTCCTCAGTCATTAGGCGACAGTCCAGCCAGACCCAACGTTGTCACCAGAGGGCAGTGTATCCTCCATCATTATACAAAATACAATACTTTTTGACTTTGTGAATAGTTATTTTAGGGTACTTAAAGGGTTAATTCCGATTTACGCGGAAATTGGGTTTATGTCGCCAGCGTAGGAACGAAACTCGTTCGTAACCCGAGAACTACCTGTACATACAATCAAGCTTCTCGAACACACACGTTTATATACCAATTGAAATGATTGATTAGAAATAAATTCAAATACAGGGAGTCCCCGAGTTACGATGTACTTGACTTTACGACGCCGTAGTCTCGCCCGCCATTTTGTCTTTTTTTTTTTTTTTAGTACAGTACTTGATTGTACCTCACAGTATCTTTTTACTTTATGAACATGACTTGTTCTGTCCTCACTAAACGTGAAGTTGTTCAGCTTTACAGGCATTAAACAACTGTAGTTTTTGAAGCATTTTACTTCCTTCACTTTTGACAGTTTGTAAAGCTGTAACACACATACTTATGTTCAAAATGACACATATTTTAACAATAAAACACTTGACACAAAACAATTGGTGTTCAAACGTCCATCTAGTCTGTTCAGTATGTAAATTTAATAGATTCAATTAGCCTAATTTGCCTGACAAAAGTCTGCTTTCTTAAATGCTACGAATGCTAACGTATTTACAATTCTCATAGCAAATCGCTCACACGTAACTCCACAAACTGTAGCTGTAAACTTAATTAGAAAAAAGTACACGTACATGTATTATCTGAGACAACTTACAGCCTTATGTGGGCCAAACCAGAGCGTAGCTGTCCTTTATTCATGTCAGACGGGAGTCTGCTCCTCAGTCATAAGGCGCCAGTCTAGCCAGACTCAACGCTGCCCCCAGAGGGCAGTGTATCCTCCATCATTAAATAAAATGCAATACTTTGAGACTTTTTGGTTAGTTATTTTGAAATTTTTAAGGGTTAATTCCGACTTGCAGAAATTCTTGTTACGCCACCAGCGTAGGAACGGAACTCGTTCGTAACCTGGGGACTACCTTTATAACGTTGGAAAAAAATATTGACAATAAACTAGTTCAGTCCAATGGCGTACCGCACGCAACACGTCACTTTTGCTCATTAATATTCATGACGTTAGCAATTTTTGCTAGGCGGGTCAAGCTCGCATTTGTCCCAATGCTAAATGCATGTAAATAGTGTACAAACAAGAGCTAAACCTACCAATTCTGTCCGAAAATGATGTCCCTGGTGCCAAATTCACTGGTAAAGATGTGGAAGAATGTACAAATGTTCCGTTAAAGAGATGGCTTGAGTGTCGAGGGCTGAAAAAGAGCCGACCTGATCCAGAGGTAGCTTTTTTATCAACACCTTTTTCCTGTGTGCATTGCCTTACGCCACTGACAATGACATTCTCCTGTTTCAACAATCTATACTTTACCACCATATGCCCTGTCTTTCTTATACTGTAAATTATATCCTCTGGTTGTCTTACGTATCTGACCGTTCGTGGGGGTAATTTACACCATTACTATTTTTGTGTAGCGATCGCAAATGTTACTCAGTTACAGCCAACAAACACTTTTAATTTTTTCTTTAATAACAAATCTTAATTCTATAATTTATTTACACTTACTCCTTACTCTTTTTTTTTTTTTTTTTTTTTTTTTTTTAACAACAGAAAAGGTCATAGCAGTGGCAGTCAGATACCATTTTAAATTTTTTCAGGTCATTCATTGTCAGACCGAAGCAGCACGGCAAAACACAACTCTAAAAAATATCTAAATGGCTTACCTCTCCGTCCTCTGTAGGACCATGGCCCCTAACAAAATGTTTACTGCATATGAAGGTGAATGGCTTCACCTTGCTGGCGTTAAACTGGTCTTTTGGACGGCCGCAAAAGTTGATCCACTGTTTACATTTTTCCCTCTTTTTTTGGCTTCGGGAAACATGTGAAGAAAACATCCTTCATATGTCGTAATGTCTAGAGTTGTTTCTATAAGTTCCATTGCAGCAGTGTTTACTCAACATGTTCTTTTTTAAAAGATTACTGGCAGAAAACAAGCAGTAATAACATGAGTTGTATGCGAGGGCGTGTCTACGTTGACCCACTTCCGAGTTTGAATGGCAACGTCATGGTCCAAAAATAGCATTCGTGCGGTACGCTTGCCTAGCACGGCCAGACTATTCTCCCTGATTTCTTTAAACACTGAGAGTATAGTCTGGGACCCAGCCCATTAACGGCTTCTCGAGCAAGTACAAAATCAATCGACAAATCAGATTCGTTTATTTGCGTGATGTGTTCTTAACAAGCAACGTCACTCTTCCACGTCGGAAGTCGTCTCCACAACAACACAGACGGCGAACAGGAGGAGAGGAGTGGAGAACAGGAGAGCCGAGAATATGTTCCAATCCACGGTACAATCAGTTTTAAATTATCAAAAACACATCGACACAAGTCATTGACAACAGTCTGTCTCGCGCTAGCCATGTTGAATAAACTCCGCTCTCCTCGTATGTTTACTTCCGCGCGCAAGTCCCTCGTCCCGCCCGTCGCTGATTGGTCCACTCCGCTGTCTGTTTGCTGTGGCTTGCTCTGCCCTGGAAATGTTATCAGCTTAATGGTGGCCAGACTCAATCGCTGGAACAGCGGTGAGTCTGGAGTACCAGGCTAGCGATACGCTTTTCTTTCAGGCATGCCACTCAGTTTCGTACTGGAAGGGGGTGTCCTTTCTTACGCCGTTTGCGCACTGCTCTCACTCTTCTCACTCGTCGACTCATCCGAAGAAACAACGACAAATTTGGCCTATCCTCTTCCTCTAGTTGGTAAAATAATGCATTAGCTTGCGCCAAATTTAGTCTTTGATTCATCCGGCATGTTTCATAAAGTCGTTTGCTCAATACAACCGGCCGTCGCTCACTACGTCGCCTCCATCTCGTTAGATGGCGCCTACAGTATATTAAAAGTTTTCGGATGGCGTCCTTTCCTTGTGACCTCACAATGGCTCCTGGAATATGTAGTTTTTTGTTGTGCTTTCCGTTTTAATTTTAATGAACTCATTCGCTCCCGACCGTTTTACTGGATTTTGACTGATTTTGCAAGGCCCACAGAAAATTCTGTTCTATCGCTATATCAACATGGAACCCAACAAAAGAAAGATTACTCTCTTCTTTCAGCAGATAAAAAAAAAAGTTACTTCATATCTTTTTCCATTCTTTAGAAATCAGCATTGGAAAATAGCTAGCTGGAGCAATTCTCCAATTTCTAAAGAAAAATTAACCCTAACCCTTTTTTTGCTTTAGTTACATCGCAAACATCTGAATAATGTTTTCCTTTTACATAATAACATAAACAACAAGACAAATAGAGCTTTTGATCGCAAAGTAACAATTTATTAACACATAACTAAACTATTGAACTGTTTAACTATTTGTGCACATAATGATGGGGAAGGCTCTCGGCTGCTGCCGTTTGAATGAGGTGGCTCCCAGTAATCTGAGTCCGGCTCAAAATCGGTCTCATTTTTTTCATCATCTTCATCGTTGGTTTTAACCTCAGGCTCAGGAGTAATGAAACGTGAGCTCCTCAGAACGCGTGTGGAACCTGACGCTGTTGTGGCCGTCACCGTCCGTCTCATCAAGATATTTTTTTGAATCCTTCTTTGACGATGGTTTCGTTTTCTTTTCAAAACACTCCTCCAGTGTCGTTTGCCTTTTTTTTTTCCTGATCGTTCTCCGCATTTTTCTCAAATTCTCACGCGACTTCACAAGATCCCTCCAACTTCCGTTTCCTGTCTATTTTTCTTCACTTCCTTTCTTTACCCGAGATGAGTTCTTACAGAATGCGCTACTGCCCTCCAGTGGCAAGTTTTATTGCTTTAAAATCAGTTTTGAGCATTGTGCATTGCAGTTTAGGTGCAACAGAACCTAGAGATGCCTCTTGTAAAAAAAAAAAAAAAAACGTAAAAGATGTATAAATACGTTTTTGGGACACTAAAACTCAAATGACATTGTTTCTGAAATTACACGAAAAATTGCAAGGAAAAACAAATGCCCGAAAGGTAGACAGGAAAGCTGTCATAGTACCAGAATTTTCCGAATATAAGCCGCGTGAGCGATTTGCTATGAGAAATGTAAATACGTTAGCATTCGTAGCATTTAAGATAGCTGGCTTTTGTTTGGCAAAGTAGGCTAATTTGAGTTACTAAATTTACATAGTGATCAGACTAATTGGACGTTTGAACAGCAATTGTTTTGTGTCAAGTGTTTTATTGTTAAAATGCGTGTCGTTTTGAACATACTGTTTATGAGACATATTGACGGATGAAACTGGCGTTGTAAAGTCGAAATCATGTAAGTTGTGTATGTCGTAACCTGCGGACTACCTGTAGTTAGGTGCGCCTTATCGTCCGAAAAATACGCCGTGTTGTATGTTCTTATCGTCAAATGATTGAAAAATATCGTGGCATATCGCGATTGAGGATTTTTACCATTTCGCACACCACTAGGCCTAGTTATAGGTTGGGTTCACTGTGTCCTGCTTGTTCCTGTAAAGAACAATATGCCTGCTGAGGAAACCTTGAGTCAAATAAGAATGTGTCTAGTGGATATGAAGGTTTCCGTACTATAAAGGCATTAGCGAGCCTCTCGTGTTTCAGCCGGGCCTCAATGATGGAGTGTTAGCTTCTCGTGGTGCAAATCACACTGACACATTCTGGGCTGCCCTGCACACGACTCGATGAAAATCAGCGCTGTTGCCCTGAGCAACGGTAGGGAAAGGCTTTTCAAAAGGAACAGCTTGTCATTTTCTTTAATCCACTGCAGCTGGAGATTCGGAACACTATTATTAAAGTGCAGTCGCCATGGCGACCAACATTTGTACCGGCTGAGACCCTTGCAGACGCGCTTCTTTTCTTTTAGACGATTCGGTTTTATGGATGCGTCCACAATGATAATAAATGTGGTCCTGCTCATTTAAGAGTTGCTTGAGTCATAGTAGACAAATTCATCATATGCAATGCACGCTTTCAGCTAACTTTGAAAGGTTGAAAATATGAGTGGGAACGTCTTGGTACCTCACGATCTGATACGGCATACAAACTCACAATAATGATGATCTGACCATATGGCAATACAACGATTATCGATACACTGGTCAGGAAATCATTCTAGGATATTCTACAAACAACTAATAAACAGAATAACAAGCTTCTGCTGTGAATTGGAATGAGTTTATCACTAGTAAACGTCCAATCCATTTGAATCGGGAGGGTGGCAGCGGAATGAACAAATGTTCATTCCCTGCCAACATCCCTCCCACTTCAAACGGATTGAATTTCTATGGCCGTCAGTGGCAGTCAATGCCAGGCAATGAGGTAATTTTGGGCCATTTAAGATCATTTAACTGTTGATTTTCAGTTACCGTATTTTTCGGACTATAAGTCGCACCTGAATATAAGTCGCACCAGCCATAAAATGCCCAACGAAGAGGAAAAAAACATATATAAGTCGCACCGGAGTATAAGTCACATTTTTGGGGGAAATTTACTTGATAAAATCCAACACATAGAACAGGTATGTCATCTTGAAAGGCATAATAAAATACAAATACAATAGAGAACAACATGCTGAATAAGTGTGCAGTATGATAATGTTACATGATGCATGAACAACGAAATGCGAATATACTGTCCTCACCAGGACCCTACGGCTCGGTCCAGGCTATAAAGCGAGCTAAACTTCCAAATAACGATGCTGGACGTCCGTATAATTTGCTGACTTTATTTTTGCCGTCGTTATGACACCATCATTTTAAGAGTGAAACTAAAAATAATAATACAAATCAATTCTGTCCTCGATACCAAACAGGTTCGGGTCAACGTAAATAAATGATAATTAGCTGCTATTACAGCAATGACACAAACGGTTAGCATGCGTTTGCTAACATTAGCACGTCGTTCAAACAACCACACAACTGGCTCTCAGTGTCCAATCGCGGGTGGAAAACACACAACAACAACAGAAAAGATGATACACACAGGCGTTGCCTCTGTAGAGATATTTTACAAGCATAAACAATGAACGTAGGTTCGCAGCCGTGTTTCTCTCTCTCTCTCGCTCCCCCCCCCCCACTCAGATACCGCATAGCTGTCTCCCACTCACTCAGACACTGCATAGCTGTCTGTCTTCTTCTGGCTTGTGAGCACTGTTCTTCGCGTAAACAAGTGCGGGTGCGCCCCCACTTGGGCGGGAAATTGCCACAAACTAAAAGCATGCATTTCAATATAAAAAAGTCAATAATACAATTGAACACACATTGCCAAAGGCAGAACGTGGCCATAGCTATTAAGAGTTATTCAGATAACTATGGCATAAAGAACATGCTAACAAGTTTACCAAACCATCAGTGTCACTCCAAAACACCAAAATAACATGTGAAATGATATCATAATATGTTAATAATTTCACGCATAAGTCGTGACTTATAGTCCGAAATATAAGGTACTTCCTGTTGATTTTGGAGTATTTTATGGGTCACTTCCCGTTTATTTTGCGTTACAGAACAGGAAGTGACCTGGGAATATCCTAAATCAATAGGGTGTGACTCAAACTCAACAGGAAATTACCTGTAAATGCCCCGAAAATCGGCCTGAATGACTGTGAATGCTCTGGTTTTGAATGAACGAACGTTCCCAGTCTATATGGATTGGGCGTCAAGCACCGTCAATGGCAGCCTTAGAGTTAACTGAGACACTATTATGGTGGAAGATTTTGGTAGCAACTTGTTGGTTCCTTTTTTACGTTGACACCTTTTTAAAACGATATATCGATTCTTGGCAGGAGCATATTGATAACCTTTTGGGATACAAAGTATCACGATATATCACCATTTTGATATTTTGTCACACCCCTGGTTGACAAGTACACGTTGTTTCAATCTGTGCTCTTTTGTCTCCTCAGGCGGCTAAACAGCACTCAGGGGGAAATCCGGGTTGGCCCCAGTCACCAAGTAAGTCATCACCCGTATTGACAGTATGTTGAATGTTTTGTTTTACAGTGGAGACTTATTCTTTTTTTTTTTAATTAAGCGGAATAATTTGATCCTTCCAAGTTTTTAAAAACAATTTAAATCAATAGCATATTGAACCAGCTGTGAATGATCACGTTTCAGTGCCATTGCAGGGTTTCTACAGGTATCAGCAAATCTCATTTAACACTTTTTAATGACACTTTAAAGTAATTTAATGCCCATGCTCAGCTGCAGAACGTTAAAGTTGTTATAATCGCTCCCGTTTTTGCATTAGTTCCCTTCCGTCTACTTTCGACATGTGAACGTTTTAAAACTGTTTCATCATTTAAAGATAGATTCAAGTCAAGATTTTGCCGATTTAGGAGTATTTTAGATAAAAAGTTACTTAAGTTAGCCAGGAAGGTTCACTACAACAGAGCCTTTCTGAGAACTCTACTGCTTTAAAAAGGCGACTGTTTACCAACGGCGCCGCGTCTGCCATTTCGCATGTTGTTTTATATGCATGTAATATCTAGGCGTAGATTGTAGGCTGTCGGCTACAGTCAGGAAATATTGGAGCCACCTAGCCTAGCATCGCGTTTGCTACAGCGTCACAACAAACACTCTTCTCTCTCCGTGTCTCTGACTTTTCTCGCGTCATTCAACCAACATAGTAACGCATAGTAACGCACATTGTCTCATTGCCGAAACGGTGACAAAATCCGAACGGAGGAAAAAAAAAGTAACGCACGAAAAACGTACAGATTTTGAACGTACGGCGTACGCATTTAAAAATCGGTCACTTGTACAAATTATGCCGAAACCGTACAACTTGACAGGTATGTTTATTTGACAGTGGTGTCATAAGACTGTCATAGTTATGACATGACACTGTCTTGAGAATTAATGAATGCTTATGACAGATGTCATAAAGTGTCATCAATATCAAATATCGGCAATAATTTATGAGACAATATATCGCCTACTAAAATTTGTTATTGCGACAGGCCGAACATCACGTCTTAGCTTTCGTATGCTAAATAATTTTTCATAACATGAAGTGATAAAAGCTTGGAAAAACTTCTCCTAAAATGAATTTTACTGGACCGAAGCTTTCGTATCTCGAAGTACCACTGTATAAAGTCATCTGTCGTGATGAGTTGGGTAACTACATCGCAAAGCGGCTTGGCATAGCCACACCCTAAAAAGGATAGTTGAGTAACCTGTCACTCAGAGTGAAACTTTGATGACAGGCTGGAAAGATGATATTTCCTTCAAGCTTTTGTGCTATTTGTAGTGTGACACCATCTGTTCTGACCTAATTAGGCCAAGCTTCCGGAGCTCCAGCCTTTCCCCTCCTCTGGTGGCCAGGCCGTCACGGAGAACGAGGAGCTGGTCTGGATGCCGGGAGTCAACGACTGTGACCTTCTCATGTACCTCAGAGCCGCAAGGTGAATACTACATTTATTGACACAAATACGAAAGGCCATCAAGTATGACCTGCTGAGTTGAATAGCCAAAACTCTTACTCGAGTCAGAGTAGCGTTATCTCAAAATATTATTTCTAAAGTAAAAGTAGTCATCCAAAAAATGGACTCAAGTACAAAAAAGAATTCAGTTAAAAGAGTACTCATGTTGAGTAACATTGTGATTAATTGCTGAAAATGGCTGATATTTTTTTAAACAATAGGTTATTTTTTTACTCAGCACAACTTCCTTTATATGAACTGTTAATATTATACCTATTACTTGACCATATTAATCTTACTTAAAAAAAAAAAAAAAAAAGTAGTTACAATTATAAATGACGTCTCCCAAAAAGTAATTGAGTTAGTAACTCAGTTACCTCATTGTAAGAGTAATTAGTTACTCAGCAAAGTAACTGACGTTGCTTTTCATGTTCTACACATTTTTACATGATACATTCTATAACATCTTTCACATCAAATATGTTTATATTAACTGACTGAAGACTAAAAACACTATATACAGTATTTTAGAACATTTGGTATTTATTTGAATCAAATATTTTATTGTGAAGAAAACAAAAATTAAACTGACCATTAACCAGTGCAGATCTCCAAAACTGTACGTTAGGCCTACTGCACAATAAGCAGAGCACTATCCATAAATATTCTGTAAATTATGTATTGAATATGATTTAATTTTAAGAACACAACCTTTGAAATTCACTGGCCCGTCGCCATTATCGCTGTCTTGTTGTGTTTGCCACAGCGTGGCGTGAAGCAGGGCAAGATCTGCCCACTTAGCCAATTATCACCGCCCACTAACCCCCACCCACGCTCTATTCTCTCCCATCAATGTCACTTTTTTCAGTTACCTTCACAATTCCAACTGAAGTTGTTTTTGGCATTTTATAAGTCACAATAAAGACAAAATGGATGACTACTACCTTCAAAAATGATATTATATGACAGCTTCCTGACTTAACTGTAGTCTACAACGGTACTGTTTTAAGTACATAAAACTTGAACGAGTTTTTAATAAAGGTTCTGAGTAGAGCTGGAGCTAATGATTATTTTAGTAATCGATTAATCTATCAACTAGTTCGAATAATCGAGTTATCAGATTTGGAACACTTTGCGTTGCAGAATCAATTTTAGGAGATGTAAAACAAAGGCTTGCTAGGTTTTCAAAAGAGCAATAAATGAGAATACAAAATGAAATTCCCGAGTGTTTCTTCAAACTATGCAGAATTGCACCATCATTTAATTAAAAATAAATTTAAATACCTGAGCTTCGCTTTTAATCCTGGCGGTATTTAAAAAATAAATAAATAAGTGAGGACCCAAGAACAACAAAAGAATTGGCTAACTTGCATAGCAAAAGTATGCTAGCTTAAATGCTATAAAATCTTTTTTTTTAAACAATGCTCTTAACAGATTGTTCAAACACAACCCCCACCCCCAAGAAACGGCTAAATAAAAATATAAACCAAATTACGAAAATATATATTTTTTAAATTAGCTCAAACAAAAACTTACCTTATGTTGGTCTTAACAGGGAGCAGCTGGATTTAGCCATGTTAAATGAGTTATGTCAGATTCACTGTTGCAGTGTATCCACCCAAATTAGTAAAACTAAATGCAAACACTTTCAAAACAAACCATAGCAACACCACTCTAGTTAAACGAATACTTGAAGCAGCAGAATTTGATTCAAAGCTTTTTTTCTAATCGAGTTACTCCAGTTAATCCATTAATCGTTGCAGCACTAATTCGGAGTATGAAACATAAAAATAATTTCTCAGTATACAAAGCAGACAGAAGTCCTGTTCACTCAAATTAAGAAAAAAGTGCTGCTGCTTGACATTTTTCACTCGTATGCAAAGCGCTGATATAACTTGTGTCAACGACTCATTTATTTTCTGTCACACTTAGACAAGATGGGGCAGACTCAGATGAAGAATTCAGTCTTTTATTAGCACAAATGGTCAGAGGCAGAAACAAACTGAGGACGCTCCAGAAGGAGGAAACAATGGGCTAATGGAAACAAAATGATACAAACGGGAAACAAGAAACCCAGGCAAAATGCACTGGTGTAGATCACTACAACAAATCAAGTCAGAAATCTCGTCATAATTATTGACTCTTGATAGCCATCTAAAGTCCGTCACTAAATCTGCTTATTACCACCTAAAAAATATAGCCAGAATTAAGGGGTTCTGACTCAACAACACATGGAAAAACTTATGCGTGCATTCATTTTCAGTAGATTGGACTATTGCAACGGTATATTTGCAGGTCTTAATTTAAAAAATCTGTCAGGAAGCTTCAGCTAGTACAGAATGTTGCAGCCAGAGTCCTCACAAATACAAGGAAACTGGACCAAATCACTCCGCTTTTGAAATCGTTACACTGGCTTCCAGTGAGTCAAAGGAGAGACTATAAAATACTACTGCTTATCTACAAAACACTTAATGGCCTTGGACCAAAATACATGCGTGATTTGTTAGATTCCTATGAAACATCTAGACCCCTAAGGTCGTCTGGAACCGGTCTCCTGTATGTTCCAAGAACAAGAACCAAGCACGGTGAGGCACCATTTAACAATTTAAACAGATGAGGAATGGGGCACAAATGGGAACAATAGGTGATCACAATTAGAAGCAGGTGAGGCAGCAGGAAGAATGAGTGATGGAAACAGGAGGGTGAGGCCTTCAAAATAAAACAGGAAGAGACAACAATCGACCTTGACAGGACAATCCTCACCGAGGCGTGACATTTTCTTTGAACAAACTAAACAACGAAATCAAATAAAGTGGAGGCAGACGGAAATGAATGTTTTCTCTCTCAAACAGTTGTTCATAAATACAATGCAAATCCAATTTCAAAGCACACGCTCTTGTATGACAATGATTAAGGCTGCAGCTATCGATTATTTTCGTAGTCGATTAATCGATGGTTTAGTTCGAGTAATCGGATAGGGATCATAAAAATTTGAAAGAGCTGAGCCTTAAATGGTAAAAAAAGATAAATGAGGATCTAAGTACAACAAAAAAAGCAATTGGCTAACTTACGTAGCAAAAGTCTGCGAGCTTAATTGCTTTAATTTTTTTTTTTTTAACAACCCTCTTAACAAATGGTTCAAACTCATATTCCCACAAAAAAAAAAACGGCTAAATATACCTATAAATTAAAAATACATTAAAAAAAAAAAAACATATTAACCCAAACAAAATCTTATGTTGGTCTTAACAGGGAGCAGCGGTGTTGCCACTAGAGCGTAGTGTATCCACTCAAATCAATAAAACTAAATACTAACACTTTCCAAACAAACCATTACAACTAGGGCTGCAGCAATCGATTATTTTAGTCGATTAATCGATTAACTAGTCAGCTCGAATAATCGAGTAATCGGATAAGGAACATAGAAGATTAAAATACCTGAGCTGAGCCTCAAACGGCATAAAAAATAAGTAAATGAGGATCTAAGTACAACAAAAGAACAATTGGCTAGCTTACATAGCAAAAGTCTGCTAGCTTAAATGCTATATAATGCTAACTTTTTTTTGTTTACAATGCTCTTAACAAATGGTTCAAACACACATTCCCACAAATAAAAAACAGTTAAATATACCAATGAGCTAAATTACGAATGCATTAAAAAAAAAAAAACATAAGCTCAAACAATAACTTAGCTTATGTTGGTCTTAACAAGGTGCAGCTGGATTCAGCCATGTTAATTGAGCTATGTCATACACACTGTTGCCACTAAAGGGCAGTGTATCCACCCAAATCAATAAAACTAAATGCGACCACTTTCAAAACAAACCATTACAGCGCCACTTTAATTAAATGAATACTCCAAGCAGCAAAACCTAATTTGAATCTTTTTTTCTAATCGAATTACTTGAGTTAATCGATTAATTGTTGCAGCACTAAATGGGAGTTTGTGTTGAAAGGAGACTCTGAGCTGTTATTTGAATGTGGTTTCTTTATAAAAAGAAATGAGACCATTTTGCTATCTAACAGCAACACAGTACAAGTAGACACTTAAAAAAACTGATTACCATAAATGCGAACTAGCTTAGTGCTACGTGCTAAGTAGTAAGCATCATTTACTTACCTCTGACGGAGGCACACTGGAGCTAACAACAATCTAACAATCTAACTTTTTACACTTCGTAATATTATTGATTCAGCAACTTAACCTGAGTGTAGCAGTGAACTCTCTCTCTCTTGTTCTAATCACTGCGGCGCACGCAGCCTCACATGGACCCAAACTGGACTCATAGCTTCCGGCAAAAATCGATTATCAAATGCGTTGGCAACTAATTTATTCATCGATTTAATCGATTAGTATTTGCAGCCTTAGTTAAGTGATATTATAACTCTACAAGTCATTTTAACGACTATTTTCTACATCCGCAGGAGCATGGCCGCCTTTGCAGGGATGTGTGATGGAGGATCGACAGAGGACGGATGTCTGGCGGCCTCTCGAGACGACACTACATTAAACGCACTCAACACAGTAAGGATAAAAATACTTTAATGACGGGTGACAATATAGCCTCCGAGCTAGTAGAGTGGCTTCCTGGAGTAAATAAACGCCCATCAGGTGGGCTCGGGAGGTGTATTTGTCACTCTGAATTTGTATGCAGCAATATGAAATTCTTTGGAGGAGATGAGAGGAGTCATAAACAGGGCATTTATATTCAAGCGCCATAAACCAGGATATTAAGAGAGAAGGCTGGTCATTGTCTGTCAACCTTCCTCTAAGGATTTGCAATTCCAATGAGTGGTACTTATTCTTTTTTTCCCTTGGAGGAATAGCCCCTGTAATGTCTATTTCTCAGACAGTTTAACGTGACGCCAGGCTAAACGCAGCACCGCGAGTCATTGTCTCGGTTGTTCGGCTCCCGGTTTTCACTCCAGCGTAAGCTGGGGTTTCTGTGGAAAATCTATCCTTTGAGGGGTGCTTTGTCGTCCTGAATTAACACGGTGAAATATACAAGCACTATTGTACCTGTCAACCCGAGGCCGTTGGCAATCTTACATATAGTGACGTATGCCCTTACAAACTGGTGACTAATCTTACAACGCTGTATATAGCGTGCAATATGAAATAAAAATAAAACTCAATTTTTAAAATAATATGAATTATTGGTGATATTGTAACATATAACCTGGTGCAATCAAAGAACAATCAATATCTTCAGCTACATCATGATTACTAAAATTTAACGGTAACGTTTGCTATAATTGTATGTAGCACTTTTGGCAATTTCTATCATGATGGCTGCACTTCAGCTCGCAATTCAGTTTGACTTGAAGGTAGTTCGTTAGTGTGTCCTATTATAAATTAAAAAGGTCAATTGATAAAATTAACTTACCGATGCAATCCTTGAGTCAGGGAACATTTCTTTTGCTTATTCTGAGAAGTGATCAGCAATAGTTGCAGGCAAATTGTGTTCGGCAACAAATTGGCAGAATGAAATCCCCGCTTTCGTCACTTTTCATTCTGCAGACTTCGTCTTTATGACCAGTGTTGTTAATCTTACTTTTAAAAAGTCATTAATTACAGTTTCAAATGACTTCTTCCAAAAAGTCATTGAGTTAGTAATTCAGTTACCTGAATGTAAGAGTAATTAGTTACATGGCAAAGTAACTGGTGTTACCTTTCATGTTTTTATTTTTATTTTTATTTTTTATTTTTTCCCCCCTTCAAAAACAAAAAAAACATAGTAACCTTTGCTATGTTTGGAAGTCATTTAATCCTGTGAATCAACTGTTAAAGTTGTTAAAATTGCTCCCGTTTTTGCATTAGTTCCCTTCTGTCTACTTTCGACATGTGAAGGTTTTAAAACTGTTTCATCATTTAAAGATAGATTCAAGTCAAGATTTTGCCCATTTAGGAGTATTTGATAAAAAGTTACTTAGGTTCGCTAGGAAGGTTGACGACAACAGAGCCTTTCTGAGAAGTTTACTGCTTTAAAATGGCGGCTGTTCACTGACGCCGCCGAGTCTGTCATTTCGCATGCATATGCATGTGATATCTAGGCGTAGATTGTAAGCTGTCGGCTAAAGTCAGGAAATATTGGAGCCACCAAGCCTAGCATCGCACTTGAGAGGTAGAAAAGCGCTATACAAGTATAACACCATTTACCATTTGCTACAGCGTCACAACAAACACTCTTCTTACTCCGTGTCTCTGACTTTTCTCACGTCATTCAACCAACGTAGTAACGCATAGTAACGCACATTGTCTCGTTGCCGAAAGGGTGACAAAGTCCAAACGGAGGAAAAAAAACGTACTGCACGAAAAACGTACAGCGTACACATTTAAAATCAGCGCTCACTTGTACAAATTACACCGAAACCGTACAACTTGGCAGTTATGCGCTATCACAAGGGGTGGGAACCTCTGGGTATATCACGATACGGTATGATTTTGGGATACATTTGTATTGAGCGGCGTGTGAAAATATTTTCTTGTTTTTCCACCTTTTCCCCCAGCTTCACGAGAGCAGCTACGATGCCGGCAAAGCTCTCCAACGGCTGGTGAAGAAGCCGGTACCAAAGTTGATTGAGAAGTGCTGGTCTGAAGATGAAGTGGTAAGAGCACAGCATTCATTTGGAACAGTGTTGTTTTTGGCAGCATATAATACGGCCCTGATTATAAGAGGACCCCCTCTTTTTCAAGACTCAAGTTTGAAACAAGACTTTTTGAACACCAAATTAATTTTTATACAGAAAATTATTACAGTACATCCAAAACAAATTATTATAACAATACATTTGAGAGAAAAAGCATGTTATTTTGCCTCATTCAAATCTTAATATCTGAACATTTAAATATGTAAACTAAAGTGCAATTACATTCGTAAATGAATGGCTTCTGGTTTTTGAAATGTAAATAAACCAATCTATTGTGATTAAACAACAAAATTTCAATAACTGCATTAACCATCAAAGTGAAATCTAACTGTGACTGTAGCCTTGAAACAAATCTAAATAAGGAAAAACATTGCAATAAAAGAATGCAGACTGGTTGAACTTGAGAGTAGCTGAGATCTGTCATGACAGAACATCGCTTTAATGATATCTGGCACCATCCAGCGTCGTGAATGAGGAGAGTAGCTGAGCTCTCTCATGACAGAACATCGCTTCAATGATATCTGGCGCCATCCAGCGTGGTGAATGGGTATAACGTCTAGACAGCGAGTAAAAGACGACCCCCTCTTTATCAGTCTTGTTTCAATGCAAAAAACACCATCTTATATTCTGGCCAATACGGTACGTCTTTGTCAAATTTCAGTCCTTTCAAAAAGTCTTTTTCTATCTATTGACATCTATCGTTGTCAATGGCAGGCAATTCATTTTGCGTCAATTTCTTGTTATTCTAAGATACTGACGGGTCACTTGTCAATTTTGGATCTTTTCCTGTTGAATTTTCGGGCATTTCCGGGCTGCTTGCTGTTAATTTTGAGATATTTCCAGGTTACTTTCTGTTTTTTGGTGTAACAAACCTGTTGGTTTTGGGCAGTGTTGTATTTGGAAGCCCTTTTCACCTTCGTCTTAGTCGTTTGTGCGAAAATACTTCTTAGTCTTAGTCATATTTCAGTCATTTCAAAATGGATTTCGTCCGATAAAATTTTTTCATCTGTAAAATTCAAGTTTTCGTCCCAAAATATACATTAAATAACACTAATACTAGTGCTACAACAATTAATCTATTAACTTGAGTAATTCGATCAGAACAAAGTTTTGAATCAAATTTTGCTGCTTCCAGTATTCGTTTATTTCAAGTAGCAATGTAATGGTTTGTTTTAAAAATGTTTGCATTTAGTTTTATTGATTTGGATGGATACACTGCTCTCTAGTGGCAAAGTGAATATGACGTATCTCATTTAACTTGGCTGAATCCAGCTGCTCCCTGTTGAGACCAACATAAGGTGTGTTATGTTTGAGCTAATAAGTTTTTTTTTTTTTTAAATGTATTCGTAATTTAGTTTATAGGTACAGTGTATCACAAAAGTGAGTACACCCGTTGCAATTCTGCAGATATTTAAGTATATATTTTCATGGGACAACACTGACAAAATGACACTTTGTCACAATGAAAAGTAGTCTGTGTGCAGCTTATATAATAGGGTTTATTTATTTTCCCTCAAAATAACTCAAAATAATAGCCATTCATATCTATAACCCCTGGCAACAAAAGTGAGTACACCTCTATGAAAAAACGTGTATCCCTAAGTGTCCAAATTGAGTACTGCTTGTCATTTTCCCTCAAAAATGTCATGCGACTCGTTACAGGAGTGCTGTCAACATTGCTGCAGAGATTGCCAAAAGGGGGCCATGAAATATTAAATGTGATGGTATGAAAACCTAAAAATGTTTGGGTGGTTTTAGTTAAAGCACAGTTTTTTCATCTGTGTGATTTTGACACAGATCAAATCACATTTGGTGATTTTATGCAGAAATGTGAGAAGTTCCAAAAGGTTCAGATACTTTTTCATACAACCATAAGTACAACTAAAGAACAATTGGCTAACTTGCACAGCAAAAGTCAGCTATCTTAAATGCTATAAAATGCTAACGTTTATTTTGCAATGCTCTTAACAAATTGTTCAAACACATAATCCCCCATAAATCGGCTATATATACCTATAAACTAAATTACGAATGCATACAAAAACATATTAGCCCTAATAAAAACATACCTTATGTTGGTCTTAACAGGGAGCAGCTGGATTCAGCCATATTAAACAAGTTGTCATATTCACTGCTCCCACTAGTGGGCAGTGTATACATCCAAATCAATAAAACTAAATGCAACAGTTTCAAGACAAACCATGACAACGTCACTCTAACTTAACAAATTATCAAAGAAGCAAAATTTGATTTGAAGCTTTTATATCGAATTATTAGAGTTCATCGATTAATATATTATTACTGCAGTCGATAAGAAAAAAAGTTTTGAATCAACTTTTGCTGGATAGAATTGACCGTACCATTATTAAGTGAATTTTTACTTACATTTACCCCCAGCTGAATGTGTCAGTCCATTTTTTTTCCTCAAACACACTTTTGATTGGCTGATGACTTGACACCCCCCCCCCCCCGCCCCTACACACACACGCACTCACAGCCCCGAGAGAAATGCAACTAGGGCTGCAGCTATCGAATATTTTAGTAATCGAGTAATCGACTGAAAATTCTATCGATTAATCGAGTAATCGGATAAAACAAATATATTTTTAGGTGAAGAGCAATTATAAATATACATGAGAAAACAAGACATTTCATCTAATCTTGAACCATTTTCAGTCAATCAATGTCTTTATTTTCGATGTATATTGTTGAAAACAGCCAACAATTGCATCTCAGATGTAGCTAGAATTAAAAAAAAAAAAAAAAAAAACTAATTCACTGCTTTCACTCAAAAAACTTTTAGATCTTATTTTTTTTTTTTAATTATATATTTATATATTACCTAAAAATGCCATTACGCTTGATAACACACATCACTTAAAAGTTAGGATTTTTTCCCACGTGTTTCAATTGAATTTCTCTTTGTGTCAAGCCATTTTTAAGTTCTAGTTAAGTTTTAAGTTAGTCTAAACTGTAAGTCCTGATAGAATTTTGAGTTTTTGCAGTGTTCAAAATAAATGTATGATACAGGCTGTACTGGAGCACATTAGGGACCAGTGCTACTTGGTGTTTTATCCAGCAATGACTACTGAGCTAAAATTGATAGTTAGCATGATAAAGTTTTTATTTTACACCCTCATCACTCCACAATGCTATGTTATGTTAAAGCCTGTATGTAAGACACGTTAGCCACGCATCGACAGTGGTCATAATTAATTGAAACCTAGCCCTCCGCAGGGCTAACTTTACGTGAGCTAGTAGCGACAGTAACGTTAATCTTATTTATTAGCGCTTAGCGCTCTTTACTAGCGCTTAGCGCTGTACTGCTTTAAGATGGCGGCTGTTTAATAACGCTGCCCAGACGCGGCCGAGTCTGTCATTGCGCATCTAGTTCAACATACATGTGATCTTTATGAGACGCATCAGACGCTAGCTGTTACCAACGTAGCATCGTTCGGGCTAGTATTTGACAACGTCGGCGTCGTTTGTGGCGGCTGTCAGCTGCAGTAAGTTTTTTTTTTTCCTTCTTCCTCTCCGCACGTGAAAGCGCGTTGTCCTGCATTAAAAGTAGTCCGAGCAAAACGTGATGCTTAGAGCTGTCAAAATAAACGATTACTCGAGGTGAATAAAATTACTCGGATCAGTTTTTAAACTCGAGTTACTCGAGTTGCTCGAGTACTCGTTTCAGCTCTAAATGCAACATGTCAAAAACATGCAACCTCCTCCGCCCCCTTCGGAGAGGAGTGATATTAGAAGCTTTTTTGGGCCAGCAGCAGCCAAGTCAATGTTGTAGAGTTGGGGAACACACCACTAATTTTCCTACTGAAAGTCCGACCTGCATCAGAGTCATAACATGTAACCGAGTCATAGCATGACATTAAAGTGTGTTAATTTGCTAACCTGCAAAACTCGAGTAGGAAGCTGCTTAGAGAGAAGTGTGTTTGTGTTTTCTACCGTTCACGTTAATTAAACTGTGATTTGTTTGGTCTTATTAATGTCCCGTCCCCATAGAAAAGTGCGGGTATTGCTGTTATAGCATCCCGACCAATGTTGAAACCAAACTTTTACCCTTGCTTGTCACTCATTGTTAACTTTAACAAGCTGCACCTACCTGCTGAGCAAGAAAAGCAGCAGGAGGGAAAGTCATAAGCTGGACGTAATTGGATTGGGAAATCTCTATAAAATACTGTAGTTTTTTTTTTTTTTTTTTTTTTTTAACTGGAAAAAAAATCTGTGATGGCGTGATGAAGCGCGAAGTAGCGAGGGATCACTGTAATGCGCAAGCTACCGAATTGACAAGGACAAGTTCATGCCTGCGGAGGGTGCTGTTGAGAGTAAGTTAAGGCATTACTTTGAGCTGAGTCTCACAAAACGTCAAGAACACTTTCCAGCCCCTCCCGGCCTCGAGAGCAGCTGCATCCGGTTTATCACTCATGGAATAAATCTTTATTGTGGAAGTCTGGAAAGGGTACAGGCTAAGTGCCGGTAATCTTATCCTCCATTTGTGCATCTTGCCACCGCCGTTAAAGGAGCGGACTTAGAAAATGGCGGCTAAGGGGCGCCGTGCCACAACATTGAATAATCACTCTTCAATTTTCAAGTGAAACCACTCACGACATTCCTTATGTGGGGTCTTCTCCCTCCCCTTTTCTTTTTCACTTATTACTGGTAATGGTGAAGCTTTTCCACTTTCTGTACTATTTGGAGTTCAGTGTACTTTAAAGCAGTATTTTTCTATGCATAATTGAACATCACGGACACATTTATTTTTTCGAGCCAAAGCCGACAGCAGGAAATGAAGTCAGTCAATCTTTCTCATGAAGCTCAGCTAAACTATTTATTTGAAGATTTTAGGGATGTAGTCATGAAAACCTGAAATAGTTCATTTTTGTTAGAAGATCGTTATGTCTATAATGTGGCCTAGTCCTAACAATTGTTACCAAAATATATATTTTCATGACTGTAATGCGTCCTTGAAAGGATTCGATGTTTTCACCTCAATACATCATCATAAATATTCAATCCATGTCATAAAAAATATATATAAAGTGGTATGAAAAAGTATCTGAACCTTTTGGAATTTCTCACATTTCTGCATAAAATGCGCCATCAAATGTGATGTGATCTTTGTCAAAATTGCACAGCTGAAAAAACAGTGTCTGCTTAAACTAAAACGACCCAAACGTTTTCATATTTTAATTAGGATAGCATGCAAACAATGATAAAGGGGGGAAAATAATTAAGTGAACTTTCTGCCTATAGAGACTTAAAGAGCAGTTGAAACCAATTTTTACCATACCAAACATTTGAAGTCAGTTGTGTGCCCAATCATTGACGAGTTGTTTAAAGCTGCACTGCCCACTATAAAACACACACCTGGTAAGAAATGTCTTGATGAGAAGCATTGTCTGATGTGCATCATGGCTCGGTCAAAAGAGCTGTCTGAAGACCTGCGATCAAGGACTGTTTTTTTCTATAAAGCTGGCAAAGGATACAAAACTCTCTAAAAATCTGGATGTTCATCAATCGACAGTCAGAGAAGTTGTCTACAAATGGAGAGTGTTTGGCACTGTTGCTTCTCTCCCAAGGAGTGGCCGTCCACCAAACACCAAGAGTTCAGCGCAGAATACTCAGAGAGGTAATAAAGAACCCTAGAGTGTCTGCTAAAGACATACAGAAATCACTGGCAAAGTCCAATATCTCTGCACACATAAACTACGTAAAACTATGACCGAGAATGGTGTTCATGGGAAGACTCCACGGACGAAGTCACTACTGTCTTTTTAAAAAAAAAAAAAAAAAAAAGTGTTGCTCGTTTAATGGTCGCAAAAGGCACCAGGACACTCCACAGACGTTTTGGCAAAATGTTTTGTGGACTGATGAAACCAAAGTTGAATTGCTTTGGAGTAACCCACAACGTCATGTGTGGAGGAAAAATAGAACAGCTCACCAACATCAACACCTCATCCCCACCACAAAGTGTGGTGGAGGAAGCATCATGATTTGGGGCTGTTTTGCTGCCTCAGGGCTTGGGCAACTTGCAATCATTAATGGGAGAATAAATTCAAAAGTTTATCAGGATGTTTTGCAGGAAAACCTGAGGCCGTCTGTCAGACAGTAGAAGCTAAAAAGAGGATGGACGATGCAACAAAGACAATGATCCAAAACACAGAAGTAAATCAACTTCAGATTGGTAAAATGCGCATTCTGGGGTGGCCAACTCAAAGTCTGGACTTGAATCCCATTGAAATGCTGTGTCTCGACCAAAAGACAGCAATTCATGCCAGACATCCCAGGAATCTGACTGAACTACAGCAGTTTTGTAGAGAAGAATGAGCCAATATTAATCCTGATCGATGTGCCAGACTGTTCTGCAGCTACAGGAAGCGTCTGGTTGATGTTATTGCTGCCAAAGGGGGGGCCATAAAATATTAAATGTGATGGTTCACTTACTTACGTCTGTCATTGTTTGCAAACGATCTTCATTAGTACATGAACGCCTGTAAATGTTTGGGTGATTTTAGTTAAAGCAGACATTTTTTTCATCTGTGTGATTTTGACAAACATCAGATCACATTTGATGGTGATTTTATGCGGAAATGTGAGAAATTCCAAAAGGTTCAGATACTTTTTCATACCACTGTACAGTATATACTGTGATTTTATACATATATATATATATATATATATATATATATTTATATTATTTCAAGAGTTGAGTCCAAGATTATGTGGCAGCAGCTGTTGCCTGCATGATGTGTTAGGGCAAGGCGAGTCAAAGCGGAGGGTGACAAGTGACCTTGAGTCAGGCCACTGCAATCATTCCAGCAGCACCCGCTGTCACTAGTATTCACATCTCTCATACATACAGTCGGGTTTGGGGGAGGAAAGCAGACAGGGATAATGAAGCTCTACCTTGAGGAGAAACCACGTCAAAGGAAGCATGGCAGGTGATAAATATATGAAGAGATGTCAAGCTTGCTTCAGTAGGCTAGACGGATATCGTAATACGTCCCTATGTGGGGCTGAAAAGGCACAACGGGAGGTTGGACTAGTGTTGCAAAAACCACGAATGGGCGATTCGCATGAAAGCTATGCATTACGGTAATGAAGGACATTTACCAAAGATAGGTTAAAACGGCAGAATGCTACACTGACTAATGATAACATTGTCACATCTAAGGATGAATGTAATTTTTTTACTTTTTATAAAAGGCACATTTTTCATCAGCGGCTTTTGGGTGTGAGCGGCAAATCTTGCACCATATTTCATTGCGCTTATCGTTATTGTTTCAAGCCAATGTACGCCTTGGAGCCACAATTCAGAAAAAAAACTCTTTTTCAGCTCTTGTTCTGGCTTGGTTAGGTGTTCCTTTTTTGTGGTGAAACACCAAAGAAGCCACTTAAAGTCCGTGTTTTTTTTGGGGGGGGGGAGGCATATTAACTTACAGGTACACAAAAACTCGTCGTGGTGCACATGACAATACGCCTGTGATTTCTGTAACGCATGTGTAGCTGCGTGCCAATCATGTACACCCTACTCTATCACGATATCTGCTATTTTATCTTGCGATATGCCGCAAGAAAACTTTTAAAAATGTAAACTCGTAAAAATGTAACGTAGCATTAGCATAGCTTTCGCGTTAGCATGAGCATTTAGCATGGTGAGTAGAGCTGCAGCTATCGATTATTTTAGTAGTGGTTTAATCGAAGAACTAGTTAGTTAGAATAATCGAGCAATCAGATAAGGAACATAAAAAATACCTGAGCTGAGCTATAAACGGTATTAAAAAAATAAATAAATGAGGCTGTAAGTACAAAAATAGAACAACTGGATAACTTACATAGCAAAAGTCCACTAGCTTAAATGCTATAAGATTGCTAACGTTTTTTTTTTTTTTTTTTTTTTTTTTTTTACAATGCTCTTAACAAATGGTTCAAACACATATTCCCACAAAGAACAGCTTAATATACAGTACCTATTAACTAAATTACAAATTCTTTAACATCCATTAGCTCAAACAATAACTTATGTTGGTCTTAACAGGGAGCAGCTGGATTCAGCGATGGGAAATGAGTTATGTCATATTCACTGTTGCCACGAGATAGCAGTTTATCCAGCCAAATCAATCAAACTAAATGCAAATACTTTCAAAACAAACCATTACAACGCCACTTTAATTAAGCGATACTCGAAGCAACAAAATTTAATTTGAATCTTTTTTTCTAATCCAATTGCTCGAGTTGATCGATTAATCGTTGCAGCACTAATGGCAAGCATCCTTTTAAAAAAACATTGGCTCCAACAAAAACTTAGCTTATGTTGGTCATAACAGGGAGAAACTTGATTCAGCCATGTTAAATGAGTTATGTCATATTCACTGTTGCCACTAACGGGCAGTGTACCCACCAAAATTAGTCAAGCTAAATGCAAACACTGTCAAAAAAAAAGCATTACAATGCCACTCTAAATGTATACTCGAAGCAGAAAAAATTTGATTCAAAGCTTATTTCAAATCGAATTACTCGAGTTAATCGAGTCATCGTTGCAGCACTACAAGGTATATACAACTAAAATAAATACAGGTGGAATATTGTACTCATTTGTTTATAGTATTTTTTTTCCCAAAAGACTAAGATGAAAATTAAAAAGACATGACTCAATATTTTTGTTGGACACAGACTGGCGTACACTCGGCACATCGTAAAATAGCACATAGCGACATAGTTTGTGAAAGCCTGCCATCCTGATACAAAGCAGTGATTCCTAAATACACGCCATTAAAACCAGTTTCACAACTTCCAGCATGGCTCTATTAAGCAGGAAGTACGCATAGGCAACAAAGACCTATTGAAGGTTTTTTTTCTTTGTCCCTTTCACCTCACAATGGAGACAGGAAACTCGGGGCGGGCTGCTTTCTGGAACGCACTCCCGTCAGGGGCAGAAACATGCCCCATTTTCTGCACAGTCGCTTGCCATTTGGTTGCACTCCCAGCAGCGATCCCAGATTGGGCTGTTTTTAGAAACTTGGGGCGGGAGAAACATTCATAAAATTTGGGCTTCTTTTGAAGAAATTTGGCGGTTTTGAAAAGAACCGTTTTGATTTGTTTGAATAGTTTATAAATTGAGCTACATTGCTTCCTTAGAGCAAGAGCAGCATCTTTGCTCTAATTATATCTGGCATTTTAGCGCCTCACAGTGTATGGAGCTCTGAACTGCATGTCATTTCTGATTCAACAAAATCATTCAAAAAATGACATAACAATCAAATGTGATAGATGGAATGTAGCTTCTAAATGTAATAATAAATAAATGAAAGTAGTTAAAAAAAAAAAAATTTTTTTAAAGGTAAAAAAAAAAAAACTAAAAATGACATTAAACATTTTTGTCACACATATTTTATATATAATTGTTTTTTGCATTGTCCACTTGACAGGCGGATTTGCTTTTGCTTTTGACACCAATCTCAATAGAAATATTTTACCCAGAATGCACTTTGAATCAGCTGTGGATGACATTGTCAAAATTGTGCTTTGGCAATGTTTTCTATTGAAAAACATGTATTTTGATGTGTAATAAATATATCATTAATGATTAATTATGGTGCTTATTGAAATGAAAATAATAATACTAAGAAAAGCGGCATGGAAAATGAATGAATGAATGAATAATAATACTATTTATAGTTTTAATCTTTTTTTAAGAACTACCACACTTCCCATAATGCTTATTGGTGGGAAAGCATGATTCCTCTACTTTAGGAATGTGACAGTATATCACAAAACACACAAAACAATTGGTGTTCAAACGTCCATGTAGTCTGATCAATATGTAAATGTAGTAGATTATATTAGCCTAATTTGTCTAACAAAGTCGTCTAGCTTAAATGCTACGAATGCTAACGTATTTGCAATTCCGATAGCAAATCACTCACACATAACTCCACAAACTGTAGCTTTAAACTGAATTACAAATGCATACACTAACATATATTAGTTGAAACAACTTACGGCTTTATGTGGGCCAAACCAGAGCGCACTCCTGATCCTTATCCATGACAACAGTCTGCGCCTCAGTCATAAGGCAGTAGTCCAGCCCTGCTGAACGCTGCCACCAGAGGGCAGTGTATCCTCCGTCATTAAACAAAATACAATACTTTTGGACATTTTGGATTGTTATTTTGGGGTACTTAAAGGGCTGATTCCGACTTATGCGGAAATTCGGGTTACGTCGCCAGCGTGGGAACGGAACTCGTTCGCAACCCGGGGAAATCGTTAGATAATCATTACCTTGTGTTGTTCCGACGGAGCCCGCCGCTCTGGCCAGTCCGGCAGGCCGCCGCCGCCTCGCCATAGGCGGGGCCCCCGGCCTCTGGACCTCCGGCGAACACCCCGGTTTCTCGAGCGTTCCCCCACGGCGTGCGAGCAGAGCCAGGACCCGAATACGCCGCGGCGAACTGGCCGGGGCGGGCGGATTATCCGGTACGAATGTAGCCGCCGCCGCCGCCGAGACGAGACGCGTTTTTTTTTTTTTTTTTTTTTTTTTTTTGCCTTAATGACCCGAGAACCAAAGCCCTGGATAAAAGAAATAATGCAGTTTATACGACCACCATTTTTCATGAAAAAGTGATGTCCGGTAAGCGAGCTTATCATGACGGCACAGTGGTTATAAGATAATTTAAACATGGAGAAAACGTCAGCCAGTCAAGAATGCATTCAGAATGTGAAATGACGAGCGGTCAGATGACTTTGTAACGCTGCCTTTATTTTCGGCTTAATAAAACTCAGGCACAAAACAACACGCACGCGGATGCGAGCTCCAACTCCGTCCAAATAGTACTGCCGTGTAGCAATTTAGCTGCTATAACGCAAATGTCGTGAAAGCCGCAAATGTAAACAAAGCGCTGCAGAATGGGTACATGACATCTCGCTCTTTTGAGGTAATCATTTTCACAGTGTGCAACAAAGCATATAACATTAGCAATCACTTTTCAAATGATTTAACTTATTTCTCTGCTCAATTACAGTCACAGTAGATAATCAAATTCTTAAATCAATATTCTGTAGCCACAAATATTACTCAAAATCTTTCCTTCTTCAAGTTTTTTTTTTTTTTTTTAGGATTAAGTATAATAATGTATTGCTTAAAATAAGGCGGTTAAGATTATTTTCAGCTAGCTATTTTTCTTCCAAGAAATCTGAGAGAAATACACTTGAAGCGATGGCAGATAATTTCACTTATTGCCAATAGATTTACACTTAAAACTGACTAGTTTTAAGGAGGTGTGTTTTGCAGCGGATTAATGTTATATATGTTAGGAATGGCTTACTTTTAAACGCATTTTTGTGCAACTTAGGTATTTACTCTGTAAGTAATTGTTGCCAAAGGTTTACCATTACACAATGTCAGACAATCTGCCATTATTTAGATGTTTGAATTGACGACTTGTTCATACTTTATGTTGAAAAAAAGAGCAATAAATTATATTTTTGCACAGTAATATTTTCTTTTGTGTATACTTTAAAATTTTACATAAATCTTTTAATAGAATTATCAGCTTGACATTATCGGTTATCGGTTGGAATGAGGAGGAAATTATCGGTTATCGGTATCGGTTGAAAAATGCATTATCGTGCATCACTAGTTGGTTTATTTATTGCCTTTCTGGTTATCATATCCAAATATAGATTGAATCGTACGAAGGGAAAGCTCTTACAGTGGTATGAAAAAGTATCTGAACCTTTTGGAATCTCATATTTCTGCATAAAATCACCATCTAATGTGATCTGATCTTTGTCAAAATCACACTGATGATAAACTGCTTTAACTAAAACCGCCCAAAAATGTATAGGTTTTTATATTTTAATGAGGATAGTATGCAAAGAATGACAGAAGGGGGAAAAATAAGTAAGTGAATCACCACATTTAATATTTTGTGGCCCGCCCTTTGGCAGCAATAACTCAACAAGACGCTTCCTATAGCTGCATATCAGTAGGGCACATCGAGCAGGACTAATCTTGGCCCATTCTTCTCTACAAAACTGCTGTAGTTCAGTCAGATTCTACATGCCACAGCATCTCAATGGGGTTCAGGTCTGGACTTTGACTTGGCCACTCCAGAACGTGTATTTGTTCTTCTGAAACCATTCTGAAGTTGATTTACTTCTGTGTTTTGGATCATTGTCTTGTTGAAGCATCCATCCTCTTTTTAGCTTCAACTGTCTGATAGACGGCCTCAGGTTTTCCTGCAAAACATCCTGATAAACTTATGAATTCATTCTTCCATTAATGATTGCAAGTTGTCCAGGCCCTGAAGTAGCAAAACATCCCCAAATCATGATGTTCCCTCCACCATGCTTCACTGTCGGGATGAGGTGTTGATGTTGGAGAGCTGTTCCCTTTTACCTCCACATATGACGTTGTGTGTTACTCCTAAACTATTCAACTTTGGTTTCATCGGTCCACAAAATATTTTGCATAAACATCTGTGGAGTGTCCAAGTGCCTTTTGGCGAACATTTAAAGCGAACATTTAGACACCAGTGGCTTCCTCCGTGATGTCCTCCCATGAACACCATTCTTTACATGTAGTTTTACATGTAGTTGATGTGTGCAGAAAAGATATTGGACTGTGCCAGTGATTTCTGTAAGTCTTTAGCAGACACTCTATTACCTCTCTGAGTATTCTGCGCTGAACTCTTGGAGTCCTCTTTGGTGGACGGCCACTCCTTTGGAGAGAAGCGACAGTGCCAAATTCTGTAAATTCAAATTCTGTAGACAACTTCTCTGACTGTCACTTGATGAACATCCAGACTTTTAGAGATGGTTTTGTATCCTTTCCCAGCTTTGTACAAATCAACAATCCTTGATCGCAGGTCTTCAGACCGAGCCATCATGCACATCAGACAATGCTTCTCATCAAGACATTTCTTACTAGGTGTGTGTTTTATAGTGGGCAGTGCAGCTTTAAACAACTCATCAATGATTGGGTACACAACTGACTTCAAATGTTTGCTATGGTAAAAATTGATTTCAATTGCTCTTTAAGTCTCTGTAGGCAGAAAGTTCACTTACTAATTTTTCCCCCATTTTATCATTGTTTGCATGTTATCCTAATTAAAGTATGAAAACGTCTAAATGTTTGGGTGGTTTTAGTTAAAGCAGTTTTTTCATCTGTGTGATTTTGACAAAGATCAGATCACATTAGATGGTGATTTTATGCAGAAATGTGAGCAATTGCAAAAGGTTTAGATACTTTTTTGTCCCACTCTTAAAATGTTCTGGAGCAGTAGGTTTGGGCTGCTTTTTATCCAACTAGGCGGGTTTTACCGAGAAATTGGGCTAGAAACTGTCTTTCCCATCTGGCAACCCTGAATCCCAACCTCCACCCCCACCCCTCCGCTCCTCTCAGTCTCCGACTCCTCCAAACCCCTCCTCTGGTGCCGTGTTGCCTAGCAACGGAGGGCTGAGCAATCGGAGCTGGGCCATAGCGACTCGGGGCACAGATTGGTGGATGATTTATTAGCTGGGCTGGAGAGCAGCGAGCTGAAATGGAGTCTTAAAACGAGTCGACGTGTAGAGGAGGGAGGAGGGAGCCAGCGAGGGAAAGAAAACTGAAGTGAAGGGGAGGAGGGGGAACACATGACAGACTCCAAATGATATAGTCGGGAACATAATTAAGGTGACATAATTAGGACGGAGCTAGAAACTGAGCTTATGGCTATTCCGCAGAAATATGGTACATCCAAACTTGTCGAATATTTTAGTTCATTTCTTCGGCTGGAGTTTTGCTTGATAAACTGAAATGTTCTGAGTCAAATAGTATTGTTTTGACGCTATTTCAAAGGGGCAAATCTAGTGAGTTGCTTTTGATGCGGGTGTTTTTTTGTTCAGGTGTGGTTTGATAGGCTGCGTGGTGGTTGTAGACTGCTCCATCTGCTGGCTAATCAAACGCTTCACCTTCAGTGTGAATTCATGCAACTGAAGTGTTTCAGTTTTTATATCTGGGCTTTTTACTTGTGAGGGCCCGAGCACCAAGTGGTGCGAGAGCCCTGTTGGAATGCAAAGGATTATTATTATTATTATTGTTATTCTTTTTTAGGGGCAAATGAAAATGGGCAATTTTGAGGCCTTAACATGCTCAGAAAACTTTGCAAATACATGCAGCTTTGGCGTGAACTTAAATGGCTCAGTGGCGCCCTCTTGAATTTGTCAAAAAGGCCTATCATATTAGGTTTTTTGAACGTAAAGCAATGAAATTTGGGGAGTTGATGCGTTGTGCAAAACTGCTCCAAAAAGTCCCATGCACCCATCTTCCTAACCCAACAGGGAATCGGGTATTTTGGATATGTGAAATGTTTAGCGACTTACAGGCTGCCAATTTGAGACCTTGGTGCCTAGGGAGTTAGTTGGATCCTCCTTAAAATTGGCGAGACTGTTCATGAGGCTTATGAGATCTAAAGTTATCAAAATTTTGAGTTTCCATTCTCGGGCTTGGCTTGGGTAGGGTGCCAAAGTCGGCATTTTTGTGTGTGTGTGTGGGGGGGGGGGGGGGGGGCAAAATGCCAAATTCAGTCAATGACTAATAACTCCCTGATCCAATCCCTGGTTCAATCTTTTTCATACCTGGCATGCACTGTATGTGAGGTCTCCCAAGCCTGAACACGACTGCATTGAAGTATTACCTATTTGGCATGGTGCCCATGAGTAGGGGGCACCATGCCTCCTTCTAGTTGTGTGAATGTATTTCCAATCCCAGAAAAAGAGGCGAGTTTCAAGTATGTTAGGTTCTCCTGAGATTATGAGAGGGGGACGATCTGCTACTACCTTGATATGCGTGACGACATTTAATGCTCTTTTGAAAGTGCAGTCTTAGCAAGCCTTTGTTTAACATCTAAACTTTATTCTGCAACGCATTAAATGTTCCTAATCCGATTCCTAAATTATTTGAACTAACTAGTTGATAGGTTAATCGACTACTAAAATAATCGATAGCAGCAGCCCTACGATGTACATCAAAGATTTAGTCGAACAATATTTATTAAATGACTTGCTTCCCAACAGACACACACACAACATAAATCAATGAATCACACGTGGTTGAGAGACAACTGTGATTATACACTTAGCCAGTAGGTGGTACCGTGCGCACATAAAGCTTCGAGAAATTAACACTTTCTTGAGCCAATTGGTTGGAGTCAGTTGGTTCTCACCATCACTCGTCATGAGGACCTTAGATTGCCAATGTCATGATAAGTAAAAGTACAAGCTTTAGCCTTTATACACTTGCTAGTCAAAGTTTAGCACATCAACAATACTTTAAAGTTACCTGTAGATGTATCCAAACAATATATTCACCCCACAAGAGACAGAAATAATACATCATTAATGTCACTCAAGCTCATTCAACAACAAACTAAATAGCTTATTAGCAAGTTATGAAACAACTTGAACAGTAACTGAAGAAATAATTTGCGCAGGACCTGAACTAATGGGAGAATAAACTGGTTTGCTCAGTGGAAGGTTGACTCACACTTGGTTTGAGAAAGTACAACAGACCTATGGGCAACGTGGATTGCACAGATCATGAAAAAACATTCCCATTTGCATACATTTTACACCATAAAATCATATTTGATGCAAGGATGCAACACTAAAATGAAGACATAACAAGACAAGCAAAAGGCAAAATTATTTGGAATATATTTGAAGAAATTTGAACGGGAATTCAGAGAGCTACATTAAGGAGCAGACGTATTTGCACCCCTTGTGATTTTCCAAGTTCACCCACTTAGAAAATAGGTAGAGGTCTGAAATTTCAATCATAGATGTATTTCCACTTATACAGACATAATTAAAAAAAAACAATCTGGAACTCACATTGTAGGATTTTTCAATATTTTTTTTTATTATTATTTTATTTTCTGGGGTTCATAAGTATTTAGACCCATGAGAAAATCTGTGCTAATGTTTAGTGCAGAAGCCTTTGTAAATGGTAAATGGACAGTACTTATATAGCGCATTTATCTGCATGGTTACCATGCCCAAAGCGCTTTACATTAGCACACATTTACCCATTCACGCACACATTCACACACCAATGGGGCTGCTGCCATGCAAGGCGCTGTCAACCCATTGGAGGCAAATCAGGGTTCAGTGCCTTGCCCAAAGGCACTTCGACAGTGTGCAGCCGTAGCCGGGAATTGAACCACTGACCCTTCGGTCCAAGGACAACTCCAGCTACCAACTGCACGGCGGCCGCAAAACGCAAAGTTTCAGCTCCATCCAAATATTTTCTATTGGCTTTAAATCTGGAGAATGGCTAGGCCACTCTAGAACCTTGATATGCTTTTTACGCAGCCACTCCTTGGTCAGCTTGGCTGTGTGCTTCGGATCATTGTCATGTTGGAAGATCCAGCCATGATGCATCTTCAAGTTTCTAAGGGAAGGAGGTTGTGGCTCAAAATCTGACCATACATTTCACCATTCATCCTCTGCTTTATACAGTAATTTCGTCTGGCCCCTTTGCCGAAAAGCAGCCCCAAAGCATGAGGTTTCCACCCCCATACTTCATAGTGGGGATGGTGTTTTTAGGATTGTACTCATATTTCTTTTTCCTGCACACACAACCAGTAAAGTTTGCACCACAAAGTTCTACTTTTGGTCTGACCACATGACTTTCTCCCATCACCCCTCTGCATCATTCAGATAGTCCCTGGCAAACTTCAGACGGGCTTAACATGTACTGGTTTCAACAGGGGAACCTTCTGCAAAATGCATGATTGTAAGCCATTGCACCGTAGTGTTCTACTAGCAGTAGCCTTTGAAACTGTGCATGCAGTTCTCTTATGGTCATTGACCATCTCCTGCCGTGTAGTTCTAGGCTGAGCCCTCACTTTTCTCATCATGAGTGAGACGCCCCACAAGGAAAGATTTTACATGAAGCCCCAGTCCGAGGTAGATTATCAGTCATGTTTATCCTTTTCCATTTTCTAACAATTGCTGAAACTGTTGATTTATTCTCACCAAGCTGTGTTCCACTTGTCTCAAAGCATTTTGCAGCTTTGTCAAGCTCAACAATTTTTTTCTCAGGTGTCTTTCAAAAGCTCTCTTGTCTTGCCCATGGTAGCAGTTGGATTATGACTGACTGTGGGGTGCACAAGTGACAGTTATGAGTTTAACCGGGTGGTGGGTGGGTGGTTACTCATGGGGTGAAGGTGGACTTTTTTTAAAGTGCGTACGACAGGATAAAAAGTCTTAAATAGCATTATCATGTGAATTAGAATCATATTTTGAGGCGATTCGACTATATACAACAATTTGGCAAAGCGCAGATGATGAGAAATTAGTTTTTTAATCCGCCGTTTAGCCACGCCTACAATTATAGGGCTCTACCGTCCCCAACAGGAGGATGACGTCAGCAGGGTAATGATTTCATCTGATTTAGAATTCCGCCCATTAAGGGGGAATTATTCAGAACGAGGGAAATGCGACGAAGAGAGCCGCAAAACTTCATTGTTTCAGTTTCTCCAATATTTTTACAGGATATTCTTTTTATCGAAGTATTTTCCCCCAATTGCTAAATAAATGGTATGGTCATGACAAATAACAGTCTTGTGCTAAATGGAATATGAAATAATAAAAATGCATTTACTTAGTACGACATGGCAAAATTACTCCATAATGGTCAAAACTGTCGACTTCACCTTTACTGTCGTACCTCCCGAACGATATTTTATGCCACGGTAAGTAGTCGGGCTTTTGTCATTTCCCTGCCCCGGCTTCGGAGAATGTAAACATACCAAGAGGCGTGACAGCTAGCCGACATGCTCACCTGAGCCTAGTGACTTCTCAAAGTCTTATTTTTGCTTTTCGAAGCAAAAAATCACCCAAACCTAGCCCGGATCATCTCACACGGCGGCGGGGTTGTTGATTGTCTTCGCCGAACGGCAACCCGCCGGGCGGCGAGCAAGTTACAGCTCGTTCCCCTGCTATGGACAGGAGAGCTCGCCGGGGAAGCAGCTGGAGAGTACCGCCAGACAAACCGGCCGGAGGAGCACGTAGCTCCCACATGGTCGACACGAATATGGCGTGAAATAATCCTTTACTACACGGCGAAGACGTAAACAGAGAGCGGCGTGCAGTTGTTGTGCAGCTAACATAGCAGGATGTGTCTGAGGAGAACTTTTTCTAGTTCGTCCATGATCAAACGTAATTAAATAGTCCTTTATTTAAACTAAGTTTGCAGTGTGTACTTTGTAATCGCTGTATTTGTGGCCATTTTTAACACAAAGTTGCAATTTCTGATCCATTATTGCCCGCACATAACGCCATAGGCTGAGGGGGTAGGAGGGGCGCTCCCGCGCAAGCGGTCCATTTCATTCAGGAGCATAAAACCCCACGTGAAATATGAAATAAACATGCTTTTTGGTGTCATACGCACTTTAAGGTAGACTGACAACTCTTTGAGTGTCATGATTATTGCTGATTCTCAGGGGTACAAATACTTACGCGCCCTAGTTAATTACAATTTATCTTTAAAAATCATACAATGTGAGGTTTGGATTTTTTTTAGATTGTCTCTATAAGTGGAAATACATCTATGATTGAATTATCAGACCTCTACCTATTTTCTAAGTGGGTGAACTTGCAAAATCACAAGAGGTGCAATACTTCTGCTCCTCACTTCTGATAGTGCCTGGTGAGAGTCGTACCCCGAAGGGTCCTGTAAGGGTCATTTGCATCAGCCCTACAGCGCCAACCAGTGGCAACAGAAAGTCACTCATTTTACTTATGCATGTCCTGTTCATTTCAGGTTGGTTAGTTGTTAGGTCTAAACTTAATACTTGAACTAAGAAAACAACAAAAGACCTAGGAAGGGACGGAGGAAGAATCAGACTTGAGACGAAGATAAAGCTTTTACGCTAACGGCCGTCAGGAGAAAGATTGATGCGGGCCGTGTGGCTCACAACAAGCTTATCTAAACCTCCCCCTGAGGAGCGCAGCCTTTTTATTAAGGAGTTGGAGAGCATTCATTGCACATGCGTAAGTTTTGTTTTATCAAGCAGAAACCAGAATGAAACATTATGGTGACATTTACTGAAAACAGAAACTTTCATAACACCTAGTTTTAAACACACATAAATGCATTTACTATTGTAAATATTGTTAATACTGTTATTGTGCAAAAGCATTAAAGCACATCTCACATTAGTGTACTTACAAGACCTTTTGTAATCCTACATTTTAAGGCCCATGTCCACATGTCTTTGTTGCCGTGACAACCCTCTGTTCGCCATTAAAAGAAAGCAGATTTTTTTAATGGACTTACGCAGCTTGTAAAGCCACGAAATTTGGCACACTTGGTCGAATTGGCCCAATTAAGATTCATTTTGGTTTTAAATAAGGGCGTGGCTGCACAGGTCAGTATCGCCTCCTTTTTGTAGGACCCTCTTCAATAAAGGTTTTTTCTCCTAGGTCTGTGAATGTATTTCTAATCCCCCCAAAAATGACGAGTTTCGAGCAAGTTAGGTACTCATGAGATGATCTGCCACCACCCTGAGCTGTGTGACATCTGAGTTGCGCCAAACTGCAAGGGCCCGTTTAGTCCTGCTTGCAGGCGTAGGTTTTTTTTTTTAGTTATATCTCCTGCTACTTGGTTCTTCCTTATTTCCCGAAACTGAAATGAACAAATTCAGCTCAGACATTTCCTTTCCAGGCACGTCCTTTTCCAAAAGAGTTGTTAGTTGCTGGCTTTGTCTCTCGTAATTCTGGCATTTTGTCTCCCACTCTACTAAACAGTGTTTTGGTTACATAACATACAGTGCACTGCATGGAAAATGAACTCCTAATACTCTGTGTCTGGTTTTCCCTCTCACTCATCTCCTATTTTTTCCATGTCCGAGAACCTTCCTTTCTCCACACATCACATATCAAGAGAGCCTCCCTTCGTAAAGGCTGCTCAGGATTTGAAACATTTCTGTTTGCGTGTGGGGTGCCAGACTTGACGTCTACTCTTGAGGCGTTGCAACATGTTGGAATGTCGGCATTCCCTCCCGGGAAAGGGAAGCGCAAAGCTCCATTCCGGATTTTATCTCCTGCTGCAAACCAGAGGCTCTCTTGCAGAAAGATCACATGTAAAGCCTTCCCCTTTGTAGTGGAAGAGCGAGGGTGACAAGCTATTTCTTGCTGTTTAAAAAAAAAAACAAGAGGGAAAACAGCTTTGCACAGTCGGAATCGTTGTGGATTTACTTTCCAGTTCTTTTTGTTTCCTGCCGGCTGGATCCAAAAGCTCGAGCTGATCCAGCAGGACTTTTGCTTGCTTTTTTGCCGGAGTTACTTGGTGGAAACGCTCGCCTCAGGAACAAGAACGTGAATCTGTTAGTTGTCTGCTTCACTGGTTATGAATGTTTTCACCCTCTGCTTTTTATGGTTACTGTCGGTGCCTCTTTAAGGACAATAGGTGGATTTAGACTGTTCCGTTCTGGGAAGAAAAGTAGACTTCTCATGACGCTTGTTTACTTTCCAGTGTGTGTCAATTTCAGGCATCCTAGTGTTTAAATTTAGTTGTATTATATTTTCACCATTCAAAAACATTTAGGTACATAAGTAAAACTGTCATCTTGCATGTTTTAAATGTGGAAGTTTTTCCAACTTCTTTTTGTGATCAACATGTGTCTGTTGTTTTACATCTGTTCCCTCCAGAGGTGGGTACTAACGCCTTACGTTCACTCCGTTATAGGGCTGCAGCTGTCGAATATTTCAGTATTCGAGTATTCGACTGAAAAGTCCATCCATTAATCGAGTAATCGGATAAAACATTTTTTTAGGGCAAAAAGCAATTGTAAATACACATGAGACAACAAGACATTTCACCTAATATTGAACCATTTTTAGACAATTATTGTCTTTATTTTAGGTGTACATTTTTGAAAACAGCCAAAAGTTGCATCTCAGATGCGACTAGAAAAAAACAACAACAAATTCACTACTTTCACTCAAAAAACCTAAGAACTTTTTTTTTTCTTACCTAAGAATGTCATTACGCTTGATAGCACACATCACTTAAAAGTCAGGTGTTTTTCCCCCACGTTTCAATTGGATATCCATTCGTGTCAAGCTATTTTCAAGTTCTAGTTAAGTTTTAATTTAGTCTAAATTCTAAAAAAATCAGTCCGAATAGGATTTTGAGTTTTTGCATTGTTTAAAATATATGTACAGTGAAGAAATTATTTCAACACCCTGCTATTTCGCAAGTTTTCCCACTTAGAAATCATGGAGCGGTCTGAAATATTTTATTGTAGGTGCATGTCCTCTGTGAGAAAAAGAAAAATCCAGAAATCACGATGCATGATTTTTTTTTTAACGATTTATTGGTGAAATACGGCTGCAAATAAATATTTGAACACCTATCCATCAGATAATATTCTCACCCTGAAAGACCTGTTATCCGCCTATTAAAAGTCTTAACTCCCTTCCATGTATTATCCTGAATCAGATGCACTTGTTTAAGGTGGATTGCAGCATAAAGACACCTGTCCACCCCATACAACCAGTAAGACTAAAACTTATAACATGGTCAAGACCAAAGAGCTGTCCAAAGACACCAGAGAGAAAATTGTACACCTCCACAAGGCTGGAAATGGCTACGGAGCAATTGCCAAGCAGCTCGGTGAAAAAAGGCCCACTGTTGGAGCAATCATTAGAAAATGGAAGAAGCTAAGCATGACGGTCAGTCTCATTTGGAGTGGAGCACCATGTAAGACATCACCTCGTGGGGTCTCAATAATCCTAAGAAAGGTGAGGAATCAACCCAGAACTACACGACTGGAGTGTAGAATGACCTGAAAAGAGCTGGGACCCCCTTTTCCAAGTTTATGACCATTTGGATGATGCAGAGGAGTCATGGGAGCAAGTTCTGTGGTCAGATGAGAGTAAAATAGAACTTTTTGGTCATAATTCCACTAACCATGTTTAGAGGAAAAAGGAATGATGAGTACTATCTCAAGAACACCATCCCTACTGTGAAGCATGGGGGTGGTAGCATCATGTTTTGAGGGTGTTTATCTGCAAATGGGACAGGACGAGTGCACTGTATTAAAGAGAGGATGACTGGGGCCCTGTATTGTGAGATTTTGGGGAACAACCTCCTTCCCACAGTCAGAGCATTGAAGATGGGTTGTGGCTGGGTCTTCCAACATGACAATGACCGGAAGCACACAGTCAAGAAAACAAAGTACTGGCTCCGTAAGAAGCATAACAAGGTTCTAGCATGGCCTAGCCGATCTCCAGACCTAAACCCAATAGAAAACCTTTGGAGGGAGCTCAAACTCGGTGTTTCTAAAACCTGACTGATGGGTGGGCCAAGATTCCTCCTGCAGTGTGTGCAAACCTGGTGAAAAACTACAGGAAACATTTGGCCTCTGTAATTGCAAACAAAGGCTACTGTGCCAAATATTAATATTACTTTTCTCAGGTCTTCAAATACTTATTTGCAGCTGTATCACACAAATAAATCGTTTAAAAAAATCATAAATTGTGATTTCTGCATTTTTCTTTTTAGGTTATTTCTCTCACAGTGGACATGCACCTACGGTGAAAATTTCAGACCCCTCCATGATTTCTAAGTGGGAGAACTTGAAAATAGCAGAGTGTTCAAATACTTGTTCTCTTCACCGTATGATACCTGCTGTTTTGTAGGCTGCCCCAAACTATTTTTGAACACTTAAATTCTTTATCAAATTACAAATATAACAGATAGATAACAATAATAAATCACAAACAATGAGGTCAAACGCTGATGGCATTAAGTAGTGCAAAAGAATGGAATGTAAATAAATTGTTGAACATTGTGACTTAACCTTTCCAACAGGATTCAAAGCAATTCTTACTTTCTCTTATGATGGTATGTCTATATTGTTCTCAGCATTAGAGTGAGCACAAGCAGAATAGATAAATGTCAGGTATTATTGGCGTGAAGTACGTGAAAAAAACTTTCTGGTGTGCACCCGATTGCTTCAATTTATTTTATTTTTGTTGATGTCCCTTTAGGGGCTCTTTAGCAACCTTTTGGTTCCTTTTTTAAACAGTGACCCCTTTTTAAAATGATATATTGATTCTTGGTGGGAGCATATCGACCACCTTTGGGCTACAAAGTATCAAGATATATCGCCTTTCGATATATTGTCAAACTCCTCGTCGGTACGGGACTCCATGATACCAATCGGACGTAACAATGCAGTCACATGACCACACACAAGCTTGCAGCCGGAAGTCCTACGATCACGCCGGTTTGTTCAATCACGTGCCGTCTTTGAAGCACCACAAAACCGGAAATATGATCGTTTTGATTTCTTTGTAGGAAGTGTTTTCTCCACAATGGACAGGAGATGCTTCATTTTTCTGTTTTTCTAGTGGTCATTTTAGTGGATTTTATTGGCCTAAAAGGGTCGTGTAATAGGTTATAGTACTGTATAATAATTACAGTTGATATAGATGACGTAGTGCTAAAAAAAGTACTCAATTGTTAAAAAAAAAAAATCTGAAAGCAGTTAATCATGACTTGAGTATTCATTTCACCGAGTCCTTTTTTACTTGTAATTGAGTCCATTTTTTGAATGACTTCTACTTCAGTAATATTATTCCGAAGTAATGCTACTCTTACATGAGTAAATTTATTGGCTACTCTACCCACCTCTGCTTGCTATTTAAACTTTGTGTATTTCCCTACTTGTCATTGCTCTTTTACTTTGACGTTTCAATGTTTGCACCACACTTGAAACTGTTTGCTGTGCACGAGTTCAGAATTCAACCACATTGAATTGAAATGAAAACAATGTATCTTCCAGTTTTGAACAATCGCAATAGCTAACAGTCTCTCTCTTCTCTGTCAAATTTACAGAAGCGCTTCATTAAAGGCTTGAGACAGTTCGGCAAGAACTTCTTCAGGATCCGGAAGGAGCTCCTGCCAAACAAAGAAACGGTACGGTTTCCCTTTCGTTTTTAAAATGTTTAAGGAAACTGACGGGGTGTTAAACATGTGAAATATTTATACTGAGACATATACATTGGTACTTCAAGATATGAATATATTTGTTTCGGAGTGGCTTTCGTAACAGGATTTTTTCGTATAATGACCCACATAATTCCTTCCAAGCGCTACTCAAACATATAACAAGGGTAAAACCAGATTGAAATATGAACATTAAAATTATTCATAAATAACCATTTATACCTGTAATGAAGTAGATAACTACAAAGCCCCCCAGGTGCAAGGGTAGAAAAAAAAAAATTTTTGCTAAACTGTACCTACATATTACCAAACTTCATTTCTCATCAAGTCATGGTAGTGATTATGCTAGCAAGGCTAGGCTGAAGGCTAGCTTTAGCGCAAAATGTCCCCTCTGTTAGTGTCCACTCTGTTATGTCTAGTAATGCACGATAATACGTTTTTTAAACCGATAATTTTCTCCTTCCAACCGATAATGTCAAGCCAATAATTCTATTACGGTAAAATATATTTGTAAAATTTTGAAGTATACACGAGCAAATATTACTGTGCAAAAATAGAATTGATTGCTATTTTTCCACATCAAATGTGAACAATTAGTAAACTCCAAAATCTAAACAATGACAGATTGTCTAACATTGTGTAATGGTAAACTTTTGGCAACAAGTTGCACAAAAATGCCTTTAAAAGTAAGCCATTCCCAGCTTACATAACATTACTACGCTGCAAAAAACACACCTCCTTAAAACTAGTTACATTCCCTTGTTTTCCGTGTAAATCGATTGGAAATAAGTGGAATTATCTGCCAGCGCTTCAAGTAAATTTCATAAGCTTCATTTTCATAAGTTTAACATCCTGATTTCAAGCAAGGAATTTTTGTATTTAATCTTTAAAAAAACTTGATTGTCAGAAATTTTCTTTATTCAAGCATGGATTTGGTTCAAAACAATATTTGAAAGCATACTAATATTCATGTAAGTGGAATAATCTGACGCATTCATCCATTAACTCGTTTTTAACACTCAAAACAAGATGGAGAAAAATTATTTGATTAGATTTAAGAAAAATAATCGAATTAAGACGGTATAAATTTGCAGTGTACTAAATGCATTACTTGCCACTGCTGTGTGTGACCCAGGCAGTTTTTGTGAGTGGAGTGTGGTTTGGTGCATGTTGAAATTATCATCTAACGACAGTGCAGTCATGCTAAGCATGCTTACTTGACTGACATCACTTGTCCAAATGTCTGTGGTGAAACTGGTGTTCTCGGCATGTTTTTCACAAAGAATACGAAAAGTAGCGACGGCTCGGTATCTGGTAGCGTGGCTCCAGATGTTGTAAACATATGTCCTCCACGACTGGAAATGGCTGGACACAGAAGGCTATAAACACAACTAAATAAGTTGTGATTGTACATAGAAAAATGCAAATTTTGCTTTTGTTGAGTAAAATTAAGATGATTCTTCATTCTTTCCTCAAATCCCAGATAGCAGACCGACATTGAATAAATGTTGATTTTCCATCAAAATCATCAGTATGGTTGACATCAAAATCTTTGACGTCAAATATGATTGAAAAGTCAGTTGAATTGTGGATGAGCAGGTGTTTTGGTCGAAAGCATATAATTGATTCAGCGTTGTTCCAATATTATTAATAATCGAAATGACGTTTAGGTTTTTTAAGGATTTCAACGTTGAAACAACATTAATTGATTGGGCAAAAGTGATGTTGATTCAACGATATAAGATCGGCAGCGGAATGTTGATCCAACATATATTTAACGTCCGTCGCATCTTTTCAACGTCGGTCTGCTATCTGGGGTATTAAGTTTATGATGTGAAAATGGAGTGATTTATTAGCTGTTGAAAACTTGCACTAAATTAAAAAAAAAAAAATTAAGGTGCTATTTTGGGCTAAAGCGTATGATATGTTAAATATTGCTATTGATCCTGAAAATAAAGGTGATTATCTCTGCATTTGGTGTTTTTTTTTTTTTTTTGCATGTAGTGTAAAATTTGAGAATTTTATACTAGCCATTTTAAGTTTTGTTATACTTGTATAACACAAAAAATCGTGCTTTTATTTGGTAATGACTTCGAATTTTATAATGTCACTGCTCATGGAAATACAGTGTATCACAAAAGTGAGTACACCCCTTTTAATGTCACTGCTCATGGAAATACAGTGTATCACAAAAGTGAGTACACCCCTCGCATTTCTGCAGATATTTATCTTTTCATGGGACAACACTGACAAAATGACACTTTGACACAATGAAAAGTAGTCTGTGTCCAGTTTATATAATAGTTAATTTAATTTCCCCTTTGGTTTTGAAAATATTTGAATTTTAAGTTTTTGAAAATAGGCCCCCTACGGATCGGCTCCGTGACCCGTCAACTGATAGTGAAGTCTCTGGCTTATGTCTCCTGGGAACACCTTGGGATCCCCCTGGAAAAGGTGGATGAAGTGGCTGGGGAGAGGGAAGCCCGGGCTTCCCCGCTGAAGCTGTTAAAAACAAAGACTGCTCAGTTATTACTAAAACAAAATATTCGCGGTCCACCTCATTGGCTTCAATGTGGCGGGGAGTCTTTTTTTGGAGGAGAGGTAATCGCTATCCTCCAGCTTTTAGGCATACCAAAGCCACACGGCAGAGAAAGACTCATTAAATGGAAAATAAACTGCCCCTTAAACATTAAAAAAGAGGAGAAATGACAGAGCAGTGTAACAGCGAGTAGAGAATAAAGCTGAGAAGGCTTGGATGTTAGCTCACTGCCCGAGAGGAAAACTCTGCTTATGATTGAACTTTCGTTTGTGCTGATCGAAGCCAGTGGCGGTTAATACCCGCAGGAAAGCTCTTGTTTATTTCCTCCCTCCTCCAAATCCCTACCTCCAGAACAGGACTACAGTAATAAATCTGTATGTTCTCGCTAACCGCTAACATGCTTCTGCTTAGCCAGGTGCAAGGCAAAAAGAAGCATGTCATATAAATGCTATTGTACAAAGTCCCAACCACTATTTATTGAGCTGTAGTAAAGACTATAAAGGATTTTTTTGGACACCAATACTGGTCTGTTTAATGCTCGTCTTTTGGACGAAAATAGTCTCAGGTAAAACCCTTTAACACCGGACGTGTCGGCGGCGACACGTTTACGTAAGTTACCAATGAAGCTTGTGGTTGGTCCATTTGAAAGTGCGGAAGTTGTTTTTTTTTTTTTTTTTTTTTTTTTTTTTCCCCCAAACAGTGACACGTTTTTGAAATGGTAATTCGAATTTGGCTGGTGCATATCGATAGCTTTTTGGAATGCAAAGTATCGTGATACATCAAAATCTCGATAGTTGCGATACACAATCCTATATTGTGGTGTGAGACGATCAAATTAGGGCTGCAGCTATCGATTATTTTAGTCGTTGATTAATCTGTGAACTGGTTAGTTCGAATAATCGAGTCATCGGATTAGGAACATTTAATGCGTTGCAGAATAAATTTTAGGACATGTAAAACAAAGGCTTGCTAAGATTGCACTTTCAAAAGAGCATTAAACATGAGTACAAAATAAAATTTCTGAGTGTTTCTCTAAACGATGCAAAATTGCACTTTCATTTAAAAATAAATGAAAACACCTGAGCTTTACCTCAAATGGTATTAAAAATAAATAAATAAATGAGGATCTCAATACGATAAAAGAACAATTGGCTTTTGCAAGGCAAAAGTCTGCTAGTTTAAATGCTATAAAATGTTCACTTTTTTTTTTACAACACTTTTTTCAAATCAATCAAACACATATTCCCACAAAAAAGGGCTAAATATGCCTATAAACTAAACTAAAAATGCATAAAAACATCAGCTCAAACAAAATTATATCTTATGTTGGTCTAAACAGCTGGATTCAGCGATGTTAGACGAGTTATGGCATATTCGCTGTTGCCACTAGAGGGCAGTGTATCCACCTAAATCAATAAAACTAAATGCAAACACTTTCAAAACAAACCATTGCAACGCTACTGTAAGTATACGAATACTCGAAGCAGCAAAATTTGATTCAAAACTTTTTTCTCATTGAATTACTTGAGTTAATCGATTAATCGTTGCAGCATTAAATAGATTTGTGACGCAAACGTGTTATTATGATTATTATTAATATTTTGGGAGAATAGAGAATGGTCATATTTGTGTTTATGCATTTATTTTGCGTATGGGCTTTTAAATTTCAGGTGATTTTTTTTTTTTTTTTCATTAACATGTTAGTATTAGTGTAAAATGTTGTTAAAATATTTGATCATTTAAAAAAAAAAAATTTGTTTATCGAAGTACAGGTCAAAAATTGTGATATTAATCGTATCGTTACAGCCCTAATCTGGTCACATTTTACTCATTTCTAAATGTGTTTGTCAAATTCAGACAAGTCAACGCTTACTCACGCTAAAGTGTATGCTAATACTTACGTGAACGCTATGCTAACACTACAAGTTATACTAGTTAGTCTGAGATGATGACTCGGCATAGACCTTCAAAGGTGAAATCAACATTGTATATTCTCTCTTAACAAGATAAAACAAATCTTACCATGTTTTTCAAAACACTCATGACTGGAGCCAAGCCTACCTTGAAGGACACCAGTGAGTGTGTTTGTCTCTAGTGGAGGGGTAGCATTTTTGACCGGAATCGGCTGAATCGGGTTAGAATATTCCTGATGTTGTTTTCGTCAAAGCAACCTCAGAACTGTTTTCCTCTTTCAAATTAGAAGTTTTCATCCAAAAATAAAGTTTTCCAACAATTTCGACTGAATATTTACAGTCATAATGATGGAAATCCGTCAGCAGGGGGCGCTAGAGGTAAATCACGAGATTGACGCGGAACAGTGTGATGTTAATAAACACTTAGCAGGAAAACGGTACATTATCTCCAATGAATTATACTCGTCTGGACGCCACAAACTGTATTTAAAAAAGTTGCCCGAGAGTTTAAGACGACGCTCACCCCGCTGAATGCTAATGAGAATACTATGCTAATGCTACGAGCTACATTTAGTGTGTGATGAATTTCGAAATTTCTCAAATACAGACAGGTCAACCCTAACTCATTGTGAAGTTGATGCTCATGTTAACACGAACGCTAGGCTAACACTACCAGTTACATTTAGTGTGTGATGAATTTCGTCATGTGTTTGTCAAATACAGAAAGGTCAACCCTTACTCATACTAAAATTGATGCTAATGTTAACACGAACGCTATGGTAACACTACCATTTACATTTAGTCATTTAGTCAGCACAGACCTTTAAAGGCTAAACCAAACATGCATATTCTCTCTTGCTAAGATAAGAAAACAAATCAGACAACGTGGCTCAAAACAAACAAGCATGGATCGCGGAACATAATCAGGGTGCTGGGGCAGGAAATGTCCCATGAGTGACACGACCCAAACACTGCAGGCTGAATAACGACACATACAATAAGCAAATGTCACGCATTGTGAACATATAACGGAAACTATGGCTTATTTTCGTCTCGTAAGACGAAAACTGGCATTCGTTTTGTTATGTTGGCTACTCTCAAGACACATCTTTAGCTCATCGTCATGAAGAAATTGTACGTCGACAAAGTATTTTCATCATTCTTGACCAAAACAACAAGGGTCCCAACCACAATTTATTCTAGCACACAGCATAAAGACCCTTGGATGTTTTTGGAGGTTAATACTAGTCTGTTCCAACTGTTAGAGCCTATTTAGCTGCACCGGCCCTGAGGCGTCAGCTTGGCTCCAACAGCCAGATCTGAGGGTAAAGCACCCAGCGCTGTGTAAACAAAGCAGGCCTGACTAACACTCAGGAATGCTTCATATAAAATGGCATAAAGGCGGCCCATCGGGGGAAGTGGGTGTGTCGTCCGACTGGCCTTGCTGCCACCATTTTCCTTTTAGTCCAGAATGGTTGTCACGGTGAACAAGCTTTGTTTCCAGTTTTTAACTGAGGAAACATGCAATGCAAACAAAGAAATTGTGTTTTTGAAGATTTTTACTTCCTTCACTCTTGACACGTTGTTAAGCTGTCACACACTTTGTACACTTACAGTGTATCACAAAAGTGAGTACACCCCTCTTATTTCCGCAGATATCTTTTCATGGGACAACACTGACAAAATGACACTTTGACACAAGGAAAAGTAGTCCGTGTGCAGCTTATACAATAGTTAATTTATTTTCCCCTCAAAATAACTCAAAGTATAGCCGTTAATATCTAAACCCCTGGCAACATAAGTGAGTACACCACTTAGAAACTACATCCCAAAATGTCCGAATTGAGTACTGCTTGTCACTTTCCCTCCAAAATGTCATGTTGCTCGTTAGTGTTACTAGTTCCAGGTATGCATAGGGAGCAGGTGTGTTCAAATTTGTAGTGCAGCTCTCACACTCTCTCATACTGGTCACTGAAAGTTCCAACATTGCACCACATAGCAAAGAACTCTCTGTGGATCTTAAATGATGTATTGTTGCGCTACATGAAGATGGCCAAGGCTACAAGAAGATTGCCAACACCCTGAAACTGAGCTGCACACAGTGGCTAAGATGATCCAGCGTTTGAAAAGAGCAGGGTCCACTCAGAACAGGCCTCGGGTTGGTTGTCCAAAGAAGCTGAGCGCACGAGCTGAGCGTCACATCCAAATGCTTTCTTTGAAAGATCATCGCAGGAGTGCTGTCAGCATTGCTACAGAGATTGACGAGGTGGAGGGTCAGCCTGTTAGTGCGCCGCACTCTAAATCAAATTGGTGTGCATGGCTGTCATCCCAGGAGGAAGCCTCTTCTGAAGACTACACAAGAAAGCCCGCATACAGTTGGCTGAAGACATGTCAACAAAGCACATGGATTATTGGAACCATGTCCTATGGTCTGATGAGACAAAGATTAATAATTGGTTCCGATGGTCTCAAGCATATCTGGCGGCGATCAGGTGAGGAGTACAAAGATAAGTGTGTCATGCCTACAGTCAAGCATGGTGGTGGGGTGGGTCATGTCATGGTCTGGGGTTGCATGAGTGCTGCAGGTGTTGGAGAGTTACGTTCCATTGAGGGAAATATGTATTGTGAAATACTGCAGAAGAGCATGATCCCCTCCCTCCAGAAACTGGGTCGCAGGGCAGTGTTCCAGCATAACAGTGACCCCAAACACACCTCCAAGATGACCACTGTTTTCCTGAAGAAGCTGAGAGTAAAGGTGATGGACTGGCCAAGCATGTCTCCAGACTTGAACCCAATAGAACATCTTTGGGGGATCCTCAAGCCGAAGGTGGAGGTGCGCAAAGTCTCAAATATCCGGCAGCTCTGCAACGTCGTCATGGAGGAGTGGAAGAGCATTCCAGTGACAACCTGTGAAGCTCTGGTCAACTCCATGCCCAGGAGAGTAAGGCAGTTCTGGATCATAGTGGTGGCCTCACAAAATATTGACAGTTGACATATTGTATGTTAATATTGACAGCTTTCACTAAGGGGTGTACTCACTTTTGTTGTCAAGGTTTTAGATACTAATGGCTATATTTTGAGTTATTTTGAGGGGTAAATGAATGAACTCTATTATATAAGCTGCACATAGAATATTCATTGTGTCAAAGTGTCATTTTGTCAGTGTTGTCCCATGGAAAGATATGCTTAAATATCTGCAGAAACCCGAGGGGTGTACTCACTTTTGTGATTCACTGTATGTTCAAAACAACACACATTTAACAATAAAACACTTGGGAAAAAAAAACGATTGGTGTTCAAACGTCCATCTAGTCTGATCAATATATGCATTTAGTAGATTAAATTAGCCTAATTTGCCTCACAAATTGAGGCTAGCTTAAATGCTATGAATGCTGACGTATTTACAACTCTCATAGCAAATCGCTCACACATAACTCTACAAACTGTAGCTATAAATTTCATTACTAATGCATCCACGAGCATATATTACCTAAAACAACTTACAGCATTATGTGGGCCAACATTTACCACAGTGCAGCTATACTTTATCCATGTCAGACGTTTGAGTCATACAAGACGACAGTCCAGCCAGACCCAATGCTGCCACCTGAGGGCAGTGTATCCTACACCATTAAACAAAATGTAATACTTTTGGACATATAGGATAGTTTATTTTGAAATTTTAAATGGTTAATTCTGACTTGCGCGGAAACTACCCGGGGACTACCTGAATTTTGATTTCAACAATACATAGAATGGTGAAATATAGGCATTTTTTTCCTATAGCTTAAGTTGAAGTTGAATCTTACCATGTGTTTCAAAACAAGCGAGCCTGGAGCGCAGTGTAGTATCCTAAACACAGTCAGGGTGAGGGGCGGAGCACGTCACATGAGTGACATGACCCACTCACTTCTGCCATGCAGGCTGATGTACTACACGTACAATAAGAGAATGTCACACATTGTGAACATATGACTGAAACTGCCTCATCAGACGAAAACTAACATTCGTCTCATTATGTTTTAGCCTCCCGAGACGTGTTTTTAGCTTAGAATCGTTACGTTGACGAAAAAACAATGAAACACAGCCAAAATTGTTGTTTTTAATACCATTTTTTAGTGGTTTAGAGAGACCTTGAAGTGTTTCATCACTGTTCGCTCTGAAAAAAAAAACGAAGCATCTGAGCCCTCCAGGTCATGTCATTAACATAATGTCCAACAGCGGGGGGAAAAAAACTGTTTTATCTTTATCACAAAGCAGATGTTTGCCCTCTACCGATCTGCTCAAACATCAAATTAAATTTATTGTCACGTTCTTAGATCGACAGGAAGAACCTTGGGCGAGAGTTTGATTTATAAATACTTGGGTTCAAATGACAGATGCCCGGACAGTTGGAGGCGGCTATCAGAAGTACCAACAAACAGATTCCATGTTGTGCAAATGATCTAACGCGCCGCTTCCGGCCCCCTGGTGGGGTTGTTCTGCCTGACGGGCACGTTGGAGCTCATTCATACTTGTACATACAAAATCACATGCTTTTATTATGACCATGGCGCCTTACAATTGCAGATTTGTGTGATCGAGTGTGTGCACTGCTGCACTTTGCACATTCGTTCAGTTGCCCCACCCCCCAAGTCAAAATAGATTGAATGTCGAGTGCCGTCAATAGCAGCCAATGAGTTCACAAGGAAGTGACTGAAAAATGCCCCAAAACCAACAAGAAATGAGCTTGAAATGCCCCAAAATCATAGATCGTTTATGCTACGTTTGTGCTGTAAAATTTTTTGTTTGTGCTTTCATTTTATAGATATAGTGAGATTAATTTCGAGTGATGACGTCAATTGCAGCCCCTCCGTCGCGGCTGATGGAGCGTACCGACTCTCTCAGTAACAGAGGGGTGTCCCAACAACTGGCGCAAATAAAAAAATTTACAGCACAAATATAGCATAAACGAAAGACCATTTGTTTGTGCCACATTTGTGCTAGTCGTTGGGACACCCCTCTGTAATTAAGAGAGTTGGTACGCTCCGTCAGTTGCGGAAGTTGGGTACGGAAAAGCTGAGCGTGACGTCATCGCTCGAAATCGATAAATCCCTAGCAGCACAAACAAAATTTTTGACCGCACAACGAGTACAAACGTAGCAGAAACAAATGGCCATTTGTTTCTGCTACGTTTGTGCTAGTTGTTGACATGCCCCTCTGTAATAGAAAAGGGTTGGTACGGTCTGTCATCGGTGGGAGTTGGATGCGGAAAAGCTGCGAGTGACGTCATCCCTCGGGATCTATAAAAAGATAGCACAAACGAATAATTTTACGGACGAAACGTAGCATAAACGAATGGCCATTTGTTTGTGCTACATTTGTGGCAGTTGTTGGGACACTCCTCTGTAATAGAAAAGGGTTGGTACGCTCCGTCATCGGTGAAAGTTGGATATGGAAAAGCTACGAGTGACGTCATCCCTCGGGATCTATACAATGATAGCACAAACGAACAATTTTACGGACAAAACGTAGCGTAAACGAATGGCCATTTGTTTGTGCTACATTTGTGCCAGTTTTTGGGACACCCCTCTTTAGTTGGGAGAGTTGGTACACGCCGTCAGTTGCGGGAGTTGGTTACGGAAAAGCTGCGAATGACGTCGTCACTCGAAATCTATAAAACGATAGCAGCACAAACAAATATTTTGACCGAACAATGAATACAAACCTAGCATAAACGAATGACATACAAAGGTAAAATAAACTGGTTCGGCCCACATGAATCTAATCGACATCCCTGATCTAACTCAATTGCTGTAGCTCAGTATTGATGTTCTATTAAGTGACAAGAAGAGGCAAAAGCACAGGCTAGACAAATTGTTTTTGTCTGAAACATGGAGCTGAGAGAGCTATAGTTAGCTGAATAATTGAGCTCTGTTGTATTTTTTTTAGGGGGGGGTCGGGCTTATCAGCAGAACATGCAGACTCGAGCCTCCAGCAAAAAAAAGGCTCTGTTGTCATCCAATCTGCTTTCATTGGGAAAAGCGCTTACAGCGGGAAAAACACGAGTGCTGATTCTTCAGCGTGTGCATCCCTGACCTATGAAAGCAAAGCTTATTCAGTCATTCTCCCGCTGAAAGGCTCTGCACAGCAGGGAAGGCTTGTCTCTTTAGCTGCCTTTCACATGCGCGTTGCTCTCCCAACCGACATCTTTTTACTATTCCACTAATACCTTTTGCAGAAGGACGACGAGGCGTGTATATGTCTTTTATTTGGAGGCGAGTGCAAAACGTGGCTTGAATATTGGAGCTGATATGTTAATAAGCTTAACTCAATAGGTGTCAAATTGCAAACCTTAATAGCTAAGCAGTAACTGGTGTCATTGAAGTGAAGCATCTGTTTTCAAAATCGATCCGTGGACATTTTTTATTTTTTTAGGGTTTATGTTGTAAACAGACAATGCTCATGTATAGGAAACAAAAGAATAGAACTTGTAACCCCTTTTTCTTTGCTGCGGTTCGCGTTTCGAACTCCTGGACTCACTGTTGTGTTTTAAAATATTTCCAGGAGACGCGGATGGTTTTGTACGGAAGCACAAAGCTCTTAACGTATTGACAGCTCGTTTCAACCTATTGCTAACCTCGTTTTAACGTATTGGCAAACTCAACTAGTTATTGACGAAGGCTTAATGCTAAAAACATTACAGTTTCCAATCGTCGCTCAGGATTTGGGCAAGCAGTTAGTAGGAAGTGACCCGGCAATGCTCCAAATCAACTTGATATCAACAGGAAGTGACTCAGAAATTACCCAAAATCAACAGGAAAAAACTGGAAATCAATAGCGTACCGCACGTAACAGGTCACCTTTGCTCATTAATATTCATGCGGTTAGCAACTGTTGCTAGGGGGGTCAAACTCACGTTTGTCCCTCATGCTACATGAGTGTAAATAGAGTACGAACGAGATGTTTACTGAGCTAAACCTACCGTTTCTGTCCGAAAATGATGTCCCTGGTTCCAAATTCAATGGTAAAGATGTGGAAGAACATACAGATGTTCAGTTCAAGGGATGGCTTGAGTGTCGAGGGCTGAAAAAGACGGGGAAAAAGACGTGATCCAGAGGTACAGTGTATCACAAAAGTGAGTACACCCCTCGCATTTCTACAGATATTTACGTATATCTTTCATGGGACAACACTGACAAAATGACACTTTGACACAATGAAAAGTAATATCTAAACCCCTGGCAACAAAAGTGAATACACCCCTTAGAAACTACGTACATCCCGAAATGTCCAAATTGAGTACTGTTTGTAATTTTCCCTCCAAAATGTCATGTGACTCGTTACAGGAGTGCTGTCAGCATTGCTGCAGAGATTGAAGAGGTGGGGGGTCAGCCTGTTAGTGCTCGGACCATACGCCGCATTCTACATCAAATTGGTGTGCATGGCTGTCACCCCAAGAGGAAGCCTCTTCTGAAGACGGTACACAAGAAAGCACGCAAACAGTTTGCTGAAGACATGTCAACAAAGCACATGGATTACTTGGAACCATGTCCTATTGTCTGATGAGACAGGCGGACTTTCTTGTGTACTGTCTTCAGAAGAGGCTTCCTCCTGGGGTGACAGCCAGAAATTCGAGGCGTGTACTCACTTTTGTGATACACTGTAGCTTTTTTATCAACCCCTTTTTCTTGTTTGCATTGCCTTACGCCACTGAAATGACATTCTCCTGGATACACAATCTATCATTTACCACCATATGCCTTCTTTCTAATACATTATATCCTCTGGTTTGTCTGTCAACAACAGTGGCAGTCGGATACCGTTTTAGTTTTTCACAGGTCATTCATTGTCAGAAGCAGCACGGCAAAACGCCACGCTAAAAAATAAGTAAAAATATCAAAATGGCTTACCTCTTCGTCCGCTGTCGGACCATGGCCCCCAACAAAATATTTACTGCATATGAATGTGAATAGTTTCACCTTGCTGGCGTTAAACTGGTCTTTTAGACGTCCGTGCAAGTTGATCCATTCTTCACATTTTTTCGTCCAAGTTTTTGGCTTCGGGAAACGTATGTAGAAAACATCCTTTAAATGCCATAAGGTCTAGAGTCGTTTCTACAAGTTCCTTAGCAGCAGTGTTTACTTGGCATGTTCTTTTTTTGATAGATTACCGGAAGAAAACAAGCATTACTAGCATTGGTTGCATGCGAGCACGCTTCTATGTTGACCCCCTTCCGCTTTACGATGGTGACGTCACGCAGCCTTGCGGTTTAAGAATAGCATTGGTGCAGTAAGCTATAGGAAATGACCCCGCAATGTACCAAATCGACAGGAAGTGACCCCAAAATGGCCAAAAATCAACTGGAAGTGACTCTGAAATGCCCCAACTCAATTGGAAGTGACTTGATATCGACAGGAAGTGACCCTGAAATTTCCCAACATCAATAGGAAGTGACCCTACAATGCACCAAATCAACAGGAAGTGACCCCGACCAAAAATCAACAGAAGGAGACTCTGAAATGCCCCCAAATCAACAGGAAGTGACCTGTGATCAACATGAATTGACCCCAAAATAAGCAGGAAATGACCCCAAGTCAACAGGAAGTGACCCTGAAATACAGCTAACCACCAGGAAGTGGCCTGATATCCACAGGAAATGGCCCTGAAATTTCCCCAAATCTATAGGAACTAACCCAACAATGCACCAATTCAACAGGAAATGACCCTGAAATGCATTTAAATCAACAGGAAGTCACCTGGTGTATCAAACAGCCCAACATAGTATTTTTACATTTTACTCCGTTTGTCAGAGAGGCCGCACAACAGTGAAGTCTATGCCAGGATTTGTAGCCGGCCGCGTATGTTTGTGCTGTGGCCTCGTCTGTCCGAGGATTAAGCGAGAAGGCTGACTGAATGCGGGGATATTAGGATCAGTGCGCCGGCGGCCGCACGGGTGGCAACCGCTCCAACAGGAACAAAAGAACACGTCGGGCGGCACTTCGGCGCTACAAATGAAGAGTGAAACGTCTCCTCGCCCTTCCGCCGGAAGAGTCAATTGAACTTTAATCAAACATTCCGCGGCGCAATCTCATGAGCGAGCGGGGCGAATAAATCAGGAAATCAATACCCGAATGAAACATTAACACTTATAATCATGGATATGAAAGCACCGTATGAACTGCGGCTCTCGGGACTCGCTCGTAAAACGGAGGCGTGTATTTTCCTGTACCTTCTTTTTACTTGTAAGCAGCTTCTACTGCCTCCGTGATTACAAATTCATGAAGGAGCAGTGTGGTTGTAGGGTGAATCGTAAGTCAAGCGTAATTTTGAAAGCCTGGAGGGGACCGATTCGCCATCCATGGTCTGTTAAAGCTCTGACAGTGTCATGTCGACTAAAAGTTTCTCTTCTTTTGCCTCATGAAGGAAACATGACATAAATTAGCGGGTTTATAGCGTGAAATACAATTTTTTTTAAGTTGCAAGATGTTTAAGTCTATGATGCGGCCGTGTCCACCATTTGTTACCAAGATACCACTTTGTTTTTCAACTGAATTTAGTCGTAAATTCATAACTGTAATGCATCCATGACCCGATATTAAAAGATGAACCCAAAATGCCCCTGAATCAATAGGAAGTGACTCCGAATCAAGAGAAGGTGACCCTGAAAGGCCACAAATTAAAAGGTGAGGTGATCTCAAAAGAAAGTGACCATGAACTGTCCCCAAATCAAAAGAAAATGACCACAAATGCCCCAAAATTAAAAGGAAATTACCCTGAAATTTCCCCAAATCTAAAGGAAGTGACCCTGAAATGTCCCAAATCAACAGGGAGCTAATCTCAACAGGAAGTGACACTGAAATGTCCCAAAAATCCAAAAGAAATGACCCTGAAATACACCGAATCAACAAGTGACCCGGTATCAACAGGAACTAACCCTGAAATGTCGCCAAATCACAACAAAGTGACCCTGAAATGCCCCTAATCAATAGGAAAGGAGGTGATCTTAACTGAAAGTGACCCTGAAATGTCCCAAAAATCTAAAGGAAATTACCCTACCCTGAAATGTCTCCAATTCAAAAGGAAGTGACACTGAAATGCCCCAAGTCAACAGGTGAGCTGATCTCAACAGGAAGATACCCTGAAATGACCCAATACCAACAGGAAGTGACCCTGAGATATCCCAAATCAATAGTGAGCTGATCTCAACAGGAAGTGACGCCAAAATGCCCAAAGTCAACAGGAAGAGACCCTGAGATGTCCACAAATTAAAATGAAGTGACCCTGAACTGCCTCAAAATCTACAGGAAGTGACCCTGAAAAGTCCCCAAATCAAAAGGAAGTGACCTTAAAATGCCCAAAATCAGCAGGAAGGGAGCTGATTTCAACAGGAACTGACACTGAAATGTCCCAAAATCAACAGAAAGTGACCCAATATCAACAGGAACTGACCCTGAAATGCCTCAAACACACAGGAAGAGGGCTGATCTCAACAAGAAATGACTCTGAAATGTCCCCAAATCAACAGGAAGTAACCAGGTATCAACAGGAAGCGAGCCTTTATTGCCCCCCAAAATGAACAGGAAGTGACCCTGTATCAACAGGAAGTGACCCGATATCAACAAAAGTGACATCCTAACCCATTATCAACAGGAACTCACCATGAAATGTCCCCAAATCAACAGGAAGTGACCCCGAAATGCCCCTAATCAATTGGAAGCGACTCCGAAATGCCGCAAATAGACAGGAAGTGACCTAGTATCAACAGGAAGTGACCCTGAAATGTCCCCAATTCAACAGGAAGTGACCCTGAACTGCTCCAACAGTAACATGAAGTGACGCAATATCAACAGGCCCTAACCCTGAAATGTCCCTAAATCAAAAGGAAGTGACACTGAAATGCCCCAAATCAACAGGTGAGCTGATCTCTACAGGAAGTGACCCTAAAATGTCCCAATATCAACAGGAAATTACCCTGAGATTTCCCCAAATCAAAAGGAAGTGACCCTGAAATGCCCTAAATCTACAGGAAGTGACCCTGAAATGTCTCTAATCAATAGGAAGTGACTCTGAAATGCCGCAAATCAATGGGAAGTGACCCTAAAATGCCCCAAAATTAATATGAAGTGACCCAATATCAATAGGAACTAACACTGATATGTCCCCAAATCAAAAGGAAGTGACCCTGAAATGCCCCAAATAAACAGGAAGTCAGCTGATCTCAACAGGAAGCGACCCTGAAATGTCCCCAAATCAACAAGCAGTGATCCAATATCAACTTGAAGTGACCCTAAAATGCCCCAAATCGACAGGAAGTGAGCTGATCTCAACAGGAAGCTATCAACAGGAGGTGCCCCCGAAATGCCCTGAATCAACAGGAAGTGACCCAATATAATCAGGAAGTGACCCTGAAATGTCCCCAAATCAAAAGGAAGTGACCTTGAAATGCCCCAAATCAACAGGAAGTGACCAGGTATCAACAGGAAGCGACCCTGAAATGCCCCTAATCAACAAAAAGGAACCCTCAACTGTCCCCAAATCAACAGAGAGCAACCCTAAAATGCCAAAATATTAACTCTTTTGCTCCCAGAAACGTATAAATACATTCTGTTTTTAAATATTTCCTTGTCCCCAAAACGTATTTGTACGTCTTTTGCATTTTTTTTTTTTTTTTTTTTTTTTACAAGAAGAATCTATAGCTTGCAATCGATCTGAGAAACAAAAAACAAGGCTCCAAACCCATTTTAAAGCAATAAAACTGGCCACTGGAGGGCAGCAGCACATTTTGTAAAGACCCCCAACGCGATTCAACAATGAAAGCCGGGCTGTACGGTCGGAGCGCTGGCGGGAGTATGCCAGGCGGCGGACGACCGAACAAAACAACCGAGAGGACGCCTGGAATGCCTGGCGCTGGACGATGGAGCAAAACAACTGAGACCACCGTGCAGCGGGCTCACCAAGCAGACCCCACAGGGATTCAAAAATAGCCCTTAATGTGCTCAAATCAACATGAAGTGAAATGCCTCAAAAATGGTCACTTCCTATTGATTTGGGGACATTCCTGAGTCACTTCCTGTTAGTATTGGATCACTTCCTGTTAGTATTGTATCACTTCCGGTTGATATTGGGTCACTTCCTGTTGGTTTGGGGGCATTCCTGAGTCAATTCCTGTTAAAATTGGGTCACTTCCTGTTGATATTGTTTAACTTCCTATTGATTTGAAGGCATTGCGCCGTCACTTCTTGTTGATATTGGGTCGCTTCCTGTTGATTTTGGGGCATCCTGGGTCACTTGTTGATTATGGGGTCAATTCCTGTTGATATCGGTTCACTTCCTTTTGGTTTGGTGCATTTCAGGATCACTTCCTGTTGATCACATGTCACTTCCTGTTGATTTGGAGGCATTTCAAGGTGTTTCCGGTTGATAACGGGTCACTTCCTGTTGATCACCGGTCACTTCACTTTTTCATGAAATGGACTATTTATTATGCCGTTTTGAGGCAAAAACGAGAAAAGTCGAGAGCATAATAAACCAGAGCTGCGCTGCCACTCGGCAAAACATGAAATAGTGACAACATAAGCTGGGCATTATGAAGCCTTTTAGAGCGCTTCCATCTGCGGGAGATTTCTGCTGCTTGGATTATCCGACATGGAAAGGGCTTACCCTCCTAACGCCGCTCTCAGAGCTTCCATTTATTGCCACTTAAAATGGCTGTCTACAAACAAACAGATGTAAGTCATAACCCAGCACACCAGATTGATTGTTTCCAAAAACTCAAATCCCGATCTGTTTCATTGAAAAATACATATACGGCTGCTAAATGGACAATAGTTCCCGCCAAAACATTGCTTCAGTGACGTTCTTTGCTCTTATTTTAATCAGTAAATGAAAAGTATTTCAGACAAAGCTTGGGAAAAACTGCCATAGTATTCAAGCTGATAGTGGTTTCATAGTTGCTTTCTGGTCCCGCCCATTTCTCCTGATTGGCTGGGGAAGTGGTTGGACCGTTGACGTTTGCGAGACATGATCATGATCAATCAGGAAGTGCTGTACTCATATAGTAACTAGAAAATGCAATTTCTGGAAGAATTGCATTGGTAGCTTTATTGCTATGGTTGCTATATCAGGTCACTTCCTGTTGATTTTGAGGCCTTTCTGGGTCACTTCCTGTTGATGTTGCGTCAGTTCCTGTTGATATGGGGCATTTTAGGTTCACTTCCTGTTCATTTTGGGTCACTTCCTGTTGATTTGGGGTATTTTGGCGTCACTTCTTGTTGATATCGGGTCACTTCCTGTTGATATCGGGTCACTTCCTGTTGGTTTGGGGTTATCTCGGGTCATTTCCTGTTGAATTTGAGGTATTTCGGTGTCACATCCCGTTCATTTTGGGTCACTTTCTGTTGATTTGGGGGCATTTTGGAGTCACATCCTGTTTACCTGAGGTCATTTTGGTGTAAGTTCCTGTTGATATCGAGTCACTTCATGTTGATTTTCAGGCATTACAGAGTCACTTCCTGTCGATTTTTATTGTAAATTTTTGCAGGTCTGGATTGGAAATCAATAGGAGTGAATGGGAAATTTTGCCCATTAGAAATGAATGAGTATGTTCTTGGCAAAATTTTGGCCGAACCGTAAGTTTTAAGCAAAAACGCACACACACAAAAAAAAAAAAACTAGCAAAATCTCGAACAAGTGACAAATACATAGAAAATTTTATTTTAATTTGAATCCATTGTAATATCGTATAATATCGTAATATCGTTGAATCACACTGATGATGTTTATCAGGATTTGCGCTGATGAGGTTCCATTCATCTACAAGCTAATTGCTGGTTGGGAGGCTAAGTGGGAAGGCTTGGAGGTCCTGCACAGGCACAAGTGAAATTGTGCATTTATCCTCTCTCTGGCTAAGGACTGAACAGATGGTTTCTGTTTTTCCTGGCAGATTTGTGACAGAGCCACAAAAGGCCCCTGCTTTGACAGGAAGCCAAACGGTTAAGGCAGTTACTGGCAAGAGCACGGGAAGAAAGCGAACAGAAAAAGGGGGGAGGGCTGTGTGTGTGTGTGTGTGCGTGTGTGGAGGAAAGCCCAGAAGGTGGAGTAAAAGCCAGCACTGGATAGAAATGGCCAGCTAGCAAATGCAAATTTTTGGAGGAAATGCAATGGTAGCTTTGCTTTGGGGTTACTTCCTTTTGATCTGGGGGCATTTCAGGGTCACTTCCTGTTGATTTGGGGGTATTTCTGGGTCACTTCCTGTTGATCTGGGGTCATTTTGGTGTCTGTTCCTGTTATTATCGAGTCACTTCCTGTTGATTTACAGGGTTAGCTCAAATCAACAGGAAGTGACCCCCAAAATTCCCCAAAATCAATAGGAACTGGCTCGATATCAGCAGGAAATGACCATGAGAGGCCCTCAAATTAATAGGAAGTGACTCGATATGAAGCAGAAGTGACCCTGAAAAGCCCCAAATTGATTTTAAAGCATTTCAGGGTCACTTCCTGTTGATATCGCGTCTCTTCCTTTTGATTTGGAGGCATTTCCGGGTCACCCCGTTTATATCGGTTCACTTCCTATTGATTTGAGGGCATTTCAGGGTCACTTCCTGTTGATATGGGGTCATTTGGGGGCACTTCCTGTTTATTTTGGGTCATTTTCTGTTGATATTAGTTCACTTCCTGTCGATTTGAGGGCGTTTCGGAGTCACTTCCTGTTGACATCGGTTCACTTCCTGTTGATTTGAGGCATTTCGGGATGACTTCCTGTTAATATCGGGTCACTTTCTGTTGATATGCAGCCACTTCCTGTGTATATTGGTTCACTTCCTGTTGATTTGAGGGCATTTCGGGGTCACTTCCTGTTGACATCAAGTTACGTCTTCATTTTGGGACATCTCAGGGTCACGTCCTGTTGATTTGGGGGCATTTTGGAGTCACTTCTTGTTTATATCGGTTTACTTCCTGTTGATTTGATGGCATTTTGGGGTCACTTCCTGTTGACATCGGTTCAGTTCCTATTGATTTGAGGGCATTTTGGGCACAGTTCCGGTTGATATCAAGTTACTTTTTCATTTTGGGACATTTCAGGGTCACTTCCTGTTGATATCGGGTCACTTCTTGTTTATATCGGTACACTTCCTATTCATTTGGGGGCAATTCAGGGTCACTTTCTCTTGATATCGGTTCAGTTCCTATTGATTTGAGGCATTTCGTGGTCACTTCCTGTTAATATCGGGTCATTTCCTTTCAATTTGAGGGGAATTTCGGGGATACTTCTTGTTGATATCGGGTCACTTCCAATTGATATCAGGTCACTTCCTGTTGATTTGGGGGCATTTCAGGGTGTTTCCTGTGGATGACGAGTCACTTCCTGTTGCTCACAGGTCACTTCCTGTCAATGGCGTGGCCAATCGGGCCAATGGAAATTAATGGGAAATTTTGTTAATTGGAAATGAACAGGAACGTTGATCGCAAATTGTGGCGAAGCGTTAATTTTTGCGTCGAGAAAAATAGTGGCTTGGTGTTCTTCAATATCTGGAAATTTTTTTGACGTGTAAATGATGTGTTTTGGACAAAAAACCCACATCACTTGAAGACTCCCTGTACTATATTTTTTTTCCATACATGTCGTTTTCGTCATTTGTTAACGGCACTTGTACTTTATTCCAGGGTGAGCTGATTACCTTCTACTACTATTGGAAGAAAACCCCAGAAGCGGCCAGCTGTCGAGCCCATCGCAGACATCGCCGCCAACCCGTCTTCCGCCGCATCAAGACCCGAACGGCTTCGACTCCCGTCAACACACCTTCCCGTCCGCCCTCAAGTGAATTTTGTACGCGACAACGCGATCTCATATTCCGCGGCGTCGAGGTAAAAAGTTACATGACGTATTTCGTCCTCTCGTATTATGTAGTGGACCTCAGCTCGGCCAGCGAAGATGACTTTGACAGCGAAGACAGCGAACAAGAGCTAAAGGGCTACGCCTGCCGCCACTGCTTCACTACCAGTAAGTTGCCGCCGTCCATTTATAGACACTCGCAAGCAGGGCTGCAGCTAACGATGATTTAGGTAATTGATTAATCTGTCGATGAATTAGTTCGATTCATCAGATAGCAAACATTTCATCCATCCATCAATCATCTGCCGCTTAATCTGTGTCGGGTCGCGGGTCAGCAACTTTAGCAGGGAAGCCCAGACTTTCCTCTCCCCAGCCAATTTAACCTGCTCCTACGGCGGGATCCCAAGGCATTCCCAAGCCAGCCGAGAGACAGTCTCTCCAGCGTGTCCTGGTTTTTCCCCGGGGCCTCCCACCACCGGGACATCCCAGGAAACCCTCTCCAGGGAGGTGACCAGGAGGCATCCGAACCAGATGCCCGAGCTACCTCAGCTGGCTCCTCTCAACGCGGCTCAACCCTGAGTCCCTCCCGGATGACCGAGCTTCTCACCCTATCTCTAAGGGAGAGCCAGGACACCCTGCGTAGGAATCTCATTTCGGCCACTTGTATCCGGGATCATGTTCTTTCGGTCACGACACACAGTTCGTGACCATAGGAATGTAACCATACCATAGGAACCGTAGGAATGTAGATTGACTTGTAAATCGAGAGCTTCGCCTTTTGGCTCAGCTCCTTTTTCACCACAACGGACCGGTGCAGAGCCCGCATCATTGCAGACGCTGCATCAATCTCCCACTCTCTTTTACCCTCACTTGTGAAACAAGACCCCAAGATACTTGAATTCCTCTACTTTGGGCAGGGTTTCATCCCCAACCTGGAGAGGGTACGCCACACTTTTCCGACTATGGACCATGGTCTTGGATGGAGGTTCTGATCTTTATCACCACAGCATCACCCTCGGCTGCGATCTGCTGCAGTGAGTGTTGGAGATCACGGTTTGATGAAGCTAACAGCACCACATCATTTGCAAAAAGCAGATATGCAATGCTGAGGCCACCAAACCAGAACCCCTCAATGCTTTGGCTGCGCTTAGAAATTCTGTCCATAAAGGTTATGAACAGAATCAGTGACAAAGGGCAACCTTGGCGGATTCCAACCTTCCATGGGAACGAATCCGACTTACTGCCAGCAATGCCGACCAAACTCTGGCACCGGTCGAACAGAGACCGAATAGCCCTTGCCAGGGGGCTTGGTACACCTACTCCCGAAGCACCCCCCAAGGGACACCCGAGGGAAATGGTCGAACGTCTTCTTCAAATCCACAAAATACTGGTTGGGCGAATTCCCATGCACCCTCGAGGACCCTGCAGAGGCTGTAGAGCTAGTCCACTGTTCCACGGCCGGGACGAAAACCACACTGCTCCTCTTGATTCCGAGATTCGACTTCCCGACGGACCCTCCTCTCCAGCACCCCTAAATAGACTTTACCACCCCGGTGGTGCCAATACAGAGGCACGGTCCCCGATGTCCATGCAATGTTGTAGAGGCGTCTCAGCCACAGCAGCTCCTCAACATCCAAAGCCTTTAAGATACAAAACCATACAGTACAACAAAAATGACACATGCCAAAAAAATGCCACACGCCAAAATCAATTTTGCCACATACCAAAAAAATGCAACAAGGAAAAATCAATTTACCTAATACCACGATTCATTCTCGGCCCTGCTGGAGATAGAAAAGGCCACCACAGAGTCCACAGACTTTGCTTCCTCAAAGGAAGGCGTGTCGGTGGAATTGAGACGGTCTTGGAAGTATTCCCACCTCCGACTCACGGCATCCCGAGTTGAGGTCAGCAGCACCCCATTTCCACTATACACAGTGTTAATGGTGCACTGCTTTCCTCTCCTGAGACTGCGGATGGTGGACCAGAATTTCCTTGAAGCCGTCCAGAAGTTGTTTTCCATGGCCCCACTGAACTCCTCCCATGTCCGAGTTTTTGCCTCAGCGACCGATGAAGCTGCATTCAGCTTGGCCCCTGGATACCTGTCAGCTGCCTCTGTAGTCCCAGGAAGTGACCAAAAATCAATATATTGTATATTGTAGAATGATTTCCTGACCTAATAAGTGTATCGCCATATGGTTAGATCATCGTTATCGTGAGCTCGCCAGAGGTTCCCACCCGTACTACGTAACTCTGTCTTGATTGTTCTTAATGTTGCTGTTTTTTTGTTTGCGCTCCTTCAGCCTCCAAGGACTGGCACCACGGGGGCAGAGAGAACATCTTGCTGTGCACAGACTGCCGCATCCACTTTAAGAAGTACGGCGAGCTGCCTCCCATCGAGAAACCGGTAGACCCTCCGCCATTTATGTTCAAACCCGTCAAAGAGGAAGAGGATGGACTTAGCGGGAAGCATAGCATGAGGACCAGACGGAACCGAGGCTCGGTACGTGCAATTTTTCACTTTTTGTGATCGGGTTTTGATCTCGATTCAAGCTGTCCGCTCCGTCGTCCACAGATGTCAACGCTACGTAGCGGTCGTAAGAAGCAAACAGCCAGTCCCGATGGCCGAGCCTCGCCTATCAACGAGGATCTTCGCTCCAGCGGGCGTACTTCGCCCAGTGCCGCTAGTACCGACAGCACCGACAGCAAGACGGACACCATGAAGAAGCCGAGCAAAGTGAATGCAAAATGTGAACAAATTTGAACTTTTTCAATGTTTGCTCACGCGTGTTCTTCTGCGGTTCCGACAGAAGATAAAAGAGGAGGCTCCTTCACCCATGAAGAGTGTCAAACGGCAGCGAGAGAAAGGAGCTTCAGACACGGAGGAACCAGACAGGGCCAGCGCCAAAAAGACCAAAACACAAGTGAGTGCACTAGGGGTGGGACAATATACAGTCATGTGAAAAAATGGGGACACCCCATTAAATATTCAGTTCTTTAGTAAGAAATGTTCACATATCAATGTCTGATCTTGTTTTTCTTTATGTCTGGAAAAGAAAGTGATTTAACTGCAGGTAAATGACAAAAATGAACATTGTTTGACTCATTAAACCAAATTTATCAATAAAAATGCATATTCTGAGGAAAAAGTTAGGACACCCTACCACCTAGTAGGTAGTGTTACCCCTTTGGCTGAAATAACTTCAGTGATGCTTTTTGTAGCCATCTAACAGTCTTTGACGTGGGTCTGAAGAAACTTTGCCACACTCCTCAACGCAAAATACTTTCAGCTGTGACTGACTCTTGAAGTGAGAGAAAACACCATGCTGACATCAAAGGGGCTGTCTGAGGCCTTCAGAAAGAAGATCGTAGACGGTTATGAGTCTGATAAGGGATTTCAAAAGCTCTCAAAAGAATATGAAACACGCCATTCCACTGTCCGGAAAATAATCCACAAGTGGAGGGCATTCAAAACAACTGCCAACATGCCCAGGTCTGGCTGTCCAAGCAAGTTCACCCCGAGAGCAGACTGCAAGATGCTATAGAAGTCTACAAAAACCCTAAAATGTCATAACGGAACCTACAGCAGGCTCTTGCTACTGTTGATGTGAACATGCATGCCTTTACAATCAGAAAGAGACTACATAAATTTAACATTCATGGGAACTGTGCAAGGAGAACCTTTGCTCTTCAAGAAGAACATGAAGGCCACACAGAAGTTTGCCAGAGTCAATATAGACAAAAACCAGAACTTCTGGAATGTTGTTCTTTGGACAGATTAATCTAAAATTGAATTATTTGAACACCAGAACAGAGGACATGTCTGGCGTAAACTCAATACAGCATTCCAGGAAAAGAACCACATATAAACTGTGAAGCATGAAGGTGGAAGTTTCATGGTTTGGGGATGCTTTGCTCCAACAGGACCTGGCCAGCTCACCATCATGGAATACACCATGAATTTTATCTTATATGAGAGTGTGCTTGATGAACATGTGAGATCATCTGTGAAAAAATTAAAGCTGAAGCAATACTGGAACCTGCAACATGACAATGACCCAAAACATACCAGTAAATCCACCAAGGACTGGCTGAAAAGGAAGAGAGTCCTGGAATGGCTGAGTCAAAGCCCAGATCTTAATCCCATTGAGATGCTGTGGAGTGACTTGAAACGGGCTGTACATGCAAGAAAACCCTTCCCCCAAACATCTCACAGCTGAAAGTGTTCTGCGTTGAGGAGTGGGTCAAAGTTTCTTCAGACCCATGTCACAGACTGTTAGATGGCTACAAAAAGTGTTTCACTGAAGTTATTTCAGCCAAAGGGGGGTAACACCAGCTATTAGGTGGTTGGGTGTCCTAACTTTTTCCTCAGTTAGAATATGCATTTTCGTTGATATATTTGGTTTAATGAGTACAAATATGTTCATTTTTGTTGTTTACCTGCAGTTAAATCACTTTCTTTCCCAGAGATTTAAAAAAAAAAAAAAAAAAAAAAAGATCATTGATATGTGAACATTTCTTAGTAAAGACCTGAATATTTCATGGGGTGTCCTATTTTTTTCTCATGACTGTACGTTGTAATCATTGTTGACGAAAACAACAGTACCGAAAATGAACTGCCTAGCATTGGCTGCCATTATAGTTTCAGACATTCCAATTCATTTTGACTGGATTGGATATCTAACGCCCTCAATGGCACTGAAACCAGAACATTCCCAACCAGTCCTTTGTGGGCATTTACAGGTCACCTCCTGTTCAATTTCGGGCATTTACAGGTTACTTCCTGTTGGTTTTGCATAATTCCCTATTCATTTGGGGACATTCTTGAGTCATTTTCTTTTCAGTAACCCAAAATCAACAGGAATTGACTCATAAATTGCTCAAAATGAACAGGAAGTGACCTGTAAATGCCTCAAAGTTACTCACTGCCTGGCGTTGACTGCCACTGACGGCTGTAGATGTCCAATCCGTTTGAATTGGCAGGATTGGCAGCAAATGAACGGATGTACTCTTTGACCTGTGAACTTCAGAGGCTCACAATTCTATCCTTGCTCTTTCTCAGGAGTTGAATCGACCAGACTCGCCGTCCGAGTGCGAGGGTGAAGGGGAGGGCGAGAGCTCTGATGGACGAAGTATCAACGAGGAGCTCAGCAGCGATCCTAAGGACATCGACCAGGACAACCGCAGCTCTTCCCCGAGCATCCCCAGCCCCCGTGACAACGAGAGCGACTCCGACTCTTCTGCTCAGCAGCAGCTGCTCCTGCAGAGCCAGCACCCTCCGGTCATCCAGTGTCAGCCGAGCACCTCGTCAGCCGCGCCGCTGCCACCGCCTCCCCCCGCGGCTTCGATCCCTTCGGTTTCCCCCGCGGCAGCCTCTGCATCCCTGCCGCCCCAGCCTCTCGCTCAAGCCGGCCCTGTTGCTCTTATCCCATCGGGTGCCTCCCTCCATCCTCAACGGCTTCCCTCTCCACATTCGCCCCTGACTCAAGCTCCACCCACCGGTCCTCCTGCGCCACCTCCGTCATTACCTGGGTCGCATCACGGCCCCGTACCGCACCCGCACATGCCTCACCCTCTCTCCATGCCAGCCCAGGGCTTCCCTGTCCAGTCTCAGGTCCCGCCTTTACCAATATCTGGCCAGTCACAACCAAGACCGCACAGCCCGCCCTCGCAGTCTTCTCCTCACAGCGGAGGACCGCCTCCCCGGGAGCAGCCGCTCCCACCTGCGCCCATGTCGATGCCTCACATCAAGCCTCCCCCGACCACGCCAATCTCTCAGATAGCCACTCCGCAATCCCACAAACACCAACCGCACGTGTCGGCGCCTCCGTTCCCGCAGATGCCTTCCAACTTGCCGCCTCCTCCCGCCCTCAAGCCCCTCAGCTCTCTGTCCACACACCATCCTCCGTCGGCGCACCCGCCTCCCCTTCAACTCATGCCTCAGGGGCAACAGCTTCAGCCTCCCCCGGCGCAGCCTCCGGTTCTCACCCAGTCCCAAAGCCTCCCTCCATCTTCCGGCCACCAGCCTCCTGCGGCTCCTCCACCCTCCGTAGGGGCGTCGCACCCCGCCGGCCCGCCTCAGCTACCCTTCCCCTCTCACCCTTTCAGTACCGTTCTACCTCCGACCGGACCTTCCGCGTCCTCGTCAAACTCTATGCCGGGGTTGCAACCTGCGTCTTCTTCCGTCCCGCCCTCCTCTATCTCCATGCCGCTCCCCGCCTCAGTCACTTGCGGCCTGGGCCCGGCGTTACCGCCCGTGCACATCAAGGAGGAGCCGCCGGACGAGACCGAGGAGCCGGAGAGCCCGCCTCCCCCGCCGAGGAGTCCCTCTCCCGAACCCACTGTCGTCAACACGCCGAGCCACGCCAGCCAGTCTGCGAGGTATGCTTTCCACTGCAGATTTTGAAAATGCTCACCATGTTCCTCCTTTGACTATGCTAGTGAAATTGAATATGTCCAATGTTGCCAGATTTGGGTGGTTCCCGCCAAACTGGGCTATTTTTAAAGACTTGCATTGGGCAGCTTGATTAAATTTGGGCTACTTTTGACAAAATTCTGCAGTTTTGGAAAGAAACTAATGCGAATGCTAAGCTAACGCTACGAGTATTCTACCATCTAAAAGGACAACACCAACCAAACTTCATGGTGATAGGTCTATTCTATTACACACAGCAGAAAAAAGAAAACATTATTTTCTGTAATAATACCCACCAGTGGCGTCGTTAGGCCTATTTTAGGGGGGTTTCAGAGGGCTAAAATATTCTTAAGCCCTCCTAAATAATTTCGTGTTGTTATATTGTTGTGAAATTGAATATGTCCAATGTTTCCAGATTTGGGTGGTTCCCGCCAAACTGGGCTATTTTTAAAGACTTGCATTGGGCAGCTTGATTAAATTTGGGCTACTTTTGACAAAATTCTGCAGTTTTGGAAAGAAACTAATGCGAATGCTAAGCTAACGCTATGAGTATTCTACCATCTAAAAGGACAACACCAACCAAACTTCATGGTGATAGGTCTATTCTATTACACACAGCAGGAAAAAGAAAACATTATTTTCTGTAATAATACCCACCAGTGGCGTCGTTAGGCCTATTTTAGGGGGATTTCAGAGGGCTAAAATATTCTTAAGCCCTCCTAAATAATTTCGTGTTGTTATATTGAAAAAAAAAATTCACTATGAAGTCTCCAGAAAAAAAATTGTTTGTAGACTAAAGATCTTCGTTATCTCCATCAAGGACGAAAACAACACTGGCCAACACTAAGGGAGGCCACTTTCTGGAAATACTGGCATTTATTAACGTTTTCTAATCAGAAAAAAAATATTTCGTTTGGTGTTTTTTCAATGTATTAGCCATTTGATATGATTGCAGCAACTATGAAATAATTTTGTCCCCTCCCTTATCTTTGAACACAGATTCTACAAGCATCTGGATCGTGGTTACAACTCGTGCGCAAGGACCGATTTTTACTTCACACCTTTGGCCTCGTCCAAACTGGCCAAGAAACGAGAGGAAGCTGTGGAGAAAGCCAAGCGGGAAGCGGAGCAAAAAGTGCGAGAAGAGAAGGAAAGAGAAAGGGAGAGGGAAAAGGAACGAGAAAGAGAGCGGGAACGAGAAAAGGAGGCTGAGCGAGCGGCGGTGAGTTGCTGTGCTTCTTTTTCATATTATTGGCAGAGGTAAAGGAGCCAAAAATTGGACTCGTCAATGCCAGCTGTTGTTAATGACAATTAGCATTTGCAGTTAATGTTAGCTAATACCATAAGCGGTAGCGTCCACGTTAGCTTCTACTGATCATTAGCATCTGGATAACCAACCAATAGGCGAACAGTTCAATCCAAGGCACATATAAACACTGCCTCTTCATTTTTCTCAAAAGGTGACTCAAGTAAATTAGTATCCACCCTCTGCGGTGGCCGGTCTTATGTGTGTAAATTTATTCACCTATTGGGCAGTTGACATATAAGTGCAGCAATCGACTAGCCTGTACACGACCAAGTAAATCAAAATCTACAGATAGCGTCCACTTCAGTGTCGCACTAGCTGTTAGCATCTACTTAGCATTAGCATCTATAAAACTAACCAATAGCTGAAAAGTTCCAAGGCACACATAAAGACCGCCCTTCCATTTTTCTCCAAAGGTTGATCAAGTAAATGTAATGTGATAGTACCCTCCTCAAGGGGGGGCGGTCTTATGTGTGTAGAACTACCCCTATTGGTCGATCGACATCCAAGTGCAGTGATCGACTAGATAACGCCTTGCCTGGCACAGCCAGACTATTCTCCCTTTATTTTTCAAACACTGTGAGAAATAGTCTGGAACCCAGCCCATTAATCATCCAATCAGATTCGTTTATTTGCGTGACGTGTTCTTAACGAGTAACGTCACTCTTGCGCGCCGAAAGTCATGTCTGCAACAACACAGATGGCGAACGGGAGAGCGGAGAATATGTTCCAATCCGCGGTAAAACCAGTTTTAAATTACCAAAAACACATCGAAAAAAGTCATTGACAACAGTCAACATGGCTCGCGCTAGCCATGTTGAATAAACTTCTCCATTCTCCGCTCACGCTAGTTACTTGTCGCTTTAACAACGTCGCGTCTGCCCGTCGCTAATTGGTCCACTCCGCTGTCTGTTTGCTGTGGCTTGCTCCGCCCTCGGAATTTGATCCGCTGGACGGTCGCCAGACTCAATCGCTGGAACAGCGGTGAGTCTGGTATACCAGCCAAGATAACGCCTGCCTGTACACGACCAAGTAAATCTTAAAAGTACAGAATCAACGAGTAGCCAGTGCCAGCTGTTGCAGACGACTATTAGCGTTAGCCGTTAGCAATTGTAGTTAATGTTAGCAAATACCATAAGCGGTAGCTTCCACTTCAGCATTACGCTAACTGTTAGCATCTACGTAGCATTAGCATCGTTATAACTAACCAATAGGCAAACAGTTCAATCAACAGCACACATAAAGATTGCCCATTCATTTTTCTCAAAAGGTTACTCAAGTAACTTTAACACGTTAGTACCCACCTTTAGGGGGACCGGTTTTATGTGTGTCGAACTATTCACCTTTTGGTCAGTTGATAACACCTGCCTGTACACGACAAAGTAAAACAAAAAAGACAGCATCAACGAGTAGCCTGTTGCAGACGAAGATTAGTGTTAGCAGTTATCATAAGTGGTAGCGCTAGCCCTTAGCATCTAGGTAGCAGTCGCGTCTACAAACCAACTATTAAGCGAAAAGTTCAATCCAAGGCACGCATAAAAAATCAAAAAGTTTCTCAAGTAAACGTAGCACAATGCTATGCACAGGAAAAAAAATTGTAAACTGATGGGCGCTCTCCCCTCACAGAAAGCCTCAGCTTCAGCCCACGAGAGCAGAATGGGTGAACCTCAGATGGCTGGTCCCGCCCACATGCGTCCCCCCTTCGACGGACCCCCCACCACCATTGCGGCCGTGCCTCCATACATCGGGCCCGACACTCCTGCCCTGCGCACCCTCAGCGAATACGCCCGACCCCACGTCATGTCCCCCACCAATCGAAACCACCCCTTCTTCGTGTCCCTCAACCCTGCCGACCCGCTGCTGGCCTACCACATGCCGGGCCTGTACAACGCCGACCCGGCCATGCGGGAGCGAGAGCTACGGGAGCGGGAGATGCGCGAGAGGGAAATTCGCGAGAGGGAGCTTCGGGAAAGGATGAAACCCGGTTTTGAGGTCAAACCCCCTGAAATGGACGCCCTCCACCCTTCGGCGAACCCCATGGAGCACTTTGCCCGGCACGGGGCCATCACGTTGCCCCCCATGGCCGGCCCTCACCCCTTCGCCTCCTTCCACCCGGGCTTGAACCCGTTAGAGCGCGAGCGGCTGGCCCTCGCCGGGCCCCAGCTGCGACCGGACATGAGCTACCCGGAGAGGCTGGCGGCGGAAAGACTCCACGCCGAGAGGATGGCCACGGTGGCCAACGACCCCATCGCCAGGCTCCAGATGTTCAACGTCACGCCTCACCACCACCAGCACTCGCACATCCACTCCCATCTGCACCTGCACCAGCAAGACCCCCTTCACCAAGGTAAAAGACAAACCAACTTATACGTAAACATAACACAGTATTGACAAAAAGTTTGCCGTATCCAACTACCGCAGCTGACTGAGCGTACCAACAGTCTCAATAACAGAGGGGTGTCCCAGCAACGAGCACAAACGTAGCACAAACAAATGGCATCCTTTCAGGTCCATTTTGCAGTAAATGGGGGGCTGCGAGTCACGTCATCACTCGAAATTAATATCTCAAGCTACATTTGCGCTAGTTGTTGGGACACCCCTCTGTTTTTGAGAGAGTTGTATGAATTACTATTGAATTGAAAAGGCTTTCAAAATAAGTGCTGGTTCATACATACAAAATAAGAATACACATACACATTGTACAGCGTTAACATTGCTACATTGAGGCTAATGTAACACAATGTATACGAACACCTGTTTTGAATCCATGGCACTCTTCTCCAAATCCAGTTGCTACATTGAGGCTAATGGCGGAAGACAATGTATACTTAGCCCTTTAGCCTGTTTTGAACCCATGACAGTCTTCTCCAAAGCGTAATCTTTGCATACAAAATAAAACACAAACACATTGTACAGCGTTAGCATTGCTACATTGAGGCTAATGGCAAAAGACAATGTATGCTCACTCACCCCTTTAGCTTGGTTTGAACCTATAGCAGTCTCTAAATGCAATCTTTGCATACAAAATGAAACACAAACACATTGTACAGCATTAGCATTGCTACATTGATCTTGACACATTCATCTTTGACATACTGTACAAAATAAAACACATACACATTTTAAAGTGTTAGCATTGCTACAATGAGGCTAATGTAAGACAATGTATATTAGCCTCTTTATTCTGTTTCGAACCCATGGCAGTCTTGTCCAGAGTGCAATCTTCGCACACAAAATAAAACATACACATTGCACAGCGTTAGCATTGCTACATTGAGGCTAGTGGCCAAAGACCCTGCATACTGACCCCTTTATCCTGTTTTGAACCCATTGCAGTCTTCTCCAAAGGCAATCTTCGCGAACAAAATAAAACATAAACACATTGTACAGTGTTAGCATTGCTACATTGATCTTGACACATTCATCTTCGACTTACAAAATAAAACACAAACATTGCACAGCGTTAGCATTGCTACATTGAGGCTAATGGCAGAAGACAATGTATACTCACTCACCCCTTGAGCCTGTTTTGAACCCATGGCAGTCTTCTCCAAACGGAATCTTCACATACAAAATAAAACATAAACATATTGTAAAGCATCACCATTGCTACATTGATCTTGACACAAATAATCTTCGACATATAAAATAAAAAACACATTGTAAAGCGTTAGCATTGCTACATTATGAGGGGCCGTACAAGACATTTTTCATTCTGGCCCTCTCACACACATACATTCTCCTTTCACATACATATATATTCACTCTCACACACATACATTCTCCTCTCACATGCATACATTCTCCTTTCACATCCATACATTTTTACTTTCACATTCATACATTTTTACTTTCACATTTATACATTTTTACTTTCACATTTATACATTTTCACTCTCACATTCATACATTTTTACTTTCACATTCATACATTTTCACCCTCACATTCATACATTTTCACTCTCACATTCATACATTTTTACTTTCACATTTATACATTTTCACTCTCACATTCATACATTTTCACTCTCATATGCATACATTTTCACTCTCATATGCATACATTTTCACTCTCACATTCATACATTTTTACTTTCACATTTATACATTTTTACTTTCACATTTATACATTTTCACTCTCACATTCATACATTTTTACTTTTACATTTATACATTTTCACTCTTACATTCATACATTTTTACTTTCACATTTATACATTTTTACTTTCACGTTTATACATTTTCTCTCTCACGTTTATACATTTTCACTCTTATATTCATACATGTTTACTCTCACATTCACACATTTTTAGTCTGTGAAATGTATGTTTGTATAAATAAAATATATGTGTATAAGAGTGAATATATATGTATGTGAGGAAAGTATGTATGAACGTGAGAGGAGAATGTATGTATGTATGAGTGAAAGTATAGTGAAAACGGAAGGAGTCTAGTTGAAACGGAAGCCAGCTCTGATTGGCTAGCTCTGACTGGTAAGCTCTGATTGGCTGAGAACCTGACGCGGGTTACTGTTCATAAAATAACAAGGAAGAGGACGCACAATCACTTTGGCAAGCAGTTGGACTTTTGCAAAACATTTTGTCGACGCCCAGAAACTAACTTCTTTGGCTTCCTGTCTCGAGCGGCGGCAAAGGACACAATCAACTGCACCCAACAGTGCTAATTATGACGCAGTTGAAAGTGAAATGAGAGACGTTTTTAGACCGAGCAACTCTCGAACCTCTTCAACTGTCCAAGCGGGAGCTAATATGACCCGCTCCCAGACTACTGCGGTCAAGCCACCCTCCACTCGTAAAAACGAAGTCAAGCTACCCGCCCCTCATTTGGATCATTGTTTGCATTGTGTGCATTATGGTACTGCAACGCGCTGGCTTCATAATGGAACGCGGTGGCTTCACAGCGCTAGTCCCTTTATTGAAAAAAATAAATATGAATGAATAAAAAACAGGAAGCCATCCAAGAACGGGTCCACTTGAGAGAGGCACTCGAGCACCCCGAGACCCAAACTAAAGTATTATGATATAAAAAAATTTTTTGGAATTCCGAGTAATACTACTTAGAAAATTGCTAGATATTTCTGTCATTTACCCTTATTTCAAATTTTAATTTAAAAATATCTGGCTGATATCCCGGGACGGGTCCACTTCTGAGGTATACTAGACGACCCTAAGACTCGAACTAAAGTACTCTGATAAAATTCGGATGTATCATTTCAAAATAAAAGTACTTTGAAAATTGCCCATTTTTGCTGTCATTTCGCCCGATTTCAAAAACTGATTTTAAAAAAATGTGGTTGATATCCTGGGACGGTTCCACTTCTGAGGTATACTAGACTACCCCAAGTATTGAATTAAAGTACTCTGATAAAATTCTGATGCATTATTTCAAAATAAAAGTACTTTGAAAATTGCCGATTTTAGCTGTCATTTCGCCTGATTTCAAAAATTGATTTTAAAAAATCTGGCTGATATTCCGGGACGGTTCCACTTCTGGGGTATACTAGACTACCCCAAGTATTGAACTAAAATACTCTGATAAAATTCTGATGTATTATTTCAAAATAAAAGTACTTTGAAAAATAAACGTTAAAGTAAAAATGTATAAATGTGAAAGTAAAAATGTATGAATGTGAAAGTAAAAATGTATGAATGTGAGAGTGAAAATGTATAAATGTAAAAGTAAAAATGTATGAATGTGAGAGTGAAAATGTATAAATGTGAAAGTAAAAATGTATGAATGTGAAAGTAAAAATGTATGAATGTGAGAGTGAAAATGTATGAATGTGAGAGTGAAAATGTATGAATGTGAAAGTAAAAATGTATGGATGTGAGAGTGAAAATGTATGGATGTGAGAGTGAAAATGTATGAATGTGAGAGTGAAAATGTATGAATGTGAAAGTAAAAATGTATGGATGTGAAAGGAGAATGTATGTGTGTGAGAGTGAATATATATGTATGTGAAAGGAGAATGTATGTGTGTGAGAGGGCCAGAATGAAAAATGTCTTGTACAGCCCCTCATACTACATTGAGGCCAATTGCGAAAGACATTGTATACCAACCCCTTTAACCTGTTTTGAACCCCTGGCAGTCTTCTCCAAACGCAATCTTCGCATACTAAATAAAACACAAACACATTGTAAAGCATCAGCATTGCTACATTGATATTGACACAAATAATCTTCAACGTACAAAATAAAACACACATTGTACATCAATGTACATTAGCATTGCTACATTGAGGCTAATGGCAAAAGACAATGTATACTAACCACTTTGGTCTGCTACGAACCAATGGTAGTCTTCTTCAAAATGCAATCTTGGAGGTTAAAAGTTGACACTATAAACAGGGAAACAAAGTGAAAAATAGAAAATAACGTACAACTGACACCACTTCTTTACGAAGTCTAAAGCTTACGGTTCGCAGCTTAGCACGCGCGCTCAGTATCGTCTCTTTATCGTTACGATATTAGTGATTTTACACATTTACAGAGTGCATTCTCATGAGATTGAATGATTTTGATGACATTATGACATGTATTTTTTTCCACACTTGTGATTAATAATGTTAATAATTAGTTTTGAGATGTTTTGCTTTTCAAAATCATTGTGACTACTGTTTAGTCAAGTAAAAACCTGAAATTTGGATATTTCATTTGACATTGTGAGGTGATGTCAGGCTTTTGTTTACATGACAAATTGTTTTTTTAAGCTGTTTAGTTGTGTTTTGCTAGTAAGGCTGCCACAGTTAATCAACAACTATATAATCACAGAATCGCTGAGAGACTCTGTTGACCGCAGAATTGTCTAAATACTTTTTTTGGCCTCTTTTTTTTAACTTATGGATTAAAAAAGGAATATTTTTTAAAAATCGTCATTTTAAATAGTTTGTGGCTTGTCATTTATATAGTTAATGGCTTTAAAAAGTAATACAGCAAATAGTAAGTCGGAGAGTAACATCATGCATAAATCTCAATTTGGCAAAAATATGATAAAGGCAGTAATGCTGTTAGGCCAACGATAGGCTAAATGAAGCGTTTTTTTTTTTGTTAGTCCAACTGATTGATCACCAATTATTTTTGTGATTAGTCAACTATAAAAATCCTCATTTGTGGCAGCCCTACTGGGTGATTCTCAGAAAAGCTATGCATTATGGTAATGGATATTTACCAAAGCTAGCTTAAAACAGCTGAATGCTACAATGACTCAGTATTTTTTTTCCATCAACAGTTTGAGTCCTAATATTTTATTTACAGTACAATATTGTTTAAAAATGTTATATTGTACATTATGGTTATGATCATTTATGGTACGTGGGGACGTAGCCATATAAAGTTAGCTATTAACAATGTCACGATATATTAAAAACTGTGATCATGACGGGACCATGAACACAGTGCATTTGTAAGTAAGCACTAGATTTTCCTGAAATATTTTTTAATATATAGAATAGAAAGCCTTCCTTGAGTACAATATAGTATAATACAGCCTTTACTTAGTACGACAAGATTTAAAGTAGGGCTGCAGCTATTGATTATTTTAGTAGTCGATTAATCTATCAACTAGTTTGTTCGAATAATCGAGTAATCGGATCAGGAACATTTAATGCATTGCAGAATAAACTACGAAGGCTTGCTAAGATTGCACTTTCAAAATAGAATTCCCGAGTGTTTCTTCAAAATATGCCGAATTGCACTTTCTTTAAAATGAACTTAAAATACCTAAACATAGCCTCAAATGGTATAGAAAAAAAAAATGAGGTTCTAAATACAACAAAAGAACAATTACCTAACTTGCATAGCAAACGTCCGCTAGCTTAAATGCTATAAAATGCTAACATTTCTTAACAATGCTTTCAACAAATTGTTCAATCAAATATTCACACAAAAAATGGCTACATATACCTATAAATTAAATTAAAAATGCATTAAAAAACATTAACCCAAACAAAATCTTATGTTGGTCCTAACAGGGAGCAGCTGGATTCAGCCATGTTAAATGAGTTATGTCATATTCACTGTTGCCACTACAGGGCAGTGTATCCACCCAAATCAATAAAACTAAATGCACTTTCAAAACTAACCATTACAACACCACTCTAATTAAGCGAGTACTCAAAGCAGCAAAATTTGATTCAAAGCTTTTTTCTAATAAAATTACTCGAGTTAATCGATTAATCGTTGCAGCACTAATTTAAATCTTCGCCATAACATCAACCACATTAAACAAAGTGTACACAGATTGGGAGTAAAGTGAATAAGTGCCTAGCAGCAAGTAGTGATGTCGTGCTAATATAAAAGTACGTATATGACAATTTACAGTACTCAGACTAGGAGGCAGACTAATGACTTGATATAATAGATATTGTCGTAATAGTGCAAAAACGCTATTGTAGCGGTGCAAATATTGCATATGCAGTACCCAGATGTCAGCGAACATATTACTTGGTGACATGCTTGTGACAATGTTGTGGCATTAGTTGTACAGTGACAGTGACATTTCAGTGCAAACTTGAGTATGGTGACAGCTCTTGGAAAGAAAATGTAACCATTATATTTCATCAGAATCTGATAAATTATGTCCGTTAGCTTAGCTTCATGAGAATCACCCACTTCCTATGAAAGATAAGATTTAGTAAGGGTGAAGAACAATAGTAATGCTTTGATGTTGATGATCCACTGTACCCTGAACGTAAGACTCTGACACCCAGCAGGCGGTGGTGAATGTCTTGTGTGTCCTCCAGGTTCCGGGGCCCACCCCCTGGCCGTAGACCCCCTGGCGGCCGGACCGCACCTGGCCCGCTTCCCTTACCCGCCCGGCGCCATCCCCAACCCGCTCCTCGGCCAGCCGCCGCACGAACACGAGATGCTGCGCCACCCGGTATTCGGTAAGCAATCTTTGTCTTTTGGACAAAAATACTTTTTCGTCTTTGTCATATTTTTTTAGTTGATGATTATTTGTAAGTTTTTATCTGAAAATTTTGCACAGGTTTTAGCTTCACTTATTTAAGCAAAGAAGTCAGTCTCAATATTTACATTCCTTTATGAACAACCCACTCACGCATTTCATGCATTCGACAAATATTTACAATGACAGAGCTACTCAAAAAAAGGTACCCATAAGCCTTTGCGACTGCGAACGCACCAATAGGAGTGTCATGTTGCTACGCTATTGCAATACGCTCACAATGCTACAGTATGTTCACAATGTTTTTTAGGGTGCTGTATTTTCCTGAAAAAAAAACATTTTCAATTTAAAAAATAAATACAAATTAATTACTGGGTTTTTTTTTTAATTAATACATGTAGTTTTAAAGAAAGTATAAAAAGTTTTTTTTTTTAATATATTTAAAATATTTTTGGAAACAAGAAACTGCAATTTCTGGAGAAAGTACTATGGGGCTTTGCTGTGGGTAGAGCGATCTTAGCCCCGCCCATTTCGGGAACAATATAAGGTCACTTCCTGTTGATTTGTGGACATTTCGGGGACATGTCCAGGTCATTTTGGGACATTTGGGGGACATGTCCTGGTCATATCAGGTCATTTGGGGACATTTAGGGGGACATGTCCTGGTCATATCAGGTCATTTTGGGACATTTGGGGGACATGTCCTTGTCATATTGGGTCATTTGGGGACATGTCCTGGTCAGATTAGGTCATTTTGGAGACATGTCCTGGTCAGATTAGGTCATTTTGGGGACATGTCCTGGTCATATAAGGTCATTTAGGGATATTCTTGGGGACATTCCCTGGTCATATCAGGTCATTTGGGGGACGTGTCCTGGTCATGTCAGGTCATTTGGGGAAATCTGGGCGGCGTGTCCTGGTCATATCCGTTCATTTGGGGACATCTGGGGGACCTGTCCTGGTCATGTCAGATCACTTCCTGTTTATTATGGAGCATTTCTGGGTTACTGCCTGTTGATTTTTTTGTCCCTTCCTGTTGATTTCGGGTAACTGAACAGGAAGTGACCTGGGAATGTCCCGAAATCAATAGGAAGTGACCTGTAAATGCCCACAAATTGGCCAGTAAGGGACACTTGCTCATTCACACCCTCGCAATGAAACTGAGTTGGATGTCTAGCGCCATCAATGGCAGCCAAAGAGATTGTATGTTTGCAGCATTTATTTAGGAGGCGATTTATGGTCATTTCCAGTTTATTTTGGGGCATTTCTGGGTCACTTCCTGCTGATTAAAGAGTATTTACAAGTCACTTCCTGTTGATTTTGGGTTACTGAACAGGAAGTGACCTCAGAATGTCTCAAAATGAATGGGAAGCCACTCAAAATCAATAGGAAGTGACCTGTAAATGCTCCTAAAATTAAAAGGAAGTGACCCATTTTCATTCCAGTAAAAATAAATTGGACGTCTAGCGCCATCACTGGAAGCCAATGAGTTACCGTGGACACTATTCTAGTGGAAGATTTTGTTAACAACCTGTTGGTTCATTTTTAAACAGTTTTGAATGTCTTGAAGTGATGAAAATAGCCATCTAACCATAAGCCTTTGCGCAGGAGCCCCTTACCCACGGGAGCTGCCCGGAGGTCTGCCGCCGCCCATGTCGGCGGCCCACCAGCTGCAGGCCATGCACGCCCAGTCGGCCGAACTCCAGAGGCTGGCCATGGAGCAGCAGTGGCTGCACGGGCACCATCACATGCACGGAGGCCCGCTTCCTGGTCAGGAGGACTACTACAGGTCAGATTGCCACTAGCTTCTAGGCATTTCTTCCCAGCCAAAATTATTTGACTCATCCACACTGTTCACATACCAAAATGACCGGAATTCTCAGACGCTTTCGTTTGATCTAAAAAATGACTGTTCGCCCAAAAATGTGAGTTTTTATAAGAAAAAGTAACATTTCAAAACGCTACTTGTCCTACAATTCTTGTCCAAATCACATCATTTACACATGAAAGTTTCAGGATATTGAGGCGCACCCCGAACTGCCCTCAAATGAACAGGATATGAACCACTATCAACAGATAGTGAACCTGAAATGCACCGAAATCAACAGGAAGTGACCAGAATTCAACAGGAGGTGACCCGTTATCAATTGGAAACACATCGAAATGTCCGCGGATCAACAGGAAGTGACCTGATGTCAACTGACCCTGAAATGCCGGCAAATCCACAGGGAGTGACCTGTTATCAACTGTAAACACCCTGAAATGTTAACAGGGTTAACAGGGAATGACCCGACATCAAGAGGAAGTGACCCCGAAATGCTCCCAAATCATTAGAATGTGATACGATAACAACAGGAAGTGACCCATTATCAACTGGAAACACCCCGAAATGCCCCCAAATCAACAGGGACTGACCCGTTATCAACTGTAAACACACTGAAATGCCCCCGAGTCAACAGAAAATGACCCGACATCAAGAGGAAGTGACCCCGAAACGCTCCCAAATCAATAGGATGTGATCCGATAACAACAGGAAGTAACCCAATATCAACTAGAAAATACCTGAAATGCCCCCATATCAACAGGAAGTGACCAGTTATCAACTGGAAATACCTGAAATGCCCCCATATCAACAGGAAGTGACCCGTTATCAACTGGAAACAAATGATATGAATGAAAAACAATGATAATATATATATTTTTTTTATCCCCATTCAGTTTTGTTTTGTTTTCATTGTAAGCAAAATAAATGAAGATATAATTACCATTATCATTATTTTCTGGGAGAAATTGAGCATTATCTGACAGAACTGCAGGGGTGCCAACACTTTTGGCCAGCACTGTACTTATTTTTCTCACTGTATAACATTCAGATAAACAGCAAATCACTCTTGTTCTTTCTTATACCAAACAAAATATTCCGTTTAATACACAACTGCGCCAGGTTTCGTCAATCCACGACATGATTTTTGCTCAAAGTATAAAATGACAGTGTCGCAACTTAGCACATTAAGCTAACGTTAGCAGCCGAGTAAAATAGCTAGCAAGTGTGAACTGGCTCGTAGTGAGAAAGATGAATTAGCTTAGCGTTAACAGTAACACATTCCTCATATTCTTTTTTTATAAATTAGTGGAATAAAATTATTAAAAAATGTTTACGTTCTATTTGTTGTTCTTACATATTTTGTGCTCTTTTGTCATGTGGGTTACAGTATCGTGAGCTAAAGTGTATCGTCCCAAAACAACACAAGAAGCTCTAACTCGTCTTTTTTTGTGTGTGTTGCAGCCGACTGAAGAAAGAAAGCGACAAGCAGCTGTAACGGGCCGAGGGAGGCGTCAGGAAGTTGTGAAGAACTCGAAAAGGCCAAGGGGATCCAAATTCTTCGTTTTCAAAAGGCTTTATTTTCTTCTTTCTTTGGTATATAGCCAGTAAAAGTGACACGACATCCCGAAGACTCCTGCATGACAAGCTGTCCTGACATTTTTTTTGTAGGTGCTAGAACAAGACACACTGTGCTTATCCAAAAACAAAACGCGGCCGCTGACGGGAAAAAAAAAAAAACAAGTGCTATCTTAAATTCAACCTTTATTTTAATACGTCGCTGGAGCTTTTTCAGAAGAGCTGCCGCATGGATTTTTTTTTTCTTTTTGAATTTGTAAATAGTATATATAAACATATAATGATTATAATTATTATTATTACTAGGTGTGGACAAACAAGTTGTTTCAAAACTCCGCTGCAGTTTGTGTTGACGCGTTACCCCTTGTTTCAGAGGGGAGCACCATGGCATTATGCTTATGATTTGAGCCATTTGAGTTGTGACCTTAGTCTGACATCGCCGTGTTAGATTTAGCCCCACCCACGTAGCCCATGTGATGACCCGGCCCGCCCCCGAACCCAACCCGTCGCTCTCCTGCTCATCGCACATCAGCTTTTTCAGAACGCGGCGTGTCTGCTTCATGACTTGAAGCATTTTGAAGCTTCACTCGACCGCGACCAAACACATTTGCACCGAAATTGTTTTTTATGCTTCCGTTGACGTTTTTATTTTGGTCAAAAACATATAAAGTGAACTTTTAACCCGCCACTCCCGCTCATCCCACACCGGCTTTTTCAAAACATGGGGTGTCTGCTTCGTGACTTGAAACATTTTGAAGCTTCATTTGACCATGACCAAACACGTTTGCACCAAATTGGCTTTTTATCCTTCCGGTGACGTCGTTATTTTGGCCAAACACATATTAAGTGAACTTTTTACCTGTTGCACCTGCTCATCCCACAGAACGTGGCGTGTCTGCTTCGTGACTTGAAACAGTTTGAAGCTTCACTCAGCCGCGACCAAACACATTTTCACCGAAGTTGTTTTTTATCCTTCTGTTAACTGCGTTATTTTAGCCCAAAAAAAATATACAGTGAACTTTTACTCTCTTTTAAACTGTCACTCTCACTCGTCCCACATCGGCTTTTTCAGAACCCAGCATGTCGGCTTTGCGACTTGAAACATTTTGAAGCTTCACTTGACTGTAATCAAATGCATTTGCACTGAAATGGCTTTTTATCCTTCTGTTGACGTGGTTATTTAGCCCAAAAACATAAAAAGTTAACTTTTAACCCGTCGTTCGTGCTCATCGCACACCAGCTTTTTTCCAAAACGCAACGTGTCGGCTTCATGACTTGAAACATTAGGAAGCTTCACTCGGTCATGCCCAAGCGCATTTGTACCGAAAGTGATTTTTGTCTTTCTGATGATACCGTTATTTTGGCCAAAAACATATAAAGTGAACTTTTAACCTGACACTAGCCACGTTTACATGCTGACTTTTATTCATACCGATTCAAATCATTCCGAATGGAAATTTCTCATCAGCTTTTTACATGTCACTTCATCTATTCCGATCCAGCGTTTACATGTGACTGCCTTTATTCCGAAAGGACGTTTGACAACTGCCGTCTTACATGCGCAGATTAATCAAAACAAAGCGTCACGTTGCAAAACATGGAGATCGATAGTCAGATCAGCTGCTGTTTTAACTTTTCGAGTGGAAACAAAACTTCAGAATGATAAGCCGTTCATTTAAAAAGTTGTGTGGGTGCGCTGTGCGTGTGCTTGGAAGCCATGTTGCAAGTGACGTTACTTACGTCACCGAGTGACGTCACCACGTCAGTACGGAGCATGCGCAGAAAGAACGCAACCAGACACCATTCGGCTTCCCTGTTTACATGATATAATTTTACTTCTAATCGGTTTGGGAAAAGGAATATTCCACCCCTGTGAATCGGAATGAAATTCCATTCGGTTTAGGCCTGTTCATTCCGAATGAGGTGTTTATATGGAACACATTTATTCGGTTTGAACAAATATTCCGATTGTAATTGGAATATTTGGCTCCATGTAAACGTGGCAACTCCCGCTCAATCCTATATCAGCTTTTTCAGAACGCAGTGTGTCGGTTTTGTGACTTGAACCATTTTGAAGCTTCACTAGACCACGACCAAATGCATTTTCTCTAAAATGGCTTTTTAATCTTTCTGTTGACATCATTATTCAGCCCGAAAACATATAAAGTGAACTTTTAACCCGTCGCTCCCACTCATCTCACACCAGCTTTATCAGAACGTTGCATGTCAGCTTTGTGACTTGAAACATTTTGAAGCTTCACTTGACCATGACCATTCACGTTTGTACCAAATTGGCTTTTTATCTTTCCGTTGATGTCGTTATTTTGGCCAAAAACATGTCAAGTGAACTTTTAATCTGTCTCTCCCACTCATCCCACGTTAGCTTCTTCAGAACGCGTCGTGTCAGCTTTGCAACTTGAAACATTTTGAAGCTTCACTCGATCACGCCCAAACGCAATTGTACCGAAATTGCTTTTTATCCTTCCGTTGACATCGTTATTTAGCCCAAAAACATATAAAGTGACATTTGAACCTGTCACTCCCACTCATCCCATAAAAGCCTTTTCAGAACTTATCATGTCGGCATTGTGACTTTTGAAGCATTTTCAAGCTTCACTTAACCACAACCAAACACGTTTGCATCGAAATGGCTTTTCATCCTTTCGCTGACATCATTATTTCGGCCAAAAACATTTCAAATGAAATTTTAACCCATCGCGCTCACTCATCCGACATCAGCGTTTTCAGAACGTGGCGTGTCGGCTTTGTGAGTTGAAACATTTTGAAGCTTCAATTGACTGCAACCAGACATGTTTCATGACTTTTTATCCTTCCGTTAACTTTGTTATGTTGGCCAAAAATATATCGAGTAAAAATTTAACCTGTCACTCCAACTCATTCCACACTAGCCTTTTCAGAACGTAGTGTCTTTGCGACTTGAACCATTTTGAAGCTTCACTTGACCACGACTAAACTCGTTTGCGCCCAAATGGCTTTTTATCATTTTTGTTGACTTCATTATTTAGGCCAAAAACATATAAAGTGAACTCTTACCGTGTTTGGTTTTATTGTTTTTCTATCAATTTGGACAGTTTTTTTGATTCATGTTTTTAAACTCGACGCACAAAGACTGTGGACTTGTTACGGATCTCGACAACACTGTGGCTTATTCGTTTTTGGAATCGTTTTGTTTTTTTGCCAAATGAAGAAACTGTACTCGCATTCATACTTACTCGGAGCACTATTTTTTCGTCGTTGTCGTTTTTGCGAGCGGGCGGTCTATTTTGACGCACTCTTCATCCTCCCGACCCGAACCCGATCGTCTTCCTTCGCCTTTTTGTGTCTCCAAACCCTTCGGTGTTCAGTGTTGTCAATGGTTTAGCTTCTGGTTTTCAAAGCGGCAGCAGCAGAATGTCCGTTCTGACTGCCGAGATTTCTATATATCTTGAAGCTTATTGTATATATGAGTAGTCGCCATGGGATGACACAATGTAAACAAAAAGTAGAAGAAAAAATTGTGAGTCCTGTGTTCTCTCCATTTGAGTATTTTGTAATTTTTTTGAAAAATTTGTGGAAATAAAATAAACGACTAAGTTACACCACAAAGTCACATGAGTTGGTATTTTTTGTTAGAAAAATACATTTTTTTGATTGAATAATAGTCAATTCCCCAAGTTTTTTTCTTAAATACACTCAATTTCAAGAGGAGCAAAGAACATCACTAAAAGCTTTTTCGACGACATTTTCCCGAGTGTGACGACAGCAGCCATCGTCCAATCAGCAGCCGTATTTTCTCCCTTTGGAACAGGGCTGGATTGGATCTTTCCCATGTTGATATGGGGAATACAGTGATCCCTCATGAAGGGAATAGCATCTTTTCTCTTATTAACTGTTTGAATGTTTGTATTACTCCGACACACCCAATATGAAATAAATAGCATTTATATCATACCGTTGTATGAAATTGTATCTGAACCTTTTGGAATTTCTCACATTTCTGCATAAAATCACCATCAAACGTGATCTGATCTTTGTCAAAATCACACGGATGAAAAAAAACTCTGCTTTAACTAAAACCTCCCAAACATTTATAGTTTTCATATTTTTATGAGGGTAGCATGCAAACAATGACAAAAAGGAGACAAATAAGTAAGTAAACCCTGTGCCTAAGTAGACCCAATCACTGATGAGTGGTGTAAAGCTGCCCTGCCCACTATAAAACACACACCTGGTAAGAATTGTCTTGATGAGAAGCATTGAAGAACGAATTCTAAAGTTCCTCAGGATGTTTTTCAGGAAAACCTGAGGCAGTCTGTCAGACAGTTGAAGCTAAAAAGAGGACGGATGCTTCAACAAGACAATGATCCAAAACAGTAGATCAACTTCAAAATTGTTTCAGAAGAACAAAATACATGTTCTGGAGTGGCCAATTCAAAGTCCAGACTTGAACCTTATTAAGATGCTGTGGCATGACCAAAAGAGCGATTCTTGCCAGATATCCCAGGAATCTGACTGAACTACAGCAGTTTTGTAGAGAAGAATGGGCCAAGAATACTCCTGATCGATGTGCCAGACTGATCTGTAGCTACAGGAAGCGTCGGGTTGAAGTTATTGCTGCCATAGGGGGCGGCCACAAAATATTAAATGTGATGGTTCACTTAGGTATTTATTTTTCCCACTTCTGTCATTGTTTGCATACTATCCTCATTAAAATGTGAAAATCTATGAATGTCTGGGTGGTTTTAGTTAAAGCAGACAGTTTTTTTTTATCTGTGTGATTTTGACAAAGATCACATTGTGATGGTGATTTCATGCAGAAAGGTGGGAAATTCCAAAAGATTCAGGTACCTTTTCATACACTGTAGTTTAGGAAAAGCAAGCAGAATATAGTTGATATTATGAACAGTTGGACTTGAAATTATTAGAATTTGCAGCGCCAAGACAGCGGGCAGATAAGGGCAGAACAGATACTGGATGCCTTCTGACCATGGAAGCCCAACGCGCGCGTCATGCAGCTGACTGAGCAAGATTGACGTTGACAAGCAGGTGACAAGCAACTCATCTACAAGCCCAGTCTGCACCACCAAATCCAGCAATCAGCTCTTCTGGACAGTCCAGAACAAATGGTGGGACATCCTGTCTTGCCACAAGTAACATCTGATACGAATGAACTAGCGACCAAGAAGTTAACCCTCAGCACACGTGGCGCTGAGGATTGCAAAATCCTTAACTCTCATTGCCCTGACAACAGTAACGCTTGAATTTTCCTGTCCGACAGTATCCTAAATAACGCCCAAGCACACCCTTCCTCCGAACCACAGCCCTTGAAAGACAATGTTTAACTAACCGTTGTCATTTTCTCGGGAATCTTTTGTTGACTTGTGATATGGTGACCCTGGATCCAGTTTGCTTCCTAGCCTGGGTCTGTGCTGTATGATCGCTGCCGACTTGGAATAAATTCTCAACTTGTGTTTCGAAGCCTTTTTCCATCTTTTAAAATGGAGTCAGTATAAGGGGTTAAGACTAAGCTGAACGAGCAGAGTTTGGCCTTTCGGCCAAGTTGTCGGGTTTCTGCCGGCCCGGGTTGTTGGAATTGCGGTAGTGCGGTACTGGCGGTTCAGCTGGCGTGATCCTACCAATCTGGCTAGAAGGTCAGATTCTCCCTCGCGAAAATCGAAAATCTCTGAAGTTAAGGAGTAGCTTCTTTACATTAATTTTGTGTGTGTGTTTGGGTGTGTATGTTCAATGTATTTATTCTACGACCAACGATTAGGCCAAATAAAGGAGAAGGGGGGGGGGGGGGGAGTACTATGAGATTAAAGCAACACTTTGTAACTTTTCAATCTTAGTCGATTTTAGCAACGCAAGCGGACAATAGCGGTAGTGTTTTGTACACAGTAGTAGAAGTTGTCTTCAAATAGAGAAAGTTTGGCACTGTTGCTTCTCTCCCAAGGAGTGGCCGTCCACCAAAGATGACGCCAAGAGTTTAGCGCAGAATACTCAGAGAGGTAAAAAAGAACCCTTGAGTGTCTAATCTATGGCCAAGAATGGTGTTCATGGGAGGACACAACGGAGGAAGCCACTACTGTCTAAAAAAACATTGTTGCTTGTTTAAAGTTCGCAAAAAGGCACTTAGACACTCAACAGAAGTTTTGGCAAAATTTTGTGGACTGATGAAACCAAAGTTGAATTGTTTGGGAGTAACACACAACGTCATGTGTGGAGGAAAAATGGAACAGTTCACCAACATCAACACCTCATCCCCACCGTGAAGCATGGTGGAGGGAGCATCATGATTTGGGGCTTTTTAGCTGACTCGGGGCCTGGACAACTTGCAATCATTAATGGAAGAATGAATTCAAATGTTTGTCAGGATGTTTTGCAGGAAAACCTGAGGCCGTCTGTCAGACAGTTGAAGCTAAAAATAGGATGGATGCTGCAATAAGACAATGATCCAAAACACAGAAGTAAATCAACTTCAGAATGGTTTCAGAAGAACAAAATACACGTTCTGGAGTGGCCAAGTCAAAGTTCAGACGTGAACCCCATTGAGATGCTGTTGCATAACCTAAAGACAACGATTCATGCCAGGAATTTGAACTACAGTAGTTTTGTAAAAAAGAATGGGCCAACATTAGTCCTGATCGATGTGCCAGACTGATCTGCAGCTACAGGAAGTTATTTCTGCCTAAGGGGGGGGCTCAAAATATTAAATGTGATGGTTCACTTACTTTTCCCCCCTTCTGTTATTGTTTGCATACTATCCTCATTAAAATATGAAAACCTATAAATATGTGGGTGGTTTTAGTTAAAGCAGACACTGTCTTTACATCTGTGTGATTTTGACAAAGATCAGATCACGCTTGATGGTAATTTTATGCAGAAATGTGAGAAATTCTAAAAGGTTCAGATAGTTTTGCATACCATTGTAATAATCCAATTACCTGTCAAATGGGGGCGTTAAGTTATTATACCATGGGCCACAATTGGCCCCTGGCCCGGAAATTTGGGACCCCTGTCCTAAATGAATGTAATTTTTAAAAATATATAAATAAAATGAAACACGTTATTTTGTATTATAAAAACACAGTGGTACCTCTACATACGAAATTAATTGGTTCTGGAAGTAGTTTCATAACTTCTAAAAGTCTAAGTAGAGACCCGTTTCCATGTAAATGTCGTAATCCGTTCCAATCCCCCCCAATATTCAGACATACATTTTTATGCATGATCAAACATTTATCAAAAATGTAACAAATACATGTTATAATTAGATTATTGCACAATAAACATGAAATCAGAGTTGTGCATAATGTTAAAAAAACAAAACAAAAGTGTAAAGAATAAAAATTAATACGCTCGTGTAACGCTGTTGGAACACAAGGGGCGAATGAAGAGGATGCTGGGTTACACACATACTGTACACAAACAGTAGAGGTCCATTTTAGCCAATTGGATGCCAGGGATGCTAGGCAATAGCCAATGGTAGAGCAGCTATAAGTGTGTTATGTTCAGTGAACCAGCCGTACTGTATTTTTGCCTTTCCTATCCTGAAATTTCTTTCTGAACAAAAGGCAATATTTTCCAGTTGACTCTTAACCTGAAAATTCAGTACGTAGAGGTAACCCTGTATATTTTATATTATTATTATTATATGTCATACATATGTATATTATGAATATTTTATCTTTATTTCATTTTATATTTTATATTATTGTTTAAATGTAACAGCCAAAACATGATTTGGACCGTGTTGTCAAATGTCACCTTTACAGCTAGTCAGCTACCACCATCTAGTGGTCGTTTTATCTAAGTGTACATTGCACATGATCTCGCGAGATCCCTTTCTCTGACACATCTCGTTTTGTCCGCCATCCTTGCTGCTCTCTGTAGAAGGGCAAGAAGAGACCGAAACACGGTGGCCGGTGTTGCCAACAACTTGCCATTTATTCGTCTACTATGCTGTCCAGGCTCGTCATCGTTTCAGGTATGAACCCATTGAGTATTATAAAGTGTCTTACATTGGCAATTTAACCACATTTCGACGGGAAGAGCACTAGTTGTGGAGAAAGCTGAAGGGTAAAGTGAAGGCCGCGCGTTCAATGAGTGACTGGCTAATGCTAACCTTCCAAGCTATGACAACTTTTAAATATGTAAAGCGAAATTGTCGGGAGTTTTTATCCCCTGAAGACTTGAATGGATTGGAGTGCCTTGTACGAATGTCACTGCCATGGTAGCTGGTAGTTCCGTAACGCCAGTGTAAAAGTCACCTTGTTGACAGCTAGCGTGGAGACAATCGTGTTATATGTATGAGAATCGTTCACTAAAGCGGAAAGTGCAAGTTTTTCTACGTCTTGACTAGAAAGGTATTCTTGTCATTGTATAGCGAGACTTAAAGCTTGGCCACAATGTGCACTACATAAAACAAGCAAAATATCAATGAGGCTAAAATAAATAAACACTGGTTATAGTGTACACAGATTGGGGATAAAGTAAATAAGTGAGCAGCAAGTACTGTACTAGTAATATAACAGTGCGTATATGACAATTTACAGTACTCAGAGTAGTAGGTAGATGGCTGACTTGATATGGTAGTTTGTGCATGGACATTAGGGCTGCAGCTATTGATTTTTTTTGGTAATCAATTAATCGATTAGTTATTTCAAAGTTTAATGGGTTGCAGAATACATTTTAGGAGATGTCAAAGGCTTGCTAAGATTGCACTTTCAGAGCAATAAAGTGCCTGTGACAGCATGAAAACACTTAAATAGCATTATTATGTGAATTAGAATAATATTTTGAGACAATTCGACTATATACAACAATTTGGTTAAGCGCAGATGATGAGAAATAGAGGCGTGCGAAGTTTCCGATTCTTAGATTATTCGCGATTCGGCCGTGGAAGATTTGAGAACGATTCCCAAACATCCAAATTCCGATTATTTCATTATATTGAATTCAACTCATGCTGCTAGATGAAAATAAAAAAACAAAACAAAACAAAAACAATAATACCTTACTGCAGCCGACAGCTGCTTCAAACAATGCCCAGTTGCTAGTTGCTACAAACATATGGCCACATACGGCTACGGTAGATATCACATATATGTAGAACTAGATGCTAAATGACAGACGACGATGGCGTTCAAACGTGTAAAGAGAGTCTAGATGCGAAATGACAGACTTGCCATTTAGTACTGGTAGTTGCCACGTTAGTAAACAGCCGCCATCTTAAAGCAGTAGACTTCTCTAGAAGGCTCTGTTGTAGCGAGCCTAATTAACGTTTTATCTAAAATACTCCTAATTCGGCAAAATCCTGAGTTGAATCTATCTTTAAATGATGAAGCAGTTTTAAAACTTTGACATGTTGAAAGTAGACATAAGGGAAATTATGGAATAACGGGAACAATTTTAACCACTTTAACGGTTGATTCACATCATTAAATTAATTCAATGTAGTGTAAAGCTGCTGCTACAGAATGAGGACTTGAGTACTTTACTTATTTTCACTGTTAATTTGATACTGAAATATTAGTTTGGTTTAGCCTTAGAGGATTTTTGAACAATTTTGGAACTAATGTACAAAACATTAACCCCTTAATGCCTAAATTTATTTCCAATAATAAAAAAAATGTTTTGGGTGTGTTTTTACCTTCAAATAGATGCTAAATTAAGTTGAAAGTGATAATTTGAATATAGCCCATAAAATAGGCATACATTTAGGTATGATGCCGATTAGCGACAACAGGCAATTAAGTAAAACAAATGGCAAAAAAGGCACATGTTCCCATCTCAGGTCTGAACTAGGGCTGGGCGATATGGCCTTAAGTACGTATCACGATAAATTGAGCAGATTTACCTCGATAACGATAAATGACGATAAATTCGCCCAAGCAAACTGTTATATAATTTGAAAATTTGAATCAATGCATGGAATACAAATTAACAGTTTCTCGTTAAATTTATTTACCAGCTTTCAATTTAACAATTGCACATGCAGTCTAAATATTAAGTATTAAAAAAAATCTTGTAAACAATAGGAATTCTTGTGTGAACATTTATAACAGCTTGTATGACTTGAAAAATATCATCACTTGAATTTCATTAAATTCATTCCGCATTGTTATACACTAGATAGTGGCATACGTTTAGATATTTAGAATAGATACAAATACGACACATCCACCCGCCCCCCAGAAATTATACTTAATTAAAAAATAAAATGTTTCACAAACATTTCTTTTATTCGGCTCAATTATTTACATCTTATGATTTTGGAAATCCTTACAGTATGCAATAAATAATATTCCTGTTCCCAAGCACTGTGCTTACTGTACTGTAATTTTTACAAAAAATAAACAATACATAGTTACTCCCCGTCATCTAGGACGAGCCACTTACAAGACTAGCACTGTCGTGTATTACAAATACTGCTTTGAACACATCTTCACAGACAAAAGCAATGACACAGGCTTAAAGAGGTCAACTTTAATTGTGTAAATCACACTTAATGACGACACGATCCCCTGGTTGAAATAGACACATCCACTTAATTCGATTGGATATGTAATGCTGAGGCAATTTGTAAACTTTACTTTTAAAAAGAAACGTGCACTGTTTATCCAGTAGATGGGGCTTTTGCAGTTTGTCAAACAGTGATTCAATTTAGGGCAATTGTCTTAAAAGTGGTTCATTGTTTCAGAAAGCCTCGGTTTTTCCATCTCTATCTGGAACCCGTCAAGAGTTTACTTAATGTCGGGTGAAAGTTTGGCGAAGCTAACTTAAGCCCGACTTCATCCCGTTTACTTGTAGCGTTAGCCGCTAGCGTTAGCTGCTAGCGTTAGCCTACCGGGCTTCTGTTTGATTGGCTTCCTGAAAACCATGTGACTCCAAACGTAAGCACGCTGTCTGGTTTCTTAAAGGGGAATGAACATAGCCGAACAACACAGAGTCAAAGCGGGATGAAAAGACTATATTTTCTTCTTTTATTAAATTACCGAATTTACCGACATGGTCAAAATTACGTCGGTCATCGTGAAGAATTTCGGTAACGGTAAATTTTCGGTTTACCGCCCTGCTCTAGTCTGAACACACTTTTATTGATACATCTTTTTTCACTGCTTGTGAAGTTCAGAAAAACAGTTATTGTTTCTGTTTAAGCACAGATGTACATTGCACTTTTCACATTTGAAAATGCTCTGCCCCTTACAATTTGGGAGTTTGCAACGTCGTTGCGCATTTTGGGCATTCGGCACAATGTTACCACTGGCTCCTATGTCTGGTTGGCTCGGTATCGGATCTATTTTCCCTGTGAATACATCAAATGAGTGCACCAGACCTTTTGTGTCGCAAAGCACAAAAAAATTGTATCCCCATTTGTATGGCTTTTAGGGGATGTATTGTTTTAGGCTCAATCTGACCTTGAAAGGAACCATTTGCTCGTCTACACACAACATTTGGTCCTAAGGGAGAGCTTGAAATTTGGGGAGAAGTGTGTCAATTAGTAATCTAATTTTGTAAATCTTTGTTGGGGGCCATGTTGTCACATAAATGAAGTGTTTTATTTCTTACCATGTCTCGGGTCATGGCATCTGCTACTATCGAAATTCGAGTTACACTGGACCAGTACAGCATGAACAAGTTTTGCAGAGTTCTGCTGTTTTACAGTTCTCCAAGGTATCCTGTTTCTTTTCGATGTAGTAGCTCTTGCAGGTGCAGCACTGGTGGTTGTAGGTGGATGAGGCGGCCCGTCAGCATCTGCCCTCACTTTCACTGAGAGCACTCTCATCACTCTCCACAGGAGGAGTTTTGGTCAGATGTGCTTGTTCAGCGTAAAAAGCCGCTGCATCCATTTGTATTTCTGCAGAACAATAAGGAACAGAAATTACGGTTATAATTTCAAAATAAAATGTGTTGAAAACCATCAACATACATATACTTCTGTTTGATAGTTAGCAGCGCATGCTGTGTTCATTTTTCATTAGAGAAATAAATCAATAGCAATTACATTGTTTATGCAACACGTTATGTTTGTTATGTCTACAGATGATATAAAACGTGAAATAAATAAAACGTGTCTAAAAGCGGAACGACATGGAGGCACACGTGACGTGTGCACCGTTGCATACAAAGGATGGGTTCATTTTTTTGTTCTGAAGAAAAATAATCACTACAAATGCCCTTTTTTATGCAACACGTTACTTTTGTAATGTTTACAGATGATAACGAGAGTGATAGTTTATAGATAAAACGCGTGCGAGTGTTGCAGACCTGCGACAAACAACGCATTTACGTTTGCGGGGTGGCGGGGGAGGAGGGGGTGGGGGGAGGTGCTTTTCCTATGATGCCGGCTGTGGCGAAAACGCTACAAACCAAAATCGTCATAGAGCTTCAAAAATACTCATCAAAGAAGCTCTATCTCATCGTGTTAGCAACACAAGTACACAATAAGACAGTACATATTTTTTATTTCAGCTGACTTACCTTGAATTGGACGAATTAGTCAAGTTGGTGCGCAGGAGTTCGACGTGACTTTCATCTTGAATGTCGCGGTGCGGAAAAGGAAGTGGTGCCGTTTCTGTTCGGACCCGACTGAAACTAATGCTTGAAAAAGGTTCCCAGGCACGTGTTTGCAATTAATCTACCGACAGTGAACAAAGGCGGACGATATTTTGGCCGCTTTCAAAGCGGGAACGGTATGATGCCGAATACGGTGTTAAGGGGTTAAAAGCGAGTGCCCTTCTCGGTGGACAAGAATTCATTGTCAACCACAAAATGCAAGCCACCTCCTTATTAAAACGCGTGCCATGATCCCAGTATTTAACATAATACATAACTCGCTGTTCACTCCCTCGTAAGTCCAATGGTCACACAGTTGTCGGACTTGGTTTGGCCAATCTCCGCGGTGAACGGGAACTTTTTGAACCCCAAAGAGGCTCACACGCCTCTCCCTGGTGCATCAACAAAAACCTGCAGCACATTTTGCTGGCGTGGTGCGAAAAATAAACAAATTAATCTGCTAAATCAGCTGAATCCGCAGTCCATCCGCTGCATGCTATAAATCAATGTCGTATTGTAAAATGCTGACCCGAGTGACGTCACGTCACATTCACATTCGTCCTCCATCCAGGAAGTCACTCATTTTCATGGCACGGGATTTAAAAAATTGAATCTGAAAATCGATCGCTTCCACACACATCCATGCAGTCCATTTCATTCAGGAGCATAAAATACCGCGTTAAATGTGAAATAAACATATTTTTTGCTGTCGTTGGTACTTTAAATGCAAACACAAAATTCCCGAGTGTTTTTTCAAACTATGCAGAATTGCACTTTCATTTCACAAGAGCAATAAATGCATTTAAAAATAGATTAAAATACCTGAGCTTAGCCTCAAACGGTATGAAAAAAATAAATGAGGACCGAATCCAACAAAAGAACAATTGGCTAAATTGCATAGCAAAAGTCTCCTAGCTTAAATGCTATAAATTGCCAATTTATTTTTTACAATGCTCTTCACAAATCGTTCACACATTCCCACAAAAATGCTAAATACACCTCCAAACTAAATTCCAAATTCATAAACAACCGTATTCGATCAAACAAAAACTTACAACCTTATGTTGGTCTTAACAAGGAGCAGCTGAATCCAGCAATGTTAGATGAGTTGTCATATTCACTGTTGCCACTAAAGGGCAGTTCATCCACTCAAATCAATGTAACTAAATGCAAACACTTTCAAAACAAAGCATTATAATGCTATTGTAATTAAACGATTCCTCTACAGTAACCAGATGGTACAGTACCCAGATTGAGACAGATGCCTGAGAACCTATTTACGCAGACGTATGTGACAATGTTGTGGCATGAGCAGTGCAATGAAAGTGACTTCTCATCCCAAACTTGAATATGGGGACATTATTATAGAGCTAGCGGAAGCTAGCATACTGATTAAAGTTGGCCTATGGTTTTTAAGCACAATAACTTTACAACTTATGATTGGCACACATGAAAAATGTCACAATATTTTAATCTTGCTTTTGTTTTTTCAGCTAATGCGCTGAAAGGCAGCGGCCACTTTGGAGCTGGGTATGTACTGGAAAAAAACAATGATTTAAAAATGATTTCTACTTACATGTATTTCTGCATTTACCTTCCCATTCTAGCTTGGTCCAAGCATCTCGCTCTGTGCACACGTCATCCCAGAGTCTGGCCCCCGTACCCCCTTTGCCAGAGAAGGGTGGCAAAGTCCGCCATGGCCTCATTCCAGAGGAGCTCTTCCAGCTCTTGTACCCCAAAACTGGAGTGACGGGTGGGTCAGTTTTCTTCATCTGGAAGCTTTTATTGGCTTTTTCGGTAAACACATTGGTTACAAAACACAGAGAATTGCACGAGCCACTATGATCCGAGTCTCTAGTAGGGCAAAACACACGGACGACGATGAGTGATGGTCGGCAAGCGACACGCTTCGCGTTCTGGCTGTGCGTCATCGCTTGTCTCTGATTGGCTATGAATTTGGATGGCATTTCAAAATTTCCGGTCTTTTCTGAGGACCAACAACTTCCCATACTGCTGCTTTTTTATTTATATCCCGAAAATTATTCCGAGATGTATCCTAAAATATGTGCTGATCGCACATTTACTTCTATGGTGACACTCTTCTATGTTGAGTTTTTTTCTTCCATTTTTAATGATAAGAAATTTTGTACAATTATTTAAATTTGTAAAGAACACGAAAACACGATACGAGAAAAAAGATAATCATCCATGTTAAGTTTTTTTAATCCAATGTTGACAAAGTGTGGCATGTAGATATCAATTTCCGGGTTAACCAGTGTCCTCGCAGGTGATCTGTCGATCAATAAATCCGTTGCTAATTGGTTGCCTGGTTTCCCCTTGGATTTTTTGAAACTGTGGTGCTTGGGTGCATTGCAGTCGGACAGCCTCACCATGTCGTGCCACAGCAAAAAAAAATTTTCATGCCCCCCCCAAGAAAAACCATAACGAAGATATATTTGAAATATTTCATTAGCCGGTCTAATGTCGTAGCTCTCAGCTACTGTATATACAGTATACGTAAAATGCGTAGCTGATTACAGTTATGCTACTCTACGTAATAATACGACTTTTTTTTCTCATAGGAATAGTACGACTTACATCTCGACCCAGGGGGCCGGCAACCAAAATGTTGAAAGAGCCATATGTGACCAAAAAAACAAACTGATACAGTATGTCTGGAGCCGTAATAAATTAACAGCCTTGTATAAGCTTTATAATGAAAGCAACACCGGCTGTATATATCGATATTAGCTATACTAGCCTAGTATCAAAATGACTAAGTTGGCTACAAATACATAATTAGCCTTCATGATTGAGGGTTTATTTTCCCTGTAGTGGATCCTAAAGAGAATGACGCACCACGTGACTACTCTATGCCACCTCAAGTTTAACTTCATTACAATACTAGTATTAATAATTGAAAGAACGTGTATGTCATGTTTGTTTTCCCACAGAAACTGTCTTAGGCTCTAGAGCCGTGGGCTGCAGACCTCCGTCGTAGTCCTTCTTTTTCCTTTTATTTGGCCCTAATACGTACTATATTATCACAACAATAAGAGTCCTTCTGTCAACGGACCCATTTCAAGCAGTGGGGGGAAATTCTAACAGCCGTGTAAATAGTTTTACAAGCTTCGGTGAGGAGGTTAATAGTTTTTGTTGTTGTTGTTGTTGTTGTTTTTTGGTGTTCCTGAATTACATTTCCACACAAACGCACATCAAGGTACCATTAAAGCCTGAGTTATACTCCCGCGTTGCGGTGACGGCGCAACGACTACGGCGTCATTCGATAGTTCTGCGGTGAGGGAACGCGTTGCTCTGTAATTCACCGCCAAGCCACTAGAGGGATGTGGCGTTATGTTTGTACGGTTTTGGGGCATGCTTATTGACTTCCGCTAGTCGGAGAAAAAATAAACAATGCAAGATGGAACTCTTGAAAGTAAATATTCTGCTCATCAACACTGAATAAATATTGAACATACAAATGCTGAGGGGCAGGCGACGCAGAAGACTGTTTCGAAGCGGTCTGGCCGACTTTTGATGCCGCACAGACAGTTTTAGACTCGGGTGGAGAGAGCTAGCTGTGGCGGCTAGCTTCAAACTGGCGTCCAGCACTGCGTTCAAGGTCTGCAAAGCCCTCCAGCCCGATTTGTTTGCCGTGTCCTACAACCAGCCAGTGGGAAGCCATAGCAGATCTCTGGCGTCTATGGAACTTCCCAAACTGCGTTGGGAGCCTTGATTTTAACATTATCATAAAAAGCACCAAGGCACTCTCAATCAGTGATGATGTATCGTGTGTGAATTGTCTGTTATTGAAAACTAAAGATCAAAACAACTCTTTTGACACCAAATCTGTGCTTTATTCTTCATATACTTGAAGTGTGACACGTAAATAAGTCACAGACTCACAGCAAACATATGTACACAATAAATGATGAAGTGCACCAACCAAAAATACGACATAAAGTGATAAAAAGTCGGCAGTTTTTGGCCTGCTGTGTCACCGCTTCGTGTTGCCACTCGATTCCGAACACACACGTCTCGGTGGTTCTTCCATTTTTTTTAATTTTTATTTTTTTCCAATCGCCGACCTTGCCATTTGGCAATCACAATAATGTCTTGACGAGACTTGCTCTTCGATGATACTCGCGTCGGCTTGGTCCATTTTTGCGTGTAGAAAATAATGTTTGATTCTATTCTACAATGGCGGTGATTTGGCGCTAAACCGGAAACAACAGTCTGAGCGGACCAATCACAGTCAGTTTTCGCCACGTCATACACGTCTACGCGACGCCAAGGTTAGAAAATTCGAGAGGCGCGCATCAGGCTACGACGTAGGGTCGTAACTCGGGTCTTCCTTGACGGCGCAGGTCTGACGCGGAAGTATAACTCAGCCTTAACTTGGCAAGGAGCGGTATGACAGTCATTTTTCGAGGTTCCCAGAGCTAGCAAAACTTGAAAAATGCGCATTTATCAAAGTTTCATCAGCCGTGATTGCGTATATCCGTCGGCCGAAACAGCCTGATAGCACAGATATAATAAATACGCCTGACCCCTGTTGTTGAAGTTGGCGCGGTGGCGCTCCCCGCCTCTCTCGGCGCAAATTCATTCAAACTTGGCCTTCCGTCCATGACGACCTTCCACCCGCTCACTTTCGCCGATAAGTTCGATCCAAACTACTGTAAGGCCCTGGATACAGAGAAGAAGGAGAGGAGTCTGTATTGGCTTACCCACTTTATTGTGGTAACAATAATAAAGAAAAACAATAACAAAATGACAGCGGGCTGCCTCGACATGCGACCGCTATCTCGCCCGTTCTCCCATTCTTCCTCCCTTCCCCTTGTGTCACAGCTCCCCAGTCCGATCGTCTCTCAAGGGGGCCGCGCATATATGGACATACGGTTGCCGCTGAACTCTTCACAGTCGGCTGCTGCTAGTTCGAAACGCCCTTAATTTTTTTTGAAATAATAATAAAAATTTATATCTCATTTGCAAGGCGTGGGAGCTTTTATTTTGGTGCGGCGGTGCACCACAATCTCTTGTATGTAGGGGAATCCTTGGGTTGTAGTGCCAGGCAACAGTGACGGAAATAGAACCATTTTTTAAAAAAAAACATTATTTTAATACAACTAGGGGATATAAAGTGTGCAGGCATTTTAGCAAACTCCAATTCACGCCAATACTGAGTACACCTTCGGAACCGAATGTACGCATAGGCTACCGGCAATGACCTGCCCACATGGATGGTTTTGGTTGATTTATTCCAGTAATTCAGCAAACAGTTCACTTTTCAATGCAGCTCATGATACGGCGTGCTATGGTAAAAACCGTATGTCCACCAGGTGCCATGATTAGCACTGCCTCTCTGGGCACTCCTTTGTAATAATAATAAAATACCAAATAACATTGGCTGTGCCCCCTGGTGGCAAAAACATTAACATATTTTCAAAATAAACAAATAAATGCAGCAAATTGTTACAGTGAATATGGCTTCTACATGAAGGAATCCATTTAAAATTGGGTTATTTCGGCTCAGTTGCAGCCACGCCTCTCTCTCCTGCCTGTTGTCTCCTGCACTAGTATTCACCCCGTCCTCTGGTTGGTTAAATGGTAATGGTAAAGGGAGTTACACTTGTATTACGCCTTTCCACCTTTTTAGGGCCCTCAAATTGCTTCACACTATATCCTCGTCTACCTGCTGGTGATGCAGCACCAGGAGCAACATGGGGTTTCGTACCTTGCTCAAGGATACTTAGACGAAGTCATCAGGGCGGAGAATCGAACCCACAACCTCTGGGTTGGGGAACAACTACTCCACTGAACCATGCCACCCCCCCAACAGCAAAGGCATTCAATAAACATTCTTTAGTGTAAATGGTAATGGTAAATTAAGGCAAGGCAAGGCAAATTTATTTATATAGCACAATTCAACACAAGGCAATTCAAAGTGCTTTACATCACATGAAGATCATAAAAATCACATTTAAATCAACACAACGTAGAAACGAAAACAAAAGATCGCATTTAATCACAGAATAAAAATAAATAAAATAAATATAAAACAAAAACTACTACAAATAATAATAATTGAAATCAGCAATGGAGATAAAAACAAGAGGAATAGGTAGATTGAAATATATAGACAGTTATAGATATGCAGTGCTAAACAAAAGCGTTTTTAGCCCTGATTTAAAAGAGCTAACAGTTTGAGCATACTTCAGACGTTCGGGTAACTTGTTCCAGAGGTGAGGAGCATAATAACTAAATGCTGCCTCACCCTGCTTGGTTCTTGTTCTTGGAACATGCAGAAGACCGGTTCCAGACGACCTTAGGGGTCTAGATGTCTCATAGGACTCTAACAGGTCAAGCATGTATTTTGGTCCAAGGCCATTAAGTGTTTTGTAGACGAGCAGTAGTATTTTATAGTCTATCCTTTGACTTACTGGAAGCCAGTGTAGCAATTTCAAAACTGGTGTAATGTGGTCCAGCTTCCTTGTATTTGTGAGGACTCTGGCTGCAGCATTCTGTACCAGCTGCAACTTCCTGACTGATTTTTTTATCAAGACCTGTAAATATACCGTTGCAATAGTCCAATCTGCTGAAAATGAATGCATGCATAAGTTTTTCCATGTCTTGTTGAGTCAGAAGCCCCTTAATTCTGGTTATATTTTTTAGGTGGTAATAAGCGGATTTAGTGACGGACTTTAAATGGCTATCAAATTTTAGGTCTGAGTCAATAATTACGCCAAGGTTTCTGACTTGATTTGTAGCTGTAAGTGACATTGTGCTAAGTTGGCTGCTTATCTTTGACCTTTCCTTTTTTGGCCCAAAAATGATCACCTCTGTCTTCTGCACATTTAACTGGAGAAAATTCTGGCACATCCATTCATTGATTTGATGAATGCATTTGCTCAGGGTGACTAAGGGACTATAATCATGTGGGGACACAGAAATGTCCAGTTGTGTGTCATCTGCATAGGCGTGATAGGAGATGTCATACTGTTCCATTATCTGAGCTAACGGAAGCATATAGATGTTAAATAAGAGTGGTCCAAGAATTGACCCTTGAGGGACTCCACACGTGAATTTGGTTCGTTCTGACTGATGGTTTCCGATTGACACAAAGAAATCCCTATCATGTAGATAGGATGTGAACCACTGAAGAATAGTGTCAGTAAGCCCTACCCACTGTTCCAATCTGCTGAGTAGTATGTTGTGATCAACCGTGTCAAATGCGGCGCTGAGATCCAATAGTAGCAGAACAGACGATTTGCCTGCATCGGTATTCCGACGAATATCATTTAGGACTTTGATAAGCACAGTCTCGGTGCTGTGTTGTGGTCGAAATCAAAAGTATTAAATTGGCTGTATTAAATATGGAATTTTTTCACCGTGGTTTTAATTTTGAAGAACATCTCAGTGCAACCTAAATTATATCAGTGACAAAGTTTTTTTTTTTGGAAATCCATAACGAAGATGACGCGTAGAATTTTTACGATGCACTGCACTACAAATCATAATGCACCTCGTGCGTGCCCGCTGTTAGCATCATTAGCATGAACATCACAACAGCAGGCAATCGCACAGTACTGTGTGCTAACGTAAGGAACTGCTCAGATGCCTTAGTTGTTCGACGAAAGCCTCAACAAGACAACCAAGTCTCAACAAGTCCAAACAGTTGGACCAGCATGTGAGGTATTGGATCGGCGACCAAGTCGCATCCAGATAATTTGGGTCGCATGCGAAGGCAGTGGACCTGCTTAACATTTAAAAGTAAGTTGCCAATTTCTCCAATTAAAATGTGTTAGATGCAATAATGTATTTCTGCACGGTTTGCCTTTCAAATGAATGTGAATTTCGTAGTTTTAACTCAAGAGTTAGCCATGTTCAATGTGGTATTGGTAGGTGCACTAGCCTTAGCATGGATACCGGAGTCGTAGATCACCATCACCCTCAGATACACAACACGGTTGACACTATTATTGGAACGAGTGCGGGGTAACGTTGATCTGAATAACATGGCATGGTGATAGGCAAATTATAATGTAGGTGATAGTAAAACACCTCCTGGTATATTTAAATGTTTTTCTTGATTGAATAAGAGTATGGATTTTCTCTATCTGATTAAAAGAAATGTCTTCAATAGCTAACAAAGGATTAACATGTGTTTTGTATACTTCTTGTAATGTGATTAGAAAAAAAACAATTACCAAGGGAAATGGTCATGTGTAGCTTTTTTATTTTGTGGTAATTAATGGTAAACTACTGCCATTTAGTGGCTGTTTTTTAAACTTGCACTGCCAATTTTCCCTAGCACTTTACAGTTAAGGTGACCAACTTGACAATCACCAGTTAAGGCAGTACTTCTCAAATAGTGGTGCGCGCCCCCCTGGGGGGGCGCAGAGCGATGCCAGGGGGGGCGCATGTGACCTCAGGGAACATGCTTTTTTTTTGTTTTTTTGCCGTACTGGAATAAAGTGTACTTGCACATCCACTCAGTAGGTGGCAGTGGCGCTCTCATTTTCAGAGTGCGCGCAGTATTTTTGAACTAAGGAAGAGCACCCAGCACACAAAGGAAACAGATATGAAGAGCAGTGTGCCACCGCCGTTTTCGAAAGCCGTTTTCCGACCGGACTCACTCACGCAGCGACCCACTGTCTTGTCCGGTTCTCACGTCGCCGCCCGAGAAGTTTCATTTTCGGCTTGGGATCGTCACGACGACCGCCCTCACCTACGGTTCTACCTCGGCCGCCGAGAATGAGCTTTTTTCGTGCCGTTTGCCTTTTAGCTTTGACTTTTAATACAGTGGGTGATGAGGAAAGACCACTGTTTACTGTATCCAAAAATAATTATAGCGGACAGCCAGAAGCCAAATCAATTAAGACGCCACTTAAAGACATTAGACCCCAATCTCATTGATAAGCCGCTTGAAAGGTGGAAAAGCGCTATACAAGTATAACACCATTTACCATTTGATTGTTTTTCAGTGAAAACGTGCTGAATATTGCCAACAATCGTCCTGCTTTGTCAGTGTTATATCAGTAAACCAGTGAGCATTGTTAGCATGCTCATTGCAAAATAACTCAGCACCATTGCAAAGGAGGTAAATACTGTGAGCAGCAAAAATAAAAACTGTCCTGTCTAAGGACACTCTTTTTTTCTTTTATTCTGTTTTGTTTTTTCGGTCAAATTTTTTGGCATATTGTCCTCATGAGTGAATGTTTCTAATCAATTTTAATTGGTTATTATTTACTGATTTTATTACATTTTATTTTTCTGTATCAAATGGTCAAAAATGTACCTTGAGTGTATTTTTTACAGTTTGGATGTGACTTTTTTTTTTAATTCAGGCAAATTGATGTACGTCAAGTCTTCTCTGTTACAAACAAAACAATGTTAATAAAGTTATACTTTATTATAAGTTGATCTATGTTACTTTTTTTATTTATTAGAAAAAAAAGGACACAATGTTAGGCAGATGCGTATTTATAATAGTAATTTTATAGACAAATGATACTATTTACAGTGGCGGCAGAGAGTTTGGGGGGGCGCGAAACATTTACGTCTTCCTTGGGGGGGGGCGTGACAGAAAATAATTGAGAAGCACTGAGTTAAGGTGACCAACTTGACAATCACCAACCTACCACCTTGACTAGGTCCTCTTAAAAGGGAAACCTGTTGTATTGCAAATGTAATTTCTGAAGTTGCTTTACAAAAATAGTGTAAAATCCATTTTATGCTGGGGAAAAAAGAAAAACCTTATATTTAAATGTGTTTTAATTGTATCTTCAGTAAATGTGCATTCTTTTGTCAAACACACTTAGTAATTGAGGTTAAATTTGATGTTCAGTGCTTTATTTTTTTAATATGATTCAATATTATCTAAATAATGGGTGCGAGAAAAGTATTAATTTTCAGTTGAAATGGCATTAAAAAAGGTCTTAAAAGTCTTGAATTTAGATTTATCAATCCTGGGGGGACCCTGGTTTGCACTTTGCACTCTTCAATTTTTTTACACCAATTTTACACTTTTACTGCAAAAGACTAATGGCTCCAAAAATCAGTTACCGACCCTTCAAACTACAAATAATCTGTATCGGTCCTGAAAAACCCATATCGGTCGATCTCTAGTCAAGGCCTTAACTTTTGTTCCCCAGTCCACCCACAAAGCACTCAGGTTTATCTTTGAGAGAAACCTTACTGTCAATGTAAAATGTAAAAAAAAAAAAAAAAAACCTATGTGGTGTAGTCTGCAGGGAATAAACCAGCACAAAGGTGTTCCAAGCAGATCACTGGCAGGTGGGAACCAATCTACGATTGAAGCTTTCAAGTCGAGTCTTGGGGCCTTGCAGCCCAAGCGAGTCAAGTCAAAGTTTTTTTGTTTTTTTTTAACCGAGTCTAGTTGCGAGTCATCAAATTAGCGAGTGGACTCGAGTCCAATTGTCTGACTAAACATAATCTGGTTGCTGTGTATACCTTTTTCATTTCAGTAAGTTTGACATGTTTCGAAAGCAAGGGTTAAAGTTCTCCATTGTAATGACTAGAGGTGTGCAAAATTTCCGATTCTTAGATTATTTGCGATTCGGCCATGGAAAATTCGAGAACGATTCACAAACATCCAAATTCCGATTATTGAAATATGCCAAGTAAAGGGAAAGTACAAAGCACTCAGCGCGCCGCGCGGTCTTAGGGACGCAATGAGGAACGGCGCGAGAGTAGCCAAACATCATGCTTGTCATTACCCGGCCCCTCAGGTAATGCCAATGCTCAACTCACGGCTCTAGCTCAACTCATGCCACAAGATAAAAAAAACACAACAACATACCTGACTGCTGCCGAAAAGCTGCTACAAAGTACATCCACATAATGTTACGGTAGATACCATTTATATTTATCACACTTCCCTGCAAGGCTGTTGTAGCGAACCTTCCAGGCAAACCTAATTAACTTTTTATCTAAAATACTGCTAAATCGGTAAAATATTGACTTGAATCTATCTTTAAAATAGTTTTAAAACTTTTACATGTCGAAAGTAGACAAAAGGGAAATTACGGAATAACGGGAGCAATTTTAACAACTTTAACGGTTGATTCACAACATTAAATTAATTGAATGTAGTTTAAAGCTGCTGATACAGAATGGGGACTGGAATTTTTTTTATTTACTGTTATTTTTGTATATTTGTTTACTGCTATATGTTAACTTGATACTGAAATAGTAGTTTGGTTTAGCCTGAGAATATTTTCGAACAATTTTGGAACTAATGTACAAAACATTTATAAAAAAAAAAAAAAAAAAAAAAAAAAAAAGGAGGGGGGGTGCATCAATAATCGTTTTATAATCGAATCGGAGCCTCTGAATCGTAGTCGTAATCGAATCGTTAGGTGCCCAAAGATTCCCAGCTCTAGTAATGACAGAAATCTGCCAGCAGGGACCGATGGCGGGTGGTAATGTCTAAGACAATCGGGGCATATGATTCATTCCACAAGCATTAATGATTGTAGTTGTTGAATCCTGTTGGTTCCTTTTTCTTCCCCCACATATATCACGTTTTCAATATTATTTCACACCCCTACTTGTCATTTAGGACCCTACATGCTGGGCACGGGCCTCCTCGTCTACTTGCTGTCCAAGGAAATCTACGTTATCAACCACGAGACCATTGCCGCCGCCTGCATCGGCACCGTCATCATCTACAGCGTGAAGAAATTCGGGCCGAGCGTCGCCGCTTTTGCAGATAAACTAAATGAGGTCGGTCCATCTCTTGAATAAGATGCAAACCTCTAAAGAAAACAGCATGGTAAACTGTAAATAGTGCTTAAATGTAAATTTTCACTGAACCTGGAATTATTTATGGATCTAACTTTGTCTTGTTCAGCAAGCTACGCGCAAAATACTAAATAAAACTTGAAGCAGTTGTACATTCGACAGTTTCAAGAAGGTCAAATGAAGTTGACCTGAAATGGTTCTAATGCAGTTAATTTTGATTTCATTGCATTTTTCAGGACAAACTGGCTAAAGCTCAGGAAGTGAAGGACTTGTCTATGTCCAGCCTGACTCAGGCCATCGAGGACGAGAAGAAGGAACAGTGGCGAGTTGAGGGACGATCAATGCTCTTTGACGCAAAAAGGGTAATTTACGAAACCTCCGTGCCATTCGTTTGTGCTACATTTGTGGTGGTTTGCGCTGAAATAATTACCACGTAGTCTAGCCGGACTCATCCATCCACGTTTTTCCCCTTTCTGTCCCTGTCCACTCAGAACAATGTAGCCATGCTGTTGGAGACCAATTACAGAGAGCGGCTACACATGGTGACCAATGAGGTAAAGAGGCGCCTGGACTATCAGGTAGCCCTGCAGGACCTACAGCGCCGCATGGCTCAGGAACACATGGTCAACTGGGTGGAAAAGAACGTCGTGAGCAGCATCACCCCTCAGCAGGTAGCGAAATCATCTCGGTCGTAGACCTTTTATTTAGCTTGTCCGAGGAAATTTTTAGCCTCGGGGCATTCGTGCAAGTCTGTCACACTCATTGTTGATCATTGTTATGAATCAAGGGCGTAGGTTTGTTCTCAATATAACTGCATAAATTGCATGTGCACTTTTTGCTGGAGACAGGACATTAAATAAGACCAAACAGATTGGGTGAATGGCAGTCAGGGCTCCATTTCCCACCAATAAGAACCTAATTATTTGATATGCGAAATGATTAATGCAAAAGTATTGACTTATACAGTGCTGGCCAAAAGTAATGGCACCCCTACAGTTCTGTCAGATAATGCTCAATATCTGCCAGAAATTTACGAATGCTTTGGTAGTCATGTCTTCATTTATTTTGCTTGAATTGAAAAAACAAAAGAGAATGAAGAAAAATTAAATCATTATCAGTTTACACAAAACTCCAAAAATGGGCCGGACAAAACTATTCGCACCCTCAGCCTAATACTTGGTTGCACAACCTTTGGACAAAATAACTGGGAACAACCGCTTCCGTTATCCATCAATGAGTTTCCTAACAATGCTCTGCTGGAATTGCAAACCATTCTTCTTTGGCCAACTGCTCCAGGTCTCTGAGATTTTAACTGCCATTTTCAGATCTCTCCGCAGGTGTTCTATGGGATTCAGGTCTGGACTCATTGCTGGCCACTTTAGAAGTCTCCAGTGCTTTCTCTCAAACCATTTTCTAGTTTTTTATGAAGTGTTTTTTTGGGTCATTGTCCTGCTGGAAGACCCATGACCTCTAAGGAAGACCCAGCTTTCTCACACTGGACCCTACATTATGCTGCAAAATTTGTTGGTAGTCTTCAGACTTCATAATGCCATGCACACGGTCAAGCAGTCCAGTGCCAGAGGCAGCAAAGCAACTCATAAACATTAGGGATTGTCTGCCGTGTTTGACTCTGAGGACTGTGTTCTTTTCTTTGAAGGCCTAATTTTTCTTTGTAAATTCTATGTTGATGCCTTTTCCCAAAAAGGACCGGAGAACATTCTTCCAAAACGTTTTTGGCTTTCGCCAGGTAATTTGGCAAACTACAGCATGGCTTTTTAATGTCTCTGGCTCAGAAGTAGGGGTATTCCTGGGTGTCCTACCATACAGTCCCCATTTCATTCAGACGTCGACGGATGGTACGGGTTGACACTATTGTAGCCTTGGACTGCAGGACAGTTGAACTTGATTGGATGTTAGTCGAGGTTCTTCATCCGCACAATCTTTTGATGGAATCTCTCGTCAATTTTTCTTTTCTGTCCACATCTAGGGAGGTTAGCCACAGTGCCATGGGCTTTACACTTATTGATGACACTGCGCACGGTAGACACAGGCACATCTAGGTCTTTGGAGTTGGACTTATAGCCTTGAGATTGCCCATGCTTCCTCACAATATTGCTTCTCAAGTCTTCAGACAGTTCTTTGGTCTTTCTTTTCCCCATGCTCAATTTGGTACACACAAGGACACAGAACAGAGGTTGAGTCAACGTTAATCAATTTTAACTGGCTGCAAGTGTGATTTAACTATTGCCACCACCTGTTACGTGCCACAGGTAAGTAACAGGTGCTGTCAATTACACAGATTAGAGAGGCATCACCTGATTTTTCAAAAGGTGCCAATAGTCTTGTCCGACCCATTTTTGGAGTTTTGTATGAAATCATAAGGATTAAAAAAATTTCCATTCTCTTTTGTGTTTTTTTTTTTCATTGCAAGCAAAATAAATGAAGATACCAATGCCGCGTGAAATATGAAATAAACATGCTTTTTGCTGTCATAGGCACTTTAAGCTCATAGCTAACAGAGTGCTAAAAGACGGGCTAACTTGGGCAGCTGTTGCTCGTTAGCTTTTTCATCTCACTGTAATTTATACTGTATTCTTTAGTTTCATATACATGAGCATTGAGGTGTAAGGGTGTGACAACATATCAAAAAGGTGATATATTGTGATACTGTGAACTGGGAGGGTGGCCATCCCTCCCACTTAAAACTGATTGGACGTTTATGGCTGCCAATGACAGGAAATGAGTTCATTTTGGGGCAATTACAGGTTGTTGTTACCTGTTGTTTTTGGGTTACTGAAAAGAAAGAATGTCCCCAAATGAGCAAGCGACTCAAAATCAACAGCAAGTAACCTTTAAATACTCTAAAATGAACAGGAATGCTCCGGTTTCAGTGCCATTGACTGCGTTAGACGACCAATCCGGTCAAAATGAATTGGATGTCTCGCACCGTCAATAGCAGAGATGAAAAATGTTTCGCCAAAAAAAAAAAAAGATCGGGTCTCAGGAGGTTAAGTTAGGGTTGGTGTTGTGCATTTTTCCTCTCATAACTTTCACACCTTCCGAGTGTCTTACAGAGATGTACTTGTCGGTTTGTTTGCAGGAGAAGGAGAGTATCGCCAAGTGCATCACAGATTTGAAGGCTCTGGCCAAAGCCACTCAGGCCAAAGCTACAGCCTAAACAGTCAAGCGCCACTTGAACGTTCACATCGTTTGTCCAATCACGAGACGGGCATGTTTTTCTCTTACAGAGTAAACTATTTGCCCCTTGTCGTCCCTCTCTCATGGGTGTGTACAGTATTTCCACATCGGCTGATAGTCAAATAAATGCTTCTTTCCTCAACTCTCATGGTCTGATTGTTTATTTTAACTCTTCAGTCAACAGCTACGGTGTTTTTACATGCAAACTGTTTTATAGTCTTGTTGGGTTTCCACCTCACCAAATAATTCCACAACGATGAGTGTTTTATGAAGGGCGTTGAAGCTTTTTCAAGGAAACAACAGCACTGGAAAACCTTTGGACTCGGAATGAACACCTCAAATAGCAATCCACCTGTGACCAGGGCCAAGCCTGCTGATCTTTGATCACGGCACAAAGAAGCAGGAACTGATGGATAACGTGTAGGTACGCTGTGAGAACGACGTGTTCACTACTATGGAATAATATCCACCGGAGCACACCTGACAGGTAATTCAACAGCTATGTTAATGTGATTTTTAAAGCTAACATACAGATTTAGTGTCATTCACAACTGTGACTCAAAAACTAGTGGGTACGTAATACAAATTTTATTTCGCACAATTATTTGACACATTTTAGGAATGTTGATTTAACGTTTTACTGGACATGTTAGTGGATAACAAACTTGGGCTGTCATGTGACTTGATAAACGACTAGTTTTCAGAGGTGGGTAGAGTAGCCAGATATTTTACTCAAAAGTAGTGTTACTTCAAAGTAATATTAGGTTCAAGTAAAAAAGTGGTAAATAGTCAAGTAATGAACATTATAACTGCTTACGATGTTTGATTTTTTTTTTTTTTTTTTAATGTATATGAACTGTTCTTACTTTACTGTACAATAATCGATTACATAACATTAAACATTAAGAAATACAAAAAAAATTGAGTTCCGGCGAGAGAGAAAAAAATACAGAAATGAAGCATCCTCTAGTGGGGAAAACATTTCCTATTATGAAATTAAAAGGATCATATTGCCGGTTTTCCGTGGTCAATCGGTGACAAATACTGGGAGAGGTAAAAATACGTGTTTTGAGTCATGGTGACGGCAGCGCTCGATGTCAAATATTTATAGTGCTTTAAAGACTACGTGATTAAACAGGACAGTGTAATCATAGAATGGCAAGTTTGAGTCTAGTTGGTATAACGTAGTCGTTACTGTAGTTGCGACGTCTCATTTGTAAAACTGCTAAAACCACTCTTGCCATCCCTGGCAAAAAAATAAAATCCAATTCATAGAATAAAGGCGAAAATTTTAACGACTAGTTTAGCAGGATAAGAGTTGTGTTTCGTCTTCACAAATCTATGCAAGTCAAATTAAAAAGGGTTTGTAAAACTACTCTTAGAAACGCATTTTCTCAAAAATGGAATAAATAAGTATTATGTAACACATTACTACCCACCTCTGGTAGTTTTCTGTTGCCCTAGCACAGGGGTTGGCAACCCAAAATGTTGAAAGAGCCATATTTGACCAAAAAATACAAATGTCTGGAGCCGCAAAAAAATTGAAAGCCTTATATAAGCCTTATAATGAAGACCGCACATGTTGTATGTAGGCTATCTATGTTGGTTATCTTGGCCTACTATCAAAATGGCTAAGTTGGCTACAAACACATAATGATCCTTCATGATTACCGTATTTTCCACACCATAAGGCGGACTTAAGCTAGTGATGTCATGAGGTGCACTAAGCCTTCAAAGCGTGTCGAATAATGAAGGGACTTTTCCGCGAAGCGCGTACCAAGGCATAGGCGGAGTTTGACTTTTGGGGCAGGGGGAACACAACATGTTGATGACCCCGAAACACAGTGTCAGCAATAAAATTAACTAACAAGAATATTTATAATAAGTTGACAATGAGTGTTTTTTGTTTCCCATTATTCTTGAGGGCATTTTCTAAATCAGGCTGCTTAGGCAATACTTTTCGCCAAGATTGTCACCCATTGAATATGGTACGCCCGCCGGTGTCGTGCCATTGTCGTTACCCAAGTCAAAAATTTTGTCCCCTGGGCGGAGCCATATGAAGGTAGATTTGTGTCTTTATTATTCAATTTTCGATTAAAATTTTTTTCGCTTCAATCAAAAAAAATGTGTTTGAATGCAAAAATAAATTTGAAATGCGTGTGAAAGCTTTTTCTTTGATTTTTTTTTTTTTTTTTTTTTTAATTGGAGTCAAGTTTTTTTTTTTTGATTGAAACAACTTTTTTGGTTGAAGTCATGTTGATTTGTGTTTGGGCCACATTTTGGCAAGGACTAGTCAAATAATCTGTTCGAAAAATAATTTTGACCCAATATAAAAAAAATATGTGTATGTATGTATCAGAGGTTGCACTAGACATTTTCGTTGTCTGTCATTTTGACTGACAGGGTCATAAAAATCCGGTCATAATCTATTTTTAACCGTCACTTAATTTTTTAAAATGATAATGATGACATATTAAATAGTATTTAGTTTTCATTCATTTTTAATTAATATTGTAACGCTTGCTTGGCGGCAAAAAATTAGACACTGAAGTCGTGGTATTTTTCTCCCTCTTTTTACCCTGCTTACCGCCAACAACACCAACAAAACAACAACTCCGCCCCCAAAGAAAAAGAGGCAACTATATAGACCCCAATCACCAACGTCACACAATGATCTTAATTGTGGTTGTCAGCCCAACATCTTCTAAATATATTTTAAATGCATCTTACCAGATATAAAATGACTACTACATAGTCTGTGGTAATCGTTTGGTGCCCAGATTTCTTGTCGAATTACAGCAGTCCATCTTGCTCTCCTCTTCGGGTCTCTCAGAATACGGTAGAACTTCAAGTCTCTCCGTCTATCTTCTCTGTTACTGCAACCAACCGCCACACACGCCTTCACCATTTTGATTATTAATGTTAACGAGCAGAAAAACACGCCGTAATAGGAGGCATGTACGTAGCGGTAATGTGTAAACACGACGAGCTGACACACAATATGGCGGCTCCAGTCAGGGGGCCGGAGTTGTGACGTCATGTGATTGGGGTCTATACACAGGCGGCAATCTAGTCCACCAATTGGATGACGCGCTGGCACACCGGGTGCACCAATAAGAACCTCGCATTGATGTGTCAATCACGGTGCTGCCGCCAGACCCCGGTGACGCTACAATATTTTGACAGAATAACCAACGACGTCATGCATTAAAAGAGAGACAATAGCTAATTAATATGCTCACTCGCCACCCTTTGGTCTGGGGTGTGAATTGCAACCTGTCAAAATGACGGATGGACTTCAGTTTTTTCCGTCATCGTTTTAAAAAAAACGGTCAACGACGGAAAATATTCGGTTAACGCGACCCCTGGTATGTATATACATGTGTATGTATATACAGTGCCTTGCAAAAGTATTTGCCCCCCTTGAACCTTGCAACCTTTCGCCACATTTCAGGCTTCAAACATAAAGATATAAAATTTTAATTTTTTGTCAAGAATCAACAACAAGTGGGACACAATCGTGAAGTGGAACAAAATTTATTGGATAATTTAAACTTTTTTAACAAATAAAAAACTGAAAAGTGGGGCGTGCAATATTATTCGGCCCCTTTACTTTCAGTGCAGCAAACTCACTCCAGAAGTTCAGTGAGGATCTCTGAATGATCCAATGTTGTCCTAAATGACCGATGATGATAAATAGAATCCACCTGTGTGTAATCAAGTCTCCGTATAAATGCACCTGCTCTGTGATAGTCTCAGGGTTCTGTTTAAAGTGCAGAGAGCATTATGAAAACCAAGGAACACACCAGGCAGGTCCGAGATACTGTTGTGGAGAAGTTTAAAGCCGGATTTAGATACAAAAAGATTTCCCAAGCTTTAAACATCTCAAGGAGCACTGTGCAAGCCATCATATTGAAATGGAAGGAGCATCAGTCCACTGCAAATCTACCAAGACCCGGCCGTCCTTCCAAACTTTCTTCTCAAACAAGGAGAAAACTGATCAGAGATGCAGCCAAGAGGCCCATGATCACTCTGGATGAACTGCAGAGATCTACAGCTGAGGTGGGAGAGTCTGTCCATAGGACAACAATCACAAATCTGGCCTTTATGGAAGAGTGGCAAGAAGAAAGCCATTTCTCAAAGATATCCATAAAAAGTCTCGTTTAAAGTTTGCCACAAGCCACCTGGGAGACACACCAAACATGTGGAAGAAGGTGCTCTGGTCAGATGAAACCAAAATTGAACTTTTTGGCCACAATGCAAAACGATATGTTTGGCGTAAAAGCAACACAGCTCATCACCCTGAACACACCATCCCCACTGTCAAACATGGTGGTGGCAGCATCATGGTTTGGGCCTGCTTTTCTTCAGCAGGGACAGGGAAGATGGTTAAAATTGACGGGAAGATGGATGCAGCCAAATACAGGAACATTCTGGAAGAAAACCTGTTGGTATCTGCACAAGACCTGAGACTGGGACGGAGATTTATCTTCCAACAGGACAATGATCCAAAACATAAAGCCAAATCTACAATGGAATGGTTCAAAAATAAACGTATCCAGGTGTTAGAATGGCCAAGTCAAAGTCCAGACCTGAATCCAATCGAGAATCTGTGGAAAGAGCTGAAGACTGCTGTTCACAAACACTCTCCGTCCAACCTCACTGATCTCGAGCTGTTTTGCAAGGAAGAATGGGCAAGAATGTCAGTCTCTCGATGTGCAAAACTGATAGAAACATACCCCAAGCGACTTGCAGCTGTAATTGGAGCAAAAGGTGGCGCTACAAAGTATTAACGCAAGGGGGCCGAATAATATTGCACGCCCCACTTTTCAGTTTTTTATTTGTTAAAAAAGTTTAAATTATCCAATAAATTTTGTTCCACTTCACGATTGTGTCCCACTTGTTGTTGGTTCTTGACAAAAAAATTAAATTTCATATCTTTATGTTTGAAGCCTGAAATGTGGCGAAAGGTTGCAAGATTCAAGGGGGCCGAATACTTTTGCAAGGCACTGTATATATACATGTATATACATATGTATGTATATATATGTGTGTATATATATATGTGTATATCTATATATGTATGTATATGTATATATGTGTATATACAGTGGGAAGAACAAGTATTTGATACACTACCAATGGGGAAAACCCATTGGCAGTGTATCAAATACTTGTTCTCCCCACTGTATATATGTATATGTGTATATATGTATGTATATATATATATGTGTGTGTGTATATATACATGTATGTATATATGTATATATATATATGTATGTATATATATATATATGTGTGTGTGTGTGTATATACATGTATGTATATATGTATGTATATATATGTGTGTATATATGTATATGTATGTATATATGTGTGGATATATGTATCTATATATATATATATATATATATATATATATATATATACACACACACAGTATATATGAAAAGCAGCATGGAAAATAAATGAATGAATGAATGGCGGAAGACACAGACAAGACTTCTCTTGCACTCCTCTTTAAGAGAAATTGCTGTATTTTAAGCCAAAACAACTGTTGTGTTTGATAGAACAATATCTCTATGTGCTGCAATAGCAGATTCATCGTGCATTAAGCCCCCGAAGTATTTTTAATTTGTCCGTCTTACCCTGGAAACCCCCGTTTACAGACGTCGCGCAACCGCTTTTGTTTCAACCCAGCCATAAAGCGCAGGTAATTAATTATATTTGTTATTCAAAATAGCTGCCATTTTCAGTTTAGAATCATTATTGATATTTCGTTTACAAAAAAAATTACTTTAAAAAATTATTCACTCGCATATTTTAAACTTTTAAACAAATTACGTCACAATGAAAAAAATGGGGTCTGTAAAAAAGTCACGGATATCTACCTCATAACGATCGCTTAATTGTATTTTTTATGTTACTGTCGCATTTTTCCGATATGTTAGATGATAAATAATTGATCCAAACAAAGAAAAATTGAAAAAAACATTTAAAAGGATGAATATATGAAAAAGAAAATCTCGACCTCTCCTTGATGTCTGCGATTTCTGCATCTCGAGCCTTGTTATGTTACCATCTTTCACCCATATAATCCCAAAGGAATCCAGCTGTGGCCATTCACAGCTGTCTTTACGTCTTTACACTCAGTGATACATGCTACATGGAGTTTTTGTACATCGAAACAAGTTAGTCCGCAATAATATCTCATTAAAGTCATGGCGTCTGTAATTCTGCTCTCGCCTCCAGATAGGGTTTTGCTGTTTAAAAAAAAAAAAGTTTTAAAAATGCCCTCCTGTTCAAAATTTTTCTTCCCCCAGAAAATTGAGACTTTAAGCTTTACAATGATAAAAGAAACATAAAGAAAAAAGAAAGAAAAAAATATTTGACATCAAATAATGTGTGTCACAATTATTAGCACCCCTGGTGTTAATACTTTGTACAACCCCCTTTTGTCAACAAAACAAGGTCTGGGGACTGAGATGGCCATGGGCGTAGCTTGATTTTGTGTCTGGTGAACCATTTCTGTGTAGATTTGATTTGGCCATATGTTTTGGGTCATTGTCTTACTGAAAGACCCAGTGACGATCCATCTTCAGCTTTCGAGCAGAGGGCAACAGATTTTGATTTAAAATGTCCTGGTATTTCAAAGCATTCATGATGCCATGCACCCTAATCAGGTTCCCAGGGCCTTTGGAAGCGAAACAGCCCCACAGCATCACTGACCCACCCCCATACTTCACAGTGGGTATGAGGTGCTTTTCAGCATGCGCATCTTTCAATTCAATTCAATTCAATTTTATTTGTATAGCCCTAAATCACAACAGATGTCTCAAAGGGCTTTACAGAGGCAATATGATACACAATTAGAAATGAAGCAACAAAAATGAATAGATACAGTTCAAGTCCTGGGTATCCCCTATCCTTAAGACCCTCCATGCCGGCAAGGAAAAACTCCAAAAACTCCAGAGTCAATTGGGAGAAAAATGAGAAACCTCGGGGAGTACCACAGTCAGGAGAGATCCACTCCCAGGACGGATAGACAGGAACCCCAGAACTGCTAATGGGAATTAGCAGGCGAATTTACAGTCAATAAAAATGCAGTGGAGTATTGGAGCAAGAAGAGGTCCATCTAGCCAGATGAGACGGGGGAAGCAGCGAGGACGTCTATCCAGCCAGGGGTCCAGACAGTCACGAGGCTGCAGTTGAAAAATAGCCCCTCCCCAGAGGGGAGGGGGGAAAGGGGACACCGGGTGACTAGTGATGAAGAGACTAGAAGACTAGATATTAACATTGGAAAATAGAAATAAAATAAGACAAGTGGTAGGTAGAGTAAGAAAAGGAGAAAGAACTCAGCGGCTGTACTTCCCCCAGCATTATAGCTTCTAGTGCAGCTTAGACTAAACTGTGAGTCTAACCATAAGCTTTGTCGAATAGCAACGTTTTCTTAAATGTCTTCTTAATTTGCAGACTGTCTCGCCTTCTTTAATACTACCTGGAAGCTGATTCCATAAAACAGGGGCTTGGTGGCTAAAGGCTCTAGCTCCGACAATACTTTTATAAACCCTGGGAACTACCAGTAGACCTGCATTCTGAGATCGGAGTGTTCTGTTGGGGCGGTATGGAACCAGAGCATCGGTGAGATAAGATGGCCCCATCCCATTAATGGTCTTAAATGTAAGAAGGAGTATTTTAGATTTAATTCTAAACTCGACTGGAAGCCAGTGAAGTGCCTGGAGCACAGGGGTGATGTGCTCTCTTCTATTGGTTCCTGTTAAAAGTCTTGCTGCTGCGTTTTGGACTAGCTGAAGACCTTTTAGAGAACTTTTAGGACAAGCTGCAAGTAGGGAGTTACAGTAATCCAATCTCGATGTAATGAACGCGTGAATTAATTTTTCTGCATCGCTTTTAGATAAAATATTTCTAATTTTGGCGATGTTGCGCAGGTGAAAGAAAGCCGTTCTACAGGTTTGTTTAATGTGTGCTTTAAACAATAAGTCAGGGTCAAATAAAACTCCTAGGTTTTTAACTGTGGTGCTGGAGGCTACACTTACATTGTCCAGAGTGACTATCTGGGCAGCTAAAGAGTGTCTCACACTTTCGTGGCACGCCAGACCCACTTAGAGTGTTTGTTGCCACAAAGCTCAATCTTGGTCTCATCTGACCAAAGCACACGGTCCCAGTTGAAGCCTGGGACCGTGTGTATTTTTGTGTGAGACCAAAAATCAACGTACAACAAATTATACACATAAACGTATGAACTTTTGGGTCCTGTAAGAGGACTGGCCACATACAGTCACAGTCATACCTCACTCATGAAGTAAAACTTGCAATATATATTTTTTAATGTAGTGGGTGTATGTGTGAAAATGATTCCATAAATGGCATTATCATAATGTGCAGGTTTTGCAATGTTGTTGTTTTTTTTTTCCTGAAAATGACACGTGCGTATGTATGTATGTAGCCAATGTTGCATAGATTCACCCCGCGCGACACAATCCGCCCCATTTGCCGGGGACAGGAACCCACGCGTATAACACATACAGTACGACAGGCGGCTGCTCTGACCACCAAGCCAGGAGGCATCGGACCTACGTGTACCCTACACGTTATCAAGAAGAGAACAGTAAACGTGTTTGTGTAACATGAAAAAGGGTTCTAATTGTGCCTGTGTAATTTGGACATTGATGTAGGTCAGCCTATACGCAGATTATGCAGCTGCTTAGGGTCCCTGACCACGAGGGGGCCCCCAATCTGGCAATTGTTTAATTTATATTCTATTTTGTCTACTACAGTTTTCTTTATTTGACTTTTGATACTTGATTACAAGCTTAAAACAATAAAAGTTCTTCCTTAACTTCTTTCTTTCCTCTTTTAGAAAAATGTTTGGCGCTATCTACTGTAAGTACTGACAATCATTTGGGGTGAGAAGTTTGAAGTATGCAGTGCAACAAAATCTGATTAATATACAAAATATGGACGTATGGGTTGGATTGCATGTATGGGTTTCACAGTACACTGTGACGAAATGGTGAGCCAAAAATATGGGCCCCTTTGCATTATTTTGCCTAGGGCCCCAAAATGGCCTGGGCCGGCCCTGATGTAGGTAGAGGATGGTGGGGATCAAACCCCCGACCCTTGGTTTAAAATGCCGTGCGCGCACGCCATTCTTACGTCATCCTTCCGCAGTGTATCCGTCACGTAGTCCCTCATCGAAGAGCAGAATCTTTCATTTTAGAACATTCAGATTATGTCATATGTTTAGATTACTCGCTCGTTTCGATTGATTCCTGGCTAGCAATTTACCTCTTAGATAAATAAAGTACTTTTCCATTTGATTTGCTTTTCGTTCATTAGAATCGGTCTTTGTCAGTCACGTGCCCAAACTAGCGGACACGCCCCCATGCGCCATTTTGAGTGTACCACGGATGTAAACAAACCAGAACAGGAGGAGTAGCTCCGACGCCACATTACTGCCTCCAAATTCATGCTGGATATAAAAAAACTCCCTCGTTTACAGTATCAGAGCTTACATTTTAAAAACTATAAATCTCTCGAAGCTCACGGACATTTAACGAATGGCTCGGTGCAGGATCTCCGCATTTCGACCGCAGGACTGCGACAAGACAGTCGTCACTCTCGTTGCTCGTCTCAGAAACATGTTACAGCTCTTACTTGAACATTGTTGAACTTGAATTGTATCTTGAATATGATTTTAAACATCACATGACTAAAACAGGTGAAGGAACTGTCATATTGACATGCAAATTCACGTATATTGCACAATATATTGTTTCAGTGTTGACATTGCAATGCAAAGATGTGCAATTCTTTCAATGCAGGACTTATCATGTGAAGTGGGACAAATGTACTTGAACACGTTATTCTACAACTAGTGTTATTTATTTTACTTCATATGCACGTTTTATATTTCCTTGTATTTCTATTTTCTGTTTACCATTGTGCTGCTGCTGTGTTTTGAGAATTTTAGTAAAAATTTTATATCTAAAAAAGTAAAACTGTCAAACTTCTTGTTTTGTTAGCAAACATTGTATTTCCTATTCAGTGTTTATCTCCACAAAATTGTTTGAATGTAATTAGTAAAAAAAGTACTTTTCATTATCAAAACCAACACTAGTTCTGTAAGAGAGGCAAAGAGTCAAGAAGACTTCAAAATTGTCACTGACATACTTTATTAACCCTTTCACACCGAAGCCTATTTTGGCCGAATTTGCATGCATTTGATGTTGCCTTTATATTTCAAAGAAAAAATTGTTTACAATGGCCGAGTTGGGTCCCTTTTTTCAGGACACCTTGAACTTCATGTCCAAACTGTTGTTTTCTTCACTGAACAATTCTAATCCACATTTTGGACCCAAAAAGACAAAAAAATCCCAAAATCTTTTTTCAAAATGTGTAATGTTGACGTCCCACTGACAACCAAACATGCTCGACCAACCGTTTTGAAGCTTGATCATATTTATTCAACATGTTAGGATAAACATTCAACAGAAAAAAATAAGATTGAATAGTTTTATGTTTGACAATTCAACACAAACAGCAGGTATGGTCATAGGCGTTTTTTGGCTTTAACACATACTATGGTCAAAACAGGTTATATACAGTGCAAAATAGTGAGAAAAAAATTATATATATCATCTAACACAAAAAGGGTTTGGAGGATATCTCTTTGTGAAAGTTAGGTGTTGTACCCATCACCTTATCAAAAGTATATACCTACATGCAATCAAGCTTCTCGAACACACATCTAGATAAAAATTGAAATGATTATAGTAAAGAAAAAATATATATAACATTGAAAAAAAGTATTTTAAAAAATATTGACAAGTAGTTCAGTTCAATTCCAAATTTTCAGGCATGCGACCCAATAAAGTTTTTTTTTTTTTTTTTTGCGCACTCAATAAAGCTTGAACAGGTCACGGAGCTGCGTCACAAACAACGTCACACAGCCTACTCTTTCGCCGTTTGCGCGCTGCCGTCACTTCTATTCGCCGACTCATGCAAAGAAAAAGACGACAAATGCGGCTCATCTTCTTCCTTGAGTTAATGAAATAATGCATTAGTTTGCGCTAAATGTAGTTTTATATTCATTCTGCACGTTTCAAAGTCACTCGCTCAAACCAAGCGGCCGTTGCTTGCGTCGCATGCCTCCCTTTCATTAGATGGCGCCTCGTTCGGAAATTTATTAAAAATGATCACATTCGGTTCGTCCTTCTTGACATCAGAACGGCTCTTGGGATATGTAATCTTTTGTGCTGCTTTCGGTTTTGAAAAAGAACAAGAAATGATGGAAATATGGAGATAGATACATGGCCCATGCAGCGTTTGAATGCATATTTATGAGTGCAATAAAACTATAAAACTCAAATGACATTATCTCCCGTTTTTCTTGGTCGATTGACTTAAAATAAAAACTGGTCTGGACATCAACTTCTGCACTTTCAAATGAGACCAACCAGCGGCACGTGGGTGACGTAATTACAGCGTGACGAAGCTTAAGACGATATGCGTAAATGCGTCGCTGCCGACACGTTCTGTGTTAAAGGGTGAAACAGGTTTAAGTCATGTACAAATGTATAAAGAAAAACTCTGCTTGTACAAACACTACGAAAGGAAAACTAATTGTACTACTGTTGGGCAACGGCTTGTCAGGGCACCGCAGACAGTGACCTTATCCAACATTGTGGCTTCTTCACCTTCACATGGAAGAATCATGTTTATGGGTTTGGTTCCTGTTAATATCTTATACTTCTGACAAACATTTCCGATGACCCTTTCAACATGGATTCTCAAATGTGCTATTTTCCTAGTTTCCGCCACATCTCTAGCTGCTAACTGACAGCGGCCTTTGTAAATGTTGGGAGTTTGACTTCTGAACACTACATGCCCACACATTCTTGTATGTCAAAACCTCTGTCAGCCAAGACAATGTCCCCAGGCAACAAATTATCAAGAAAATCACTGTTCAAGGTTATATGTTTGTCACTTGTAAGACCTCCCCAGCCTTTTGATAAGAAACAAATGGCTCCCTTGGGTGTAATACATATTAAGTACTTCATAGTGTGGTGGTGCTTGTAGCTGGAAAACATTTGGGCACGTGCTTTCAGATTTGATGGGTTTTCTGTGAAAATTTCAAAACAGTCAATAATCACAGTCTGTGTCACATCCTGATTGGTGTTGTGAGTCTCATCCTCTGTGATTAGCTGATCACTTTCTGCTCCAGCCCCCTCTTCAGTCTGTAGCTGACCACTTTCTTCTCCAGCATCAGGTGTCCCCTCCTCATTCTGTTGGTGACTGTTTATTTCACCAGGCTCAGATGGTCCCTCCTTGGTACGCAGCTCTTCAATGTTTGCATCCTGCTGGACCCCCATCTCTAGTGCTTGCAGTGTCTCTTTCCGTAGCTGCTCACGCCTACTTTGTCTTGCAGAGTGTGCAGTGTTTGTCGGTGTAACAGATGTGTGTCCCAGATGTAGAGATGGTGCCCAGTATGGGTCAGTCTCCATCATTTCAAAAGCTGGTTCACCTGCAATCACATTAGATTTTATTTAGAAAGCTAGGTAAGATTGGATATTTCCATGGCATTTCACAATCGTAAACACTTAATCAGACATGCTACCATCCCATCAGATCTCTCAGATCACAAAAGGAAATCTCACGCGTTGATAAATATTTCTGTGCATTTTTGCTGTTTACCTTTATCTTTCAAATCATTCACTCTATAATGTTTTTATAAACGATGACTGAATAAATTAAACACTGATTTATCACGAACAGATTAACCCATTTCCACTGCCCTCCCGCTTTGCCTGTAGTTTACAAGTGAGGCTAGCTAGCTCAGGTTAGCCAATGAGAAAATAGCGACTTTAGAAAGAAAGAAAGAAAAAAAAAAACAGCATATTCAGTATCAATATTTAAAAAAAAAAAAAAAAAAAAAAAAAAAAAACTGACTTGCCTTTATGCAAATGCCGGGAGCAAACACGCAGGAAGGGAGATATGGTGTCGAAAGTGATGCCCTTCAGTTTCACCGCTGCGACCCAGGCCATCCGACGCCGCTTCGTTAGTTTCTCAACCTGCTGTCCATAACCTCTTTTCCAAGAGAGAAAACGAAAAAGGCAGGTGACATTAGGCTTCGAGTAGTTTAGCCGGTGGGCGAAGAGGAGGCTCGGAAGGAGGCAGGCGTGGAATCCGACAATTGGCGCTGAGGCAAGAGCAAAAATAGTCAAAAACCCAGTAATCAAAAGTAGTGATGGGTCCAGTGACACTCATGCGCCGGCGCGCGCGCTGAGCTCATGGAGCAACCCCTGTGTCGGTGCGCATACCGCTACAAGAAAATTACGTGACCGATGCATGAACTCATTGAACTGTGACAACACAGCCAAGACGCGGCAAGCTGGTTTAAAAGGAAGCGCATCTGTCAACGCGACGGAGCTGCTGAAAGAATCCAAATCTCACGGTTACTTCTTCGTTGCCTTCATGCTGTGGAAATGGACCAAACTCGGAAAAACTCACTTGTCATCTTCCATTCACAATACAATTAATTTTAAGGTAACTCTTAGTTTATTAATGTAACGGGTACACGCGGGTCCGTCGTTTGCGGTGCTTGGAAACATCGCTTTCAATGCCTTCAGGAGTATCTGCTGGCATTTAAACTCCTATGTTAGTGGTCAGAGCAGTCGCCTGTCCTTCCTTGACAAGTCGTGCGTGCGGGTACGAGTCCTGACCTGAACGTGTTGAACGGATCGCGTCGCACGGCGTCGGCACGGCTCCATGAACGCCGGTTACATTTTTTACATTATTTTTCTGCAGGTGAAATGTCACATTTGTACTTTCAACCTGTCATACACAAACAGTAGCCACCTCCTCAAAGCTGAGGCATTATTGGGCCAAGCATGAGAATGAAGTTTCTGATAATCCCAGGATAAACACATGTATAGAGCCATTCCTTTACTTTCCCACAGTAGCTTTGTGGTTAATTTATTAGAAATCGGTAATTAAGCTATAATTTATTTAATGTCCACTTCAATTTTTTTTTTCTGATGGCCTATGGTAGCACTTGGATGACGAAGTAGGGAGTCAAGGAGGTAATGCAACTGTAGATGAAATTGCAATAGTCCAATGATAATGGCTGAGCCAAACATGGCACGAAATACATATTTTCTTGAATACTGGTGGAGCCAATGGACATCTAATCCAAACCTCTTTCAACTAGCTAAGAAATTCTGCATGCTGGCATCGTTGGTTCCATGCGAGTGTGTGTTGTCCACAGCAGGTGAAATTGTTTGTACAAAAAAAAAAAAAAAAAAAAAAAAAAACACACACAAAAAAAAGAAGGAAGGAACCAACTAAATTTTAAACATTAAAAAAATACTATGTTTTTGAATAAAATTTTATCATAACAAAACGTTCCATCTTCATTCACCCATTCATCATTATTTACATTTTCACATTATAATATATGTTCACATAATTTGAAGATATGGAATAATATAACAGGAATGCAAAGACTTAAATGATTTGATTTTACATGCTAGGTCATCAATTCAGTGTCTCAAGTGGGTTGCCTGTCAGGATTTTTTATGTCCAGCAGGTGTCAGTATTCAATGACACAGTATCAACACTGTGTCAACACAGTGTGTCACTGTGTTGACACACTTCATGAGGTCTCACGGACCCATCACTAATCAAAAGGATGAATCAAAATGGCGAGATGCAACCAGTGTTGTTAATAACGGCGTTACAATATAACGGCGTTACTAACAGCGTTATTTTTTTCAGCAGTGAGTAATCTAATTAATTACTTTTCTCATCTTGGCAACGCCGTTACCGTTACTGAGGTGGGAAAGGCGTGCGTTACCATGCGTTTCTAAGTTAGTTGAATAAAAAAAGTCAGAGAGACGGACTCACGGAGACGAGAGAGCACAGCAGGAGTGGGGAAGACGCCGTTGCAATTGTGATGCTAGGTGGCTCCAATAATACCTGACTGTAGCCTACAAACTACGCTCACATGATACGGTAGATATCACATATTATAGAACTAGATGCAAATGCTGGACACGGCTGCAATGGCAACATGTTTTAAGGACTACATGGATTAGTAAACAGCAGCCATCTTAAAGCAGTAGAGCTCTCAGGAAGGCTCTGTTGTAGAGATCCTTCCTAGCGAACCTACTTTTTTATTATTATTATTTTTTAATCTAAAATGGTCCTAAATCGTCAAAATCTTGACTTAAATCTATCTTTAAATTATGAAACAGTTTTAAAACTTACACATGTTGGAAGTAGACAGAAGGGAACTAATGCAATAGCGGGAGCAATTTTAACAACTTTAACGGTTGATTCACAACTTTAAATGACTTCCACACATAGCAAAGGTTACTATCTAGTTATCGCAATACCCTTGTGTCTAGTTAAGTGGAGGGTAAAGAATTGGGCTAGGGCCAATTGTTCCCAAAACCCTTTAAACTTCACATTGTGTGACCTTTTTTTTTTTTTTTTTTTGAGAAAAAAAAATAAAACATGAAAATTATCACTAGTTACTTTGCCAAGTAACTAATTACTCTTAAATTCAGGTAACTGAGTTACTAACGCAATTACTTTTTGGGAGAAGTAATTTGTAACTATAATTAATTACTTTTTTTAAGTAAAATTAACAACACTGGATGCAACTGACAGCGGTAACCAGACGAGTTGATCGGGCAACAGGTTGGTGGCATCCACTGGCTTTTAAAGATGGCTGTTTGTTATTGCCCACACCTGTGGCCGCTCCACCCATCAGCCGTCCCAACCTGTAATCAGATAAAAACACGTGCACCTGCCCAAGGTGGGTCAGGTCTCAGGAGGGAAGGGCGGAGGCCCTAACAAAGGAGGAATGGGACTATATTTCGCATATATATGTATACATATATACATTGCTTAATTTGTAAATCATATGGTGCGGGAACGCAAAGTACATATGACAGCACAGGGATGACGAGAGGGTACAGGTCCCGGAATATACATAGAAAATTGTGCTGAAACAACACGCAAATGCCCACTTGCCATGCTGTGGGACTTACAAGCCTCAATTTCAGATAATATCCATGGTATAAATGTTATGACAACAATTTACAATTATTTAGGATACTCTGCACAGCACGGGCAGTTGCCGATATGAACACATGTGGGACTTACAGTAAACAGTCAGCGATATAACATGGCTATATGATTAATCCATGGCTAAGGACTCTTCACCAAATGTATCACTATACAGCCCTTTTCACACACATATCCAGGGAAATTCCCGTGTAAGGTGACGCAGGATTTGCTCGGGTCATTGCTTTCACGCATGAAAAGATGTTGCGAGAATGAAGCGGGTTGGACGCTTTCACAGATTTGTCCCGTGTTGCCTACTGGCGCTCTCTGTGCGGGGAGGGTGGCTGGCGCGATTTTATAAACCGAACATACACGTCATCTTTGGTCGGCATCGGCTGTCACAACGTTGGTGAAATCATGTTTTGTTCCGGAGGGAGCGTTGCCAACGTCGTAACTCCAGCCAATTTAAGCTCATCAAGACTGTAAGTGGTGGCAAGTGGTAAAATAGGGCCTAAAAATTTTCAGCCCGACCCGAGCTGGTCCGCGGGCATTAAAGCCCGACCTGACCCGAGCCCGGTCAATTAACTTGATTTGCAGGCCCGAGCCCGAAACCCCCCCGAAATTTGATCTTTTATTCGTAGGCTCAAGCCCGAACCCCCAACCCCCCAAAATTTTATGTTTTATTTGTGAGGACTCAGTATAAGAATGAAAAGGATGGGATGCGCCAGTCAGACCTGGACAGCACTGCTTGCTGCTTGGGAAAACGGACTGGTTGTGTTTTGTGTGATCACATTTGTGACGATGCCTGCATGTGTCTTTTATAACGAATTCTCAGTTGGTAGAAAAAAAACTTAAGTTTTCTTAATATTTAAAAAGTCTGCATATTCTTATGATCATTATAAATGCATTTAAACAATGAAATAACGCTGGAAAAGTTTGTTAAATATAAAGAGCTGCGGTTTTGCGGACACAAAAGGGAAGATTAAAAAGGATCACATTTGTAACAATAGCCACGTTTACATGCTGACTTTTATTCATACCGATTCAAATCATTCCGAATGGAAATTTCATATCAGCTGTTTACATGTCACTTCATCTATTCCGATCCAGCGTTTACATGTGTCTGCCTTTATTCCGAAAGGACGTTTGACAACTGCCGTCTGACATGCGCAGATTAATCAAGACAAAGCGTCACGTTGCAAAACATGGAGATCGATCGTCAGATCAGCTGCTGTTTTAACTTTTCGAGTGGAAACAAAACTTCAGAATGACACGCTGTTCATTTAAAAAGTTGTGTGGGCTGGTGGAGGGATTCATGGATATAAACTTTCCGCCGGACTCCAATTAGGTGCGCTATGCGTGTGCTTGGAAGCCATGTTGCAAGTGACGTTACTTACGTCACCAAGTGACGTCACCACGTCAGTACGGAGCATGTGCAGAAAGAACGCAACCAGACACGATTCCGCTTCCCTGTTTACATGATATAATTTTACTTCTAATCGGTTTGGGAAAAGGAATATTCCACCCCTGTGAATCGGAATGAAATTCCATTCGGTTTGGGCCTGTTCATTCCGAAGGAGGTGTTTATATGGAACACATTTATTCGGTTTGAACATCTAAACCGATTGTAATTGGAATATTTGGCTCCATGTAAACATGGCAAATGTCTATGCGTGAAAGACTGGTAACGAATTCTCAGTTGGCAGAAAAAAAATCGCAGGTTTTCTCAATGTTTAAATAGTCTACATATTTTTATGATCATTTTAAATGCATTTACACAATGAAATAAGGCTGGAAAGTCTTAAATCTAAACAAACAGATGTGGTTTTGGGGAAGATTAAAAAGGGGGCATGGCATGATCTGGCTCTGCACTTATACTGTTTGCAATGACCATACAGCGCCTTAGCTTTTTTGATCCAAATTATTTACTTATAACAAGTATTTCTTAGTTTAACATCCATAAATCGTTTGAGTATACATACTGTATATAAATATATATTTATTTAAAAAAGTTAGCGAGTGAGAACCTCTGCCCGTTCCGACCCGAACGTAATATTTGGACATTTTAATTTCGTTATGTTTTTGTTAGGTTTTGTGTTGGTTTCCTCCTTGTGTGTCCCCGTGATTGCCTATTAATTTCACCTGTTGTGCCTTCTCCTAGTTTATCTCTGAACTTGCATCCTCCTGTACTCACCTGTTCCTCGTTGTCTCGTTACCCCTTGTCTGCGTGTGTGTGTATATAAGCTCCCAGTTTCTTTTCATTCCTTGTTGCGTCATTGTCAATGTCTGTCTACGCACATGTCCACGTTCATGTCAGCATTTTCCCCCCAGTTCCTCGTGTTCCTCGTCCTGCTTTTGAAGTAAGTTGATTTGTTAGACTGACTTTTGTTTGTTAAGACTTTTTGGATTCCCCGGTCATTTTGTTGGTACTTTGTTTTTTGTTGGCATTGATTAAAACATTTTTGCACCACCTTTTATGCCTCGCTTCCCTTTTCCTGCATTTGGGTCCACACACCACCTGCCTGGCCGCATTCCTGAGAGTTTTCAGTTTAAATTAGCTATTTCCCACTTGCTATGTTTATAATTGTGATGTTTGTTTACCGCTTTGCGTTTTACTGCGAAGAGGGAGGAAGTGACGATCGGTCCGCTATGATATTTACCTTTATCAGCCATGGCTGTGACCCTGGAATTTAACGCCTGCTTTCACCGCTTCCCGGGTAAGTCCCGGACATGACACTAGGACGCGACCTGTGAAATGTCCGCGTAATCTCCGTGTCAGTTGACATGGGAAATTGTTTTCACACACAACTGCTACATGGGTTAATCCCCCGACATTGCCGGTGTTTCGGAGTATGTGAAAGGGGCTGTAGCTAAGCGTTTGACTCTTTGTCAACGTTACAATATTATATAGTACAATACAATACAATACAATACATTTAAAAAAGTTTTTATATTATTATCATTTTCTACACACGAGATCCGTCCAAATAAGTTCCGGAACACAATGACGCCAAAATCAAGAGGTGGCGGATCCTGTTGCGGTGTGTTCCGGCACAAATTAACCCCTGCATATACAGTATATGTGTGTGTGTGTATATACTCATAATATAGCATTGATGATAATAAAATGACGGTACTGCAATCAATGTACTGTATTCAGCGGGATAGCGTTGATGATAATTAATAAAATGACGGTACTGTGATCAATGTACTGTATTCAGCGGGACACAATCTCCGTTAAGCGAAATGACGGTAATGTGATCAATGTACTGTATTCAGTGGGATAGCGTTGATGATAATTAATAAAATGACGGTACAGGGATCAATGTACTGTATTCAGTGGGACAAAAATCTCTGTAATGCAAGGGTTTGAATAAACGCATTAGGATCGCTTATGTTAGCTAAACCGTTTGGCGCTCTGAACCAAACGGAGATGTACGTTATAGATATGATGAGACTAGGCCACAGAGCTCTGTGGCTTACTTTCCATGAGGTCTGCGCTGATTGGCTTATTTTTGGGCTTACTTGTGCTTACTTTGCTCAAAGAGCAGGCGCAAGTGAGGCGCGTCGCGTGGGGCAGATCCATGCAACACCGGCTACATACGCACATGTTGTTTTCAGAAAAAAACATGGCACAACCTGCCACATTATGATAATACCATTTATGGGATCATTTTCACACATACGCCCACTATATTAAAAAAAATATTGTAAGTTTTACTTCATGAGTGACGCATGACTGTGACTGTATGTGGCCACTCCTCTTACTTGACCCAAAAGTTCATACGTTTATATGTATAATTTGTTGAACGTTGCTTTTTGAGGAGCTGCTTGGCACTGCTGACCTACAGGAGACATCGCCATATCATATATTTTTTAGGGCTGTCAAATTTATCACATTAACGGGCAGTAATTACATTTTTTAATTAATCACGTTAAAATATTTGACGCAATTAACGCATGGACTTAATGACCCGTTCAAGCGTTGCCTCAAACAGTTTAAAATGATGCCGTTTTAGCACATTGAGACCGAAAAGGCAGAGCAGGAGACGTTCTTTTTCTTAACACGCCTAATTTAACACAACGCAGAACTGTATATGATTTGCAATCACCACCGACAGTCATGGTTGCCCTACCTCCCATCATGCATTTGTGTGGAGCAAGAAACGTTCTTTTTCTTAACACGCCTAATTGAACACAACGCAGAACATACTGTATACCATTTGCAGCCACCACTGACAGTCATGGTTGCCCAACTTTCCATCATGGATTTGGGCGGAGCAAGGGACGTTCTTTTTCTTAACACGCCTAATTGAACACAATGCAGAAAATACTGTAGAGCATTTGCAGCCACAGCTGACAGTTATGATTGCCATACCTCCCATCCAGGGGTCGCGTTAACCGAATATTTTCCGTCATTGACCGGTTTTTTAAAACAGTGACGGAAAAAACTGAAGGCCATCCGTCATTTTGACAGGTTGCGATTCACACCCCAGACCACAGGATAGCGAGTGAGCATATTGTAGCGTCGCCGGGGCTGTCATCAATGGGTTAATTTGTGCACCAACGCGGGGCTGTCATTGGTGTGCTGGTGCACCAGCGTGACGCTCGGATTGGTGGACTACATTGCGTCAGTGTATGTAGTTGTTGTTGTTGTTTTTGCATTGGTGAGGTGGCGGGAAGTTAATAAAGGAAAAGAGGAAAAAGGCTCGTGTGTTGTTTTCGCGGCCAAACTTCCGCTTAGCAAACGCTACAATATTAATAAGCTATTGTCTCTCTTGATGCATGACGTCGCTGGCCTTACTCGGAAAAATGTCCGAACTAGCATTCAGGTGTAGCAAACACGGAAACGTTAGGAAGCTTTGGAGAGCATTGTCTACGGCTACGTTCATTCTACAGGTCTTAATGCACGAATCCAATTTTTTCGTGTTTTTCCCACTCGAGTCAGGCATTAACTTGACGGTCTGAATGGAACAAGTCGCATAGAAGTGGACCATTTCAAATCCGATCTGGGTCATTTTTTTATGTGGTTCAAATCCGATCTGGGCCACATTTTTCCAGACTGTCGCGGCGGTCTGTACCGTCCAGTGTCCCAAATCCGATTTCAGTTGTGCGTTATTAGCGCCTAGCTTGCTGTGAACACGGCTTGACAACAGTCATAAAAAAATAAAAATGGGTTGAGGATAAGCATGAGAATGATCGGTTTTCTCTCTGCTCTATGTGAGCTATATTTCAACATTTCCGACACGGCCGAGAGTCGGGAGAGGGGTCTGCAGCGGAGAGAGTCGGGGAAAACTGCCGTATGTGTGTGTGACATGCACGGACAGTGCGTGCATGCTATCGAGCCATATAAACTGTGCATATAAGCCTAAACGGGGATTATTTATGTCTGTCATTTGTGTCCTCCTTTTGAAAAGCAAAATATGATAGCCCTGGAATGATGGATGACTTGTCATTTGTTTTGATGCTTCTGCGCACCGGCGCGTGTCGGACTGCGACAGGCAGTCTGAACGGGCACGCCAAAAAAACGGATATGACACAAAAATCGGATTTGTGCATTAAGACCTGTAGTATGAACGTAGCCTAATTGAATGAGCAGGACAAACAGCTTGGAGTCAGAAGTACATGCGCTATTGTCAAACCTGAACGCACCTCGAGTCTTGGATGACAAATCAACAGAGCAGAGAGTAGACACAACATGGCTGGTAGTTTCTTCAATTTATTCAGAGTTGAGTAAGTAACGCACCGCTTTTGACCAACACTGCTATTGAATATGTCATTATTATCATTTTAAAAATTTAAGTGACGGGTAAAAATAGATTATGACCGGATTTTTATGACCCTGTCAGTCAAAATGACAGACATCGAAAAAGTCTAGCGCAACCTCTGCTCCCATCATGCATTTGGGCGGAGCAAGAGACGTTCTTTTTCTTAACACGCCTAATTGAACACAACGCAGAAGATACTGTATACCATTTGCAGCCACCACTGACAGTCATGGTTGCCCAACTTTCCATCATGCATTTGGGCGGAGCAAGGGACATTCTTTTTCTTAACACGCCTAATTGAACCCAACGCAGAACATACTGTATACCATTTGCAGCCGCCGCTGACAGTCATGGTTGCCGTATCTCTAATCATGCATTTGGGTGGAGCAGGAGACGTTGTTAACACACCTAATTGAACACAATCCACAACTTACTGTATGCCATTTGCAGCCACCACTGACATTCATGGTTGCCTTACTTCCCATGATGCATTTGGGCTGAGTAGGAGACATGCTTTTTCTTAACATGCCTAGTTGAATACAACGCAGAACATACTGTAAACCATTTGCAGCCACCACTGACAGTCATGGTTGCCCAACTTCCCATCATGCATTTGGGCCGAACAGTTAAGTCGCTACAGTCTCATTTAGTGAAAGCACAACAAAAATAATATTCTTATCTCTCAAAAAAATAATGTTCACAAAAAGAAAAGCGCTCAATGCAAAGAAAACTGGCATTCCCAATCAAATAGCTATGCAAAATACACATAAATGTTAATAATGTTAATGCCATCTTGTGGATTTATTGTTAAACAAATACGGTACTTACGTACAGTATGTTGAATGCTTATGTCCGTCTTGTGTCTGATCTTTCCATTCCAACAATAATTTACAGAAAAATATGGCATATTTTAGAGATGGTTTGATTTGCGATTAATTACGAGTAAATAATTATTAAGCTGTGATTAACTCGATTAAAATTTTCAATCGTTTGACAGCCCTAATATTTTTATGGCTGTGATGTATGTCTATGTGGGTGTTTTTGTTTCATATGTATAGGTCCTTTTTGTTTTTTTTTTCTTTTTGGGGGGTACTGCCCCCCCATACATTATGGTCTCTCAGGTCATGATCTTGATCCCATTGCTGAAGATGTATGCCAAATTTAACTTCTCTACCGTTTTCCACCTGTAAACAAACGAACAAAAAATGTTATGTATAAATAGGCCTATATATTTCCCTCCCCCATCTATTTCAAACATTTTTGAAAAAGCTTGAGGGAGCCACTAGGACAGCGCTAAAGAGCCATATGCGGCTCTAGAGCTGGGGGTTTCTGACCCCCACCTTAGCATGTCCATTAAGATAAATATTGTTAGCCTGATAGCATAATTGCCCAACTCATTTTAATATTTATATATATATATATATATATAAATATTGTTAAATAATACAGTTTCACCTGCCATAAACATGTTCAAATGTGCTCCTTCTTAGGTTTGAAGTGGGAGTGCTGCTGAGTTTACTAAGAAAACCTCCGACAAGGATTGAAAATGTTGACCAACTCTCGTCCCTTTTCTTACTCCCCACGGTGAGTTTTCTTGTCAGGTTCAAGGGTTGCCAACTGTCCCTTGAATAACGGAATCGTCCGGTATTCACAAACAAAAGTACACGTCCCTTATTGAGCTTTTGAGGAACATACTCTGTCCCGTGTAACCATAACCTACCGCAATAAGTGAAAAACCGCGAAGTAGCCCCCAATCATTTTTTTTGTGTGTGTGTTCGGTGCATTCAGAATTAGCATTAGAAAGGGATACATATAAGATGTGTTTTTTCACTTTTTTTCCCTACAGTACAATCTTAAAAAACAACTTTTATGTATGTGGCGGAAAACACTCAGGTGAGTTGAAGTTCCGCTCTGAGAGCCCGAATTTGGCCAAATTTATGAATTGTCCGATATGCACGTGTGATACATAATTGAAAAGCTTAAAATCAAAATTTTCTGGGGGAAGAACATTTTTAAACAGGAGGGCATTTAGACAAAAAAGAAAAAATTAAACAGTGAAACCCTAAGAGGAGGTGAGAGCACTCGAGAGCATAATTAAAGACGGCATGATTTTAACGAGATATTATCACGTACTTACCTCTTTTCAATCCTAAAACTCCATGTAGCGTGTATCACAGAGTGTCAAGACACAGCTGTGAATGGTCACAGCCGGATTTTTGGGGGGATTTTGTGGATGAAGCATGGTAATATAACAAGGGTCGCGATGCAGAAATAGCATACATCAAAGTGCGGTCAAGATTTTCATATATTTACCCTTTTAAACATTTTTTTTTCTTTGTTTGGATCGATTATTTATCATCGAAAATATTGGGGAAAATGCGACAGTAACGAAAAAATACAATTAGCGATAGTTATGAGGTAGATATCTGTGACTTTTTTACATACGCAAATTTTTTTATTGTGACATAATTTGTTTAAAAGTTTAAAATATGCAAGTGAATCATTTTTTAAATTCGTTTTTTTTTTTTTTTTCAAATGAAATATTACACATCCATTAATGATTCTAATTTAAAAATGATGGACAATTCGAATAATATATATAATTACTTACCTTCTTTATATGGCTGGGTTGAAACAAAAGCGGTTGCGCGACGCCTGTAAACGGGGGTTTCCAGGGTAAAACAGACAAATTAAAAATAGTTTGGGGGCTTAATGCGCCATGAATCTGCTATGGCAGCATATATATATATATTGTTCTATCAAACACAACCGTTCTTTTGGGTTAAAATACAGCAGTTCATTTAAAAAGGGGTGCAAGAGCAGAAACTGATTTTTCAGTCTTGTCTGTGTTTTCCACAACATATATTTTAAAAAATGTTTTTTAAGCACTTCAAATTTAAAAATTTAAACATCTTACTGTCCCACCGAATTATTTTTAAACAAGAATAAATTAGAAAAATGCTTGTCTATATCAAATGCTTCATTGAGTGACTCCACCCAAATCCGCTCAAGCTGCTCACTTACAATGAGTTGCCACAGCAACTCTTTAGCAAACTAAACAATGATTGATGCATGCGGTGCTTTGAATATTCGGCTTACAAGCATCTCTGGCAAGATCAAACATTAACCTTTGTCAATCATCGTTAACTTTAATAAGCAACTCCAGTGCACTGTCAGACCAGGTAAAGCAGCAGAAGGGACAGGGAGAATACGTGATCAGATAAGGATAGCTCATCTATTTATTTACTGAAAAAAAAAATCTGCGATGGACTGAGGGCGCGAAGTAGCGAGGGATCACTGTTGTGTCTTATTTGTAGAACAAACGAATACTGGTATGGTGCTTTACAAGAATATGCATAGAAACGCATTCCCCCGCCTCTGCTGCATTTTGACCAATGAGCTGACGAAACAATGACAATACTAACGGAAGACAACATTAGAGTGTGGTAGATTAGAGATTTGAGTGAAGCAGGAGTGAAAAGCATGTTCAACTTGATCATTTGTTTTCATCTTCTTTTCTGTGTACTCCATTTTCATTAATTGTAGTATTATATTTTTGTCTTCTGTTAATTTCATTTGTATTTCTTCATTATATTTGGAGTGATCATTTACGAAAATGTAAATTTAAAAAAATTGCCAAACATACACACACATACAAACATGAAGGCTGAGGACCTTAAGTGTTAAATTATACAATTTTAAATTAACATGACAGATGTTTAATTTATTCAAAAATATTTTGTATTAAAAATACATTGCTGATGATTACTGTTTCCATGTTCTTATATCAGTCAAATATGTACCTAATTAATTCAGTTTTGAGTAAAATTATTATAATAATTTTTTAAAAAATTACTTTTTACAGACAAAATTCAAGTTTTATTCCATGCTAGGGAATGTTTTCTCCACTAGAGGGCACTAACAATCTTTGGAGGGTGGTTTTTCATTTCTCATTTTTTCCAGTTGGAATTAGATGATTTTTGTGTATTATTTTGGCTCATTATGGTCATTTGATTGATAACGGTACAGCATAATAATAACAATTCATACAAATGATGCTGTGCTGTATCATTGTTTTAAATAATATCAGACATTGTTAGCAGTTACTCACAAAATTATCCGTTACTTGAGTATTATTTTCACTCAATACTTTTTTTTTTACTTATGCTTGAGTAACTGCACTTTGTTTGAATGACTACTTTTGTAATATTATTTGAACACTACTCTTATTTGAGTCCAAATTTTGGCTATTCTACCCACCTGTGTTCTAGTGTTCAATGTAGAACTTTGTGTTTCAGGGGTTTCTCACCAGAAGAGCTTCCTCAGTCGAGGTGGACTTTCCAACAAGATGATTCTAGGGGGTCCTCGCCTCAGGGCTCTCGGAGAAGCGTACCCAGACTGACTGCCAAATCCATATACAGTATGTTGACACATAACAAACTCGTATGTACAAACCGGATTCCCAAAAAGTTGGAACACTACAAATCATGAATAAATTACGGTATTTTATTCAGTCACACGCTTTTATTTTGACATTGGCGCCGTAAACCCAGAGATTTGTGCACTATTGCACTTGGCTCACTTTTGTGTCTGCAGTCGCGTTTGTTCATTCGCCCCCTTCCTGTCAAAATGGAATTCACGTCTAGCGCCGTCAATGGCAGCCAATGAATTGACATTGAAGTGACCCAAAAATGCCCCGAAATCAACAGGAACTAACCTGGAAATGCCCAAGATCAACAAGAAGGGACCAATAAACAGGAGCTGGCCCAGAAAAGCCCTAAATCAACAGCAAACGATCCAAAATATACAGGAAGTGACACTAAGATACCCCAAAATGCACAGAAAGTGACCAGTAAGCAGTGTTGGGCACGTTACTTTAAAAAAGTAATTAGTTACATTACTCACTACTTCTTCCAAAAACTAACTTAGTAACTGAATTACTCTATAGTAAAAGTAGCTAGTTACCAGGGAAAGTAACTATTTCCGTTACTTTAAAAAGAACTTGTTGTATGTCAAAGAATTTGAAATTTTCTGAGCAGTATTCGAGTCAGTGGAATAGAGAAGAACAGACAGGTAGTTAACTTGTTAGGTGCTTCAGCAGATTTGAATTGCTTACCACAGATGTCGACAAAAGCTTTGCCCCGGGACATAAATTACACATTACATGCAGGTTCTTTCCTTTAATTTCGACAAACTTGAAATAGTGTCTATATCTCCACCTCTTAAAGGACAATTTTTCTTCTGAATGCTCTGCCATCCCGACCCTGTGCATCTGTTTTTGCGTGTGTGTTTGCCGCACGCGCTGTTCCGGTTTGCTTGTGAAATCACCGGCTCTGATTGGCTTACCACGACACATGACTCTAACCCTCAGCCAATCACAATCACTTCCATCGCATCTCTCGAGGGGATGCATTCAGGTAGGCTCGTTTCCCGACAATTCACGTCACCTTCAAAGCGTCTGCCGTCCTCAAGATGGAAGCAGAATTATTGCTGGCTGACAGTGGGAGATGGGAACGAGGCTAGCATCAGGTGTAGCAAACAGAAACGTTACCAAACTTTGGAAAGCATTGTCTAATTGAATGAGCAGGGACAAACAGCTTGGAGTCAGAAGTACGTGCGCTATTCTTGAACCTGAACGCACCCCAAGTCTTGGATGACAAATCAACAGAGCAGAGAGTCGACTCGACACGGCTGGTAGTTTCTTCAATTTATTCAGAGTAAGTAATCCACCGCTTTTGACCGTCAGTAACGGTAACGGCGGAAAAAGTAATTAGTTAGATTACCCCGTTACTGAAAAAATAACACCGTTACGTTACTGCGTTATTTATAACGGCGTTACTCCCACCACTGCCAGTAAGTACCCTAAAATTACAAGTGAAGTGTCCAAAAATGTACTCTTTGGCATCCACTGACAATGATAGAGGTCCAATTGACTTAAACTTGGAGGACTGGCTGTGAATGCTCATATTTCAATGTGGCAAATGAAATAGGCACTGTCAAGGGCAGTCAGTGAGTTATTTAGACGAAAATAAACTGGCTCGGCCAACATGCTTTAGCATAGCATTTGCGTTAGGATTAGCATAAACTTAAGCGTAGCAAGCGTCATCTCAAACTCTCGGACAACTGTTTTTTTTACGCACAGTTGTAATAATTAGGGCTATCTAATAATAAGTATTATCGTGCAAAAGACTAAGACAAAAATTAAAAAGGCTGCCAAAAACAACACCAGCAACGAGTTACATTTAGTGTGTGATGATCACTCTTTACCGTCCTTTAAAAGCTAAAGCAACATTGCATATTTGCTTTTGCCAAAGTTAGAAAACAAATCTTACCATGAGTTTCACAACAAGCAAGCCTGGAGCGAAGCCTGGCTTAAAGTGCCTGTGAAAAGAAAAATAATTCATAATACACGCGGTATTTTATGCATATTTTATTACATATTTATTTAGTTTTTTGAATCCCGCGCCATGAAAATAAGTAACTTCGCATTGAGAAAGAGGGCGCTGTGACGTGTACGGTAGAAAGAGTCCTCTTCACTATACAGCCGTACTGTTGTATGAGAAGGACTAAGGATTCAGCTGATTTTGCGGATTAATACGTTTATTTTTCGCATCACGCCAGCCAAACGGCTGCAGAAAAATCTTGCTGTACGAGAGAGAGGCGCGTGCGCCTTTTTGGGGTTACAAAAGGTTCCCATTCACCAGTGGATATTGGCCCAAAAAAAGCCCTACTACTGTAGGACCATGGGACTTACGAGGAAGTGAGTAAACATCGTGTTTTGTATTATGTCAAATATTGGGATGATTTTGATATGTGGGTGGCTTGCATTTTGTGGCCGACATGCTCCTTGTCCCCTCGGCCGACGACCAGCGGCTTGTCACAAATCCTCCCGCCGGGAGAGCACTATACTCGGCTTATTCCCCTCTTCATGTGCCCGGTGTTCTGTCAAATTTTCCGACCGATCAGAAATTGCAACTTTGAGTTAAAAATAGCTGCGAATACAGCGCTTACAAAGTAAACACTACAAACTTTCTTTAAATAAAGGACTACTTACGTTTGATCATGGATGGGCATGTACCGAAAAAAGCTCTCCTCATACACATTAGCTGCACATGTTAGCTGCACAACAAATGCAGCCGCCCTCCTCCACTTATTTTTGCCATATTCGTGTTGACCATTTGGCAGCTACACGCTCCTCCGACATCGGCCAGGTTGTTCAGCGGTCATTGTCCAGCTGCTTCCCGGCAAGCTCTCCTGTCCGTAGTAGCAGGGGAACGAGCTGCAAATTGCTCTCTGCCGGGCGGTTTGCCGATTGGTGATAACAATTGACAACCCAGTCATCATGTGAAATTATCCGGGCTAGTTATGTGTGATTTTCCTTTTGGAAGACTTTGAAACATCACGCGGTTCGGGTTAGCACGTCGGCTAGCTGTCACGCCTCTTGGTTTGTTTACATTCTCCGAAGCCGGGGAAGGGAAATGACATAAGCCCAATTTAGGTGGCATAAAATATCATTCGGGAGGTGCGACAGTATAGGTGAAGTCCACAGTTTTGACCATTATGAAGTAATTTTGCCATGTTGTCTTAAATAAATGCATTTTTATTATTTCATATTCCAATTAGCACAAGACTGTTTCTTGTCATGACCATGTCATTTATTTAGCTATTGGGGAAACATAGTTGGATAAAAAGAATATCCTGTAAAAATATTGGAGTAGAGAGACTGAAACAATGACATTTTGCCGCTCTCTTCGTCGCGTTTTCCTCGTTGTGAATAATTCCCCCTCAATGGGCTGCGCACTAAATCAGATGAAATCGTGACTTCGCTGACGTCATCCACCTGTTGGGGACGCTAGAGCCCTATAATGGTAGGCGTGGCAAACCGGCAGATTAAAACACTAATTTCTCGTCATTTGCGCGTCGCTAAATTGTTGTATATAGTCGAATCGTCTCAAAATATGATTCTAATTCACATAATAATCCTATTTAAGACTTTTTTTCTCCTGTCGTACGCACTTTAAGCCTTATGTGAAAAATTGGGATTTTTCCCTTTAAAATATCGGAAAGTCAGTTACATGCGATGACATTTTTCTGTTTTCATTTTTAGGTTGAGGCAACCAAGGGAGAAAAATTGGTAAAAAGCAACCAATAAATTACTTTTAAAGTAACTTTGAAAATAAAGTATTCAGTGAAGTAACCAGATTACTGTTTGAGGCATAATCAGTAATTAAATCACTTTTTCAAGTAATCTTTGACAACACTGCCAACAGTATACGTTTGATCACTGATTTTTTGACATTTTGGGGGGAAGCTGAGCTTCCGTTGCAGTCTTAGAGCAATCGCCTTTGCATTGGAGTATTCTGTTCAGGTGCAACTCCAAAAGGGAAAATACATAAATGTTCGAGGCTGCCATGTTCTCTAGGAGTAATTTTGGGTTCAGTGAGACAAAGAAATGCTTTTTGTGCTTTATGTTGATTCATCTTGTAACATCGACCCTCTTTGTCAAGTGCAGAGAAAGGAGTACTCGGAGTCGCTGACCAGGCAGTCCGACAACATTAACGTCAAAGTGGAGGTAAAGTAAAACTGTGGACACAAACGTGTCCTCCGCCTCACTCTCCGACTCCCACCGCGCAGCACTTGCTCACCTGCGAGCTGGACGGCCAGCAACTGGCAACGATGGATGACTGCGTGGCCAAGCTCCAGAGACTCAATGCTAAAGGTCGCCTGTGGTCCCAAGAGATGATCATGGAGGTCCAAGGGGCGTACCTGCTGCTCCTTGACATTGAGAACAAAGTTAGTAACTCTGTCCATCCATTTTCGACAAAGCGTCTTCTAGCCTCCTTTTCATAGGGGTGGTCAGATGGGTACAATGACAACTTACAAGACTGACATTGTGCACACAGACTAACAAAAAGGAACCCACCAAAATAACTTAAATCAATGCTGCCGATGGCTGCACGTAACGTTTAATTGATGGAAAGACCATAATCACTCACGGTGCAGAAATAAAAAGGAACAATAATCAATTAAAAACTCATCACAGAAAACCACTGCATCACCAGGAAGAAATAGCCACTATAAAAATTAACAAAACACATCATTACAATTCAAAATCTGTGTGAAAGCCAAGCAAAATTGGGAATTGTCATTGCATTGGCATGTCCTGTGATTGTCTGTCTGTATTTGTAATGTTTTGGTCTCTCCCGAGTGGCTCTTTGGGGTAACAAGTGTTATTTCTTTTATTTGATGACAGACATTTTCAGCAGGCCTGAGAACGAAAAGTTGTATTTGCCATGTGGCAAAATGGATTTTACCATGTGGCATTTTTTTTGCCATGTGGCAAAATGGATTCTGCCATGTAGAATTTTTTTGCCGTGTGGCAAAATGGATTTTGCCATGTGGCATTTTGTTTGCTGTTTGCCAAAATGGATTTTGCCATGTAGCAATTTTTTTTTTGCCATGTGGCATTTTTTTGACATGTGGCAAAAACGATTTTGCCGTGTGGCATTTTTTTGCCGTGTGGCAAAATGGATTATGCCATGTGGCACTTTTTTGCCGTGTGGCAAAATTGATTTTGCCATGTGGCATTTTTTTGCCGTGTAGCCAATTGGATTTTGCCATGTGGCAAAATGGATTTTACCATGTGGCATTTTTATGCCATGTGGCAAAATGGATTTTGCCATGTGGAAAAATGGATTTTGCCATGTGGCAAAATGGATTCTGCCATGCATCATTTTTTTGCCATGTGGCAAAATGGATTTGGCCATGTGGCATTTTTTTTGCTGTGTGCCGAAATGGATTTTGCCATGTGGCAGAATGAATTTTGCCATGTGTCATATTTTTGCCATGTGACATTCTTTTTACTTTTTTGTCCTTTGTTGCGACTGTCATTTAAAAAGGAATGATTGTGACAAGTTTGTTTGTATTAATATTATTATTGATGTTTAAGATTATTTGAATTTTTTTTTTCCTGAGGTTTGAGGAGTTGTGTGTTCTATTGGTTTCATTCTTGCTGCTTCGCTACTGTGCAGACGTCTCTCTGCTTTGCTCCTGCTTCTCAAGCTTCAATCATCTTTTTAATCATTTTTAATCACCTCTAAATTACTCAGGAGGTCTTGGAATTATCTTTTAATCATGTTTATATTCAAACAAAGGCTTTTTGAGCATTTTTGAGCCTTTTAAAGTGCTTTTTTGTCGTTACTGGAACACAAGTCTGCCTTATCGGAGCTGAGGAATTCGGCTAACGAAAGCTAAGTAGCAGCAACATGCCTCCCCTGTCAATGGATGATTACCACAAACTGCTCCAGAAGATAGCAGTACTGGAAACAAAAATCTACCGGCTTGAAGTGAATATGGAGGTAAACGGACAGCTCGGGAATGAAACCACTCTGCCGATCTCCCAAAACAGCGAGTGGGAGCGGACCCACAGAATGCAAACAAACACCATCGAGACTCAAAGGGACCCTGGCAGAACCCAGCACTGGCAGATTTACGATGAAAAGGAATGGCCACCTCTGCAGAAGAATGCGTCATCTACTCCGGCACCAGAAGGAAAATTATCACAGATCAAGGCAACAACAAAGGCTCAAAGCAAAGTGCCTCAAGCTGCTGGAATTCTACTGGAAAATAGATTTACGCCACTCTCCGAGACTCCTGACCCAGGGAAAGTTGGAACACCCAGCTCGAAAGAGAGGTACGATGCTAATGCATGTGCTAGCAGGCTACAGAGAAAGCGACCCAATGGGCCCCGCACTCTGATAGTGGGCGACTTTGCTGTGAATGGGATGAAACACTTTTGTAGCAACAATACCAGAGTATGTTGTTTTAACAAAGCTACGGTGTCTGTTATCTCTGAACGTATCCTGAGCATTGCTGCTCAGCATCCAACAGCCACTAGTCTGATAATACACACAGGAGCCCTCGATATTGCGAAGCAAAAATCAGAGCTTTTAAAGCAAGACTTCACTGAACTGATGAACAAAGTCGGAACTTTAAATACTGAGGTGTTTTTCAGTGGACCCATACCCGCGCCCAGGCTGGGGGATGAAAGTTTCAGCAGAGTGATGATGCTTAACAAATGGCTCAAAGCAACATGCGCTGGACAATCGATGTACTTCATTGACAATTTCAACATATTTTCAGGGCGCAGGCACCTCTTTAAGAACGATGGCCTTCACCTAAATAAGGCAGGAGTGCGGTTACTAAGCAGCAGCATGTTTTATCTCTTGAGGCACAGACAGTCTGCTTATCTCGAGGAAAGGAGGCAAGCTGTCCCAAAACATCGGATAAACATGGTGGCTGGGATGAGTGCTGAATCAGACAGTGTGCACGCAGGATCAAACTCTCCTCCAAAAATGGAGCCGATAGTCGCTGAAGGGGAAGTGACTAAGCTAGCCCCGCCAGGCTGTGACCAACCCTCCTCTGCTGAGGCTCCACTGCCTCAGCGGAAGGAGACCCTGGTAGCAGGTGATCGACCCCCTTCAGACGAGACTCAAGAAGTGGCTCCATCAGCTCAACAGGAGGAGAACGACCCGACCGTGCAATCCTCTGCTGTCGAGGCCCCATCCAGCACCAAATCCTCGCACTCCAAGACGCCACCATGCCGCCGACTCCAGGCTAAGGCCCCATCCAGCCCCAAATCTTCACACTCCAAGACGCCACCACGCCGCCGACTCCAGGATAAGGCCCCATCCAGCACCAAATCCTCACACTCCAAGACGCCACCACTCCGCCGACTCAGTCAGGCTAAGGCCTCATCAAGGCCTAAATCCCCACAGTCCCGGAAGCCACCCCGCCGACGACTTAGTTTGGATGGAATAATGCGTCAACCTGATTGGGACTCCATGGGTCTAGATAGCAAGGTTAACCAGTCTCTTGATCTCCTCAAGTTCATGTCTTCGCTTCCACCCTGTACCTGCCACACCCGACAGGTGCCAGGGGAAGATGGCAACAAACCAACCAGCCTCCACTGGAATTCTCTCGGGGCAAAGCCAAAGCACTACAACTCTGGAACTACACGGTATTATCCTTCTATGGAGGAAGCCATGTTTGCGACACCAATATGATGTGCACCGGGTCCAGGCTGTGACAACATTACAAAGACTTTTCTGTCCCAGCAAAAGCCGGGGCCTTATGGAGTACAGTATGTATGCTCAACAATCCCAGTGGTGATAAACAACAAAAAAAGGGCTAGACTGGTGAGAAATAAAAAACGTTCAATAAATTCTGCCAACCTGTTAACCATAGTATGTCATTCCCAAAGCTCACAAGTGAATCCAGTCTGGCATCTCCAATTGGCTCTGCTAAATATTAGATCTTTAGCTGGCAAATCTTTCTTAATTAATGATTTTATCAGCAAACATAACCTTGACATGATGTTCCTAACAGAAACTTGGTTAGATCAAGATAAGAGTTCGACAGTTCTGATCGAGGCAACCCCCGCAAACTTCAATTTCTTTAGTGCGCCAAGAACCCATAAGAAAGGAGGTGGGGTTGCCAGTCTGATCAGGGACAGTTTTCAATGCACGAATATTTCATGTGGTCAGTTTGATTCCTTTGAGTATATTGTCATTCAGCTAAAAAGCCCTTGCAGAGCTGCCTTGGTAACAATTTACAGACCACCGAAGTATAACACAATGTTTTTTGATGAGTTTACCAAAATACTGTCTTCCGTGTGCATGGACTTTGATTGTGTTGTTTTAGTGGGTGACTTTAACATTCATGTTGATAATCCTGAAGAAGGATGTGCTAGAGAGCTTTTAAATATTTTGGATACATTTGGTTTATCTCAGCATGTCACAGTTCCAACACATAACAGAGGGCACATACTGGACTTAATAATATCCAAAGGTCTTAACATCTCTGAGGTCACAGTGAATGATGTTGCTCTGTCTGATCACTACTGCATTATGTTTAAAATGACCACCCCTGTCCATCCTCTGAAAAGGGAAACCGAGGTGATTAGGAAGCGTTACATAAGTGATAACACATGTGCGTTATTCACACAGGCCTATGCCTCATTATTAACCCCTACAATAGCTCCAGTGGAAGAACTTGTAAATAGTTTCAGTTCCGGTGTGATGACTGTAATGGACACTATTGCCCCGATTAAGACAAAAACTTTGTCAAGAAAGAAGAGGTCACCCTGGAGAAATGCCATACTAGCTATAAAACAAAAGCAAGTTTGTAGACGAGCAGAACGCAGATGGCGAAAAAACAAACTCCTAGTTTTTTATGATATCTACAAAGAGAGTCTTCGCAAATACAACCAGGAACTGAAAAATGCTAGACAATCATATTTTTCAGAGATCATTAGTAGAAACACCAACAATACTCGCACACTATTTTCTGTTGTTGACAAACTGACAAACCCACAAGCATCAATACCTCAGGAATTGGCATCTGAGGTGTCCTGTAATAATTTCGCAGCATTTTTTACACACAAAGTACTAATGATTAGACAGACTGTGTGCAACTCCGGATTAACAAATGTTACACTAAATGCCTCCCAACATGTCCCCCACGTCAGTCTTAGACAGTTCAGCCTCTTGGACTATGCCACTTTAACAGAAATTGTGTCGAAACTAAAGCCCACAACATGCTGCCTTGACATCCTTCCTTCAAACTTTTTCAAAACTGTTTTTCATTGCATAGCCCAAGACATACTTCAGATTATAAATACTTCCCTCCAAACAGGAGAGTTTCCTCAGACTTTAAAAACTGCAGTAATAAAACCTCTCCTAAAAAAACCTAATCTGGATGCCTCAACCATTAGTAATTACAGGCCAATATCAAATCTGACATTCCTGGGGAAAATTATCGAAAGGGTTGTGTTTGAACAGATCCAGACTTTTATGATCCAAAACAATCTTTTTGACTCATTTCAGTCTGGATTTCGGCCACAACACAGCACCGAGACCGTGCTTATCAAAGTCCTAAATGATATTCGTCGGAATACCGATGCAGGCAAATCATCTGTTCTGCTACTATTGGATCTCAGCGCCGCATTTGACACGGTTGATCACAACATACTACTCAGCAGATTGGAACAGTGGGTAGGGCTTACTGACACTATTCTTCAGTGGTTCACATCCTATTTACATGATAGGGATTTCTTTGTGTCAATCGGAAATTATCAGTCAGAACGAACCAAATTCACGTGTGGAGTCCCTCAAGGGTCAATTCTTGGACCACTCTTATTTAACATCTATATGCTTCCGTTAGCTCAGATAATGGAACAGTATGACATCTCCTATCACGCCTATGCAGATGACACACAACTGTACATTTCTGTGTCCCCACATGATTATAGTCCCTTAGTCTCCCTGAGTAAATGCATTCATCAAATCAATGAATGGATGTGCCAGAATTTTCTCCAGTTAAATGTGGAGAAAACAGAGGTGATCATTTTTGGGCCAAAAAAGGAAAGGTCAAAGATAAGCAGCCAACTTAGCACAATGTCACTTACAGCTACAAATCAAGTCAGAAACCTTGGCGTAATTATTGACTCAGACCTAAAATTTGATAGCCATCTAAAGTCCGTCACTAAATCCGCTTATTACCACCTAAAAAATATAACCAGAATTAAGGGGCTTCTGACTCAACAAGACATGGAAAAACTTATGCATGCATTCGTTTTCAGCAGATTGGACTACTGCAACGGTATATTTACAGGTCTTGATAAAAAATCAGTCAGGAAGCTGCAGCTAGTACAGAATGCTGCAGCCAGAGTCCTCACAAATACAAGGAAGCTGGACCACATTACACCGGTTTTGAAATCGCTACACTGGCTTCCAGTGAGTCAAAGGATAGACTATAAAATACTACTGCTCGTCTACAAAACACTTAATGGCCTTGGACCAAAATACATGCTTGACTTGTTAGATTCCTATGAGACATCTAGACCCCTAAGGTCGTCTGGAACGGGTCTTCTGCATGTTCCAAGAACAAGAACCAAGCAGGGTGAGGCAGCATTTAGTTATTATGCTCCTCACCTCTGGAACAAGTTACCCGAACGTCTGAAGTATGCTCAAACCGTTAGCTCCTTTAAATCAGGGCTAAAAACGCTTTTGTTTAGCACTGCATATCCATAACTGTCTATATATTTCAATCTACCTGCCTTCTATTCCTCTTGTGCTTATCTCCATTGCTGATTTCAATGATTATTATTAGTAGTAGTTTTTGCTTTATTTCTATTTTTGTTTTATTTTTATCTATTTATTTTTATTCTGTGATTAAATGCGATCTTTTGTCTTGGTTTTTACGTTGTGTTGATTTAAATGTGATTTTTATGGTTTTCATGTGATGTAAAGCACTTTGAATTGCCTTGTGTTGAATTGTGCTATATAAATAAATTTGCCTTGCCTTGCCTTACATGTGGCAAAACGATTTTGCCATGTGGCAAAATGGATTTTGCCATGTGGCATTTTTTTTGCCGTGTGGCAAAATTGATTTTGGTTTGTGGCATTTTTTTGACCATGTGGCCAAATGAATTTTGGCCTCATCCTCTTGACAAATATCAAAATAACTATCCAAAAACATGTATTATATGTCATTGTATTGCTCTCGCCAAGACGTTGGAGCTACTGTAAGCCTTAGCTAGATGGTGAGCTTAAGCTCCGAAATGACGATATTAGATGTCCGTGTGGTTTGCTGACTTTATTCAGCTGTTCATGACATCAACACTTGCAGAATGAAACAAATAAAAATAAAATTAAATCAGTTTAATCTTCAGTAACAGCAATTCAAATTTGCGTGTATAACTAGCCGCTGATACAGCAACAACAATCCACACAAACGATTAGCATGTATCAGTTAGCACATCATCAAAAACAATCACATAAACTCGCCCTAAATATCTGATCACAATTAAAACGCACAATAAACATTACAAAAGGTGTTATATACAGATGTTGCCTCTGTGGATGCTTCACAAGCAAAAAATGTGCTTTCGTTCACATCTCGCTCTCACTCGTCTGCATGACTTCACCATGGGAGCAAATGCGCTCTTCTTTGTGTTTCGTGTGCGCAAATACTTTGTTCTTTGTGTGGAAGTACTACCCACTCTATGCTTCCTGCGGCAAAATAAAAGCATGCGTCACAAAACAAAAGTAAACATTATTAGCGGATGAGACATAAAGTCGAAATCACATAAGTCAGGTACGTCGTAACCTGGAGACTACCTGTACTGTATCCACTTATACAGTACAGTAAGCAACAAAGTCCTACTACAAACAATACTAAGCAGAAAAGTGGCCAGTAAATTTCTCGATGCCAGCCTTGGCTCCCCCTGGTGGCGTCATTGACAAGGGTCTCTTGTCTTACAGGCAGAGCTGGAGGCTCTCCCGCTGCTGAACATCCAACAAACCAAAGCAGTGTTGGACAGTTGTGCTTACGACTCCCTGCTGCTGCTCACCGCCAGGGAACGAAGCAAGCGCTTCCCCCAGGTCTTCATCTTCCAGTGTGAGGAGATGGGGGTGAGTCATCGTCCTCGAAGTTTAGGCAGCCCTGACAAATTGTACATTTTCACTTACAGTGGTATGAAAAGGTATCTGAACCTTTTGGAATTCTCACATTTCTGCATAAAATCACCATCAAATGTGATATGATCTTTGTCAAAATCGCACAGATGAAAAAACTGTCTGCTTTGACTAAAACCACCCAAACATTTATAGGTTTTCATATTTTAATGAAGATAGTATGCAAACAATGACAGAAGGGGGAAAAATACGAAAGTGAACCATCACATTTAATATTTTGTGGCCCCTCTTTGGCAGCAATAACTTCAACCAGACACTAGGGTTTTACTAACCTATCCTAACCCTAAACCTGGAGGAGCTGCAGATTAGTCTGGCACAGCGATCAGGACAAATCCTGGCCTATTCCTCTCTACAAAACTGCTGAAGTTCAGTCAGATTCCTGGGATGTCTGGCATGAATCGCTGTCTTGAGGTCATACCACAGCATCTCAATGTGGTTCAAGTCTGGACTTTGACTTGGCCACTCAAGAATGTGTATTTTGTTCTTCTGAAACCATTCTGAAGTATTTACTTGTTTTTTGGATCATTGTCTTGTTGCAGCATCCATCCTCTTTTTAGCTTCAACTGTCTTAAAGAAGGCCTCAAGTTTTCCAGCAAAACATCCTGAAAAAACATTTGAATTCCTTCTTCCATTAATGATTGCAGGTTGTCCAGGCCCTGAAGCAGCAAAAGCAGCCCCAAATTATGATGCACCCCCCACCATGCTTCACGGTAGGGATGAGGTGTTGGTGTTGGTGAGCTGTTCCATTTTTCCTCCACACATGGCATGACATGTGTTACTCCCAAACAATTCTACTTTGGTTTCATCAGTCCACAAAATGTTGCCAAAACTTCTGTGGAGTGTTCTAGGGGCTTTTTGTGAGCATTAAAAGAGCAACAATGTTTTTTTAGACAGCAGTGGCTTCCTCGGTGGAGTCCTCCCATGAACACCATTCTTGGTTTAGTTTTACATATACTTGATGAGTGCACATAGATATTGGACTGTGCCAGTGATTTCTGTAGGTCTTTAGCAGACACTCGAGGGTTCTTTTGTACCTCTCTGAGTATTCTGCACTGAACTCTTGGCGTCATCTTTGGAGGACGGCCACTCCTTGGGAGAGAAGCAACAGTGTCAAACTCTCCATTTGTAGACAACTTCTCTGACTGTCGATTGATGAACATCCAGACTTTTAGAGATGTTTAAAAAAAATAAATCTTTTCCTAGCTTTATACAAATAAACAATCCTTGATCTCAGGTCTTCAGACAGCTCTTTTGACTGAGCCATGGTGCACATCAGACAATGCTTCTCATCAAGACAATTCTTGCCTGGTGTGTGTTTTATAGTGGGCATGCAGCTTTAAACCACTCATCAGTGATTGGGCACACACCTGACTTAAATTGTTTGGTAAAAATTGGTTTTCAATGCTCTTTAATTCTCCTTAAGCACAGGGTTCACTTACTTATTTCCCCCCTTCTGTCGTTGTTTGCAGGCTATCCTCATTAAAATATGAAAACCTCTCAATGTTTGGGTGGTTTTAGTTAAAGCAAACACTGTTTTTTTCATCTGTTTGATTTTGACAAAGATCAGATCACATTTGATGGTGATTTTATGCAGAAATGTGAGAAATTCCAAAAGATTCAGATACTTTTTCATAACACTGTATAAATCATTGGGTGATGGGATCAACAACTTAATTTTGATACCCCCCCCCCCACCACCACACACACACAAACACACAAAAGGTAGACAGAGTATGATTTCAGAATTGAAACGAGCTTTATCGGACTAAACCAAGATACGCTATAGGGATTGAAACAAATTTACACTGGAGCAAAAATTTGGGCACCCTTGTCAAACCAAAATTGGCATGTGAGCTTCCAAGAAAAAAACATTCTTCAGTCACTGCCTTTTCAATAACCCAAAAATCATTTTTTAAACAGGCAGACCTTCTCAAGAGTGACATAGATAAATTTATCCAACGTGGAGGCGGTGTTGTGGAACCACGCAGAGAGCAGGCAATCATGAGGTACACAAAAATGCAAATCAAACTCCTGGCCAAGTGAAATAACGTTTCCTCCTCATCATTAGCCCACAAGCTGGAGCTCTGCAAGTAAGAAACCAGGCTCTGCCACTGGAGAGGCCCGTCCCGCAATGGGCTGAAAGAGATCCTGGTAAATATTTGTAGTTCTGTTGAAATCCATTAGAATATGCTCTTTCGACCACGTTTTCTGCATTGTTGTTTTCTTCAACGTTGAGGATCACAAAAATATTTCGTCGATGAAGAATTTTTTCATGACAATGACGAGACGATAACGAGCTAAAAAACGTGTCTTGGAAGACTAAACCGTAACAAGACGAATGCCAGTTTTCGTCATGTGTTTGCAATGTGTGACATTTTCTTATCGCACCTGTAGTGAGTCAGCCTGCATCATAGCAGTGTTTGGCTGTGTCACTCATGTGATGTTTTGCGCTTCTCCCTCACTCCCTTCACAACTGTTGATGATGTCCTTCAAGATAGGTTGCGCTCCATCTTGCTTCTTCTTAAATGTTGTCTAGGTTGTCCGATAATGACTTTTTAACCGATATCCTGATATTATCCAATTCCAAAACCCCGATACCGATATCAAACCGATAAAGAAATATGCGGTCGTGCACTTAATGTTTTATATATATATATATATATATATATATATATATATATATATATATATATATATATATATATATATATATGATCTTTATTCCGGTGTCACACAGGGTGTCCATAGCACACAAACCAACAGAAAAATGACATAAGCAAACACAGGAACAGAGCTACAAAAGAAAGAACATTAAAAAGGCACAAACTATCTGTGCACAACAAACAGACTTTTACGCCAATGGTGCTAGTGTCTGTTATTTTCATTAAAACACTATTTTCAGACTCATTTAATCGACACATGAACTTATTAGCTGAAACAACTTACAGCCTTACTCTGCTGGCCAAAAGTATTGGCACCCCTGCAATTCTGTCAGATAATGCTCAATTGCTCCCAGAAAATGATTGCAATTACAAATGCTTTGGTAGTATTGTCTTCATTTATTTTGCTTGCAATTAAAAAAACACACAAAAGAAAATGGGGGGAAAAAAATAAATCATTATCATTTTACACAAATCTCCTAAAATGGGCTGGACAAAAGTATTGGCACCCTCAGCCTAATATGTGGTAGCACAATCTTTAGACAAAATAACTGCGAACAACCGCTTCTGGTATCCATCAATAAGTTTCTTACAATGCTCTGCTGGAATTTTAGACCATTCTTCTTTGGCCAACTGCTCCAGGTCTCTGAGATTTGAAGGGTGCCTTCTCCAAACTGCCATTTTAAGAACCCACCCCACTGGTGTTCTATGGGATAGAAGTCTCCAGTGCTTTCTCTCAAACCATTTTCTAGTGCTTTTTGAAGTGTGTTTTGGGTTATTGTCCTGCTGGAAGACCCATGACCTCTGGGGAAGACCCAGCTTTCTAACAATGGGACCTACTTTACACTGCAAAACTTGTTGGTAGTCTTCAGACTTCATAATGCCATCCACACGGTCAAGCAGTCCAGTGCCTGAGGCATCAAGGCGACCCCAAAACATCAGGGAACCTCCACCATGTTTGACTGTGGGGACCGTGTTCTTTTCTTTGAAGGCCTCGTTTTTTTCCCCCTGTAAACTCTATGTTGATGCCTTTTCCCAAAATGCTCTACTTTTGTATGACCGGAGAACATTCTTCCAAAATGTTGCTTTCTCAGGTAAGTTTTGGCAAACTCCAGCCTGGCTTTTTTATGTCTCTGGGGAAAAAGTGGGGTCTTCCTGGGTATCCTATCAAAGAGTCCCTTTTCATTTAGACGCCGACGGATAGTCCGGGTTAACGCTGTTGTACCCTCGGACAGCAGGACAACTTGAACTTGTTTGGCTGTTAGTCAAGGTTCTTAATCCACCATCTTTCCTTGAAATCTCTCGTCATTTTCCCCCCCCACATCTAGGGAGGTTAGCCACCGTGCCATGGGCTTTACACTTATTGACGACACTGCGCACGGTAGACATAGGAACATTCAGATCTTTGGAGATGGACTTGTAGTCTTGAGATTGCCCATGCTTCCTCACAATTTTGCTTCTCAAGTCCTCAGAGAGTTCTTTGGTCTTCTCCATGCTCAATGTGGTACAAGCAAGGACACAGGACAGAGGATGTGTCAACTTTAATTTATTTTAACTGGCTGCAAGTTTGATTTGGTTATTGCCACCACCTGTTATGTGCCACAGGTAAGTAACAGGTGCTATTAATTACATAAATTAGATAAGCATCACATGATTTTTCAAAGGGTGCCAATACTTTTGTACGGCCTATTTTTAAATTTTTTTTTAAAATGATCATGATTTAATTTTTTTCCCAGTCCCTTTTATGTTTTTTCACAAAATAAATGAAGATATTACTACCAAAGCATTTGTAATTGCAATCATTTTCTGGGAGAAATTCAGCATTATCTGACAGAATTGCAGAGGTGCCAATACTTTTGGCCAGCAGTGAATGTGGGCCAAACCAGAGCGCAGCTATCCTTTATCCATGTCAGACATCTGAGTCTGGTCTTCAGTCATAGAAGGCGACAGTCCAGCCAGACCCACCCACTGCCAGAGGGCAGAGTATCCTACGTCATTAAACAAAATACAATACTTTTGGACTTTTTGGATAGTTATTTTAGAATTTATGGGTACTTATCGGGTTCATTCTTACTTACATCGAAGTTCAGGTTTCGTCGCAAGCGTAGGAACGGAACTCGTTCGTAACCCGGGGACTACCTGTATCTTTTGTTCAATAACTATGACTGCTGTGCAAAACTGTGACCAGCCCATGTGCAAAGGCATCTATCGGCAGATATATCAGCTACCCGCTAATATCTGGCAACTCTACTGTTGACGTGTTTTTTGTTTTTGTTGGCGAAGATTATGGTTTACACTAGTCATGCTCCGTGCTTCCAGTTGCAAATAAAACCATTGAAACCCCTTGCCAAGTGGGCGTTGTTCTTGTGCATTCCAAATAGTTGGATACCTTTATTTTTATTTATTTTGGACTAAAACCTTTGAATTTTTACCGGCAAAAACATTTTGAGTATTCGTCGACGAGATGTCACCGACTCGCTCGTTTTGGAATAACTAAAATATGACTAAGACGAATAAATATTTCATCCATAGGACGAAAATTAAAAGGGCTGCCAAAAACAACACTGTCTGTAAATACACGTTCATGCTTTAGGAGGTTTCCGCCAGGCTGGACCTCGTGTTGCGCAGAGAGAGAGAAGTCCAATGCCGCCAGAGCGCCCCATCCCGCAGTGGACCCAGAGAGAACCTGGTAAAAAAAACAAAAAAAAAACTTCACATAATCAACTCTATTTTGCAAAAGATTTGAATGTGTGATAAACAAAATATTCCTTTTCAGCTGACTTTTTTGAAGTATTTGAGTGGTAAAGAGCTGAAAGAGCTTTTATTCAGTGGCACTGTTATCCAATTTCAGTCCGTTTGGCTACGTTTTTCTTTAGCACTCTAGTAGTAGTAGTCGTCTTAGTAATAGGCAACCATTTTTTTTAAAGTCAAGTTTTCTTGTTAAAACACTAACTCAACACATTAACAGTAGATATATTCAACAGAAAATTATATTCAGTCCAGAATTGTAAATCAGTAGCTTGTTGTTTTTGGCTAAAAGCTAAACTAGCAGCTAGCAAGCAATGGCTAGCTTGAGAATGCGAATCAAAACTGTAGCTTTGTCCTCATACTTTTCATGGAAACACTTTCATTACTCAAAACTTATTGTGTCAAAATTCATTCTTTCTAAAGACATTCCTCCACCTCCTCGTTTTTTCGCCCCGCAAGAGGAAGCCGGTCCCCAACGTGACCTCAGCGGACACCGCGGCAGTCCTGAACTGACAGATGTTGAGAGGAATACGGTGAGCGCTACTAAGATAGTTTAGTCCATGGGTGTCAAACATACGGCCCGCTAGAGGGGCGGAAACGGGATGGTTCTGCCTGATAGGCACCTTGTAGCTCATTCATACTGTACATACAGAATCACGTGCTTTTATTTTGACAATGGTACCGTAAAAACAGATTTGTGTGACCGAGTGCGCGTACTATTGCACTTGGCTCACTTTAGTCTCTGCAATTACATTCGTTCATTCGCCCCCCAACCCCCAGTCAAAATGGCGGCTTCAATGAGTTAACAAGGAAGTGACCCAAAAATGCCCCGAAACCAACAGGAAGTGACACGGAATCAACAGGAAGTGACATGGGAAATGCTCCAAAATCATCAAAAAGCGATCAATGAACAGGAAGGGATCTGGGAATGGCCCATAAATGAGAAGGAAGCAACCCACCTCACCAATGAAGTGGAAGCAGCCCAGAAACAAAAAATCAACAGGAAATGATCCACAATAAACAGGAAGTAACCCAAAACAAACAGTAATTGACCCAAAAATGCCCCAAAATCAAAAGGAAGCGAACCAAAAATCAATAGGAAGTAACCCAAAATAAAGATTAATTGACACACACAAGCCCCTAAATCAACAGGAAGTGACCTGCAATCAACTGTAAGTGACCCAAAATAAACCGTAATTGACCCAGAAATGCTCCACAATCAAAAGTGACTCGCTAAGTGCACCAGAAATAACAGGAAGTGACCTGTAATTGCCCCAAAATCAACAGGACATGACCCAAATAAACTGTAATTGAACCAGAAATACTCCAAAATCAAAAGTGACCCCTAAATGTACCAAAATCAACTGGAAGTGACCCAAAACCAACAGGCAGTAACCAAAACACTAACAGTAATTGACAAACAAATGCCCAGATATCAACAGTAACCCCAAAATCAATAGGAAGTGACCCAGAAATGCCCCAAAACCAAGTGTAAGTAACCCAAAATGAACAATAATTGACTCAAAGTAACAGTGACCCCTAAATGCACCAAAATCAACAGGAAGTGACCCAAAATCCCCTGTCAGTAACCCAAAATGAACCGTAATTGATACAGAAATACTCCCAAATCAACAGTGGCCCCTAAATGCACCACAATTAATAGGATCTGACCCATTAATGCACCAATATTAACAGGAAGTAACCCAAAATAAATAGTAGTTGACCCAAAATCAACAGGAAGTAACCCAAATTGAACAGGAATTAACCCAAAATAAACAGTAATTGACCCAGAAATGCCCCAAAATCAACAGTGACACCGTAAATGCACCAAACTTAACAGGAAGTGACCCATAAATACCCCCAAATCAGTAGGAAGTGACCCAAAATAAACAATAATTGACCCAGAAATGCCTCAGAAGTAACAGTGACCTCTAAATGCACCAAAATTAACAGGAAGTGACCCATAAATGCACCAAAACTAACAGGGAGTAACCCAAAATCACCCGTAAGTAACCCCAAATAAACCGTAATTGACCCAGAAATGCTCCAAAATCAAAATTGACCCCTTAAATGCATCGAAATTAACAGGAAATTACCCATAAATGCCCCATAACCGACAGGAAGTGACCCAAAATCAACCGGAATTGATGCAGAAATAGCTCAAAATCAACTGTTAGCAACCCAAAATAACCCCAATTGACCCAGAAATTCTCCAAAATCAAAAGTGACCCCCTAAATGCACTAAAATATACAGTAATTGACCCAGAAATCCCCAAAATCAAAAGTTACTGAGCCCTAAATGCAACAAAATTAAAAGAAGATAAGCTGGAAGTGACTCCTTAATGACCCAGAACTACCCCAAAATTAACAGTAAGTAACCCCTTTAATGCTAAAAAAATCAACAGGAAAAGATCCAAAATGTCCAGGAAGTGACCTGTAAGTTTCCTAAAATGACGTGGAAGTCACCCAAAATGAACTCATTGCCTACGATTGACAACAATAGACGTCCAATTCACTTAACATGAGCGAACTACCTGTGAGTGCTAATCTTCTAGTGCCATTGACAGCACAATGGACATCTAGCGCTGTCAATAACACCCAGTGAGTTCACTTATTTAGCCCAAATTTTAAGTGGTTCATCCCACGTGAGATGAAATTGCCATGAATGTGCCCCGCCAACCAAACCGAGTTGGTTTAGTCTCAGTCTTCAGAATCAATGCTTAAACGTCAACTTTTGATCACATTTTCGCTTGCGTTTCCTTCCCACAGGAGATTTTAAACCACATTTTGAACGATCTGGAGGTCTTCATGGGCAAAGTGTTGGCCGCGACGGCCACTCCCGCGCAGGTCGACAAAAGCAAAAAGAAGGTTAAAAAGAAAAAAAACAAGAATCCAGGTGAAGTCTGTTATGTGTTGACGTTGGATTTTCTGTACGCGCTACTTGACGTGTTCATTTGCCTGCAGTTGTCAGCATGCCTCCTCCTCAGGAATTCATCTCCTGTCTTCAGAAAATCAAATATGGGTTCAATCTGTTGGTAAGTGAGCGGATTTCCTTCCGGGCGTACAGAAACTGACAACTTACGCACGCGTGTTTTTAACTGTTTACAACAGGGGCAACTGGATGGCTCACTGGTCAACACCAGCGCTTCTGACTACGTCCACTACTTCTTCAACAGTTTAGCAATAGTGAGTGCTCCATCACAAATCTTCACATCTCTACAGAGATAGCAAAAGCACTTACACTACAGTACAGTGGTACATCACCACATTAAATCTTCTGTCACGTTTACTGATTGCCTGTAGTAGTGTAGTGTTTTGTCTAGGGTTGGGCATCGTTTGAATTTAAACGGTTTCGATTCCGGTTCCAAACGATTCTCGATTCTTATTCTTTTAATAGGCAGTATCAAAAATTGCATTGTTTATAATAATTTCTTAACTCGATTATTTTTTTCTTTAAATTATATGAACTTTCAATTAACTTTGCTATGAATTTCTCACAGGGCTATTATTAATTGTATATGAATATCAGTCTTTGAACTTAACCCTTTAAGGTCTGGGCCTATTTTGTCTGATTTTGCATGCCTTTGAAGTTGCCTTTATATTTCAAAGACAGAATTGTTTACGATGGCCTGGTTTGGTCCCTTTTTTTGTGACACCTTGAACTTCATGTCCAAACTGTTGTTTCCTTCACTGACCAATTATAAGTCATAATTTTGGGCCCAAAAAGACCAAAAATTCCAAAATCGTTTTGTCAAAATTTTTAATATTGATGTCCAATTGACAACCAAACATGCGTAACGAACCGTTTTGAAACTTTGTAATATTTATTCAACATGTTAGGATGAACATTCAACCAAAAAAATTTAGAATAAATAGTCTTTTATTTGACAATTCAACATAAACAACAGGTATAGCCATAGGCGTTTTTTGCATTTATACATGCTGTAGTCAAAACAGGTTATATACAGCAGACCAAACAGTGAAGAACAGTGAAAAAATATACCATCTAACACAAAAAGTGTTTAGAGGCCATCTCTTTATGAGTTTAGGTATTGCGGCCCATCACCTGATGAAAACTATGTACACACAATCAAGCTTCTTGAACACACATTTATATACACAAATTGAGAAGACATTGTGGGAAAAAAAAAAAATATATATAACATTGGGGAAAAAAGTATTTTCAAAAATATTTACAATAAACAAGTTAAATTTTTTTCAGGCATGCCACTCCGAAAAGCAGTTTCGTCCTGGAATTAGACACAGGGCTACATCACAGCCCACACTTCCATGGGGTGTCGGTCCTCTTTCCACCCTTCCATTTTCATTTCACTTTACTTTCATTGTCACTATAAATGTACATGAAACAAAAGTCAGTATTTATGAAAATAATAAAGTATAAAATAAAAATATATACAGCAATAAATAATAATGGAAATCTATATGTATGACAATAGAAAGAATACCGTAGCTGAATATGTGCTACATCCCTAATCTTCATATAGAAAGAAGACCACAAATTATACTTTGATCTGATATGCACATTTTATTATTACATACACAAACACGCACTTATATTACATCAAAATTAACTTTGTCTTGCAATATCAAAAGAAACTTTTACAGCATAAAAAAAAAAAAAAAAGTGAGTTGGCTTACCTCTGCTCGTCGATGGCGTCACCCACGTGTTCAAATCCGTCACTATCTTCACTCGAGGACTCTTCCGAAGAAGACGATGATGACGAATTTGGACCACCCTCTTCCTCAAGTTGATCAAAAAGCACAATTGCTTGCGCTAAATTTAGTTTTCCGTTCATCCTCAAAGTCACACAAAGTCGCTCGCTCGCTTGCTTGATTCAAACGGCCGTCGCTCGCCCCCTCGCTGCTTCAGATTCACTCCTCCCTCTCGTTCGGTGGAACCTCGCGCGGCAGTTATATTTATAAAAAAAAAAACGCATTTTGTGCTTCCACTGTGACTTCGAAAGGGTTCGTTTGATTTGTGTTTTTTTCATGGAGCTTCCGTTTTGAAAAAGGACAAGAAATGATGGAAATATAGACATAAACAAATGATCCATGCAGCGTTTTAATGTTTTTTTGAGAGGACAATAAAACTATAAAACTTAAATGACAATATCTCACGTTTTAGTTGGTCGATTGACTTCAAATAACAACGAGAGTAAACCGCAACTTCCGCAATTTAAAACGAGACCAACCAACGGCATGTGGGTGACGTAATTAAAACGCGAGGGTGCTTCAAAGACGACGTGCGCTGAGGACGCCCCGGCGCGTCCTTCGACTCTCAAGGGTTAAATATGATGAAGTTTCTTTCCACAGGAGTGCACTTTCACAAAGATGTTTTTTTTTTGTTTTTTTTTTAAAGTTCACGGAGAAAACATTTACACATATTCTTTTGCCTATGTTTTAGAGTGTCTTATGCTGCGGGCATTTTTACGTTATTGAGCTGCCTCTAATGGGCTAACCTGGTGCAGAATATCAAAAAAAACAAACAAAAAAACAACTTGTAAAACCCAGTCCAGATTAGCAGCGGGCACAGTATAAAATAAGAACAGTTTCTGTTGAGGAAGATGATCATATCTGCCTTCTCAGGCAGTAAGTGTGAACATTCTGAACGGATAGTATCTCCTGCAGTGGAGAACACACGTTCACTGGGTGTAGTTGAAGCTTGAATGCATAACAGCTGGTGGCTGGTGCTCACAGCAGACTAGATAAATAAATGTTACGTATCACTAATGAAGCACGTGAAAAAAAAAACCCAGTTATGCACCTTGATACGACGGAGTATTAGGACTAAATGAATAAATTAAAAAAAAAAAAAAAAGGACTACGAGAAAGTCACAAATATTAAGTAGGGATAAGGTAGCTGTGAGCCGCTTTACATACAACCCCTAGCAAAAAGTATGGAATCACAAGTCTCAGACGACCATTCATTCAGACATTTTATTATGTAGAACAAACTCCGATATAAAGCTTGAAAAAAATTGTTCAAAAGTGCTTGGCATTCAGAAACACTAAACGAAATGAATAAAAAACATTATGGTGGTCAGTAAATGTTACTTTCATAGAGTAAGTGCAGGGAAATAAATATCGAATAACTCCATTCTTAAGAAAAAAATATGGAATCACTCCATTTTGAGTAGTAAATACAGACACACCAAGTCAATTTCCTTTCCTTAATTGGGCCTCTGCCTCAGATTAGATCTGCTGGTTAGTCAGCAGTTAAAAACAGTGCAGTTATCGCACCTTGGAGGGCTGCTGGACCAAGTGGATTCACAAGAATCATCAATCGGGCGGGCTTTCAAGTGTACCGTCTTCAGAAGAGGCTTCCTCCTGAGGTGACAACCATGGACACCAATTTGATGTAGAGTGCGGCGTACAGTCTGAGCACTAACAGGCTGAACCCCCACCTCTTCAATCTCTGCAGCAATGCTGACAGCACTCCTGTAACGAGTCACCTGACATTTTTGAGGGAAAATGACAAGCAGTACTCAATTTGGACACTTCGGGATGTACGTTTTTCCAAAGGAGTGTACTCAATTTTGTTGCCAGGGGTTTAGATATTAATGGCTATATTTTGAGTTATTTTGAGAAGAAAATAAATTAACTTTATTGTTTAAGCTGCACACAGACTACTTTTCTTTCTGTCAAAGTGTCATTTTGTCAGTGTTATCCCATGAAAAGATATACTTGAATTCAATTCAGTTCAATTCAATAAACTTTATTTATCGCTTGGGAGAGTTCCCTCAGGGAAATTCGTTTCCAGTGCCCATAACAACACAGCAGCAAAGATAAAAAGTATAAGGTGACGGATAGTAAAAAAGTGCTACAGAAAAAGGGATTAAAAACAGGAAATTAACTTTAGAAAATGAAATAAGTACAAATGCTACTAATTAACCCTTAAATACCTGCAACATGAAGCAACTATCAGAAAATCCCAAAATTTTAAAAATAAGGTCCGAATGAAACCTTTTTTTTCAAATTTGTAAAAAGAAAAGTCAAAACGAATATGTATAATAAGCGCTCTAATATCTATAACCCTAGCTAAATCCTGTTTTTTTTCTCATGGAACCTGCAGATGCATGTGTTGACTTGCAGCCATCATTTTTTTTTTTTTTCAAAAAGAAATGTCAAAATTCTGAATTCGTCTCAAAATCATGAAATTTTAGGTGTATCAAATGTGATACATTTGGCAATATAGCGTTAAGACGTACAATAAAAGGAATAGTAACACTAGGCGGACACTAGCAGAGCGACCAAGTTACAGAGGTGCTAAAATGCAGTATTGTCCCTCCTCCTCCCACCTAAAGTGGAGTTGTGGAGCTTGATAGCTCGTGGGACAAAGGAGTCTCTCAGTCTGTTAGTTCTGCATCTGGGGAGGAGCAGCATATTACTACGAACTCCTCTGTGTACGGATGACAGCGTGTAGAGGGTAACTGGCATTGTTCATAATATCCAGGAGTTTTTTCATCGATCTCCTCTCTACCACTGACACCTGATCGCTAATCCTGGCACTGACTTTACTTGAGTGTGTCTATGGCTGGGCAGGTCTTAATGCACAAATCTCATTTTTTTGTGTTTTTCCAATTTATAGTCAGACATTAATTGAACGAGTGAATGGGTCGCATAAAAGTGGACCATTTCAAATCCGATGTAGGTCACTTTCGTATGTGGTTAAAATACGATCTGAGCCACATTTTTCCGGAATGTGGCGGTGGTCTGAACTGTCAAGTCCCTCAAATGGGAATTGATGCAGCAATTACGTCAGCAAAGAGCAAGAGGGTGCACGTTAGCGATGGAGTTGTGCATTAGTGCATAGCTTGAACGCGGCTTTTAGGGAAGAAGCGAGCTTCACAACAGTCATTAAAAAATAAAATGGGTGAAGGATAAGCCTTAGAATGGTCAGTTTTCTTTCTGTGCTCCAAATGAGCAATATTTCAAGATTGCTTACACGGCTGAGAGTCCGGGCAAACTGTCCATATATGTGTGCGTCATGCACGCACAGTGCGTGAATTCTATCAATCCATATAATCAGGCCTTCAGGGAAGGGATGAGGGGACACGCCACCGTCCCCCACGCCACACCAGCCGCTGCCGCAACCTCCCAACCGACACGGCACACCACAGGACCCCCACGGCCCACTAGACCTGGGGTAGTACAGTGTCCCCAACCAGAGTGGGAGACACCCCGCTGACCCACCGTCACCCAGCCAATGACCCGTGTGTTGGAGCCCAAGGAGGATACCTGGACAGAAAAGAGAGGAAAAGGCGGAAGCATGAGAGCGCCGAGAAGCCGTCGCAGGGCAGCGCGGAACCGGAGCCCCGATCTCCCCCCACCAGCGCAACCAGCAGCCAGGAGAAGAGGATGCCATGCCCCAGCAACCACGCCATTGATAAAAAGTGTGGAACCCACCAACCACCCTATTACTGTGGCTGCCAGGTGCCTGATTAGCAGCCATTACGCAGCACCGTGATGGGATTGTGTGGGAAAGGTAGTCCAGTGTATGCGTTAAAGTAGGAGAGCCCGGCTGAGGGCAGTTGGACCACCGCATGGAAGTTCTTCCCAGCTGCCCCTCGCCAAAGTCATCCGTGGAGTATAATGCCCAAACCCTAACCCCATCCAACCTCAATGGGTCCCAGCCGCCCCACATCCTCAGTGTATGATGCTTTAAAATCAAGGGGGAGCCGGTCCAGGACTGTACGGCCCAGTTCTGACTCTCCCCGAAGACATGAATGAGTGTGTAGGTGCCAGAAGTGAACGATATTTATATCTTATTTTGTTTCATATACATGAGCATCTTTCATATCATGAATAATTTTTAGTATTATGGAACCGAAAAAAAGCTTTGACAAACTTTTGGTAAAATGATTTTTTTGTTGGCTGAGAACCTCTGTTTGTCTGTTGCGCAGATTCTGCCTCATTACCATGCCAATCTGCCCACAACCGTGCTCTCCCCACTGCTGACGGAGGCATCCCTTAGGCTGCTCAGGCAAACAGTTAGCCCGGAGGAGGACCAGCTCTGGCAATCTCTTGGGGACAGCTGGAACATTCCCAGGTAACAGCAAAACAGGGACACTAAGGGTCCTAAAGTCATCCGTCTTAGTGATGAAAATCCGTCAGCAGAGGGCGCAAGATTGACATAGTTCAGCGGGGAAACGAGAAAATAGAGGGTTGGGTTGTTACTATTCTCTATGGAGAAGCCCCATGATTCATTTCACAAGCATGGGCGCCGTGTAGGGGTGAAAAGTGATATTGATTCAAGGGCCCATGCCCTGATGGGGCCCACAAAGAAAATTAGAACATTAGGTAATCGTTTGCAAATTTAAATATTAATCATTATAATTTAATAGGAATAAAACTAAGGGTTTTATTTTTGTTTTGTTTTTGGCAAAAAATAAAACCACCCAGAGAGCATATGTATTGCCACCCACCACCCCCAACCCCTGTATTTTCATTAAATGGTTTGGTCCTTTCCTTCGGTCAGACCGGGAGCAGCGGTGCGCATTTACACCAGTCAATGACTCGGAGTGCGCGGTACTGCAGAAATGTTTTCAAAACAAAAATCGGGTTATCAAATTTATGTGCTTACTTCATACTGATCTGAAGAGGTCCATCTGTGTTACATACTGAATTAACAGTATTTGCAGCATTATCTATAGTCACTGGTATGGATTGATTTGGCTAGCTTGATTTCCATTCAGTCATGGCGATTTTTAATTCATCATTGTAGTACCAGTATATGGACTACGCGTCACTCTGGGCTCACACAGCTAATGGCAAGAGATCTAACGAAGCACAACTAGGTTGCTATTTGATGATATCTAGTGTGTGCGCGTTTGTGTTTTCTGGGAAATAAAAACAAAAGAAAGTTAACAAATGCCACAGAAGTCACTTCTGCTCATTACTGCACAACACCAACATATGACAATCGACTTTCATAAACAGGACGAGTTTGAAGTACGGCGCTCTTAATTTGCCACTCATTGTTCATCGTGAAACCGTGAGTTTGCTTAGTGTCCCACAGTCTTAACCTTTCTGATCCCAAATGCTAACAGTGTTATGAATGACAAGCCGTTGATGGGGATCCCAAAAACAGACCAGGAGATCAGGTAGCGTGAATGTTTGTATTTAATATTACAACAAAGGGAGCACGTCAAAACGCGAGTATAACAAAGTACAACTAAGAGCACGCCAAAAAACGCGAGAATAAAAAGGTACAACTAAGAGAGCACGCCAAAAAACGTGAGGATAACAAACTACAACTAAGAGAGCACGCTAGAAGGTGCGAATATGACAGAGTACAAAAATCTAACTACAAAGTCCAAAAGAGCACAAAAGTAAAAATGATCAAACCAGAACACGACCGTAGAATGTCGAAAGCACGAAGGATGACGATGAGCACACAGCGGTAAGCAAGGCAGTAGCAAGCAATAGTCCGACATTTGCAGATGGTGACAGGCCTCCTTAAATATTGAGCTTTGCTAATCAAGCACAGGTGTGTTGCATAACCCCGCCAGTCTGGCTCAATCAGGTGCTGAATAAAGAAAAAGAGCTGAGAACACACAAAAACATGACAAACCGATTGTGAATGCCATATGTATTATCGCGTATTTGCGTTGTTGTGAACACACTTATTACTGAAGACGGAGGTGTTTATTTCATTTGGTAAATACGAGACAAAATCATACGGATGTCATGCATCGGGATTCGGGAATTTAACTCACTTAGGGAGGACAGTACAGTTGCATTCAAGTGATGCCAGTAGATGGTATCGGCGCCCTAAATGTTGGTACTCGTCGATACCGATACCACCAATTCGGGCCGGATCGGTGTCCCCTGCCGATACCGTAACTTTAATTTAGATTGTAAAAGATGGCCTTCAGTACATTTCTTATAGATGATATCAGTCTATTCATTATTTCTCTATTCGCTGTATGTTTACAAAATATATTTTCATCTTAAATTAATGCAGAAAATGCACAAATTAGTGTTTAAAGATTCACCAGAATGCAAGAAATTACATAGTTGATACTCTAAATGTGAGTGTGTGTCCACTGGTGGTGGGATCCAAAGTGATATCTTTTCATGGGACCCAAAATCCCTGGCAGCGCCCCTGTTCACAAGCATTAGTGATTGATCAAGTAGGACACTCATTTGTCCTCCTCTATTGAGTTGCACCTGAACGCAACACACTCCGGTATTTTTGCGAGTGCTTGCTGCATTTAGGTTGCATATTTCAAGCCATAAATGTTACGCTTTAAGGAACTGCATTATGCTATGGCATACATTTTTAACCCTGAAGGAATCTGACCATCTAGCCAGATTGCCGGAATGAAGCTAGCCGAACCACCGGACCCTGCTGGCGCAGCTCCAACGACTCGGGCCGCCGAGACCCCGGCCAAAAGGCCAAACTCCGCTCGTTAACCTTAGTCTTAACCTCTTGTACTGACTCCATTTTGAAAGCTGGAAAAAAGGCTTCGAAGCCAAAGTTGACAATTTATTCAGGTTGACAGTGATCAAACATCAAGGCGCAACATAAACATACTAAGGCGAGGAGGCAGACTCGTTCCAAGGTCACCATATCACAAGTCAACAAAACTGACAACGATTAGTTAAACATTCAGTCTTTTTGCAGGCTCTCGCGGGGCGGGCTGTGGGCAGAAGAAGGGTGTTCTTGGGCGTTGTTTAGGATTATTGTCTGTTTGTTGATTGGACAGGAGGATTCGGGAGTTACTGTTGTCAGGGCAACGAGAGTTCTGGATTTTGCCACCTCAGCGTCAAAGGCGCTCTTGGAGTCTTATCAGTCGTGTTATCAGTTGGATATCGGGCGTTCTCCGGTGTTCCTTGTGTTGGGACAGGATGTCCCGCCATTTGTTCTGGACTGTCCGGGAGAACTGATTGCGGGAGTTGGTGGCGCAGACGTGGGCTTGTAGATGTGTTACCTCGTCAGCGTCGATCTTGCTCAATCATTTGCATGACGCACACATTGGGCTTCCGTGATAAGAAGACGTCATGTATGCCCTATGGCAAATATATCCTGCTTATTTTCCTTAAACTATGGTATAATTGCTTATATTGGGTGTGTAAGAGTAATACAAACAGTCAAACAGTAAATATGTGAAAAGTTACTATTCCCTGATTGATTATATTAGGAGTGTTACAGTAATACAAAAAGTCGATAGGTAAATACGAGAAAAGATACTATTCCCTTCAACCCTCTCAGCGACAACTACAGCTATTCCAAAGTTGACTGCTGGTGATGATGTCATGGAAAAGATCAAGCAGATCCTGTTTTGCTTACAGATCTCGATGGCCCGATGAAGACGTCCCACCTTATATCCCGGAATTCTACGACGGCTGGCGGCCGCCCGCCCAGCTCCCTTCTCAGAATGGCCAAGTGGGCAGGAGTGGCAGCCAGCGCTTACCGCCGGGTCGGAACGACGACCGTCGCGACAACATGCGTGTCATGTACGACTTCGCGGCTCGCAACAACAGAGAACTCGCTGTGATGAAGGGCGAAGTGGTTGAGGTGAGATGTTTATTTGGATCCTGTTATTGAGGTCAAAGGTTCTCAAACTGAAACACTCAAATCGTGATGGATGGTATACAGTATTGGATGACTTCCGGGTCACTTATTGTTGATTTTAGACCATTTTAGGGTCACTTGATGATAGTGAGTCACTTCCTGTTGCTTTTGGGGGCATTTTAAGTTCACCTCCTGTTGATATGTGGGCATTTTGAGAAGGGTCTGACTGCTGGCCAGAGCCAAGTGACAGCCGCTACAAACCACGCCTCATGTAAAACAACGCCTGCCGTTTGTACGGTGGGCCTTAGCCCAAGTCCTTACTCTAAACTTAAAGAGTATGTAGCGGCAAAGGGGGTGTGAGACATCAATAGAACCGTTATGTGCCAAGATAACAAATATTGATAAAGTTAACAAAAAAATCAATCACATTAATGAGCAATTATCGAAAATAGATCGAAAATGACGAACATTTCCGAAAGTGTTCCGGAAACAGCCGAATGGGGCGGAGACGTCACGACAAGTGATTGACAGTCGAGGCGGAGCCAGGTGCCATTGTTTTTTAACGACGAGAGAGTAGCGTTGGGGTTTGTTTGACCAAAACATCACAAAAATGGTTCAAAATTGCTGTGCTTTGTGGTGTACAAATAGTTATTTATCGGAATATAGTATCCATGAGTTCCTGAACGCGAAAAAAAAAAAAAAAGCTGGACTACACAGACAATGGGTAAAGTTCGTCCGTGCAAAGAGGGCTAATTTTCTAGACACAGCCTCCGGCACGCTTTTCTGTGGTGCGCATTTTTCACCTGAAAGCTTCTCGAACTATAGACAAGAGAAATCGGGTTTTGCTAAAAGATTGCTGCTCAAAGGAGATGCGGTGCCGACCATACAGGTGCAGCCACCTAAATGTCCCGAGATATCAAGAAAGAGGACGATGACTGGTAAAGGAGGCTAAAGCTGAGCAAAGGAGGGGAGCAGCCAAGCTCGAAATCGCCAGAGTGAGTACTCTTTTATAATAAAAAATGTCACGCATTGGATACAGGACTGGACACATGTATAAATTATCGTTCGTAAAATATATAGAACAAATCCTCTGATCCCATTCATATTTGTGTCTATTGGCAGCGCGAAAAGCTATGATAGCGCAATAAATGATAATTATTCTATGCATTCCTTTATTTTGCAGTCACGGTGTATCAGCTTCACAAAAAGAAATGCAAAACAAATCTTTGGTGTTTCCCACACGATCTGCTGCCGATGTTTCATCAGTGTCATTGCTCCCCTCAATGACCGTTTCATTACGCTGCATTGGCGTTCGTTTGGGCTGAAATTGGTAACCTAAAACACCGATTAAAGCTTCGTAACTCTCCTCGTCACCATTAGATGAACATTCGTTACGTCCTTCTACGTCGGATTCGTCGCTGAAACTAGAAACGAAATTGTCTGCCATCATATCCGCCATTCAGTATTAAAGCACTGAGCCTTTTTCTTGTTGAAGAAACACCCCTCACTGTCAATTCTGAATTCTCTTTTATTGACAACGAGGGGTGTTTCTTCATGAGGGAACCTGGAATATGTGCAGGACGAACACAACGCATCAGCATAAACAGCTCAAAACACCCCTAATTCTCCCCTCACTAGAAGGAATTATATTGATGCAGACAGGCGCTGCCCCCCTAGTGGCCGGTGGCACTCTCTTCACTTGTCGTGACGTCACGCACACAATCTGCCAGATCTCGGGCACCGGTCGTTTTAGCTTGACAATCGAGCCAAATTTCTCTCATTTTCTTGTGTGTAATTACACGAAGTGGCATGATATGAATACAAAAGGCATGCGTTTATGGATAAATGATGGAGTATTAAAATTTTCCCAGGGCACTACCCACCCTTTAACTACACATTGGGGTATTTCAGACGCAATGCCTAAACATTACTAGATTGTGCCCTTTGCTATGTTTGGAAGTCATTTAATGTTGTGAATCAACCGTTAAAGTTAAAATTGCTTCCGATATTGCATTGTTGCTTTATTTCCCTTCCGTCTACTTTCGACAGGTGAAAGTGTTAAAACCGTTTTAGCATTTGAAGGTAGATTCAAGTAAAAATTTTGCCTATTTCGGGGTATTTTAGATAAGTTACTCACTTTCGGTTCACTACAACAGAGTCAGCCTCAGAAGTCTACTGCTTTAAAGGGAACCACTGATAAAAAAAGACATGTAGTTCTTAAAAGATAAATGTTAGTGCTAGTTACAAAATTTTGATATTAAAACCCCTCGTAATGTTTTCGTTAATAAAATTTGTAAAATTATTTTAACTAGTAGGTCACCCTTTTGGTTGATGTCGCAGGGCTGTGACTCACCTGGCCATGCTGTCGGACTTCCACAGTGTAACTCTTTAACTATGTAAGGTAGTGATTTAGATACGCCACAAGTTGTCAATGGCGAGTTTTAAATTGATAAGAGATCAAGCCAATGAGTGTGTTTTGTCCCTTGACTGACGCCGCAGTTTTCCTTTTATTTCCTAGTGTGGTGCCATTGTGCCTTATGATCAATTGAATATTGTAAGGGTAATACACCTGATAATGGCTCCCAGGATACTATTGCCATCCAGTGTATTTGTTGAGCTAAACTAGTTGGTAAAATGTGTAGAGTTTGACCAAAGTCTGTTTTATGTGTATTTTGCATATTGAAGATAAGTATCATATAGTGAAAATACAACAAAAATAATATTCGTATCTCTCAAAAAATCATGTTCACAAAAAAAAAAGTGCTTCAATCTGTATTAACGAGGCCCTATTCTCACACAGTTAAACAACAATGCAATGAGAACTAGCATTCAAAAATTCACAATGAAAAACATATGAGACACATCAGACGCTACCACTGTAGCATCATGTAGGCGAAGTCGTTAGGGGCATGGTTTGTAGCGACTGTCGCTTCCCAGATAGCAAAATATTAATGTATGGCCAAGATATGGCACACGTTACCCAATCTTGGCCAGGTGTAGTCCAGATTCCCAGATAGCAAAATATAACTGTAGTGGATATGGCCCAGACGTAATGCAAATTTTGGCCCAATTTCATAACACAGTCCAAAGTAGCAGAAACCACAATGTATGGCACAGATAAAAAGATTATTTCATTTGGAACAAGCAATTTCACATTAAAATGACCCATTTTAGACCGTAAACAACATTGTATTTGTTAAGGTTATGAGGTAACAGGGGACCCAAACACAGAAACGGGAGGCAAACTGGCAGTGGTAACAAGAGTTTTTTGATTGTTAGATGGAGTGGCAGATAATGTCCGAAGAACCCGGTGGGTGGTTTGGTAATACAACAGATGAACAGGACGGCAGGTGTTCTGGCAGGCAAGCAGTACAGGATCTAGGGAAAAAAACAAAAATGAGCTCAGTACCAGGATTACAATTACAGATTCGTTAGCTGAAAGCTGAAGTCACAAACTGGTGGAGTTGAGTTATTGATCCGAAGGTGAAGTGAGGCCAGTAAGCTACTGACGATGATCACCGGCACCTGGTCTGAGGCTCACTCATCTGTCCAATCCAGCAATCAAGGCAGTGACACACATACACACAGACAAGGAGGAGCAGCGGGGCTCAGGGGGCAGGGGCCTTAACATTCCATTATTCCAACATTGAAACATTTACAGCACTGGTGTCAAACTCCATAAAGGGCCAAGTGGGTGCAGGTTTTCTTTCCAACCAATGAAGAGGACACCTTATGACCAATCTGATCTCTTACATTGGTAATCAGTTAAACTTTTTCAGGTGCTGCTCGTTTCAATAGAAAATTCATTGGTCGAACTGTTTGCGCCAGCACCCACTTGGCCTTTTGTGGAATTGGTTTGACACCTATGATTTACAGCATAAATGTAGCGTATAAACACAGTAGAAACACAATACAGTATGATATGTTGAACAAAATGGACCCTTAATTTAATACTGAAAACTGTTTTGATCTGGCCCAGATTGGGTAACAGGTTTGCCGTATCCGGGCCATGCATTAATGTGGTTTCTGCTACTTTGGACCAGTTCTGGTGAATAAAGCACTTACCCCAAAAAATTGTCCTCGGCCAAGATGTTGGGCATTTCAGGGTAACTTCGTGTTTACAGATCACTTCCTGTCGATAGAGTTGACGTTCGTGGGCGTCAATGGCAAGGACATACATCGACGTCAACTCCAAAGCCCAATAACTTTCAACTGGCAATGCCATTGATGCCCATTCCAATGGCGCCCACATACGAAGATGCAAAGCTACCATCACAATTTCTCCAGAAACTGCATTTTCTAGTTAAAATAGTGTTTCATACATCATCATTAGGTGGTTCAGCGGTCCAAGCAATGGTGGCTGGTGCGCAACAACCGCGGGGTGGAAGGAAATGTTCCTCAGAATGTTCTGGAGCCAATGAGGAGCGGCTTGCCTGCTGAAAATACGGTACACTTACTCACGATGCTCTCCAGAGGACTGATTCATACTCGATGTATTTCCACAAGGTTTCATTGACTTTTTCTTCACCAGCGTCCGCCTCGGGGCCCGCCAACTCTTGACACAGTGTCTTCGCCTGCGGAGGTCAAAGCGTGGCTGCAGTACAAAGGCTTCTCCAAAATGTGAGTGGCGCAATCCGGTCTTTGCGTTCTTCACGTGATGACGATACGCACTTTCTGAGCAGCACCGTGGCCAGCCTCGGGGTACTGACGGGTAAAATGCTGCTGCAGATGAGCAAGGACGACATGAGGACGGTGTGTCCAGAAGACGGAGCCAAGGTCTTTTTCCAGCTTCAGGCCATTAAATCGGCTATTGCGGTAAGTGCTGAACTTAAAGGTTAGTCCAGAATTGGAGGGTGTTTTACATTCCAGCCTTGAGATTTTTTACAAAGTCCACATGCAAAATGTTAAAACCTGTGGATTCTGATTATGTTTACTCAACAATTAAGAAAATAATGCTTGAAAATATCTTTTTGAATGAATCTGAAATACCCTAAATGCCAGTTTGCTCCTGTCGCACGAGAAGGGTCCAGCTGCGGCCCGCATTACAAGTTGACCGCACCAGCTTTCAATGACCATTCAGATCAAGTGTTCATCATCAAACGACCACGCCTCCTGTTTTTAACGAACCTAACCGTTATGTAAAAGGCGAAAAACACAGACAAGGCTGAATAAGCTGTTTCTGCTCTTGCACCCCTCAAAATGTTTGTATTTTAAGCCAAAAGAACTGTTATTTTTGATAGAACAATATGTCTATATGCTGCCATAGCAGTTTCATGGCACATTATGCCCCCAGACCATTTTTAAATTTGTCCGTTTTACCCTGGAGACCCCCGTTTACAGACACTGCGCAATCGCTTTTAAAGAATTATTATTTATGATTTGAAATGTCTGAACTTTTTTAGCTTAGAATCATTAATTGGTGTCTAATATTTAGTAAAAAAAAAAACGACTATAAAAAATTCACTCGCATATTTTAAACCTGACTAAACTACATCACAACGAAAAAAATAATGTCTGTAAATAGATCACGGATAGCTACTTCATAACTATCACTTAATTGTATTTTTTTTTTTTTTCTGTCAACATTTTCCCCGGTATTTTAGATGATAAATAATCGATCTAAACAAAGACAAATTGAGTCTGTGACTTCTACATCGCGACCCTTATTATATTACCGTGTATCACCCATAAAATCCCCACAAAGTCCGGCGGTGGCCATTTACAGCTGTGTCTTGACACTTCGGTGATACATGCTACGTTTTTGGATGGAAACAAGGTCAGTACGTGATAACATTTCGTTAAACACATGGTGTCTTTAATGATGCTCTCTCATGCTCTCACCTGGAGTTACCGGAAAGCCACAAAAAGACATATATAATGCAGTCGAACAGAAGCGCGAGAATTATGGACACAGCAGGCGAACTGACTTACATACTGTCCATGATCTTTTCTACCTTGTTGCCGTTTGGATTGCTTATTATGGGACAATATCGATGTATTAGATACATTAGATGCTTAATTCATAAAGCCTAGGTCCTAGATTCAAGGCTAAATACTATTAATAGATAGTGTTATGTACTCACGTTTATATGTTCCCTTTATGCATATGGAGCCTTTTATTCTCATTATGTCGCATTCACATTCTTTAATCATTAATGAAAAAAAATTTTAAAAGCCCACAGCAAAAATTAAAATATCATGGTATTGAAATTTAACCCCTAAAATTCCCCTGGAAATGTTTTTTCTTTGCACAGATTAAAATCAAGCCAAAATGCAGTAAAGTTATCATCGTTTAGCCATGCTTATTTACAAAATAAAACACAGGGCCAAATTAAATTTAGAGACCAATTTTCTTTATTATTGTACATCCACACACATGTCTGAGGCTAGGTTCATACTGCAGGTCATGAAGCACAATTCTGATTTTTTTGTCATATCTGTTTTTTGGCGCGCCCTTTTAGACTGCCTTTGTCCGTTTGCCCGTTCAAGTACTCAGGCATGAAAATAGGTCAGAGGTTAAAAAGGTGTGAAGAGTGTGGAGGAAATATGTTCCGGTACACTGTGCAACTAGGGCTGTCCCAAATGACTAATTTTCTCCCGATTAGTCAGCCGACTATTTTTACGATTACGATTTTTTTTCTTCCTTTTTTACATTTTTTAAAACTAATTTAGCAATGACTTTTGATGACGCTTATTCTAGTAATTCACAAAAACATTCTAGAACACTTAAATTCTTTAATAAAGCACAAATAAACACCTAAATAACAACAAATCGCACAAACAATGAGGTCAAATGCTGATAGCATTAACTAGTGCAAAAAAATTCAGAACACTGCGCCTTTCCAACATGATTCAAAACAATTCTTAAAAAGATATCTGGCTTTAATATTATAGTATACTACTATATTTAATAGTAGTATAATCATTGCCAAACAGATTTTTCATAAAGGGTGTCATTTTAAAGCTATTCTAAGTGTAGAGTTGGAATTCTGAAGTATGTGGGATTAACTCCAGAAATTGTTAGTTATATGACGAACATGACGTGCTTTTATTTGAAATGTTTACCGGAAGTATGTTCGCTAACCTGCCAACAGGCAGCTTTACACTCCGCAAAAAAAAGGTCTTTTTGTCATTGCATGTGGTGTCAGTAACCAATTTTTTTCATTCGCAAATGCTGTTCACCAGCGATTTTTCATGTTTTAAGTGTCACCTTTTAACATCAAGTTTGCGTTTTGGAGAAGACTGGCAATGTTTTATAGCAGGCTAAAGTAGGTTCTTTTTTTCCCCATTAGCCTCAATGTAGCAAGGCTAACGTTTAGTGTTTATTATAGATGTGTTTCCTTATTTTATATGTCTGAACTTTATAATTCTACGGCGTGTTGATGACCAATAAACATCTGTGAAAGGAAGTGGGAGTCTCATATGCCATCAACATGCACGTGTACATGCACGCACAAATGTATGCACGCACGCACGCGACGATAAAACGCAGCCGTGAAAATGACCGCCCTCAATTTTATTTACCGTGCAATAAATGGACTCATTGCATATCGCAACAGGCTTAGCAACTTCAATAAAACACGTCGTTAGTTAGTTAGATGGACGTCCAATGTGTCTGCTTTTAATTGTCTCCTGTCGTCTTCCAAAATTACAACTGGGTGACGGCGCTTTAGGTGTTAATTCAAGGCTGATGTGCAGCCAAGCTTGGCATTGAAGAGACAGGACACAGCAGTTTACCCTCCTCTGTTTCGTTGAAATAAATCAGTGTTTTGGACACTCTGGTGCGTTTTTTTGGCTTTGTGCCGCTTTCCCCGCTTACATACTAAGCGTCCGACTTTGGAAAAAAAAAAAAGTCCCCCCCCCTTAAAAATGTTCTCCTTGGATCCGCAGAATTCACGTAGCTCACCCTTTTTGACTTTAAAACGGCAAATTTCGCCGAAAGGTAAGGGATTTTCATGCCTGTTTTAAGTAACTATTACTTTGAGGCGTAATCTGTGACAACATTGATTACATGTAATATGCAATCCATTATACGATAAAAATCCTGACACTCCAGAACAAATTAATTTCGTATCTTGAGGTACCACTGTAATGCATAATATATAGCAGAAAATCTAAATCCCTTTTCTAAGAATTTTGAAGCCAAAATGTCCTCCAATTCCGGAATGACTCACAATCTACCAATATTCACACTTACTTTTCCCCTGCAGCTCGCCAGCGAACCATCAGGCCCTTATGATGCCCGCTACTAATGACTCCCATTGGGTTTTTTTTCGTTAATTTTCATCCACGGATCAACAACTTTTTTTTTTTCAGCTATCACCTTTGTGATTTGCTGTCATGTATGCAAAAACCTATTCATCCATATTTATTATGCATAAATGTTGAGTTAATCCAAAATATTCTATCAAATGACTCAAAACTATATGTCATTTATGAATAAATGAAGTCAATAAAGTTGCAGACTGAGAAAAAGTTCCACTTTAATCTTGTTTTTAACAGTGCAAAACATCACTTTTTCATCTTTTGGATACAATTTACGTTGCACATTTAACAGAGTTCTTTACTCTTTCTTGTTGCCCCATTTGGCCATCTTGTTGTTGACGGGTGTTTTCATGAATCTGTTAGATTTCATGTAGGCCGCAATCTTCTCTTGTGCCTGCAATGGCCAAAGACAAATCATGGACAAAATTTCTGATCAGTGTTCAGATTAAAATGATGAAATTAGTGCTGCAACGATTAATTAAGTAATTCGATTACAAAAAAGCTTCAAATGATTATTTTAATTAGAGTGACGTTGTATTGGTTTGTTTGGAAAGTGTTTGCATTTAGTTTGATTGATTTGGGTGGATTCACTGCCCTCTACCTATTTGCAACAGTGAATATATCATCTAATATGGCTGAATCCAGCTGCTCCCTGGTAAAACCAACACAAGGTAGGTTTTTTGTTTGAGCTAAATATTTCGCAGTTTTTGGTGGGAATGTGTGAACGATTTGTTAAGAGCTTTGTAAAAAAAAAAAAAAAAAAAAAATTATAACATTTAAGCTAATGGACTTTTGCTAAGCAAGTTAGCCAACTGTTATGATGTTGTACTGAGATCCGCATTTAGCTTTTTACAATATAGCGATACAACAATTATTGAGACTGGTCAGGAAATCATTCTACAAAACAACTAATAAACAGAAAAACAAATTCTTTCCTTCCTTCTGCTGTGAATTATAATGACTTTATCACTAGAAGAAACCCAATCCAGTTTCAGTGGGAAGGATGGCAGCGAATGAATGGATTGGATGTCCATGGCAATCAGATGGCAGCCAATGAGTTCAATTTTGGGGCATTTCAAGTCATTTCCTGTTGATTTTGGGTCACTTTCTATTGCTTTTGGGGCCCTTACAGATAATTTCCTGCTGATTTTGGCTTACTGAACAGGTAGTGACCCTGGAATGTCCTAAAATGAACAGGATGTGATCTTAAAATTCACCTACAACCGGGAAGACCAACCAATGCCAGGCAATTAGCTAATTTCAGGGCATTTCATGTCATTACCGGTTGATTTTGCTCACTTTCTTTTCCTTTTGGGTCACTTTACTGTTGGTTTTGGGTAACGCTGCAACAACCAATCGATCAAATTGATTAATAAATTAGTTGCCAACTAATTTGATCATCGATTTTAATCGTTTGTGTCCTTGTTTGTGTGTAATGTAAGGCCGCGCGTGTGCGCCAGTGATAAGAAAAGGAGAGAGAAAGAGTTCACTGCTACACTCAGGTTGGCTTGCAGAGTCAATAATATTTCGTGTCAAGAGTTAGATTGTCTTTTGTGTTATTAGATCCAGTGTGCCTCTGTCAGAGGTAAGTATATGAAGCCAAATGTATAGTTGATGAGTAAGGGTGTAACGGTACATGTATTTGTATTGAACTGTTTCGGTACGTGGTGCTCGGTTCGGAACAAAGGCGTACCGAACGAGTTTCTGACGTAATGTAACCCTTACTTTTCGAGGCTGTGAGTTGATCGGGTTACAGTTTCTTTGTGTAGATTATATTTACTCTGTCTTCTCTACTATAATGAGGACCAACACGGCAGGACAATATAACCCAGAAATGTCAACGGTGCGACAACATGGCCGCCGCGAGAACGCAGTGAAACGCGGACGTTAAAGTCAATCAGCCAATGCACACCAGTCGCACTGCGGCCGCGTGTTAGACGCATCCCAGAAGCGGTTCAACACGACGCACGCGAAAAGAACGGCAGAGTTTATTATTTGACGCGAGACGCAAGCCTCCTGCATCAATACTACTACCGGTAGCTAGGATCGGGCAGACTGGAAGTCACTCGTGTAAAAATACGGTGGATCCAGTCGATTTTCAAACTAATATGCAATCGTAACCCACTTTTTGAGTCCATCAGATCTTTTGAGTGGTAGATCGGGGCACAGTTGACTTGTCTTTGTTGATTTACTGCTGGTCTTCTCTGCTATTACAGTAGCCAACATGGCCCCGTGTTCAATACAAAACCCTCCTACCACAACAAAACAAGTAGGAACTAATATTCACATAGGAACTAAAGTTATACAACATAAAATATACAATATAAATGAATACTAAATCACATTTGTAAAATATAAACACATAATAAAATAAATAATAGCCCATTTAAATAAAATAAATTGAAATGAGCGATAACACCTGGAATGAAATAATAAGAATAATACACAGATCCTGCTTACACAATTAAATTTATTAATTTCTGTGTGGCGCTTTAACTTGAGAATATCCACCAATAAAGCTTCTGAAAACAGTTTATAAGAAAAAAAGAATGATTAATTGAGGCATTTCATTTGTAAAATACATGTTAAAATCTTTGTCATTGAGATTGCTTTTCTCTTTAGCACAGGACTTCTTTTTTCTTCTTCCCTTTAGAAAGAAAGCTGACCAATACGCAGGGTCTGAAAGGCAAATTGTTGTTGGATTATCTTTAAATACCCGCGATTTTTTGAGCAGAATTCTAGCTTTGTATGGGCTAATGTTCCGATTGTTGAAAGCACAAAGGTGTGTAATAAACAACTAGCACATTTATATTTTGCATTTTGTTTTCTTATTGTACTGAAAATGAACCGAACGGTGACCTCAAAACCAAGGTGCGTACCGAACCGAGATTTTTGTGTACCTAGGGTTGCCACCTTTCAGAAATAGAAATAAGGGGCGCCCCCCCCCTCGCGCCCAAAGCCTTACGGGCGAAAAAAAGGGGCATCCCCAAAACTCCTAAAATGCATAGAAATGTATGTATTTTTAGATGAGAAAACTGTATTGTGCACTTTGTGGACATGGCAGTTTCCTTGCAGCAGATTGTTTAGTTTTTTTCCTGCAGGTTAGTGAAAACGAAGTTGTGAATATTGTAATTAACATTTGTGTTGTCGGCACTGAATCCGGTCACGTGATGCATTGACAAGCCAAATTTCTTAAGGGAATGTTCCAGGATAGCTACAATTCCAGCAGCTGACTAGTCTGCATTCTTTGTGAAGTCCAGCATTTTGTTGGTGAGCCCAGACTCTGGATTGAAGTCCTGGACAGCAAGGGGAACATCTTCCTGCTCAATTTATTCGAGGCATTGGTCTGTATGGAGAATGGGATGGGTGATGTTAAGATCTTAAGCACATCACCCACTGCCTTTGGACCCAGGACTTGTTTCAACAGTGCCTCTTGCTTGTTCTCCCCAAAATAATTTTCTTCACCATTTTGGAATCACATAAAAATCTTCTGATTCAGCCTGTGTCCACAGTCAGCACTATTGTAGCTCTGGCTGGCTACGTTTTACTGTGTGGTATACCTGTGTCACCTCAGCTGCAGTAATTTAGAGGGTAGGACTGGGATGATGTCAAATTCACTATTAATCAATCATTAGATAGCATATATTTGCAGTAGGACTATTTAGTCAGTGTTTATTTGCTGTTAATCTATTAGGAATCATTCCAAATGAGTAGCATTAGTTAGTGTAACAAAATAACATGTTCTTTATGGGTATATAAATTCATTCCATATTGATTGATAATAAATGCATGTTTAAAAAAAAAAAAAAAATCAACATTCCTAAAAATAATCAACCGTAGTAGCAACTGAAATAGCCTAGCTATGCTCCTATCAATGCAAGATGTATGAAGGTAAATATAAATATATATATTTATATATTACTATAATATATTAGGGCTGCGCGATATGGCCTTAAACATGTATCACGATAAATTGAGCAGATTTATCTCGATAACGATAAATGACGATAAATTCGCCCAAGCGGACTGTTATATAATTTGAAAATCTGAATCAATGCATGAAATACAGATTAACTATTTCTTGTTGATTTATTTACCAGCATTCAATTTGATATACTGTATTTAACAATTGTACATGCAGTCTAAACATTAAGTTTATAAAAATGTATTGTAAGCAATAAGAATTCAAGTATGAACATTTATAACAGCGTGTATGACTTGAACAATGTACATTGTCAAAATCAATATGCCTGTGCAAACATGTAATTGTAACACAAATGACTTGCAGCTTGAACAGTACACTTCAAAAAGACAACTTATTGTTAATGGCTGCTGTGACATAATTATTAAATACAAGTGTTTACTTTATGGTTTAAGGTTTTTTTTTCCCCCCCAGTGCATTTTCTAATAAATGCACGCACAATAAAAATAGCTGGGACCATTTCTCGGTCATTATAAGTTTTGCCGTTGGATTGTACTTTATGCTGAATGCTTTACCATCACAAAAGCTATCAGAGGAATCACACACAGACAGATACAAAATAACGCCACATAGTAATTGCTAGATGCAGTCCGTGCCCAATCCACTCATTAAGTTCAGCCGTTTCGACAAGGTTAGAACCGCTATCCGGCTCAATAACGTTCATTTGTAGCGTTAGCCGCTAGCTAGCGTTAGCCTGGCTACCAGTAGAAAGCACTGAAAGCACCATCTCCGGAAATCGTGAGAACAAAGGAGGACAGCGGGTGAAAGCCCGTCTGGATGCCACCAAGAGTCTACTAAATGTCGGTTGAAAGTTTGGTGAACCTCCCTTAAGCCACACTCCATCACGTTTTGCTTGTAGCATTAGCTGCTAGCGTTAGCTTACCGGGCTTTTGTTTGATTGGCTTCCTGATGATCACGTGACTCCCTACGTAAGCACATTCACTGCTTTCTTAAAGGGAAATGAACATAGACGAACAACACAGAATCAATGCGGGATGAAAAGACTATATTTTCTTGTTTTATTAATTTACCGAATTTACCGACATGGTCAAAATTACGTCGGTCATCGTTAAGAATTTCGGTGACGGTAAATTTTCGGTTTACCGCCCTGCTCTATAATATATAATAGTAATACATATACAAGAGCATAATAACATACCAAATCAAGCTCAGGGGATGTTTCAGGTACAAAGAATTGTGACGAAGGCTCTTCTGGGATCTTATATTCCGTTTGTGGAGGTGAACCCCTGCAGCATGCCGTTTTACACTTCCATGAGACACTGCAAAAACTTTCCTGCCTGCCTTGCAGTTCGCTTTATAATCATTATCAGTGACTCTATCGAGCCACTCCAGTCTATTTTTTTGGAGACGTTTCCCCTTTTGAGGATTACGTGGGGTGTCCTGAACTTCTAATGTTGAAGAGACATTTAGTTTTGAAAACGCACGGGGCGGTGCACTGAGCAGAGAGCGAGGTAACTAGGCAACGAACCCGGAAGTGGAGCGCAGTGCAGGCTGCAGGGCAGACAGCAGTGGGCAGGCAGATAACTATCTTGCTGTCTTTAATATCTCCTGCCCTTTTTGTTCATTATTGTTGGCTCAGTGGTCACGCATGAGTGCAGGTGTGTGTTTGTGTGTGAAAGACGTGCATGGGCTGGGCGCACCGCACGCAGGAGCCGTGGGTCGCGCGGGTTCGACCCATGGGACAATTGTGAAATACGGAATAAACTGCGTTCCGTATTGGTTCAATACAGAACGCAACTTTTAATTCCCAATTACGGAACGATTCCGTATTTCAAGGGACGGGTGGCAAGCCTATGTGTACCGTTATACCCCTTGCATGAGACGTTACTACTTAGCGCTAAACTAGTTAGCAATTATGCTAATTAGTGTCTTAAGTGTCCGTTTGTATTGTGTTCTGGAGAAGCATATTAGCACTTGAGTTATTGTTAGATTAATAGATTACAAAAATAATCGTTAGTTGCAGCCCTAGTTTGGGGGGTATTTACAGGTCCCTTCCTGTTGATTTTGGGTCACTGAAAAAGAAGTGACTCAAAATGAACAGGAAGTGACCTGTAAACGCCCACAAAAGACTGGCTGTAAATTCTTTGGTTTCAGTGCCATTGACGGCGCTAGACGTACAATTAATTTTGACTTGGGGTGAATGAATCAACGCTTGAGTTAACATAGATACTATTCTAGCAGAAAATTTTGTAGTTTTTTTTTTTTTTTTTTTTTTTTTTTTTAAAGTAAACACCTTTTTAAAACGACATATCGATTCTTGGCGGGAGCATATCGATAACATTTTGAGATACAAAGTATCGTATATAAGTATATTATCATTTCGATATACAGTATATTGTCTCAACCCTACATTGCCCGTTGCGATTAAGAACCACTGGATTAGAATTTTCCCAATGGGGTGTGTACCTGCAGCATTTATTCCTATCCAAGCGTCCATGTAAAGTCCAATGTAGAATCAAAAGAAGATAAACTCCTACCTCAAACCTATCCAAAAGGTCTTTGAGGTTCTTGAAATCATCCAGGCAGGATGGATGAAACATTCGGTGTTGGTCCAACAGCTCGTACATGATGAAGTCCACAAAAGTAATCTGTTAAACAGAAAGCCATTTTTAGCTTTGATACCTCAGCCGACTTTCTATCCAGCAAATGACTTATCACCTTATCACCAGCGAACCACTTCCGGTCCCCCAAGAATTTGGAGAACTGCTGAAGTACATCCGGCAGCGCTTTCAGGTAACCTGGCTTTATGTTTTCCTAAAGTGTTGAGAAGGGATTTAGAACTGCAGACTTGGCTCTAGTCCAATCGTACACTGATACTCACAAAGTCGAGATAACACATTCTCACAAAGCCGTTCCTAAAATCCATGGCCTGGTTCTCTATGATGTCTACGCGAACCTTCTCTTCCTCATTCTCTCCACCTGTAAATCAAATTTAAGCTTTAAGAATGTTTTTCTTGAAGAAGCCTTGGAGACTCTTGCCTTCCCAAGGGCAAGAGGCAACAACAAAAGACAGTTTTTGCTTTCCTAGAATGTGCTGACACACATGTATTAATCCCACCTACATGCATACACATAGCCAACAAAATTCAATGTTTCCCACCAATGAACGAGACTGTGGCGGGCCGCTTGCCCCCCCCCCACCGGAAAAAAAAAAAAAAAGATAATCAGATGCGTCAGTCAACCGATTACACAGCTGTAGCCCATTCCACTCTACTACTCGCTCGCGCGGGTAGTAGAGTAGCATTTTAGAGTAGCATATTATTATTATTATTATTTTTTAAGGCCGCTTCAAACTAGCGGCAGCCGAGTGGGAGGAGTTCAGCGGACACCTATTCATTGTGTATTGTAGCGTAATGTTCGTAACTATGCAGGCCCCCCCTTAAGAGACGCAAGGGGAACGAGTAGGAAGAATGGGAGAACGAGCGAGATAGCGAGAGATAGCGGTCGCATGTCGTAGCAGCCCGCTGTTATTTTGTTATTGTTTTTCTTTATTATTGTTACTACAATCAAGTGGGTAAGCACTTGAGTAATACAGACTTCTCTCCTTCTTCCCCACATCCGGGGCATTACAATAGTTTGGATCGGACTTTTCGGCGAAAGTGAGCGGTGGACGGCCGTCTTGGACGGAAAGCGAACTTTGATTGAACTTGCGCGGAGAGGCGGGGCCCAAAATAAAGCCTTGCTCTATTTTCAGAGCGTTGGTCACAGTAAAATATTTATTAGTTCAAGCAGAGTAAAATGATACATATTCACGGTACAAGAACGTCGTTTCCGTGTCCATCGATTGGTAAGATAAGGCTGTTTGTACGAGTGACGTGTGGCCGCTCCCGTCAGGGGGGACATTTCGCGTGGAGTGGCTATTTTTCGGCACAACAGCGGCGCGCCAACTTCAGACAATTACGGCTGACGAAACTTTGATAAATGCGCCCCCCCCCAATTTCGCGAGCTCTGGGACACTCGAAAAATAACTCTCATACCTCTCCTTGCTAAGTTAATGGTACCTCGATGTGCGTTTGTGTGGAAATTTAGTTCACGAACAACGGGGAAAAAACTATTCACCTTCTCACCGACTCAAGTAAAACTTTTTACACGGCTATTAGAATTCCCCCAGTCCTGTAAATGGGTCAGCTGAGAGAAGGACTGTTATTGTTGTGGTAATGTAGTACTTATGAGGGTCAAATAAAAAGGAAAAAGGAGGACTACGACGGCGGTCTGAAACCCGCGGCTCTCGGGCCGCATGCGGCTCTTTAGCGCTGCTTCGGAGCTTTTTTTTTTAATGGAAAAAGATGGGGGAGGGAAATATATTTTTTGTTTTAATAGGATTTCTAGGAGGACAAACATGACACAAACATTCATTCAATTCACTAATATTGTAATGAAGTTAAACTTGTGGTGGCATTGTACAACAGAGTAGTCATGTGGTGCGCTGTAGGCTAATTATGTATTTCTAGCCAACTTAGTCATTTCTATAGTAGGCTAATATAGCTAGTATCGATAATTAAAAGGCTTGTACAAGGCTTTTAATTTTTTGCTGCTCCAGACATACTGTATTAGTTTTTTTTTTTTTTTTTTGGGGGGGTGAAAATATGGCTCTTTCAACAGTTTGGGTTGCCAACCCTGAGTCACTACGAGATGTAAGTCGTACTATTGCTACGAGAAAAAAAGTCGCATTATTACATAGGGTAACGTAGCTGTAATCAGTTACGCATTTTACATACATATACCGTAGCTGAGAGCTATAACATTAGCCTAGCTAATGAAATATTTCAAATATATCTTTGTTATGGTTCTTCTTGGGGGAAAAAGAAAAAGAAAAAAAAAATTTGCCGTGGCACAACATGGTGAGGCTGTCCGACTCCGATGCAGCCCACCACCACAGTTTCAAAAAATCCTATGGGAAACACCGAAATTCATAGAGGTGTCACCCGCTTTGCTTCCCATCCCTTTAGGGTTGGCACCTCTCTTGTTGCTAGGGCCATCCCAAATAAAAAGAGAGGGGAAGGTGGAGTTTTTTAGAACGATTGCGGAAGCTGTATTTTGTAGTCCATTGTATAGCTTCCTCCTTCTCCTTGCAAGCTTTTCAACTAAATTGAGTGCCTTCGCTCCTTATTTTGGGTAATGTTATAAATGTCTACCTAATAATTCATATTTGAACTTGACAGGGAGCAAAAAGGAGAGTTGCACGGGAGAACGGTGTTGACTGGCTGATTGTCCCCTGCTGGTTTTTGTTTAGTTAATACAAGTCTCCATGCAACAGCAATCCGAAGCGTCTGTGTTTTTATACACTACACCACCTCCCTGAAGGAAGAACCGGACGTAGGAGCGATGACGAACGAGCCACAGAAATCGCTGGTCCACATACTATTATTATTTTCTATACACGAGAGGTGCCGGATCTGCCCAAATAAGTCCCGGAACACAGGGAGGCCAAAATCAAGAGGTGCCGGATCTTGTTCCGGCAGGATCTGGCACAAATTAACCCCTGGGTATTGTTTAGAGTTGTCCGCCAATGACTTTCCAACCGATATTGTCCAATTCAAAAACTCCAATACCGATACTTACTAGAGGCAGGTAAGAGGGTTTTTGGATATTATCAGAAAAGCTAAAAGAAAATTCTGGCATACTAAATAATAAACTTTGTGTCCGATTTGATCAAACCTTAAGTAAATTAAAAGCTTTATTCTTTTTTACCCTCATTCCAATTGAAACTGTTGTGGTTATACTTGTAACCTGCGTGTGTTGTTGTATTCCTTGTATACGTTCCCTCAGTAACTACAATGGTATGAAAAAGTATCTGAATCTTTTGGAATTTCTCACATTTCAGCATAAAATCACCATCAAATGTGATCTAATCTTTGTCAAAATTACACAGATGTTAAATCAGTTTCTGCTTTAAGTAAAAACACCTAAACATTTATAAGTTTTCATATATTAATGAGGATAGCATGCAAACTATGACAGAAGGGGGAAAAATAAGTCTGTGAACCCTCTGCCTAAGGAAACTTAAAGAGCAATTGAAAGCAATTGTTACCAAACAATTAAAGTCAGGTCTGTGCCCAACCACTAATGAGTGGTTTAAAGCTGCCCTGCCCAACACGCACCGGGTAAGAAATGTCTTGATAAGAAGCATTTTCTGATGTGCATCATGGCTTGGTCAAAAGAGCTGTCTGAAGACCTGCGATCAAGGATAGTTGATTTGTGGAAAGTTGCTAAAGGATACAAAACCATCTCTAAAAGTCTGGATGTTCATCAATCGACAGTCAGAGAAGTTGTCTACAAATGGAGAGAGTTTGGCATTGTTGCCTCTCTCCCAAGGAGTGGCCGTCCAGCAAAGATGACACCAGGAGTTTAGCGCTGAATACTATAATAAGAGGTAAAAAAGAACCCTACACAAAATATTAAATGTGATGGTTCACTGACTTATTTTTCCCCCTTTTGTCATTGTTTTCATACTATTCTCATTAAAATATGAAAACCTATAAATGTTTTGGGTGATTTTGGTTAATGCAGACACTGTATTTTCATCTGTGTGATTTTGACAAAGATCAGATCACATTTGATGGTGATTTTAAGCAGAAATGTGAAAAACTCCAAAAGATTCAGATACTGTTTCATACCACTGTACATGATTTATGAATGATTACAGTGCCTTGCAAAAGTATTCGGCCCCCTTGAATCTTGCAACCTTTCGCCACATTTCAGGCTTCAAACATAAAGATATGAAATTTAATTTTTTTGTCAAGAATCAACAACAAGTGGGACACAATCGTGAAGTGGAACAACATTTATTGGATAATTGAAACTTTTTTAACAAATAAAAAACTGAAAAGTGGGGCGTGCAATATTATTCGGCCCCTTTACTATCAGTGCAGCAAACTCACTCCAGAAGTTCAGTGAGGATCTCTGAATGATCCAATGTTGTCCTAAATGACCGATGATGATAAATAGAATCCACTATGTGTGTAATCAAGTCTCCGTATAAATGCACCTGCTCTGTGATAGTCTCAGGGTTCTGTTTAAAGTGCAGAGAGCATTATGAAAACCAAGGAACACACCAGGCAGGTCCGAGATACTGTTGTGGAGAAGTTTAAAGCCGGATTTGGATACAAAAAGATTTCCCAAGCTTTAAACATCTAAAGGAGCACTGTGCAAGCCATCATATTGAAATGGAAGGAGCATCAGACCACTGCAAATCTACCAAGACCCGGCTGTCCTTCCAAACTTTCTTCTCAAACAAGGAGAAAATTGATCAGAGATGCAGCCAAGAGGCCCATGATCACTCTGGATGAACTGCAGAGATCTACAGCTGAGGTAGGAGAGTCTGTCCATAGGACAACAATCAGTCGTACACTGCACAAATCTGGCCTTTATGGAAGAGTGGCAAGAAGAAAGCCATTTCTCAAAGATATCCATAAAAAGTCTCGTTTAAAGTTTGCCACAAGCCACCTGGGAGACACACCAAACATGTGGAAGAAGGTGCTCTGGTCAGATGAAACCAAAATTGAACTTTTTGGCCACAATGCAAAACGATATGTTTGGCGTAAAAGCAACACAGCTCATCACCCTGAACACACCCTCCCCACTGTCAAACATGGTGGTGGCAGCATCATCGTTTGGGCCTGCTTTTCTTCAGCAAGGACAGGGAAGATGGTTAAAATTGACGGGAAGATGGATGCAGCCGAATACAGGAACATTCTGGAAGAAAACCTGTTGGTATCTGCACACGACCTGAGACTGGGACGGAGATTTATCTTCCAACAGGACAATGATCCAAAACATAAAGCCAAATCTACAATGGAATGGTTCAAAAATAAACATATCCAGGTGTTAGAATGGCCAAGTCAAAGTCCACACCTGAATCCAATCGAGAATCTGTGGAAAGAGCTGAAGACTGCTGTTCACAAACACTCTTCATCCAACCTCACTGAGCTCGAGCTGTTTTGCAAGGAAGAATGGGCAAGAATGTCAGTCTCTCGATGTGCAAAACTGATAGAAACATACCCCAAGCGACTTGCAGCTGTAATTGGAGCAAAAGGTGGCACTACAAAAGTATTAACGCAAGGGGGCCGAATAATATTGCACGCCCCACTTTTCAGTTTTTTATTTGTTAAAAAAGTTTAAATTATCCAATAAATTTTGTTCCACTTCACGATTGTGTCCCACTTGTTGTTGATTCTTGACAAAAAATTACAATTTTATATCTTTATGTTTGAAGCCTGAAATGTGTCGAAAGGTTGCAAGGTTCAAGGGGGCCGAATACTTTTGCAAGGCACTGTATATTTCATTGGCCCTAAAGGCTACTGGCAACCCGCTCATCACTGTCAATGGCAACCAATGAGTACTATCACCGAGTGGAACCTGTTTTCCAGACAGTGTAAAAGAAAAGGGATTGTCTTACCACAATTTGACTGATCAACAACAAGATTTGTCCATATGCTGTTTGTTGAGACTCTTGAGAGGAAATTCTTTGCTTTTTTTTTTTCAATTTAGAAAAAGGAATTAATAACATAATGTACATGTTAAACGGTAGTCTTGCAAGCAAGACTGTACTTCTTCTTTGTTTACACATGGAGGTGGCCAATTTTCGTAACTGACTAGCCTCATAGTTTACTTTTAACCAAGAATCGAGACTGTTTTACGTCCATATCTATGAAGAATTCAGTGATTTAAGCATTTATTCACATGAATTTTCGCCAGAAAAGCTCTGTTTACGCCAGGCGGCCGCTAGCCTCATTTGCAAACATAGTAGCATGGTACTTCTTCAATATAACTAAAATAAACGCTAACTGTACGGTTTCATTGCTTTTAACCAAGAGTCAAGACTGTTTTACGTCCATATCTATGAAGGATTCAGGGATTTAAGCATTTATTCACATGAATTTTCGCCAAAAAAGCTCTGTTTATGCCAGGCGGGCGCTAGCCTTATTCGCTAACAGTATATAGTGTATAATAATAATAAAGGGATATTCTATTCTATGATAATTGAAGAATTCTATATACACTCACAACTTATCCACATATTATTTATGATTGATTCTGCATGTTTTCCTCAAGTATTAAGTTTCTGATGTTAAATTGACTGATTTATTAGCTGTTGAAAACTAAAAAATAAGTTGCCATTTTGGTCAAAATCTTCAATGTTATGTTAAATCTTGCTATTGATCCTAAAAATATAGGTGATTATTTCAGCATTTGGTGATTTTTGTGCATCTAGTGTGAAATCAGACCTTTATAGCTATTTTAAGTTATGTTATACTTACATAGAAAATAATTATCGTATTGGCCCGAATATAAGACTGTGTTTTTTGCATTGAAATAACACTGAAAAAGAAGGGGTCGTCGTCTTATCGCGGTCTAGACATTACACCCATTCACGACGCTAGACGGCGCCAGATATCATTGAAACGATGTCATGTCATGACAGATCTCAGCTACTCTTTTTAGTTGAACCAGTTTGCATTATTTTATTGCAATGTTTTTCCTTATTCAGATTTGTTTCAAGACTACAGTTACAGTTAGACTTCACTTTGATGGTTAATGCAGTTATTGGAATTTTGTTGTTTTATCACAATAGATTGATTTATTTACATTTCAAAAACCAGAAGTCATTCATTTACGAATGTGATTGCACTTTAGTTCACATATTTAAATGTTCAGATATTAAGATTTGAATGAGGCAAAATAATATGCTTTTTCTCTCAAATATATTGTAATAATCATTTGTTTCGGATGTACTGTAATTATTTTCTGTATAAAAATTAATTTGGTGTTCAAAAAGTCTTTTTTCAAACTTGAGTCTCGAAATAGGGGGTCGTTTTATAATCAGGGCCGTCTTATATTCGGGCCAATCCGGTAATTGGGATTTTATAAGGGAACGACTTTGAATTTTTTGATGCCGCTGCTCATGGAGACTCATATATGGCTAAGGTAGGTGCCTGTTTTGGTTTTAGGTTGGTAGCAGCTTTGGTTCTGTAAATATTTTAATGTGAAGCTTTTGAAAATAGGCCCCCTACGAATTGGCCCCATTTCACGTGTCATGTCAATAGGTTATGAAGTCTATGGATCAGATCACATTTGATGGTGATTTTATGGAGAAATGTGAGAAATTCCAGAAGGTTCAGATACTTTTTCATACCACTGTAGATTCTTATTCATAAACTTACACAAATTGTGCTTCCGGGCAATGTATCTCATGATGGCGTTGCTCTGCACGATCTTCCTCTTGCCGTCAACCAAGTAGGGTAGCTGCAATCAAATATTCATTATAGCAAACTCATTTTGGTTGGGGGGCCGCATTCATGCAATTAGATTGGTTTATTTTTGGCTACATACCTAAACTACGTCAAATAGCTGCCGTCAGTGGCAATGAAATATATGCCTTCATAGCTCAGTCGTCCAAGTTTAGGTCAATCGGATGTCTATTGTTGTCAGTGGAAGCCAAAGAGTCCATTTTGGGTCACTCCCTTGTCATTTATGAGTATTTGCGGGTACGTTTTGGATCATTTCCCTGTTGATTTTAGAGCATTTCCAGGCCAATTCCTATTGAATTTAGGGTATTTCTGGGTCACTTCCTTTCCACTGGTCACTTGTTGAATTTAGGGGCATTTCTTGGTTACCTTCTGTTGATTTTGGGTCACTTCCGTACATGTTGTATAATTTGCTGTCAATTTTAGGGCCTTTCTGGGTCAGTTCTTCTTGACTTTAAGGAATTTCTAGGTCACTTCTTATTGATTTTGGGTCACTCCCTATATATCTTGGACCATTTCCTGTTGATTTTAGGGCATTTCTGGGTCACTTATTGTTGACTTTAGGGAATTTCTAGGTTACTTCCTGTTGATTTAGGGCCACTTCCTGTACATTTTGGACCGATTCCTGTTGATTTTAGGGCTTTCCTGAGTCACTTCCTGTGCACTGGACTTTGGGGCTTTCATAGTCACTTCCTGTTGATTTTGGGTCACTTCCTATACATTTTGGATCATTTCCTGTTGATTTTAGGGCATTTCTAGGTTACTTAATAGTTACTTTAGGTGACTTCTTGTACATTTATAATCATTGCCTGTTGATTTTAGGGCATTTCGGGGTTACTTCCTGTGCACTGGACTTTGGGGCTTTCATAGTCACTTCCTGTTGATTTAGGGTCACTTCCTGTACATTTTGGACCGATTCCTGTTGATTTTAGGGCATTTCTGAGTCACTTCCTGTGCACTGGACTTTGGGGCTTTCATAGTCACTTCCTGATGATTTTAGGTGACTTTCTGTACATTTTGGACCCTTTCCTGTTGATTTTAGGGCATTTCTGGATCAGTTGTTGACTGTTGACTTTGGGGCTTTAATGACCACTTTCTGTCGATTGTGGGTCACTTCCTGTATATTTTGGATCATTTCCTGTCAATTTTAGCGCATTTCCGGGACACTTCTTGTTGACTTTAGGGCATTTCTAGGTTACTTCCTGTTGATTTTGGATCATTTCCTGCCAATTTTAGGGCATTTCTGGGTCACTTATTGTTGACTTTAGGGAATTTCTAGGTTACTTCCTGTTGATTTTGGGTTACATCCTGTACATTTTGGACCGATGCCTGTTGATTTTAAGGCATTTCTGGGTCACTTCCTGTGCATTGGTCACTTGTTGACTTTGGGGCTTTCATGGTCACTTCCTGTTGATTTTAGGACATTTCTAGGTTACTTACTATTTACTTTAGGTGACTTCCTGTACATTTGGAATCATTGCCTGTTGATTTTAGGGCATTTCTGGGTCAGTTGTTGACTGTTGACATTGGGGCTTTAATGTTCACTTCCTGTATATTTTGAATCATTTCCTGTCAATTTTAGCGCATTTCTGGGTCACTTCTTGTTGACTTTAGGGCATTTCTAGGTTACTTCCTGTTGATTTTGGGAGACTTCCTATAGATTTTGGACCATTTCCTGTTTATTTTAGGGCATTTTTGGGTCACCTCCCGTGCACTGGTCACTTCTTGTTGAATTTTGGTCATTTATATGTAACTTCCTGTTGATTTTGACTCATTTCCTGTTGATTTTAGGGCATTTCTGGGTTACTTCATGTTGATTTGGGTCACTTCCTGCTCATTTTGAGGCCTTCTGGGCTTGCTTCCTGTATATTTTGGATCATTTTCTTTTGGTACCACAGCATTTCTGGGTCACTTTCTGTTGACTTTGACTTTATGGTCACTTCCTGATGGTTTGGGGGCAACTACCGATCACTTTCTGTTGCTTTTGGGTTACTTCCTGTACATTTTGGACCGTTTCCTGTTGATTTTTGGGCATTTCCAGGTTATTTCCTGCTGATTTTGGGTCATTTCCTACGCATTCTGGGCTTGCTTCTTGTACATTTTGGATCATATGTTGGTTTCATTGCATTTTTGGGTCACTTCTTTGTTAATTCATTGGCTGCTATGCACGGCGCTCGACATGGGAATGAACCAATGTGACTGCGGATACAAAAGTGAGCACAGTAGGGCACAAATCTCTGGTTTTGCAGTGCAAATGTCAAAATAAAAGCATGTGATTGTGTATGTACCTTATGAATAGGCTATAACAACCAAATGTACGGCCCGTGGGCACAAGTGTTGGGCTGCGCATTTGACGCCCCTGTATTATATGATAGCTTTCGCTGGACATGCTGGCAGTCATCACTCACATTGGGAAAGTCCATTCCAAGTTTATCCTTCTCATCGAGCCAGCAGGACTTGTCATAGTCGGGAGCTGCATGCGTGGAAAAAGGTGAGTTGGATCAAAGTGGATTTTTTGGGAGGGGAGGAGGGAGCTTTACCTTCACCGCATGAATAGAATTTGTCCTCATATTGCGTCCCGGTGTACTCCAGCAAGAGGCGGATGGGTTGGGCCAGCTGAAAAGAAATCACAAAGGTGGGGATTGTTTGAGTTGGTTGTGTACAAATGCTTAGCGGCTTTTCCTGTCTTGCATTGGCGAAAACAGAACATTCCCAGTCCTGGACCAACCAGTTCTCATAAAAGGAGCATATAAACACATGGATTAAAGTGGGGAAAAATTAATTTATTGAAAAATGTTTTTGTCTTCCTAGGTCTATGCATGTGCTGGTAGGAGATTCTGACGGTATGATAACTTTGAGCCAAAACATCAACTGTTTCAAGGTATCAAGGTATTGGAGTTACAGTTCTAAAATGTGTTACTTTGATATATCTAGGTTTACAAAACAAACAAAACTTTTTTTTCCTATTAAAGAGGATTTTTATTTTCAAAACATAGTAGAAAATTGGAACATGAGTATAATGTTAAAGTTAAAATAATTTTAAACAATTAATGAAGTATTCTAAATATAATTGAAATAAATGCAGTCCTTACAGCCACAGCTCAACATTATTACCATCAGAATAAAAATAATTTATTTTTTTCCCATAAAAAGCAGGTGTGTATGACTCGTATCATGTTTATCTCAGTTATCTGGTGGGAAACGTTCATGAAAGTGTTTACTAACCTTTAATTTTGTATAAATGTGAAATCATAATGGAGGTATTGCCTCCTTGGCAGCAACCGTACGCAAACATGTTTTACATGTCGGTTGGCCCTCCTCCTCTAAGTCACAGCAGTCTGTAACTTTTCTCTAGCCGAAGTATTCACATACAAGCGATTTTATATTTTTTCGATGGGGAAAAGTTCAGGAGTTTCACCTCCTACAGCCATCGTGTAGCACAGCTGACTCACTGACACTAAGCAATAACCTGCAAGCGAGGGATTTCTCCCTGCATTTTTGGGGCATAAAAAATAGCTAATACCGTAGGGACTGTATGACGGAAATTTTTTGCGGTTTTGAAACCTTGCCGTTTTCATACCACAGTATACGTTGAAACCAGTAATCGGCACATGTCTACGCAGGTCCTTCAACCAGATAAGCAAAATCAACCTATTTTCATTCATTGGACAGAAAAGATTGAGTATTTCAACCACCTAGAAAATCTGGAGAAACTGTGTGGGGACGCTTTATTCGCTTTCCCAGGCTAGAAATTTTGCAGCATTTTTTTAGGTGCCATAGGCAGCAATCCATGTCGACTGACAGGGGCGAATGAACGCGGGCCCAATTACGACTAAAACTGAACTATCAAATAAAGGATCATTGTTTAAATAGTTTTCGCTGTTTTCTTATTTCCCTACCACCTCTTATTCGGAATTCATTTCTAGTTCAAATTCAAATCCGGTTTATTGAAATGAAAATAGTACTATAGTAATAACACAATACCTAAATAATCATACAATAACTTAATAACTATAACAATAACAACTAGGGATGGGAATTGATACGATTTTTACGATTCCATTATCGATATTGCTTAACGATTCGATTCTTTATCGATTCTCTTATCGATTCTAATTTCGGGAAAAAGAAGAACAAACATTTTGATTGGCATTGAGTTTGTTTAATCAGAAGTCACAACCTTACAAACTCACAACGAGGTCAAAAGAGGCCCAAAGCCTGAATGTTAACTGTGGCAATAAGTGGCAAATGCACAAGAATGTGTAACATTTTACTGAAACATTTTTCTAATAGAAATAAAAAATATTGGTATATATTGGCATCAGTGTCAATTCAATCATCAATTTTACTTTAAAAAAGTAATTACAGTTACAAATTACTTCTCCCAAAAAGTAATTGCGTTAGTAACTCAGTTACCTGAATGTAAGAGTAATTAGTTACTTGGCAAAGTAACTAGTGATAATTTTCTTTTCTTTTCTTTTTTTTTTCTCAAAAAAAAAACAGGTCACGCAATGTGAAGTTTAAAGGGTTTGGGGGACAATTGGCCCAAGCCCAATTCTTTACCCTCCACTTAACTGGACACAAGGGTATTGCGATAACTAGATAGTAACCTTTGCTATGTGTGGAAGTCATTTAAAGTTGTGAATCAACCGTTAAAGTTGTTAAAATTGCTCCCGTTATTGCATTAGTTCCCTTCTGTCTACTTTAAACATGTGTAAGCTTTAAAACTGTTTCATCATTTAAAGATAGATTTTAGTTAAGATTTTGCTGATTTAGGAGCATTTTAGATTTAAAAAAAAAAAAAAAAAAAAAAAAAAAAAAAAAAGTTACTTAGGTTCGCTAGGAAGGATCTCTACATCAGAGCCTTCCTTAGAGGTCTACTGCTTTAAGATGGCGGCTGTTTACTAACGCATGTAGTCCTTAAAACATGTTGCCAATGCAGCTGTGTCTGCTTTTGCATCTAGTTCTATAATATGATATCTACCGTGTCATGTGGGCGTAGTTTGTCGGCTATGGCTACAGTCAGGTATTATTGGAGCCACCTAGCATCGCGGTTGCAACGGCGTCTTCCCCACTCCTGCTCTGCTCTCTCGTCTCCGTGAGTCCGTTTCTCTCAGACTTTTTTTATTCAACCAACTTAGTAACGCATAGTAACGCAAGCCTTTCCCGCCTCAGTAACGGTAACGGCGTTGCCAAGATGAGATAAGTAATTAATTAGATTACTCATTACTGAAAAAAATAACGCCGTTAGTAACGCCGTTATATTCTAACGCTGTTATTAACAACACTGATTGGCATATAGGTCGTCGTTCTGCCTTTGGCAATATGTGTTAAAGCAGGGGTCCCCAAACTTTTTCCTGTGAGGGCCACATAACCTTTCCCTTCTCTGATGAGAGGCCGGGGTCAGTTTGTAACAGAAAAAGTGTGACGATTGCAGGAGTGCGTAAATGTAAAAAAATTATTGTTTTTCAGAAAGCCACAATCAAATAACCCTCTGTGGATTCTTCACGGAACAAAAGTAAATAAAATAAAAATAATAATATAATATAATAATAATAATAAATAATAATAGCACTATTAATTAAATAGATAATAACCAAATAGCCCTCTCTGAGTTATTCACTGAAAAAGGCCAGGAAATAACTCTTCTGAGGGAGAAAAAAAAACAAAGAAAAATTCAAAATGCTCTCTGGAATTGTTCAGGTGGCCGGACCAAATATGGAGCCGCGGGCCATAGTTTGGGGACCCTTGTTTTTATTTACCAGTACTGTATATTGAAATGCATGCCTTTTAGTTTTTGTGGTGCTTTCACGCTCAAGTGGTGGCACCCTTGCGCTTCCTCACGCGAAGAAGAACGTGCTCACGTGAAGAAGAGCGTGCTTACACGCGAAGAAGAAGAAATGCCGCATCCAAGCGAGTGAGCGAGTTAGTGAGAAAGGGAAACACTGCCACGAGCCTACGTTCTTTGTTAATGTTTGTAAAATATATACAGATGCAACGCCTGTATGTATCATCTTCTGTGTTGTTGTTGTGTGTTTCCACTCGCGATCGGACACTTAAATCCAGTTGTGTAGTGGTTTTAACGATGTGCTAATGCTAGCGAACGCATGCTAACTGTTTGTTATTACTGTGTTAGCAGCTAATCATCGCTGATTTACGTTGATGCAAACCTGTTTGTTATTGGGGACGAAATTGATTTGTTTCATTTATATTTTTAGTTTCAAGTGATGGTTGAATAAAGTCAGCAAATTATACCATTATACCATCTGCATCGTCATTTGGGAGTTTAGCTAGCTGTATAGCCAGGACTGAGCCTTAGCGTCTCGGTGAGGACAGTGCAGTGTATTCCCTCCCGATGCAGTTATCTCCACCTTGCAATGACTGCAAGTCGCTTTGTTGTAATTTTTCCTCGTGAAGTGAAGACACGCTTTCGAGCGCTCGAACCTACGTGCTGTCATTGTTATGTTTACGGCGGCAATGCTCGTGCTAAACTATCGTAACCTTTCATTTTCACCTTTTTTCCTGGTGAAGTGTAGCCAAACTTTGGAGCGAGTGGTTCTTGGCGCCATGCTAGTTTGATGCATCTGGACAACAAGACACGTCACGACGCAATGTGCGTCTTTAGGGATCGTTAAAGGGATCGTTAAGGCTTTTTTATTGTGATGTCGAGGCCTCGAAACACTCGGAACTGGTTCGGAATTGGAATCGGATTTCGATTCCCATCCCTAATAACAACTAAATAATACAATATATTTTTTTTTTTAACAGAAGAACTACATCTCCCATAATTCTTATAAACAGCATGATAACCCAATAATGGTTCTTTCACTGTGTTGATTAGTTTTCTGTTTATAATAGTGCTGCAACGATTAATCGATTAACCCGAGTAATTTGTTTAGAAAAAAAGCTTCGAATCAAATTTCGCTGCTTCGAGGATTCGTTTAGAGTGGTGTTGTAAAGGTTTTAAAAGTGTTTGCATTTAGTTTTATTGATTTGGGTGGATACATTGCCACCTAGTGGCAACAGTGAATATGACATAACTCACTTATTATGGCTAAATCCAGCTGCTCCCTGTTAAAGCAACACTTGGTAACTTGTTAGTTTTAGTCAACTTTAGCGACTCTGGTGGACAAAAGCAGTAGTGTTTTGCCTTCAGGAGAACTCCGTTGAGGACCAGGGCACATCCACATGGTGTCGTAAAATCATTAATCAAAAATCAATCTCCCTGTCGCCTCGAGATGGATTAAACAACATTTATGTTTCCAGCGAATGTGTGAAGGATTAATAGTAATAAGGTAATGAATCCAGTTGTTGTTAAACAATAGTATATAATTGTTAGCAACCATGTGGCTAATCCGTCCACCCCACCCGAACTCGTCAGCGCTGGGTAATGCCAGCGTTTGAACGCCGGGCCAATGTTTATTCTGTATATCCTGGTAGCCTCCATTTTTTTTTTCGACCTCAGACAAAACTTTTTGTCTCTTTTGTTGCTCTGCCATCTCGAGAATTCGCGCAAAAGTTTAACTCGAGTAATTCGATTAGAAAAAAAGATGAAATCAAATGAAATTTTGTTGCTTCGAGTAATCGTTTAATTAAAGTGACTTTGTGTAATGGTTTGTTTTTAAAGCGTTTGCATTTAGTTTTATTGATTTGGATGGATACACTGCCCTCTAGTGGCAACAGTGAATATGACATAACTCATTTCACATGGCTGAATCCAGCTGCTCCCTGTTTAGACCAACATAAGGTATGTTTTTGTTTGAGCTAATGTTTTTTAATGCATTAGTAATTTAGTTTGTAGGTATACTTAGCAGTTTTTTGTGGGAATATGTGTTTGAATCTTTTGTTAAGAGCATTGTTAAAAAAAAAAAAAAAAAACGTGAGCATTTTATAGCATTTAAGCTAGCGGACTCTTGCTATGCAAGTTAGCCAATTGATCTTTGGTTGCACTTACGTAGATCAAGAGATGCGATGCTCGAGCCTTCCTGCTCGAATCTGATTCGAGCAAATAAAGTAGAGGTGTGTCAAAGCAGTGTTCCGAAAATGGCGTCGAGCAAGCCAAAAATCACGTGACCCCTGCTGACGAGGCCTCGAACGTCACAGATGTGTCAGCGAGTCACACTGTTTCCACAGGAAAATGAAAACTCGATGGGAGCCCGCCCGCTCAATCGGTGGGAACGCAATAAAAAGTGGCAGAATAACGCAGTTATTCGGCGGTTTTTTTGAGAGGAGGAATTTTCGCATCGATCGGGTCCGATCACGTCATTTTCAAAGTATCGGAATCGCCCAAAAAAATATCGGCCATGCCTTTTTTAAATATATATATTGAATCAAATCGTTTTCTAATTGTATTTAACGTTCCAGACATAATATGTTACACTCATCCAGAGTCTTTAGTTTAAGCGTAAGGTAGGGTTATCAAATTTATCCCGATAACGGCGGTAATTAATTTTTTAAAAAATGTATCACGTTAAAATATTTAACGCAATTAATGCATGCTTTACACGACCCACTCACGCATTGTCGCGCTCAATCTGTAATGGCGCCATTTTACCCATATAGAGTAATAAAAGGCAGCGTAAAATGAGTAGAGTGAATTTTGGCAGCCTTTGGAGCCTTTTTTTAATTGGCTAAAGCCTTACAATCCCTCTCCTTACGATTAGAAATATTATGGGAAGCAATGTGGGGAAGCAAGGTAGCAATTGATCTTTATCTTAACACCCAATGTTATTTTCCAACGTAGAGAAGATATATCAATTGGTAGCACTACGCGCAGTCATGGTTCCACTTCCCATCATGCATTTGGGCATGGTTTCAGTATCATTTACTGAAAGCTCAACAAATACACTAGATGGCAATATTTAGTCACAATATACAAAGTCACAAGACTTTCTATCCGTGGATCCCTCTGACAGAAAGAATGTTAATAATGTAAATGCCATCTTGAGGATTTATAGTTATAATAAACAAATACAATACTTATGTACTGTATGTTGAATGTATATATTCGTCAGAGTTTTTTTCTTAATGCATTGCCAAAATGTATATGATCAGGAAAAATTATCGGAAATGATTGGAATTGAACCAGGAGCAAAAAAAAGCAATCGGATCGGGAAATATCGGGATCGGCAGATACTCAAACTAAAACGATCGGGATCGGATCGGGAGCAAAAAAACATGATCGGAAAAACCCTGAATACGACACAACCCCCCCCAAAGAGATTATACTTAATTGAAAAATAAAATCTTTCACAAACCTCCTTCCTTTTATTCGGCTCAATTATTTCCATCTTATGATTTTGGAAATCCTTATAGTATGCAATAAATAATATTACAGTTCCCAAGCACTGTGCTTACTGTACTGTAATATTTACAAAAAACTAACAATACAGAGTAACTCCCCAACATCTAGGACGAGCCACTTACAAGACTAGCACTGTCGTGTATTACAAATACTGCTTTGAACAAATCTTCACAGACAAAGCAATGACACCTTGCCTGGCTCTGCCAGACTGTTCTCCCTGTATTTTTCAAACACTGAGAGAAATAGTCTGGGAACCATCCCATTAACGGCCTCTCGAGCAGGTACAAAATCAATCGACAAATCAGATTTGTTTATTTGCGTGACGTGTTCTTAACGAGCAACGTCACTCTTGCGCGTCGGAAGTCGTCTCCACAACAAAGGTGAACAGGAGAGCCGAGAATATGTTCCAATCCACGGTAAAATCAGTTTTAAATTACCAAGAACACATCGACACGAGTCATTGACAGTCTGTCTCGCGCTAGCCAAGTTGAATAAACTCCGCTCTCCTCGTATGTTTTCTTCCGCGCGCAAGTCCCTCGTCCTGCCCTCGTCGTTTTACTCACGTCACGTCTGCCCTGCCCGTCGCTGATTGGTCCACTCCGCTGTCTGTTTGCTGTGGCTTGCTCTTCCCTGGAAATTGTATCCGCGTGAATGGTGGCCAGACTCAGTTGCTGGAACAGCGGTGAGTCTGGTGTACCAGGCAAAATGACACCGGCTTTAAAAGGTCAACTTTAATTGTGTAAATGACACTTAATGACGACACGATCTCACGGGTGAAATAGACGACATCCACTTAATTCTATTGAAGATATGTAATGCTGAGACAATTTGACAACTTAAGTTTTAAAAAGAAACGTGCACTGTTTATCCAGTAGATGGCGCTCTTGCAGTGTGTCAAGCGCCTCGAAACAGTGATTCAATTTAGGGCAACTGTCTCAAAAGTGGTTCATTTTTTCGGAAAGCCTCGGTTTTTCCATCCCTACGTAGATCCTCATCTTTTTTTATTTTTTTTTAATTTTAAAAATACCGTTTCAGGCTCAGCTCTGGTATTTTTAATTTTTATGTTACTTATCCGATGACTCGATTATTCGAGCTAAGTAGTTCTTTGATTAATCGATTACCAAAATAGTCCATAGCTGCAGACCGAGTTCGCATCGTTTTTATAATGAATTGGGAAAGGGGGAAGTGACGTATGGTGTAAAGCAGTCAGCATATTTTCTAGGGTTTTTTTTGTGCGGCAGGGTTCCTCAAATTAGTGCCGGTGAAAGCAATACAGACGCCCTCAAGATATAAAAGAGGTCTCATTCAGCCAGTTGTCAGTCGACATCAAAACGACGTCAAAAGGTTTCTGAAAATATTTTATAAAGTTCAAAAGTTACCTAGTGTTGCTTTAAATGTTCCTAATCAAACTATTCGATTAATCAAACTAACTAGTTCATTAATAGACTACAAAAATAATCGATAGCTGCAGCCCTAGTTCATAATATCAAAATATAGATTGCATTGTATAGGGGAAACATATTTTTTTTATGATGAAGTATTCAATTGGGCTGCTTTTTATTGAATTGAGCAGATTTTACGATGCGATCAGGCTGGAAACCGTCTCTTTGATCTGGCAACCCTGATCGCATTGTTCCTTATGAATGAGGCATGTGATCTACAAAGTACGGCGTGTGACCCATTCAAATGAAAGCGGTGCTACATTAGATAACGATTGAACACATTTAAACATTCCTATTCACCAACAGCAAAAAATTAAGTTACACGTTAGACTGATATATCACTACCCTTTTCATTAATAATCCTAATGTTTTGGTTGCTGTTGCAATGCGAGTAGTGTTTCCATACCACATGCTTCGTCCTCTAAAACATAAATAATTAGCCATAAATCACTGCTTCAGAACATTTTTGACCTAGCCAATATTCCAAAGCAAATTCGAATGAATCATTAACCCAAGCACAACGCTTTTAATCCGTTTAGAAAATGCATTCCGGGGCAGGTTTGTTCAAGCGAGCTAGCCTAAACATTGGCAGATACTCTGTACACATTATTCATGTTTTTTTTAACTTCACGAAGCGTTTGGAAGCACTGCTTACATAACCAAAATACGGGAAAGTAGCCAAGGAGAAAACAAGAACCTTTCTAGAAAGTTTTGAAGCTTGCAGAACTCACCCCACGAATGTCCCAGTAAGCTAGTTTCATCATTTTTAGTTTAATATGGAAGTTTTGTTTCGTCCAAAATGTATTTCTTCCTGCCTGTGAGTTGGTTTCTTCTGCTTCAAGTGAGAGCTGCAGTCTGCTAAAGTAGAGGTGAGGTGGGCGGGGTTTAAATATTCGGGGCGGTCCCTATATGCAACGTTGCTTTTGTCAGTTAAGGTGCGCCATACCACACTCAAATTATTACACAATACAATTGAGTAGTGTAATAATTAATTTGAGAATAGAACAGAACAGAATAGAATAGAGTAGAATAGAATAGAATAGAATAGAATAGAATAGAATAGAATAGAATAGAATAGAATAGAATAGAATAGAATAGAATGGTATAAAAAAGTATCTGAACCTTTTGGAATTTCTCACATTTCTGCATAAAAACACCATCAAATGTCATTTGATCTTTGTCAAAATCACACAGATGAAAAAAAAGTCTGCTTTAACTAAAACCACCCAAACATTTATAGGCTTTCATATTTTAATGATGATGGCATGCAAACAATGACAGAAAGGAGAAAAATAAGCAAGTGAACCCTCTGCATAAGGAGACTTAATGAGCAATTGAAATAATTTTTTACCAAACATTTTAAGTCAGGTGTCTGCCCAATCGCTGACGAGTGGTTTAAAGCTGCCCTGCCCACTATAAAACACACACCTGGTAGGAATTGTCTTGATGAGAAGCATTGTCTGATGCGCATCATTGCTCGGTCAAAAGAGCCTGTGATCAAGGTTTGTTCATTTGTATGAAGCTGGGAAAGGATATAAACCATCTCTAAAAGTCTGGATGTTCATCAATCGACAGTCAGAGAAGTTGTCTACAAATGGAGAGAGTTTGGCACTGTTGCTTCTCTCCCAAGGAGGGGCCGTCCACCAAAGATGATGCCAAGAGTTCATCGCAGAATACTCAGAGAGGTAAAAAAATAACCCTAGTGTTTTTAATAAAGACTTACAGAAATCACTGGGACAGTCCAGTATCTATGTGCACAAATCAACTATATGTAAAACTATGGCCATGAATGATGTTTGTGGGAGGACTCCACGGAGAAAGCCACTGCTGCCCCCCAAAAAACATTGTTGCTCGTTTAATGTTTGTAAAAAGGCACTTGGAAACTCCACATAAGTTGTGCCAAAATATTTTGTGGACTGATGAAACCAAAGTTGAATTATTTGGGAGTAACACACAACGTCATATGTGGAGGAAAAATGGAACTGTTTACCAACATCAACAATTCATCCCCACCGTGAAGCATGGTGGAGGGACCATCATGATTTGGGGCTGTTTTTCTACCTCAGGACCTGGACAACTTGCAATCATTAATGAAAGAATTATTTTAAAAGATTTGCAGGAAAACCTGAGGCCGTCTGTCAGACAGTTGAAGCTAAAAAGAGAATGGATGCTGCAACAAGACAATGATTCAAAACAGAACTAAATCAACTTCAGGTATCAGAAGAACAAACTACACGTTCTGGAGTGGCCAAGTCAAAGCCCAGACTTGAACCCCATTGAGATGCTGTGGCATGACCTAAAGACAGCGATTCATGCCAGACATCCCAGTAATCTGACTGAACTGCAGCAGTTTTGTTGGGAAAAATGGGCCTAAATTAGTTCTGATCAATGTGCCAGACTGACCTGCAGCTACAGGAAGCATCTGGTTGAAGTTAGTGTTGCCAATGGAGGGGCCACAAAATGTTAAATGTGATTGTTCACTTACTTATTTTTCCCCCTTCTGTCATTGTTTGCACGTTATCCTCATTAAAATATGAAAACCTATAAATGTTTGGGTGCTTTTAGTTAAAGCAGTCACTATTTTTTCTTTTGTGTGATTTTGACAAAGATCAGATCACATTTGATGTTGATTTTATGCAGAAATGTGAGAAATTCCAAAAGGTTCAGATACTTTTTCATACTACTGTAGAAAGCCTTTAAGGAGATTTAAAGCTTCGCCATAACGTGCACCACATAAACAAAAGTACAATAAGGTTAATGTAAAAAAGCAAAGTATTTGAACTTGACAGTTACAGTGAACACAGATAAAGTGAATAAGTGACTAGCAGTAAGTGGTGATGTAGAGGTAGTGCTTACTGTATATGACAAGACGCTTGACGTCCAACTGGGGGTGGAAGTGGCTCGAATTTCATGCCAGAACTCCCTGACAAAAAGGTTGCCACTTAGCCAGATGTCTTTTTTTTCAACCACAGAAATGCAAAACCAACCAACCAAGCAAGCAAGCAAGCAACCAGCCAGCCAGCCAGCCAGCCAGCCAGCCAGCCAGCCAGATTTTACACATGCATTAGGCTACTGCATTAAACTTACTGTAACAAGGCACACGAGAAACTGATTTTTATTAAAATTGTATTTTAAAGTAACATACATGAACAAAATAAGTACAAATGACTTACATTATGCACAGTGAAATGGAATATAGTTTGAAGATAACACAAACATTGACTTTTTTATATTATAAGGAAATAAGTAGCCTATCATGGGTAAATGAACAAAAATAAGTCCAAAGTGCACATAAACTATACTGCCAAATGTATGGCATTTGACACAAGCATTTCTGGATCTAATTGCAGTCAAAAAAAAAAAAAGTTTAAAACCTTATTGTGTTCAATCTCACTTTAGTTATATCTGTTTTACCATGAGAACTGCATGTAATGCTTAATGTATCATTGATGATACAAATTACAGAACATATACAGTGCTAGCCAAAAGTATTGGCACCCCTGCAATTCTTTCAGATAATGCTCATTTTCCCCCAGAAAATGATTGCAATTACAAATGCTGTGGTAGCAATATCTTCATTTATTTTGCTTGCAATGAAAAAAAAAACCAAAAGAGAATGGGAAAAAAATTAAATCATTTTACACAAAACTCCGGGGCCGAACCTCTTTTTTGTGTCGTTGTGTGCACCAGACCGAGCATGGAGAAAAGAAAAAGACCAAAGAACTGTCTGAGGACTTAAGAAGCAAAACTGTGAGGAAGCATGGGCAATCGCAAGGCCATCCATCTCCAAAGACCTGAATGTTCCTGCGTCTACCGTGCGCAGTGTCATCAATAAGTGTAAAGCCTACGGCACTGTGGCTAACCTCCTTAGATGTGGACGGAAAATAAAAATTGACCAGACATTTCAATGAAAGATTGTGCGGATGGTGGATAAAGAGCCTAGACTAAAATCCAAACAAGTTCAAGCTGTCCTGCAGTCCGAGTGTACAACAGTGTCACCCCGTACTATCCGTCGGCGTCTGAATGAAAAGGGACTGTATGGTAGGATGCCCAGGAAGACCCCACTTCTGATCCAGAGACGTAAAAAAGCCAGACTGGAGTTTGCCAAAACTTACCTAAGAAAGACAAAAATGTTTTGGAAGAATGTTCTCTGGTCAGATGAGACAAAAGTCGAGCTTTTTGGAAAAAGGCATCAACATAGAGTTTACAGGGGGAAAAAACGAGGCCTTCAAAGAAAAGAACACTGTCCCCACAGTCAAACATGGCGGAGGTTCCCTGATGTTTTGGGGTTGCTTTGCTGCCTCTGGCACTGGACTGCTTGACCATGTGCATGGCATTATGAAGTCTGAAGACTACCAACAAATATTGCAGCATAATGTAGGGCCCAGTGTGAAAAAGCTGTGTCTCTCTCAGAGGTTATGGGTCTTCCAGCAGGACAATGACCCAAAACACACTTCAAAAAGCACTAGAAATGGTTTGAGAGAAAGCACTGGAGACGTCTAAAGTTGCCAGCAATGGGTCCAGACCTGAATACCATAGAAAACCTGTGGAGAGATCTGAAAATGGCACCCTTCAAATCTCAGAGACTTGGGGCAGTTGACCAAAGAAGAATGGTCTAAAATTCCAACAGAAAATTGTAAGAAACTCATTGGTGGATACCGGAAGTACCGTAGTTTATATGTTTCATTTATTTTGTCTAAAGGCTGTGCTACAAAGTATTAGGCTGAGGGTGCAAATTCTTTTGTCTGTCCCATTTTTAGAATTTTGTGTAAAATGATAATGATTTAATTTTATTCCCCTATTCTCTTTGTGTGTGTGTGTTTTTTTTTTTTTTTGCAAGCAAAATGAATGAAGGTATTACTACCAAAGCATTTGTAATTGCATTCGTTTTCTGGGAGAAATTGAGCATTATCCGACAAAATTGCATGGGTGTCAATACTTTTGGCCAGCAGTGTATATTCAAATTAATAAAAGAAAATGTTCAATTTTTAAAAATTACATTTAAGGACCACATAAAGCTTTCAAATTCAAAAAATCTTAATTTTCTGTTCATTACTTCTGGGATCAGGCATTATAGCGTTTTTGGACTGGTAGGTTGGCAATACATTAACTAATTTGCTCCCAAAAACGTATAAATACGATCTATTTTTAATTGTTTCAGTGTCCCAAAAAGGTATTTATATGTCTTTGATGTTTTTTTTTCATAAGAGACCTCTCTGAGTTCTGATTCAACTGAGCTCCAAAGCACAAAGCTGAAAATCCATTTTAAAGCAATAAAACTGGCCACTGGAGGACAGTTCTGCATTTGGTAAGACCCACATCCTTATTCAACGGCAATGAACGGCCGAGCCACATGGCCGCGGCGCCGGCGGAAGGATGCCAGGCGGCGGACGACCTTGCAGAACAACAGAGAGGACGCCCGGGATGCCAGGCACTGGACGACCGAGAAGAACTACCGGGATCACCAGTGCAGCGGACGATGTCGTTGAGTCCGTGCTGCTCACCGAGCAGACCCTGCAGAGACAAAAAAAGGGAAAAATTTACCCGGCTGTCGCGGCCACATCAGTTAGGTATGTGTATATAAATTGTTACTTTGCTATCAAAAGCTCTATTTGTCTTGTGGTTTCTGTTATTCTGTAAAAGAAAAACATTATTCAGATGTTTGGGATGTAACTAAAGCAAAAAATAGCTGTGTTAAAGTCAAAGTTATGTTTGAAATGTATGCTTTCACAAAAAGCTCAATTTCTCAGTTTTTTCGTCAGAAATTGGAAAATTGCTCAGACTAAGCTTATTGTCTAATGCTGATTTCTAAAGAATGGAAAAAGATATGAACTTACTTTTTTCCTGCTGAAAGAAGAGAGTCTAATCTTTCTTTTGGTGGGTTACATGTTTATATAGCAATAGAACAGAATTTTCTTTGGGCCTTGCAAAATCAGTCAAAATCCAGTAAAACGGCCGGGAGCGAAGGGCCTTGCTCCGGTGAAAATGGCTGGGAGTGAATGAGTTAAATGGCTACCCTATAAAAGGTTAAGTTAAAAAAAAATTCATTTATAGGTAATGATGGTTAGTTTGCAAATGCATGGAGATGTTGTTTTCATTTTTAATTTACCGTACATGCAATATATTTTAATGCAATAATGAAGTTATTTGTATATAAATATCCTATGATTAAGTGTCAAACGGTATAACGTTATTGTGGTTTACTATAATAGTAAATATATTTATATATTTTCAATTAATTAACTCTTTTTTGAAAAGCATTTTCCCCCACTACTTGAGTATTTAAATGTACATACGATATTTAAGAATTCCACACAACTGTGTTATTGTGAATTTGTGATAAGCACACAGTATGGCGTGTTAAGACTTGTATTACGTCCAGTCCAGTACAGTACATGGTTTGTACACAACGAATCCCCTCTATGAAGTGGTAATTTTTCAAATATTCATTTTGAGGATTTGGTTTTATTCATACAGGACAACAATATATTAATTGTTCACCAACAGCAAGACTTTGTTAAAGTTCAGTGTTAGGTTGTGGAGATAAAACTGCTTCCAGATGTCCATTTGTTATCATTTCATTGGACAGTCTCGACGTGCTTCAGATTCTGAAACTCGTTATTTTCCAAGTCAGCGTCACTGTACAAATAGTGCTGATCCAGAATGACACTGCAAAATGCATATACAGTACAATGTAAAAGGCCAAGTCCTTTGTTGAACTCTGGTACAAACCACTTCAGTGCACTTTGTGCCAGTTACTTGCATGTTCTCACAAGACAGTTTCACACTTTTTAAACTCAGGTATATATTTATATATACATAAAACATATATGAAACAGTCCAACACATAACAGCAGGGTGTAAGATACTGGCAGGAAAAAAATACATGGAACGCCACAATGAAGTAGCCGGTATATTGTACAGAAACATCTGTGGACTGGAGACCCCTAAATCGCAATGGGGAACACCTCCTAAGGTGGTGGAAAGTGAGAAGGTTAAGATCCTGTGGGACTCACAGATACAGACTGATAAAATGGTTGTGGCCATCCAACCGGACTTTGTTATCATGGATAAGCAGCAGAGGACAGCCGTTGTGGTCAATGTAGCCATCCCCAACGACGGCAATATCAGGAAAAAGGTACACGAGAAAGTAGGGAAATACAAAGGGCTCAAGAAAGAGCTGGAGAGAGCCGGGAAAGTGAAAGCAGCAGTGATGCCTGTGGTTATGGGTGCACTAGGGGCCGTGTCTCCCACACTGGAGAAGTGGCTCCAGCAGATACCTGGAAAAGTATCTGACATCTCCGTCCAGAAGAGCGTAGTCCTAGGAACAGCAAAGATACAAAATAGCAGGGTCTTCAAATACTAATTTTGTTTTGTTGTGGTAGGAGGGTATTGTATTGAACGCGGGGCCATGTTGGTTATTATTGTAGCAGAGAAGAGAGCAGTAAATCAACAAAGACAAGTCAACTGTGCCCCAATCTACCACGCAAAAGATCTGATGGACTCAAAACAGTAGGTTACGATTGCATATTAGTTTGAAAATCGACCGGATCTACCGTATTTTTACACGAGTGACTTCCGGCCCGATCTTAGCTACCGGTAGTCGTATTGACGCAGGAGGGCCACGTCTCGCGTCAAATAATAAACTCTGCCGTTCTTTTCGCGTGCGTTGCGTTGAGCCGCTTCTGGGACACATCTAACGCGCGGCCGCACTGCGACTGGTGTGCAGTGGCTAATTGACTTTAACGCCCGCGTTTCACTGCGTTTTAGTGGCGGCCACGTTGTCGCGCCGTTGAAGTTTCTGGGTTATGCTATCCTACCGTGTTGGTCCTCATTATAGTAGAGAAGACGGAGTAAATATAATCTACACAAAGAAACTGTAACCCGATCGGCTCACAACCTCGAAAAGTAAGGGTTGTATTACCTCAGAAACTCGTTCGGTACGCGTCTGAAACGGTTCAATACTATTACATGTACCGTTACACCCTAAATATACAGTATGTATATTATATCAGAGTCAGTACATCGTAACATCCCAGAACAAGACCCAGTAGTCATCATAAAAGCAGACATCCAGACAAGACTGTCCAAAAGTAAGAACTGGACAGCTTCAGGGCCCGACAAGATTCATGCCTACTGGCTTAAGAAGCTAACTGCACTCCATGAATGCCTAACAGAACAAATGAACGAGCTGCTGAAGTCGTGGACCCACCCAGAGTGGCTAACCCAATGTCGGACAGTCCTCATCATGAAGGACACCCAGAAGGGAACAGTACCATCCAACTACCTACCTATCACCTGCCTCAGCAACACATGGAAGCTCTTATCAGGCATCATCGCGGCTAAAATGAGCAGGCACATGGAGCAATACATGCACAGGGCACAGAAAGGGATTGGCAATAACACCAGGGGAGCCAAGCACCAGCTACTGGTGGACAGGGCAGTCGCCAGAGACTGCAAGGCCAGGAGCACCAACCTGTGCACTGCCTGGATCGACTACAGGAAAGCCTATTACTCAATGCCACACACAGGCCCGGAGTGACTAATCGGGAGCTTCTGGACGATTCCCGATGGGCCGGTCAGGGTTTTATATATTAAAAAAAAAAAAATGACACTGTTATAATTTTTTTGTTTGGTATTTATTTATGACAGTGTCAGTGAGTATAACTTACATTCTGTTACCGCTGTCCCTGTGGGCCGTCTTAAAAAAAAAAAAAAAAAAAAAAAGATATATATATATATATATATATATATACATATATATATATATACTTTTTTTTTTTTTTTCCCCAGACACATCCTCACGTGTGCAGACGAAAAATACAGCATGCAGCTCCGCCCCCTAATTGTAGTCTGTATTGAGCCAAATTAGCTGCTATCTCGGTGCTCGGATTGATAAAAAGAGCAAGGGTGGCGCTGAAAAAAAATAATTAAAAAGAGAAAAGCACTCGTGAAAGAATCTGCAAAATGCGCAAAAAGAGCTAATTTTTTTCATGCAGCGACCTCGCTGCCTCAAACTACAGAGGATTACAACGAAAGTGGTAAGGCCAGATGGCGAATAAAATGCAACATGCACCGTGTGATACGACAATATGTAATTGTGGAAACTTTGGCTTCTTGTAGCACCTCACAAGGGATATGTGGCAGCAAGCATTAGCCATAATGAACACACAACAGGTGCAGAGCTGGAAGGTAGGATTGCCATGTTGTTCAGTGAGTGAAAATTAGAATATAATCAATTACGAGGCATTTTTAAAATGCCATAAAGCTGACTTGAATTGATCAGAATGTATTATTGTTATGTTCAAAATTGACTCTTTCTTTAATATGTGATTTAATGTCAGTGGCAGACACAGGGGGAAGTGGTGAGGATGGGATTGCTGCCATTGATGGTGTCAGTGTTGAAAAAACAGGTGAGGCATTGTAACAGTGTGAACAAGCAAGCTTCAATTCTAATATGGTCACATTTTATGCCCAAATGATAATAGTGGCTCATTTATTTATCAAAAATTAGATTGCAATCAAACTATACATTTGAAAGCGATAGATAAATGTTAGATGCAATTGACCTGCATATTTTACATATGCATACACATTTATATTACATATTATACACATTTTATATACACAGAATTACAGTACACGGCTTTAGAGAACACTGAACTTAACACATGTATGTATAATAACAATATTTTAAATGAGTGGGCCGGTCTGAGGCATGAACTTCCAGGGCCGAAAATGAGTCCCACTCCGGCCCTGGCCACACACATGGATACTGGAATGCTTGAAGCTGTATAACATCAACAGGACACTAAGGACTTTCCTCCAGAACTTAATGGGACTGTGGAAGACAACTCTAGAAGCCAACTCAAAGCCAGTTGCACATGTGAGCATCAAATGCTGTATCTCCCAAGGAGATGCTCTGTCATCCCTGCTGTTCTGCATAGGCCTTAAAGAGCATACGACACCAGAAAAAAGTCTTAAATGGCATTATTATGTGAATTAGAATCATATTTTGAGACGATTCGACTATATACAACAATTTAACAAAGCGCAGATGACGAGAAATTAGTCTTTTAATCTGCCTGTTAGCCACGCCTACCATTATAGGGCTTTAGCGTCCCCAACAGGTGGATGACGTCAGTGGTAGACTGGGCTCATCGGTTTTACTATTCAGCCCATTGTGGGGGAATTATTCAGAACGAGGAAAACGCGACAAAGAGAGCCGCAAAATGTTATTGTTTCAGTCTCTCTAATCCAATATTTTTACAGGATATTCTTTTTATCCAAGTATTTTTCCCCAATAGCTATATAAATGGCTTGAGAAGGACTGGTCAGCCCGTCGAGGGGGAACTATTCACAACGAGGAAAACGCGACGAAAAGAGCGGCAAAATGTCATTGTTTCTGTCTCTTTACTTCAATATTTTTACAGGATATTCTTTTTATCCAAGTATTTTACCCAAATGCTAAATAAATGGCATGGTCATGACAAATAACAGTCTTGTGCTGAATAGAATATGAAATAATAAAAATGCACTTATTCAGGACGACATGGCAAAATTACTCCATAATGGTCAAAACTGTCGACTTCACCTTCACTGTCGTACCTCTGGAACAATATTTTATGACACCTAAATCGGACATATGTCATTTCCCTTCCCCGGCTTCGGAGAATGTAAACAAACCAGAAGGCGTGACAGCTAGCCGACATGCTAACCCGAACCGAGTGATGTTTCAAAGTCTTCGAAGCGGAAAATCACACATAACTGCCCTGGATTATTTGACACGACGACCCGGTTGTCGATTGTCTTTGCGGATCGGCAAACCGCCCGGCGAAGAGCAATTTACAGTTCGTTCCCCGGGGGAGGGTGGCTGGAGTTGTTGTGCAGCTAACGTGCTGCTAATGAGCACAAGGCAGGGGTCGCGTTAACCGGATATTTTCCGTCGTTGACCGTTTTTTTAAAACGGTCAACGACGGAAAAAAACTGAAGTCCGTCATTTTGACAGGTTGCAATTCACACCCCAGACCACAGGGTGGCGAGTTAGCATATTAATTAGCTATTGTCTCTCTTAATGCATGACGTCGTTGGCTCTTCTGTCAGACTATTGTAGCGTCACCGGGGTCTGGCGGCGGCACCGTGATTGACACATCAACGCGAGGTTCTTATTGGTGCACCCGGTGTGCCAGCGCGTCATCCAATTGATGGACAAGATTGCCGCCTGTGTATAGACCCCAATCACATGACGTCACAACTCCGCCCCCCCTGACTGGAGCCGCCATATTGTGTGTCAGCTCGTCATGTTTACACATTACCGCTACGTACATGCCTCCTATTACGGCGTGTTTTTCGGCTCGTTAATATTAATAATCAAAATGGTGAACGCGTGTGTGGCGGTTGGTTGCTGTAACAGAGAAGATAGACGGAGAGACTTGAAGTTCTACCGTATTCTGAGAGACCCGAAGATGAGAGCGAGATGGACTGCTGTAATTCGACAAGAAATCTGGGCACCAAACGATCACCACAGACTAAGTAGTAGTCATTTTATATCTGGTAAGATGCATTTAATATATATTTAGAAGATTTTGGGCTGACAACCACAATTAAGATCATTGTGTGACATAGGTGATTGGGGTCTATATCGTTGCCTCTTTTTCTTTGGGGGCGGAGTTGTTGGCGATAAGCAGAGTAAAAAGGGAGAAAAATACCACGACTTCCGTGTCTAATTTTTCGCCGCCAAGCAAGCGTTACAATATTAATTAAAAATGAATGAAAACTAAATACTATTGAATATGTCATCATTATCATTTTAAAAATTTAAGTGATGGGTAAAAATAGACTATGACCAGATTTTTATGACCCTGTCAGTCAAAATGACAGACAACGAAAATGTCTAGCACAACCTCTGGCACAAGGAGAGCTTTTTACATGCCTATCAATGATCAAACGTAAGTAGTCCTTTATTTAAAGGAAGTTTGTGGTGTTTACTTTGTAATCGCTGTATTCGTATTTGACATAATACAAAACAAGATGTTTACTCACTTCCTCGTAAGTCCAATGGTCCCACAGTAAATCCACGGTGAATGGGAACCTTTTGAAACTCCAAAAAGGCGCATACGCCTCTTCCTCATACAGAATGATTTTTCTGCAGCCGTTTGGCTGGCGTGATGCGAAAAATAAACGTATTAATCCGCAAAATCAGCTGAATCCTTCGTCCTCATACACAACAGTACACTGTATAGGGAAGAGGACGTCTTCTACCGTACACGTCACAGCGCCCTCCTCCTCAATGCAAGACCGAAGCCGGAAGTCACTCATTTTCATGGCGCGGGATTCAAAAAACGAAATAAATATAGCGATCGCTTCCACACACATCCAAGCGGTCCATATCATTCAGGGGCATAAAATACCGCGTGTATTATGAAATAAACATGCTTTTTCGTGTCACATGCACTTTAACCCCCTCAGCCAGATCATCGCCAAGAGTGGTTTTGGGTACCGGTTCCGAAGTGGAACAACCATTAGTCACCTCCTCTACATGGATGATATCAAGCTGTATGCCAAGAACGAGTGTGACATCGACTCCCTGATTCACCTCACGAGAATATACAGCAGTGACATCGGGATGTCATTCGGACTAGATAAGTGTGGGCGAATGGTATCTAGAAGAGGGAGGGTGATCTCAACTGAAGGGGCTGAACTACCTGAAGGCAACATAACTGATGTGCAGGACAGCTACAAATACCTGGGGATCCCACAGGCAAATCGGAATCGTGAGGAAGCAACTAGGAGGTCTGCCACAACCAAATACTTACAGAGGGTGAGTCAGGTCCTCAAGAGTCAGTTGAATGGCAAGAATAAGATCCAGGCCATTAACAGCTATGCCCTACCAGTAATCAGATACCCTGCCGGCATCGTATCCTAGCCGCTGGAAGAGATGTAGGCGACCGACATCAAGACAAGGAAGCTCCTTACAATGCACGGAGGGTTTCACCCTAAGTCCAGCATCCTGAGGCTCTACACAAAGCGGAAAGAGGGAGGCCGAGGACTAGTGAGCATCAGAGCCAGTATCCAGGAGGAAACTACATCCCTCCAAGAGTACATCATTAAAATGGCCCCCAGTGATGACCTGCTTGGTGAATGCCTCAGTCAACAGAAGCTCAGTAAGGAGGAGGACCCTGAGGAGATATCATGGAAGCACAAGCCCCTGCATGTTGTGTACCACCGACAAATTGAGGGAGTAGCTGACATGGGGAAAACATACCAGTGGCTGGAAAAGGCCGGACTGAGGGACAGCATGGAGACACTGATCATGGTAGCACAACAACAGGCCCTAAACACAAGATCAATAGAGGCCGGGGTCTATCACACCAGACAGGACCCCAGGTGCAGGCTATGCAAAGAGGCCCCTGAGACAGTCCAGCACATCACAGCGGCGTGTAAGATGCTGGCAGGCAAGGTATACATGGAATGTCATAACCAGGTAGCAGTCATAGTGTACCTGAACATCTGTGCCGAGTACTGACTGGAGACCCCAAGTCAAAGGTGGGCGACACCTCCAAAGGTGGTCGAGAACAACCGAGCCAAGATCCTGTGGGACTTCCAGATCCAGACAGACAAACTGGTGATGGCCAACCAGCCTGACATAGTGGTGGTGGATAAACATCAGAAGACAGCAGTAGTGATAGATGTAGCAATCCCAAGCGATAGCAACATCAGGAAAAAAGAACACGAAAAGCTGGAGAAATATCAAGGGTTGAAGGAAAAGTTGGAGAAAATGTGGGGAGTGAAGGCAACAGTGGTGCCAGTAGTGATCGAGACACTAGGGGCAGTAACCCCCAAGCTGGGTGCATGGCTCCAACAGATAACAGGAACAACGACCGACATCTCCGTTCAGAAGAGCGCAATCCTAGGGATAGCGAAGATCCTGCGCAGAACCCTCAAGCTCCCAGGCCTCTGGTAGAGGACCCGAGCTTGAGAGGAGAGAACCTTTTGGAATTTATCACATTTCTGCATAAAATCACCATCAAATGTGATCTGATCTTTGTCAAAATCACACAGATGAAAAAACAGTGTCTGCTTTAACTTAAACCACCCACACATTTAACGGTTTTCATATTTTAATGAGGATAGTATGCAAACAATGACAGAAGGCGGGGGGATAAGTAAGTGAACCATCACATTTAATATTTTGTGCCCACCCCCCTTTGGCGGCAATAACTTCAACCAGACCCTTCCTGTAGCGGCAGATCAGTCTGGCACATCGATCAGGACTAATCTTGGCCCATTGTTCGCTACAAAACTGCTGTAGTTCAGTCGGATTCCTGGGATGTCTGGCATGAATCGCTGTCTATAGGTAATGCCACAGCATCTCAATGGGGTTTAAGTCCGGACTTGGCCACTCCAGAATGTGTATTTTGTTCCTCTGAAACCATTCTGAAGTTGATTTACTACTGTGTTGTGGATCATTGTATTGTTGCAGCATCCATCCTCTGTTTAGCTTCAACAGTCCGACAGACAGCCTTAAGTTTTCCTCCTCATCCTGATAAACTTTTGAATTCATTCTTCCACTAATGATTGCAAGTTGTCCAGGCCCTGAGGAAGCAAAACATCCCCAAATCATGATGCTCCCTCCACCATGCGTCACGGTAGGAATGAAGTGTTGATGTTGGGGAGCTGTTCCATTTCTTCTCCACACATGACGCTGTGTGTTACTCCTAAACAATTCAACTTTGGTTTCATCAGTCCACAAAATATTTTTGCCAAAATTTCTGTTTTGTGCCGAAGTGCCTTTTAGCGAACGTTAAACGAGCAACACTCTTTTTTTTTTAACAGTAGTGGCTTCCTTCGTGAAGTCCTCCCATGAACACCATTCTTAGCCATAGTTTTACATATAGTTGATGTGTGCAAAGGCATTGGACTGTGCCAGTGATTTCTGTAAGTCTTTTGTAGACACTCTCGGGTTCTTTTGTACCCTTCTGAGTATTCTGCGGCGTCTCTTGGCGTCATCTTTGGTGAACGGCTACTCCTTGGAAGAGAAGCAACAGCGCCAAACTCTCTCCATTTGTAGACAACCTCTCTGACTGTCGACTGATGAACATCCAGATTTTTAGAGATGGTTTTGTATCCTTTCCCATCTTTATACAAATTAACAATCCTTGATCACAGGTCTTCAGACATCTGTTTTTACCGAGTCATGATGCATTACACCAAGACATTTCTTATCAAATGTGTGTTTTACAGTGGACAGGGCAGCTTTAAACCACTCATCAGTGATTGGGCACATACCTGACTTAAAATGTTTGGTAAAAATTGGTTCAGTTGCTCTTTAAGTCTCCTTAGGCAGAGGGTTCACTTACTTGTTTTTCCCCCTTCTGTCATTGTTTGCATGCTATCTTCATTAAAATATGAAAACCTATAAATGTTTGGGTGGTTTTAGTTAAAGCAGACACTGTATTTTCATCTGTGTGATTTTGACAAAGATCAGATCATATTTGATGGTGATTATATGGAAAAATGTGAGAAATTCTAAAAGGTTCAGATACTTTTTCATACCACTGTATATGTATATGTGAATAGTTTTTCTTTGTTAAATGAAGGCAAAACACTTTTCCGTGAACATTTATTATTACAGTAACACTTGTATTTCACAAAACAGATCACCAGAAAGAAGAAAAACATTCCCTTGAATTGCAATGTGTAATTCTACGGAAGACACAAGCACACATTCCATGACATTACAGTTTCTCCAGTAACTTACATTTCCCAAAATGATTCACGATTGGATGGCTTTGGCAACAGTTGACCACGTGCAAAGGGGAAACCGCGGTAACAATTCATGCAATAATCACACGAGTGAACATGGATGGCCTCTTAAACATGATCTTAGATTTACACAAGTGCACAAGCATGGACAAGATATGGCCACGAACACAGTAAAAAAATAAAAAGACAAGTGGCTTCACAATAACAACTGAAATTGTTATTTTCAGTTTTTTTTCTGGCAACTTTTTCAGTTTGCCACAGAGGTTCAGCTATTTTGACACAAATGTTGAAAAACAATGTTTATTGCTTTCCTTGAGCGGCAGCCATGCTCAGGCTCTCCTCTTCCACAATGGTGTCGAGTTCGTCCGTGCGGATGGCCTGCGTTATCAAATTGAGCTCTTCGCACATGGTTTCGTAGCGATACGCCACCCGGATGTCCGGAACATTCGTTCGCCTGATGTCGTTGCTTTCCTGACCTTCTTTGACATAGTCCGGTCCGAGCCAGTAACTCTTCACCTGAACCGGAATGGCAATTAGTATGGTTTTCCTAACGCGACAGGCACGCGGAGGAGTCGCGGCTACCTTGTGAGAGAATCCGCTCATCAGCACACTGTTTCTGGCCAGCTCGCACATATCACAAGAGCTCAGCTTCCACACCTGAGCGGCAATGCTGTACTCCTCCATCAGGGGTTCCTACGATATAAAAGAACACATCTAAAATACAGTGGTAACTGAAGATACAAAATGAATTGGTTCAGAAGTGTCTTTTGATTTTTTTTTCTATAATGCATCGTGTTTTACATGTGAATGGCATAATACATTTTAAAACCCTACTGAAACACCAAATTCAATTTGCTGTCATGTCCTCTGATTGCCGGCCTTTATTTGTAATGCTTATTTGCGCCCTAGTGGCACTTAGGTGTAACTAATTTGTTAGACTAATTCTACAGACGTTATCACATGATTACTCAAAAACACGGAGTGCTAAAAGATAAGCTAACTTTGACTGTGTCATTGGACAAAGGGGCAGTTTTTATTTTTGCTGCAGGCAGTATCAGCTGCTTTGCTATGGTGTGGGGTTATTTCTTGTATATGATGCCAACAGTGCTCGCTGGTTTACTGATGTAACACTGACAAAGCGGGATGATTGTTGGCAATGTTCGGCATGTTTTCGCTGACCAAAAAATCAAGTGACTTATCAACTTGATTGTGGTCTAATGTACAAATCAATTAAGATGTCACTGAAAGCAGTGACATCTTAATTGATTTGTCTTCTTGCTGTCCGCGCAAATATTTTTAGACACAGTTAACAGGCTGGCCTTTCATCGTCTACCACTGCATTAAAAGTCAAAGCCAAAAGCTACATACACTTTATCATATTTCCTCGTCTTAGCTTTTCATTTCTACAGTGCTATTTGCTGTGTGCTCTTGTTTGGTTAAAAAATACTGCGCGCACTCTGAAAATAAGAGCACCACTGCCACCCACTGAGTGAATGTGCAATTACACTTCATACCAGTACGGCAAAAAACTATGTCACCCGCGGTCACATCGCTACGGCATCGTGCTGCCCCACTATTTCAGAAGTACTGCTTTAGACCATCTGCATGTCGAGGAAAGACACCACCGTTTTTATCTTAATGTATGCCATTGACTGCGATCGACACCTTTTTCATGGCCAAATTCAAGCACTTTTCAAGGACTTTCAAGACCCTACAAAATGTCCAAAACCAATATTTCTAAATAGAAATGACAAATTATCTTTTAAACACTTGTTGCATTTTGTTCATATCGTTTCACAAGAACATTCATATCATTTTCTTAACAAATAACTATAGAAATCTGAATACAGTTGGCCTCTTCAATACCACTTGAGAGCAAATAAACCACCACGAAGCTTTGAAATAAATTGGCTGCAGAGCTTCATTGCTTCTCTCACTTTCCTTGGGAGAGACAGACAACCTCTGCTGCAACTTGCCATTGTCATCCAGCATGCCTCCCAGCATGCATCACAGCGCTACAGATTTTACGTAACTTTCAAAGTTCATGTTCTGTGCCTGTGTTTTTTGGTCAACAATGATGATTATGAGAGTATTTCATTGACTAAAATTGTTTTTATGACAATGATGAGCTAAAACATGGCTTGGGAGACTAGAACATAACGAGAGGAATGCCAGTTTTCATCTGACGAGATGAAAATGCGACATTGTTTCTGTTATATTAACAATGCGGGACATTTTCATATTGTATGTGGAGTATGTCAGCTTGCATCGTAGCAGTGTTTGGGTCGTGTCACTCATGTGAGATGTGCTGCATCTTTTACTCCTCACTGGACTTTAGGGTTTATCTCAAGCTAAGGCTGTGCTCCATCTGGCTTGTTGCCTTATCTTGGCAAGAGAGAACATGCAATGTTGCTTTAGCCTTTAAAGTTTTGTCCTTAGTGATCATCAGACACTAAATGTAACTCCTAGCATTAGCATAGCATTCACGTAATTATTAGCATTAGCTCCAGAATGACGAGCATCCTCTTAAAACACTGGCCAGTCTAAAGCAGAGCCACTTGGCTTTATTGGTCAGTAAGTCTAGAGCAGGGGTGCCCAAGTCCGGTCCTCGAGAGCCCCTATCCAGCTTGTTTTCCATGTCTCCCTCCTCCAACACACCTGAATCAAATAATCAGGATCATTATCAGGCTCCTGCAGAGCTTCCTGATGAGCTTATCATCAGTGCTGAGTGATCATCACACACTAAATGTAACTCATAACGTTAGCATAGCATTCGGGTTCACAATAGGCTAATGCTATTGGCGAGCATCCTCTTGAACGCTCAGACAGCTTCTTTTATTTACATTAGGGCTGTCAAACGATTAAAATTTTTAATCGAGTTAATTACAGCTTAAAAATTAATTAATCATAATTAATCGCAATTCAAACCATCTATAAAATATGCCATATTTTTCTGTAAATTATATATATTCTGTAAAATAAATTGTTGGAATGGAAAGATAAGACACAAGATGGATATATACAGTGGGGAGAACAAGTATTTGATACACTGCCAATGGGAAAATCCATTGGCAGTGTATCAAATACTTGTTCTCCCCACTGTACATTCAACATACGGTACATAAGGACTGTAGTGGGCATTTCACTCTACTGTCATTTAAATCTGTCTATGCTGTCCTCACTCCGAAGCGTCTACTTTTTCCAAAGCTAGACAGCTAGTGAACGACGCCTTAATAATCAGACTTCTTCCTTTTTCATCTGATTTATTAATAAAATAGCCTCAAACCATTGTCCCCTTTAGACCGTCATAAAACTACAAAAAAAAAAGTACACAAGCATTGCATTAGCAACAACGTTAGCTTAGCACGCTATACAGGTTCACTAAACATAAACAAAAAGCGTCTCATACAAAAAATAGAACATTTTGCTTACTAACATAATATGTAAATTCTTTACAACAACCATACTTACGAACAAATCTTGTCCAAGGATCATATAAGCACAACATTACAACGTAGGCTTCAGCCCGAGACGTTGTGCAGCCATATGAACTGGCAAGAAAAAAATAAACCATGTCGCAAAGCGACCACAAGAGTTCGCTGTTGTGCTGCAGCACAAAAAGCCTTGCTGTAAAACTTACCAAACGGCAGAATACTGTCTGAGCGGGACATGTGCGTTAATTGCGTCAAATATTTTAACGTGATTAATTTTAAAAATTAATTACCGCGCATTAACGCGATAATTTTGACAGCCCTAATTTACATACAGTTCATAGCGTCTAGGTGGGTATAATTAATTGAAAATACTGTAATGTACTGTTTTCCTGCTGAATGTGTATATTCACCAAGTTGGCGTTGTCTTTGGAGACGCTATTATATGTGCTCGTCTGTCAATGTTCATTCGAAATACCGTTGTTGGAAACCTTTATTTATTTATTTTTGGAGTAAATGTTTTTAATTTTACAGATAAAAACATTTTTAGTGAATGTCAACTAAAACTAGACGAAATTAGTCTCGAGTTTTCGTCAACAAAATCTAGTCGAAGACAAATACATTATGAGATGACTAAAATATGACGAAGACTAATAAGTATTACCGTCCAAAAGACTAAGACGAAAATTAACATGACCCCTCCCTCCCTGCCCTCCTAGTTCGAATGGACTGTACGTCTAATGTTGACAACGGCAGCCAATGAGTCAACACGGCCTTGAAAAATGTCATGTCATGTTTTTTTGTTTGTGTGCGCTGACCTTGGTAAAGTGAAACTGCAAAGGGTCGTCCGTGGACAAGGAGACCATGAGGCCTCTGGAAAGGTACTCGGGCAAAGGGTTACGATGGTAGCTGAGGAATAGACTGTTATTGCTGAGTGGTGACATGGCGATACCAATCTGGGCCAAATAGTACAAATACTGAAGTACAGGAGCCTGTGGAAGACAAGATTCGTTTACTATTGATCAAGATGCTGACTTGATGGCGTTTGTTTGTGCAGATCCCACCTTGCGTAGCAGAAGCCCGTGGGAGATGTTCTCAGATAGCATGAAACCGGACACCAGGTGATGGATGGGGCCTGCCTCGCCGCAATGAGGACGTAGTACCAGGGTGTGGAAACCTCGTTGCCTGGTTTTCAAAAACAAGCAAAACATCAAGCAAGATACCTTTGTTAATTTTGTAGATATATTTATATTCTTGCATATTTGTTCATTTTACTTAGTACTGTACATTCATTTCCATTTGGCTTGTTTTATTCACTAAAACTGCGTTCAGACTACAGGCATATCTGAGTCCGACTGGGTTCCTCCTCGAATACGAATAATGTTTAGGGCTGACTGTTCACACTTTTTATCAGCAAGTGTCTGAATCAGATCTAGGCCTGTTCAGACTGGGCCACGTTATTGACACACCTGAGAGGTTGGTCCGGCAACGAAGGCGTCATCCAGTATAGAGTGACGTCACCGACAGTTAAATCCACTCTGGGCTGCTCAGACCGAGAAGCATCTTGTCCATATCTGGTATGAAACCACCTCCCGTTTCAATCTGTTTCGCAAAAATCTGATTTCTGTGCTTTGGGACTGTTCAGACTACAAAACAGACATCCAGTTTCAGTTTGGATGGGCTAAAAACTGGGTTTTGGCCGCCAGTCTGAACATGACTACAAGGTTACGCCGTTACATCTACTTGAGGAACTTTTGGAAAAAAATATAATCATAAAAGTAGTGCTGCCACACCATACTTTTTCATTTCACTTGATTTGTGAAGAAGAAACGTTACTCTTACTCAGAGGTGGGTAGTAACGCGTTACATGTAGCTCGACCAATTTCACCAATGAGACTTCGCAACAATAATCACATGACTCCATTATACCACTCAGACGCAAGGTTGCTGTTCTATGATCATGCCAGCCTATTTAAATAATGAAGTACCGTATTGGCCCGAATATATGACATTGTTTTTTTTGCATTGAAATAAGACTGAAAGAGTGGGGGTCGTCTTATATTCGCGGTCTAGACATTATACCCATTCACGACGCCAGATGGCGCCAGATATCATTGAAGTGATGTTCTGCCATGATAGATCTCAGCTACTCTCAAGTCAGTATTGCCCAACGACAGCCCCAAAACATCACTGCTCTAGAGGAGATCTGCACGGAGGACTGGGCCAAAATACCAGCAACAGTGTGTGAAAAGCTTGTGAAGAGTTACAGAAAATGTTTGGCCTCCGTTATTGCCAACAAAGGGTACATAACAAAGTAATGAGATGAACTTTTGGTATAGACCAAATACTTATTTTCCACCATGATTTGCAAATAAATTCTTTAAAAATCAAACAATGTGATTTTCTGTTTTTTTCCCCACATTCTGTCCCTCATGGTTGAGGTTTACCCATGTTGACAATTACAGGCCTCTCTAATATTTTCAAGTGGGAGAACTCGCACAAATAGTGGTTGACTAAATACTTATTTGCCCCACTGCTCAATCAAGCTCAATCTTGGTCTCACACAAAAATACACACGGTCCCAGGCTCCAACTGGGACCGTGTGCTTTGGTAAGATTGAGCTTTTTGGCAACAAACACTCTAAGTGTGTCTGGTGTGCCACGAAAGATGCGCATGCCGAAAAGCACCTCATACCCACTGTGAAGTATAGGGGTGGGTCAGTGATGCTGTGGGGCTGTTTCGCTTCCAAAGGCCCTGGGAACCTTGTTAGGGTGCATGGCATCATGAATGCTTTGAAATACCAGGACATTTTAAATCAAAATCTGTTGCCCTCTGCCCGAAAGCTGAAGATGGGTCGTCACTGGGTCTTTCAGCAAGGCAATGACCCTAAACATATGGCCAAATCTACACAGAAGTGGTTCCCCAGACACAAAATCGAGCTCATCCCATGGCCATTCTCAGTCCCCAGACCTTGTTTTGTTGGCAAAAGGGGGTTGTAAAAAGTATTAACACCAGGGGTGCTAATAATTGTGACACACATTATTTGATGTCAAATAATTTTTTCTTTATGTGGGATTTTTTCCCCACTGAATGAATGCATTTGTATTGAAGGTTGGATTTTTCTCTTTTTTTCCATTAAGGTCCCATATTATTTGAATAAAAAGAAAATATATTAGAAGCTAAAAAACACATCTTTTTCAGGGGTGCCAATAATTATGGAGGGCAAAATAGTGGGACGAATACACTATATATATATATATATATATATATATATATATATATATATATATATATATATATATATATATATATATATATATATATATACACATACAGTGTATTCGTCCCACTATTTTGCAGTGTTAGTCTACTGGATATAACCTGTTTTTTCCATAGTCATAGACTTAAAAATATATTGACGGGACACAGGGCGGGTGGCTGATTAATAGTGGAACTCCGTCAAAGCTGACCGAGTGGAAACACAGACAAAGAGCTTTTTACGTTAAAAATTCTTGTGAATAAATGCTTAACACTAGAAAACCCAACATTTTTTTAGCCTACTGGAAAGCCCAGAAGGGGATCAGATGATCCCCACAACTCTGGGTATCCACAATTAGCATCTGTATATGTGCAAATGAGTGTGTCATTGTCTCTCAAATAGGCCACTCAAGCACACAAGCAAACAACCTTACTCTAACCCACAAGGGTTGGTCAGTTTACACTGACTCTTGCCATGATAGTTTCAGTTATTATTTGAGAGTTTTATTTTTGAATATGGTTTTATTTTATTCATTCACTGCTCTGCCCATTTTTTCTTCTTCTCCTATAGCACACACAGGCAACTTTATGTATAAATTACTGCAATGAAATAAACAAACGCACAGACCATTGCAACGTGTATAAAGTTATAATGAATGAAATAATCAATACATTTGTGACGACAAAAAAATCTCAAATGTTTTGGTCTCACAACCCAACCCGAGTGTGATCAGCTCTGCCATGTGGATTTCTGAATGCAAAGTGCTAACTACGTCAAGGGGCGGGGGATGTGCTTATCTTGATGACCGAGCTAGTGTGAGCGAACGACAGTCGACTGGCGGGGTGGATTTGAACAGGAGCAGGAAATTATGGTGGCTGAGAGGTGTCAGGCGAAATGCAAAGTCTCAACACTTTGCAAATAAAAAAAAGCATGAACCCCAATTGCAAACGCTTTGCAAAAGAAAAAAAGCATGAATGCAAACCGCCACAACACGATCCCCAGTTCCTAAAGCGCGATTGCAAATTGGCAAAAGCACGAACCCTAATTGCCACAACACAACAGCAAATGGTTCGCAGCACGAATGGCTCAGAAGGCAAATGCAAAGACACAGCAGCAAAAATCCCGCAACAGAACAGCAAAATCCCACAACACGACGGCAAGAGGATGACCTGGAAGTACAAAAAAATTAAGATAAAAAAAAAAAAAAGGACGACATATTGTATATTGCTGTATGTGCTATCTGACCATCCCTACGGACCTCTGTGAAGTTGGCCCCCTCCCCCCCATCAGACATAATTATATTAAAATGATGTCAATCGTTTGTACTGTAAAAGCTTTGTTAGTGCTGCTTTCGTTCTAGAGATATTTACAATTCTTTTTGGGTAAATCTGAGGTCAGCTAGCCCCCCATTTCAATTCAGAATTGTGTCTGTCATTTGTGCTAGTTTGTGCTGCAACGGTTTTGTAGATCAGTATTATGCTTTTATTGAGATATTAATTTTAAGTGGTGACGTCACTCGTAGCTTTTCCTTAGCTTAGCTCCCGTGGCTCATAGAGCATACCAATGGCAGCACTTCAGGACCATTTTGCAGTAAATGAGGGGCTTAGAGTGACGTCATCACTCAAAATTAATATCTAAAGCCCCCCAATTTACTGCGAAACGGACCCGAATTTGTTTGTGTTATGATCGTGCTTGTTAGGTAGGTAGCTAGGACACCCCTCTGTTATTGGGAGTTGGTATGCTGCATTAGCCACGGGAGCTAAGCTAAGGAAAAGCTACGAGTGACGTAACCACTCGAAATTAATATCTGAATAAAAGCATAATACTGATCTACAAAACCATTGCAGCACAAACGATTGACACAATTGTTAATTGAAATGGGGGGCTAGCGATTGACATCATTTCTATATAAATTTGCGTCTGATGGGGGGGGGGGGGGACTTCACAGAGGTCCTTACAGATAGTCACAAAGCACATATAGCAATATAAAAAGTGTCGTCCTTTTTTTTTTTTTTTTAACTTCCGGTCATCCTTTTGCCGAGTCCTTGCTGAGTGAGGCTGCTTTCTCTTTCGCTACGACTACTAGTCAGGCTACTTTCAGACACTTATTTCTTACTTGCCTACTGTAGGTTGATAAATTTGTAGGTAGATTTGTTTATTTCTTGGTCAAGCCAAAAAAAGTTCTTTCAATCAAAATATATATTTTCAATCGAGAAAAAAAAGTCACTTGAATGAAAGCAAAATGTGTTTGAACAAGTCAGGCTGCTGTTTCTTTACTTGCAACCAGCCATTAGCTGTGGAAGGGGGTTGGGCGTCAGGCTACTCTCAGACACTTTTTACTTGACGATAAACTGCTAAACTTCTGAGGATATTTTGACAGTATTTTAATACTTCTAATTTATTCGGATGTATTTGTTTGAATACCCTCTACATGTTAAAAAACAATTTTGAAAAGATCAGTTAACAATTTACTGTGGATATATACATTGATATACATAGATATTCAGAAATACTACAACAAAGCACACCAAGCAACAGTGGTAACAAGAAAAACACCTCACATGAAATGGCTGGATAAAAATATGCAAAACTAGTAAATACCACTCTTGGTTCAGAAACAAGCTATCATTCAGGCAACTTTTGCATTCAAACACAGTTTGCTTTCATTCAAGTGACTTTTATTTTCTATTGAAAATATATACTTTGATTGAAGGAACCTTTTTTTTGGATTGACTAAGACATACAAAAATCTACCTACAAATTTATCAACCTACAGTAGGCAAGTAAGAAATAAGTGTCTGAAAGTAGCCTGACTAGTCGTAGTAGCGAAAGAGAAAGCAACCTCTCTCAGCAAGGTTTTTGCCCATCCCCCTCCTCAGCTAAAGTAGCCTGACTGAGCCTGTTTCGCCCCAACCCCCTCTTCAGCTAAAGTAGCCTGACTGTCAGACACTTATTTCTTACTTGACACTAAACTGCTAAACTTCTGAGAATATTTTGATAACAGTATTTTAATAATTCTAATTCATTCGGATGTATTTGTTTGAATACCCTCTACATGTTAAAAAAAACATTTTTGAAAAGATCAGTTATCAATTTACTGTGGATATACATTTATATTCATAGATATTTTGAAATACTACAACTAAGCACACCAAGCAACAGTGGTAACAAGAAAAACACCTCACATGAAATGGCTGGGAAGAAAATATGCAAGACTAGTAAATACCACTCTTGGTTCAGAAACAAACTATCATTCAGGTTTCATACAATGGTGTAAATATTACATTGAATTTGAAACCATATTTGACAAGCTATCATTCAGGCAACTTTTGCATTCAAAAACATTTTGCTTTCATTCAAGTGACTTTTATTTTCTATTGAAAATATATACTTTGATTGAAGGAACCTTTTTTTGGGATTGACTAAGACATAGACAGATCTACCTACAAATTTATCAACCTACAGTAGGCAAGTAAGAAATAAGTGTCTGAAAGTAGCCTGACTAATAGTAGTAGCGAAAGAGAAAGCAGCCTCACTCAGCAAGGTTTTGCCTAAACCCCCCTCAGGTAAAGTAGCCTGACTGAGCCTGTTTCGCCCCAACCCCCTCTTCAGCTGAAGTAGCTTGACTATCAGACACTTATTTCTTACTTGACACTAACTGCTAAACGTCTGAGAATATTTTGATAACAGTATTTTAATAATTCTAATTCATTCGGATGTATTTGTTTGAATACCCTCTACATGTTAAAAAAACATTTTTGAAAAGAATAGTTAACAATTTACTGTGGATATACATTTATATTCATAGATATTTAGAAATACTACAACTAAGCACACCAAGCAACAGTGGTAACAAGAAAAACACCTCACATGAAATGGCTGGAAAAAACATATGCAAAACTAGTAAATACCACTCTTGGTTCAGAAACAAGCTATCATTCAGGCAACTTTTGCATTCAAACACATTTTGCTTTCATTCAAGTGACTTTTATTTTCTATTGAAAATATATACTTTGATTGAAGGAACCTTTTTTTGGGATTGACTAAGACATACACAAATCTACCTACAAATTTATCAACCTACAGCAGGCAAGTAAGAAATAAGTGTCTGAAAGTAGCCTGACTAGTAGTAGTAGCGAAAGAGAAAGCAGCCTCACTCAGCAAGGTTTTGCCCAAACCCCCCTCAGGTAAAGTAGCCTGACTGAGCCCGTTTCGCCCATCCCCCTCCTCAGCTAAAGTAGCCTGACTGAGCCTGTTTCGCCCCAACCCCCTCTTCAGCTAAAGTAGCCTACCAGACACTTATTTCTTACTTGACACTAAACTGCTAAACTTCTGAGAATATTTTGATAAAAGTATTTTAATAATTCTAATTCATTCGGATGTATTTGTTTAAATACCCTCTACATGTTAAAAAACATTTTTGAAAAGATCAGTTAACAATTTGCTGTGGATATACATTGATATACATAGATATTCAGAAATACTACAACTAAGCACACCAAGCAACAGTGGTAACAAGAAAAGCACCTCACATGAAATGGCTGGGAAGAAAATATGCAAGACTAGTAAATACCACTCTTGGTTCAGAAACAAACTATCATTCAGGTTTCATACAATGGTGTAAATATTACATTGAAATTGAAACCATATTTGAATTTGAAACAAAACTAAATTAAACTGAACTAGTGCTCCACATCTGTGTGCATGTGTTGTGGACCCTTCCGTTTGTTACAAGTGTTTGTTTTGTTTGCTTTGCTTAAATTCAATGAAACAAGCTTGATACATCCAAATAATACTCTAACAGCTGATGACCAGTATTATCTACTCTCAATGTGTTTTCTTCAGTCAGAAAAGTAATAGTTAAAAAAAATTAATCACGATAAAAAGTGCACTATTTAGGGGTGTACTAAATTAAAAATCGACACCACTTATTGTAATGCTTGTTCATTGTGTTTCTTCATTTGTAATGTTTGTTTTGTTTTTCAGTTTTGCTAAACGCACAAGTGCACTTAGTGCACTTTTTATCGTCGCTTTTGGTTACGTAACAACTGTTCGAACGGACTTATGACGTACGCGAGTGTAAAGAGGTGTCCCAATTCTTAGGGTGATGTTTCAAGCCCTACACCTTACCCCTACCCCTTATTGCTTCATTTGAAGGGCCAAGGGGTGGGCCGAGGGGTGGGCCGAGGGGTAGAAATGAGATGGGCTCGGCTTGGGGGCGGATCCCAGGGTGTCCCAAAATGGGACGGGTAGTTTTAGGAAGCACCAAAACCCCTGGTGGTTCTAGTGTAAAGCAACATAGGATAACAATGACAAAACAACCCAAATTTAATTTCTGAAAGATTTATTTGTTCCCATGACACACAGTCCACCAGCAAAAAGGAGGCGCTGCCAAATAAAAAAGTGTACGGGGGGGAAAAAAAATGTCTCATGTGTGTCAGAAATGTGGCCGATTGACTTGTGGCTCATGCTGTACGCCTTACCCAGTGATGTGTCAGGATTGTATACAGTACACTGTACAGGTTTTTGTTTTGCTCTAAATAAATCTTTCAGAGATTGAAATTCGGTTATTTTGTCTTTGTTATCCTACATTGGTTTAGGCTTAGAGTCTACATTATAAGCCTGCTGGAAATGGATTCAAGATGAAAAAAAAAAAAGATTGCTAAAATATAGTTCAATATACTATGAAAGTCAACCTGTTCAGCTACACATCCACATTAGGTCTGTGGCATATTTACTGTAGCTAAATGCTTCATTCCCACATACATACACATTTGCTTTTTTTTTTTCTTTCTTTCTCTATGTAGAGATAGAAAAAGACTCCGGTTTCCTCCCACATTCCTAAGACGTGCATGCTAGGCTGATTGATCATTCCAAATTGTCCGTAGGCGTGAGTAACAAACGACCACCATCAACGACCACAATAGATGTGCAAATTAGGATCAGATGATCCCTCTCTGGGCACAAAAGGTATATTCATCAACTGATCCCTCCTTGGGTTTTCTAGTGTTAAATCCCTGAATTCTTTATAGATATGGATGTAAAAGAGTCTCGATTCATGGTTAAATGCAAAAAAAAAAAAAAAACGGCAGTGAGCATTTATTTTATCTAAATATGTCGAATGTGCTGCTATGCTTTAAGCCACTGTGGTGCCGCCTAATCACCACAAAGAGCTTTTTACGATGAAAATTCTTATGAATAAATGCTTCAATCCCTGAATTCTTTATAGATATGGACGTAAAACAGTCTTGATTCTTGGTTAAAAGCAAAAAAATAAAATAAATAGCAGGCAGCATTTATTTTACGTAAATATGTCAAATGCGTTGCTAGTCTTTAAGCCACTGTGGCGCCGCCAGTCTCATTTCTTCTGTTGAATGTTTATCCTAACAAGTTGAACAAATATTATCAAGCTTCAAAACGGTTCATCAAGCATGTTTGGTCGTCAATAGGACATAAATAATACAAATTCTGACAAAAAATTTGGAGAATTTTTTTTTGTCTTCTTGGGTCCAAAATGTTGATTATAATTGGTCAGTGAAGAAAACAACAGTTTGGACGTAAAGGTTATGGTGTCCTGAAAAAAGGGACCCAACCAGGCCATTGTGAACAAGTTTTTCTTTGTAATCTAAAGGCAAAATCAAAGGCATGCAAATTCTGACAAAATAGGCCCAGATGTTAAAGGGTTAATAATCATAGTTTATATGAATGACTTTGCGTGGAGAAACAGCATTGTTTAAAAAAAACATTTGACTGTAAGCAGTTACTTAAAATGTTACTCATTACTTGAGTATTCTTTTCAACAAATACTTTTTTACTTGATTACTTTTACTTGAGTACTAGTATTTTGAAGGAACGCTACTCTTACTTGAGCCAAATTTTTGGCTACTTCCATTGCTCATCAGAGGGAGAGGGATCTTGACCCCTGAACTAACCAATTTTATTGTGTTCGTAACATTTATTAAATAAATCCATAAACAAACCTACCTGCGTAGGTGATTCAGAACTGTCATGTTCGCATACATATAGTAGAGGTAGTAGGAGTAGGGCGGATTGTCCTCTTCAGTCCACGTGGCTGGCAGCGGGCTATCCAGGTTGAAGATATGTTGCTCTGGTTTGGACTCATCATCCACACTGTCAAAACCCACCACCTGCAAGAGCGACCCATTAAAAAAACAAATTTAAGTGTGATATGATCGGGCATGAACGTCGTACGTGCTGAAGCAAGAGGTGCAGCTCCGGGTGTCTGCCTGGATGGATTGTGACTTCAAAGAGAGGGAGGAAAATATTCTCCAGCATCTCCTGGAAGTTGGACAGCTGCTTCTTTGTGTGGTAGACATCACTTCGAGAAGAAGAAACAGTTTCGTCTCGTTTGGTGGAGAGGAGGATAGAGCTGGCGAAAGCCGGCTTTACTTACAAAAGTCGCGGCACTTGCACGAGCCAGCGCACATTGTCCGAGTAGACCTGGTGTCTGACGGCCCACTTGGCCAGCTTGTTCCATTCGTCTCTGGAACGGCCATATACGGATAATCTGAGCTCCACGTTCTGGTACTTGCTCTCTTCCAGGTCGGCCATCACTTCCTGAGTGACAGTGACATCGTCAGCATAGGCGGAGTTTGACTTTTGGGGCAGGGGGGGCACAACATGTTGATGACCCAAAAACGCAGTGTCAGCAATAAAATTAACTTCCAAGAATATTTATAATAAAAATTTGAAAATGAGCATTTTTTCCCCCCATCATTCTTGAGGGGAATTCTAAGTCAGGCTGATTAGGACAGCTATACTTTTTGCCAAGATCGTCATCCATTGAATATGGTACGCCCGCCGGCGTCGTGCCAATGTTGTTACCCCATTCAAAAATTGTATCCCCTGGGCGGAGCCATATGGAGGTAGATTTGTGTCTTCATTATTCCATCCACAAAAAAAAAAAAAAAAAAAAAAAACTTAACTTAAGTAACTTTTTTGGTTGAAGCAACTTTTTTGATCGAAGTAATGTTGTTTTGTGTTTGGCCACATTTTTGCTAGGACATTTGTGTCTTTATTATTCAAACAAAAATAAGTTGCTTCAAACCAAAAATATATATTGTCAAAAGCACTTAAATAAAAAAAACAAAAATCTCATAGAAAAAAAGTTTTTGAATACGAAAAAATATTGAGAGTCAAATTTTGTGGGATTGTCTGTGAAGACAGCAATGAGAGACAAGAAGAAGTAATAAAAGTAGCACTTTAGACAATTAAGTCCCATCCTGCCATCTTGTGGCGAAAAGATAATATGTCAATATTAACAAGCAATAGGAACATTATTTCAACATCAACTGAGGACACATTTATGAATACAAAACATTTGGTGGCAAGGTACACCCCTAAATGGTTGTCAGGTGAAAAAAGTCCAAACATTTTGCACAAAAAAAAAAGCACAAATGCAAACTGCCACAACACAAACGCCAATTGCGAATGCATTGCAAAACAAAAAAAAAACACAAATGCAAATTGCCATAATACGATTCCCAATTGCTAAAGCATGATTGCAAATTGGCATAAGCACGAACCCCAATTGCCACAAATGCAAGTGGCTCGTGGCACAAATGCAAAAATGATTATGATGTCTTACTGTCTTTAATGATTGCCAGACTTCTATTATAGAGATTTAAATATACAATGGTATGAAAAATATCTGAACCTTTTGAAATTTCTCACATTTCTGCATAAAATCACCATCAAATGTAACCTGACCTTTGTCAAAATCACACAGATGTAAAAACAGTGTCTGCTTTAACTAAAACCACCCAAACATTTACAGGTTTTCATATTTTATTGAGGATAGTATGCAAACAATGACAGAAAGGGGAAAACAAGTAAGTGAACCCTCTGCCTAAGGAGAGTTAAAGCGCAATTAAAACCAATTTTTACCAAACAATTTAAGTCAGGTGTGTGCCCAATCACTGATGAGTGGTTTAAAGCTGTCCTGCCCACTATAAAATATGCACCTGGTAAGAATTATCTTGATAAGAAACATTGTCTGATGTGCATCATGGCTCGGTCGAAAGAGCTGTCTGAAGACCTGTGATCAAGGATTGTTGATTTGTATAAAGCTGGGAAAGGATACAAAACCATCTCTAAAAGTCTGGATGTTCATCCAGACAGTCAGAGAAGTTGTCTAAAAATGGAGAGAGTTTGGCACTGTTGCTTTTCTCCCAAGGAGTGGCCGTCCACCAAAGATGACGCCAAGAGTTCAGCGCAGAATACTCGCAGAGAGGTAAAAAAGGAACCCTAGAGTGTCTGCTAAAGGCTTACAGAAATCACTGGCACAGTCCAATATCTCTGTGCACACATCAACTATATGTAAAACTATGGCCAAGAATTATGTTCATGGGAGGACTCCACAGAGGAAGCCACTGCTGTCTAAAAAAACATTGGTGCACGTTCGCAAAAAGACACTTGGACACTCCACAGTCGTTTTGGCAAATTAATTGTTTGGGAGTATTGTTTGGGAGTAACACACAACATCATGTGTGGAAGAAAAATGGAACGGCACACCAACATCAACACTTCATCCACACTATGAAGCATGGTGGAGGGAGCATCATGATTTAGGGATGTTTTGCTATCTCAGGGCCTGGACAACTTGCAGTCATTAATGGAAGAATGAATTCAAAAGTTTATCAGCATGTTTTGCAGGAAAACCTGAGGCCGTCTGTCGGACAGATGAGGATAAAAAGAAGATGGCTGCTGCAACAAGGCAATGATCCAAAACACAGAAGTAAATCAACTTCAGAATGGTTGAAGAAGAACAAAATACACGTTCTGGAGTGGCCAAGTCAAAGTCCAGACTTGAACTCCATTGAGATGCTGTGGCATTACCTAAAGACAACGATTCATGCCAGACATCCCAGGAATCTGACTGAACTACAGCCGTTTTGTAAAGAAGAATGGGCCAAGATTAGTCCTGATCGATGTGCCAGACTGATCTGCAGCTACAGGAAGCATTTTGGGTGAAGTTATTGCTGCCAAAGGGGGGGCACAAAATATTACATGTGATGGTTCACTTGCTTATTTTTCCCCCTTCTATCATTGTTTGCTTACTATCTTCATTAAAATATGAAAACCTATAAATGTTTGGGTGGTTTTAGTTAAAGCAGAGAGTTTTTTTTCATCTGCGTGATTTTGACAAAGATCAAATCACATTTGATGGTGATTTTATGCAGAAATGTGAAAAATTCCAAAAGGTTAAGTTACTTTTTCATACCACAGCATATATTTCTTTATTCATTATTTTTTTGTTTTTATTTACTTAATTAATTTTTATTTACATTTTATAAATCTTATTTTTATTTTAACCACAAGTTATCACATCACACCTCCACATTTCCAGAGCTTTAAAATGTAAGTTACAGAATTTCGCTCACATATTCACACTTTGGTACATATTGCTTTGTGATTATCTCTATGGTGGCAGCAGCAGTGCAGGAGTTGTAGTCCTCATGTCTACTTCTGTGAAATTTAGTCTACTTCCGGGTCATCCTTTTGCGTTCGTGCTGTGGCTTTTTGAAGTTGTATGTTCCGATCCATTTTCATTTGTGTTACGAGCCCTTTGCATTCGTGTTGCAGACAATCGGGGTTCTTGTCGTGACTATTTGCATTTGTGCTGTGGCTATTCGCAACCGTGCTTTGGCCAATTTGCATTTTTTGCTTGTTTTTCATTTGCAAAGTGTTTGCAATTAACGTTTGTGTTGTGGCAATTTGCAGTCATGCTTTTTTGTTTTTGCAAAGTGTTTGGACTTTCAGATGACATTTCTCTGTCACCGTAGTTACCCCAGTCGATCCCGACAAAAAAGGTTGCGTTGTCTACTTTTGCACATAAACTGTAAATTAAAGAATGTTAGAACAATAAAAGGTTTGGTGTTTTATAATATTTGTACTTTAACTTTAAATAACAGCTGCTCTTTAGATTTAGGTAATAGAAATAAATAACTTTTCAAATTCTGTGACAAAAAAAGCCTTTCTTGTTTTCCTTGTTATACAAACAGTAAACCCCGGGTTATGAATGGGTTCCGTTAATATGCTGGTGAAGTAACCCCTACAAAATAACTATCCTAAAAGCTAATTTGCCAGCAAAGCTAGGCTGAGGGCTAACTTTAGCACAAAATGTCCCCTCTGTTTGTGTCAACTCTGCTACGTCCAACTGGCACTCTACGGAAAAATAAAGAATACCCGGATACGTTTGAGATGGCTCCCAATCTCACCTTAATAATGTGACCAAAGTATTTCCCTTCCACATGATTGTCCGTTTTGATGAAGATCTCTCTCAGGATGGATTCGCCAATGGGATTGTATTTGGCATTGAATTTGTCAAATCGATGGAAAGTGTTGCGATCCTGCAAGAACATTAAAAACACGTTTGAAAATGAGTAAAAGCAGCAATATCACCTACATTCTTATCATCAGCTTTGAAACTTACCGCGTGCATGTCCAAGGTGTCCACGCTGAGGTCAAAAGCCGTCAGGTTCATACTCTCGAACACCTCCATGAGCGTCTGACCTTTGCCTTTCTCCACATGCACGATCTCCCGGGGATACTTCTTCATGGCTCTTTTGATGAAACGCAGAAGGTGCTTTTGGTTCATACAGGAGGAAGCGTGGATGTGCGTGTCCACCTACGTGCACAAAACCGGCAAGCCGATTTAGACCAGAAGGCTAAAAATGCACAAATGGTGAATAGGGATGGGAACCTCACGATACAGTTTGTAACACAAGTCTACGATAACAATAATCTCACTATATGGCGATACAAAAATTATCAGGAAATCATTCTAGGATATTCTACAAAACAACTAATAAATTGAAAAACAAGCTCTCTTCATCCTTCTGCTGTGAATTGAATTAAGCTTATCACTAGTAGACGTCAAGTTCATTTGGGGTGGGAAGGTGAACAAATTTTCATTTGTTCATTCGCTGTCATGGTTGCTATGGCAGTCAACGGCAACCAACGAGTTTCACTAAATTTCAATGAGATTGCATTTCAGGTCATTTGCTCTTCATTTTCAGTCTGCTGGAGATATTTTTGTTGTAGCATTTTGAAGAATGTATAGGACTTTCGATTGAGTTCTGGTTAGTTACGAAAGAATGCTTTTATTTTGAAAAGAAACGAAAATGATAACTAGAAGAGATTGTCTGGGTTAGCCCAGTGAGTTGGTAGGAACTAGGAAGACGATACGAATTTTCAACCACGTGCACATGCACACGCACAAAGCTACGGGACTCTCGACATAATTTAATTTTGAAAATATCGTCTTATCGTCTTATTGTTTTATGAATATACACGTAACATAACGTAATGCAACACAACATAAAACAGAACATAAAACAACACAACACAACATAAAACAACACAATGCAACATAAAAACAGCACAACATAAAACAACACAAAACAGAACATAACATAACATAAAACACAACAAAAAAAAACACAAGACAACATAAAACAACATAAAACAACACAACATAAAACACAACACAACACAAAACAACACACACAACATATCATAAAACGCAACACAACTTAAAAGACAACATAAAAAAACATATCATAAAACGCAACACAACTTAAAAAAATACAACACAACATAAATCAACACAACATAAAACACAACACACAAAACAACACAACACACACAAGACGAAAAAACAGCACAACTTAACACAAGGCGAAATAAAACAACACAACTCAACATAAAACAACATAAGATAAAACACAAGACAACATAAAACAACACACAACACAACAAAAAACAGCTTAACTTAAAACAACACAAGACAACATGAAACAACACAACTCAACATAAAACAAAACAATCTAAAACAACAAAACATAAAACAACATAACATAAAACGCAACACAACAAAAACACAGCACAACTTAAAACAACACAGGACAACATAAAACAACACAACTCAACATAAAGCATCACAACACAACAAAATCTCTGCACAACTTAAAACGACACAAGACAACATAAAACAACACAACTCAACGTAAAACAACAAAACATAAAACAACACAACATTAAACACAACAGAACAGAACATAAAAAACAACACATCATAAAACAACACAACACAAAACACAACATAACATAAAACACAACACAACTTAAAAAACCCCCAAGACAACATAAAACAACACAACATAACAAAACACAACATAAACAACACAACAAAAAACAAAGCACAACTTTAAACAACATAAGACAACATAAAACAACACAACAAAACACAACATAAACAACACAACTTAAAACAACACAAGACTCATACATAACATGAAATGACCTGTAAATGCCCTAAAATGAACAGAAAGTGACATACAAAAGCCCCAAATATCGGAAAGATTAGCTGAAAATGCTCTGCTTTCGAATAAACGACCGTTCATTCGCCCTTCCCAGTCTAAATGGATTGGGCATCTAGCGCCGTCGATGGCAGCCATTGAGTTAACAGACACAATATTCTAGTGGTAGACTTTTGTAGCAACTTCTTTGTTCCTTTTTTAAACTGGCAGGAGTATATCAATAGCCTTTTGGGATACATATATAACATGATATATCACGATTTCAATATTTTGTCACACCTTTATTTGGCTATTTCGTTACCTTCCGGATGTTGTAGAAGTCTCGGTGTGGGACTTTCTTCTGTGCTGCTAACTCTTTCATCTCATTCAATAGAATGTGCATCTGGAACTTGGAGCTCAGATACTGCAGGCGGCGGTAGCAGAAGGACTTCCTGCAACCAAAGAATTGGAGAAAGTCACCTATAGTCATTGTAAGAGGTGGGTAGAGTAGCCAAAAAATTGATGAAAGTAATCAACCGTCCAAAGAGCATTAGTGCCCTCTAGTGGAGAAAACCATCATTCCTACCATGAAATTTAAAGAATCATATCTCCAGTCTTCCATGTTCTATTGGTTCAAAATAAAAACTAGAAGGGAGCGTGAAATCAAGTCATGTCGACTCTGTCAAGTAGTTTCATTTTTACGTGCCTTTAAAGACGCCACATGATTGAAAACGTCGGTGTCATCATAGGACTTCTGACTGCAAGCTTGAGTGTGGTCAAACATGTCTTATTGAATGGCAAGTCAAAACAAAGAAGAAGAAAGATTTCTTAAAAAGGAAGCTAAAGTACACCGGTCCGTTGATAATGAGGGCCATCATGACGTTCATGTCAGCGATGTATTCCTGCAGGTCGGGATATGGCAGGTCCAGCTCTGTGGTCCTGCAATAGACATAAAAAGACATTGAAACAGTGGATAATAGACACCTCTAGAACAGGGGTCCCCTTCTGCCGGGCCGTTTGTAGTGTTTACTTTGGAATCGCTGCATTTGCGCATTTTGCCACTATATTTAACGTTACGCGCATGCGCAGAACCGCATCGTTGCAATTTTTGATGGGTTGCAAAATTTGTCAGAACACCGGTCCGTGAAAAAAAAGACCCAAATAACACCGGTCCGTGGTGCAAAAAAGGTTGGGGACCCCTGCTCTAGAACACATGGTTTTCACCATGAGCAGCAGTCAAGTTGTTATTATAAATACTTATATAATAATAATAATAATAATAAGTTGTTATTATAAATACTTATAAGACACTTATACTTATATAAGACACTTTCCCTTATGGGAAATGTTTCCTCATGTGAAACACTACCACTTTTGTCCACCGGCGTCGCTAAAATGGACCAAATTGAAAAGTTACAAAGTGTTGCTTTAAAAAGTACTGATAAAATAATCTATGCTAGTGATGGGTTGACGAGACACTGGGCACATGATTTTTTTTTTCATATACAGTCATGTGAAAAAATTAGGGCACCCCATTAAATATTCAGTTCTTTATTAAGAAATGTTCACATATCAATGTCTGATTTTGTTTTTCTTCACTCACTCACTGGAAAAGAAAGTGATTTATATTGCAGGTAAACAACAAAAATTAACATTGTTTTGCTCATTAAACCAAATATATCAACAAAATTGCATATTCTGAGGAAAATTTTAGGACACCCTACTACCTAATAGGTAGTGTTACCCCATTTGGCTGAAATAACTTTGGTGAGATGCTTATTGTAGCCATCTAACCGTCTTTAACATTGGTCTGAAGAAAGTTTGCCCCATTCCTCAACGCAAAATACTTTCAGCTGTGAGATGTTTGAGGGGTTTCTTGCATGGACAGCCCGTTTCAGCATCTCAGTGGGATAAAGATCTGGACTTTGACTCGGACATTCCACGACTCTGTTACTTTTCAGCCAGTCCTTGTTGGATTTACTGGTATGTTTTGGGTCATTGTAATGGTGCAGGGTCCAGTTTCGCTTCAGCTTTCATTTTTTTCACAGATGATCTCAGATGTTTCTCACGCACCCTCTGATAGAATACCTGGTGGATTCTATGATGGTGAGCTGACCAGGTCCTGCTGCAGCAAAGAATCCCCAAACCATTACACTTCCACCTCCATGCTTCGCAGTTGGTATGAGGTTCTTTTCCTGTAATGCTGTATTGGGTTTACGCCAAACACGTACCCTGTTCTGGTGTCCAAATAATTCCATTTTAGATTCATCTGTCCAAACAACATTATTACAGAAGTCCTGGTCTTTGTCTACATTCACTCTGGCAAACTTCAGTCTGGCCTTCATGTTCTTCTTGGAGAGCAAATGTTTCCTCCTTGCACACCTCCCATGAAGGTCTGTTTCTCATTGTAGAAGCATGCACTTTCACATCAACAGTAGCAAGAGCCTGCTATCGGTCCGTGATGACATTTTAGGGTTTTTGGAAAATTCTTCTAGCATCTTGTGGTCTGCTCTCGGGGTGAACTTGCTTGGACGGCCAGACCTGGGCATGTTGACAGTTGTTTTGAATGTCCTCCACATGTGGACTATTTTCCATACAGTGGAATGGCTGATTTTATATTCTTTTGAGAACTTTTGAAATACCTTACCAGACTCATAAGCATCTACAATCTTCTTTCTGAAGACCTCAGACAGCGCCTTTGAACTCAACATGGTGTTTTCTCTCACTTCAACAGTCAGGGGTATACCAAACTAAACGTCAGGTTTAAATAAGGCAAGCCTCCTTCAAAACACTGGGTAATGATGTTTTAATCATGTGCACCTGTGTGTAATTTTGACCATTTTAAGTGGGATTGAATGTGGGGGTTTCCTAATTTATTCCTCAACAGAAATTGCATTTATTTAAAATGACATTTTACAGAGTTATTTAAAAAAAAGAATTTCCCCAGTTTTAATAGTTTATTGCTTTTACCTGAATGTCTCAAGATTGCTAAAACTTATATTAAATATCCATATGACCAAACATGTTAGAAAACACACAGGCTTCCACAGGGTGTCTTAATTTTTCCACATGACTGTAAGTACATAACTAGACAAAAAATACCATTGTTTAAAAAAAAAAAAAAAATCTTATATCGTAAGCAGGTAATCACATTGTTACTCATTACTTGAGTATTCTTTTTACCAAATACTTTTTTTTACTTGTATTTGAGTGCATTTTGCCAACACCAGGCCATACTGCTAGTTGACAAATAAAAATAAAGGTAGTCCCCGGATTCCGACGTACTCAACTAATGCAATTTCGACTTTACGACGTCGGAGTCTTGTGCGCCATTTTTTTTAGTCCTGTAAACAGTACCTTATTGTATACCTCACAGTATCTTTTTTTTTTAATTATTCATTTATTTATATGACGTGTTCTGTCCTCACTAATTGTGAAGTTGCTCAGCTGTACAGACAGCAAACAAAGCAATTGTGCTTTTTGAAGCTTTTCACTTCCGAGCTTTGACAATTTGTAAAGCTGTAACACACATATGTACACTTATGTTCAAAACAACGCACATTTTAACGATAAAAAAACTTGACACAAAACAATTGGTGTTCAAGTGTCCTGATTAATATGTAAATTTACCAGATTAAATTAGCCTAATTTGCCTAAAAAAAGTCTGGTAGTTTAAATGTTACGAATGCTAACGTATTTATTAGAGCTGCAGCTATCGATTATTTTAGTAGTCGATTAATCGATGAACTAGTTAGTTCGAATAATCAGTAATCAGATAAGGAACATGAAAAATTAAAATACCTAAGCAGAGCTTCAAACGGTATTCAAAAAAAAAAAAAAAAAAAAAGAGGATCTATGTACGACAAAAGAACAATTGGTTAACTTACATAGCAAAAGTCCGCTAGCTTAAATGCTATAAAATGCTAACTTTTTTTTTTTTTTTTTTTTACAATTCTCTTAACTAGAGATGTCCCGATCGATCGGCATCCCGGGTCCGATCACGTCATTTTCAAAGTATCAGAATCGGCAAAAAAATATTGGCCATGCCTCTTTTTAATATATATATATTTTAATTAAATCGTTTTCTAATTGTATTTAACGTTACAGACATAATATGTTTCACTCATCCAGAGTCTTTAATTTAGGCTTAAGGTAGGGTTATCAAAAATATCCCGTTAAAGGCGGCAATTATTTTATTAATCAATGAGTCACGTTAAAATATTTGACACTATTAATATATGCGCTATACAACCCTCTCACTAATTTTCGCGCTCAATCAGTAATGACGCCGTTTATCACACTTAAAGAGCTAAAATGCAGCGCATAATGAGTAGAGTCAATTTTGGCAGCCTTTCGAGCTTTTCTTCAATCGGCTAAAACCTTGAAATTCCTCTCCCTATGTTTAGAAATATCATGGGAAGCATTGTGGGGAAGCAAGGTGGCAATTGATCATTGTCTTAACCCCCTAAGTTATTTCCTAAAGCAGAGAAGATATATCCATTGGTAGCACGACGTACAGTCATGGTTTTACTTCCAATTATGCTTCCACTTCCCATCATGCATTGGAGCAGGGCTGCAGTACCATTTACTGAAAGCTCAATAAATACACTAGATGGCAATATTTAGTCACAATATACAGTCACAAGTCTTTCTATCCGTGGATCCCTCTCACAGAAAGAATGTTAATAATGAAAATGCCGTCTTGAGGATTTATTGTCATAATAAACAAATACAGTACTTATGTACTGTATGTTGAATGTACATTATATATTTGTCCGAGTTTTATTCATTTTTTTCTTAATGCATTGCCAAAATGTATATGATCGGGAAAAATTATCGGGAATGATTGGAATTGAATTGGGAGCAAAAAAAAGCAATCAGATCGGGAAATATCGGGATCGGCAGATACTCAAACTAAAACGAATGGGATCGGATCGGGAGCAAACAAACATGATCGGAACAACCCTACTCTTAACAAATGGTTCAGACGCATATTCCCACAAAAAAACAGTTAGATACTGTATACCTATAAACTAAATTATGAATGCATAAAAAACATTAGCTCAAACAAAAACTTAGCTTACGTTGGTCTTAACAGGGAGCAGTTAGATTCAGCCATGTGAAATGAGGTAGACCAGTGGGCAGTGTATCCACCCTAATCAATAAAACTAAGTGCAAACACTTTCATAATAAACCATTTCAACGCCACTTTAATTAAACGAATACTCGAAGCAATAAAATTTAATTCAAATGTTTTTTCTAATCGAGTACTCGAGTTAATTGATTAATCGTTGCAGCACTAGTATTTACAATTCTCATAACAAATCGCTCACACATAACTCCACAAACTGTAGCTGTAAACTTCATTACAAATGCATATACATATATTAGCTGAAACAACTGACAGCCTTATGTGTGCCAAACCAGAGCACAGCTATCCTTTATCCATTTGAGACGTCTGAGTCTGGTCATGAGTCATTCAAGGCGACAGTCCAGCCAGACCCAACGCTGCCACCAGAGGGCGGTGTATCCACCAACATTAAACAAAATACATTTGGACTTTTTGGATAGTTATTTTTAATTTTTAAATAGTTAATTCTGACTAATACAGAAATTCGGGTTACGTCGCCAGCGTAGGAACGGAACTCGCTCATAACTACCTGTATATAATTTTTAGGATAAAAACGTCTAAAACAATTGGCTATCAAAATAGTTTCACAGTTATATAGTTGTCAATGAGTCAATTAATTGTAGGAATACTACAGTCTGTAGGCGTGTATGCATCTTACTTGGAGCGTATACCGTATAACTCACTTGTCCATGGTCTGCGTTGATGTATACACGTGCATGACGCCATCCACCATCTTGCAGCCGTAGCCGATGTCGGGGGGCATACTCGCGGGATCCTTGTTCTTGTACGGGTGAGTTCCAGAAACGGGTGGGTGCACTGTGGCATCTGAGAGAGGCAGGGAGGACAAAATGTTCCAGCAAGTGGCAGGTTCGAGCGAGGTGCCAACTTGCCAACAAACAAGCGACTCATCTTTCGGGGCTAGAAGAGCTAGAACAGATGGATTGTGGTTAGGTGTTAATGTAGGAATTATAAATATGACGATAGTAAAGTGTGGGTTTCATCAGGCTGCGAGTATGAGCAATTAGTAAAAACTGTGAATTCAGTTTACTCCTGTTTGATTGTTTTTTTTAATTATTTTTTTTTTACATGTACTGCTGTACCAGCTGCTTAAACACGGAAAATAGGAATCTGAGTGTCCTTAATAACAGTTTCAATGTATCACATGGGAGTTTGATATACTTCCACTGTGGTTGTTCATAATGTTTTATTTAGTAGGACAAATCAACGAACAGGAAGGGTTTATGAAGGACAGAAAGGAAGGAGGCGGACAGAAGAGGAGAAGAAAAAAACAAGAACAAAAAATACATTATTTAACGCCTATGATACCTACGAACATAGTGGTGCTATCGTCAGCCAATTATATTTACCCATGAACACCGTGTGGGAGGCCTGATAAATAAGGAGAAAAAGGAGGGAAGGTGCGTCAAAAGGAGACGTGAGTAGACTTGGTGTAGCCTACACAATTCAGCAATGTGAGATTGGAATCCCAAGTGTCTATACGTGTGGATATGTTGGCATCCTATTCTATGCTATCTGATCGCTAATCCTGGAACTGACAATCTCGCTACCTGAGTGTGTCTAATTGCACTCAGTAAAATGGAAGAGCTTCACGGAGACCGTCCCAGGTCCCCGGCACCACCCCAGAAAATCAGGGGGGTGCGGGGAAGCGAACATGGCCAACCACTCGTCCCGCAGCTAAGGCAAAGGGGCCTCCACCCAGCACTCAGGGTGGTCCCCCAGACCATCCACGCCCCCATTAAACAGCCCTCATGGAAGAGGCAAGTTGACGCACCATTGCCTGCCCACCCAGACCCCCAGCCACCGCAGCAAACCCCCCAACCAAGGCCCACTAAGCCCGGGGCAGGAAAGGATTCCCACCTGGAGAGGGTGACATCAATCATGGTTTTGACTCCTAAATTACTTCATCTTGACTTGGTTTCAGTCTCAGTCTTGTATCCCGGGATCCTCACTCTGGACTTGGTCTCAGACTTGGTGTTGAATCTCAGATTTCTCACTCTCGACTTGTTCTCAGTCTTAACATCCAAAGGTTTAGCTCTTTCTTTAGTTGCAGTCTCAATCTTGGTATCAGTACTGCTCTTGACTCCCCAAAGTCTTGATCTTAACTTAAGCTTAATGTCAGTCTTGATCTTGACCTTGACTACCAAAATTCTTGATCTTGACTTGGGGTCAGTCTCAGTCTTGAATCCCAGGATTCTCGCTCTTGACTTGGTCTCTCAGTCTTGATCTTGACATCCAAAGGTCTTGATCCTGACTTGGTGTTGTTGTCAGTCTTGGTCTTGACTACCAAAAATCTTGATCTTGATTTGGTCTTAGTCTCAATCTTGGTCCTGTTTTGATCTTGATCATGGCCCTGACTGCAAAAACTCTATACTTGGTCTCAGTGTTGGTCTTGAATCCCAGGATTCTCACTCTCAACTTGGTCTCAGTCTTTATCTTGACCTCCAAATGTCTTGATCTTGAATTGATGTCGTTGTCAGAGTTGGTCTTAACTACCAAATTCTTGATCTTTATATGGTCTTAGTCTCGGTCTTGTTTTGATCTTGGTCATGGACTTGCCTGCCAAAAGTCTTTACTTAGTCTCACTCTTGGTCTTGAATCCCAGGATTCTCATTCTTGACTTGATCTCAGTCTTGGTCTTGACATCTAAAGGTCTTGATCTTGACTTGGTGTTGTTGTCAGTCTTGGTCTTGACTACCAAAAGTCTTGATCTTGATTTTGTCTTAGTCTCAATCTTGGTCCTGTTTTGATCTTGATCATGGCCCTGACTGCAAAAACTCTTTACTTGGTCTCAGTCTTGGTCTTGAATCCCAGGATTCTCACTCTCAACTTGGTCTCAGTCTTTATCTGACCTCCAAAGGTCTTGATCTTGAATTGGTGTCGTTGTCAGAGTTGGTCTTAACTACCAAAGTCTTGATCTTTACTTGGTCTTAGTCTCGGTCTTGTTTTGAGCTTGGTCATGGACTTGCCTGCCAGAAGTCTTTACTTAGTCTCACTCTTGGTCTTGAATCCCAGGATTCTCATTCTTGACTTGATCTCAGTCTTGGTCTTGACATCTAAAGGTCTTGATCTCTCTTTGGTTGCAGTGTCAGGCCTTGGATATAGCCTTGACAACCAAAAGTCTTTACTTAGCCACAGTCTTGGTCTTGAATCCCAGGATTCTCACTCTCGACTTGGTCCCGGTCTTGGTCTTGACCTCCAAAGGTCTTGATCTTTCTTTGGTCTTGACTCCCAAAAGTTTATATCTTTACTTAGTCTCATGCTCAGCCTTGACTGCCAAAAGTATTGATCTCAAATTGGTCTTGGTTTCAGTCCTGGTCTCAACACCCAAACGTTTTGTTCTTTAGTTGGTCTCGGTTTTGATTGTCAAAAAACCCGCAATTGAAATGTTCTTGTTTTCAGGCATGGTCTCCACTCCCAAAAGTTTTGGATTAGTCTTGGTCTTGACTCTCAAAAGTATTCATCTTTACTAGGTTCCAGTCTCAGTCTTGGTCTTGTTTCAGTCAAGTTACAATACCACTCTGGAAACTGTACCTGCGGTGACAGTGGCCTCCGTTGTCTCTTGGATTTCCTCCTCATAGATGGTTAAATCAAGGGGTCGCTCGCTTAGCTCCTGCAGGTATCGGGCGGTGGTTCGGCAGAAGCTTTGCAACGACTGGCCCATATACTTCTGTCTTATGAACAGGGCTTTCACCACACACTTTGCAGCATCCAGCAGGTCTGTGAATGGTACCTGTGTCGGCGAGCAACAGAAAGAGAATGAAGCTTGCTTTCTTGCTTGCTCATACCTGGCTCACACGACAGAAAATAAACATAGCAAAAGAAGTGTTTGACTTACGCCGCATTTCTCTTCTCCAGAGATAGTAACTCGTTGGTACTCCCTCTCAGGGAGCAGCTCTCTCTCCAGCAGGTCTGGCGCTTGACTCTGCTGCTTCATGTATCTGGCAGATAAAATGTATGTTTGTTTTTCATCTAAGGCGCACAGATGAGGTCATTAGGCACTCACTCGAGATCTGTGGCGCTGTCTGTCTTCATAAACTCCTGTTTAGCTCGCAGCAAGATGTCTGGTTCAAACCTGTGGACGGTGAATGACCGTGTTTCAGTGACAATGGAAAGGATTTTTGCCAGCCTTCCCAGTCCAAATGGATTAGCCGGCTATCACCGCTAATAGCAGCGAGTTAAAATGAGGGTCACACACACACGCTTTACACATATTTTAATTATAAAAAAACACAAGCAAGGAAAAACTGCAAATATCTGCTTTTTCATTTAAAAATATACTGCTCACATAAATTAAAAGAACAAAGTGTTCCTTAAATTTTTGTGAGCAATATATACTGCACTACTGTGCAGGAAGGAGTTATTGGGGGACAAGGTATGAAGCAGACTGAAGAAGAAAAGAACATACTGTACAACAACAACAACAACAAAAATAACATTATGACACGCCTATGCTACCTATGAACATAGTGGCGCTATCATTAGCTAATTATGTTTACCCGTGGACACCATGTGATCTGTTACACCTGATAATTGAAGAAAGAGGAGGGGCAGTGAATCAAAAGGAAACGTGACTAGGCAGGATGAAATGTATACATTGCAGCAATGTGAGGTGGGGAACCCAGTATTATGTAAGTCACATGTAGGTGTGTATTTGTTGACATCCTATTCTATGCTACCTGATCGCTAATTCTGGCACCGACAATCTCTCTACCTGAGTGTGTGTAATTGCACCCAATCATGCGTGAACCCACCAAGACGTGTGATAGTCCTACAGAAAAAATGCTGGAGTATGAGTATGGAGTGAAAATCCGCCCTGGTCAATTGGAGGGTGAGCGCAGCAGCTCCAGCAAAGGGGCCACCACCATCACCCTGGGAGCCAGGGCCGGCCCCCGGACCATCTGCTCCCCCATCAATTGGCCCTCAGGGAGGGGATGAAGGACACCCCAACAACCGACAGCCAAGAAAAAGAGGAGGCCTCGGCACGCTAAATAGAAAAGTGTGGGACCCACCTACTGCCCTATTACTGTGGCTGCCAGGTCCCTGACTAGCAGCCACGACCCAGGACCGTGATGAGATTGTGTGGGGAGCCTAATCTAGTGTACACTTTAAAATAGGAGACCCTGGCTGAGAGGGCAGTGGGACCGTCATGCAGAACCTTATCCCAACCGCACATCCAACCGCCCCTCGTGGAGTATAATGTATGTGGTGCGTTAAAAGAGGGCAACTGTCACATCACCCCCCAAACCCAACCGACCCCGGCTTCCCCACACTCTCGGTGAATGATACATTAAAATAAAGAAGTAGCCGGCATGGTGTGTAGGTGCCTAAATGAAAAAATATTTACAGTGCCAAATGAAGAGTGCGTGAGCTAAGAGGCAGGCTCCCGCGGATGGGCCCCAGCCCACCAAAAATGCCGGCCTTAGGGTAAGAGAACCGCTAGAGCCCCGACCATGACCCACCCCAGACAACCGCCAGCGCCCCTGGCCCTGCCCCTGGACACCCACCCCGCATCCCCGATAAGGTGCCACACCAATGAGCTGGCCCCAAGGGGACAACCACACCCCCAGCAGGGGATGACCAGCCCCACCCTAGTTCCCATGGATCCCGCCAACAGACATATACAGGCCTAGAGAGGTGGGTGGAGCCGGAGACAGGCCCAAGGAACCAAGAGGCAACTCCACCCTTGGGCCGAGAGGGGTGCACAGTGTGGTAGCGCGGAAGGCACCTCTCCGTCACCCAGGACAAGGAGACGGGGCCCAGGCTGGGCCGACCCGGTAGGGCACTTTGCCCGCCACCCCTAACATATGTGGAATATATTCGTAGCGGAAATATGGAACAATCAATTTGGCATGCCAAATTAGTGTAAATCTAGTCTACTGTATTTTTCAGACTAGAAAATTACATTTAAATCCTAAAAGGCGAAGTTCAGAATTTTTGTCATCAGGCTTAATCTTGGAGTTAGCGAGGGTTAATTTAGTCGATGGAGTTGATTTCAACAAATTCCGTGTAGTTTGTTGGTTATTTGTTAGCTTCAGGGCTCCGGAGTGGCTAAGCTAATGCGAGTCAATTGGGCTGACTTAGCATGCTGATAAAAAAAAACATGCACACATGAAAATCATCGATGACCTATGCAATCAATAGTGTTGGCTATGTTTTCAGAATAAAGTTATAAAAACTTACCATTGCATGTCAATAATTGCAGTATGAACAGCAACATTTGTAATCCAGCAGCTCTGCAGAGGAGCAGCACGTAGTGATATCACATTGGTTTGTTTTACCGCTGATTTTTTATGTTGTAGACTCGTAGCAAGTAACCAGTTTATACTGTATTGTTTCTTGTTCTTCATAGGGAATTTGTGGAAAATTTGCTTTGCCCATTTCTTCTGTCTGTTTCCACAGCCTCTAAATGCACATTTTTTCATGTTGTTGGCCGTCAGTTAACTCAGCAGACTGATGCTGCATTCGGGGAAGGCGGGAAGTCTGAGTTTCCAATCTCCGATCTGGAAAAATATCATTCGAACGCCTCCGCTATTTGTGTGGTCGCAACTGGTACCATCCAAGTGGGACAGGTCCGACTTCCCACCTTCCTTGAATGCAACGTTAGCACGAGTGGCCGAAGCGCTCCTCTCTATTTTGGTCGTATTACACATCTAAAAAATAGTCCTGCAGAATTAGATGAATTACGGCAGTTTAGTGAGACACTGTTTCGGCTGTATGGGTGTTTTGGAACAATGATCTGCATTTTGAATTTATTTGACTTTGTTGGATCTGTTCAATGATCTGTACTGTTTTTTGGTTTTTTTTGGCATGTTAAGTCAGCACAATTGACTTGCACTAGCTTAGTCACTCCAGAGGCTAAAGCTGAAACTAACCAAAAACTTACAAACTGCACAGAATTTGTTGAAATCAACTCCACCGACTAATTAAACCCCCGCTAACTCAACGATTAAGCCTGATGTCAAAAATTCTGAGCTTCCGATTTAATGTTTAAGCGAAATTGTGCCTTATAGTCTGAAGAATGCGGTATTTAAATCCAAGCGTAGGGTTGCCATCTGTCCCTTAAAATAAGGAACAGTCCAAAATTGGGAATTAAATGTTGCATTCCGTATTGAACTACTACGGAATATAAATGAATGGATACATTTCTATGCATTTTAGGAGTTTTTGGGATGTCCCTTTTTTTCTCTGCCTGTACAGCTTTGGGTGCGAGGAGGGCGTCCCGTATTTCTTATTTCTGAAAGGTGGCAACCCTATTCAAGCGTGTGGTGCAAAAACGTCCTATTTTTTTGTCTGTTTCTATGTATGAAATGTGAGCACTCACTTGACATCTTGGCTTATCTGCCGCTCCAGGCGATGGCGTCTCTCCTCTAACTGTTCAATGGGACTGTCTTCTGGAAATTCATAAGGAGCGCTACGCATCTCGCTATCTGCCAGGCTGCGGGAGAAGAGTTCCTTCACACAGCACAGATACAACTTTAATATTCCACACAGCTTCATTTGAACCCTTTCATGCACAAATTCTGAGTTTTTTTTTTTTTTTGTTAATTCATAAAGGACAGGGGTCTTAAACTTGCAGCCAAGGGGCCAATTGTAGTCAGCGGGACAATATTTTGCTTCCCCTATTTGACATTCAAGTGTAGAATTATTGTTGCCCGCATGTTATTTTGTGATGAGTAAGTATCATTTTAATTCAAAATAATGAATAAATTGAAGGATCCATTTAGGGTTAAAAAAATTAAGTATTTAAAGCAACAGATAGTGACTTTTCAACCTTTATTAAATATTTTCAGAACATTTGTGATGATATGTCGACTGACAACGAGTTCAATGACACCTCTTTTATATCTTGAGAGAGTCTGTATTGTATGTAACTTTGAGTAGGGTGGCAGGAACTCTGCAGCAGAAAAATATGTCACTTCCCCCTTTCCCCATTCATTATAAAGACGGAATTTTACGCGAATTCTGCAAAGATGGCAGAGCAACTAAAGAGATAAAAAGTTATGCCCGAGAGGAAAAAAAGGTGAGGCTACCAGGATACTCAAGAATAAACATTGGCCCAGCTTTCATTCGCTGGTGTGACAACCAGTAACAACCTAGACACAAGGGTATTGTGGATATTGCGATAACTAGATAGTAACCTTTGCTATGTGTGGAAGTCATTTAATGTTGTGAATCAACCGTTAAAGTTGTTAAAATTGCTCCCGTTATTGCATTAGTTCCCTTCTGTCTTTTTTTGACATATGTAAGTTTTAAAACTGTTTCATCATTTAAAGATAGATTTAAGTTTTGCCAATTTAGGAGCATTTTAGATAAAAAGTGACTTAGGTTCGCTAGGAAGGTTCTCTACAACAGAGCCTTCATGAGAAGTCTACTGCTTTAAAATGGCGGCTGTTTACTAACACATCTAGTTCTTGATTAAACATGTTGCTAATGCCGCCGTGTCTGTCATTTGCATCTAGTTCTGTATATATGTGATATCTACCAAAGCATCATGTGGGCGTAGTTTGTTGGCTATCGGCTACAGTCAGGTATTATTGGAGCTACCTAGCATAGTAGCATCGCGTTTGCAACGGCGTCACCCTCCCTTGCCTCCTCCCCACTCCTGCTCTGCTTTCTCGTCTCCGTGAGTCCGTCTTTCTCAGACTTTTTTCGTGTTAGTCAACAAACATACTAACGCATGCCTTTCCCGCCCCAGTAACGGTACTATTCATCCTTCACACAGCCACTGAAAACAGAAATGTCATTTAATCCATCTGCAGGCGACCGGGAAAACATGATTTTCCGACACTGTGCGGGTGTGGGCTGGTCCTCATGGGAAACGCAGTCTTCCTAAGGCAAAACACTACCGCTTTGGTCCACCGGCGTCGCTAAAGTTGACCAAAACTGAAAAGTTACATAATGTTGCTTTAAATAAAATAACACTAATTAAAAAAAAAAAATCTAATAAATTGGGAAGAAAAAAAAAAGAACAACTAAATATTAATAAAGTATTTTGTTTGTGGTATTTTGCTCTGGAAATGTTTATTGATTTGTTTTTAATGTTTTGTTGTATAGATCTCTGGTGACCTCGCATAACTTAACTTCTTGACGGTAATGGACGCCCGAATGATTTTGACAGGGAGGAGCTGGAGGTCCAAATAGACTGGACGTCTTTTACCGTCATTAGGTGTTTTCAATACAAATTTCACTCTTTCACGAACATCTAAGCTAATGAAAAGTTACTAAGCTAATGTTAGCTTTTGAATATGTCCACTTATAGCAACATTACGTAACTTTTCAGTTTTGGTTGATTTTAGTGTCCCTGGTAAACAAAGCAGTAGTGTTTTGCCTAAAGGAAGAGTGTGTTTCCAATCAGGACCAGCGCTCACACGCACAGTGTCGTGAAATCATGATCTACCTGTCGCCTGCAGATGGATTAAACGACATTTCTGTTTCCAGCGGCTGTGTGAAGGATGAATAGTGAAGGAGGTACCTTTTCTCGTAGGCACTGTCTAACTGTTTGCATTTTTCTAACAGACTTAATATAATCAATCAGGGAATAGTATCTTTTCTCGTATTTACCGATCGACTGTTTGTATTACTCTAACACACTTAATATAATCAATCAGGGAATAGCAGCGCAGCCCATCCTTCCTCCTGCAGCCCAGCAAAGGAGCCGCCATCACTCCCCCGGGATCAGAGTTGTTAATAATGGCGTTAGAATATAACAGCATTACTAACAGCGTTATTTTTTTCAGTAGTGAGTATTCTAATTAATTACTTTTCTCATTTTGGCAACGCCGTTACCGTTATTGAGGCGGGAAAGGCATGCGTTACTATGCGTTACTAAGTTGGTTGAATAAAAAAAGTCTGAGAGAGACGGACTCACGGAGACGAGAGAGCAGAGCAGGAGTGGGGAAGAAGGCCATTGCAAACGCGATGCTAGGTGGCTCCAATAATACCTGACTGTGGCCGATAACCTACAAACTACGCCCACATGATATGGTAGATATCACATATTATAGAACTACATGCAAATGACAGACACGGCTGCATTGGCAACATGTTTTAAGGACTACATGCGTTAGTAAACAGCCGCCATCTTAAAGCAGTAGACTTCTCATGAAGCCTCTGTTGTTGAGAACCTTCCAAGTGAACCTAAGTCACTTTTTATCTAAAATGCTCCTAAATCGGCAAAATCTAACTTAAATCTATCTTTAAACAGTTTTAAAACTTACACATATTGAAAGTAGACAGAAGGGAACTAATGCAGTAACGGGAGCAATTTTAACAACTTTAACGGTTGATTCACAACTTTAAATTAAATGACTTCCACACATAGCAAAGGTTACTATCTGTTAGGGCCTCCGTCCCTCCTTCCTGAGCCCTGCCTCAGGTGAGGGGAGTTTTGCCTGATTACAGGTCGAACGTCAGACGGGTGGAGCGGCCAGCTGTAAGCAATCGTCATCAGCCAGCTTAAAAGCCCAGCGGACGCACCACCACGTCGCCCGAACAACTTGTCTGTTTTCCACGTCAGTTGATTCTTGCATCCCTAGTGTACCTATTGGCTTTTACCTCCGGCTCACGATATCTTTTGTTTCCAGGACCTGATCTGCGCGCCCCTCGTCGGATTCCTCGCCTGCCTCCCTTCCGAGCCTCCTCGTCAGCTCAACTACCCCGAGCCAGGCAAACTTCAACCCACCACGCTCTTTCTCGTGATCGCTAATAAAATACTACTCTCCAGAACCGTTTGTCTGCACTGGGATCCCTTCCTGCTCACGCACACCCTAACACTATCTAGTTATTGCAATATCCTTGTGTCTAGTTAAGTGGAGGGTAAAGAATTGGGCTAGGGCCAATTGTCCCAAAAACCCTTTAAACTTCACATTGTGTGACCTGTTGGTTTTTGTTGTTGTGTTTTTTGTGTTTTTTTTTTTTTTTTTTGAGAAAAAAAAAACATGAAAATTATCACTAGTTACTGTGCCAAGTAACTAATTACTCTTACATTCAGGTAACTGAGTTACTAACACAATTACTTTTTGGGAGAAGTAATTTGTAACTGTAATTAAATACTTTTTAAAAGTAAAATTAACAACACTGCCCGGGATCCAGGGTGGCCCCCTGGGCCACCCGCGCTCCCATCAACCGGCCTTCAGGGATGGAAAGAGGGGACGCACCACCAACCCCAAACCAACCCCCGCCCACGAGCCAAACCTGACTTAGCAAGATTGACACACAAACTCCCGCAATCAGTTCTTCCGGACAGTCCAGAACAAATGGCTGGACGCCCTGTCCCAACACAAGGAACACCGGAGAACGCCCGATATCCAACTGATAGCACGACTGACAAGACTCCAAAAGCCCATTTGATGCTGAGGTGGCAAAATCCACAACCCTCGTTGCCCTAAAAACAGTAACTCCCGAATCCTCCTGTCCAATCCACAAACAGACAATAATCTTAGACAACGGCCAAACACACACACGTCTTTGTGCCCACGGCCCACACCGCAAGAGCCTTCAAAAGACTGAAAGTTTGACTAATCGTTGCCATTTTTTCTCAGGAAACTTTTTTGACTTGTGATATGGTTACCTTGCCTCCTCGCCTGAGTCTGTTTCTGTTTTGCCTTGCTGTTTGATCGCTGCCGACCCGAAAAAACTGTTAACTTGTGGTTTGAAGCCTTCTTCCAGCTTTCAAAATGGAGTCAGTACAAAGGGTTATGACTAAGGTGAACGCGCGAAGTTTGGCTTTTTGGCCGGGTTGTCGGAATCTCGCCGGCTCGGGTCATTGGATCTCTGCCAGCGCGGGTCTTGTGGTATTGGGTATTGTGTATAACACCCCCACCCCACCCATCGACTTCCGTCTTATAATGAATGGAGAAAGGGGGAAGTGATGTATGCCATAAAGCAGTCAGCGCATTTGTAGTTTTTTTGTTTTTTTTTTGAGTGGCAAGTTTCCTGCCACCCTCCTCAAAGTTAATTTGTGCTGGTGAAAGTGATACAGACCCCCTCAAGAGGTGTTATACAACCAGTTGTCAGTCGACATATCATCACAAATGTTATGAAAATATTTTATAAAGGTTGAAAAGATACCTAGTGTTGCTTTAAGTGACCACCGTCCTTGAAAGGGTTCAAGTGAACACTACCGATGAGACCCTACCTCGGCAATTTCCTTGTACTTGCCATCCATAGATGTGCGTAGGTCTATGGACTGTTTCAAGGCCACGGGGATCCCAGGCAAGGAATGCTGGGAAGTCAGGAGGTGGCGGGTACCGCGGAGATCGACTAGAGAAATAAAAGTAAGTCAAATATTACATTTGAGTAAGAATGAGTGAGTCCGCCATATACAGTCACTTTAATGGTGGAATTATTTTTGCTAAGAGTACAGCAAACTCCTATCATGTGTCACATTAAAACTGTTCAGCCAATGAACAATTTGCATTCTCTGTGTCTAAGCAGCTGAACAGGACAGGTTGAATGGAGGTAAGGAAAGAGAATGGCAAAATCATTTAGTTTATTTAAACATCATCCAGAAAATACAATACAGGCTTTTTTCAAACAGGTATATGTTTATACGAATTAGATGTGCGGAAGGGATACTCCAAGGAAGCTATTTAAAGGGAACCGTGGACTTACAAACTTGCAGGCTCTAATAAGCCACAATTGTTCTCTTTTACTAAAATAAGTTAATAGAACCACATACACAGAGTGTGGCAGAGCAGCATGCTTATTTAAATTTGGTGGCCTGAAGCGATGTTTGCACTGAGTATAATAGAGATGGACTTATTTGAGAGAGTGGGGCTTAATGTTCTTACCGTGCATTATTTGATTTGTGTTTATTTTTCAGGAACCCCAGTGAGCATCATGGAGTGGACGAAGTTGGAACGCGCTTTCTCTGTGGAGGCATTTTTTTCAAGCAGTCGCTCAATCATTGCAACGCAACGTGCATTTCGTAGACATTTTAATATTCCCCCCCCCCCCCCCGAGGTGGTGTTCCCGGCTGGAAGTCGATTGTTTCATTGGTAAACAACTTCAGGGAAACAGGTTATGTAAAGAAAAAGAAACCTGGCCTCCCACGAACAGCAAGGTCACCCCAAAACATTGACACGGTGAGACAATCTGTTCTGAGATCTCCTTGACCATCTGCCCGCAAACACACATCTTCTCTTGGATTGTCTGCTCGTTCTGTGAGACGAATCCTCCATGCAGAATTAAAATTTCATCCCTGGAAATTAGCTATGGAGCAGGAACTTAATCCACGCGATTTTATTGCTCGCTTGAAAAAAATGCCTCAACAGTGAAAGCGCGTTCCAACTTTGTCCACTCCATGATGCTCACAGGGGTTCCTGAAAAATAAACACAAATTAAATAACCCACGTTAAGAACATAACTTTAAGCCCCACCCTCTCAAATAAGTCCATCCCTACCATACTCAGAGCAACAATCGCTTCAGGGCAGCAAATTTAAATAAGCAAGTTGCTCTGCCCCACCCTGTATTATTGTCATCGATCAAAAAATCTATAATATTTAGCACATGTTTTGACCTATGGAGGGCGTCATGTTTTACACACGCAATGCACACTGGGAGTGATTGATGGGTTGGAGTTGGAGAATAGCTGTGCTAGCTAGCGAGCGAAGCTGGTATGACAACTGGCCTGATTTTGTAACAGTCTGCTGCTGGTCAGACTGTTTTGTTACAGAGATGTGTGATGAGATCCCAACTTCGTACCTGCATCCAATTGCAGCTCATCAGCAGTGTCTTTAAACCGATCCTAGGCGGCTTGCCGAGATGTTGACTCCCTGCCGTTTGACAGTTTGGATGTATATCCCTTCGTTGCTAGTTGCATCACTGCCTTGTTTTTTTTTTTTTTTTTTTGTCTGCCTCTCACTGCGGTTTTCCCTTGTTTTTTGTTTTTAATTGATCCCGACCTACTGCCATGGACCCTTTTTGTGTTTCCCTTTTCGCAATCGCGTATTTTTTGTGTGTTCAATAAACCCTTTTACGCAATCCCTATGTTATGTTGTCTGCTTGCTGTCTTAAGTGAGCCGCGTTTTCTAATTCCGTGGTCAAACTAGCCACACTTTCTTTTAAGTTGCGTTTCCCTGTCAGGTTTTACCGCACAGACAACACATGTGGGTTGCGACCGCTTTATAAGGAAAATCATGAAATCCACACACTGCTATGGCACAGGTTAACTAAACATAAAATGTCACACATTATGAACATGTAACGGAAACTATTGCACATTTTCGTCTTGTTCTTGTTCGTCTCGTTTTGTTTTAGTCCCTGAGTTTGTTATAGTCTCGTCATCAAAAAAGTGTTTGTTGACGAAATATTTTTGTTGTCATCGGTGACAAAAACAACACTGTGCTGAATTCAAAAGAGTTCTCTATTTACCCTCTATATCGGGGGGAAAAAAACAGTCACAGCAACTTGTGTCGTGCAGCACTTTCTGCTGAGTGCCGTCCTCCTAACACTTCCTACTCAGTGTGTACTGTCCAGTAGGACAGGTTTGCCAGGAAAACACAACAAGCCTTCTAAACATCGTGTTTGTTTTTAACACTCCAGTTGTAAAATGATGGAAAGTAACTAAAGGACTAGTGGGCTCAGCTGTTTGAACACAACACTGCTCAGGGGTGACTTCTTTCTTCCCAGCTAAGCAGCTATATTTGTTCTCTGGATAAAAAAGAAACTTGGGCGAGGGTGTGTGTGCCCGCACATCATCACTTTGGACGTCAGAGATGCTCTATCATTCTAAAAGGAGAGAGAGACAGTAGAGAAGAACAAACAAAAACAAGAAACACAATGAACGCCTACATTAACTATCGGTATGTTGGTGCTATCGTTAGCTAGTTGTATTTCCGGTTGACACCATGTGGGCGGCCTGATCAACAAGGAGAAAGGGGGGTGGTGCGGGGGGGGGGCAGAAAGATAAGTGATTGGGAGGGGTGAAGTGTACACAAATCAGCCATGTGAGGTGTAGAACCTAGTAATTGTGTGAATCCCTTGTGAGTGTGGATATGTTGGCATCATATTTTATGCTGCCTGATCGCTAATCCTGACTTTCTCTACTTCAGTGTGTCTAACTGCACCTAGTCATGCATGAGTCCCATCAGACATGTGATAGTCCTGCAGATGAGTGGAAATGCCACGTGGGAGCCGCCCCAGGGCCCTTCCCCAGCCAATCGGGGGTGGGGGGGGCGCAGCAAAGAGAATCGGCCCTAAAATCGGCGACAAAATAAACCACACATTTCCAAAGATGGACGATGGAATCTCTCTCTTCCCTTGTCCTGGGAAAGTCCCGGACGTTATACTAAGACGCAACCTGTCAAATCTCAGCGTAATCTCCGTGTCACTCGACCTGGGAAATTGCTTTCACATACAAGGGCTGCCCTTTTAAATCCCGAGATTTTAACGGTGATTAGGCGTATGTGAAATGGACTTTAGTCATATTTTAGCCATTTCAAAATGTGTCTTTGTTTAGTTTTGTTGAAAAAAAACCCGGACTAATTTCGTCTAGTTTTAGTCGATGTTTACTTAATATTTTACTTACTCAATATTTTCATCGTAAAATTTGAAAGTTTCACTCCTCAAATAAAAAAAATTAAACAAGGTTTCCAACAATTTCGAATGTGCATTGACAGACGACCACATATTGTATCTACAAGCATCTACAAATCTATCATGTGATAAGTCACGCTCAGCAGGATTTTCCAATTAATTATACCCACCTGGGGGCCACGTATGTAAAAAAAATGTTGTCTGACAGTTGTTTCGCCATATTGTGAGATCATCGTTATCGTGAGCCTTGTATCCCAAATTGTATCGTATTGTGAGGAAGCTTTTAGTCTGGGCCCAGTTTTCCACAAATATGATGCATACATACTTACAATTGACTATGGACAATTTGAACATTCCGGCTATATTGGATTGATTGGATGTGATACCTTATTAATGTTATTCGAAGAATCAGTATATTAAACATACATTGTTCGGACATGAGTTTTGAGTTTTTTCTTTCAAATCAAGATGGAATGTGACAATTTAAGTATTTTGTCAATTTAATTCCAAATCTGTGTTCCTCTGCACAATGCTACACAATGCTATACAATGCTAAAGCTCGGGCACTTCTGCCTTCATCTTTTTTTCCCCAGTGATTTGATTTTTTTTCTGGTAGTATATGTGTGCTGAGGAGTACGGATGTACACCTAATTCATGGTTTCGTTTATGGATGATTTAATACATTACGCAAGCATTTTGAAAGTACCGTATTGGCCCGAATATAAGACGGTGTTTTTTGCATTGAAATAAGACTGAAAAAGTGGGAGTCGTCTTATATTCGGGTTCTAGATGTTATACCCATTCACGACGCTAGATGGCGCCAGATATCATTAAAGCGAATGCTGAACTTCAGGAGTAATGTTCTGTCATGACAGATCTCAGCTACTCTCAAGTTTAACCAACTTGCATTATTTTATTGCAATGTTTTTCCTTATTCAGATTTGTATCAAGACTACAGTTACAGTTAAACCTCACTTTGATGGTTAATGCAGTTATTGTAATTTTGTTGTTTTATCACAATAGATAGGTTTATATACATTTCAAAAACCAGAAGCTATTAATTGAAGAATGTGATTGCACTTTAGTTTACACATTTAAATGTTCAGATATTAAGATTTGAATGAGGCAAAATAACATGATTTTTCTCTCAAATAAATTGTTATAATCATTTGTTTCAGATGTACTGTAATTATTTTCTGTATAAAAGTTAATTTGGTGTTCAAAAAGTCTTGTTTCAAGCTTGAGTCTTGAAAAAGAGGGGGTCGTCTTATAATCAGGGCCGTCTTATATTCGGGCCAATACGGTAGTTGTGCTCTTTAAGCCTGGTGGTGGCAGTGAAAAATTATTTCAGTTGTAGCACTGAACTAAGACCATGTTAGGCCACGTATAACTTTTTTTCTGTCGTATTTTAAGCTTTTTTTTTTTTTTTTTTTTTTTTTTTTTTTTTAGATACGTGAGAAATGTGTTGCACCATGTGACATTACAGTTTTGTAAATGTAGCTCAAATAAAGATTTATATTGAATGAGAAGTGCAGAGAGAGGGAGATAATGTCTCAGTTGAAAGAAAAGAGCAGCATATTTCAACAGTTTATTTGTGAGATAATCAATATGTTTTTTTAAAATTGAAATACTCATCAATTTGGACCCCAAGGAATTTTGTTGCAAGCATTTTTATTCCGGTCAGGCTTTTAAAAGTGTCCATGTAAACGTACAGACTGATTCTGATACTCTGTTTACCAAATGAAAGTGGAAGGATTTCAAATTGGCCCCTGCATCCTTTGATTATTTTCTGAAAGCGGCCCTCGAGAAAAAAAAAGAAAAAAGTTTGAACACCCTCACTCTTTTCGAATGAAGTGGAGCTGAGCTAAAGTGGCAGGACATCAGCCGAGCCGCCCGTCGCTCTGGGCCATATCAATTCTCTCTGATAAGACAGGACACCGCTGTCGAGGGCAGCTTGCGACCAGCGGCAAAGACAACCAAGCGGGGCAGAACGGAACGGACCCGCAGCTAATCCCCTAATGGCTTCTATATTTGGATCAGATGAATCTATGATTGCATAACACCTCATCCCCTCAAAACTGGAGATCAGGGAAATGCTCCTTTGATGTACTGCAACTAAATTACCATTCCCTTCATGATAACATTGTTGTTTTCGTCAACGATGACGATAACGAAAATATTTCGTCACCGAACATTCTTCATGACAATGACGAGCTGACAATGTGTCTCGGGAGACGAAATGGGCCATAGTTTCAGTCATATGTTCACAGTGCGTGACATTTTCTTATTGTACCTTAGCCACCTTGCATCGTAGCCGTGTTTGGGTTGTATCACCTATGTGACGTGCTGCGCTCCTCTCTCACCTGTGTTTAGGATGTGCTTTACGCAAGGCTGCGCTACAGGTTTGATTGTTTTAAAACACATGGTAAGATAAGTTTTCCTATCTTGGCAATGTTGCTTTAGCCTTTAAAGGTCTGTGCTGATTGATCATCACACACTAAATGTAACTCATAAAGTTAGCATACCATTCGTATTCGCATTCACGTTAGCATTAGCATTTAGCGTGGCAAGCGTCGTCTTGAACAACTTTTTTTTATATAGTTCGTGGCGTCCAGTTGGGTTTTTTTTTTCTTGTCTTAGTAAAAAGAGAATATGTAATGTTGCTTTATCACGGTCTGTGCTGAGTGATCATCACACACTAAATGTAACTCGTAGCATTAGCATAGCACTCGCATTAGTATTAGCAATGACTTTCGCATAGCAGCATATGATATTGCTCTTATATTTAAGTGTTATTAATTGGTTTCCGTGTTTGTCAGATTTAATTTTAAAGGATAGAGGACGGCAAGATGCAGCAAATTGGAGCGGCTGCTAAAAAATGTACCAGGACCTTGTCTAAGCATGCTTCAGTGGTTTCAACGAAAGTATATTGTATACTTGTATGTTGTATACATATTGTATATGTTTTCTAAGTTTTAGCAAGAGACAATAAGGAATGTTGCTTGACCTTGTCTAGGCATGCTTCGGTGGTTTCGACGAAAATAGATTTGTTTTCTGAATTTTAGCAAGAGAGAATATGGAATGTTGCTTTAGCCCTTAAATGTCTGTGCTGAGTCATCATCGTACACTAAATGTGACTTGTAGCATTAGCATAGCATTTGCTTAAGCATGAGCAAACTTTAGCATCGTGAGTGTCCTTTTAAACTGTTGTTGTGTGTTGTTTTTGTTTTGTTGCCGTTGGCTATGGCATAAAGTAGTCGTGTTCCGTGCTTCTTGTTGTAAATAAAACCGTTGAAAAACTTGGTGGGGTAAGTTGGTGTTGCCCTTGTTGATGCTACAATATGTGCTCATCTGTCTGTGTCCGTTCCAAATTGTTGTGAATATTTATTTACTTATTGGTTTTTGTACTAAAACTTCTGAATTTTACAGACGAAAACACTTTCAGTAATCGAAAACTAGACGAAATTTTAGAGATTTTGTCAACTCAACCTAGATCTACGCTAACAACTCATTTCAATAGCACAAAAAATTCCATTCACTCCTATTCATTTCCAAGTGACCCCAGATCAACAGAAAGAAACCCAAAATACCACAAATAAACAGGAATTGAGCCAATATGAACATGAAGTGACCCTGAAATGCCCCAAATTTAACAGGAAGTGACCCAATATCTACAGGAAGTGGCTCTGGAAGGCCTCAACATCAACAGGAAGTGGCCCTATATGTACAGGAAGTGAACTACAAATCCCCCCATAACAACAAGGAGTGACACAATATGAACAGGAAGTGAATCCAAAGTGACCCAATATCTACAGGAAGTGACCATAGAAGGCCTCAAAATGAACAGGAAGTGAACCTGAATTGCCTCAAAATTTAACAGGAAATGACCCTGTAATGCCCCAAATTCAACAGGAAGTGACCCGATATCTACAGGAAGTGACCCTGGAAGGCCTCAAAATCAATAGAAAGTGACTCTGAAATGCCCCAAATTCAACGGGAAGAGACCCTGGAAGGCCTCAAAATCAATGGGAAGTGACCCTGAAATGACCCAAATTCAACAAGAAGTGACCCAATATCTACAGGAAAAGACCTTGGACGGCCTCAAAATCAACAAGAAGTGACCATGAAATGCCTCAAAATCAACAGGAAGTGTCTCGGTAATGGCTCAAAATCAGCAGGGAGTGACCCAATATCTATAGGAAAAGACCTTGGAAGGCCCCAAAATCAACAAGAAGTGACCCTGAAATGCCTCAAAATCAACAGGAAGTGGCCCGGTAATGGCTCAAAATCAACAGGGAGTGACCCAATATGTACAGGAAGTGAACTTGAAATCCCCCTGTATCAACAGGAAGTAACACATTTTATGAACAGGAAGTGAACCCAAAATGCCCCAAAATCAACAGGAAGTATCCTGAAATACCAACCATCGCAGCAAAGCAACCTTCACAATTCCTCCAGAAATGGCATTTTCTAGTGCCTGCCAAGTGAGTTGCATGTGACAATGTTGTGGCATTAGCAGTGCAATGACAGTAACATTTCTGGCAGTCTGATGTTTGAAGGTGGGAATGAATTCAATCCATATCCAACACACAGTATGCAATAGACGCCACTGAAGGAGGAGGGAGATGAGGATTTGCGTTATTGCTCGGGATAAGCCCATACAAAAAGACCATATCTGTCTCCTGTGAGCCTGTTTACTAGAGCACAGATGGGTCCCAGGAAGAGGCAGGGAAATGGGAGAAAGAGGAAGGGAGAGATGGAGCATCATCTCTCCATCAGGAGGAAAGGAAGGACACGAGAGACACACAAGGGTCAAAACACACCGATAATCTTCCTTCTTGCTCCATCCTTGTAATACATACAAAAAGGTTGTCCAGCAGATCCATGAACTCCCCCTTACATGCCCTCTCCTGGTTGAGGCCAGCTGTCGCTGCACTAGCTGCCTTTGGAGCTGATCTGCCTCGTTTAAACACCTCTGACATCTCACTGGAATGTACCATGAGGGAACTTAGAGGAGGGGGGTGCTAGATGTCCTACCTCACTGATGGATGTGCTTGGGAAGCATCTCCTCTCTCACCTCTCCCATAATGGGAATTAGATTTCATGTTTTCGCCAAATAAGTTAACTCACTGGCTGCCACTGACGGCGCTAAACGTCCAATTCATTTTGACTGGGAAGGGGCGAGTTCATTTGCCCCTCCCAGAGTTCATTTTGAGTCACTTCTTGTCATTTTAGGTTGCTTACGGGTCACTTCCTGTACATTTTGGATCATTTCCTGTTGATTTTAGGCAGGGTTTAATTTGTGCCGGATCTTGCCGGAACAACATCCGGCACCTTTTTATTTTTGGCCTCCCTGTGTCCAGGGACTTATTTGGGCAGATCCGGCACCTCTTGTGTATACAAAATAATAGTAATATAAAAACGTTTTTTTTTTTTTTTTTTTTAATATATTGTAATAGCCCCGAATTGGAATTGAAATTGTTGCGGTGCAACAATAAGAAAACAATAAACAAAATAACAGTGGGCTGCCGCCACATTCGACCGCAAACTTTTGCTTCTCGCCCGTCTCCCCCTCGCTTCCTACTACTCACAGCTCTCCAGTCCCAGCATCTCTTAAAGGGACTGTGAATAGCGTCTTGTTTTGTGCTTTTTGTTGACAAACGTATCGAACACACGACATGCTGACAACTTTGTTTCTTTATTAACACATGGAGCACAGCACGAACACAACTTTTGGCTCCCGGCAGGCTGTGCCTCTCTATCTCACTCCCGCGTCACGTGACAGTAATGTTGGGTGCACTTCAGGGTGCCTCGGAAAACATTATATCAGAATATTACAGATAGTTACGGACATTACAGTATAAAATAAAATAATAATATGCATAAATTCATTTACAAAACAAATCCCAAAAATTGCATGTTGCTTATAAAAAATAAAATGTATAATGAATAAAATGAAAGAGTCGGAGATTTGTTGATGTACTGAAAAGCTGGACCAACAAATCACGCCCCTAACATAAAAAAAAAAACCTTTGAAATTTTTGGGGGGGAAATTTGCGGCATCTGGGGAGCAAGCAGCCAGGATCATGGATAGGATATACACCTTTTATGCCCCTCACCCTCCCGGAATTTTTGATGTCCAAATTATGTGATTTGGTGAAAAATTAAAGGACTAGATACATTTTGATTTTTTTTTTTTTTTTTTTCCGAAAAATCGGTGAAAAATCGGCGTTTAAGGGCGAATGAAAAATCAATGGAACATTTTAGGGGTCGTTCAAAAAATTCACTGCGTCACATGAAAATTCCGGTCATTTCGATATTGGAACAGTGCCGATCGGTCAAACTGTTCGGGCTGTGCGGTGCGCTGAAGAAATCCCATCAAAAAAAAAAAAAAAAAAAAAAGAATAACACAGTTCAGCTACCACTGCAACTCTAAAGACGTCAAGTGCTGTAGACAATGTATGGAGATATGGAGATGGTCATGAACTGTACCTTTATGAACCAAACCGTGTCTCTCTGACGGGTGATGGGAAGCGCTGCCAGCAGCCACAGGTTCTGGTATTACACACGTAAACACACACACACACAAACAAACACCAGATGTGAGCACTAATAAGTCAAATGAATGGTCCACGAGATGTGCAACAGAACCTGCGTTGGTTGACGAGAGCAACTAAGACTAAACAATGGTAGCAGACATCTGTAGTGGCGACACTTTAGGGTGTGCCGGCTGGGTGATGGTGGGTGGGAGACCTGACAAGCAGTCAATCATTGATCACTAGCATGGCATATTACTCATGCAGATTGGGTCACAGGAGGGAGTATGTGACAGGGATCTATTATTCATGAATGGCATAATGACTAGACGTGTTCTGGCAGCAAACCGCTAACATGTGTGGGCAAAGTGCAAATGGTTCAAAGACCCGTCATCAACCTCACCTCAAGCATTAATTATTTCTTACTTTGATAGATAGGTGCTAGCAAGGGATGGGACACTACACTTAAAACTCACAATACGATGCATTTCGATATGCCAGGGACAAAACAATACAGTGTGATATCAGAAAACTGTCATTAAAACTTATATTTGTTTCAGTTGCACATAGGGGAAACTCTTGATCAATCTCTTGGACTTGTTAGTGCCATAGAGCAAATGAATCACTATTAAACTTCATTGCTTTAAGGAGTTTCATTTTGCCATCACTGCTCAATCGCTCACTTCGATTGGGAGAGGCAGACAACCTCTGCTGCCACCTGCTGTCAACATTTGTCATCCAACATGCCTCCCAGCATGCAATACGGCACGACAGATATAAACAGCAAAGTTCATCCTCTGTGCAGTGTTGTTTTCATCAACGCTAACGAAAATATTACGTCAACGAACAATTTTTTTTCATGATGATGACACGACGATAACGAGCTAAACACGTGTTTTGGTAAACAAAACGAGACAAATGACAGTTTTCGTCTGACAAGACGGGAATGAGACGAGAATGTGCAATAGTTTCTGTTATATGTTCACAATGTGTGACGTTTTAAGGTTTATTTAGCCTGTATCGTAGCAGTGTCTGGTTGTGTCGCTCGCGACGTGCTGCCCCCCCCCCCCCTCTTTCCGACTCACCAGTGTGTTTTGTCCAGGTTTTGTCCAGACTTGCACACACGGTAAAAATTGTTTTCCTGGCCAGAGAGAATATGTAGTGTTACTTTAGCCTTTAAAGGTCTGTGCTGAGTGATCATCATACACTAAATCAGTGCTTTTCAATTATTTTCTGTCACGCCTCCCCAGGAAGAAAATGTTTCACGCAGCCCCCCAACTCTCTGCCGCTGACAAAAGTCTTGTCGCTTATCCGTTTTGTAGAAACAATTGCTAATAACCTGACTTTTAATTATTCAATTGGTTTCAGAAATGGCTCATATGAAAGTTAAGACCCTCCCAAATGATGTTGAATGTACAAAATATTTGTTTCACTGAAAAAAGATTGATCATTTAATGAAGACATAAAGGTCAAATTTTGGCAAGACAAAAGTTTTGTCACCTTCAGAAAGTAATAATAATAATAAATTTTATTCATAACGCACTTTACATTTGAAAAACAAATCTCAAAGTGCACATTAGCATGTAAAAAATAAAAAGACTAAGAATAAAAGTGTAAAAGCAAAAATAGAGTGTGGAAATTGAACAAAAAATGTACTTCAAATACAAAAATATGTTACATAACATAAGCGAATTAAGTAGTGGTGCTGAAGAATTCAAATTTCATATTTTGTATGACTTCCATGGGCTTCGGCAAGGATTCATACAATTTATTGATGAAGTCATCAGGAACATCAAAGAAAGCAGTCTTGCATGCCTCCCAGAATTCATCAACATTCTTGGGTTTCGTCTTCCATGCTTCCTCTTTCATCCTACCCGAGACATGCTCAATAATGTTCATGTCTGTGGTGCTGGTCTGGCCAGTCCTGGAGGATTTTGATCTTTTTCCACTGCAGCAGAGCTCCACCAGACCTGGTCACCTGAAGTCCCTGTGTCAACCAGAACAGTCTGTCGAATTCTGTCTAGAAATTGCCTCCATGGTCGAATCAGAGCCCAGAAATCAGCATTAAACAAAAGACAATTTAAAAACCTTGTGGCATTTGCCAAGGCCCACAGCCTGTCAAAAGGATGGATGCTGGAAAATTGGCAAAAGATGGATTTTTCAGATGACTCTTCCATTGAATTACACCACAGTCACCACAAATATTGCAGGAGACCTACTGGAGCCCGCGTGGATTCACTCAGAAAACAGTGAGGTTTGGTGGTTACATCATTACCAAAATCATTGTCTGGGGTTACATCCAGTATGGGGGTGTGCGAGAGATCTGTAGGGTGGAAGGCAACATAAATAGTCTGAAATATCAACAAATCTTAGTCGCCTCTTACATTCCTAACCATAAAAAGGGACAAATTCTGCAGCAGGATGGTGCTCCATCGCATACTTCCATCTCTACCTCGAAGTTCCTCAAGGCAAAGAAGATCAAGATTCTCCAGGACTGGTCAGCCTAGTCACCAGACATGAACATCATTGAGCATGTCTCGCGTAGGATGAAAGAGGAAGCATGGAAGACGCAACCCAAGAATGTTGATGAACTCTGGGAGGCATGCAAGACTGCTTTCTTTGATGTTCCTGATGACTTCATCAATAAATTGTATGAATCCTTGCCGAAGCCCATGGAAGTCATACAAAATATGAAATTTGGATCTCACAGCACCACTACTTAATTCGCTTATGTTATGTAACATATTTTTGTATTTGAAGTACATGTTTTGTTCAATTTTCACACTACTTTCTGTAGGCGACAAAACTTTTGTCTTGCCAAAATTTGACCTTTATATCTTCAATAAATGACAATTAGCAATTGTTTCTACAAAATGGATAAGCGACAGGATTTTTGTAAGGGGATTGTATATATATATATATATATATATATATATATATATATATATATTTTTTTTTAAATGAAGTGGTATTGGTATGGTATCGGTTTTGGCCGATACTACACAGCCATGTATCAGTATCGGTGCCAAAAATTGGTATCAGTGCAACACTAATTATAAGTACCTCTGCCTAACATTGTGTCCTTCTTTTCCATTAAGGAAAAAAAGTAACATACAGTGTATCACAAAAGTGAGTACACCCGTCGCATTTCTGCAGATATTTAAGTGTATCTTCATGGGACAACACTGACAAAATGACACTTTGACACAATGAAAAGTAGTCTGTGTGCAGCTTATATAATAGAGTTCATTTAGTTTCCTCTCAAATAACTCAAAATATAGCCATTAATATCTAAACCCCTGGCAACAAAAGTAAGTACACCTCTATGAAAAAAACGTACATCCCTAAATGTCCAAATTGAGTACTGTTTGTCATTTTCCCTCCAAAATCTCATGTGACTCGTTACAGGAGTGCTGTCAGCATTGCTGCAGGGATTGAAGAGGTAGGGGGTCAGCCTGTTAGTGCTCAGACCATACGCCGCACTCTACATCAACTTGGTGTGCATGGCTGTCACCCCAGGGGGAAGCCTCTTCTGAAGACGGTACACAAGAAAGCCCGCCCGTCTCATCAGACCATAGGACATTGTTCTAGTAATCCATGTGCTTTGTTGACATGCCTTCAGCAAACTGTTTGCGGGACTCAGACTCAACAGGAAGTGACCTGTAAATGTCCTAAAAATGAACCAAAAGTAACCTGTGAATGCCCCGAAAATCGGAAAGACTGGATGCGAATGCTTTGCTTTCGAATGTCCATTCACTGCCATTCCTCCCACCTCAAACATATTTGACATATATGGCCACCAGTGGCAGCCAAAGAGTTTAAATTTGGAGTATTTAAGTCACTTCCTGCTGATTTTGAGGCATTTCTGGGTCAATTCCTGTTGATTTGGGGGCATTTTTTGTTCACTTCCGGTTGATTTTGGGTTACTGAACAGGAATTGCCCAGAATGAATAGGTGACCTTTAAATGCTCTATAATGAACAAAAAGTGATCAGTAAATGCTCGAAAATCAATGAAAATCAATCAATCAATGGCAGCCAATGAGTTCACAGAGACACGATTCTAGTGGAAGATCTTGGTAGCAACATGCTCTTCATTTATTTATTCATTTTTAACAGACACATTTTTAAAGCCATATATCGATTATTGGCAGGAGCAGCATATCGATAGCCTGGGATACAATGTATGACGATATATCACCATTTCGATATTTTGTCACACCCCTAGAGGCGAGTGTGCAAATCACTGGCGCTGCCATTTTGCAGTCTGCAAAACCAATCAACAGGTTGTACCACACAAAATACTTGATAACCTCTTGTAATAATCCAAGACACTCACCCGTACTGGCCGTGTACTGCAAGCTTCCTCGCTTCTTGAAGGGAGAGAGGGGCTTGCTTTTCGTTGCCCCGGGAGGCATATTAGAGGACATGATGCCGCTTCCTGTGCTTCCACTTGTTCGGGGAGGGAAAAAGGGAACCGAATGAGTCAGAGCTGCAGAGGTTGTCGAGTGAGGGAGAGGGAGAAAGATGCAGTCTGCTTTTGCGTGTGTGCGTACGTGCTCGGGATTTTCTTAGCTGCTTACTACAACGTGAGGCGGCAGAGCATCCTTCTGCGGAGATTCTGATCCCGCCCTCTTGGAAGTGCTCAATGTTGGTTCGATGGAGGCCGGGGGTGTAACAGAGAGGCGTGGCTACACCCCCCTAACAATGATCACACACAAATATGGCACATGGAGAATACAAATGATCCACAAACTCAGCAGCGCACGCTTCCCGGCTAATGCTATTGTCATGGCAACCAAAAGCCTGTGTGGGTCATTCACGGGGGAGGAAAGCTCTTACTTTGGGAGTGATGTATAGTTCAATAAAATAGGAAGCGTAATGGTGAGTGTGGGCCTCCAGAAAACTATTATTTTGATCATTGATTATTTTTTTATAGAGTCAACTTATCTTCTCAATACCTGGTGTTGGCCATTGACCTGTTAGTCAAACGCTGTGCGTTCATGTTGTTGTAACTGCTATCAGACTTCAAGACAAGGGCTTAGAAGTACTTAGGGATGGTCGGGACATAACACTACCAACTTTTCAGGTTGCTCAAATTGTCCCAACCGACCTTTAAGCAGGGGCGTCACGAGGTTTTAAGAATGGGGAGGGGGGGCCTAATCCCCAGGAGTTACACAGGATGTAAGTGAACGTAGCGTATGAGCACAAAACTTCACAAACAGCTAACAAACACTGATATATATATGGCAGATATATATGGCATATATTTACAGAGAGGAGAATATTAATATAATCGAGGCGAAATGCTACCACTCGCAAAATTAAAACGAAAAACCCCATAGGTTCAGTATCAAATTTGCTGATGACAACACCATCAAGGAGCAACATTGTTAGTGTACAGGGCTGTCACAAGACTTGCAGGGGCCCGGGGACAACAGACCATTATAGCCCCCCGACCCCACATCACCCCACCCCTGCCAACGGCTTGTCACGACAACCAACGCACAACTTTTAACGCTTTGCAAGCAATGACAGTGTAACATTTCAAATTATTTGAGATGGACAGTTAAATTTAACAGAGCCTAATGTGATGTGACATAATTTAAACAAACAATTTCCATCTATTGTCCCTTGTAGGCTACACTACAATACAACCGAGAGTGCTATGCCTGCCTGCTAAGCAACAAAACAGTATAACTGAACATCCTGTACCTGCCCCCTCCACATCCTTGGGGTTATCAAGCCTCAATGATCAATGATGCCCCTAGATTTTTTGACAGCAAAGTCATTTATAACATCAGTGAAATCCAGTTTTTGAGCACTGTCACGCTCAATGGAGAGCATGGCTAGGTTGTTAAGCCTGCCCTGTGATATGGTGGCGCATAAGTAGTGTTTTTATTATTTTCATTTTACTGAAGGCCACTCTCCTCCAGCTACAGTCACTGGCAAAGACAAGAAAATGCCGCCGGACCCGAGTCTGTTCAGCCTCGCGCACCTGCTCCCCACAGACTTACATACAGTGCTTGCAAAAGTATTCGGCCCTCTTGAACCTTGCAACCTTTTGCCACATTTCAGGCTTCAAACATAAAGATATAAAATTTTAATTTTTTGTCAAGAATCTACAACAAGTGGGACACAATCATGAAGTGGAACAAAATTTATTGGATAATTTAAACTTTTTTTAACAAATAAAAAACTGAAAAGTGGGGCGTGCACTATTATTCGGCCCCCTTGCGTTAATACTATGTAGCGCCACCTTTTGCTCCAATTACAGCTGCAAGTTGCTTGGGGTATGTTTCTATCAGTTTTGCACATCGAGAGACTGACATTCTTGCCCATTCTTCCTTGCAAAACAGCTCGAGCTCAGTGAGGTTGGATGGAGAGTGTTTGTGAACAGCAGTCTTCAGCTCTTTCCACAGATTCTCGATTGGATTCAGGTCTGGACTTTGACTTGGCCATTCTAACACCTGGATACGTTTATTTTTTAACCATTCCATTGTAGATTTGGCTTTATGTTTTGGATCATTGTCCTGTTGGAAGATAAATCTCCGTCCCAGTCTCGGGTCTTGTGCAGATACCAACAGGTTTTCTTCCAGAATGTTCCTGTATTTGGCTGCATCCATCTTCCCGTCAATTTTAACCATCTTCCCTGTCCCTGCTGAAGAAAAGCAGGCCCAAACCATGATGCTGCCACCACCATGTTTGACAGTGGGGATGGTGTGTTCAGGGTGATGAGCTGTGTTGCTTTTACGCCAAACATATCGTTTTGCATTGTGGCCAAAAAGTTCAATTTTGGTTTCATCTGACCAGAGCACCTTCTTCCACATGTTTGGTGTGTCTCCCAGGTGGCTTGTGGCAAACTTTAAACGAGACTTTTTATGGATATCTTTGAGAAATGGCTTTCTTCTTGCCACTCTTCCATAAAGGCCAGATTTGTGCAGTGCACGACTGATTGTTGTCCTATGGACAGACTCTCCCACCTCAGCTGTAGATCTCTGCAGTTCACCCAGAGTGATCATGGGCCTCTTGGCTGCATCTCTGATCAGTTTTCTCCTTGTTTGAGAAGAAAGTTTGGAAGGACGGCCGGGTCTTGGTAGATTTGCAGTGGTCTGATGCTCCTTCCATTTCAATATGATGGCTTGCACAGTGCTCCTTGAGATGTTTAAAGCTTGGGAAATCTTTTTGTATCCAAATCTGGCTTTAAACTTCTCCACAACAGTATCTCGGACCTGCCTGGTGTGTTCCTTGGTTTTCATAATGCTCTCTGCACTTTAAACAGAACCCTGAGACTATCACAGAGCAGGTGCATTTATACGGAGACTTGATTACACACAGGTGGATTCTATTGATCATCATCGGTCATTTAGGACAACATTGGATCATTCAGAGATCCTCACTGAACTTCTGGAGTGAGTTTGCTGCACTGAAAGTAAAGGGGCCGAATAATATTGCACGCCCCACTTTTCAGTTTTTTATTTGTTAAAAAAGTTTAAATTATCCAATAAATGTTGTTCCACTTCACGATTGTGTCCCACTTGTTGTTGATTCTTGACAAAAAAATTAAATTTCATATCTTTATGTTTGAAGCCTGAAACGTGGCGAAAGGTTGCAAGATTCAAGGGGGCCGAAAACTTTTGCAAGGCACTGTATATTGCTGATCTCCCATCACCTTCTCCTTCCTCGGTTCAACGCGAGCAGCATGTCTTGTCATACCGCAGCTCAATAGGCTACAAGCGGCCGGTGACAGACTCGAATCAAGCTTTGGTCACGGTGATCGCGAATGTAAACGTTCCCCAGATAGCAGACCGACGTTAAAAAGATGTTGGATCAACATTCCGCTGTGGATCTAATATCGTTGAATCAACGTCGCTTTTGCACCCTCAATTAATGTTGTTTCAACGTTGAAATCCTTAAGAAACCGAAACGTCATTTCGATTATTAATGATATTGGAACAACGCTGAATCAATGTTATGTTTTTGACCAAAACGCCCATCCATCGCTCATCCATAATTCAATGACTTTTCAATTATATTTCCTGGTCAATCATAAATCAAATATTCGTCAACATTAGTTCATCAACTATAAAACAATTTTGACCCAACCATCGCTTGACATACAATAGAACACCGGTGTTTCAACGACACTTGACGTCGAAAATTCGATGTCAACCATACTGATGATTTTGACGGAAAATCAATGTTTATTCATGTCGTTCTGCTATCTGGGTCAGTGCTAGCGCCTGTTGTTCACTTATCGACATCACCGTCCACAGCCAACTCTAGCCCTAATTCTCTGGCTTTTTGCCCCCTTTTAAAAACATCATCATTTTTTCTCGTTCACCTCTATGATCTTCATCTCTTTTTCTTTTTTCTTTTTTTTTTCTGTGTACCCGATTTATGACGACTCGCCATGTTTAGAGTTTATAACAGTGACAGATTTTAATTTCCCGCATCAGGTCACGTACGTAGTGTAGCCTTGAGTGAGCCAGAGCGGGGTCAAACCATTCTCTGCTAAAACAGAGGGGGTGGCGGGGGGCGGGTGGGGGTGGGGCGCGGCGTTGTGCAAAAAAAGGAAAATATATATATTTACTGTATATATTTGAAATATTTAATATGTTAAAGTTTTTAAGTATATATCGAGTAGAACATAATATTTAATCAGACAATGATTTAAGGGTTGGGGTTAGAAACATGTGAATGTAAAGTAAAATAAATTAAGAGTCATTCAGGGGCCTCTATGGTCCTAAAGCCCAGGACAACATACACGGTTGCCCCCCGCTGTCGACGGGGGGCAACCAAGTGAGCTAAAATTCCCAAATCCCGAAGCATGACATCCGTATGATTTTGTCTCGTATTTACCAAACGAAATAAACACCTTCGTCTTCAGCAATAAGTGTGTTCACAACAACGCAATCCCGCGATGATACATATGGGATTCACGATCGGTAAGCATTTGGGATCAGAAAGGTTAAGACCGTGGGACAATAAGCAAACTCACGGTTTCATGATGAACAATGAGTGGCAAAGCGCGCCGTACTTCAAACTCATCCTGTATATGAAAGTCGATTGTCATATGCTGGTGTTGTGCACTAATGGGCAGAAGTGACTTCTGTGGCGTTTGTTAACTTTCTTTCTTTCTTATTTCCAAGAAAACACTAACGCGCACACGCTAGATATCATCAGTAGCAACCTAGATGTGCTACGTTAGATCCCATGCCAACTCTCACGCGCACACACCAGATATCATCAAATAGCAACCTAGATGTGCTACGTTAGGTCTCATGCCATTAGCTGCATGAGCCCAGAGTGACGCGTAGTCCATATACTGGTACTACATTGATGAATTAAAAACCGCCATGAATCCCTGGAAATTAAGCTGGCCAAATAAATCCATACCAGTGACTAAAGATAATGCTGCAAATACTGTTATTTCAGTACGTAAGATGGACTTCTTCAGATCAGTAAGAAGTAAGCACATAAATTTGATAACCCGACTTTTGTTTTGAAAACATTTCTGCACTACCGCACACTCCGAGTCATTGACTGGTGTAAATGTGCACCGCTGCTCCAGGTCTGATCGAATAAAGGGCGGACCAAACCATTTAATGAATATACGTTGGGGGGAGGGGTGGATGGCAATACATATGCAAGACAACAAAACAAGAAAAAGAAACCCTGCGTTTTATTCCTATTAAAATGATAATGAGTAATATTTTTAAATTTGCAAACGATTACCTAATGTTCTAATTTTCTTTGTGAGCCCCATCAGGGCATGGGCCCTTAAATTCAATATCACTTTTCACCCCTATACGGCGCCCATGCTGAAACTTCTAATCAGTAGGGTGGTGTTTTACATCAGCGGTGTTAAAAAAGGATGTAGCACCCTCTTGTGGATCATCTGCCCTGTATTACTACTACATATGTAATATGACTATTGGATTGAGTAGTGTTTCTTTTTACTGAATGTCTTGATTGATAACGTCCTGCAAGTCTTGTAATGTAATGCATAAGTAATGCTATATGAAACATGAAGACATCAGAAGTTAAAGAAGTTTTCCCTTGTGAAGCCTCTTTCCGATGCAGTTAATCTGTCTGTGTGGTTAATCCCTCCCCGGCAGCATCATAAGCAACACAAGTACCCTCAGAACTGACCTTGGACACACTGTCCTCTATGTAGAAAAACATTTGGGACGTCTGCACGAGTCAGTGGGAAAATGGGAGATAGAGCATTTTTCTGGAATGTCACCCAATAGTAAGACTGCCACAAATATTTATATCGATGGTCAATTAAGCACTGATTATTTTTTGCACTTGTTTGACTCACCAGCTCATAAATGAATAAATAAAATCATGAGCCAGGAAAGTTTGACTATTTGTAGAATTTACCCCCTTTTTTAAATGATTTTTTAAAAAATAACAATAAAAAAGCATAAGCGTTGTAAGATTAATGCACAGGGGGTTAAAAAAACAACAAAGGATTCCCACCAAATGGCTCTTTTGCCTTTTCTTTTCATTTTCTTTGTCAATCTCTTTGTTCTATGTTCATATGACTGTCTGATTGTTGGGGAAAAAAAGTTTCAAAATAAATAAATGAGCAAAAAAAAAAAAAAAAAAAAAAAGAATAAAAAAATGGTCAAAAGAGAAGATAAATGACTAATAATACAAATAATAATAATAATGCTCATAATAATGGATTTAAAAAATAGTGACTGTATTTTTTTTAAATAACGCAAGTATTTTTCAAATAAATAATTAAAAAGACAATACATTTTTTGTTCTGAATCAAAGCAATTATCTTTAAGATAAATAGGATTAATAGTTCATTAAAATAATTGGGAAAACAAGCAAGAACAAATAATTGAATTACAAAAAAAAAAAAAAAAAATCCCATTATTTTTGTAAGTAGTTGACTAATAAGCTTATCAATAAATCAAGTTATTGTTATTTTACTCTGGGTTTTACATTTTAGCAGAAAATATGTAATTAAACCCAATAAATCAATAGAATTAAAAATATATATACAGTGTATATATTTTTTAATTTAAATTTATTAATTTTTTTATTTTACTTTTTTTTAATTTATTTATTTTTTTACATATATAATCTGAATTTTTCAACTAATGGCAAAAATAATGGTAAACAATAATTTTTGAAAATACATTTTTTTGGTACATTTTTTAAAATGTCATTATTATTAATTATTTAAATATTTATATTATTATTATTAATTACAATTATAATGTTACATTATTTGATTTATTTGAAAATCATTGAATTAAAAAAAAAAAGATTATTTTTAGTTTTATATAATTAAATGAAGAATATGATTTATAGATTTTTAAAATAATATTTACAAAAATACACCAGAACAAATAATTGCATTTTATAAAGATTGCCATTATTTTGCAAATAGTTGAGGAATAAACTCATCAATAGATCAAATTATTTAATGTTATTGTTATTAACAAAAAATATGTATTAAAACCCAAATTAGTTTTTTTTTTTTTTTTTGGTAGTTTTTAAAATGTACTTTAAAAAAATTATATGATATTATTATCATTAATTATTATTATATTATTTGAATTATTCATTTGAAAAATATTTTTAAATCAAACAAAATAAAACAATTATTTTTCAAAGAAGTGAAAAAATGTGATTTATAGATTTTTTTTTCCAAATAAATACAAATTACTCAAGAACAAATAATTGAATTTAAAAAAACTGCCATTATTTTTGCAATTAGTAGACAAACTCATCAGTAGATCAACATTTTTATTGTTATTATTATTGTTATTAACACAAAATATGTATCAAAACCCAAGACAATTGGACTAATTATAGATTTATAGTAATTGATGATTTACTACTCTTATTATTTATTTATTAATTATTAACCAAATTTTCATTTTTTCCTTTAAAAAATATTTCTTCATCATAAAAATCAAACAAATAATTAGAAGAAAGATAACTACTATATTTTGAATTAAAACAATTATTTCTCAAATAAAAAAATCAAAAACAATACTTAAAAAAAGTATTTTTCAAATAAATAAGATTGACATTTTTCACATTTTTATATATTAAAAGAACACAAATACAAAAAATACTAATAAGAGGGTTTGAAAAAGAGGGTTTTTTTTTTTAGCTTAAAAAAACACCAACCTACACACCCTTATTGAACTCACTGGCAGCCATTGACAGTGACGGACGTACAAATCACTTAAACTGGGAGGGGCTAGCATCTCACGATCGCCGTCAATGGCCGCTTGTCCTGCGTGATTTCCGACGTTGATTAAAGTGCAGAGGTCGCTAGCAAATGGCATCGCTGAGCCTGTCGATGCGTCATCAGTGAGAGTGCGTACGCCTTTTTCTTGGGCAGACTAAGAGATTAACCTGAGAAAAATCCATCTGAGCTCCTCAGTAGATAAAACACAGTGATGTTCAATCTCTGTGACGACAACACGCATCCATTTTCTTTCATAATTTGCGCACTGTTCTGTACACGTAGCGGTTCTAACTATACCAACTATGACCAGCGCTTAGCACAAATACAAGATTGTGAAATGCAGAGCAAAATCACAAGTGTTAATCCTCGGCCTCCACGCTTGAGCCGAGGCTCTCCGGGTAATCTCGTCAACAGATAAGCGCCGCAGAGACCTAGCGCAAAGCGCGGCGACACCCTCCCGGCCTAATGGGATTGGTCGCCGTCACTCGATGTGCTACCGCAACTGAGTCTTGAAACGCCTTCGACGACAATACTCTCTGATAATAGCATTAGCTTAGCATTGTACAGTAAATAAGCAAATATCAGCCTTGGTAGCTATCTCATACATAATAACGTTCATGCAAAATATGATTGGTACTAGTCAGAGATAGGTAGGAACACGATATATTTAATCTGTTACATTTATTTGAGTATGTTTTTGAGAAAAAAATGTACTTCTAAGAGTAGTAACACACCATACTTTTGACTTAAGTAGATTTCTGATGAAGAAACGCTTCCCTTACGTCAATACTTGGGGCTACACTAGAGTCGTTACATTTTTATTTTACATATTAAATTTTACATTAGTATTTAGTATGGCATTGTGAAAGTACTCTTAGAAGTACATTTTTCTCCAAAAGTTACTCAACTAGGCGGCACGGTGGCTGAGTGGTTAGAACATCTGTCTCACAGTTCTGAGATCAAGGGTTCAATCCCGGGCTTCGGTCTTCCTGTGTGGAGTTTGCATGTTCTCCTCGTGCCTGCGTGGGTTTCCTCCGGGAACTCCTCCCACATCCCAAAAACATGCATGGTAGGCGGATTGAACACTCTAAATTGTCCGTAGGTATGAGTGTGTGCGTGAATGGTTGTATGTCTCCTTGTGCCCTGCGATTGGCTGGCAACCAGTTCAGGGTGTCCCCTGCCTACTGCCCGTAGTTAGCTGGGATAGGCTCCAGCACCTCCGCGACCCTCGTGAGGAAAAGCGGCATGGAAAATGAATGAATGAATGAGTTACTCAACCAAATATAACCGAGTAAATATAACACTTCACCTACTACCCAAACGTAAAGGTAAGGTAAATAAGACAAAATTTACCTTGCTAGCTACCTCATACTTTATTATGTTGATGACAAAGCAAAATATAATTAGTACTAGTCAGAGGTGGCTAGCAACACGATAAATTTGCTCTGTTTTGTTTACTTGAGTAAGTTTTTGAGAAAAATGTACTTCGTAGAACGTCATACTTTTGATTTAAGTAGATTTCTGAAGAAGAAACGCTACTTTTACACCGCTGCTTTGGGCTATACTAGAGTCATTACATCTTTATTTTATATATTAAATTTGAGAAAAACATAAAAGTACTCTTAGTAGTACATTTTTCTCCAAATGTTAACGGAGTTAAATATAACTGAGTAAATGTAAGTAAATAAGACGAATATTAGGCTTGCCAGCTACCTCATACTTTATAATGTTGATGATAAAGCTAGGTAATGATTGGTACTAGTCAGAAGTGGGTAACAACACGACAAATTTACTCTGTTACGGTCACTTGAGTAAGTTTTCGGGAAAAATGTACTTTTAAGAGTAGTACCAAGCCATACTTTCTCCAAATGTTAATGGATTTAAAGCTTAATATATCAGGGTAAATGTAAGTAAATAAGACGACATTAGCCTTGCTAGCTACCTTATACTTTATAATGTTGATGATAAAGCTAAACAAGATTGGTACTAGTCAGAGGTGGGTAGCAACACGATACATTTACTCCTTTAAGTTAACTTAAGTAAGTTTTTTTTTGAGAAAAATGTACTTCTAAGAGTAGTAGGCCTACCATGCGATACTTTTGACTTAAGTTGATTTCTGAAAAGGAAACGCTATTCTTACACCGCTATTTTGGGATACACTAGTTATTACAACTTTGTTATACATATTAAATTTGAAATGAGCATTTAGTATAACATGGTACGGTATTCATTAAAATGTTAATGCACGGTAAATTTAATTCGTTACGTTTCCTTGAGTAAGTTTGTGAGAAAAATGTACTTTTAAGAGTAGTACAAACAATGCCATACGTTTGACTTAAGTAGATTTCTGAAGAAGAAATGCTACTCTTACGCCGCTACTTTGGGCTACACTAGAGTTGTTACGTTATTATGGCATGGTAAAAGTACTCTCAGAAGTACATTTTTCTCCAAATGTTAATGGAGTTAAAGTTAGATATACCGTAACTGAGTAAATGTAAGATAAACAAGACACTAGCCTTGCTAGCTACCTAATACTTCATAATGTTGATGATAAAGTAACATTATGATTGGTACTAGTCAGAGGTTAGTAGCAACACGATAAATTTACTTCATTACGTTTACTTAAGTAAGTTTTTGAGGAAAATGTACTTCTAATAGTACAACGCCATACTTTTGACCAGAGGTTGCGCTAGACTTTTTCGTTGTCTGTCATTTTGACTGACAGTGTCATAAAAATCCGGTCATAATCTATTTTTACCCGTCACTTACATTTTTAAAATGACAATAATGACATATTCAATAGTATTTAGTTTTCATTCATTTTTAATTAAATATTCTGTCCGAACAAGCTTAACAAGAGGCAAACAGACAGCGGAGTGCACCAATCAGCAACAGGCAGACGTGCCGTTAGCAAAGCGACGAGGGCAGGACGAGGGACTTGCGCGCGGGAGTAAACATACGAGGAGAACGGAGTTTATTCAACATGGCTAGCGCGAGACAGACTGTTGTCAATGACTCGTGTCGATGTGTTTTAGCTCATTTAAAACTGAATTTACCAAGGAGTGGAACATATTCTCGGCTCTCCCGTTCGCCATCCGTGTTATAGTAGAGACGACTTTCGGCGCGCAAGAGTGATGTTGCTCGTGAACAACACGTCACGCAAATAAAGAAATCTGATTTGTCGATTGATTTTGTACCTACTTGAGAGGCTGTGTCCCAGACTTTTCTCTCAGTGTTTGAAAAATACAGGCAGAACAGTCTGGCCGTGCCAGGCAAACACTCAGTTGCCTTGACATTTTTCCGAGTAAGGCCAACGACGTCATGCATCAAGAGAGACAATAGCTAATTAATATACTCACTCGCCACCCTGTGGTCTGGGGTGTGAATTGCAACCTGTCAAAATGACGGATGGACTTCAGTTTTTTCCGTCACCGTTTTAAAAAACCGGTCAACGACGGAAAATATTCGGTTAACGCGACCCCTGCTTTTGACTTAAGTAGATTTCTGAAGAAGGAACGCTACTTTCACACCGCTACTTTGGGCTAGACTAGAATCGTTACATGTTTGTTCTACATATTAAATTAGACATTAGTATTTAGGATGACATGGTAAAAGTACATACTCTTAGAAGTACTTTCTCCAAAAGTTAATGGAGTTTAAGTTAAATATAACAGATTAAATGTAGGTAAATAAAGCGACTTAGCCTTGCTAGCTACATCATACTTTATAATGGTGTTGATAAAGCCAAATATGATTAGTACTCGTCAGAGGTGGGTAGCAACACGATAAATTAATTTCATTACGTTAACTTGAGGAGGATTTTGAGGAAAATTTACCTCTAAGAGTAGTACTAGTAGTAGTACTTTTTGAGATACAGTGCTGCTCAAAAGTTTGTGAACCCCCTCAACATTTTGGAATTTTCTATTATTTCAACCTGATTTCCTAATCAATCAATTCAGTAGTTTTTTTTTTGTTTTTTTAACAGTTGTGTTGTCGAGACTAAATTAAAAAGAGTTTTCATCAACTGATGTGGGTGCAAAATTGAACTGTTTGGTCACAACCAAAACCGCCATGTCTGGCGAAAAGTCAACACTGCATACCACCAAAAGAACCTTCTCCCAACAGTGAAGCATGGAGGTGGGAATGTCAAGATCTGGGCTTGCTTTTCATCCTCAGGACCTGGACAACTCCACATAGTCCAGGGAATCATGAATTCTGAGGAATATTGTCAAATCCTAGAACATAACCTGACGCCATCTGTTTTGAAGTTAAAGCTTGGCAGAAGGTGGATCATGCAACATGATAATGATCCAAAGCATTCCAGCAATACAACCAAGGAATGGCTGAAAAAGAAGAAGATTCGTGTTCTGGACTGGCCCAGTCAAAGTCCTGACCTAAATCCCATTGAAATGCTGTGGCGGGACCTGAAGCGAGCAGTTCATGCCAGACGCCCATCAAACCTCTCTCAACTGACTGCGTTCTGCAAGGAAGAATGGGCAAAAATCCCCCAAAGTAGATGTGAGAGGCTGATTAGTCACTACAGAAACCGTTTGGTTGAGGTAATCTCTGCAAAAGGAGGCGCAATATCCTATTAACTGAAGGGGTTCACATACTTTTGCACACATGATATCTGAGTTTTTCTTAAATCAACCACTTTTGTTAAATAAAGAATGACAATATAACTATTTCTTTTGTTTCAGTCCATTATTTGGAATGTCAGTATTGTGGATTTGGGTATAACTTAACATTTAATAAGGTTATTTTAGTGTTTTTTACAAAAAATCTGACCATCGCTGTGGGGTTCACATACTTTCGAGCAGCACTGTATATACAAAGATCCCTTGCCAATTTGCGTTCTGAAATTTGCAGTAATGTAAGTGTTATTTTATTCAAAATGTTATATACAGTGGGGCAAATAAGTATTTAGTCAACCACTAATTGTGCAAGTTCTCTCACTTGAAAATATCAGAGAGGCCTGTAATTGTCAACATGGTTAAACCTCAACCATGAGAGACAGAATGTTGGCAAAAAACCCAGAAAATCACATTGTTTGATTTTTAAATAATTTATTTGCAAATCATGGTGGAAAATAAGTATTTGGTCAATACCAAAAGTTCATCTCAATACTTTGTTATGTACCCTTTGTTGGCAATAACGGAGGCTGAACGTTTTCTGTAACTCTTCACAAGCTTTTCACACACTGTTGCTGGTATTTTGGCCCATTCCTCCATACATATCTCCTCTAGAGCAGTGATGTTTTGGGGCTGTTGTTGGGCAACACTGACTTTCAACTCCCTCCGCAGATTTTCTATGGGGTTGAGACCTGGAGACTGGCTAGGCCACTCCAGGAACTTGAAATGCTTCTTATGAAGCCACTCTTTTGTTGCCCTGGCTGTGTGTTTGGGATCATTGTCATGCTGAAAGACCCAGCCACGTCTCATCTTCAATGCCCTTGCTGTTGGAAGGAGATTTTCACTCAAAAACTCTCGATACATTCTTTCCTTTACACAGATCAGTCGTCCTGGTCCCTTTGCAGAAAAACAGCCCCAAAGCATGATGTTTCCACCCCCATGCTTCACAGTAGGTATGGTGCAATTCAGTGTTCTTTTTCCTCCAAACAAGAGAACCTGTGTTTACACCAAAAAGTTCTATTTTGGTTTCATCTGACCATAACACATTCTCCCAGTCCTCTTCTGGATCATCCAAATGCTCTCTAGCGAACCGCAGACGGGCCTGGACGTGTACTTTCTTCAGCAGGGGGACAAGTCCGGCAGTGCAGGATTTGAGTCCCTGGCGGCGCATTGTGTTACTGATAGTAGTCTTTGTTACTGTGGTCCCAGCTCTCTGTAGATCTATCACTAGGTTCTGTGGTTCTGGGATTTTTGCTCACCGTTCTTGTTATCATTTTGATGCCACGGGGTAAGGAGGGAGTTGAAAGTCCGTGTTGCCCAACGACAGCCCCCAAACATTACTGCTCTAGAGGAGATCTGCATGGAGGAATTGTCCAAAATACCAGCAACATTGGGACCTGTTGGGGGTGGGGGTACCTCACGGCTGCCTCCTCACCACAGGCCCCGCCATCTCTGCACCTTTTTTAAATGCACCACACATCATACTCCACAGGAGAGCTCTGGCAAAGGGCGGTGGGACGGGCGGCTGGGCAGAAGCTCCATGCTGCGGTCCCACTGCCCCAAGCCAAGCTCTCCTATTTTAATGCATACATTGCACTACCCTCCCCTCACACCCCCATCACGGTGCTGGGTGATGGCTGCCAGTCGGGAACCTGGCAGCCACAGTAATAGGGTGGTAGGTGGGTCCCACACTTTTTTATATGGCGTGGCTCCTGGGGTGTGGCCTCCCCTCTGCCTCGGCTGCCGGCCGCGGGAGTAGGTTGGGGGGTCGGGTCTCCGATCTTGCATCGCCCCGTGGCAGTTCCTGGGCGTTCTCCTGCCTCCGCCTTCCCCTCTCTTCTCTGGCTGGGCATCCGCCCTGCGCTCCGTCGCGGGTCGCTGACTGGGCGCCGGTGTATCAGCGGGGTGTCGCCTGCACCGGCGGGGGACCCTGCCTTGCCTGGGGCTTGGTGGGCCGCTGGGGGTCCCGTGGCGTGCCGTGCCGGTTGGGGTGCTGCGGCTGTGGCTCGTGGCCCGGGTGGGCGGGCGGTTGTGGGCGTGGGGTTGGTGATGCGTCCCCTCCTGCCATCCCTGAAGGCCGGTTGATGGGTGCGCGGGTGGCCCGGGGGACCACCCTGGGTCCCGGGGGGGGGACGATGGCTCCTTTGCTGGGCTGCGGGAGGAGGGATGGGCTGCGCATGGCCCCCTGCCCCCGCGCCCGCCCTCCCTCCCTCCCCGGGCTGGCTGGGTGGGGGCTGTGGCCCTGGGTTGGCGCCCGCGCGGCTTCTCCGCCCGTCTGCGTGGCTGTCGCGCGCCCGGTGGGGCCTGCGTGCTGCTGGATGTGGTAGGGCATTCTCGGGTCGGGGGTCCCGGTGCCGGGATTGGTGATGCGGCGGCGTAGGGCTGGTCGCCAACGGGCTTACTCATAAGAGATTCACACGATTACTGGGTTCTAGATCACAGAACTGATTTGTGTACACTCTACCCCTTTCAATCACTTAGCTTATAGGCTTATAGACACCCCCACCCCCATTCTCCTCTTTCACTGGCCAACAGGCCCCCACATGGTGTAAACCGGAAATACATCTCGCTGACGATAGCACCAGCATATTAGTAACTAGTTTAGATGTTCAATGTATTTCTAGTTGTTGTTTGTGTATGTGTTTCTTTTCCTTCTTCTCTTGTATTTCTTTTCTTCTGTCCCCCCATAATCCCTTCCTGTTCGCTGCTTTGTCATAATGAAAAGGTACTTTGAATGATCACAATGGGAGTATGTCAGACTCTCAATGTGAAACATTAAAACTGTTCAGAATCTGGGCACTTAGACTTCCATTCTCTGTGTCAAACAGCTGAACAGGACAGGTTTAAAAAAAAATAATAATAATAATAATAATAATACCAGCAACAGTGTGTGAAAAGCTTGTGAAGAGTTACAGAAAACGTATATATATACATGTATATAGTGAAAATAAAAATATACATACAAGTTTGTTTGTTTGTTGTGCTTTTATTTTTTATTTTTGTATTAATTTACTGCTTTAATGCTAGCAAGCACAATTGACTCGCGCTAGCTTAGCCGCTCCCTAGTTAAGTAGATTGCACGGAATTTTTAAAAACTCCACTGAGTAATTTAACCCTCGCTAACTCAAAAATTAAGCCTAATGTCCAAAATGTTTAATTTTACTCTAAAAATGAAAGAATTGAAAAATAAACATAAAAGGGAATAACTACATTTTTTTTCTTTTTTGGTGCCTTGTAAGATATATGTTTTTAATTCAAACAAAACACATATTATCAAACAAATCAAGAAAAATTCAAATGAAAAACATTTTTCCACATTTTTCAATTTGGTTTATAAAAATGTCAATGTAAATACCGTAATTTTCAGACTATAAAGTGCACCTGACTATAAGCCGCCACCCACCACAGCTGTCCTCACTGTATTATGGGATATTGACACCAAAAGATATTAACCGATAAAACTTTATTTGACAGCGGGATCATAGGACTGTCTAAGACCAAATGAACCACCAGAAAGCTTTGAACCATTTGGCTGCAAAGCTTCATTGCGTCAAGAAGCTTCATTTGGCCATCATTGCTCCCTTGGGGGAGACAGTCAACCTCTGCTTCCTCCTGCTGTCAACATTGTTATCATCTCACACAGACATGTCCAAAGTCCGGCCCGGGGGCCAAATGCGGCCCGTGGTCAAATTTCATCCGGCCCCCAGCCTCTGTCATAAAATAGAAAAACGTCTGGCCCGCACACAGACTTGATAAATTGGTCAGCAGTACTGCTACCAGCATATGAAGTAGCTTACACACTAAATGCTGCTCCTCATTTACCCACCAAAAGGCAGCAGCACTCTGAGCAACATCACCCCGTGTGACCCTTTACTTCCAATTTTCTAAAATTGCAACAATCAAAAAAACAAAAAGAAAGTTCACTACAAGGATAGGTGGAAATTGGACTATTTCTTCACTAAAATATTCAACAACTGTGTCTGCCTCATTTGCAAAAAAGGCAGTCGCTGTTTTTAAAGAGTTCAATGTGAGGCGATATTACCAAACAATACTCGCTGGCATGTACGACAAGATTACAGGGAAGATACGGAACGAGAAATTGAAGCAACTTGAAGCTAGTTTAACTTCACAACAGCAGTATTTTACAAGAGCCCGAGAGTCGAAAGAGAACGCCACAAAGACTAGTTGCGAGATTGTTGAAATTATCAATTTAAAAAAAATAATAAAGCTAATTTAGCACCCAAAATGGCTTGCTAAAATTTGCTTAAATATATTGTTCTACGTAAAGAATGTCAGCCAAGGTCGGCACCCCACATTTTTACCACACTAAATCTGGTCCCCTTTGCAAAAAGTATGGACACCCCTGATCTAACACGACTACTAGCATGCATTGCTACTTCAGTTTCAGTTTATTCGCACATCATCAAATACAGTACATAATCATACGCTAGCAGTTCACATGTTAAGATGGGCAAATAGGACACTCCAAAGAAGCTATTCAAATGTTTTAGCAGGGGCCCAGTTAGACAACACACACATACACACACACGCAGGCACACACACAATTAACTGTGGACAATTTCAAAATTTTGGTTACATTGGATTTGGTAAGAGACACCAGTAGTGTTATTCAAATAATCAGCATATTATATATACATTGCTAGGAGATGAGTTTTGAGTTTTTTCTTAAAGATGGAGATGGAGTGTGACATTTTAAGTGTTTCATCCAATTCATTCCAAATCTGTGGTCCTTTGCACACAATGCTAAAGCTTGTACACTTTAGCCTTCGTTTTTTTCCCTGTGATTTGATGTTTTCTTCTGGTAGTGTATGTGTGTTGAGGAGTACAGACTGGGACGAGGTCACCTAATTTATAATTTAGTCGATAGATAATCTGATACATTACACAAGCATTTTGGTAATAGTTGTGGTCTTTAAGCCTCAGGAGGTGGTGGCGGTGAAAAATTATTTTAGTTGGAGCATTAAACTCAGACCATGTTAGGGCACGTATAACTTTTTTCTGTAGTACTTCAAGCTTTTTTAAATAAGTTGGATATGTGTTGCACCATATGACATTACAGTATTGTAAGTGTGGTTCAAATAAAGATTTATACAAAATGAGAAGTGCAGAGAGTGGGAGATAGTGTCTCAGTTTAAAGAAAAGAGCAGCATATCTTGACAGTTTATGTGTAAGATCATCAATATGTTTTCTAAAATTAAGGCACTCATCAATATGGACTCCCAAAAATTTTGTAGAGTCGACCCTTTCTATGTTTTCTCCGTTTATGTTTAGGCAGATTTGTTTAGTGGCTTGTTTTTTATGAGAGCGAAACACAATGTAATTTGTTTTATTGATATTTAGAGATAGTTTATTACATTTTAACCATGTGTCTATTTTCTTTAATTCACTATTTATGATGTGCTCAAGTGCAGTTGGATTTTTATGGGAAAAAAACAAATTTGTATCATCAGCAAATATTACCTTATGTAAAACGGACGTGGAGTTAACAAAATCATTAATGTACAGGTTGAAGAGGATGCATGCATTGCAGCACTTCAGATGTAAACAACAATCAAAATTCATGTTCTGTGCTAATTATTTCTTCAGTTACTGTTCAAGTTGTTTCATTAAATGCTAGCTATGGAATTTGGTAACACTTTATTGGACAGTGGCACCATAAAACTGTCATAAGACCATCATAATTATGACATGACACTGCCATGAGCATTAATGAATGCTTATGACTCCAACAAATGATACGGCAGGAATCAAAATGAGGGAAAAAAAGTAGTGGCTTATAGTCCAAAAATTACGGTAACAATGAACAAATTGACAAGAAGTGATTGAACTTTAGGGAGCTAAGAAAAGACGATTTAGAGACAATTTAGAGATTTAGACAATTTCTCTAAACATTGAACCAACTATAAGCAGTTTTCGATTAAATTGATCATCGACTAGTTTACGATGAGTACGTTAAACATAACAGCTCTATTTTAAGTGTAACCCAAAAATGGATAGAAGCAGCCTTTCAAATTAAAGGCAACAGTTGCTTTGCTTTGCGACCTGCGAACACTGCAAAAGCTCCTAATATCACTTGCATCCTGTTCTAATAAATTTTTCACTTCCTCCAGAGAGTGTATGTGTAAGATGGCTCATTTTTGCACTAAAATCTCACTCGACGTAAAACAGACATTGTTTAGAAAATGATGATGAATGTTGAAAAGAGGGATTACGTAACCTATAGCTCATGCATTTAGGTCAAGCTAACTTTCACATCAGTGCGGTGGCAGTCGTTCTATTTAGCCCTCACCGCACCACCTGAGACTTAAACGTCTTAACTGTAAGGAGTTTAGGGGACTTTAATGCCTCTCTTTGCTCGTCCATGTGACTTGAGTCAAGAGTCCAACAGACAACGAATGCAACGCCTGTTGAAAGAGGAAAAAAAAAAAAAAAAAAAAAAGCAAGTCATGCTGATATATTCATTATCATTACACATTTTTAGGTGACCGTGACGGCCATAGACTTCCAATCCGTTTTGACTAGGAGATGCTGGCAGCGAATGGATTGGACGTCTATTGTCGTCAATGGCAGGGAATAGGTTTGTGTATCACTTGAAAATGCATTTTCTGAAGACATTGCGATGGTAGTTTTGATGTGATGCCACAACACTTCCTGTGGATCAGAGTCACTTTCTGTTGATTTGGGGGCATTTCGGGGTCACTTCCTATTGATACTGGGTCACTTCCTATTTGGGAGCATTTCGGGGTCACTTCCTATTGTTAGCTTGTCATTTCCTGTTGATTTAAGGGCATTCCCGGGTCACTTCCTATTGATTTGGGAGCATTTCAGGGTCACTTCCTGTTGTTAGCTTGTCACTTCCTATTTATTTGGGGGCATTTCAGGGTCACTTCCTGAACAGTGGACCAGCTCCACACCCTCGGAAGGGTCTTCAAGGGTGCACGGGAGTTCGCCCAACCAGTCTACAGTGTATCACAAAAGTGAGTACACCCCTCACATTTCTGCAGATATTTAAGTATATCTTTTCATGGGACAACACTGACAAAATGACACTTGGACACAATGAATTATTTTCCCCTCAAAATAAAGTCAGCAAACAGTTTGCTGAAGACATGTCAACAAAGCACATGGATTACTGGAACTTCTGTATGTCCTATGGTCTGATGAGACGGGCGGGCTTTCTTGTGTACCGTCTTCAGAAGAGGCTTCCTCCTGGGGTGACAGCCATACACACCAATTTGATGTAGAGTATGGTCTGAGCACTAACAGGCTGACCCCCCACCTCTTCAATCTTTGCAGCAATGCTAACAGCACTCCTGTAACGAGTCAGATGACATTTTGGAGGAAAAATGACAAGCAGTACTCAATTTGGACATTTAGGGATGTACGTTTTTTCAAAAGGGGTGTACTCACTTTTGTGGCCAGGGGTTTAGATATTAATGGCTATATTTTGAGTTATTTTGAGGGGAAAATAAATTACTAGTATATAAGCTGCACACAGACTACTTTTAAATGTGTCAAAGTGTCATTTTGTCAGTGTTGTCCCATGAAAAGATATAGTTAAATATCTGCAGAAATGCCAGGGGGGTACTCACTTTTGTGATACCCTGTAAACATTTTCCAGTTGATTTGGAGACATTTGGGGGTCACTTACTCTTATTAGTTTGTCACTTCCTGTTGATTTGGGGGCGTTGCGGAGTCACTTCCTGTTGATATTGGGTCACTTCCTACTGATTTGGGGTCACTTCCTATTGATATTAGGTCACTTTTTAGAGATGTCCCATCACGTCATTTTCAAAGTATCGGAATCGGCAAAAAAATATCGGCCATGCCTTTTTTTATGAATTTTTTTTTTTTTTAATTAAATCGTTTTCTAATTGTATTTAACGTTACATACATAATATGTTACACTCATCCAGAGTCTTTAGTTTAGGCTTAAGGTAGGGTTATCAAATTTATCCCGATAAAGGCGGTAATTAATTTTTTAAAAAATGTATCACGTTAAAATATTTAACGCAATTAATGCATGCGCTGCACGACCCACCCATGCATTGTTGTGCTCAATCTGTAATCTTACCTATATAGAGAGATAAAAGGCAGCGTAAAATGAGTAGAGTGAATTTTGGCAGCCTATGGAGCCATTTATTAATTGGCTAAAGCCTTACAATCCCTCTCCCTATGATTAGAAATATCATGGGACGCAATGTGGGGAAGCAAGGTAGCAATTGATCTTTTTCTGAACACCTTATGTTATTTCCCAACGCCGTGAAGACATATCAATTGGTAGCACTACGCACAGTCATGGTTCCACTTCCCATCATGCATTTGGGCATGGCTACAGTATCATTTACTGAAAGCTCAACAAATACACCAGATGGCAATATTTAGTCACAATATACAAAGTCACAAGTCTTTCTATCCGTGGATCCCTCTCACAGAAAGAATAATGTAAATGCCAACTTTAGGATATATTGTCATAATAAACAAATACAGTACTTATGTACTGTATGTTGAATGTATATATTCGTCCGAGTTTTATTCATTTTTTTCTTAATGCATTGCCAAAATGTATATGATTGGGAAAAATTATCGGGAATGATTGGAATTGAATCGGGAGCAAAAAAAAGCAATCGGGTCGGGAAATATCGGGATCGGCAGATACTCAAACTAAAACGATCGAGATCGGCTCGGGTGCAAAAAAACATGATCGGAACAACCCTATCACTTTCTTTTAATGTGGGGGTATTTGGGGTTACCTCCTGTTGTTAGTTTGTCACTTCCTGTTGATATGAGTTCCTTTCCTGTTGATTTGAGGGCATTTTAGGCTCACCTCCTGTTGATATCTTGTCACATCCTGTTGATACTGGGTCACTTCCTATTGATTTGGGTAAATTTCAGTCACTTTCTGTTGATATTAGGTTAATTTAGAGGCATTTTGGGGTCACTTCCTTTCCTGTTAATATTGGGTCGCTTCCTATTGATTTGGGGAAAATTTCAGGTTCACCTCCTGTTGATATCTTGTCACTTCCTGTTGATTGTGGGTCACTTCCTCTTAGGGAACGCAGGCGAGCAGGTGGTTTGGACCCAAATGCAGGGAAAATGTTTTGATTAATGCCAACAAAAAACAAAGTACAAACAAAACGACCCACAAATTCAAAAACTCTTAAAGCAAACAAAAGTCAGGCTAGCAAATCAACTTACTGTCGAAGCAGGACGAGGAACTGGCAAAAACGCTGACGTGAACTTGGACAATGTCGCGACAAGACTCAACAAAAACGGGGAGCTTATATAGACACAGACACGGTGTAATGAGTCAAGAGGAACAGGTGAGTAACACAGGAGGATGAACTAGGAGTAGGCACAACAGCTGAAATCACTGGGCAATCACGGGGACAGAAAGGAAACAAACGCAAAACACTTCCTATTGGTTTGGGAGCATTTCGGGGTCACTTACTGTTGTTAGCTTGTCACTTCCTGTTGATTTGGGGGCGGCATATTTACATCTTTTTAGATGTTCATCAATGTGCACTGTCCCAATTAAATAAATAAATAAATAAATAAATAAATAAAATGACAGGATCACTTCCTGATGATATCGGGTCAGATCCTTTTGATGGCCGGTCATATCCTGTTCATCTAGGAGCATTTCAGGGTCACTTCCCATTGATATTGGGTCAGTTCCTGTGGATACCAAGTCACTTCCTGTCAATTGAATGGAATATAGGGCAATTGAAAATGAATGGGAAATTTCAGCCATTAGAAATGAATGGAATAATTGGTTTCTGACAAATTTTGCCAGAACTGTACATATTTTTTTCTAAGTTTTTTTTTTAACAATGAATCAACAGATTTGGATTTTTTTTTTTTTTTAAACTTTTTGGTCAAACATTTTTTTGGGGGGGTGTCAAACAAACGTTTCCCCACATGCCAGGAGTATTACGGTCTGTACGGCCTGTTGATTTGGTTGCATATCGAGGTCATTTCTTGTTGATTTCAGTCACTACCTGTTGATATCGGGCCTAAAAATCAACAGGAGGTGACTTGTTATCAACAGAAAGTGACCCTGAAATGCTCCCAAATCAATAGAAAGTTTCCCAATATTAACAGGAAGCGACTCTGAAATATACCCAAATCAATATGAAGTGACAAGATATCAACAGGAGGTGAGCCTAAAATGCCCTGATATCATCAGGAAATTACCCGGCCATGCCCCCAAATCAACAGGAAATGACCTGATATCTACAAAAAGTTACCCCAAAATGCCCCCAAATCAACAGGAAATTACCTAATATCAACAGGAGGTGCTCCCTAAATTCCCCCAAATCAATAGGAAGTGACATTTATCAACAGAAGTGACCCTGAATTGCCCTAAAAGTCAAGAAAAAGTGACCCCGAAATGCTCCTGAATCTACAGGAAATGACCTGATATCAACAGGAAGTAACCCCAAAATGCCCCCAAATTAACAGGAAATGCCTGATGTATTTACCTACCACAGCAAAGTTACATGAGCAATTTCTCCAGATATCGCAATTTCTAGTAAAAGTTTGTTTAAACCCGGAATAAATCCGCATCTCGCTATGGAGTGAAAGTGTTTATACTGTAGTTTCCCCTTTCTTGACATCATTCACATCTCTTAGCTCTGCCACACTAATTAGATTGACGGGCCAATCAGGAAGAGGCCTTTCCTTGCTAAGAGGTTTAAGAAGAGGGAATTAAGGTGTGGATCCCTGCTAGACGAAAGCTGCGGAATTGCTGTTGAGAAGGCATCGGTCAAGCCAGAGAAGCTCAAGCACCTCCCTGCCAATCTCTTCCGCTGGGAAAGTCTTTTGGCACAAATAGTGCGACACCGGAATTCTCGGCGACAGCTCACAGAGGACCGGCAAAATTTCTTTCCTTGAGGATCTTGAGTGTGAGGAGGCAGAAAGAATGGGCGCTGGAGCAAGTGCCGAGGACAAAAAGTCCAAGGAGTTGGAAAAGCAACTTCAGGAGGATGCGGACAAGGACTCCAAAACGGTCAAGCTTCTCCTGCTGGGTAAGTGAACAGCTTAGACAGACAGTCAACCGGCAAACAAGAAGTCAAAGTAATCAAGGAGAAGTTAGGAACAGAACAGACTTTTCCTGCTGATTATCCAGGAGAAGGCTAACAGGATTTGTTGACGTTTGAGAATGTGCATTGGTAAAACCTCATATGAGTTGAAAGAAAAAACGTGTTTTACATTTGTATAGTGTCTTTCCACCATATCCTTATCTACCTACTGGTGAGGAAGCACCAGGAGCAACGTGGGGTACTTAGACAATCAGGGCGTACAATCGAACCAACAACCTCAGGGTTGGGGAAATGACTACTCTAACACTGAGCCACGCTGCCAAAAGACGAATCTGAAAGCTGATTTCTCAGTCCTTTTACATGCTTTTAGACTGCAGATAAATCAGATTCCAATCAGATTTCTCCTCAAATCGGATTTTTTAGGGCTGACCATCCACACTATTTTTTTGTGAGTATCCAAATCAGATACGGGCCCGTTCAGACCTGGCCACATTATTGACACACCCGACAGGTTGCCCCGGCGACGAAGACGTCATCCAGTGACATCACGGACAGTCGAAAACCCTTCTGAGCCGTTCAGACTAAGAAGCATCTTGTCCATATCTGATATGAAAAAACCTCTTGTATTTGGTTTCAGATCAGATTTCTGTGCTTTGTAACTGTTCTGACTACAAAAATGGGCTAAAAATCGGATTTGGTGCCAGTCTGAACGTGCGAGCGTTTTAGTCGAGTGCAAAAATTAGCCGCAAAGACGTTTTGGTTCTTATGTAAGGGCGTTGCCGCTTAAAAGATCACAGCCTTTGCTCTAAATGAATCACAAGCACCACGGCGATACGGCAATCCGATTAGCTAACGGGTTTAGCGCAGATCCACTTGCGCTGATCCCACAGCTGACATCGAAATGGACATTTCTGTCAGGTGTCGTGAAACAAGGGGTGGTTGGACCCAAATGGCAAGGCAGGGTACAGGAACACTGCACATGTTTTAATGTTCAGGTGTTCAAACAAAAGACTCGACTGCAACGGTACATCAAAATACGAAATCAGTTAGTTTCTTCGTATCATGAATCACGTTTTACATGTAATTGATTCCAAGTTTTATTAAAAACACCACATAGATTTGCTGTCATGTCCTCTCTGCTTGCCTATTTATTTGTAACATATTGTTGCCCCCTAGTGGCGCTTAAGTGTGACTAGTTTGTTAGTCTCATTCGTCAGACGTCAGATGAGTGCTCGAGCTCACAGCAAAGTGTGTGGGGGGGTGTTTAGTAAATGAACATTTTGCCACCATCCCTCCCACTTCAAATGAATTGGGCGTCTATGGCCGTCAGTGGCAGCCATTGTTCTTTTGGAGCATTTCACGTCATTTCCTGTTGAATTTTGGTCACTTTCTTTTCCTTTTGGGGCATTTACAGGTCACTTCCTGCTGATTTTGGGTTACTGAAAAGGAAGCGACTCAAGAATGTCCCGAAATGAATAATGAATGAATGAATGAATTTCTATGAATTTCCTGTTCCTTTAGGGGCATTTACAAGTGACTTCCTGTCGATTTCGGGCCACTTTTTGGTAACTTCCTGTTGATTTTGGGGCATTCACAGGTCGCTTCCTATTGATTTAGGCTCACATGACTCTAGAATGTCCTCAAATTAATAGGAAGTAACTGTAAATCAACAGCAAATAACCTGTAAATGCCCTAAAATGACCAGGAAGTGACCTGTAAATGCCCACAAGAATGGCTGTGAATGCTGTGAATTTACTGTTCCTTTCGTGGCATTTACAGGTCATTTCCTGTTGATTTTGGCTTACTGAAAAGGAAGTGACTCTAGAACAGTGGTTCTTAACCTTGCTATAGGTACTGAAACCCACTAGTTTCACATATGTATTCATGGAACCCTTTACGTGGTCGATTGAGCGTGGACCTCAACCTCCGCACTTTCAAACAAGACCAACCTGCGGCACGTGGGTGACATAATTACAGCATGACGAGGCTTCAAAGATGATATGTGCGCAAGACGCGTGCCATGACTTTTAAGGGCTAAGTCCTTAAGTCAGTGGTTCTTAACCTTGCTAAAGGTACCGAAACTCACGAGTTTCACATATGCATTCATGGAACCCTTCAGAATTACATTAAAAAACATAAATAAATCAAATTCAAAACCAATATATCGCACCAAATATCTAATCATTTTCCTGTTCAACTTTCTTCTCATTTTGGCAGCATGTTTTTAAACATGTCAAAATTTGAGTCCACGCTGCCCATCAGTCTGTTATACTTCTTCATACCAAGTGTGAGTCAACCTTCCACCGAGTTAAACAGTTTCTCCTCCCATCAGATAGAGGACAAGCAGTTAAAAAAATATATAAATAAAGAATATAAATTGGGGGAAAGCCAGTCAAAAACCTAATATAACATGCCTGATTTAGTCAGCGTACGACAATAGGGACCTGTGGGTCCTTTGCCGAAACCCTTAGACTTACTCACCGAACCCCTGGGGTTCGATTGGACCCGGGTTAAGAACCACTGCTCCAGAATGTCCTCAAATGTATAGGAAGTAACTCTAAATCAGCAGGAATTAACCTGTAAATACCCTAAAATGAACAGGAAGTGACTTGGATGTCCCCACAAAAGATTGAATTTCTATGAATTTCCTGTTTCTTTAGAGGCATTTACAAGTGACTGCCTATCAATTTGAGGCCACTTTTTGGTCACTTCCTGTTGATTTTGGGGCATTCACAGGTCACTTCCTATTGATTTAGGCTCACATGACTCTAGAATGTCCTCAAATGCATAGGAAGTAACTCTAAATCAACAGGAAGTGCCCTAAAATGAACAGAAAGTGACCTTAAGTGCCCACAAAAGAGGGAATACCTATGAATTTTCTGTTCCCTTAGGGGCATGTACAGGTGACTTCCTGTTGATTTGGGGACATTTACAGGTCAGATCCTGTTGATTTTGGGACATGTACAGGTCACTTCGGTTGATTGGCTATGAATGTCTTGTTCCTATAAGGGCATCTACAGGTGACTTCCTGTTGTTATTGGGCCACTTTATATTCATTTTGGTGACTTCCGGTTGACTTCCTGGGGTAAATCCTATTCATTTATGGCCAATTGGGTTTCACGTCTTGTTGACTCAGGTCACTTCTTGTTGAATTTGGGGCACTTTTTTCCACTTTACTGAAAAGGAAGTGACTCAAGAGTGTCCCCAAACTGAATAGGAAGTGACTCTAAATGAACAGAAAGTAACCTGTTAAAGCCCTAAAATAAACAGAAAGTGACCTGTAAATGCTTACAGAAGACTGGCTGTGAATGCGCTTAAGCGCCATTGACGGCGCTAGATGTCCAATCCAATTGCCGTCAATGGCAGCCAATGAGCTAACATAGACACTATTCTAATGGAAGATTTTGGTAGCAACCCGTTGGTTCTTTTATGACTAGTAGACGTCCAATTCTTGGACGTATATGGCTGTCAATGGCAGCCAATGAGTTAATGTTAGGGCATTTCAGGTCATTTGTTGTTGATTTTCAGTCACTTCCTATTGATTTTAGGGCATTTCTGGGTCACTTCTTGTTGATTTTGGGTTGCTGAAAAGGAAGACCGTCCCCAAATGAATAGGAAGTGACTCAAACTCAACAGGAATGTAACCTGTAAATGCCCTAAAATGAACAGAAAGTGACTGGTAAATGCCCCGAAAATCGATCAAAATCAGTCCTTCAATAACAACCAATGACCGAACAGAGTCACTATTAAAGTGGAAGTGTGTGGTTGGTTATTTAATTATTTTCTATTTATTTCTAGCTAGTAACACGCTTTTAAAATGATATATCAATCCCTTACCATTTGAGCTACAAAGTATTGTGATATATCACCTGTTCGATATGTTGTCACACCCCTACTATAAACTGTGTTTATTGTGTGAATTGTTTTGTAAAAACTCTCTTTGAGCTGTCCTTGCAAAGGAAGTAAAATTTTTGTGCAATTTTGGCAAGAGCGCTCCCTTAAGTCGCTCAAACACACATTCTTCTACCGTTTATGGGCCCGGGTGCGTCGACGTTGATGTGAAACAGCGTCTTCTGAATGTTGATGTGTCGTTACAGGTGCTGGTGAGTCAGGCAAAAGCACCATTGTCAAGCAAATGAAGTAAGTAAAGCACAGGAAATCCGCACAGATGCATGGTTTCAAGGGGAAAAATGTCACGTTATTGGCTTTCCACCTGTTTGTGTACAGGATTCTCCATCAAGGCGGGTACACAAAAGAGGAACAATTGGAGTTCAGAGCTATCATCTACGGCAACATCCTGCAGTCTGCTCTGGCTATCATCAGAGGCATGGAGATGCTGGGAATTGATTTTGGAGCTGCCTCCGCACAGGTTTCCAATGACACTTACCGCAAAGTGGAACATCTGAAATGAAACGCAATTTTATCCCGTGTATTGGATTGCTTTGCAATATGGGGAAGCTAATGCTACCCATGCTCGGATGAGACATGAGATAGATAGATAGATAGATAGATAGATAGATAGATAGATAGATAGATAGATAGATAGATAGATAGATAGATAGATAGATAGATAGATAGATAGATAGATAGATAGATAGATAGATAGATAGATAGATAGATAGATAGATAGATATGAAATTATACACATGAGATGGTAGAAAAGCAATCAAAATCCATCAGTCAATGGCAGCCAATAAATTATCAGAGACAATTCTAGTAGAAGATTTTGGTAGTAAACAATACAACGATTCTTGGCAGGAGCATATCGATAACCTTTTGGGATGCAAAGCATCACGATATGTCACCATTTAGATATTTTGTCACACCCTTATTGGACACTGATCTTTGTCGCCAAATTCTGAATGGTACCTTGGATCCTTGAGTTTTCCCAAGTGCTTTTGTTCTGACAGAGTTTTCCTTCTCGACAACCTGCAGGAGAACGCGCAGAAGCTGCAGAACTTGTCCGATTCCATCGAGGAAGGCACGATGCCTCCCGAACTGGCCGACGTCATCCAGAAGCTGTGGAAGGACTCCGGCGTTCAGGCCGGCTTCGAAAGAGCGGCCGAATATCAACTCAACGACTCGGCCGGCTAGTGAGTCATACATCGGTGGCTCTCAATTAGCTCGCTATCTGCGAGCGGCGCACCGAGCTGTTTTTGCCTTTACCCGTCAGCTACCTCAATGAAATGGACAGAATCTGCAAACCCGACTACCTTCCCACCGAGCAGGACGTGCTGCGATCTCGAGTCAAGACAACTGGTATCATCGAAGAACAGTTCTCTTGCAAAGAGCTGCACTTCCGGTGAGCGATAGAATTGGCAAAAAAACATTTTTTTAGAAGCCTCAGTGTGATCACTTTTGGGCCAGAAAAAGAGAGGTCAAAGATCAGCACGAGTGCTAATCTTTAACCTTTTCTGGACACAGTGTCATTTACAGCTACCAATCAAGCCAGAAATCTTGGCGAAATTATTGACTGGATCCTAAACTTGTACAGACATCTAAACTTTGTCACTAAATCTGTCTATTACCACCTTAAAAATATAACCAAAATTAAAGGGCTTTTGTATAAACAAGACATGGAAAAACATTCATTTTTAGTAGTATTGTAATAGTATACTGTCTTTAGTGTCAAATGGCAGTCAATATCTCGGCAACCTTTAAAGAGTTTAAAGACACTGCTGATGAGCTGGAAATGAATGCAGGTACGACGTCGGGAACTCATCCAACAGCTCTGTAACAAAACAATCTGACCAGCAGCAGAATCTGACAAAATCATGCAGGTTGTTATACTAGCTTCGCTTGTTAGCTCTCACAGCTTTTTACGTAAATATGTCGAATGTGCTGCTAGTCATTAAGCCACTGCGGTGCCACCTTATCACCACAAAGAGCTTTTTACGTCGAAAATTCTTGTGAATAAATGTTTAAATCCCTGAATTCTTTATAGATATGAACGTAGACAGTCTCGATTCTTGGTTAAAAGTAAAAAAAAAAAAACGGACAGTTAGCGTTTATTTTATGTAAATATTGCAAATTATGACGCCAATGCCGTAGCGGTTAATTTCTTTCATTGATTTTTTCCACGACGTTTCAAAATGCATGCATAGTATGAAAAATATATTAATTACCTTGAATCATCGAACAAATCACTCCTGAGACAATCCTTCCTGTTTGTATGCGGTACAGCTTTCATACTTTTTCAACCTAAATCCAGCGTTGGATTGCTGCATGTGTTTGAGAATAACTGCGACCGACTTCGACAGACTGAAGCGGAGCGTAGGACGGCCTCCTACCTGAAGGCGTGGCGCAGTGTCTGGGGAATGTGTCCCGTCAATATCATTATGAAGTATATGAGTAACGTTAGCTGCTGCTGGCTGTGTTCTGCGGGCGGCACACCTCAGCAATGGCGGACGGGGTACTTCCAGTCGTTTTTGCTCGAATTAGTCGATAAATACCTTGAAGTTTCTCCCGTCTTTCTGCTTTCCATAATATAAAACGCGCTCAATCAAACTGTTGTGCATCATGTACGCTATGTGTGTCCCACAGAACACCATGGGGGTACGTGCCACTCAATTATACTCAAATATTTGACAATACTGTACACCATAACTAAAAAGTTAATCAGGAAATAAGGTTAATGGTTCAAATCAAGCCACATTATTACCAGCAATTCATGTTGCTATGCTCTGAAGAACAGCTCGCTTTAAACTAGCGATTAAGAAAGCCAGGAATAAAATATAAAATTATTTTTACTATAGGGGCTTCTTAATTTAACACTGAGCATACCAGGCTTGTTAATGTGATAATGCTCAATTTCACCCAGAAAATGAATGCAATTACAAATGCTTGGGTAGTAATAGCTTCATTTATTTTGCTTGGAATGAAAAAACACAAAAGAGAATAGAAATTCTTTTTTAGTTATTATCATTTTACAAAAAACTCCAATAACGGGTCAGTCAAAAGCATTGGCACCCTTTAAAAATCATGTGATGCTTCTCTAATTTGTGTAATTAACAGCACCTGTTACTTACCTGTGGCACATAACAGGTGTTGGCAATAACTAAATCACACTTGCAGCCAGTTAAAATGGATTAAAGTTGACTCCACCTTTGTCCTGTGTCCTTGTGTGTACCACATTGAGCATGGAGAAAAGAAAGAAGACCAAAGAACTGTCGGAGGACTTGAGAAGCAAAACTGTGAAGAGGCATGGGCAATCTCAAGGCTACAAGTCCATCTCCAAAGATCTGAATGTTCCTGTGTCTACCAAGCGCAGTGTCATCAATAAGTGTAAGCCCACTGTGGCTAACCTCCCTAGATGTGGACAGAAAAGAAAAATTGACGAGAGATTGCAACGAAAGATTGTGCGGATGGTGGATTAAGAACTTCGACTAACATCCAAACAAGTTCAAGCTGTCCTGCAGTCCTAGGGTACAACAGTGTCAACATGTACTATCAGTCGGCATCTGAATGAAAAGGGACTCTATGGTAGGGTTAGGATTATCAGGAAGACCCCACGTCTGACCCAGAGACATAAAAAAGCCAGGCTGGAGTATGCCCAAACTTACCTGAGAAAGCGAAAAATGTTTTGTAAAAATGTTCTCTGGTCAGATGAGACAAAAGTAGATCTTTTTGGGAAAAGGCAACAACATAGGGTTCTCAGGGGAAAAAAACGAGACCTTCAAAGAAAAGAACATGGTCCCCACAGTCAAACATGGCGGAGGTTTCCTGATGTTTTGAGGTTGCTTTGCTGCCTGCACTGGACTGCTTGACCGTGTGGATGGCATTATGAAGTCACAAGACTACCAACAAATTTTGCAGCATAATGTAGGGCCCAGTGTTAAAAAGCTGTGTCTCCCTCAGAGGTCATGGGTCTTCCAGGAGAACAATGACCCAAAACACACTTCAAAAAGCACTAGAAAATGGTTGGAGAAAAAGCACTGGACTCTTCTAAAGTGCCCAGCAATGAGTCCAGACCTGAATCCCTTGGAACACCTGTGGAGAGATCTGTAAATGGCACCCTTCAAATCTTAGAGACTTTGAGCAGTTGGCCAAAGAAGAATGCTCTAAAATTCCAGCAGAGCATTGTAAGAAACTCATTAATGGATACCGGAAGTGGTTGTTCGCAGTTAGTTTGTCTAAAGGTTATGCTACTAAGAATTAGGCTGAGGGTGCCAATACTTTTGTCCCGCCCATTTTTGGAGTTTTGTGTAAAATGACAATGATTAAAAATTTTTTAAACATTTAAAAATCCATTTTCTTTTGTGTTTTTTCATTCCAAGCAAAATAAATGAAGATAATACTACCAAAGCATTTGTAATTTCAATCATTTTCTGGGAGAAATTGAGCAATATCTGACAGAAGTGCAGGGGTGGCAATAATTTTGGCCAGCAGTGTAAGTATTATCGTCCAAAAGACTAAGACAAAAATTAAAAGGGCTGTCAAAAACAGCACTGGTGATATACAAATAAATTTGCTTTGCCTTTCAGGATGTTTGACGTAGGAGGCCAGAGATCCGAGAGAAAGAAGTGGATCCACTGTTTCGAGGGTGTGACCTGCATCATTTTTTGCGGAGCCCTTAGTGCGTACGACATGGTGCTGGTAGAGGACGACGAAGTGGTGAGTCTGCCCGCGCGATGTGAGGGAATATCTTGAAAACCAATCACGGACATTCTTTCAATTTGACCATTGCAGAACCGGATGCATGAGTCCCTCCATCTTTTCAACAGTATATGCAACCACCGGTTCTTTGCGCTGACCTCCATCGTTCTGTTCCTTAACAAGAAGGATCTTTTTGAGGAGAAGATCAAGAAGGTCCACCTGAGCATCTGCTTCCCAGACTATGACGGTAAACCTAAATGTTAGCCAAAATAAGGGTCTGGAATGTCTATGATGATGCTTCGATTCGTTTTGTAATCCTTCCAAAGGACGTTAGCTAGACATATTTTGCAGCTAACAAATAACATTTAAATGCCAAACTGAGATTTCAGGGTAAATTTGCTGTCCAGCACAATTTGTACAATCCATGCACAGAACTTTGGCCATTGTTTCTTAACTTTTATTGAGGCTAGGACCATATTTTGGGGCATTTTCTGTTCCTTCTTTACATTTCGGGTCACTTAACCCAATTAAGCCTGATAGCAATACTAAAATGTAACACAGGCAGGTTAACGAATACTCACAGAATAGCTGATGATTGCAACTTTCTTTTTGTATTGTAGGTCCGAACACGTACGACGACGCCAGCAACTACATCAAGGCCCAGTTTGAGGAGCTGAACATGAAGAAGGGCGTGAAAGAAATCTACTCTCACTTGACCTGTGCCACAGACACAAAGAACGTTGAGATTGTGTTCAACGCGGTCACAGACATCATTATCAAGGAGAACCTTAAAGACTGCGGTCTCTTCTAATCAGCTGCACAGTTGTAGGTATGTGAGGACCCTCGGGACAACACGGTGATCAACTTGCTAATTTCCTTGACATTATTTCGAGCCGTTTTTCTGCCAATGTTCTACCCCTGTGGCAAATTTGACACCCAAAGGAGGCAAGAGCTTTCAGTTTGTTTTGTTTAGACGCATACAAGTAGAACATAGACACCACCATCAGTTGACAAGACAGCTCCCACAGACATTGCGCCACGTCTTCCCGTATGGTGCCGACCCAGGCAGAGCTTTGAGTTGGCTTTCACTGTGATAAACTCAAACACACGCTGTGTTCTAACGCAGGATTTAGGTGGAAATAGGACAAAGGTTTTACTGCATACAAGCAGGCAGGAGTGTCTCAAGAGTGAGCTGGTCGAGGATTCAAGATAATTACGATGTTAAATAGCACCGTACATTCACTTTGAAATGTTGTGGAAAAAAAATCAATGGATAGAATTAGTGTAACTTTGGCTTAAAATATTTACGTAAAAAGACCGTTTTTTGCTTTCGGCCAAAATTCCAGACTGTTTTACGTTCATATCTATAGGAATTCCGCAATTTAAGCATTTATTTACAAGAATTTTCAACTTAAAAAGCTTTTTGTTTGATGACGGCCGCCATGTTATATCACTATCGTAACTTTTGCTTAAAATATTGATGTAAAATGAATGATAACTGCCCGTTTTTTGCTTTTAAACAAGAATCTAGACTGTTTTACGTTCATATCTACTGGTATTCCGTGATTTAAGCATTTATTTACAAGAATTTTCAATTAAAAAGCTCTTTGCTTTGTGATGGTCGCCATGTTGGATTACACAATACCGTAACTTTTGCCTTAAATATTTACGTATAATGTACGATAACAGTTCATTTTTGCTTTTAACCAACAATCTAGACTGTTTTACATTTATGTCTATAGAAACTCTGCGAGTTAAGCATTTATTTACACGAGTTTTCAACTTAAAAAGCTTTTTGTTTTATGACGGTCGCCATGTTGGATTACATAACACCGTAACTTTGGCTTGAAATATTTACGTAAAATGAACGATAACTGCCCATTTTTCACTTTTAACCAAGAATCTGGACTGTTTTACGGTCATATATAAATTCTGCAATTTAAGCATTTATTTACAAGAATTTTCAACTTAAAAAGCTCTTTGCTTTGTGACAGTCGCCATGTTGGATTTTGTATCGCTACACAGTAGCAGAATTCAACCTAAATATGTTGTGATTTTATATAGAAAAATGCTAATTTTGCTTCGGTTGAGTAAAATTAAGATGATTCTCCATGCTTTACTCAAGTAATAAGTTTCTGATGTGAAAGCTGAGTGATTTATTAGCTGTTGAAAAGTTGCCCTAAATTTAAAAAAAAATAAGTTGCTATTTTGCACAAAAACTTACATGATGTTAAATTTTGCTATTGATCCTGAAAATATAAGTGATTATCTCTGCATTTGATGATTTTTTTGTGCATCTAGCATAAAATTTAAAAATTTTATAGCCATTTTAAGTTTTGTTATAAAAAAAAAAAATACTTGGGATTTTATCTGGGAAAATTTGTTTTTATATGTCGCTGCTCATATATGCCTAAGGGAGGTACCTGTTTTGGTTTTAGGTTGCTAGCGGCTTTGGTTTTGAAAACGGGCCCCCTACGGATTGGCCCCAAGCACTGTCAACTGATAGAGAAGTCTATGTAACACACTATTTTTCGCAAGTGTTCATATTATATATATATATATATATATATATATATATATATATATATATATATATATATATATATATATATATATATATATTGAACACCGTAAACGTTAGCATTGCTACATTGAGGCTAATGGAGAAAAAACATAACCTACTTTAGCCTGCAATAAAACATTGGCAGTCTTCTCCAAAACGCAAACTTGCGGTTAAAAGGTGACACTTTAAACAAAAAAAAATTGCAGCTTCACAGCATTTGGAAATGAAACAAAATGGGAAAAAAATGATTGCTGACACCACATGCAATGATAAAAAGCTTTTTTTTAGCGAAGTGTAAAGCTTCCTGTTAGCGGTTTAGCGAATGTACTTCTGGTGAACATTTCAAAAACAAAAGAACGTCATGTTCTTCATACAAATAACGATTTCTGGAGTTAATCCCACCTACTTCAGAATTCAGATTCTACACTAAGAGTAGCTTTAAAATGACACCCTTTATGAAAAATCTGATTGGCAATGAATAATGATTATACTACTATTAAATATAATATTATACTACTATTACAATTATTAGACTATTATATATACTATAATAATAAAGCTAGATATTTTTTCAAGAATTGTTTTGAATCATGTTGGCAAAGCGAAGTCAGTGTTCTGAATCTGTTTACATTCCATTCTTTTGCACTAGTTAATGCTATGAGCATTTGACGTCATTGTTTATTTGCGATTTATTGTTGTTATTTACGTGTTTATTTGTACTTTAATAAAGAATTTAAGGGGTCCAAAATGTTTTTGTGAATTAATAAGAGTCATCAACAATTTCCTTGCTAAATTAGTAAAAAAAAAAAAAAAAAAGATTAGATTAGATTAGATTAGTCGACTAATCGTAAAATTAGTCGTTTGGAACTGCCCTAGTTGTACAGTGCATCAGAACATATTTACTCCACAGCCTTCTTACCTTTTTTACCCCTGACCCATTTTCATGCCTGATTCGAACACTATAAATTGTGCTGGGATAGGCTCCAGCAACCCCGCGACACTTGTGAGGATAAGCGGCTCAAAAAATGAATGAACGTTTACACCATTTTTACACCAAGCACACCAAGCAAGTGTCCAAATCAATTCTGGGCTTGCTCAGACAGGTTGTTGTGGCAACGAAGGCGTCATCCAGCATAGAGTGACGTCACAGACTGTCAAATCTCACCTGAGCTGTTCAGACTTGTTTATATCTGATTTGAAACTACCTCCCGTATGTGCTTTCAGATCAGATTACTACAACCCCTAGCAAAAAGTATGGAATCACCAGTCTCGGACGAGCACTCTCTCAGACATTTTATCATGTGGAACAAACTCAGATAAAAAGCTTGAAAAAAATAATTAATTAGTTCAAAAGTGCAACTGTTTAGCATTTAGAAACGCTAAAAAAATGAATAGAAAACATTGTGGTGGTCAGTAAATGTTAATTTTATAAAGCAAGTGCAGGGAAATATATATGGAATAATTCCATTCTGAGGAAAAAAAAATACAGAATCATGAGAGACAAACAAAGAAATAACAATCAAAACACATCTCTAGTATTTAGTATTACCACCTCTGGCTTTTATGACAGCTTGCAGTCTCTGAGGCATAGACTTGATGAGTATTCTTCATAAATTTGGGGCCAGCATCATCCCCTTGTCAAGAATATGCATTGGACTAGGTGTCAGTCCTTGATGGTATAGGGCTGCATGTCAGGCAAAGGCACTGGGGAGATGGCTGTGGTTAAATCTTCAATAAATGCACAAGTTAACACTGAAATTTTAGACAGCTTTCTTATCCCTTCAATTTAAAATATGTTTGTCATTTTCCAAGATGATAATACATCATGCTACAGAGCTAAAACTCTTAAAGCATCCCTTGGAGAAAGACTCATCCAGTCAATATCATGGCCTGCAAATAGCCCAGATCTCAACCCTATTGATAACCTGTGGTGGAAATTGTAAAAAAAAAATTAAAAAAAAAAAAAGGTCCACAGCAAGGCTCCTACAAGGATGATCTGGCAACTGCAATGAAAAGAGAGTTGGCACCAAATTGATGAAGAATACTCATCAAGTCCATGCCTCAGAGACTGCAAGCTGCCATAAAAGCCAGAGGTGGTGCTATATACTAGGGATGTGTTTTAAATGTTATTTCTTTGTTTGTTTCTCATGATTCCATATTTTTTTTCCTCAGAATGGAGTGATTCCATATATATTTCCCTGAACTTGCTCTATGAAATTAACATTTACTGACCACCGCAATGTGTTCTATTCATTTCTTTTAGTGTTTCTGAATGCTAAAGAGTTGCACTTTTGAACTAATTCATTATTTTTTCCAATCTTTTTATCTGAGTTTGTTCTACATGATAAAATGTCTGAGTTAGTACTCGTCCGAGACTGGTGATTCCATACTTTTTGCTAGGGGTTGTATGCTTTGTGACTGTTCAGACTACAAAAGAGCAATCCAGTTTTAGTCAGGATGGGATAAAATGAGATTTTGTGGTCCTGTCTGAACAAGGCCTAAGTAGTACTTGCTGCTTTAAACTGGCGTGCGCAAGCGCATTAGGCATTGGTAGGGCATTTTAGGAAGAAATTCCAGAACACTGTAACCAGATGTTATAATCTAGTTTCTTGTCTAAATTTCCACTTTTTTTTTTTACAGAGCTTCCCTCGTATATTGGCATTTACTCAGACACGTCCCACTGGAGCAACAAGGATCCTCTCAACGTATTTGTCGTGTTCATGCCAAGTGACTCCAATCTCAGTCTTCCCGCCACATAGCGCAACCGGGTCGAGATTCGCCGCTGGACGCATGTGCAGATTTTTACTGGTTTTTCAATGGCAAAAAAATATTAGCAGCTGGTTTCCGAAAATGACTTTGTTGCTTCCTTTGCTGCGATCATTGAACATTGAACCTGAAGTTAAAGACTAATATTTTCGTGTAGCGTCATCGGATGATTGTTTTTCAGTACCGTAGTCTCTGTGATCTTAATATAACTGTATAATGTTGCCGAGAAAATATCCCAAATTATTCCCAGTGCTTGCCTATTGTCCAGAATACCGTTCAAATTACAAAAATAGTGTTATGTTTTTGATTCAACTGACATTATAAGGATAAAAATATACATTTCTGATGGGCAAACGTGTTAGAAATTGTACATAAGCGTAGTTACTTCATCTTTGTTTTGAACCATAACAAAATGTATGTGATATACTGTATATATACGCAGTGTATATGAGAGAAAAAGTGAATATAGGTTGATGCTTTGTTATTAAAAGGGAATGAAATTTACAGTTTGTCCTTTCTCATGAAATGTAGAAACATCAATTAAAGCTCATTCACGCATCTCTCTTGCTTTAATGTTGTTTTTTATTTTGAGTTTTAAGGTTAAAGCATTTAAAGTGCATATGACACGAGAAAGCATCTTTATTCCATATTACGCGCGATATTTTGTGCTCCTGAATGAAATGGATCGCTTGATGTGTGTGGAAGCAAATGAGTGACTTCCGGCCAGAATTTATTGTTGAGGAAGAAGGTGGATGTGATGTCAGAGAACGAGATCATCTTCACTATGCAGCCATACTATTGAATGCAGAAGGACTGCAGATTCAGCTGATTTTGAGGATTAATTTGTTTATTTTTCACGCTAGCCTGGGGGTCGGCAACCTGTATTTTGAGAGTCGCATGCAGCTCTTTAGCGCTGCCCTAGTGGCTGTTTTGATATGGTTTTTCTAGGAGTACAAAAATGAGACACACATTCTTAACGTTTTCCAATGCTGTAAAAATGTGGAGAATAAATATTAAATTTTAACATTTCTGTCAACGAAGATGTGCTTCATAGCCTGCGAGACACGTTTCTATCAACAGGGAGGGATGCCAGGCAAGTGGCTATTGTAAGCAAAATGGCAGCCGAGTACCCAGCTGAGGGTGAGAGAAAAAGTGTGATTCCATTACTTCTGAAGAACTTAGAGTAGCGCAAAAACAGATTTAAGAAAAGGATTGCATCACCAAACTCTGCTACTACTGCTGCATGTTTTGTTGCAACCCAGGAGATAATAAACCGCGGAAAACCGTTCACAGATAGTGATTACATGAAGGAGACATTCATCAACATATCAGAACACCAATTTGCAGACTTCAAAAACAAAACCGAGATAATACAGAAAATCAAAGACATGCCCAGATAAGGGGCATGTTAAGCACGTTCCATTTTGCTGTTTTTCGAAACCTCAAAATAAAAACGACATCAAAAATCGGATTTCTTTATTGAATTTCTATAATTTCATAAAAGCAATGAATCAATTCATTAATATTGTAATGAAGTTAAACTTGAGGTGGCATCATACAACAGAGTAGTCACGTGGTGCGTCGGATGTACTGCAGGGAAAATAAACATTAAACCATGAAGGCTCATTATGTATTTTTAGCCGACTTAGTCATTTTGATAGTAGGTTGATACAACTATTTAAGATACATACAGCATGTGTTGTCTTCATTAATACGCTTATTTAAGGCTTTTAATTTTTTGCGGCTCCAGACATATTTGTTTTTTTTTTTTCCTGCGCTAGCCCAATCTGCTGCAGGCTTTTGTTGCTACACCATGGAGAGCGGTGTGAGCCTTTGTGGGTTTGTAAAAGATCCTGTTCTCCGCAAAGAATAGGCAAAACAAGTCCGACAATCGAGGGACCATTGGATGGACGAGGAAGTGAGTAAGATTTGTGTTTTATATTACGTCATACTGGGATCATGGCACACGTTTTAAAAAGGAGGTGGCTTGTATTTTTTGGGTGACACTAGCCACGTTTACATGCTGACTTTGATTCATACCGATTCAAATCATTCCGAATGGAAATTTCAGATCAGCTGTTTACATGTCACTTCATCTATTCCGATCCAGCGTTTACATGTGCCTGCCTTTATTCCGAAAGGACGTTTGACAACTGCCGTCTGACATGCGCAGATTAATCAAAACAAAACGTCACGTTGCAAAACATGGAGATCGATCGTCAGATCAGCTGCGGTTTTAACTTTTCGAGTGGAAACAAAACTTCAGAATGACACGCCGTTCATTTAAAAAGTTGTGTGGGCTGGTGGAGGGATTCATGGATATAAACTTTCCGCCGGACTCCAATTAGGTGCGCCGTGCGTGTGCTTGGAAGCCATGTTGCAAGTGACGTTACTTACGTCACCAAGTGACGTCACCACGTCAGTACGGAGCATGTGCAGAAAGAACGCAACCAGACACCATTCCGCTTCCCTGTTTACATGATATAATTTTACTTCTAATCGGTTTGGGAAAAGGAATATTCCACCCCTGTGAATCGGAATGAAATTCCATTCGGTTTGGGCCTGTTCATTCCGAATGAGGTGTTTATATGGAACACATTTACCGTAAATTCCGGACCATTGAGCGCCCCGGATTACAAGCCTCACCCAGTACATTTTTAAAGGAAAAAGCATTTTGTACATACATAAGCCTCTCCTGCCTATAAGCCGCGTGTGCCCACATATTAAACTGAAATATTTATAAAGAAATACACAGTTTTCCAAGTTTAAATACCATATTTTAACAAATCGGGTTATGATACAGCGCGTGACTTACAGGTAAGGGAGGTGCGGAAGAGCAAGAGACGTGCTGTCGTTGTTGTTGCGGGTGTGTCTGTGTGTGTGCGTCGGCTGCTAGAGGCAGCAGTCGTGTGTTGTTCGACGAGTTTCCAAAATAAAGAATTGCAACCTAACTTAACGGGTTACTATTTGTCATCGTTACAATACCTTAACTTTTCTTTCCAAACAGCGCCACCAACACGGCACTTAGCTGACTCCTCAAGCTCACTCCTTAGCGTGTCGTCCTCTTCATCACGCAGCAGACCGGCTTTTCGAAACCCGTTGGTGATGGTGGATTTTTTTCACGCTGCTCCACGCTGTCAGACTTTTGCAAAAGTTGGTCTTCGCATACGACCACTTTTGTAAACGATCTGATGCCGCTGGCCATCCAAGCCTTCAATTCAACTCGGCACATCATATCCATTTCTTCTAGCATGATGCGGGTATGCTAATTCTTGCCTGGCACGGCCAGATTGTTCTCCGTGTATTTTTCAAACACTGAGAGAAGTCTGAGACCCAGCCCATTAACGCCCTCTCGAGCAAGTACAAAATCAATCGATAGATTCGTTTATTTGCGTGACGTGCTCTTAACGAGCGGTGTCACTCTTCCGCGTCGGAAGTCGTCTCCAAAACACAGATGGCGAACAGGAGAGCCGAAAATATGTTCCAATCCACGGTAAAATCAGTTTTAAATTACCAAAAACACATCGACACAAGTCAGTGACAACAGTCTGTCTCGCGCTAGCCATGTTGAATGAACGCCGCTCTCCTCGTATGTTTACTTCCGCGCGCAAGTCCCTCGTCCCGCCCGTCGCTGATTGGTCCACTCCGCTGTCTGTTTGCTGTGGCCTGCTCCGCTCTGAAAATTTTATCCGCTTAATGGTGGCCAGACTCAATAGCTGGAACAGCGGTGAGTCTGGAGTACCAGGCTATGCTAATTCTACTAATGCACAAAGATGAGGGTCTGCTACTTTTATTAGTGCACAAAGCACAAACTTAAAATACGGGTAAGAATGCCAACTAACGTCTTCCTCGACACACATATTCCACGTGTCTTATGCTTGCATTTTATGCTCGAGCGCTCCTGGCGGTCGTTAGAAAAATTGATAAATTGGCCGCATCATTGCATACGCCGCAGGATTCAAAATGAGGGAAAAAAGTAGCGGCTTGTAATCCGGAATTTACGGTATTCGGTTTGAACAAATATTCCGATTGTAAGTGGAATATTTGGCTCCATGTAAACGTGGCAAATGTTTGCCGTCTGCCAGTGAATTAGGGCGTGCTTGCATTCATCGGCCGGCAACCGTGGCGTGTGACAAGCCGCCTGATGTTGGCAGGTTTATCCACTGAGAATGAGCCATTTTTGGCGTTCGTTCCCCTGCTGCACTCTCGGCGACGAGCACTCCCGTGGGACTTCTGTCCGGGTCCGCAGTAGGGAATGTTGAGCTGTAATAGTCCACTGAAATTTGCTTGCTGCAGGAGACTGGCTGATCGGTGAAGGCATTCACTCCCGCTACCGTGTGCGACATGAGTTGGGGTAGTTTGGTGTGAATTTTCGTGTTTGAGAGGAAGAGACTTGGAAGAGCCGCTCGGTTCAGGTTAGCATGTAGGCTAGCTTTCACGCATCCTGTTTTGTTTACACTCTTTCCTCCGTCTCCTAGTCCCGCAGGGAAATGACAACAGCTAGACTAAAACACCCTTCAGAAGGTTTAAGAAGTCGGCAGTTTAGACTATTATAAAGTAATTTAGCCGTGTCATACTGAATAAATGCATTTTTAATATTTCATGTTCCATTTAGCACAGGACTGTTATTTGTCATGACCATGAAATTTATATAGCAATTGGGGAAAAATTACTTAGATACAAAGAATATCCTGTAAAAATATTGGAGTAGAGAGATAAAAACAAGGATGACATTTTGCAGTCTGCTCTAGACATCTGATTCATCCTCCTCCTCAAAATACGACCCAAACATATATGGCTGTATGTCACATAATTATACTGTATCGACAATATTTTCGAAAAATCCACACTCGAAACAGAATCGCTGTAAAACGCTTCCTCCTCCATTGGGCTCAATGCTAAATCTGCTGAAATCACTCATTGTATGTTGCATCACCAGGATGGAGGCGCCAGAGCGCTATAATGACAGGAGGAGCAAACAGCAGATTTAAAGACGCATTTCTCGTAATCTGCGCTTTGCCAAATTGTTGTATATCGTTGAATCATCTCAAAATATGATTTTAATGCCAATGATAAGGCTATTTATGTTGTTTTTTTTGTCATGTCATATGCACTTTAAAATAATACAGTACTGGAAAATATCGATATCAGTTTTGCGCCAGTATGTATGCTGGGTTATGAACGGGGGTGAAAGTGGCTAGAATTTTCTTGCTGTATCTCATTGACATAAAGGTTGCCACGGAGCCAGAATTTTATTTTTTGGGGGGAGTCAAACCTCCCTAAAATCACCCAAATGCAAAGAAAACTGCTCCACCGCCCGTTGCAAACGCACATATCGGTATTGGCTTGATATCGGTATCGGATTTTGGAGTTGGACAACAATGGGTTGTCAGTTAAACGCTCTAGTTTTTCTTAGTCTGGGGGCGATATAAGAAAGAGTGATGCAAAATGTTTGGATTAGTCCGTTGATGACAGTTTATTAACATTCCTACCAGTCAATCCAAAATACATCTCAGTCACAAGGCTTTGAGGTGGCTACCAAACACAAATTGTGTTCTGATGCCATTGAAAATACAGAAAACCAGCCAGAAATCAGCCATAACCCTTAAAAATAACACCACTGTAAGAGTAAAAACATTCATGCAACATCCAAGTACAACTAATAAATGACCATGGAAAAACTTTTTAAAAATTATCATAAAAGAGGACTCGCGAATGTACTTATTTCCACTTATAAACAGTATTAATGGCAATTAAGTACAGTGGTACCTCAAGATACGAATTGGAATTCGTATCATGATTTTTTTCTTATAATTATCTCACTTTTGAATGGATGCAGAAAATCCGAGCTGGACAAAAATAGAGTTAGTGACAAAATTTGCCAGATGACACTTAATGACATCTGTCATAAGCATTTATTAATGCCCATGACCGTGTCATAATGATGACGGTTTTATGACAGTCTTATGACACAACAGTCAAATAAAGTTTTACCTAATAACCCAAATAAATCAACAAATAGGCCGCACTGGACTATAAGCCGCATGATTCAAAATGAGGGGGAAAAGTAGCAGTTTATAGTCCAAAATTTACGGTACTTTTTGTATTGGTTGCACTGGTGCACCTAACTTTTTTCTTAAAGGGAACCACGAACTTAAAGACTTGTAAGCTCTAATAAGCCACAATTGTTGTCTTTTACTAGAATATGGTGGAAAACACAGACAAGACTGATAAAGCAGTTTCTGCTCTTGCACCCCTCTTTAAAACAAACTGCTCTTTTTTAAGCCAAAACAACTATTGTGTTTGATAGAACAATGTGTCTATATGCTGCCATAGCAGATTCATGGCGCATTAAGCCCGCAAACTATTTTTAATTTGTCCGTTTTACCCTGGAAAGCCCTGCTTACAGACGTCGCGCAACCGCTTTTGTTTCAACCCAGCCCTATAAAGAAGGTAAGTAATCATATTTATCATTCAAAATGTCTGTCATTTTTAGCTTCGAATAATTAATTGATGTATGATATTTCGTTTAAAAAAAAAAATACTTAAAAAAATTATTCACTCATATATTTTAAACTTTTAATCAAATTACGTCACAATGAAAAAAATGGTGTCTGTAAATAAGTCACGGATATCTACCTCATAACTTTGGCTTAATTTTTTTTTTTTTTGTTACTGTCGCATGTTTCCCGATATGTTAGATGATAAATAATAATAATCAATCCAAACAAAGAAAGATTGAATAAAAAAAACCCAAAACATTTAAAAGCTTAAATATATGAAAAAGAACATCTCGACGACTCCTTGATGTCTGCGATTTCTGCATCGCGACCCCTGTTATATTACCATGTTTCACCCATAAAATCTCCCAAAAATCCGGCTGTGGCCATTCACATCTGTGTCTTGACACTCGATGATACATGCTACATGGAGTTTTTGGATCGAAACAAGGTAAGTACGCAATAATATCTCGTTAAAATCATGGCGTGTTTAATTATGCTCTCGCATGCTGTCACCTCCAATTAGGGTTTTGCTGTTTAAAATTTCTCAGATCTGAACTTCAAGTCACCTGAGTGTTTTCCGCCATATGTTATTAGAAACATAAAATATTGCCATTGATTTAAAAATCTATAATATTTAGTACATGTTTTGACCTACGATGGTGCGCCATGTTTTACGCACGCAATGCACGATGACGTGGATGACTGGACTGGGAGAATAGCTGTGCTCTATACTAGCGAAGCTAGTATGACGACTGTCATTATTTAGTGACATTCCGCTGCTGGTCAGATTGTTTTTTTACAGAGCTGTGGGATGAGTTCCCAACGTCGTACCTGCATCCAATTCAAACTTATCAGCAATGTCTTTAAACCAATCCTAGGCGGGTTGCCGAGATATTAGACTTTCTGCCATTTGACAGTTTGTGGTCGCATCCTTGCTTTGGTTATTTCGTTTGTCTGCCTCTCACCGTGGTGTTCCCGGGTTTGTTTTTTTGTTTTTTTAAATTGATCCCTACCTACTGTCACAGACCCTTTTTCTGTCTCCATTTTTGTGATCGCATGTCAATCAACCCTTTTACGGAATCCCTCTGTTATTTTTGCCTGCTTCCTTCCGCATTCGCGAACCGTAACAGATTTGTTCGTTTTCTTCTGAGGACTTGTGACTGATTGCAGCTAATACAGTATATCGATAAACAATATACCTACCATCAATGTAGAAAAAAATAACATGGTCCTTGTGGTGTTAGTTAATGTTACTAAACAGTACGGTCATGAACGCCACCTGCATGCAGCGACAGTGCACAGCCTACAGCTGTCACTGTCACTAGACCAGGGGTCTGCAAGCCTGGTCCCCGAGAGCCGCTATCCAGCCTGTTTTCTATGTCTCCCTCCTTTAACACACCTGAATCAAATAATCAGGCTCATTATCAGGCTCCTGCAGAGCTTGCTGATGAGCTGATCATTTGTTTCATTTGTGTTAAAAGAGGGAGACATGGAAAACAAGCTGGATAGCGGCTCTCAAGGACCAAGGTTGCAGACCCCTGCACTAGACGAACTGCCACATGACGCCGTGTTTCCCATCAACTGATAGTGAAGTCTATGGCTCACTCTGAGGACAAAAGCCTCTAGACAAAGAAGATTAACTAAAAGATGATTGACACATTCGTGCCATTGATTGTCGAGCTACAAAGCCTTCACTTGCCAGATCAAAGCTACAAACCTGTCAATTATGGTTAATTTTAACTAGCAAACTCCAGCTGCACTAATGACCAAAAAAACCAGCAGGAGCAAGAGTGAAAGGCTGTATGAGCATGACACACAAAAACAAATATACTTTTTAATTAAAAACCCAATCCTTTTCACCAGATTCCGATCCTCTGAAAAATGGCGCGATTGGCCTAATTTCCGATCACGTGATCAGATCGGGACACCCCTAGAAAAAACCTTTCGTAAACTGATTATTTCGTTTAAAGATGCATTCGTATGTCGAGGTACCACAGTACTTAAAGGGAACCTCGGACTTCAAGACTTGTAGACTCTAATAAACCACAAATGTTCTCTTTTACTAAAATATGTTATTAGAATCACATACCGTATTGGCCCGAATATAAGACGGTGTTTTTTGCATTGAAATAAGATTGCAAAAGAGGCGGTCGTCTTATATTCGCTGTCTAGACATTATACCCGTTCACGATGCTAGATGACGCCAGATATCATTGAAGCGAAGTTCTGTTATGACAGATCTCAGCTACTCTCCCCATTCACTACGCCAGATGGTGCCAGATATCATTGAAGCGATGTTCTGTCTTGACAGATCTCAGCTACTAGTTTAACCAGTTTGCATTATTTTAGTGCAATGTTTTTCCTTATTCAGATTTGTTTCAAGACTACAGTTACAGTTAGACTTCATTTTAGTAGTTAATGCAGTTATTTTGTTGTTTTATCCCAATATATCTGTTTATTTACATTTCAAAAACCAGAAGCCATTCATTTACAAATGTGATTGCACTTTAGCTTACATACTGTATTTAAATGTTCAGATATTAAGATTTGAATGAGGCAAAATAACATGCTTTTTCTCTCAAATATATTGTTATAATCATTTGTTTCAGATGTACTGTAATTATTTTCTGTGTAAAAATTAATTTGGTGTTCAAAAAGTCTTTTTTCAAACTTGAGTCTTAAAAAAGAGGGGGTCGTCTTATAATCAGGGCCGTCTTATATACGGGCCAATACGGTATATTATTGCGATTGATTTAAAAATCCATAATATTTAGGAAATGTTTTGACCTATGGAGGGTGCCATGTTTTACGCACGCAATGCACGTTGGGGGTGATGACACGGTTGGGCTGGACTGTGAGAACAGCTGTGCTTGCTAGCAAGCAACGCGAGTATGACGACTGGCATGATTTTGTCACATGCTGCTGCTGGTCAAAATGTTTTGTTACAGAGCTGTGGGATGAGTTCTTTCAGTGTCTTTAAACCGATCCTAGGCGGCTTGCTGAGATACTGACTTGCTGCTATCTGACAGTTTGTATAGCCCTTTGTTGCTAGTTGCATCATTGCCTTTTTTTCGTGTGCTTGACTCACCGCGGTCTTCCCTCGTTTTTTTTTTTTTTTTTTTTTTTTATTGATCCTGACCTACTGTCACGGACCCTTTTTGTTTCTCCTTTTTCGCGATCGCGTGTTTTTTTGTGTGTGTGTTCAATAAAACCTTTTGCGCAATCCCTATGTTATTGTTGTATGCTTGCTGTCTGAAGTGAGCCACATTTTCTAACTCAATGGTCAGGCCAGCCGCTCTTTCTTTTCAGTTGCGTTTCCCTTTCAGGTTTTACCGCACAGCCAACGCATGTTAGTTTCAGTTGCTTCATCGGGTTGAAATTAGTAGGCCAGGCTTTAAAAATCTTTTTCACCTGATTCCAAACCCCCTGAAAATTACATGTATGGGCCCAATTTCCGATCACGTGATCTGATTAAATTTAGCCATCGCGTCCTTTGATTTGCCACGGAGAAAAACGTTTGGACACCACCGATCTTGTGCGTCAATTAGCATTTATGCTATGAATATGCCACAACAGTGAACCGACTATGTGAATAACAAGACTGGACGTGTGTCGTAATCTCCCTTTATGAACGTGAAGAGACGGTCAGCATAGGCGGAGTTTGATTTCTGTTGGAGGGAGGGATGACACCGAAACTCAGTGTCGGCAATAAAAATGAAATACTTTGTAGAATTCGTGTTCATTTTCATTCATTTTTGTTTGTTTTATCGCTTTACAACTTTTATTGACAACATTTTACCGGCCAGGTCTTTATTTTAAATTCATATATCGGACACTCAATTACATGTTATGACATTTTTCGGCCCTGGGGGGTGGTGTGCACTGCCCCGCCTGGCTACCCTTAATCTCCACGTGTGATGGTCAGTATCATAAAACGTGGAATTTAGTACTGTAAGCTTCTGCAAAAGTTCATACATTCCAACGTTAATGAATTACAAACAGTTGCAATAAAACACTTGAGCATAGAATTCAAACATTAGATTTTAAACATGAAGACAGCTATTCTGTAAAGTGTACATCAGTGTCTTTATCAGCACCAAAAGCAAATATCCACAAGAACATACAGTGATTACTTGGCGAACCGCTTTCAACTGATTTCTTCATCCCTCGAACTCGGTAAAGACTCAAAGGGATCAGGAAAAAAGTCCCGTTTAAGGTGGATGCCACAGTTTAGTCCTTTTGTAAAAAAAAACATTAAAAAAAAAAAAAAAATCACACACACACAAAAAAACTGCACCTGATGCAGACACTGCAGGGGCCAAGATGACTTTGTGATGCCTGCAACAAAGAAACAATACACAAAAATTTTTTCAGAGGTGGGAAAAGTAGTAAAAAAAATGGCTCATATGAGAGTCGCAATGCTTCAAAATAATATTACTTAAATGAAGGTCATCTAAAACGTGCTCAAATACAAAAGTATTCGGTGAAAAGAATACCCAATTTTTTTTAACAATGGTATATTTTTAGCGTTAGGGTTTAGGGTTAGCTAACCCTAACCCTTCAAAAATAATAGTACTTACACTGCAGGCCAAAAGTAAGTACTGTCAGATAATGCTCAATTTCTCCCAGAAAATGATTGCAATTTCTAATGCTTTGGTAGTAATACAGTGTAACGCAAAAGTGAGTACACCCCTCGCATTTCTGCAGATATTTAAGTATATCTTTTCATGGGACAACACTGACAAAATGACACTTTGACACAATGAAAAGTAGTCAGTGTGCAGCTTATATAATAGAGTTCATTTATTTCCTCCTCAAAATAACTCAAAATATAGCCATTCATATCTAAACCCCTGGCAACAAAAGTGAGTACACCCCTTAGAAACAACATACATCCCTAAATTTTCAAATTGAGCACTGCTTGTCATTCTCCCTCCAAAATGTCATGTGACTCGTTACAGGAGTGCTGTCGATATTGCTGCAGAGATTGAAGAGGTGGGGGTCAGCCTGTTAGTGCTCAGACCATACGTCGCACTCTACATCAAATTGGTGTGCATGGCTGTCACCCCTGGAGGAAGCCTATTCTGAATACCGTAAACAAAAAAGCCCACCTGTCTCATCAGACAATAGGACATGGTTCCAGTAATCCATTTGCTTTGTTGACATGTCTTCAGCAAACTGTTTGCAAGCTTTCCTTCCTATGGTATGCCCTAATCATATGAAAACACACGACAGCTCTGGATGCTAACTATCTCCATAACAATATTGGAATTAGATGGATCACACAATAGTTCACCGTGAAGATCTGCAAACATTTTTAAACATCAAACACTTGCCTGCTCCGTCATTAGAGCAGGAGAGTGCTAGCTGTCACTAGCGAACTTGACAAATGTATGCTACTCCTCTCATCCCGTTTTTTTGTGTTCATTTATATTTTGCTGCTCGTTTTGTGAAATATCGACAGGCCTGTCCTTCTCATTAATATTCCGCTCGGGTTCAAATTGGAAGGGCAGAACCGACGACATGTTTATGTAGTTAAAGAGTGAAACTGTAGACGTCCGGCAGCATGTCCATGTGACGTCACAGCCCTACAACGTCAACAACAATGGCAACCTACTAGTTAAAATAATTTTACAAATTTTATTAAAACGAAAACGAAGGGTTTTAATATCAAATTTGTATAACTTGTACTAACATTTATCTTTTAAGAACTACATGTCTTTCTATCTGTGGATCCCTTTAATGTGGCAATTATTATTGAGGTAACATCACCAAAAAAATCGCCATCTTCGTCAGGTTTAGAGCTATTTATTTCAGAACTTATTATTATATAATATTTAGCAAACTAACTTGAACGTAACAAAGAAAAACATTAACTACAACAATACAAGATTCAGCCGGCATAATAACACAATCACCAGAAAAAATTAACGAAACTTTTTATAGCTACTACAAAAACTTATACTTGGTGAAAATGAACATAACGAAGAAGACATTGACTTATTCGTTAGCAATCTTCACATCCCCCAAATAACTTTAGAAAGTAAATAATTGCTAGATACCCCACTAACCCTCGCCCAAATATGGAATGCCCTTAAGGACATGCCAACAGGTCGCGCACCGGGGCCCCACGGGTTCTCGACATCATCTCTTAAACACTTTTGGAATATGCTGGCACCACTTTTCTATTGAATGGTACAAGAAATCAGTGCCAAAGATCTAACCCAACCAGCAAACTATAGACCAATATCCTTAATGAACACAGATATTAAAATTATTGCAAAGGCTTTAGCTGCTAGATTAGAACAAATTCTTCCCACTATAATCCATAATGACAAGACCGGCTTTATTGAAGGACATAACTCTACAAACAATATAAGACGACTGTTAAATCTCATTAATAGGGTACAGAACTAATAAAGATAAAGGAATTATCCTCTCTTTGGACGCAGAAAAAAGCATTTGACAGAGTCAACTGGATTTTTCTCTTGAAAAAATGTTGAAAGAATTTGGCTTTGATGAGCCATTTATCCGTTGGATAAAAACTTTCTACAATGCCCCAAATGCCACTGTCAACACGAATGGGGTCATTTCACAAAGTTTCTGTCTTCAAAGGGGAACTCGACAAGGCTGCTCACTTTCACCCACTTTATGGCAATTGCAATAAGACAAAATGCTAATATTAAAAGGATCCGCTCGCAAACATCAGAGCATAAAATTAACTTATACGCAGACGATATATTATTATATCTAGAAAAACCAGAATCCTCCCTTCATGAGGTTTTTGAACTTATAAAGAAATTTTCACAAATATCAGACTTTGCTATAAATTGGTCAAAATCAATTATAATGCCCTTAACAACAAACTCATGGAATCCTGCAGATCAAAATCTAAATTACAATATTCCAATAGGGATCATAAAGTATCTTGGAATCAACATTTGGGCCGGGTGGGCAAATGGGGGTGGGGGCGGGCGTGGGGCTGGTGGCGCGTCCCCTATTCCCATTCCTGAGGGCCGTTGATGGGAGCGCGGGTGGCCTGGGGGACCACCCAGGATCCCGGGGGGGTGACGATGGCTCCTTTGCTGGGCTGCGGGAGGAGGGATGCGCTTAACAAATTAATGGAATTATAATGTATTCTTGCGGGAAAATCCAGCTCGACATACGACCATTTTGATTTACAAGAAAGGTCCTGGAACTAATTAATTTTGTATGTAGCGGTACCACTGTATATACTTTTAGCGTGACTGAAAATAATCTTACTCAAGTAAAAGTAGTCATCTGAAAAATGTACTCAAGTACAAAACAATTTGCTGAAAAGATTACTCAAGTAGTGAGTATATACTTAAAATGTCAGATTTTTTTTTTTCCAAACAATGGTATGTATTTAGCCCTACTTCAAAATAATAGTACTTAAGTAAAAGTAGTCATCTGAAAAATGTACTCAAGTACAAAACTATTTGGCGAAAAGAATACTGATATCATAATTGCTTAAAATTTGATTATATTTAATATTTTTACCATTGTATTTTTTTTTGCGTTACTTCAAAATAATAATAATCAAGAAAAAGTAGTCATCTGAAAAATGTACTCAAGTAAAAAGGTGTTCCACGTCATGAATACTCAAGTAATGAGTAACTGCCTAAAATGTCAGATTTCTTTTTTAAACAATGGCCACGTCTTTAAATAATTAAACGACGATCAAAATAGTTGAATCATTTGACAATTGATTATTTGTTGATTATTCAACAAATCAAGGAAGCAAATATCAAGAAGTCGGCGCCGGTCTGACCTTTGCATTTTTAGTAGAGCCCGATATCCGTCAGGTTGAGCTTGATGATAACATCAGTGACGACGTCAAACACAAACTGCACGTTCTTGGTATCAGTGGCACATGTGAAGTGGGTGTAGATCTCCTTGCTGCCCTTTTGTTTATTCAAGTCTTCGAACTGGCCCTGGATGAACATGGCCGCCTCCTCGTACGTGTTCTCACCTTGCAACACACACAAAAAAAGTGGCGGCAGTAAAAACTGGCATACTGTTGTTTTATGCCTTGGTTTGGTTTGTGGTTATGAGTCACTAAGGATGTAACATCAACAAGCACCATAAGTGGATGTTCAACAGCTCAACAGGAAAACACTAGTCAGATGGCAACAAGATTTCATTTTCCACTGTTATCAATCTTTTTAGGGCAGGCGCGTCAAATGCCGGCCGCAGTTAAGGCAATTGTATTTCATGTGGGCCGGGCCAGTTTATTGTTCGACAAATACAGTGGTATGAAAAAGTATCTGAACCTTTTGGAGTTTCTCACATTTCTGCATAAAATCACCATCAAATGTGACCTGATCTTTATCAAAATCACACAGATGAAAAAACAGTGTCTGCTTTACCTAAAACCACCCAAGCATTTATTGGTTTTCATATTTCAATGAAGATAGTATGCAAACAATGACAGAAGACTACTTTTTTATAGAAATTGTTTTGTTCTAGCTCTTATCTTGAGCAACTTTAGCTGTGGCTGTGGGTATATTCTATAAGTTATATTTTAATTTTATTTAAAATACTTTTTTTTTAAATTGATCATTTATTTATTTTAATAATATATTCATGTTCCCATTTGTAACTATGTTCTGAAAAATTAAAAAAATCCTGCTCGATGGAAAAAAGTTTTTTTTTTTAACCCATACATCTCAAAATAACACATTTTGGAGCTATAATTGCAATACCGTGAAACCGCGGTATTTTTGCTCACGGTTATCGTACCGTCAAAATCTCATGCCGGCACATGCCTACTCCAGAACGTGTATTTAGTTCTCCTGAAACCATTCTGAAGTTGATTTACTTCTTTGTTTCGGGTCATTGTCTTGTTGCAGCATCCATCCTCTTTTTAGCTTCAACTGTCTGACAGACGGCCTCAGGTTTTCCTGCCAAACATCCTGATAAACTTTTGAATTAATTCTTCCATTAATGATTGCAAGTTGTCCAAGCCCTGAGGCAGCAAAAAAGCCCCAAATCATGATGCTCCTTCCACCATGCTTCACGGTGGGGATGAGGTGTTGATCGCCACTTTTGTTATGTACTTCCTTAATCTAAGTACATGTAAGGCCGAGACTTGAATGGAACAACACTTCTTTATTCAGTGTCCTTCTCAGTATATATACAGTGGGGAGAACAAGTATTTGATACACTGCCTGTTCTCCCCACTGTATATATATATAGAAACATCACAGAGATTCCTTTTATACTGTAATACCATACCCACAGGAAGTGCACACTATGGCAACAGCAGTGTGACATAAATATGTCACATCTTGATGTTGGTGAGCTGTTCCACTTTTCCTCCCAACATGACGTTGTGTCTTACTCCCAAACAATTCAACTTTGATTTCATCAGTCCACAAAATATTTTTCCCAAAACGTCTGTGGAGTAGCCAAGTGCCTTTTTGCAAACATTAAACGAGCAACAATGTTTTTTTCAAGACATCAGTGGCTTCCTCCATGGAGTCAGCCCATGAACACCATTATTTGCCATACTTTTACATATAGTTGATGTGTGCACATAGATATTGCACTGTGCCAGTGATTTCTGTAAGTCTTTAGCAGACACACTAGGTTTCTTTTTTACCTATCTGAGTATTCTGCGCTGAACTCTTGGCGTCATATTTGGTGGACGGCCACTCGTTAGGAGAGAAGCAACAGTGCCAGACTTTCTCCATTCGTTGATAACTTCTCTGACTGATTGATGAACATCCAAACTTTTAGAGATGTTTTTGTTTAATCTTGTCCCAGGATTATACAAATCAACAATCCTTGATCTCAGGTGTTCAGACAGCTCTTTTGACCGAGCAATGATGCACATCAGACAATGCTTCTCATCAAGACATTTCTTACCATATGTGTGTTTTGTAGTGGACAGGGCAGCTTTAAACCACTCATTATTTATTGGGCACATACCTAACTTAAATTGTTTGGGAAAAAATGATTTCAATTGCTCTTGAAGTCTCCTTAGGCAAAGGGTTCACTTACTTATTCCCCCCCCCCCTTCTTTCATTGTTTGCATGCTATCTTCATTAAAATATGAAAACCTATAAATGTTTGGGTGGTTTTAGTTAAAGCAGACAATGTTTTTTCATCTGTGTGATTTTAACAAAGATGAGCTCACATTTGATGGTGATTTTATGCAGAAATGTGAGAAATTCCAAAAGGTTCAGATACTTTTTCATACCACTGTAAGTTAACTCACTAGCTGCCACTGATGGCACAAGACTAATCCATTTGGATTGGGAGGTGGCGCACACCTCTCCTAGGAAACTTCGTGTTCATTGGTCACTTCCTGTTTTCTTTGGGTCACCTCCTTGTATGCAGTGTTGTTAATAACGGCGTTACAATATAACGGCGTTACTAACGGCGTTATTTTTTTCAGTAGTGGGTAATCTAATTAATTACTTTTCTCATCTTGGCAACGCCGTTACCGTTACTGAGGACGGAAAGGCATGCGTTACTATGCGTTACAATATTGGTCGAAAAGTCTGAGGGAGACGGACTCACCGAGACGACAGAGCAGAGCAGGAGTGTGGAGGAGGCAAGAAAGTTGTGACGCCGAGCAAACGCGATGCTAGGTAGCTCCAATAATACATGTTGTAGCCGATAGCCTGCAAACTACGCCCGCATGTTATGGTAGATATGGTAGACATGGTAGATATCACATGTACTGTATATAGATATAACTAGATGCAAAATGACAGACATGGCACTAAATGCGTTAGTAGACAGCCGCCATCTTGAAGCAGTAGACTTTTTAGGACGGCTCTGTTGTAGAGAACCTTCCTAGCGAACCTAAGTAACTTTTTATATAAAATACTTCTAAATCGGCAAAATCTTGACTTGAATCTATCTTTAAATGATGAAACAGTTTTAAAACTTTCATATGTCGAAAGTAGAGAGAAGGGAACTAATGCAATAATGGGAGCAATTCTAACAACTTTTAACAGTTGATTCAGGGTAAAGAGTAAATTAGGGTAAAGAATTGGGCTCGGGCCAATTGTACCCAAAAACCTTCACAAAAAACTTCACATAGTGTAGTCAATGTTTTTTTTGTTTTTTTTTTAATTGAGGGGGGAAAAAAAGTAATTATCACCAATTACTTTGCCAAGTAACTAATTACTCTTACATTCAGGTAATTGAGTTACTAATGCAATTACTTTTTGGGAGAAGTAATTTGTAACTATAATTAATTACTTTTTTTCAGTAAGATTAACAACACTGCTTGTATGTTTAGGGTACTTACAGGTCAGTTCCTGTACATTTTGGATTGTTGGCTGTTGATTTAAGTGCATTTGCAGACCGCTTCCTGTTTATTGCTCACTTCCTGTTGATTTTGGGTGACTTCCTTGTACTTCCTGTGCATTTTGGTTTGTTTCCTGTTAATTCTACGGCAGTTTTGGGCATTTTCCTTATTATTGGTCACTTCCTGTTGATTTTGGGTCACTTCCTTGTAAGCTTAGGGTACTTAAAGGTCACTTCCTGTACATTTTAGATTTTCTCCTGTTGATTTTAGGGCCTTTCTGGGCCACTTCCTGTTTATTGGTCACTTCCTGATTATTTTGGGTCACTTCCTTGTAATTTTAAGGTACTTACAGGTCACTTCTTGTACATTTTGGGGTATTTCAAGGTCACTTCCTGTTCATTTTGGATCGTTTTCCTGCTGATTTTAGGGCATTTCCGGGCCGCTTCCTGTTCATTGGCCCCCTTCTGTCGATTTTGGGTCACTTCCTTGTAATTTTACAGTACTTACTGGTCACTTCCTGTACTTTTTTTGGTATTTTATTGTCCCTTCCTGTACGTTTTGGATGGTTTTCCTGTTGATTTTAGGGCATTTCCAGGCCGCGTCCTGTTTATTGGTCACTTCCTGTACCTTTAGGGGTATCTCTTTGTCTCTACTTGTTCATTTAGGTTTGTTTCCTGTTGATTTTAGGGCATTTCTGGGTTGATTCCTGTGTATTGGTCCCTTCCTGTTGACTTGGGGTCACCTCCTTGTAATTTTAAGGTACTTAAATGTCACTTCCTGTACATTTTATGGTATCTCATGATCTCTACCTGTACATTTTGGATCGTTTCTTGTTGTTTTCAGGGCATTTCTAGGCCGCTACCTGTTCATTGGCCCCTTCCTGTTCATTTTGGGTCACTTCCTTGTAATTTTACAGTACTTGCAGGTCACTTCCTGTACATTTTGGGATATTTCAGTGTCACTTCCTGTACGTTTTGGATCATTTTCTGTTGATTTTAAGGCATTTCTGGGCCACGTCCTGTTGATTTTGGGTCACTTCCCTGCAATTTTGCAGTACTTATAGGTCCATTCCTGTACATTTTGTGGTATCTCAATGTCCCGCCCTCTGCCTGTAGACCCTCAATGAAGCTCAGTGTCCATTGGGCAGGATAAATCCAGCCCTTAGCCAATGACCCGCCTCGTTTCGCTGCAGTGAGACAATGTGCTCTTAACTCTAGAGACGCACAGCGTCCCACACTGTTTAAAGGACCATGAAGCTGCTTGAATGAATGAAAAGTAAGCTGACCAACCAATGATAAGAAGCTAATTCTGAATAAAAGTTGGAGCACATATGTATTTATTCAATGACATGTACACACAACAGTGTACATTTGATCACCTATTTTGTTGACATTTTGGGGGAAGTAAGCTTCCCTTGCAGTCTTAGAGCTATCGCCACTGCACTGTACTAATAATTACACAAGATGTCATCCTACCTGTGTACTCTGGGTAGCAGATTGTGAGCGGACTCTTGCCAATCTTCTCCTCAAACAGGTCCTTCTTGTTAAGGAAGAGGATAATGGAGGTGTCTGTGAACCACTTGTTGTTGCAGATAGAGTCAAACAGCTTCATGCTCTCATGCATGCGGTTCTGAGTGGAAAGATAACCATCCAGAGAGAACGGAACAACATTTAGAACCAAGAAGAGGAAGGAAAACTAACAAACCATCTCCTCATCCTCCGCCAAGACAAGATCGTAGTCGTTGAGAGCGACGCAGAAAATGATGGCCGTGACTTCCTCAAAACAATGGATCCACTTCTTCCTCTCCGAGCGCTGACCTCCCACGTCAAACATCCTGGAGAGACAGAAACATAAGCTGCATAAATATCCTTTTAGTTTCGATTCCATTGAAACTGTATCCTTATATGACTGTTCCAACGAGCTTTTAGGCGATTGCTGAAAATCCCACAGCTAATAGCGCACCTGAATATTAGCCACACCACCCAAATTGGATTCAGTTAACGAAAAAAATACACATATACACAACACATAACTTAAAGCTGCAAAAACTGAATGGATCAAGTCTTTTCTTGAGTGTCCGATAATGACTTTTTAAGCGATAACTGATATCTCGATGTTGTCCAACTCCAAAATCTGATACCGATATCAAGCCGATCCCGACATATGCAGTTGTAAACTTTTATGGATACATACTGTATAGATACAGTGGTATGAAAAAATATTTGAACCTTTTGGAATTTCTCACATTTCTGCATAAAATCACCATCAAATGTGATATGATCTTTGTCAAAATCCCACAGATGAAATTACAGTGTCTGCTTTAACTAAAACCACCCAAAAATTTATAGGTTTTCATATTTTAATGAGGATAGCATGCAAACAATGACAGAAGGGGGAAAATAAGTAAAAGAACCCTCTGCCTAAGGAGACTTAAAGAGCAACTAAAACCAATTATTACCAAATACATTAAGTCAATTGTGTGTAGCCAGTCACTGATGAGTGGATTCAAGCTGCCCTGCCCACTATAAAACACACACCTGGTAAGAAATGTGCTTGGCTCGGTGAAAAGAGCTGTCTGAAGACCTGCGATCAAGGATTGTTGAGTTGTAGAAAGTTGGGAAAGGATACAAAACCATCTCTAAAAATCTGGGGGTTCATTAATCGACACTCAGAGAAGTTGTCTACAAATGGAGAGAGTTTGGCACTGTTGCTTCTTTCCCAAGCAGTGGCCGTCCAAAGATGACAGCAAGAGTTCAGGGCAGAATACTCAGAGAGGTAAAAAAACAACAACCCTAGAGTGTCTGCTAAAGACTTACAGAAATCATTGGGACAGTCCAATATCTCTGCGCACACATCAACTACATGTAAAACTATGGCCAAGAATGGTGTTCATGGAAGGACTCCACAGAGGAAGCCACTGCTGTCTAAAAAAACATTGTTGCTCATTTCATGTTCGCAAAAAGGCACTTGGACACTCCACAGAGGTTTTGGCAAAAAAATTTGTGGATTGGTAAAACCAAAGTTGAATTGTTTGGGAGTAACACACAACATCATGTGTGGAGGAAAAATGGAACAGTTCACCAACATCAACACCTCATCCCCACCGTGAAGCATGTTGGAGGGAGCATCATGATTTGGGGCTGTTTTGCTCACTCAGGGGCTGGACAACTTGCAATCATTAATGGAAGAATGCATTCAGAAGTTTATCAGAATGTTTTGCAGGAAGACCTGACGCTGGCTGTCAGACAATTGAAGCTAAAAAGAGGATGGATGCTGCAACAAGACAATGATCCAAAACACAGAAGTAAATCAACTTCAGAATGGTTTCAGAAGAATAAAATACACGTTCTGGACTGGCCAAGTCAAAGTCCGGACTTGAACCCCATTGAAATGCTGTGGCATGACCTAAAGACAGCGATTCATGCCAGACATCCCAGGAATCTGACTGAACTACAGCAGTTTTGTAGAGAAGAATGGGCCAAGATTAGTCCTGTTCGATGGACTAGACAGATCTGCAGCTACAGCAAGCGCCTGGTTGAAGTTATTGCTGCCAAAGGGGGGGCTACAAAATATTAAATGTGATGGTTCACTTACTTATTTTGCCCCTTCTGTCATTGTTTGCATACTATCATCATAAAACCTATCAATGTTTGGGTGGTTTTAGTTATTGCAGACACCTTTTTTCATCTGTGTGATTTTAACAAAGATTGATGGTGATTTTATGCAGAAATGTTAGAAAATCCAAAAGGTTCAGATACTTTTTCATACCACTGTATGCTGGCTAATGTATTGTGATGCCCCACTGTTTTTAATAATGATAAATGTAACAACTTCAAGGTTTTCCAAATAATCATTCTGTGAACCCTAACTATACACGCTCAAAATAGCCTACCAATGTCTTATATAAAAATATACAATATCCCGTACAACAACATTAATATAACTGTACTTTAGACCAGTGTTTTTCAACCGGTGTGCCATGGCACACTCGTGTACGGTGAGAGATCTTGAGGTAATCCAATAATCCAATGTCTCATTTTTTTTTGTTTTGTTTATTTGTTCTTTTTTTCGAGTACGAGATTCCCTTGAAGAATATTTACAGTGCAAGGTAAAGTTAAGAGCCAGACTCCCGCGGGTCGGGCTCCGCCAAAGGGTGAGACAAGTGCCAGTGTCCAAACCACCCCTCGCACGCCCCGCCATACTCTCCCGGGGCACCCAGCCCTCCCCCAGAACGGGCACCGCATGACCGCGCTGGAAGCCAGGGGAAGACTACCCCCCTGCCACCCCCATTGCGTTCCGTAGAGGGCTACCCACACAGCTGCCATGAACCTGGCAGAAAACGAGATAATAGGTTTATAGAGAACCCATAGACCAGTGGTTCTTAACCTTGTGGTACCGAACCCTACTAGTTTCACATGTGCATTCACCGAACCCTTCGGAATTAGATAATAAAGCAATTTTTTTCCAGTTCTAAACTGATATAGCTAAGCTAGCAAGCTAATGATTTAGCAAATTCCTGTTCAAAATTATTCTTATTTTGAAAGCATGTTTTATTAACAGGTCAAAATTTGAGACCACACTGCCCATTGGTCTGTTATATTCCCTCTTACCAAGTGCGAGTCAACCTTCCACTGAGCAAACCAGTTCCTCCACCCATCAGATCGAGGAGTAACAGTTAAAGGAAATTGATTAAGGCTGAAAATGGGTGCAAACTAGTCCAAAACCTGGTCTAAAATGCCACTTTGCCTAGACTTAATCAGCGTATGAAAATAGTGCTCTGCGTTTCTTTACCTTCGCCAAACCCCTTATGGCTGAATTATGCTTCGACCTACGTCGCAAGGCAGACCCAATTTATGACACTCCGCCACAGCCTGACGTGCACCTCCACAGTTTCCTGAGCTGGGAACGCGCTGACGTGACGCAAATGGACTGTGATTGGTCCGCTCAGACTGTTGTTTCCGGTTCAGCGCGAAATCACCGCCATTTTCAAAAATAGTTGTGCTACACGCAAAAATGGACCAACCCGACTAAAGTATCATTGAAGAGGTCCGCATGTACGACAACCTCTACAATGTCTTGTCAAGACATTATAAAGATTGCCAAATGGCAAGCAATTTGTGGAAGGGGATAGCTGAAAATACGGGTTTGGAGGTCAGCGACTGCATGAAAAAAATGGAAGAACCTCCAAGAGAAGTATGTGTTTTTTCGGAAACGAATGGCTAACGAAGCTGTTAGCCAGTCGGCCAAAAACTGCCAGTTTTTTATCACTTTATGTCGTATTTTTGGTTGATAACCTTTATCATTTATAGTGCATATGTTTGCTGTGAGTCTGTGACTTATTTACATTTTACACTTCATGTATATGAAGAATAAAGCACAGATTTGGTGTCAAAAGAGTTGTTTTGATGTTTAATTTTTCAACTACAGACAGTTCACACACTTGATACATCATCACTGACTGAGAGTGCCTCGGTGCTTTTATGATAATGTGTTTACCATCAAGACTTCCAACGCAGTTTGGGAAGTTCCATAAGCTTCCCATTGGCTGGTTGTAGGACATGGCAAAGAAATCAGACAAAACGCTGGACAACGCAGCTATCCAATGCTAGAATTCGTTAACTGCTAGTCTCTGCGCGGCATCAACAGTCGGACAACCTCCGCAACCGTCTTCTGCGTCACCTGCGCCTCAACATTTGTATTATAATAGCCCCGGATGGGGGGAAGTAGGTGAGGAGTTGATGATGGCTTTCCCCACTTTATTGTGGCAACAATAAAATAAACAAATAACAAAACAAAAGTGGGCTACCGCAACATGCAACCGCTAACTTTCGCTTCCTCCGTTATTTCTACTAGCTTCCCGCTACGTCATCGCTCCCCAGTCTGATTGCCTCTTAAAGGACCCGCGCTTTGTTATGGACATTAAGGAATGATCAACATTTGTTGTTCAATGTTGATGAGCTGAAGATCCACATTCAAGTGTTCCCTCTCTCTTGGCATTGTTGTGTTACCGGACGAAAACTAGAGGAAGTCGACAAGAGTCCCCCCAAACCGTACACACACAACGCCACAGCCCTCTAGTGGCTTGGCGGTGAATTACAGAGCAACGTGTTCCCTTGCCACAGAACTATCGAATGCTCTTTGACGCCGTAGTCGCTATGCCGTCACCTCAACGTAGAAGCATAACTCTAGACTTACTCACCGAACCTCTGTGGTCCGATCAAAATCATGTTAAGAATCCTTGCCATAGACGTATGCCGGGGATTAGTGAAGGGCATTATTTAAACATAACTCTTTATCTATTATAATTCTTTATATTCAGCACCTCCAAATCCGAGACCATGGTCCTCAGTCGGAAGAGGGTGGCGTGCCCTCTCCGGGTCAGGGATGAGATCCTGCCCCAAGTGGAGGAGATCAAGTATCCTGCAGTCTTGCTAACGAGTGAGGGTAGGAAGGAGCGGGAGATCACAGGCGGATCAGTGTAGCGTCTGCAGTGATGCGGACTCTGCACCGATCCGTAGTGGTAAATAAGGAGCTGAGCTGAAAGGCGAAGCCCTAAATTTACCACTTGATCTATGTTCCTACCCTCACTTATGGCCACGAGCGGTGGCTTGTGACCGAAAGGACAAGATCCTGGATACAAGCGGCCGAAATGAGTTTCCTCCTTAGGGTGTCCGGGCTCTCTCCTAGAGGCATGTTGATAAGCCCGGCCATTATGGAAAGACTCAGTGTTGAGTCGCTACTCGTCCGTGTTCAGAGGACCCAGTTGAGGTGGCTCGGGCATCTGATTCGGATGCCTCCTGAATGCCTACATGGAGAGGTGTTCTGGGCACGTCCCACCGGCGGGAGGCCCCGTGAACAACACAGGGCACACTGGAGATACTATGTCTCTCGGCTGGCGTGTGAACGCCTAGGGATCACACTGGAGGAGCTGGTTGAAGAGGCTGGGCAGAAGGAAATCTGTGCTTCCCTGCTAATGCTGCTGCCTCCATAACCCGACCCTGGACTAAGCAGTAGATGGATGGATGGATGGATGGATGGATGGATGGATGGATGGATGGATGGATGGATGGATGGATGGATGGATGGATGGATGGATGGATGGATGGACGGACAAACGGACGGACAGACGGATGGATGGACGGACGGACAAACGGACGGACGGACGGACGGACGGATGGATGGATGATGGCATTTCTTCGCAGGTAAGAAAATCCATCTAGGTTCAGCATTCTAAAATGAATTTTCCGTGTACCGAAGCTTAACTTGGTATATCGATGTACTACTGTATAGGTTTGACTCACTTGAAGTAGAGCTCTTTAAAAGTGAAGTGAGTTTCCACAATGCCTGTTGTTTTGACACGTGTCCGGAGCACATCCTGTTGGGTCGGGATGTAGTTGGGCTGGCAGAGCCTTTCCAAGTCGTTCAGGTAGCTGCGGCAAAGGAAATTTGTTCAAAATGAGCTCAGGTCCCAAGATACAGCATCTCCGAGTATATAATATGTTTGCAGAGATGTGCGAATATTTCTTCTGGAAGCACAGACTGCTGCAAAATCCTGGCTGATAAACAATGTCTCTTTACGAGTTGAGGAAAACCAGATGGACTCCCATGCTCCCCTTGTCACATGGTCTTTCTTCAGGGTGAGCATGACACAAACCTGCAGATATACTGACTTTTTGTGCTAAAAAAAAATTCCATTCTAAAACCTTTGTAAATTTAGAAATTGTTATACAAAGAAGTGAACCACTATAATGAACAAATAGGTTTTTACATTATTGCTGTGACAGTCGGAGAGAAGAGAAAGTTAACCACTGAAGACATTAACTCTGCGACATATACCCAATTCATTTGAACTGGAGAGGCTGGCTGTGATCATTACCACCAAAAGTAATATTTTAAACAAGAAAATGCCATTTCTAGAGAAATTGCGATGGTAGCTTTGCCGTGATGGTTGGTATGTCGGGTCACTTCCTGTTGATTACAGTTCACTTCCCATTGATTTTTTTAAAGGTCACCTCTTGTTGGTCTGGGGGCATTTTGGGGTCACTTCCTGTTGATGTTAAGTCACTTCCTGATGATTTAGGGCACTTTGGGGACATCAGTCGATTAAAGATGATTGATGCCGATTTGAGGGAGTTTAGGGGTTACTGCCTGTTGATTACAGGTCACGTCCTGTTGATTTGGGGGCATTTCGGGGACACGTGTTGAGAACAGATCACTTCCTGTTGATTTGGGGCATTTCTGGGTCACTTCCTGTTGCCATTAGGTCCCTTTCTCTTGATTTGGTGCATTTTGGGGACATCAGTTGATGAATGGTCACTTCCTGTTGATTTGGGGGAATTTCAGGGTCACTTCCACCTGTTTGTTTTTACAGATCACTTATTGTTGGTCTGGGGGCATTTTGGGGTCACTTCCTGTTGATGTTAGGTCACTTTCTCTTTCTTTGGGGCATTTTGGGGACATCAGTTGATTAAAGGTCACATCCTATTGATTTGGGGAATTTCTGGGACAGCTGTTGATTAAAGGTCACTTCCTGTTGATCGGGAAAGGTTTTCAGAGTCACTTCCTGTTGATATCAGGTCACTTCCTGTTGATTTGGGGGCATTTCGGGGCACCTGTTGATTACGGGTCCCTTCCTATGTATTTAGTGGCATTTCGGAGTCACTTCCTGTTAATGTCAGGTCACTGTCTGTCGATCAGGGGGAATTTTTGGATCACTTCCTGTTGATTTGGGGCATTTCAGGGTCACTTCCTGTTGATTTTAGGTCACTTTCTCTTAATTAGCGACATTTTGGGGACATCAGTTGATTAAAGGTCACCTCCTATTGATTTGGGGCATTTCTGGGATACATGTTGATTAAAGGTCACTTTCTGTTGATTTGGGGCATGTCAGGGACAACAGTTGATTGAAAGTCACTTCTTTTTGATGGGGGGGGGTGTAATTTTAGGGTCACTTCCTGTTGATTTGGAGGCATTTTGAGTTCACTTCCAAATGATATCGGGTCACTCCCAGTTCATTTGGGAGCATTTCGAGGACACCCGTTCATTAAAGGTCACTTCCTGTTGATTGGGGGTGGGTGAGGGAATTTCAAGGTAACTTCCTATTCATGTTAGGTCACATCTTGTTGGTTCGGGGGGATTTCAGGGACACCTGTTGATTACAGGTCACTCTTTGTTGATTTGGGCGTGTTGGAAGTCAGGAAAAAAATTGCAATCAATTAGTGTTTTTGCTTCAAAGATCAATGCTTTAAATCATGCTTTCCTAGCAGCATTTTCACACTCTCTTCTGGCATAGGAATGTCATCAGAAGAGGAACAAGCTCACACAGCGACCTTAAAAAACAAGACACATCTTGTCTCCTTCGGGTTCAAGTGGAAACACCACACCAGTGTCGAAGAAAAAAACAACTGATGAGATCAAACGTAGCAATAAAGAGCCAAAAGGAAGAACGGAACAAAGTTAAGGTTGAGAAGAAGAAAAAGCTCACTATGCAGCCGAGTCGTTGAGCTGATATTCCCGCGATCTGTCAAAGCAGGCCTGTACGCCGCCGTCTGCCCACAGGCGACGGATCACTCCGCTGAGTTCCGCCGACATAGCCCCTTCCTCTGCCGAGCTGGCGAGCGCAAACAGCTGCCGGGCGTCATCCTGGGAACAAACGCATTCCATTCGGTCGCGTGCGGATCACGACACGTATGTCAGAAGCATCTCGAGGGTTTTTTTCAAAAAGGTTACCGCGCTGGACCCGTTGCCGAAGTCTATCTTTAAGCGCCCCATTGCCCGGACGATGGCAATTATGGACTGGATGGTGTTGCTGTAGACCACCACTTTGTATTGACTGCATTCTTCCTCTGTGTAGCCATCTTCGTGAATGATTCTAACAACAACAAAAAAAGCATACTTTCATAGGCTGCATAATATTAAAGGGTACCACAGATAAAAAGACATGTAGTTCTTAAAAGTTATATGTTAGTCGAGTTCTAATAATTTGATATTAAAACCCCTCTTCAGTTTTCATTTTAATCAAATTTGTAAAATTTGAAACCAAAAAATAAACTAGTAGTTAGTCATTGTTGTTGACGTCGCAGGGCGGGGCTCCTCACATGGGTACCCTGCTGTACTTCCACAGTGTCACTCTTTAACTATTTAAGGTAGTGATTTAAATACACCACAAGGTGTCAATTGCGAGTTTTAAATTGATTACAGATCAAGCCAATGAGTGCCTTTTGTCCCTCGACTGACGCCGTAGTTTTCCTTTCATTGCGGGTCCATTGTGCCTAGTGTCTAATTTGTATGTTGTCATCACAACATACAAGACTACTGATCATAGACATCAAAATTACTTGACTGGACTAATTTGGCATTCACTGCGCCCCGCCTGCCTGTAGGGGGCTGTTTGGCTCAGCTTCATTTATTAGAAGTAGGTAGGATTGAAGGGCGGTTTACATTTAAGACGTACGAAAGCTGGACCGCATACTATCAAGAAGGATTGTCTCAGGAGTGATTTGTTCGAGGATTCAAGGTAATTATTATATTTTTCGTACCATGCATGCATTTTGAAACGTTGTGAAAAAAATCAATGGGAGAAAATAGCTGCCACTGGTTTGGCATCATAGTTCATAATATTTACGTAAAATAAATTCTTACTGCCCGGTTTTTTGCTTTCAACCAAGAACTGAGTATGAGTACTTGTGTCGATCTCAAATGCGTCTCAATTTTATGTCCTTACTTGGAGTCACAATCTCAGTAATATCTCATTAAAAGATATGGATGAGCAAAGTATTTTATTTCTTCAACTTGCCTCAAAGCTGCCTCTTTTACTGATCTCGCAGAGCAACCTTATATTGTGTCCATCACAAATATTTCTCAATTTAATCTCCTTCCAGTCTGCAATTGCTCATTTTGAGTCATGTCCAATCACATCTTGAATCATCTCATGCCAAAATCCGAGAAAATATTATAATGGGTCAAATAATTAAATAACGTCTGGTTCATTTGGTTCATCTTGTTCAATGTAAAAATCTGAGATGTGACTGAAAAATTGGTGCTGAAAACTATCGGCCTAGCGCTACGACTGCATTATCGGTTTTTGGTTTTGAAGACTGAAAGTTTAGCACAAAATAGTGTGAAGAACCTTAGTCCTCTTGTTTGATGACGTAATCAAAACAGGCAACACGCTGGCGGACGATGTCTCGCTAAAACTACTGGCTCACAGGCAACAAGTCTGTGATTTGGAAGTGTTTTTTTGAAATATCAAAGAAATACATAAATAATTAAATTAAGCAAAATAAAGTAAATTTTCTTCATCGCTGCTACATGCGCTTTCTAAAGTTGCTTGCCATTTTACCGTGTCACATCAAGCTTAGCGCATCTGAGCCCGTTTGTGGCTCAGTGGTAGAGAAGTCATTCCCCAACCCAGAGGTTGTGAGTTCAAATCTCTGTCCTGATAAATTCATCTAAGTATCCTTGAGCAAGACACTGAACTCTACATTGTTGTGTCACCAGCAGGTAGATGAGCGTATAGTGTCAAAGTGCTCTGAGTGCCTGAAAGGTGCTGTAGAAGTATAACTCCATTTCTTTAATTAAGAAAATTTCTCTTCTAAAATCTGGTTTTCTCAAATCAATCACCTTTGTCTCAATGATGTCTTTGCTCATTTTGACTCATCACTTGCTCCTAAGAGTACCCTTAGGAGCACAATCTCAGAAACAAATAAGCAGAGAATCAGATAAATTTGAGATGATCAAATTTGTCTCACGAGACGAGATTAAGCAACAGATGAGTAGTAAATTTTTTCTATGGGATTTCAATCTAATAACTTTCATTGAAACACCATGGTCCTACACCAACCCCTACGCCGACGGCAACAAGCAGATCTTTGTCTACTTTGACCCGTGCAACTTTGGGAGAACATCTACAGCAGCTTCCACAACAACGGCTGTATGGTGCTGCCCAGGTATCGTGGGGCTGTAGTAAGTGGCCAGCATTATTCACTTTATAAGAAACATTAATCAAAACATCTATCTTTCTAAAACAAACATGTTTTTTAGGAGCCTGAGAGGATGAGGACAGCCCGATTCTCGAGCCGGAAGGTGCTGGCCAGGTGGGAAAACTGGAAGTCTGTCAAGGCCGGCTACAAGTTGACCCAGAAGGTGCTGGCACACTCTTCGATCGAGAACCAGAGCGTCGGGCTCATCATGGCGGTTGTCAACCCCAACACGGTCACCGGGCTGAGGCTCGTCGCCATGACCACGGGCAAGGAGGAACACAGGGACATGGCTGACATCCCGGAGATGTTCCAGAGGACAAGGGAGAGCTGGCGAGCTGGAGACGGGCCGGGCGGTCCTCAAGCGACCATCTCTTCCCATGGCCCACATGGCGTCCTTCGGAATGTCGTTGTGGTACTCCCTAATGTACAGGAAGCACAAGAAGGATAGGTTCCTCCCCCTTACCATGCACCACAGTGATGGTTTCAGGATGTGACTTCAGAAGCAAGGAAGGACAAGGCCTTGGAGTGGTCGGCCAGCAGGAAAAGGAGCAGAGTCGAGGAGGGCAGAAAGGAGACGGCGAGGAACAGGATCTTGTACAAGTCGAGGTGACCAGAAAATGCAAGACATAGAAAAAGGATATGTGATTGTTGAAAGACAAGGCTCACATCCTGGTAACGCCACATCGATTATTTGCACTGCCTGAATTATAGGATCTCATACGCATTCTATATTTATGTTTATTTAGATTTCTTACTTGCACGTCACTTTGAGATTTTAACTTATCCTGCACTGTAAATGAATGCTCCACAATTTCATTGTATAACTGTATAATGATAATAAAGGGCTATTCTATTCTATAATAAGTTGTGATTTTATGTAGAATTTATTAACAATCTATTTACGTATTATTCATAACTGATTCTGCATGTTTTCCTCAAGTATTAAGTTTCTGATGTTGAATTGAGTAATTTATTAACTGTTGAAAACTTGCAGTAAAGTTGCTATTTTGGTCAAAAACATATATGATATGTTAAATATTGCTATTGATCCTGAAAATATAGGTGATTATCTCTGCATTTGGTGATTTTTGTGCATCCAGTGTAAAATCAGAGAATAGTCATTTTAAGTTTTGTTATACTTATATAAAAATAATTAATTGGCATTTTATAAGGTAAGGACTTTGAATTTTTTTATGCCGCTGCTCATGGAGACTCATATATGGCTAAGGTAGGTGCCCTTTTTTGGTTTTAGGTCGGTAGCAGCTTTGATTTTGAAAAGATTTGAATTTAAAGTTTTTGAAAATAGGCCCCCAACGGATCGGCCCCGTTTCCCGTGTCCTGTCAAGTATTATAGAAGTTTATGCTCCTGATAATGGCTCCCAGCATCATAGTTTGTATATTGTGACTAAATATTGCCATCCATTGTATTTGTTGAGCTAAAGGAGTTGCTAAAATGTTTAAATAGAGTTTGACCAAAGTCAGTAAGTTTTATGTGTATTTTGCCTATCTATTTTGATTGTGAATTTCTGAATGCCAGTTCTCTTTGCATTATTGTTTGCTGTGTGAGAATAGGGCCTCATTAATACAGATTGAAGAACTTTTCTTTTTGTGAATATTATTTTTTGAGAGATATTAATATTATTTTTGTTGTATTTTCACTATATGATACTTATGTTTGCTGTGAAGGCGTGGCCGAAGCTTTGGCCAATAAACGGCGCGGTTCGAGCTACAAATCTGAACGGCTGTGTCCACTCGCCTTTCTCTGCCTCTTAGATCTCAATTTGCAAAATAAGGCGTCATTTTAATCTGTTGGGCAGAAAATTATATGAATAGCAAGCAATCAAACTAAATTTAATGCCTTTATTTGTTTTCCGTGGCGCTTATTCACCGGGAAGAGAGCTTCGGGAGCAACATCTGATAAGTTTGATAAATCTGAGGACACCGGCAGGATGATCAAAAATCTGGACATCTGGTTTTACGTGACAAAAATAAGGTAAGACGTCATTAGACGGCATTAGACGTCTCAATAGAGGCAAAACGTTTTCGTGTGTTGTGATGCACGGCCCCGGGCTATCAGCAAAAATAATCAAACACGACAGCTTGGAATGGTAACTATCTCCATGATAATATTGGAATAAGTTGGAACACACAATAGTTTACCATCAAGATCTTCAAACAGTTTTTGACATCAAACACTCTTCTACTCTCGTCACTAGAGCAGCAGAGTTTTGTCACTTGCAAACTTAACAGATGAACGCTACGGGTCTCATCCCGTCTTTCCTGTTCATTTTGCTTTCGCTGTCTTTCTCATTAATGTTCCACTCAGGTTTAAATTGGAAGAGCAGAACCGATGACGTTTATGTGTTAAAGAGTGACACTGTGGAAGTCCAGCAGCGTAGCCATGTGACGTCAACAACAATGGCGACCTACTAGTTAAAGTAATTTTACAAATTTTATTAAAACAAAAACACAAAGAGGGGTTTTAATATCAAATTATTCTAACTTGTACTAACATTTACCTTTTAAGAACTACATGTGTTTATATCCGTGGTACCCTTTAAAGCAGTGAACTAGGACCAGAAATGGGGAGTGAAGCATTTACTTATTTGAATAAGTTTTCGAAAAAAACTGCACTTTTAAGAGGAGTTTTAGCACTCCATAAGTTTTACTTTTACTTGAGTAGATTTTTGGCGCTACTTTGCGCAAAACTACAGTTGTTTCCTCTTCATTCTTTATATTACCCATTGACTCCACCATCGCCTTCCCATAGGGAAGGCAAAACGTTTAGTTGCTTTTCACTGAGATAAACGATTATAAAATGGAACATGCAATAACGTGGAGAAGAGGAAAAGTAATGTCAGCTACTTTGCTGAGTAACTATTTACGCTTACAATGAGCTAATTGAGTTAATTACTCACTTGGGAGAAGTAATATGTAACTAATTACTTTTTTCAAAGTAAGATTACCAACTAAGTAAGTTCATTGGCTGCCATTCACGGCACTCGACGTTCAGGAGGGCTAATGAACCAGTGGGGAATGTTTCATGATCGGTTTTCTCTCTGCTCCATATAAGCAATACTTCAACATTGCGTACACGGCCGAGAGTCGGGACAAACTGCCCGTATGTGTGTGTGACATGCACGAACAGTGCGTGCATGCTATCGATCCATATACTTTGAATATAAGCCTAAACGGGAATTATATATGCCTGTTATTTGTGTCCTCTTTTTAACAGCAACAAGCCTATGGCTACGTTCATACTACAGGTCTGAATGCATGAATCCGATTTTTTGTCATATCTGGTTTTTTGGCTTGCCCGTTCAGACTGCCTTTGTCCATTGAGACCATTCAAGTATTACGCATGCGCACTAATTCGCAGTCCGACATGCGCTGAGCAAGACGACTCGCATGCGCAGAAGCATCAAAACAAATGACCATACAATCACACATGCTGGCTGTCATCCGTCATTCCAGGGATATCATATTTTGCTTATTAAAAAGAGGACACAAATAACAGGCATAAATAATCCCTGTACAGGTTTATATTCAAAGTATATGGATCGGTAGCATGCACGCACTGTTCGTGCATGTCACACACACATACGAGCAGTTTGCCCCGACTCTCGGCCTTGTAAGCAATGTTGAAATATTGCTTATATGGAGCAGAGAGAAAACCGATCTTTCTCAGGCTTATCCTCAAACCGTTTTTTTTTTTTTTTTAATGACTGTTGTCAAGTCCGACCCTTCCTAAAAAGCCGTGTTCAAGACAAGCTAGGCACTAATAACGCACAGCTGCTTGATGTGTGATGGCGCGGTGTGGATTCTCTGTTAAGCTTGTTCGGACAGAATATTAATTAAAGATGAATGAAAACTAAATACTATTGAAGATGTCATTATTAACATTTAAAAAATTTAAGTGACGGGTAAAAATAGATTATGACCGGATTTTTATGACCCTGTCAGTCAAAATGACAGACAACGAAAAAGTTTAGCGCAACCTCTGATCTATAAATATAATATTCTTTGCCTATTACTAAATTGTCCATTTTGATAATAGATTAAAATTATGTATTATATAAATATAATGTTAAAATACTAAATATCAAAATATTACAAATATTAAATAATATCTACATATCTTACTTTAATACTATCTATAATCTATTACTAAATAGCCTATTTTAGTAATAGATTAAAATGCTATATAATACAGTATCTATAAATATAAAAAAAACATTTTATAATCTCCACAAATATATTTTTAATCAATTTCTAAATTGAAAAATTTTTAATGGATTAAAAATATATAGATACTATCTAAATGTAATTATTTACTGTTATACTATCTATAATGTATTACTAAATACACTGTTCACACACTGTTGCTGGTATTTTGGCCCATTCCTTCATGCAGATCTCCTCTCGAGCAGTGATGTTTTGGAGCTGTCGTTGGGCAACACGGACTTTCAACCCCCTCCACAGATTTTCTATGGGGTTGAAATCTGAAGACTGGCTAGGCCACGCCAGGACCTTGAAATGCTTCTTACGAAGCCACTCCTTTGTTGCCCTGGCTGTGTTTTGGGATCATTGCCATGCTTCAATGCCCTTGCTGATGGAAGGAGATTTTCACTTAAAATCTTTCGATACATGGTCCCATTCATTCTTTACTTTACACAGATCAGTCGTTCTGGTCTCTTTGCAGAGAAACAGCCCCAAAGCATGATGTTTCCACCCCCATGCTTCACAGTGCGTATGGTGTTCTTCGGATGCAATTCAGTATTCTTTCTCCTCCAAACACGAGAACCTGTGTTTCTACCAAAAAGTTCAATTTTGGTTTCATCTGACCATAACACATTCTCCCAGTCCTCTTCTGGATCATCCAAATGCTCTCTAGCGAACCACAGACGGGCCTGGACATGTACTGGCTTCAGCAGGGAGACACGTCTGGCAGTGCAGGATTTGAGTCCCTCGCGGCGCATTGTGTTATTGATAGTAGCCTTTGTTACTGTGGTCCCAGTTCTCTGTAGGTCATTCACTAGGTCCCCCCGTGTGGTTCTGGGATTTTTGCTCATCAGTCTTGTTATCATTTTGACAATACGGGGTGAGATCCTGCATGGAGCCAAGATTGAGGGAGATTATCAGTGGTCTTGTATGTCTTCCATTTTCTAATAATTGGTCCCACCGTTGATTTCTTTACACCAAGCGTTTTACCTATTGCAGATTCAGTCTTCCCAGCCTGATGCAGGTCTACAATTTTGTCTCTGGTGTCCTTCGACAGTTCTTTGGTCTTGGCCATAGTGGAGTTTGGAGTGTGACTGACTGAGATTGTGGACAGGTGTCTTTTATACCGATAATGAGTTAAAACAGGTGCCATTAATACAGGTAACGAGTGGAGCCTCGTTAGACCTCGTTAGAAGTTAGACCTCTTTGACAGCCAGAAATCGTGCTTGTTTGTAGGTGACCGAATACTTATTTTCCACTTTAATTTGGAAATAAATTCTTTAAAAATCAAACAATGTGATTTTCTTTTATTTTTTTCACATTCTGTCCCTCATGGTTGAGGTTTACCCATGTTGACAATAACAGGCCTCTGTAATCTCTCTAATCTTTTCAAGTATATATATCTATATCTATATCTATATATATAAATATATATATACAGTGGCGGACTTGGCAATTTTGGGGCCTAAGGCTAGACTAGTTTTACAATTAATCGACTAATCTAATAATTTTCTTTTTTTTACTAATTTAGCAATGAAATTTTTGTTGACGATTATTATTTCACAAAACTATTTTGGAACACTTTAATTCTTCATTAAAGTACAAATAATCATGTAAATAACAATAATTAATCAGATATAAACAATGAGGTTAAATGCTGATAGCATTTACTAGTGCTAAAGAATGGAGTGTAAACAGATTCAGAACACTGACTTTGCCTTTCCAACATTATTCAAAACAATTCTTTAAAAATTCTAGCAATATTACTATAGTATACTACTATACAGTATATATATTATAATAATTATAATAATTATTCATTGCCAATCATATTTGTCATGAAGAGTGTCATTTGAAAGCTCTTCTTAGTGTAGAATCTGTACTATGTAGTATTTACTCAACATATTATAATATTAATTCTGAAGTATGTGGGATTAACTCCAGAAATCATTATTTATATGACGAACATGACGTGCTTTTGCTGTTAACCAGCTGTTGAGTGTTGTTGTATGACTGATTGGAACTGTACTACATTGTTTCGCCACAGGGTGTGCTGTCGTGTATTTTATGTTCGGTGTGAAGAAGAAGAAGAAGAAAGTTAAAAGAGGCAATAGAGGCCTGTTCTCAACTTCTCCCTCACTTCACTTTGGCTCTCATGGAGAGCACGTTCACTCATGTGTTCGAAATAAACGATAGCCGACGTGCAAAGTAGCAAGTGAGCTGTAAAAATAGCGAGCTTAGTGGCGTGAAAACCGCGGGAGAGCTAAGTGAAGCTAACAAACAGCTAAGCGGTGCTATACGGCGCTAAATGAAGCTAAGCGACTGATACTCAGTCCGTCGTCGTGGAACAGTCCATTGTAGTGCTTGTCTGGGGGGGAGAGATAATAAAGCAGCATTCAAATGGCCTTCTTTTTTGTTTTATTATTTGTTTGTTTGGTATGCTGACATAATTGTACATGACAAATAGTTGGGGGTGCTGCTGGCTCTGGTGGCCCAAGCCGTTGCTTGTTGGGGCAAGGGCAGCTGGTTGGGGGCCCCCTACTGGTTGGGGGCCTAAGGCGATCGTCTACTTCGCCTGAATAGTAGATCCGCCTATGTATATATTTATAGACATGTATAATTTAAAATCTAAAATGTGTATTTATTTTTGTATCGTAATTGCTAAATGAAATATTTACATAGAGTTGTTAGTTATAGCAGTAGTAAAGTGTAGTGTATTTCCAGTTCAAATGTAAACCCCAGAGTGATATAACATAAAATAACTTGTGATTTCCATCCAAACCGGTTAATCAACTTAATCTGCGATTCGTGGACATGAAAATAATGGCAAAATAGCGGCAGCCCCACTGAGAACAATGGCTCAAACATGTCAGCCACATTTCCTGAAAGCTGTCATTAGAGGTGGAATTTCAGCTCCTGTGAGCGTGCAGCATGTCTAATGTGGGAACTGGGGGAAATCTATTCATGTCTTGCCAGGCTATGACTGGCCTCGGTACCCTTTGTTTCACATGTTGCGCAAAACGGGGGCTTTTTTTCTTTTTTTTGCTCTAGTCGCTCATATCCAGAACCTCGTGCGTTTCAGGCTTACTTCATCTGCTTGACGAGTGTGCTTTTCCCAGATTCCCCAGCACCTGAAAAGAGGAACAATCATTATTACATGACATGGCATGTGAGTGAATATAATACAGTGGTAGCTACATTGAGATACGAAAGCTTCATTAGACAAAAAATTCATAGGTTTTTGGCTTCCTCATTGTTTTCGACAACAATGACGATAGCGACAATATTTGATCAACGAACAGCGTTGACGCTCCGAGCTAAAACGTGACATAGGAGACTAAAACATAACAAGACGAATGTCAGTTTTCGTCAAGAGACAAAAAAGTGACATAGTTTCTGCTATATCAGTACTTCTCAAATGGTGGGGCGCGCCCCCCCAGGGGGGCGCAGAGCGATGCCAGGGGTGGCGCGAGTGACCTCGGGGAACATGCTTTTTATTTTTTTATTTTTTATTTTTTTGCCGTACTAGAATAAAGTGTATTTGCACATCCACTCCGTGGGTGGCAGTGGCGCTCTCATTTTCAAAGTGCGTGCAGTATTTTTGAAGTAAGCAAGAGCACACGGGAGAGACTCATGCAGAGCTGGACTCACGCAGCGACCCACTGTCTTCTCCGGTTCTCACGTGTCCGGCCGAGAAGTGCCGTTTTCGGCTTGGGATCGTCACGACCACCGCCCTCACCTACGGTTCTCCCTCGGCCGCCGAGAATGCGCTTTTTTCAGGCCGTTTGCCTTTTGGCTTTGACTTTTAATATAGTGGGAAATGAGGAAAGACCACTGTTTACTGAGCCAAAAAATGATAATAGCGGAGAGTCTGAAACCAAATCAGTTAAGACGCCACTTAAAGACATTAGACCTCAATCTCAATGATAAGCCGCTTGATTGTTTTTCAGCGAAAACGTGCTGAATATTGCCAATTGTCACAATCGTCCCGCTTTGTCAGTGTTATATCAGTAAACCAGTGAGCACTGTGGTGAATCAGCGAAAATAAAAACTTTCCTTCTGTCCAAAGACACTTTCCCCCCCCTTCTATTCAGTTTTGTTTTTTCGGTCAAATTTTTGGCATGTTGTTCTGAAGAGTAAATGTTTCTAATCAATTTGAATTTGTTATTATTTACTGATTTTATTACATTTTATTTTTCAGTATCAAATGGTCAAAAATGTACCTTGAGTGTATTTTTACAGTTTGGATGTGACTTTTTTTTTTTTTTTTTTTTTTTTTTTACTTCTGGCAATTTGATGCACGTGAAGTCTTTTCTGTTACAAGCACAACATTGTTAATAAAGTTATACTTTATTATAAGTTGATCTATGTTACTTTTTTTCTTTAATAGAAAAAAAGGACACAATGTTAGGCTGAGGCGCACTTATAATAGTAATATTATGATCCTATTTACAATGGCGGCAGAGAGTTGGGGGGGGCGCGAAACATTTGTGTCTTCCTTGGGGGGGCGTAACAGAAAATAATTGAGAAGCACTGCGCTATATGTTCACAATGTGCGACATTTTCTTATTGTACAAAGAGTTAGCCTGCATTGAAGCAGTGTTTGGTTCATATCACTCAAGTGACGTGCTGCACTCCCCGCAAACACTCAATGGTGTCCTTCAAGCCAGGCTACGCTCCAGGCTTGCTTGTTTTAGAAGACTTAGTAAGATTTCTTTTATTATATTGGCAATTTTGATGTAGCCTTTGAAGTTCTGTGCTGAGTCATCATCACACACTAAATGTAACTCGTAGTAGTGTTGCACCGATACCATTTTTTGGGCCCTGTACCAATACCTGGCTGTGCAGTATTGGCCGATACCGATACCATTCCGACTCATACCACTCTGTTTGCAAAAAAATAAAAATAGAAAAATAAAAATCTTTAAATAAATAAATAAATATATATATATATATATATATATATATATATTAGGGGTGTCAAATGATTAAAAAAATTTTATCGGGTTAATTACAGCTTAGAAATTAATTAATCGTAATTAATCGCAATTAATCGCAATTCAAACCATCTATAAAATATGCCATATTTTTCTGTAAATTATTGCTGGAATGGAAAGATGAGACACAAGATGGATATATACATTCAACATACGGTACATAAGTACTGTATTTGTTTATTATAACAATAAATCAACAAGATGGCATTACCATTATTAACATTCTGTTAAAGCGATCCATGGATAGAAAGACTTGTAGTTCTTAAAAGATAAATGTTAGTACAAGTTATAGAAATTTTATATTAAAACCCCTCTTAATGTTTTCATTTTAATGAAATTTGTAAAATTTTCAATCAAAAAATAAACTAGTAGCCCGCTATTGTTGATGCCAATAATTACTTACACAATGCTCAATTGCTCATGGGTGCTGAAGCCTATAAAATCAGTTGCACCCAAGCGCCAGCAGAGGGCGACAAAACTCCGAAAAACACAACAAGTACACATTTCACTGTGCTGTCATTTTAATGTTTGAGCGGGGCATGTGTGTTAATTGCGTCAAATATTTTAACGTGATTAATTATCGCCCGTTAACACGATAATTTTGACAGCCCTAATATATACATGTTATTTTGCTAACGAGCAAAAATAACAATGCAATCATATAAACAAGCATTTTAGTGCATAATATTTATATGCTTACTTCTTACTGATCTGAAGAAATTTTGTATAAAAGTGCAGGGAACAATCTTTACTGTTTGTAAAGTGAGGTGGGGCACACTGTTGATTGCTGCAGCTCTCTTAGCAGCTATATTTACCACATGAGCAAAAAATCCATTTGTGGTCCGAGTCCATCTGTGTCACGTACTGAATTAACAGTATTTGCAGCATTATCTATAGTTACTGGTATGGAGTGATTTGGCCAGCTTAACTTCCATTCAGTCATGGCGGTTTTTAATTCATCAATGCAGTATATGGACTACGCATCACTCTGGGCTCACACAGCTAATGGCATGGGATCTAACATAGCACATCTAGGTTGTTATTTGATGATATTTAATATGTGCGCGTGAGAGTTGGCATGGGATCTAACGTAGCACATCTAGGTTGCTATTTGAATATATCAAGTGTGTGCGCGTGTTTTCTGGAAAATAAGAAAGAAAGAAAGTTAACAAATGCCACAGAAGTCACTTCTGCTCATTACTGCACAACACCAGCATATGACATTTGACTTTCATAAACAGGATGAGTTTGAAGTACAGCGCTCTTAATTTGCCACTCATTGTTCATCATGAAACCTTGAGTTTGCTTAGTGTCCCGCGGTCTTAACCTTTCTGATCCCACCGCTGACATAACAACAGACGCTAGTAAACGCATGCTATCCAATTGAGGAAACTGTATCTGATGAGCATCGTACCATCGCAAATTGACGTTGTTGCGAACACACTGACATTTGAAGGTGAAGGTGTTTATTTCATTAGATTAATTACAGACAAATTCTTTCGGATGTCATGCGGGATTTGATAACTAAGCTCACTTGGGAAGGACAGTACAGTTGCGTTCAAGTAATGCTAGTAGATGGTATTGGCGCCCCAAATGTTGGTACTCGACGATACCGATACCACCAATTCGGGCCGGATCGGCCCCCGCCCCTGCCGATACTGATACTTCATTGAAGAGCTTAATGTTCATATTAACATTAGCTGCAGTGTGGCAAGTGTCCTCTTAAAGTTCACTGTCTGCAGCAGGGTTACCCAAACTACGGCCCGCCTCCACATTTGGTCCGGCCCCCTGAACAATACCAGAGAGCATTTTGAATTTTTTAATGATAATAATGATATTGACGGGTCACATTCGCCAGACACTGCGCCACAACTTCAAGTAGGGGGCCATCCTACACTCCGCTTCAGTCGGTCAAAGTGGGTCGCAGTTATTCAACAAATGCAGCGATCCAACGCCCGTAGGAAAGCTGTACCGCATACAAACAGGAAGGATTGTCTCAGGAGTTATTTGTTCAAGGATTCAAGGTAATTACTATATTTTTCGTACCAGGCATGCATTTTGAAACATTGAAACGAAAAAAAATCAATGGGAGAAATTAACCGCTGCAGCACTGACGTCATAATTCGCAATATTTACATAAAATAAATGCTAACTGCCCTTTTTTTTTTTTGCTATTAACCAAGAATCGAGACTGTTTTACGTCCATATCTATAAAGAATTGAGGGATTGAAGCATTTATTTCCAAAAATTTCTGTGATAAAGCGGCGCCACAGTGGCTTAAAGACTAGCAGCACATTCGACATATTCACGTAAAAAGCTGTGCTAGCTAACAAGCGAAGCGAGTATAACAACTGGCATGATTTGTCAGATTCTGCTGCTGGTCAGATTGTTTTGTTACAGAGCTGTGGGATGAGTTCCCGACGTCGTACCTGCATCCATTTCCAGCTCATCAGCAGTGTCTTTAAACTGATCCAAGGCAGGTTGCCGAGATATTGACTTGCTGCCATTTGACAGTAAAGACAGTATACTATTACAATACTACTAAAAATGAATGTTTTTCAATGTCTTGTTTATACAAAAACCCTTTCAGTTTGGTTATATTTTTAAGGTGGTAATAGACATATTTAGGGACAAAGTTTAGATGTCTGTACAAGTTTAGGATCCAGTCAATAATTTTGCCAAGATTTCTGGCTTAATTGGTAGCTGTAAGTGACACTGTGTCCAGAAAAGGTCAAAGATCACGAGTGCTATATAGAATTCAGGGATTTAAGCATTTATTCACAAGAATTTTCAATGTAAAAAGCTCTTTGTATTTCCGTTCGGTCAGCTTTGACGGAGATAGGCCCCCTATCAATCGGCCCCGCATCCCGTGCTCCGTCAATATTACTATGAAGTCTATGTCTCTGGTCTGAATTTGATGTTTTTTGCGTCATCTTTATGGCCTAATATGGTCATGTAATAGCTTATAATAATGTAATTAGTATAATAATAACAGCTCATATAGGTGAACTTGTGCTGAGAAAACAATATATACCACAAGTCCTATTTGCATAATATGTAGCTAAAAGCTAGCAAACGAGGCAACAAAAGCGAATGCACTGATAGCATCATACCTCTCGGCGAACTCTATTGCTAAAGCCAAGAAACCTTTCACGATCGGAGAAGAAGTCATTATGCCTGTGTCCAAGGATATTTGCCGTCAACTTTGAGGATAGGCCGCTGTTAAAAAGGTTGATTCAGCGTATGGTGAGTTACATTTTCTCCTGCACTTAATTTTCGTTTTTAGCTCGGTCGTGTTATTTTATATTTATTGTCATTTTCTGCCACATATTGCCGGTCGGTGAAAAAAAGGTCAGTGGTGCAAAAAAGGTTGGGGACCACTGGGCAATAGTCCAGTATAATAATATCTGTTCATATAGATTAAGTTGTGGTGGGAAAAATAATATACCTTTTTTTTTTTTTTTAATCAGACATTGTAAGCAAGTACTCACAATGTACTCATTACTTGAGTATTATTTTCAACGAATACTTTTTTGCTTTTGTATGTCTGAACTTGCGTGTTGATGACCAATAAAAATCTGTGAAACTGGATTCTCATATGTAATAAACACACAAACCTAAGTAGCTGGAAAATTACCACCCTCATTTTTATTTACCGTGCAATAAATTGACCTATTGCATCGCCTAATTGCATTTTTTTCCCATGCTGGCAGGCGAGTTTAATTTTCGGTCACACTCCTCTAGTGCAAGACAGAAAGACTGGGCGATTCCAGTAATTGAAATGGCCAGAACTTCCTGTTATAAGCTAACACCCAGCCATTAAGATGAAAGAGCAGGATGTCCAGAAGCTCTTATGTTAACTTATGCAAACATAAACCTGACAATACAGTGGAATCATTGAAAATGATTTGAACAAGTCTCCTCTTTAGCTAAAAGAATGCTGACCGTTTACGCAAATGATTTAGACATCGAGTATGTTGCAATAAAGAGTGGGAGAATCACTTCCCATAACTGACTTTTACAGAATTTCAACAATATTAAGCCACACAGGATGCATCTGGCTGACACAGCATTGTGCGCACATAATGGTTTTGGGATAACAAGCATGAACCCCTGTGATATATATCGTAATAAATACAGGTAGTCCCCGAGTTACGACGCACTTGACGTACTCGATTTCGACTTCACGATGCCAGAGTCACGTCTGCCATTTTGTCTCCAGTCATTTTTTTGTTTTTTGTTTTTTCGCATGAACTGTACCTTATTGTACCTCATGGTACCTTATTTTATACTTTATTAATATGACATGTTCTGTCCTTACTAAACATGAAGTTGTTCAGCTTTACAGACAGCAAACAAGGCAATTGTGCTTTTTGGAGCTTTTTACTTCATTAACTTTTGACAATTTCTAAAGCTGTACCACACATCTGTACTCTTATGTTCAAAACAACACAAATATTAACAATAAAACACTTTACACAAAACAATTGGGGTTCAAATGTCCATCTAGTCTGATCAATATGTAAATTTAGTAGTTTAAATTAGCCTAATTGCCTTACAAAATCCGAAATCGCCTTGAGGGACCTGCGAAAATATTGAGGCGCCCGTGAATAATTATCCACTTGCAACCCGCACCCCTGCGTTGGACAGTCCGCTCGGCAGCAGAGCCATTTTACCAAAAGTCAAAATGTCGCAAAAACTGCCATATGCCATAAAAAAAGTGCCATGTGCCCAAAAAAAGTGGCATATGCTCCAAAAAATTCCATATCCCAGAAGCCATTTTGCAATATGCCAAAAAAAACTGCCATATGACAAAAGCCATTTTGCCATATGCCAAAATAAATTCCATATGCCAAAAGCCATTTTACCATATGCCGAAATAAATGCCATATGCCAAAAAAAGCCGTATGCCATAAATCTGCCATAGGCCAAAAAACTGCCATATGCCAAAAAAAGCCGTATGCCATAAATCTGCCACATGCCAAAAAACTGCCATATGCCAAAAGCCATTTTTCCATATGCCCAAAAAACTATGTGCCCCAAAAATGCCATGCACCCAAAAACACTACCATTTGCCAAAAGCCATTTGGCCATATGTAAAAAAAAAAATTTTTTTAAACCAAACAAACAAAAAAAAAACTGCTATATGCCAAAAGCCATTTTGCCATATGTAAAAAAAAAAACTGCTATACGCCAAAAGCCATTTTTCCAAATCCCCCCCCCAAAAATGCCATATGCCAAAAGCCATTTTGCCATATGCCAAAATAAATGCTTTATGCCAAAAACCATTTTTCAAAATTCCCCAAAAAATGCCATATGCCAAAAGCTATTTTGCCATATGCCAAAATAAATGCTAGATGCGAAAAGCCATTTTGCCATATGCCAAAATAAATGCCAGATGCCAAAACATTTGTCCAAAAAAACTTCCATATGCCAGAAGCCACTTTGCAATATGTCATAAAAAAACTGCCATATGACAAAAGCCATTTTGCCATATGCCAAAGGCCATTTTACCATATGCCAAAATGAATGTCATATGCCAAAAAAAGCCGTATGCCATAAATCTGCCATATGCCAAAAAACTGCCATATGCCAAAAGCCATTTTTTCCATATGTGCCCCAAAAATGCCATGTGCCCAAAAACACTACCATTTGCCAAAAGCCATTTGGCCATATGTAAAAAAAAAACAAACAAAAAAAAACTGCCATATGCCAAAAGCCATTTTGCCATATGTCAAAAAAAAACTGCTATATGCCAAAGCCATTTTTCCAAATTCCCCCCAAAAAATGCCATATGCCAAAAGCCATTTTGCCATATGCCAAAATAAATGCTATATGCCAAAAGCCATTTTGCCATATGCCAAAATAAATGCTAGATGCCAAAAGCCATTTTGCCATATGCCAAAATAAATGCCAGATGCCAAAACATAGTCCAAAAAAATTTCCATATGCCAGAAGCCACTTTGCAATATGTCAAAAAACCTGCCATATGACAAAAGCCATTTTTTGCCAAATGCCAAAATTAATTCTGTATGCCAAAAGCCATTCTGCCATATGCCAAAATAAATGCTATATCTGAAAAAAAAAAATGCCATAAAACTGCCATATGCCAAAAACTGCCATATGCCAAAAGCCATTTTTCCATATGCAAAAAACTGCATATGCAAAAAGCCATTTCTCCATATGCCAAAAAAATGCTATGTGCCCCAAAAAATGTCGTGCCCCAAAAAACTGCCATTTAGCCATATGTAAAAATGTCCCCTGCCTACTGCCCGTAGTTGGCTGGGATAGGCTCTAGCACCTCCGCGACCCTTGTGAGGAAAAGCGGCATGGAAAATGAATGAATGAATGAATTAATTAAAAAAAACTGCTATATGCCAAAAGCCCTTTTTCCAAATGCCCGGAATAAATGCCATATGCCAAAAGCCATTTTGCCATATGCTAAAAATAAACGTCATATGCCAAAAAAGCCATATGCCAAAAGTTATTTTGCCATATGCCATAAAACTGCCATATTAAAAAAAAAAAACAAAAAACTGCCATATGCCAAAAGCCATTTTGCTATATGCCAAAAAACTGCCAAATGAAAGAAAAACTGCTTTATGTCAAAAGCCATTTTGCCTATGTAAAAAAAAAAACTGCCATATGCCAAAAAAAAAAGACAAAAAGACATATGCCCCCCACCCCCAAAAGAAAAAAAAAACTGCCGTATGCCAAAAGTCATTTTGCCATTTGCCAAAAAAAAAAAAAAAAAACTAATCGTTCTAGTTGTCTCACCCACTCGGGGGGTTTATGCTCTTCGCACCCGGGCCCTGTTCACATTTGTTCCGCCACTGGCACGAACAGTCAATCAATCAGAAAGTACTGCATGGTCTTGCTTACAAGGCTACCCGATAATAGAATAACGAAAATTTTAAGATAATTGCTGCAACAAGCTGCTGCAGACCACCGCTCACGGACAGACGCTCCCACTCAACTTCCGAAGCAACACATCTGGTTTACACCTCCTACACTCCAGTCAGAAGATGACACAGGCGAGACGCGATACGTTCACTGACCAAAGGACAAAAGGCTTCTTACCAAGCAAAAGCAGCTTAACTTCCCTCAGTAACTTCTCCTTGTCTTCCCGCAGGTTTTTATCGATCATCTTGCTCCTCTCCAGCGCAGCTTTGTCTTCGGCGCTGATGGTGCAGCCCATTGTGGCTTTTCCAAGTACTTTTCCCAAGTCTTTTCAACAGAGCATGGATCGCGGAGAAAGGACACCGAGCGGTGAAACGTCCAGAAAGGCGTTGGCGTTGGCCAACAACAAAAAAATAAACTTTTGTCCGATTTTCAACTTTCTAAGCTTCAAAAATCTTCTAAGTGACTTAAAAAAAAAGATAAATAAAACATGTAAAAGCGGACTAATTCCGAGGAATTTCAATTTTGAAGTATGAAGAAAATCATTCACATATAGCTTTTAAGGCGATCAGTTTACTTTTTTAGTTGCGAGTGACAGTCAGTCGCGCCCTCATCCAGCTGATCCAGACGCGAAGTGAAAGCACACGGAAAAGAAAAAAAAAGGCGCCCTCCCCACAGGCATGATGGGAGATGTAGTCAGCTTCAAAGGCAAGAAACAATCGACTGAAACTGATGAAAATATATCATGTTATTTTTCCCTGAAGCATCTGGTTTAATCATTTCCATCACATGAGAATACCTTCCTTCATCACTGTCTATTATTTTGTATTGATGCTGTAACTAGTATTGACTACAACTGTATTTCTATCAATAATTGTCAATTCCTTCATGAAACACATAATTGCAAATATGTAAATTTGAATGAAAATATATATATTTATAACGTTGTAACGTTATGTTCATGCGCAGAGAGGCAAAATCCATTTTTAATGAGCAAAATCTGACGGTTTAACGGATCAAATTTGTAAGGTATGAGAGCGTCCCCTAGCCGTTTTTGTGCAATATTGCATTACATTTTGATTAAAAAGTTTTCTTCTCTGCTGTACTGTATTCAAATTGTTTTCGCTAATTCGCTGTTAATTTCATTGCTGGTAATTCAAAAGCTACCATTTATTGGAGAATAGGACTCTGAATGTCTGTATTGTCTGAACAGTTTTAATGTATCACAAGGGAGTTTAATATACAGTGTATCACAAAAGTGTGTACACCCCTCGCATTTCTGCAGATATTTAAGTACATCTTTTCATGGGACAACACTGACAAAATGACACTTTGACACAATGAAAAGTCGTCTGTGTGCAGCCTATATAATAGAGTTCATTTATTTTCCCCTCAAAATAACTCAAAATATAGCCATTGATAACTAAACCCCTGTCAACAAAAGTGAGTACACCGCATGGGAACTACGTACATCCCTAAATGTCCAAATTGAGTACTGCTTGTCATTTTCCCTCCAAAATGTCATGTGACTCGTTAAAAGAGTGCTGTCAGCATTGCTGCAGAGATTGAAGAGGTGGGGGGTCAGCCTGTTAGTGCTCAGACCATACGCCGCACTCTACATCAAATTGGTGTGCATGGCTGTCACCACAGGAGAAAGCCTCTTCTGAAGGCGGTGCACAAGAAAGCCCCCCCGTCTCATCAGACCATAGGACCTGATTCCAGAAATCCATGTGCTTTGTTGACATCTTTCCCCCAATAACCCTTTAAGTACCCCTAAATACACCCTAAATCTCAAAATAACTATCCAAAAACATGTATTATACGTCATTGTACCGTCCTCGCCAAGATGTGGGCGTTAAGTCCTAGCTAGACAGCAAGCCTAAAATGCCTATGACAGCAAAAAGCATGTTTATTTTATATTTCACGTGGTATTTTATGCTCCTGAATGAAATGGACCGCTTGAATGTGTGTGTAAACTATCGTTTAAGCGTCTCACAATACGGCATTGCTTTATAGCATGCAGATGGACCGCGGATTCAGCTGATTTTGCGGAGTAATTCATTTATTTTTCGCATCACGCCAGCAAAATGTGCTGCAGGGTTATGTTGCTGCACCAGGGAGAGGCGTGTGAGCCTTTTTGGGTTTCAAAAAGTGAGTAAACATCGTGTTTTGTACTGGGATTATGGCATACGTTTTAATACGGAGGTGGCTTGCATTTTGTGGCTGACAGTGGTCCTTGTCCACCGAAAATGCTACTCGGCCAATGACCAGCGGCTTGTCGCACACTCCCCTCGGTCCTCTTCCATGCCCGCCGGGAGAGCGCTATACTCGGCAATAGACCACTATCCTCGGGTTTGGCTCAGGCAGCTACGTGCTCCTCTGATGTCGGCCAGTTTGTCCAGCGTCATTCTCTAGCTGCTTCCCCGGCAAACGAGCTCTCCTGCCTGCAGCAGGGGAACGACGAGCTGTAACTTGCTCGCCAGCGAAGACAATCGACAACCCCCCTGCCGTGCTACATGATCCGATTTTGATCCGATGATCTGATTTTTCACTTCAAAAGGCGAGAATAAGACCTTGAAATGCCGCTTGGTTCGGGTTAGCATGTCGGCTAGCTGTCACGCCTCCTGGTTTGTTTACGCTCTCCCAAGCCAGGGCAGGGAAATGACAAAAGCCGGACTAACTCCGGTGGCTTAAAATATTGTTCGGGAGGTGCAAGAAGTCGACAGTTTTGACTGTTATGGAGTAATTTTGCCATGTATCCGATTACTCGATTATTTGAACTAACTAGTTCATCGATTAATCAACTTCTAAAATAATCCATCAAATTACGTATTTTTTATTTTAATTTTATTTTTTTAAATCCCCACAATAAACCTGGTGTAAGAATTTTCACTATTTGCTCAAACACTGTTTTTAAGGGTAAAACCGTTTGTTTCCAACCACCAGATGTCCTCGTACTCCTCACCACACACCCAGGTCAAAGAGGAAGCGCGTGCAGGGGGGGTTATGCTGCCGGCGGCCTAGCGGTACACAGATGACTTTTTTTTTTTTAAACGTGTTTTTGGCGTTCAAGTAAAGTAGTCGGTGGCATGCCTGCAGAGCCAGCATACACATACACATGCATACACATACATACGCACAAAAAAAAAAAAAAAAAAAAACATTCGAAAGGGGAACTTTGGTCATGTAAGGGCAAAGGGGCAGGTGCTCAACATCAGGTCTCAGGACTCAGGTCCTCCACCCCCCCTCCCTCTGCACGTGCCAGTAAAGAAAACAGTACTTGTCTCCGGTACTCACACAACAGACAAAACACAGTGCTATGAGACAATAAATGGTTGTGTGTAACGATGTGAAATTAACAGATGTATAGTTGTGTGAAAAATTATATGGACCTTTTGAAATTTCTCACATTTCTGCAAAAAATCAACATCAATCAAATGTGATCTGATCTTTGTCAAAATCCCACAGATGAAAAAAGTGTTTGCTTTAACTAAAAACACCCAAACATTTATTTGTTTTATACAGCTTTATACAAATCAACGCTCTTTTGACCGAGCCATGATGCATGTGTGTGTTTTATAGTGGGCAGGGATGCTTCAAACCACTCATCAGTGATTGGGCACACACATGACTTAAATTGTTTGATAAAAATTGGTTTCAATTGCTCTTTAAGTCTCCTTAGGCAGAGGGTTCACTTACTTATTTTCCCCCCTTTTGTCGTTGTTTGCATGCAATCCTCAATAAAATATGAAAACCTCTAAATGTTTGCGTGGTTTTAATTAAAGCCACTGTTTTTTCAGCTGTGTGATTTTGACAAAGATCAGATCACATTTGATGGTGATTTTATGCAGAATTGCGAAAAATTCCAAAAGGTTCAGATACTTGTTCATACCACTGTACTGTCTGACGACCTCAAGAGCACCGGGTGTCGGCCTTACGGGGAAAATGGAAATGTTTCATCTTGTTTTTTTTTTTTTTTTTTTTTTTCCCATATATACTTCACAAGTATTCCTAATGGTAAACATAAATGGGTGCTAATCACAGAAGGAGGGCATTTTCAAAGAAGATGATGATGCTTGACAATTGCATGTGTATGATCCATATTCCTGGTTTGTATTATTATTTGTAATTTTACTCCTTGCCAGTAGAGGCTGTCAATCGTGTCTTTCCAATGACCTGGAGTCAGCCCTGGTAGGCTTGAAATGACAGTTAATCACGACACATGGGTTGGTAGTTAGCAGGGCAAAGCAGTTTTTATATGTGGCTTAGTGCATTGTGCTCGAATGGAATTTACTCATTTTGTTTGTTCCGATTTGAATACGTTTTTGAGTCTATCGATTTTTAAATTTTATTTGGACAAAGACCATTTGCGTTAAGTTACCACACGCCACCAAAATAAACTATTGGGACTGAGAAAAGGATTTGCTGTGTATGCTTCGCTTCAAACTCCACTGGGCGGACGTCATCACATTCTCCTAACTATCATCCAGTACTTGACTGGGAATAGGGCTTAAACCTGAGTTATACTTCTGCCTTGCAGTGATGGCGTAGCGATGATGTAGATCCTACGGCGTCAATGAGAATTCGCTAGTTCTGCTTCAATGGAACGTGTTGGTCTGTAATTCACCGCCAAGCCACTAGAGGGGTGCGGCATTGAGTCTGTACGGTTTTGGGGGACTCATGTCGACTTACTCTAGTTTTAATCCGGTTACACAACAATGCCAACTGAGATGGAAAAGCTTGAATGTGGATCATCAGCTCATCAATATTGAACAACAAATGTTGATCATATAAATGTTGAGGCGCAGGCAACGCAGAAGACTATTGCGGAGGTGGTCTGTCCGACTGTTGATGCCGCACAGAGACTGGCAGTCACATTACGATTTCAAGCCTCGGGTGGAAGCCAGCAAGCTGTGGCGGCTAGCTTAAATATGGCGTTGAGCAATGTGTCCAGCGTTTTGTCTGAGGTCTGCAAAGCATTGTGGACAGTCCTCCAGCTCGATTTTTTGCCGGGTCCTACAAATAGCCAGTGGGAAGCCATAGCAGATTTTTGTCTCTTTTGTTGCTCTGCCATCTTTGCAGATTTCGCGCGAAAGGGTTTGCATCGACTTCCGTCTTTATGAATGAGGAAATGGGGAAGTGACGTATGCCGTAAAGCAGTCAGCACATTTGTAGTTTTTTGGTGTGGCATGGTTCCTGCCATCATCTTCAAAGTAAAATTTCTAAGTAATTATATATATATATATAAAAAATAATATATAATATAATAAAAATAAATGAGTAGATTTAAGTGGCTGGCTTCGTTTAGTTAGAGTATGTGAGTCTCTGAGTCATAGCAGTGTTCATTGTTGTTATGTATTTTGCTTCTTTTATCCACTCCACGAGCGAAGCCTATCACAAGTGTTGAGGTAGTAGATGCTAATGCAAAGCTATTTTACTTGATTTTTCCCTTGCCAACGTGACTTGTTGCCTTTTCTGTTTCCTCTTGCCATTTATTTTGTATTCATTTTTCAATTCATGTTTGGTGTAAAATAGAAAGCATTGTTTTTTATTGTTTTTATGTAGAAATTATGGTGTATTTTGTGGTTTATTATAAATATTACCACTATATGATCACATTGTAAAAAGTTAGTCGTCGTGGATTCGTTTGCAAAATTTTTCCGTTTCCCCTTGCTGCAAATCCACAGAGGTTCGGCAATAAACAGGCAACAGAGGTCTTCTTGATTCACTCGCGAAGGCATCCCAGAAGACAGCGTTACACATATACACTGCTGGCCAAAAGCAATTCTGTCAAATAATGTTGAATTTCTCCCAGAAAATGATTGCAGTTACAAATGCTTTGGTAGTAATATCTTCATTTATTTCGCTCGCAATATAAAAAACACAAAAGAGAATGGAAAAAGAAATTAAATCATTATCATTTTACACAAAACTCCAAAAATGGGCTGGACAAAAGTATTGGCTCCCTTTGAAAAAAATCATATGATGTCCTGTCCTGTGTCCTTGTGTGTACCACATTGAGCATGGAGAAGCAAAGGAAGACCAAAGAACTGTCTGAGGACCTGAGAAGCAAAACTGTGAGGAAGCATGGGCAATATCAAGGCTACAAGTCCATCTCCAAAGACCTGATGCGGACGGAAAAGAAAAATTGACGAGAGATTACAACGAAAGATTGTGCGGATGGTGGATTAAGAACTCCACATCACTCAGTCCACATCTAGGGAGTTTAGCCACAATGCCGTGGGCTTTACGTGGGCTTTATGATGAAACTACGCACAGTAGACACAGGAAGTTGCTTCAATCAAAAAAAACTATTTCTAATCAAAGAAAAAAAAACCTTTTGCAAAAATATATTTTTTAAAAATATTTTTTTGTTTGAAATATATATATATATATATATATATATATATATATATATTCTTTTTTTAAGACGTGTCACTTTTTTTGAAAAGCAAAAAGTTTTGAACACTTTTTTTTTTAAAGTTGAAAAAGTTTTGAACGCACTTTTTTTTTTTTAAGTGGAAAAAGTTTTGAAGGCAATTTTTTTCGATTGAATCATTTTGACACAAAGAGCCAACTTCAACGCTACTTCCGACATGTTTGAGTGGCAGGTGACTACGCCAATGGCATAAAAGCAGGAAGTAAAAATAATGGTCACTAGGGCTCCATCCAGCTATCGTACTCTGATGGAGTCCAAGCCGAAAATAGGGCACCGCTACGGGGGTGTGACATCAGTTAGTGCCCGCGATGGTATGGTGCCCTGTCGCGGGGAACATGGGGAACTTCACCCGCTGCCCTGACGTGACGGTTGACAATCGGGGTCCAACCGCAGTGTCGCGACGCGCCGGTATGGGAGTGGCCGGCGAGTGGCCCGACACTAGCCTGCCCAGTAAGCGAGTGGACTACCGGCGAGTCGCTGGCGTCCGCGCCAGGAACCCCGTCGCTTCAGCTTTGAATGAGTGTCGTGTTACTCGCAGGCCGTCCACTCGACAGCCGGCCTCTGCACCTGGGGGGTGATATCGCGGTCTACCAGTGTGCCGCGATAGGGCACCGTACCATCGGGCACTCACCAATGTCACACCCCCGTAGCGGTGCCTTATTTTCGGCTTGGAGGCCATCAGAGTCCGATAGCTGGATTGAGCCCTGGTGGCCATTATTCTTACTTCTTGCTTTTATGCCATTGGCGTAGTCACCTGCCACTCAAACATGTCGGAAGTGGCGTTGAAGTTGGCTCTTTGTGTCAAAATGATTCAATCGAAAAAAGTGCGTTCAAAACTTTTTCCACTTCAAAAAAAAAGTGCGTTCAAAACTTTTTCCACTTAAAAAAAAAAAGAAAAAGCTTTTTGCTTTTCAAAAAAAGTGACACGTCAATAATAAGTATATGTTTCAAATAAAAAATTATTTTTAAAAAAAATTTTTGCAAAAGGTTTTTTTTCTTTGATTAAAAATAGATTTATTGATTGATGCAACTTTTATTGGGATTGAATGATTTAGACACAAATGTTCTACCCATAATATGGCTCAAACACAAAAAGGATTGCTTCGATCAAAGAAAAAAGTTTCAATGAAAAATGAAGTGTTCTAATGCGAATTTCTGAGTCTCAAATATTTTTTCACATTCAAATCTTTTTTTCTACGATTGAATTTTTAAAAACATTTTTGATTGAAGTGATCTTTCATTTGAAAATATATATTTTTTTGTTTGAAGCAACTTATTTTTTGATTAATAAAGACACAAATGTCCTAGCCAAAATGTGGTCCAAACGCAAAATTACATTACTTCAATCAAAAAAGTTTTTTCAATCAAAAAAACGACTTAAATCCCAAAAAAAAAAATGTCAATCATAGAAAAATAGTTTTCAAATACATTTTTTTGAGTTTCAAATTTATTTTTGCATTCAAACACATTTTTTTTGATTGAAGTGACTTTCTTCATTTGAAAATATATATTATGATTGAAGCAACTTTTTTTTTTAATTGAATAATAAAGACACAAATCTACTGTACTAACCTCCATATTCCTACCAAAGCATTTGTAATGGCAATCATTTTCTGGGAGAAAATGAGCAGCATCTGACAGAATTGCAGTGGTGCCAATACTTTTGGCCGGCAGTTTACACACACAGATACAGGCACACACTGTTTGGCTCACGTGGGAATCACATTTTGAAATATGTTGGCTGTTTTGGCTCTCTCGGTCAAAAAGGTTCCCAACCCCTGACTTAAACCCATGACTAAGTTTAGATTGTTTTTTGTTTTACAGGTGGTTTTCATATACATTGTATATACTAGTATATTTATTTTTTGTCATGAATGCGACACACCGCATCCATGTTACAGCTGGGTCTCCCTAAAAAAATGTTAACCTCAATTGTAAGAAGCATAGTGGTTGATTCAAAACTGATAGAAAATAAAATATCAATTCATAAGTTTGTAGTTTTATGCATTTATTATCAAAGTATTTACCCGTTAAACAGTGAAAATTAGAGAAAAACCTAGCATGTCAATTTACAGTGTGCGCCCCTGAATCTTCTGCTTGTGCCCCTAAAATTTTAGGTGTAAGGGGCCATTGTGCTCCTAGTAAAAATATGTTAGTCTGGAGCCCTGACTAGCCTTTAAAAAAAAATTTTTTTTTTTTACACTTTTAAAGGAGTGCGACGACAACAACGTCACTTTGTCTGTTTTAATCTCCTTCTAACAAAGGTAGTACTTTTTTTTGACAATCGAGCAAAGTGTAAACCTTTCTTTAGGCCCGTCTTGTGATCGCACCAGCAGACCGATGTAGACGAGGCAACACGAAGACATAACAATAGTCCGCTATGAGCACATTTTGTAGTGTTTCTTGTGCAAAGGGTTTTCAATGTGAAACTAGTCATGCTAATCGAGGCCAAAGGCAATACACTCACAAATGTTTATGCACATTTATGTAGCCAAAACACGGCTGTTTGTATCAACCACAAACACGAGAGCACTTGATCTGTTCGTGTGTACCCGTCAACATGTAGCGTACGAGTACGAAATTTAAGGCACAATCTAATGTTATATATTTGACACTGAGCTAAGGCTCCTTGTGTATGCGTTTTTGATTCGTATCTTGTGTTTGTCTGAGGGGAAGAAGTGCTCGAGATCACAAGGCCGTGATCCTCACAAGGAAGATACTGTAAAAAGCTAAACTCGGTAACAACAAATCAAGTGAAAGGATTCAAAATGCATGCTGGCGACAGTCACAGAAGAGCAAACTTTAACACGTTAAGTCACGTAAGTAATGAGAACGTAATTTTCTCAGAAAGGTGTACAAGTCATTGGCGGACAGTATGTTTTTCTTTTACACAAATGAAATGATTTAATATTGTTCAAGAGTTCAAAAATCAATTATCAAGACTCACACAGATCCATAATTATTGAAACTGTGCAATAAAAATAATCTTTGTAACAGTTTGTTTCCGCGTAGTTGAAACAGATGATGTCATCAAAGGCAAGGATTCCGGCAGAACGCATAGGACTCAATGGAAAACAGCAGATGAAACTCTGACTTTATCATGCGATGAGTCAGATTACCAAATTAAAAGTGGGTCAGAGGAAGAAGTAAGTCCTGAACGACATGATTCCAGGAATATTTTGCCAAACAAGTTCAACCCGGAAGCAGAATTTTCATGCGAGAGAGAGGGCGCCTGACACGCAAGCAACTTGGACTCCATTAACATCAGATCTTGGGAGACTGAATGGTAAATCCAGTGGAAAAAAATAAGTATTTGAACACAATGCAATTTTGCAACTTCTCTCACTTTGAAATCATGGAGGAGTTTGAAATTTTCATCGTAGGTGCATGTCCACTGTGTGAGAAAGATAATCTAATCTGCATGATTTTTTTTTACTATTTATTTGTGTCATACAGCTGCAAATAAGTATTTGAACACCTGTTTATCAGGTAGAGTTCTATTCTGCCTATTAAAAGTCCACCTCCACTCCATGTATTATCCTGAATCAGATGCACTTGTTTGAGGTCGGTGGCTGCATAAAGACACCTGTCCACCCCATACAATCAGTAAGACTCAAACTTGTAACATGGTCAAGACCAAAGAGCTGTCCAAAGACACCAGAGACAAAATTGCTCAACCCCACAAGGCTAGAAAAAGCTAAGGAGCAATTGCCAAGCGGCTTAATGAAAAAAGGTCCACTATTGGAGCAATCATCAGAAAATGGAAGAAGCTGAACATGATGATATCATCTCGTGGGTTCTCAATGATCCTAGACCTGAAAAGAGCTGGGACCACCGTTTCCAAGGTTACTGTTGGTAATACACTAGACGTCATGGTTGAAATTATGCATGGCACGGAAGGTTCCCCTGCTTAGACCAGTACATGTCTTTAGTTCGCCTATGACAATTTGGATGATGCAGAGGACTCATGAGAGAAAGTTTTGAGGTAAGATGAGAGTAAAATAGAACTTTTTGGTCATTATTCTACCAACCGTGTTTGGAGGAAGACGACTGATGAGTACTATCTCAAGAAAACCATCCCTATTGTGATGGATGGGGGTGGTAGCATTATGCTTTGCCGGTGTTTTTCTTCGCATTGGACAGGACAAGTGCACTGTATTAAAGAGAGGATGACTGGGGACCTGGATTGTGAGATTTTGGGGAACAACCTCTTTACTTCAGTCAGAGCATTAAAGATGGGTTGTGCCTGGGTCTTCATACACGACAATGACCCGAAGCACACAGCGAGGAAAACCAAGTACTGGCTCCATAAGAAACATAACAAGGTTCTAGCATGGCCAGACCTAAACCCAATAGAAAACCTTTAGCGTGAGCTCAAATTCCGTGTTTCTCAGCGGCAGCCCAGAAACCTGACTGATGGGTGGGACAAGATCCCTCCTGCAGTGTGTGTAAACCTGGTGAAAAACTACAGGAAACTTCTCACCTCTGTAATTGCAAACAAAGGCTACTGTACCAAATATTAACATTCATTTTCTCAGGTGTTCAAATACTTATTTGCAGCTGTATCACACAAATAAATCGTTTCAAAATCATACATTGGGATTTCGGGATTTTTCTTTTTAGATTATCTCTCTCACAATGGACATGTACCTCCTATGAACATTTCTGACCACTCCATGATTTCTAAGTTGAAGAACTTCGCAAAGTGGCAGGGTGTTCAAATACTTATTTTGTTCACTATATCTTACATTTTCGACTCTACACAACAACATAGATAGCGATTGAAAGACTAATACCATATTTTACTAACTATAAGGATCACTTAAAAGTCAAGTTTTCTACAAAACGGAATTGTGTGTGCACCATATTCAAAGATTAGCAGATATGACACTGTGTTACTTTGACGACTGACTGTGTGCAATTCCTGACAAAATACTCAGTATGCAGGGTAGGGTGGACCTGTAAGACGACGCTTAAGGCACGCCCCCAAGAGGTAATTTACGTCATAAGTTCACAGTTCACAGTGAAGCGGGATGCTTGTTAAAGAGTCTTTATTGCTCAATTGCTGTGTCCAGCGATGTAACTCTCGCGAACTCTCGTACACTCTCTCTCTGATGAGCCGGAACGCGCGCGGCTCTTTATAAGGTCCGTCACGTGACTGTGACGCAGCCGGTAACGCGCTCGGCCAAACAGACAAGTACGGTGGGTGGTTCAAAATGTGTGATATTTTCTTATCGTATGTGTAGTCAGCACGTTTTTTAGCAGCGTTAGGTCGTATCACTCATGTGTCATGCTGCGCCTCCCCCCCTCCCCGCCTGCCCCACACACAGGCTTAAGCGTATGCCCATTCCAGGCTACTTTTGCGAAAAACATTTTGTAGTCCTATTTTTTTCTTTGGACTTGACTGGATGTTGAGGAACGTTTCAGCAAATTAAGTCATGTGAATGAGAAAACATAAATGATTGGTCATTTCCTCGTCAACGCCGAAATCTGTCGCAGAAAGATCAACTAACCCATCTTCTCTGTGATGTCGAATTGATGTTGAACAGTCTGAGACTCTTGGTTCGTCCACAAAGGCCTTCACTCATTAGTTAGCCGGCCGCTAGCTGTTTAACAAAGTCTGTATGGTAGGGTTGTCAACAGTCCAGGATTGCAAGGGACATCCAGGAATTTAGAAAGGTACCAGCCAGAACCTCCTAAAATCCGGATTGTCCCGCCAATCTGACTGTTGGCAACCCTACTCTATGGCATCCATTAGCCTCTGTTTTAGCGACATGGCATCTGTTAGCGTCTGTGTTATCGGCTATTTCCACTCGTCTCACTTAAGTAGACCACTCAAACACAACCAATAATGACAATTGACATTTTCCCAGCGTTCATGTCGAGTACTGTCACCAGAAGGTCCTTTCCTCATATTCACACCTGCCCTGCTTGGTTTGTAACAAATTCAAAAAGTTGGTGGTGCGCACCTTTTAAGCTGGTGTGAATACAAACCAGCGAACTCTGAAGCCGTTCTGAGACCTCGCTGGAGAGGTGATCTCGGTTTACTTTCCAAGCGAACCGTGGTGCGGTTCAAAATACTGTATCTATGAAAGTGACCGCACCGTGGTTAAGAACCACCGAACTAAATCATTTGGCTGAAACGGCTATGTCTTTGGTACAGTTTTGCCCTTTCAATGTAACGTATTTAGCTGATTGTTCAGTATTTGTCGTTGTATGAACTCAGAGGTCTCTTCAAGAATCTGCCCGGGGATACGGACGTCAGCTGGCACGTTCCGCAAAGCAGATGATTCCCGTCTGCCTTCGTGTTCCGTCTCCTCTCCACCGTGAGAGTTATACGGCTCCAGATTGCACGCTGTGCCCTGAAGGAACTGCAGGAAGTTCTCCTCGATGGAAGCCTCACGGCTGGGCAGCTGCTCCCCCTGGCTGGATCTGGCCCACTTGAACAGGCCAGCCAGGTAGCGGTCAATCTCCTCCCGAATCTGCCGGTTGAGGTAGCCGTAGAAGAAGGGGTTTGTGGTGAAGCAGAAATAAGCGATCCACGTGACCGCAGTCTCCAACTGGGCCAGTGAGGCAGGAGAGGTGGAAACTGCGGCCAAATAGAGATGGAACGAAAAATAAGGCAGCCAGCAGCAGAGGAACTGGCCTCCCACCACCACTAGTATCGCCGCGACCTTCCCACTGCCGAATGTCCGACGGTGGGTGTTGCGAGAGCACGTCCCGCCAAGACTGGCGGACTGGCTGCTGGCAGACTCGGCGCGTTGCCGAGGCGCGTCCATCCAAGTCGGGAGAGGGCCATGATGCGTGGCTGCCACTCGGGCCACCTTGAACATGTTGCAATAGACCACCAGGATGATCAACATGGGACACAGGAAATAGATGAATGTAGAGAAGACCATGAAGAGCAGGCGTGCGGTCCTGCCTCCCTCCCATTGGAGGGAGCAGTGCGGTGGACTAGAGGCAACATCCTGGTTGCCTTGGAGCAGCCACCCCAGGAAAGGCAGCGAAGACATGATGAGAGCTTTCATCCAGATCCCAGCCAGCACCATTGCCGCCACCCCTATTGTCATCTTCACTTCGTGACGCATTGGGTGCATGACATAGTAGTATCGCTCTACGTTGATGGCGCAGATGGTAAGGATGGCTGCGCTGACCAGGCAAACGTTCAAGCAGAGGTAGCTTTGACACAGGGCGTCGTCCACCGCTAATAAGCGATCGGGGACCATCCCGAGGGGCATAAGCACAAGCGCCGCCAGCAGGTCCACCAAGCACAAGTGGAAGACAAAAGTGAACTTGCGCAGATGCGGCGATTTGTAAATGACAATCATCATTGCTAGGTTCCCCACCACGGCCAGGATGTCCATGATGAGCATGGCGCAGAGAGCGAGAGACCGGCTCACGTCTACTCCGGAAGTGTTTGACTGCGGCGGTCTGGGTACGGAAGTGTTCCAGTAGGCACTCTCTGTGATAAGGTGCTCCATGAGAAGATGGGACGAGGAGGAGAGAGTCCGTTGAGTGTCACGAGCCCATCACCCATCCTTCACACAGAGAAGCTCAGGAAATGAATTTTTCCATTCACGTTCTCAACCGAGCCTACAACTCAAAGAGGGTCACAGAAGATCTCGGTCTCTTGAAGACGGTGCCGCTTCCACCCTCCGAATCTGAAAGAAAATATATATATTTTAATTTACAATAAGAAAATAGTACTGATAACTACTTTATATTTAAAAGCATGTTAGCATTCATCACTTCAGGTTCGCACTCCGCCATTTTGAAAAGTGGAAGGTCCACCATCTCGGAAACTCGGGTATCATAAAAAAATCCGAGTTCTCCAGTAGAAAATACGACTTGACGGGGACGTTCGCATGGAATTTTCCACTCGACAAATTGTATTTACCACAATTATGACACCACATGAAGGCGGCAATAAAGTGCATATGACACAAGAAAGCATGTTTATTTCATATTACTCGCGGTATTTTATGCTGCTAAATGAAATGGATTACTTGGATGTGTGTGGAAGCGATCGATATATTTATCAAACTTTTTGAATCCCGCACCATGAAAATGAGTGACTTCCAGGTTGAGGAAGAAGGCGGATGTGACGTCAGAGAATGAGATCTTCCTCACTATACAGCCATACTATCGTATGGAGAAGGACTGCGGATTCAGTTCATTTGCGGATTAATTCGTTTGCTTCACGCCAGCCCAATGTGCTGCAGGCTTTTGTTGCTACACCAGGGAGAGTGGTGTGAACCTTTTTGGGTCTCCATAAGATCCTGTTCACAGCGACAAATGGGCAAAACAAGTCCAAAAATCGAGGGACCATTGGACGGATGAGGAAGTGAGTAAGCTACGTGTTTTATATTGTGTCATAGACTTTACCATCAGTTGACAAGACAGCACCCACAAACATTGCGCCACACCTTCCCGTTGGGGGCTGACCCAGGCAGAGCGTTTGGCTTTAAGTGTGATAAACTCAAAAAAATGCTGGATTTAGGTGGGAAAAGGACTAAAGTTTTACTGCAGACAAGCAGGCAGGAGTGTCTCAAGAGTGATTTGGTCGAGAATTCAAGGTAATTATTATATAAAAGAGCCCCATGCATGCACTTTGAAACATGAAAAAAAAAGGCAGGGAAAAAATTAGTGTAACTTTGGCTTGAAATATTTACATAAAATGAATAACTACCTGTTTTTTTGTTGTTGTTGTTGTTGTTGCTTTTAACCAAGAATCTAGACTGCTCTACGTTCATATCTATAAAAATTGCGGGATATACGCATTTATTTATGAGAATTTTCTTCTTAAAAAGCTCTTTGTTTTGTGTTGGCCTCCATGTTGTATCCATACACAATAGCGCAATTTTAGCTCGAACTATTTACGTTAAATGAATGATGACTGCTCATTTTTTTGCTTTTAACCAAGAATCTATACTTTTCTATATTCATAACTGCAGAAATTGCAGTATGTACACATTTATTTACAAGAATTATCAACTTAAAAAGCTCTTTGTTTTGTGATGGCTGCCATGTTGTATCCGTACACAGTAGATCAAGTTTACATTCAAATGATCAGGTAATTTTCGGCCAACTGCCCGTTTTTTGGCAAAAAAGTAGTAATTTAGACATTCTTGCGTCCATGCAAAAAAATTGGTTTTATTTTATGTAACATTTCAATCTAAAAATGACGAGGGCCGGGTAGCTGGCAAGACGTGCTGAGGCAATAGTAACATCGGAATTCAAGCTAAATAAGTTTTGATTGTACTATAAAGAAAAATGCAAATTTCTCTTTCATCGAGTAAATTTAAGATGACTCTGCATGCTTTCCTCAAATATTAAGTTTCTGATGTGAAAATTGAGTGATTTATTAGGTGATGAAAACCTCCACACACAAAAAAAAAAAAAAAAAAAAGTTGCTATTTTGGTCAAAAACCTATATGTTAAATATTGCTATTGATCCTGAAAATATATGTGATTATCTCTGCAGTTGGTGATTTTTGTGCATCTAGTGTAAAATTTGAGATTTTTATAGCCATTTTAAGTTTTAACTTTGTTATACTTGTATAAAAAATAATCGGGATTTTATTAGGGAACGACTTTTCATGTTTTTTCATGTCGCTGCTCATGGAGACTCATATATGCCTAAGGGAGGTGTTTGTTTTGGTTTTAGATCGCTAGCAGCTCTGGTTTTTAAAATATTTTAATTTTAAGTTTTTGAAAATAGGCCCCCAACGGATCGGCCCCGAGCCGCGTCAAACTGATTGTGAAGTCTATGATTATAGTAGTGTTGTATCGGTCGCGAACGATTCGTTCTTTTTGAACGAATTGTTTTGGTGAACGAGACCGAACTAATCACCATCTGCACTGATTCGTTCTATGAAGGTGGTGCTTGTTCGCTGCGTGGGAGGGCATTGAGCAAGCGGCAGCGTCTTCTGACATCGCACACGACCAATCAGACGCCAGCCTCATCGCGGACAGGGGAGGGAGCGGAAACAGAATCAGGGCGTCTGTCACTCACGTCCACGTGTGGCCAATAAGCAGCCAGCGTGCAGGCAGGGGGGCAAGACTGAGTTTTGTCACTTCCCGTTCAGTGACTCGGTCCTCCGGTTCCTGACCTAGCTTGCTGCTAACTTGATTGTCCAGTAATGACTTTGCGGTAAACGAATCAGAAAATGAAAGGAAATGACTTTGTCACATATTTGTTAACGTGGAGCCTATCAAATGCTGCTCAAACAGACAAAAACACCACACAAATCTAGCAAGCATGGTTTAGAGTAGTACTTTTCTCAACAAACTCGTGACTGCCTATGACGACATACTATCAAATTTACAGTAATTTAAAACACGGGTAGCTACGAGGCAAGCAAAAGCTGAGCTGCGGTCGCGTGACGGCAGTGAAGCGGGCAGAGAACTGTCACTATATGGAGGCTTCATGGCAGCGATATTTACCTCATGTGTGCACAGAAAAAAATATTTAGTATGATCACCATAATACTGATTTGCAATGAAACTGTATATACATGTCAATTTTTTCCCGAGTGTTTTATTTTTTTTTTTCGTGTCAGCGTGTCGGGTGTTGGTTGGTTTGACAAATTATGTCAATCCGTCCATCATGTGCTACTCAAGCGCCCAAAAACAACGCACGCGGACACGGGAGATGTCGCAATACGTCTACATTTTTCTTAACAGACCAGTGACGTGCGGTCAGGGGAGGCAGGTGAGGCAGAGCCTCACCTGTCATCATGACAAAAAAAATAATTATAGCATTAAATTTATATTAATATTTGTCCATTGCTCTTAATGTATGACTCATTTCAAACATTTTTTATAGTCAAAATCGCTGAATTTGCCCATTTCCTGTTCAAATAACGAAATGAAACGAGAGGTGCGGCAGCAACGAGTAAAGCCTCACCTCTGATTGCGCAATCCATAACAAACTGGGTTGATACATGGAATTGGAGCGTGCTGGTTGCCGTACATCTGCATGTCGCCATTATAATGTTTCCAGATACGTTTATTTGACCTGATTTTCCACAGTCTGGCTAATGTCTTTAACCCTTAAAGTTTAATGTTTGTTAGCGACATATTTAGTTTTGCTGATGGGAAATAAAACCGCAGTGAAAAGGCACAGGTTGCGGCAGATAATACGCTGCCGCACAGAAGGGGGACGTACGTGAGCCAACAGGTAATGGGCAGCGCCAGGCGAGTCAAGTGCACTGCGGCGAGCCATTTTGTATTGTTTACTACGTCTACATCGGACTCCCAAAATGGAAGAGGATTATATATCCAAACTTAAAAATTTCTCAAAACTGGACTTTCAGTCAAAAGTGGACCTGATTAACAGAGGTAGACCAACGCCGGAGCTAAAAGGTTTGCTTCAAACTACGGGACAGTCTAAGATAACTTGCTGTTTTCAAACGGAGTGGTACACCCGAAAAGACTGGCTATGTGGCTGTCCTTCGAAAAATCGCCCTTGCTGCTTTCCCTGCCTTTTCTTCTCAACTTCTGCCAATGTCTGGACTAACACGAGATATTGTGACATTAAAAAACTACCACGAAGGCTAAGCAAACATGAGAGCTCGACCACTCACATTTAAAGCCTGATTGCTTTAAAAACTTTTGGAAGCTCAAGGATCGATTTGGCTTTGACAAACAGCGGAAGCTCAGCGGTAGCAGCCACAACGCCCAAGGTAAAGGAAAACCGAAAGAGTTTGAAAGACCTCATTAATGCAACCTGCATCCTAGCTAAACAGGAGTTAACATTTCATGGTAACGATGAGCGTGTAAGCTCTTCTAAACGTGGCATATATGTAGAACGATTACATGGTTTTGCTAAGAAAGATGAAAGGTTAGCTAGACATTTGGACACATCCACTGTGTTTTCTGGCTTGTCAAATAGAACACAGAACGATCTAATTGAAGCAATCCTCTCCATTGAGGCGGAGAGATTTTTTAAAGTAAAGGAAAATAAGGAGGACTTTTACAAGAAGGGCGTAGGTTTGCATAGGGACGGTAGGGACATAACACTACCAACTTTTCAGGATGCTAAAATTGTCCCCACCAACTTTTAAGCAACCTTACCTTTTTTGCTTGATATAATGTTCAGTTATATAGAGAATTTAGATCTTTTAATAGTTCCATATGTTGTAAGGATAGAATTGATCCTACCATTATTAAGTGAATTATTTTCATTATGTTTATGTTTGCTAATAAAAACCAGACATTTATTCAGGAAGTTTTCAAAATGTTTCTTTAGTAATTTTTTTAAAACAAAGGTTTGAATCGAACAGTGTATCATCTGAACCAATGCACGTAAAAGTTATTATCAGTAGATAAGGATTTATTTTGCATTGATCATTTTTGCCTATTAATTAATTAGGTTCATATACATGAGAAATGTGGCCCTTTGCCCCCTTCATCCAATCTGTTTGGTCTTATTAATGTCCCGTCCCCAGCAAAAAGTCTACCTACATGCAGGTTATGCTGTTATATCGTCCCTACGAAAGTTGAGACCAAACCTATGCCCTTCCAAAGTAATGGCGGTTTTTGTGGTGAAGGACAGGCGCAAGATCACAAACAGTTTTCATTTCAATCTCATAAAAAAAAAAAAAAAAAAAAAAAAAGACAGAGAGAGAGCTTAGATTAAGAAAAATACAATAGAATATTTAAAAACTAAATTTTGGACTTAAATAAAATATCCTTTATTTTTCTTTTCACACTTTTTGTTTAGCAATCTGTAATAAATTGATTAAAGTATCAGAATTAAAAGTTTTAAAAACAACTGAATATTTCACTAAAGGTCAGAAGTGAATTCTGTGGTTTTGTACACCACTCTTTACTCTCATTTATGTTGCATGAATTATAGAATTGCGACGGCCAACACATTGAGGGTGTAGAGCAAATGCATGTTATTTTCTTACTTTTACGTATCGATAATATGTACCGTGTGCGCGTGTTTTGTGAAGAATGCTGATGAGATATGAAATAACCAGTAGCCAATTGAATAAGCTACCCTTTTTGGTTTATATATTTGGAAATCTGACACTAAAGGAGTCAGTGCCTCACCAACCATGAACCTTACCGCACGTCACTGTAACAGACTAATGAGAGTAGAAAGGCGACATCGTAAAGAGCTAACAATTATTTCTCGTCAGCATTTGACGATCTGAGATGCGGGGACGACAGGGGAGCTGACCGGATTATTTTATGTATTAATACCAGTGCAAAAAAACAATATGATCACCATAATACTGATTTGCAATGAAACTGTATATACATGTAAATTTTTTCCGAGTGTTTTTTTTTTTTTCGTGTCAGGTGTTGGTTGGTTTGACAAATTATGTCAATCCGTCCATCATGTGCTACTCAAGCGCCCAAAAACAAAGCACGCAGACACGGGAGATGTCGCAATATGCCTACATTTTTCTTAACAGACTAATGAGAGTAGAAAGGCGACATCGTAAAGAGCAAACAATTATTTCTCGTCAGCATTTGACGATCTGAGATGCGGGGACGACAGGGGAGCTGACTGGATTATTTTATTTATTAATACCAGTGCAAAAATTCAACACGATCATCTTAATACTAAAAAACAAAAATACAACAGAGCGAGATGTAAATATGATGTGTTGGTCGTTCCATATTTAGAAATTAAACTTTCGATGTATTTTTATTTTCGTGACAGCAAGCATGCTGCGTTGGCTGGTAGCAGCAGCATTGTATATGTGATCAAGAACCTGCTAAAGAAAGTCCGTGCGCCCCCGCCCCCTACTCCCCTCACAAAAGGAAAATGTTTAACCGTGTCCTAAATCGAAATGCAAGCACGAGCCATGACTTTGAGCCCATAGAACTAGGACAGACGACGCGGAAGTTCTCCCTCGCTTTTGCAGCAGCAGGAGGGAGACGAGGCTGTCTGTGAAAGCAGAATGATACCGCCTGTCACTCATTTCTGAAACTACGACGAGCGGTGCCTGTGTGCAAGAGAGGGAGGGACCAAGCAATGTCACTTCCCGTTCAGTTATACTGCGAAGCGGTCTTTGGTGATTCGTTCGGCAACGTCACTTCCCGTTCAGTAACCGAACGATTCGTTTGGGCGGGGAGGTAGATGAGGGGGGCGAACGATTCGTTGAACGATTTGTTTGAACGAATCTTTTTACTGAACGAACCGGAATGGATTCGTTTACTCAAGTGAACGACAGATCCCGTCACTAGATTATAGTCAAATGTGGGATCATGGCACACGTTTTAGTAAGAAGGTGGTTTGTATTTTGTGGGTGACAATGCTTACCGTCAGCCAGTGAAACAGCGTGCTTGCCTTCATTGGCCGGCGACCGTGGCGTGTGACAAGCCGCATGAAGTCAGCCGGTTTGTCCGCCGAGAATTAGCCAGTTTCGGCGTTCGTTCCCCTCGACCTCGGTGACGAGCACTCCCTCAGGACTGTTTTCCGGAGTCACAGCAGGGGAATGACGAGCTGTAATGGTCCGCCAAAAGGTTGCCCGCTGCCGGAGGCTGGCCGATCGGTGAAGGCAATCACTCCCGCCGCCTTGTGTGACACGAGTTGGGTAGTTTTGTGTGATTTTTCGTGTTCGAAAGGCGAGGAAGAGACTTGGAAGAGCCGCTCGGTTCTGGTTAGCATGTCGCCTATCTCTCACGCCTCTTGTTTTGTTTACGCTCTTTCCTCCATCTCCGACTTCGGCAGTGAAATGACAAGAGCTGGACTAACTCCGGTGGCATAGAACAACATTCGGGAGGTTTAAAAAGTCGGCAGTTTTGACCAGTATGCAGTAATTTAGCCCTGTCGCAGCACTAAATAAATGTTTCATACTCCATTTAGCACAAGACTGTTATTTGTCATGACCATGTAATTTATATAGCAATAGCGGAAAAATAATTAAGATACAAAGAATATCCTGTAAAAGTTTTGTATTGGAGTATTGGAGTATAGAGAGATTAAAACAATGAAGAGATTAAAAACAATGATGACATTTTGCAGTCTGCTCTAGTCATCAGCCTCGTGATTTGAAGAATTGCTGGAAGACACTTCCTTCTCCATTGGGGTCAATGCTAAATCTACTCAAATCGCTCATTGTCTGACGCCATCATCAAGATGGAGGCGCCAGAGCGCTATAATGACAGGAGCAGCTAAACGGCAGATTAAAAGACCCATTTCTTGTCATCTGCGCGTTGCCAAATTGTTGTATATAGTTGAATCGTCTCAGAATATGATTTTAATTCCAATAATAAAGGTATTTAAGATTTTTTTTGTCATTTCATATGCACTTTTAAGTGCATATGACATGACAAATTGTGCTAATTCTAATTCACATAATAATGCTATTTAATGCTATTTAAGATTTTTTTATGGTGTCACAGGCCATAAAAAATCTTAAATAGCATTATTATGTGAATTAGTATAATTTTGAGACGATTCGACTATATACACCAATTTGGCAAAGTGCAGAGGACAAGAAAAGAGTCTTTTAATCTGCCAATTAGCTACTCCTGTCAATATGGCACTCTGGCGCCGCCATCTGGGTGATGACGTCGGCAAAGTAACGATTTCAGCTGATTTAGAATTCAGCCCAATGGAGGAGTAAGATTCTGAATGAGGAAAATGTGACAGAGAGCAGCAAAATGTCATCATTGCTTCTTAAAACAGGGGTGTCCAAACTTTTTGCAAAGGGGGCCAGATTTGGTGTGGTAAAAATGTGGGGGGCCGACCTTGGCTGACGTCCTTTACGTAGAGCAATATATTTAAGCAAATTTTAGCAAGCCATTCTGTGTGTCACATTTGCTTTATTATTTTTTTTATTAATAATTTCAAAAATCTCGCAACTAGCCTTTTTGGCCTTCTCCTTTGACTCTCGGGCTCTTGCGAAATACCGCTGCTGTCAAATTAAACTACCTTCAAGTTGCTTTAATTTCTCGCTGCACATCTTCCCTATAATCTTGTCGTACATGTCAGCATGTCTTGTTTGGTTATATCGCCTCACATTGAACTTTTTAAAAACAGCTACTGTCTCTTTGCAAATGAGGCAGACAAGTTGTTGCGTATTTTAGTGAAGAAATACCGGTAGTCCAATTTCCACCTATCCTTGAAGCGTCAGCCGTCGCAGTCAACTATCTTTTTTGTTGTTGTTGTTGATTGTCGCCATTTTAGAAAATTGGAAGTAAAGGGTCACACGGTGTAATGTTGCTTAGAGAGCTGCTGCCTTTTGGTGGGTAAATATATTGGCCCGAATATAAGATGGCCCTGATTATAAGACGACCCCCTCTTTTTCAAGACTCAAGTTTGAAAAAGACTTTTTGAACACCAAATTAATTTTTATACAGAAAATAATTACAGTACATCTAAAACGAATGATTATAACAATATATTTGAGAGAAAAAGCATGTTATTTTGCCTCATTCAAATCATAATATCTGAACATTTAAATATGTAAACTAAAGTGCAATCACATTTGTAAATGAATGGCTTCTGGTTTTTGAAATGTAAATAAACCAATCTATTGTGATGATACAACAAAAGTGCAATAACTGCATTAACCATCAAATTGAAGTCTAACTGTAACTGCAGTCTTTAAACAAATCTGATTAAGGAAAAACATTGCAATAAAATAATGCAAACTGGTTAAACTTGAGAGTAGCTGAGATCTTTCATGACAACATCGCTTCGCGGCATCTAGCGTCGTAAATGGGTATAATGTCTAGACAGCGAATATAAGACGACCCCCACTTTTTCTGTCTTATTTCAATGCAAAAAATACCGTCTTATATTCGGGCCAATACGGTATTAAGTCTGTGTTCGGGCCAGACGTAATTGATTTTATGACAGAGACTGGGGGCCGGATGAAATTTGACCAAGGGCTGCATTTGGCCCCCGGGCCGCACTTTGGACATGTCTGTCTTAAAGCGATCCTCGATCTTAGAGGCATGTAATTTTTAAAAGATAACTGTAAGTATGAGTTATAATAATTTGATATTTAAAACCCCTCTTAATGTTGTCGTTTTAATACAATTTGTAGAATTAATTTAACTGATAACTCTGCATTGTTGTTGACGTTGGAGTGCGGTGACGTCACATGGCCCACTGCCGGACTTCCAGCGTGTCATTCGTTTAAAAAAACAAAAAAAACAAAAAAAAACAAGCGTGCCACTCGTTAGCTACCCCAACATGTCATCGGTTTTGCCCTTCCAATTTGAAATACAGCTGAAAAGTGAAGAGCAGGAGCAACTGGTGGTGTACTTCCGGCAAGTGCGTCTCAATGACAACGGAGTGAGAGAATGTATGCTGTCGAGAACTCCGGTTTTTGTTAGCAGATCTTCAAGGTGAGCTATTACGTGATCAAACTTATTCCTATATAATTATGTAGATTGTTAGCATCCCGAGCTGCCGTGTGCTTTACATACAGTACAGGCCCAAAGTTTCAACACACCTTGTCATCCATTTTTATTTTTATGAATATTGACATTATAAACTCTCACTGAAGGTAATAAAACTGAGTGCCACCAGTCAGTGCGGCTTTTGTCATTTCCTTGCCCCGGCTTCGGAGACTCAGGAAAATAGGAGGCATGAGAGCTAGGCGACACGCAAATCCGAACTGAGCAGCTCTTCCAAGTCTCTTTCTTGCCTTTCTAAAACAGAAAATCACACAAAACTACCCTGACTCATGTCACACACGGTGGCGGGGGTGATTGTCTTCACCGATCGGCCAGCCCCCGGCGGCGAGCAAGTTTCGGCTCGTCGTTCCGCTACGGCCCTGACAGGCAGGCAGTGGTCATCGCCGGGGACACAGAGGGGAATGAACGCTGAAAATTACGCATTCTCTGTGGACAAACCGGCCAACGCCTGCGTGCGTGGCTGCCCGCGCCCAAGCTGAGTATAGCGGTCTCTAGGCGGGCACGTAAAGAGGGCCGAGGGGGCTGGAAATTTCTACACAATTGAGAACCGGAGACGAGAGCGGGGGGCTCATTGGGCCCAAGCCCAGATAGCGCTCTATATGCTGGCACGCCTTTTATCGGCCAGCAAGGATGGTGTGCAACAAGCTGTCAGTCGTCGGCTGAGTGGCCTTCTCAGTGGACAGGGAGCATTGTCCGCCACAAAATGCAAGCCACCTCCTTATTAAAACGTGTGGCATGATCCCAGTATTTGACATAATACACAGTAAAACACATAGCTCACTTCGTCATCTGTCCAATGATCTCTAGACTGTCAACTTGTTTTGCCCATTCATCGCGGTGAACAGTATCTTTTGGATATCCAAAAACCCTCACACCACTCTCCCTGGTGTAGCAACAAAAGCCTGCAGCACACTGGTCTGGTATGACGCAAAAAATAAACGAATTAATCCGCAAAATCAGATGAATCTGTAGTCCTTCTCCATATGATAGTAATGGCTGTATTGTGAAAATGATTAGTCCGCTGATGTCACATTTGCCTTCTTCCTCATTCCAGACTTTGGCCGGAAGTCACTCATTTTCATGGCGCGGGATTCAAAAAATTGAAATAAAATATCGATTGCTTCCACACGCATCCCAGCTGTCCATTTCATTCAGGAGCATAAATATCGCGTGTAATATGAAATACACATTTTTTGTGTCACAGCAGTTTAATGTCATATCTGTTTTGACATCCTCAGATGTTTGCACTCCAGGCAATGGGAGCCACAGAGAGATGCTAAAAGCTAGCATATGTTAAAACTGAAAGACACAACTTTCTATCTCTGTTGTCTGTTGCAATTGGAAATTTAGTTGATTTTACGCTTGATTTATGCAATAAGAGCACTAAGAAGCAAAGTGAAGTGATCTCGCGGGACCTGTCTGTTGCGCCGTGTTTACGGTTATAAACTGGACATAGGACAATGACTCTGGTACATTTCCATATGCCGAACACCTGCATTAACGCGTTTTTCCATCCAGCGTGCTAGCGAGGCGCCTGCTCTTTTTCTGCCCACATGTACGTAGCGTCACAATAGCAATAGGTCAAAGGGTTACAGTCACCTTCAACCTAATTAAACAAGGGATATTGTTTTTGCCAGCCAAATTTAGTAATTGTTAACTGCAATTAATTACTTTTTAAAAGTAAGATTGACAACACTGACAAAATGTTTTAGTTTTCCTCACCATGGTAGCGAGGGTGTTGGAGCCTATTCCAGCATTAAAAGGTATTAAGATGTGGACAAAAAAATACGAAACTTAAGAAACCTGATATAACTTAGCAGTTTTGTTTATCGCCATTAATGGCAGTGAATGAGTAATGGAATAAAAACAGACATTTGAGAATCATTAAAGATTCTGATAACTTCACAGCATAGTCATTAACCACAACATTAAGTAAATCTGCACATTTAGATAAGCGCCAAAGCATGTTTTAAGAATAAATGGCTTGTGCTTGTCAGAGGTTGAAAAAAAATGCGCTGCTAGTCTTGGGTGAGGTTAGCGGCAAGCCCAACCACCACTCTTCTTAAAATATTTATACCGTAGTTTGCAAAATAGACACTGGCAAAATCAATAATAATAATTTATATATGGTACAGTGTGTGAAATGTTCTAGTGCAAGATTTTCAATTTATACACATTTCCATGATTAATAATGTGCACTGAATTAACAAAGGAGCAGAGGTTTACGAAATCTAAACTGCAATATTTTTGAATCCAAAAGCCCATTGTGTTAGGATTTCAAAGAGCTGCTGATACTTAAAAGATTTCAAGTCAAGCCACTGAAACCCCTAGAATTACATAAATTTCCCATTGACTGTACAACTCTCTACTAGTCTAAATATTCCTCCCCGAGGAGCTCCAACAGTGGCGGCAAATGGGAAACCATCTGACTTGATTATATGTACGGGGCACTGAAATGTCAAAGACAGTCTGTTCTCTTAAACTTTTAAGTTTGAAAATCAAACACACAAACCCGAATCTTATTTAAACCCTTATATCCCAAAACATACACATGTATTTTATTCAAAGAGAATATTGAAAGTGCAGAACATACCTCTGTCTGGAAAGAGCTGCTCAGTCCTGTACAGGTTCACAATCAACTCACACGTCCATGAACACTGCTATGCAGTGTCTGTGCATGGCAGCAGAAAAAGAAGAGTGTGATGCTCCGGTCTCCTCCTCACCTGGCTTCTTTCATGTTGTTGTTGCCTCCTACTGGAGCTCTCCCCCACCCCGAACAGAATGACCGCCCGCCCAGGTCCTCTAAATACACACACACACGTAGTGGCTTCAGTAGTAGCCCAGGGCAACTGCAGCCGCATGCAGAGCTGAGAAGCAGGGTGGGTGGGCAGGCAGCGAGCACCCAACCTCACATTGCTCCACTGGGTCCTAGTGCGTTAGTGACCAGTCTTAGACTTCATAATGATATTGACGGGTCAGATTCCACCCTCACTGCGCCACGCCTTCAAGTAGGGGGCCATCCCACAATCCGCTTCAGTTATTCACAGTCAGTCGCAGCAACACATGCAGCGATCAAACGCCGGATTTAGGTTGAAAAAGTAAGAAAACTGTACCGTATACAAACAGGAAGGATTGTCTCAGGAGTGATTTGTTCGAGGATTCAAGGTAATTACCGTATTGGCCCGAATATAAGATGGCCCTGATTATAAGACGACCCCCTCTTTTTCAAGACTCGAGTTTGAAAAAAAGACTTTTGCAACACCAAATTCATTTTTATACAGAAGATAATTACAGTACATCCGAAACAAATGATTATAACAATATATTTGAGAAAAAAAGCATGTTATTTTGCCTCATTCAAATCTTAACCCTTGAGAGTCGAAGGACGCGCCGGCGCGTCCTCAGCGCACGTCGTCTTTGAAGCGCCCTCACGTTTTAATTACGTCACCCACATGCCGTTGGTTGGTCTCGTTTTAAAGTGCGGAAGTTGCGGTTTACTCTCGTTATTATTTGAAGTCAATCGACCAACTAGAACGTGAGATATTGTCATTTAAGTTTTATAGTTTTATTGTCCTCTCAAAAAAACATTAAAACGCTGCATGGATCATTTGTTTATGTCTATATTTCCATCATTTCTAGTCCTTTTTCAAAACGGAAGCTCCATGAAAAAAACACAAATCAAACGAACCGTTTCGAAGTCACAGTGGAAGCACAAAATGCGTTTTTTTTTTTTTTTATAAATATAACTGCGGTGCAAGGTTCAACCGAACGAGAGGGAGGAGGAGTGTTCTGAAGCAGCGAGGTGGCGAGCGACGGCCAGTTGGATACTGCTGGATCGAGCAGCGACTTTGTGTGACTTTGACAATGAACGGAAAACTAAATTTAGCGCAAGCAATTGTGCTTCTGATCAACTTGAGGAAGAGGATGGTCCAAATTCGTCATCATCGTCTTCTTCGGAAGAGTCCTCGAGTGAAGATAGTGACGGATTTGAACACGTGGGTGACGCCATCGACGAGCAGAGGTAAACCAACTCACTCTTTTTTTTCATGCTGAAAACGTTTCTTTTGAAAGTTTCTTTTGATATTGCAAGACAAAGTTAATTTTGATGCAATATAAGTGTGTGTTTGTGTATATAATAATAAAATGTGCATATCAGATCAAAGTCGTACGTGCACTGTGGGTATCCCAGGCAGGAATTTATAATTTGTGGTGTTCTTCTTTCTATATGAAGATTAGGGATGTAGCACATATTCAGCTATGGTATTCTTTCTATTGTCATACATATAGATTTCCATTATTATTTATTGCTGTATATATTTTTATTTTATACTTTATTATTTTCATAAATACTGACTTATTTTCATGTACATTTATAGTGACAATGAAAGCAAAGTGAAATGAAAATGGAAGGGTGGAAAGAGGACCGACACCCCATGGAAGTGTGAGCTGTGTGATGTAGCCGTGTCTAATTCCAGGACGAAACTGCTTTTCGGAGTGGCATGACTGAAAAAAATTTAACTTGTTTATTGTAAATATTTTTGAAAATGCTTTTTTCCCCCCAATGTTATATATATATTTTTTCCCCACATCAATCTTCTCAATTTGTGTATATAAATGTGTGTTCAAGAAGCTTGATTGTGTGTACATAGTTTTCATCAGGCGATTGGCCGCAATACCTAAACTCATAAAGAGATGGCCTCTAAACACTTTTTGTGTTAGATGGTATATATTTTTTCACTGTTCTTCACTGTTAGGTCTGCTGTATATAACCTGTTTTGACTGGAGCATGTATAAAGGCAAAAAACGCCTATGGCTATACCTGTTGTTTATGTTGAATTGTCAAATATAAGACTATTTATTCTAAATTTTTTTGGTTGAATGTTCATCCTAACATGTTGAATAAATATTACAAAGTTTCAAAACGGTTCGTTACGCATGTTTGGTTGTCAATTGGACATCAATATTAAAAATTTTGACAAAACGATTTTGGAATTTTTGGTCTTTTTGGGCCCAAAATGATGATTTATAATTGATCAGTGAAGGAAACAACAATTTGGACATGAAGTTCAAGGTGTCACAAAAAAAGGGACCAAACCAGGCCATCGTAAACAATTCTTTCTTTGAAATATAAAGGCAACTTCAAAGGCATGCAAAATCAGACAAAATAGGCCCAGACCTTAAAGGGTTAATATCTGAACATTTAAATATGTAAACTAAAGTGCAATCACATTCGTAAATGAACGGCTTCTGGTTTTTGTAATTGTAAATAAACCAATCTATTGTGATAAAACAACAAAATTGCGATAACTGCATTAACCCTCAACATGAAGTGTAACTAATTGTAGTCTTGAAACAAATCTGAATAAGGAAAAACATTGCAATAAAATAATGCAAACTGGTTAAACTAAAAAGAGTAGCTGAGATCTGTCATGACAGAACATCGCTTCAATGATATCTGGTGCCATCTAGCGTCGTGAATGGGGAGAGTAGCTGAGATCTGTCATGACAGAACATCGATTCAATGATATCTGGCGCCATCTAGCGTCGTGAATGGGTATCTAGACCACAAATATAACACGACCCCCTTTTCCAATCTTATTTCAATGCAAAAAACATCGTCTTATATTCGGGCCAATACGGTATTATATTTTTTGTTTTTTCACAAGAATTTTCAACGTCAAAAGCTCTTTGTTGAAAGGCTGCCACCACATTGTCTAACAGACTAGAATAATTTGACATATTTACGTAAAATAAATGCTAACTGCCCAGTTTTTTTTGCTCTTTTAACTAAGAATTGAGACTGTTTAACGTCCATATCTAAAAAGAATTCCAGGATTTGGGTTGGCAGCGCCTTGCATAGCAGCAGCACCATGTGTGTGCATGAACGGGTAAAATGTGTGCTAATGTAAAGGGCTTTGGGCATGGTAACCATGTAGATAAATGCACAAATAAGTACTGTCCGTTAAAAGTACTGTCCGTCCAATTTAAGAATTTTATTCAGAAGAATTTTCACTGGAAAAGCTCCGTTTACATAAGGCGGCCACCACATTGACTAACAGACTAGCATCGTACTTCGACATATTTACGTGGAATAAATGCGAACTGCACGTTGTTTTTTAATTTTACTTTTAACTGCGAATCGAGACTGTTTTACATCCAAAAGAGTTCATGAATTTAAGCATTTATACACAAGCATTTTCACCAGAAAAGCTCTGTTTAAATAAGGCTGCCGCCACATTGACTAACAGACAGCGCAGCCCATCCCTCCTCCCGCAGCCCAGCATAGGGGCCATCGTCAGTCCCCAGGGATCCAGGGTGGTCCCCTGGGCCACCCGCGCCCCCATCAACCGGCCTTCAGGGATGGGAAGAGGGGAGGCACCACCAACCCCAACCCTCAAATTTTGCTGCTTCGAGTAATTGTTTAATTAGTCATGTGAAGAAATGAAAACATGAAATATTCAGTTCATTATTAAGAAATGTTCACATATCAATGTCTGATCTTGTTTTTCTTTATATCTGGAAAAGAAATTGATTTAATTGCAGGTAAACAAAAAAAAAAATAACATTGTTTTACTCATTAAACCAAATAAATCTACTAAAATGCATATTCTAACTGAGGACAAAGTTAGGACACCCTACCATCTAATAGCTAGTGTTGCCCCGGTTGGCTGAAATAACTTCAGTGAAACGCTTTTTGTAGCCATTTACCAGTCTTTGACATCGGTCTGAAGAAACTTTGCCCCACTCCTCAACGCAGAATACTTTCAACACTGACTACTGAAGTGAGAGAAAACACCATGGTGCATACATACAAAGGAGCTGTCTGAGGCCTTCAGAAAGAAGATTGTAGACGCTTATGAGTCTGGTAAGGGATTTCAAAAGATCTCAAAAGAATATAAAATCCACCATTCCACTGTTCGGAAAATAGTCTACAAGTTTAGGACATTAAAACAACTGCCAACATGCCTAGGTCTGGCCGTCCAAGCATGTTCACCCCGAAAGCAGACCGCAAGATGCTAAAAGAAGTCTCCAAAAACCCTAAAATGTAATCAAGGGACCTACAGCAGGCTCTTGCTACTGTTGATGTGAAAGTGCAAATCAGAAAGAAACTACACAGATTTAATATTCATGGGAGGTGTGCAAGGAGGAAACCTTTGCTCTCCAAAAAGAACATGAAAGCCAGACTGACGTTTGCCAGAGTGATTGTAGACAAAGACCAGGACTTCTGGAATAATGTTCTTTGGGCAGATGAATCTAAAATGGAATTATTTGGACACCAGAAAAGAGGACATGTTTGGCATAAACCCAATACAGCATTCCAGGACAAGAAGCTCTTACAAACTGTGAAGCATGGAGGTGCAAGTGTCATGGTTTGGGGATGCTTTGCTGCTGCAGGACCTGGCCTGCTCACCATCATAAAATCCACAATGAATTCTATTGTGTATGAGAGGGTGTTTGAGGAACATGTGAGATCATCTGTGACAAAATTAAAGCTGAAGCGAAACTGGACAGTGCAACATGACAATGACCCAAAACATACCAATAAATGCTGGCTGGACTAGCTGAAAAGGAAGAAATGGAGAGTCCTGGAAGGGCAAAGTCAAAGCCCAGATCTTAATCCGATTGAGATGCTTGAAACAGGGTGTACATGCATGAAACCCCTCAAACATATCACTTTTGAAAGTATTCTGCGTTGAGGAGTGGGGCAAACTTTCTTCAGACTGGTAGATGGCTACTAAAAGCTTCTCACTGAAGTTATTTCAGGCAAAGGGGATAACACTAGCTATTAGGTGGTAGGGTGTCCTAACTTTTTCCTCAGTTAGAATATGCATTTTTATTGATATACAGTATTTGGTTTAACCCTTTAAGGTCTGGGCCTATTTTGTCTGATTTTGCATGCCTTTGAAGTTGCCTTTATATTTCAAAGAAAGAATGGTTTACGATGGCCTGGTTTGGTCCCTTTTTTTGTGACACCTTGAACTTCATGTCCAAACTGTTGTTTCCTTCACTGACCAATTATAAATCATCATTTTGGGCCCAAAAAGACCAAAAATTCCAAAATCGTTTTGTGAACATTTTTAATATTGATGTCCAATTGACAACCAAACATGCGTAACGAACCGTTTTGAAACTTTATAATATTTATTCAACATGTTAGGATGAACATTCAACCCAAAAAAATTAGAATAAATAGTCTTATATTTGACAATTCAACATAAACAACAGGTATAGCCATAGGCGTTTTTTGCTTTTATACATGCTCTAGTCAAAACAGGTTATATACAGCAGACCAAACAGTGAAGAACAGTGAAAAAATATATACCATCTAACACAAAAAGTGTTTAGAGGCCATCTCTTTATGAGTTTAGGTATTGCGGCCCATCACCTGATGAAAACTATGTACACACAATCAAGCTTCTTGAACACACATTTATATACACAAATTGAGAAGACTGATTGTGGGGGAAAAAATATATATATAGCATTGGAAAAAATAAGTATTTTCAAAAATATTTACAATAAACAAGTTAAATTTTTTTCAGGCATGCCACTCCGAAAAGCTGTTTCGTCCTGGAATTCCTTGCCTTCCAATAATCTTGCACAGTTGGAAGTGAAACCAAAGAGATGTACAAGAGGAGTCCAATAAATTTTTCAAGCTCCTCCACTGTAGTGTCTGTCCACACAAACTTTTTCCCAATCTCTTTTCGGACTCTGCCATACTGGTTTGTGTGTTTGCACATATTCATCATTGTCGATGAGGTGAAGAACAGGTCAAAAAGTTCTTTTTGGGGTGTATGCATGGTCACGATTCACCTGAGGTCCTGGTGGTCTCCGGGGTGTGAATCGGCTGCACTGTGGGGCAGTGTCTGTGTCTTGCTCTGTGCTCCATGGCACAGGTGCAGGCTGAGCCAGTGGTCATCGGCTTCTGCCGCGCTGACTTCTCCAGCCTCTCCTCCGCTAACATCTCATCGCTCTTCCGTGATGACCCCTTCTCCCTCGTCCTCTTTCCATTCGGGCAGTGAATGTAGATTTTTCATTGTCACTATAAATGTACATGAAAAAAAAGTATCTATGAAAATAATAAAGTATAAAATAAAAATATATACAGCAATAAATAATAATGGAAATCTATATGTATGACAATAAAAAGAATACCATAGCAATACCATAGCTGATGAATATGTGCTACATCCCTAATCTTCATATAGAAAAAAGAACACAAATTATAAATTCCTGCCTGGGATACACACAGTGCACGTACGACTTTGATCTGATATGCACATTTTATTATTATATACACAAACACACACTTATATTGCATCAAAATTAACTTTGTCTTGCAATATCAAAAGAAACTTTCAAAAGAAACTTTTTCAGCATTTAAAAAAAAAAAGTTAGTTGGCTTACCTCTGCTCGTCGATGGCGTCACCCACGTGTTCAAATCCGTCACTATCTTCACTCGAGGACTCTTCCTCAAGTTGATCAAAAAGCACAATTGCTTGCGCTAAATTTAGTTTTCCGTTCATTCTCAAAGTCACACAAAGTCGCTGCTTGATCCAAACGGCCGTCGCTCGCCACCTCGCTGCTTCAGAACACTCCTCCCTCTCGTTCGGTGGAACCTCGCACGGCAGTTTTATTTATAAAAAAAAAAAAACGCATTTTGTGCTTCCACTGTGACTTCGAAAGGGTTCGTTTGATTTGTGTTTTTTTCATGGAGCTTCCGTTTTGAAAAAGGACGAGAAATGATCGAAATATAGACATAAACAAATGATCCATGCAGCGTTTTAATGTTTTTTTGAGAGGACAATAAAACTACCAAACTTAAATGACAATATCTCACGTTTTAGTTGGTCGATTGACTTCAAATAATAACGAGAGTAAACCGCAACTTCCGCACTTTAAAACGAGACCAACCAACGCCATGTGGGTGACGTAATTAAAACGTGAGGGCGCTTCAAAGACGACGTGCGCTGAGGACGCGCCGGCGCGTCCTTCGACTCTCAAGGGTTAATGAGTAAAAAAAGGTTACTTTTTGTTGTTTACCTGCAATTAAATTACTTTATTTTCCAGTAATAAAGAAAAACAAGATCGGACATTCATATGTGAACATTTCTTAGTAAAGAACTGAGTATTTAATGGGTGTCCTAATTTTTTCACGATTGTAGAGTGGTGTTGTAATGTTTTTTTTTTAAAGTGTTTGCATTTAGTTTTGATTTGGGTGGCTACACTACCCATTAGTGGCAACAGTAAGTTTGACATATCTCATTTAACATTGCTGAATCCAGCTGCTCTCTGTTTAGACCAACATGGGGTAATTTCTTGTTCGAGCTAATTTGTTTTATTTATGCATTCATAAATTAGTTTAGTATTTAGCAGTTTTTTGTGGGAATATATGTTTGAATGACTTAAGAGCATTGTGTTAAAAAAAAAAAAAAAACTCGCATTTTATCGAATTTAAGATGGCAGACTTTTGCTATGCAGGTTAGCCAGTTCTTAGGTTCTCATTTATTTATTTTTTGAGGCCAAGATCAGGTATTCTATTTTTAAAGTGTTAGAAGAGATTTTTTTTTGAATACGCATTTATTGCTCTTTTGAAAGTGCAATCTTAGCACATCTTTATTTTACATCTCCAAAAATTCATTCTGAGCTGCTCCAGCTTTTGTTACTTCCTGTCCCCAGTAATGTGAGTTTGCATATTAGCTAAATATTTAGTTTCACTAGTTTCCAGATTTACAATTTAGTATTTCGATTTTGGATATATATTTAAGATTTACATTTAGGATATAAATTTAAGATTTACATTTAAGATATATATTTAAGATTTTTATTTAACATTTAGATTTAGTTTTAAGATTTAGTTGTAAGAGTTATATTTTAGATATAAATGTAAGATTTACTTATAAGATTTATATTTAAGATTTATTTTTTAGATTAAAATAAATATTTCTAGATTTAATAATTCAGGTCTAATACATATTATATAAAAATATTTAAGTTGCTAAATGGTGCTACAAATGTGCAAAACAAAACCAAAAAAAAAAAAAAAGCGACCAAACTTTTCACATCACATTTTAAACACTGTGTGGCACTAAATGTGAGAAAACGTCATAATTTTCAGCATTTGCTGCTTTACAAACCAAATGACTTTTCAAATTTTTTGCTAGCGGGAATGATGGCTGCATCTCTCGTATTTTGGAAATTGTTTCATAATATGAAGTGGAGATGCATCAAATAAAAAAACTTTCGTAAACGGAATGTTCTCGCCACTTTCATCGCTTTCTCTCTCTCTTCTCCCCTTCTATGGTCGGACCAAAATCACAGATGAAGAGGTCCACCGAGAAACAAATACAAACCCATTCTCATTAAATTGCTGATTGTCACTTCTCACGCAAGTTGAGGCCTTATTCAAACCTCTTTATTTATTCGCATGCATCCAATGAAATCATTTAAAAAAAATAAAAATAACACATACACATTTGTCACTTTGGAATCTTTAACTATTCACATCTCCAAGCACCATTGAAAAGTTCTAACTGAACTGCTATTGACAGCAATAGACATCCAATCCAATTGCACCGGGAGGGCTGAAAGCAAGCATTCGCTTCCATTGGCAGCATGATGAAGAAAAAAAAAATGTTCCACAGGGCTTCACCAAAGGCTTCACCTTACAACAGGAGTCCCTTCCTCAACTGGATCATACCTGAAAAATGTATGCTGGTCCTCTTGTACTGGAATGGCTTTAAAATCTCAGTCTTTAGTGAGACTGCGGGCCTTGTTGGACTTCCTGTTTTTCAGATTGGAGTTTGTGGTTCTGCTGTGCAGCCATGGCTTGCAAGCGCTGCCGCTGAGCCTGCCTGGCTTTGTTATACAAGAAAACCCCCAAGAAGACCAGGACGGTGCCGGTGGCGCTGAGCATTGTGATCTGATTGCTGAACACGATGACGCTCAACCATACAGATAGGGCGTGTTTCACCGTGCTTGCCACGCTGGGGAAGAGAGAATGGGTTTAGCTAGTAGTGAAATGAAGCCTCGTGAAGCATTGAACCACTTGAGCCAATTGGTTTGAGAAAGGGGCAAGAAACGTGAGGTGACGTCACTCGCATTCAATACATTTTCTACTACTAGTGAATACTCTACCTAAAAGTAACCGGAGAAATGCGTCCCATCAGAGCGTAGGCGGTGACACTCTGCAGGTGGAACAGGCCGCCGTTGAAGACTAGTAACATGATGATGTCCTGACTGAAGGTGAAGGTATGTCCGCTTTTCTCAGCTGCTGGAGTTTCCTGGAAAACGGTGATGAGTTATATCGTTGTCTACCATTGACGGCACTAAATGTCCGATCCCTTTTAACTAAAGTTGCATTATAATATCGGGTAGCAGATTCTGGGCCAATATGTATCGAGATAGATCTGTCTTTATTATTCATTCAATTAAAAAAAAAAGTTTCTTGAATCAAAATATATGTTTTCAATTTTAAAAAATGTGTTTGAATACAAAAATACATTTGAGACCCCCTCCCCCCCCAAAAAAGAGCATTTGGAAACTTTTTTTTGATTGAAGTTATTTTTTAAACAACTTATGTGTTTCCTTTCTTAATGTACTTTAGACATTGTCAATCGGCTGGATTTTTTTTTTTTATTAATACATTTATTTATTGTTTTTTATCTAATCAAGTCATATTGTGATATTATAGAGGCATGAAATTGGGTTAAAAAAAGTGAGAGATTTTGGTGGAAATAAGTTCCGGTACACTGTACAACTAGGGCTGTCCCAAACGACTAATTTTCTCCCGATTAGTCAGCAGACTATTTTTACGATTAGTCGACTAATCTAATATTTTTTTTTCCCTTTTAAAAATTTTTTTTTTTTTTTACTAATTTAGCAATGAAATTTTTGATGACGCTTATTTATTCACAAAAACATTTGGGAACACTTAAATTCTTTATCAAAGTAGAAATACACACATAAATAACAGTAAAGCATAACAATGAGGTCAAATGTTGATAGCACTAACTAGTGCAAAAGAATGGAATGTAAACAGATTCAGAACACCGACTTCCCCTTTCCAACATGATTCAAAACAATTCTTAAAAGAAAATATCTAGCATTAATATTATAGTATACTCCTACATAAAATAGTATAATAATATTTATTCATTGCTAATCAGATTTTTCATAAAGCGTGTCATTTTAAAGCTATTCTTAGTGTAGAAGCTGAATTATGAAGTATGTGGGATTAACTCCAGATATCGTTATTTATATGATGAACATGATGTGCTTCGATTTAGAATTGTTTCCCAAAAGTACGTTCGCTAAACTGCTAACCGTTTCACTCCGCAAAAAAGCACTTCTTGTCATTGCATGTAGTGTCAGGAATAGATTTTTTCTTTCTTTCATTTTTTAGTTTGCAAATGCTGTTAACCAGCGATTTTTCATGTTTCCTTAATGTAGCAATACTAACGCTTACCGTGTTCAATATACCGCATTGGCCCGAATATAAGACGGCCCTGATTATAAGACGACCCCTCTTTTTCAAGACAAAAGTTTGAAAAAAAGACTTTTTGGACACCAAATATGTTTTTATACAGAAAATAATTACAGTACATCTGAAACAGATGATTACAACAATATATTTGCGAGAAAAAGCATGTTATTTTGCCTCATTCAAATCTTAATATCTGAACATTTAAATATGTAAACTAAAGTGCAATCACATTTGTAAATTAATGGCTTCTGGTTTTGAAATGTCAACAAACCAATCTATTGTTATAAAACAACAAAATTGCAATAATTGCATTAACCATCAAAGTGAAGTCTAATTGTAACTGTAGTCTTGGAACAAATCTGAATAAGGAAAAACAATGCAATAAAATATTGCAAACTGGTTATATTTGAGAGTAGCTGAGATCTGTCATGACAGAACACCACTTCAATGATATCTGGCGCCATCTAGCGTCCTGAATTGGTATAACGTCTAGACTGCGAATATAAGACGATCACCACTTTTCCAGTCTTATTTCATGGCAAAAAACCCTGTCTTATATTCGGGCCAATACGGTAGATGTGTTTCCTTATTTTGTACGTGTGAACTTTAATTCTTCGGCGTTTTGATGACCAATAAATATCTGTGAAAAGAACTGGAGTCTCATATGCCATCATGGGTATACATTTGTGCATACCCATGCACAAATGTATGCACACGTGAACGCACTCGGCTATAAAACGCAGCCGTGAAAATTACCACCCTCATCTTTGTTTACCGTGCGATAAATGGACTTGTATGCATATCACGACAGGCTTAGCAACTTCAATAAAAGTGTCGTTAGTTAGTTAGATGGACTCTCCTGTCGTCTTCCAATATAACAATTGGGTGACGGCTCTTTAGGTGTTCACGGCTGACGTGCAGCCAAGCTTGGCATTGAAGAGACAGGACACTACAGTGTACCCTCCTTTGATTTGTTGAAATAAGTCAATGTTTTGGCCAGTCTGGTGCGCTTTTTTGGCTTTGTGCCGCTTTCCCCGCTTGCATATCATGCGTCCGACATAAAAAAAAATCTCCCGACACCCCCCCCTTAAAAATGTTCTCCTCGGATCAACACAATTCACGTAGGTCACCCTTTTTGACTTCAAGACGGTGAATTTCACATTTGTTTTTCCCGGCTGAGACTTTGACCAGCGTAAGGTTTTTATCAACACAAAAATACCATTGCCGTAAAATTAGGACATTAAGGTAATATTAGGAGGGGGAAAAAGTCATAAAATGACTACACATTATCCCGTTCCATTCCTACGCTGGCGATGTAACCCGAATTTCCGCGTAAATCGGAATTACCGTAATTTCCCAAATATAACGCACACTTTTTATCCCCAAAATCAACTTGTAAAATCATGGTGTGCATTATAAACGGGTACATGGATGGAGACAGACCTCTCACAGATTTCCGACTTATGTTCTCACTTTCATTTTACCGTATCAATCCATGGAAGAAACATTTACTCATCATGATGAAACGAGCAAATTATACAGCAGCCTTTAAAAGAAAAGTCACATCTGTTTTCTCCTAGATTCTGGTAAGTTGGAGAAGCTGTCAAATCATATTATTACCGTAAATATTGTCAGTTTATGGTAATGTTTTGAACTACCAATGTGCTATGCTTGTGCTGTGTTTCACCAGTCAGTAAAATGACATTTCTGTATCTGTACACGAGCTCTGTTTTCTTGTATTCTTCTATTTATTGGTGCTAAAATTAGGGTGTGCGTTATAAACGGGTACAATAAATTGCCCTAGATTTTATAAGTAAATTTGGGGTGCCCATTATACACGGGTGCGCCTTATATTCGGGAAATTACGGTAACACTTTAAAAGTTAATAATAACTCCAAAAAGTCCAAAAGTATTGTATTTTGTTTAATGATGGAGGATACACTGCCTTCTGGTGGCAGCGTTGGGTCTGGCTGTAATGTCGCCCTGTATGACTTAGCAACTCAACTCAACAAAATGGACAAACGATAGCTGCGCATGGTTTTGCCCACATAAGGCTGTAAGTTGTTTCAGCCAATATATGTTTGCGTATAAATTTGCAATTAAGTTTACAGCTAGTTTGTGGAGTTAGGTGCGAGCGATTTGCTATGCGAATTGTAATCACATTAGCATTCATAGCATTTAAGCTAGCGGAAGTTTGGTAGGTAAATTAGGCTAATTTAATATACTAAATTTACACATTTATGAGACTAGATGAACATTTGAACAGCAACTGTTTGTGTCAAGTGTTTTCATTTTTAAAATGAGTGTCATTTTGAACATAGATGTACATACTAGCCCTTCTAAAAAAAAAAAAGCATATTGTGATAAAGTTCATTATTTTCTGTAATGTAATGATAAACATTAGACTTACATATATTTTAGGTTCATTACACACAACTGAAGTAGTTCAAGCCTTGTATTGTTTTAATATTGATGATTTTGGCAAAAAAGTTAAGAAAAAACAAAACTCCCCATCTCAAAAAATTTGCATATCATGAAAAGGTACTTTAAAGAAGCTACTAACCTAATCATCTGAATCAACGAATTAACTCAAAACCCCTGCGAAAGATTCCTGAGGCTTTTAAAAACTCCCAGCCTGGTTCATTACTCAAAACTGCAATCATGGGCAAGACTGCCGACCTGACTGCTGTCCAGAAGGCCATCATTGACACCCTCAAGCAAGAGGCTTAGACACAGAAAGAAATTTCTGAGCAAATAGGCTGTTCCCAGCGTGCTATACCAAGGCACCTCAGTGGGAAGTCTGTGGGAAGGAAAAAGTGTGGCAGGAAACGCTGCACAACCAGAAGAGGTGACCGCACCCTGAGAAAGATTGTGGAGAAGGACCTTCCAGACCTTGGGGGACCTGCAGAAACAGTGGACTGAGTCTGGAGTAGAAACACCCAGAGCCACCGTGCACAGTTGTGTGTTGGAAATGGGCTACAGGTGCCGCATTCCCCAGGTCAAGCCACTTTTGAACCTGAAGCAGCGACAGAAGCGCCTGACCTGGGCTACAGAGAAGCAGCACTGGACTGTTGCTCAAATTTTGCATGTCATTCGGAAATCAAGGTGCCAGAGTTTCGAAGAAGACTGGGGAGAAGGAAATGCCAAAATGCCTTAAAGTCCATTGTCAAGTACCCACAGTCAGTGATGGTCTTGGTGGTGCCATGTCAGCTGCTGGTGTTGGTCTACTGTGTTTTATCAAGGGCAGGGTCAATGCAGCTGGCTATCAGGAGATTTTGGAGCACTTCATGCTTCCATCTGCTGAAAAGCTTTATGGAGATAAAGATTTCCTTTTTCGGCAAGACCTGACACCTGCTCACGGTGCCAAAACCACTGGTAAATGGTTTACTGACCATGGCATTACTGTGCTCAATTGGCCTGTCAACTCTCCTGACTTGAACCCCATCTGGTGAGATCCTCCAAGACTGGTCAGCCCAGTCATCAGACATGAACATCATTGAGAATGTCTGGGGTAGGATGAAAGAGGAAGCATGGAAGTCGAAACCCAAGAATGTTGATGAACTCTGGGAGGCATGCAAGACTGCTTTCTTTGATGTTCCTGATGACTAGGGATGGGAATTGATACGATTTTTACGATTCCGATTCCATTATCGATATTGCTTAACGATTCAATTCTTTATCGATTCTCTTATCGATTCTAATTTGGGGGAAAAGAACAAACCTTTTGATTGGCATCGAGTTTGTTTAATCAGATGTCACAACCTTACAAACCCACAACGAGGTCAAAAGAGGCCCAAAGCCTCAATGCTAACTGTGGCAATAAGTGGCAGATGCACAAGAATGTGTAACATTTTACTGAAACATTTTTCTAATAGAAATAAAAAATATTGATATATATTGACATATAGGTCGTTGTTCTGCCTTTGGCAATATGTGTTAAAGCAGGGGTCCCCAAACTTTTTCCTGTGAGGGCCACATAACTTTTCCCTTCTCTGATGAGGGGCCGGGGTCAGTTTTTAACAGAAAAAGTGTGACGATTGCAGGAGTGCCTAAATGTAAAAAATTATTGTTTTTCAGAAAGCCACAATTAAATAACCCTTTCTGGATTCTTCACGGAACAAAAGTCAATAAAATAAAAATAATAATATAATAATAATAATAATAACACTATTAATTAAATAGATAATAACCAAGCTGTAGTTTGGGGAAATAATCCACTTTAACAGTTAAAGTGTATTATTTACCATTATATTGAAATGCATGCCTTTTAGTTTTTATGGTGCTTTTATGGTGCTTTCGCGCTCATGTGGGGGCGCCCTTGCGCTTCCTCACGCGAAGAAGAACGCGCTCATGTGAAGAAGAAATGCCGCATCCAAGCGAGTGAGCGAGTTAGTGACAGAGGGAAATACTGCTACGAGCCTACGTTCTTTGTTAATGTTTATCTACAGAGGCAACGCCTGTATGTATCATCTTTTATGTCGTTGTTGTTGTGTGTTTCCACTCGCAATCGGACACTTAAATCCAGTTGTGTAGTGCTTTGAACGATGCGCAAATGCCAGCAGACGCATGCTAACAGTTTGTGTTATTATTGTACTAGCAGCTAATCATCGCTGATTTACGTTGATGCCAACCGGTTCGGAATTGGAATCGGATTTCCATTCCCATCCCTACTGATGACTTCATCAATAAATTGTATGAGTCCTTGCTGAAGCCCATAGAAGTCATACAAAATATTCAATTTGGATCTCACAGCACCACTACTTAATTCGCTTATGTTATGTAACATATTTTTGTATTTGAAGCACATTTTTTGTTCAATTTTTACACTACTTTCTGTAGGCGACAAAACTTCTGTCTTGCCAAAATTTGACCTTTGTGTCTTCATTAAATGATAAATCTTTTTTCAGTGATACAAATATATTTTGGTACATTCAATATCATTTGGGAGGGTCTTAGCTTTCATATGAGCCATTTCTGAAACCAATTGAATTATTAAAATTCAGGTTACTAGCAATTGTTTCTACAAAATGGATAAGCGACAAGACTTTTGTCAGGGACTGTATATCATTTTGACGCCCGGAATGAAAAAGGTGATGGGTGCTAAAAAAAAAAAAAAAAAAAAAATCCAATTTTTGTTAAATACGTAACTCTAAATGTGTTCATTTGTCGTTTTGATGCCTTTGCTGAGAATCTAAAATGTCAATAGTCAAATTAACAAAAAAAAAAAAAAAAAATGCATTGAATCAGAACGTGTGTCCACACTTTTGGCCTGTACTGTTCTTATCTGTAGTTAAACACTTCCTGTACACCATACAAGTTTAGGAGGAAATTCAGTAGTTGACCTACCAAGAGGAAAATCCAGGCTGGGATGAGCATGATGATTGCAGCTGCACTGGTATAAAATTGCAGTTCTGGAGGGCTGGAAGCAAAATAAATACAATTCACAAATGTATGATTGTCTATTCTACTCTTTTTTTTTTTTTTTTTTTTCCCACCTGAATTTGTAAGTGTCACCACTCAGTAGTTTCTTGGAGAAGACATTCTGCAAACTAAAACGGGAGTGTTAATTTAGTGAACTGTGGAGGGCGCTGTTGACGTATGGTTGAGACGGTAGCGGAGTGAGCGTACCAGTCCATGATGTTGGTGGAGAGAGCGGCAGAAAAGCCCAGCAAGTTGAAGCTGAGCTCCGTGGCCGTGCAGAGTGCAAGACCCGCCATGACGGGGAACAGAGAGAGGTTCACCCACAAGCCTGCACAAAAGCCAGAAGTTTGTACATGTTTTTCATGGCCAAATTCAATCACTTTTTAATAATTTTCAAGACCAATTTCCACTGTACTTTTTTTAACATTATCCAAGTGTTGTTGTTTACAATGAGGGACAAATAAAATATTGTGCCTTTTCATAAGTACGCTCAAGTCCGGACCTCGAGAGCCATGTCTACCTCCTTTAACACGCCTGAATCAAATGATCAGCTCATCAGCAAGCTCCACAGAAGCCTGATAAGGATCCTGATTATTTGATTCAGGTGTGTTAAAAGTGGGAGATATGGAAAATGAGCTGGATAGCGGCTCTCGAAGACAGGACTTGGCCAATGTTTTACACTGCTGGCCCAAAGTATTGGCACCCCTGCAATTCTGTCAGATAATGCTCAGTTTCTTCCATAAAATTATTGCAATTACAAATGCTTTGGTATTAATATCGTCATTTATTTTGCTTGCAATGAAAAAACACAAAATAGAATGGAAAAAAAATATTAAATCATTATCATTTTACACAAAACTCCAAAAATGGGCCGGACAAAGGTATTGGCACCCTAGGCCTAATACTTGGTAGCAAAACCTATAGACAAAATAACTGCGTAAACCACTTCCGGTATTCATCAATGAGTTTCTTACAATGCTCTGCTGAAATTTTAGAGCATTCTTCTTTGGCCAACTGCTCCAGGTGTCTGAGATTTGAATGGTGCCTTCTCCAAACTGCCATTTTCTCTCCACAGGTGTTCTATGGGATTCAGGTCTGGACTCATTGCTGGCCACTTTAGAGTTCTCTAGTGCTTTCTCTCAAACCATTTCGTAGTGCTTTTTGAAGTGTGTTTTCAGTCATTGTCCTGCTGGAAGACCCATGACCGCTGACAGAGACCCACACTGGGCCCTACATTATGCTGCAAAATTTGTTGGTTGTCTTAAGAATTCATAATGCCATACACACAGTCAAGCAGTCCAATGCCAGAGGGAGCAAAGCAACCCCAAAACATCAGGGAACCTCCGCCATGCTTGACTGTGGGGACCGTGGTCTTTTCTTTGAAGGTCTCGTTTTTTTCTCTGTAAACTCAATGTTGACGCCTTTTCCCAAAAAGCTCTACTTTTGTCTCATCTGACCAGAGAACATTCTTCCAAATCGTTTTTCGCTTTCTCAGGTAAGTTTGGGCAAACTCCAGCCTGGCTTTTTTATGTCTCTCGGTCAGAAGTGGGGTCTTGCTTGGTATCCTAGCATAGAGTCCCTTTTCCCTTTTTAGAGGTTCTTCATCCACCAACCGCACAATCTTTCGTTGAAATCTCTCATCAATTTTTCTTTTCCGTCCACATCTAGGGAGGTTAGCCACAGTGCCATGGGCTTTACACTTATTGATGACACTGCACGGTAGACACAGGAACATTCAGGTCTTTGGAAATGGACTTGTAGCCTTGAGATTGCCCATGCTTCCTCACAATTTTGCTTCTTAAGTCCTCAGACAGTTCCTTGGTCTTCTTTCTTTCTCCATGCTCAATGTGGTACACACAAGGACACAGGACATGTTGAGTCAACTTTAATCCATTTTAACTGGCTGCAAGTGTGATTTAGCTATTGCCACCACCTATTATGTGCCACAAGTAAGTAGCAGGTGCTGTTAATTGAACAGGTTAGAGAAGCATGACATGATTTTTCAAAGGGTGCCACTACTTTGGTCCGGCCCATGTTTAGAGTTTTGTGTAAAATGATAATGATTTAAAAAGAAATTCCATTCTCTTTTGTGTTTTTCATTGCAAGCAAAATCAATAAAGATATTACTCCCAAAGCATTTGTATTTGCAATCATTTTCTGGGAGAAATTGACCATTATTTGACAGAATTGCAGGGCTGCCAATACCTTTGGCCAGCAGTGTATAGCTGGCTAAAGTGGTTAGCACATTTTCTTTTTTCTATTAGCCTTAAGGTAGCAATGCCAACGTTTTACATAGTTTAATATACGTAGCTGTGTTTCCTTATTTTGTATGTCAGAACTTTTAATTCTATGGCGTGTTGATGACCAATAAACACCTGTGAAAAGAACTGGAGTCTCAAATGCAATCACCACGCACGGGTGCATGCAGCACACGCAAACACACGCACACACAAATGTATGCACGCAGCGTTAAATCGCAGGCGGGAAGATGACTGCCCTCATTTTTATTTACCCTGCAATAAATTTACATTGCATATCACGACAGGGTTGATTCTATATTTTAAAAAATATATATTCGTAATGTACCTGTGTACTCTCCAAGAATAAGTCTTGACATAATGACGGTAAAAATAGGAGCCGAACTCTTCACCGTCTCAGCAAAAGACACCGCCACATTCTTCAAGCTAACCAAGCCTAATACCACTGTGGTGAACCTGGAGAACAGGCACAAAATTCCAAATCATCAGAACTAAAGCATGAGCAATAATGCATTTTGCAAAGGGAAAAAAAGTGCATAAAACAAAACTAAAACGCTACGCAAGTGAACCGGATCGAACCTGCAAAACTGAAAAGGTTCAATACATGAATGGTTACACCCTTATCAACTACAGGTGATGACAACCAGAAATAGCTTGTTTTGGACGCAAACCAGCGTGACATCGCGTGCTCAGGGAAGTCACCTCATCAGTCCGACAAACAGCATGATCATGATGAAGTTGGGGGGATACTCGTTCCTGGACTTGTGCTGGTATAGGCAACAGGGCACCAACATCTTAAGGAAGCCAATGACGGTGGTGGAGAGCATTTGAACAGCACCTGCCCATAAAAAAAAAAAGAAGGGACCATAAGACCATAAGAGTGATTATAGTTCTCTTTCTTTTATTCAGTCGATGTAGTTTTGGGGCAGAAAATTTCATTCTCATCTTAGTCTTTTTGACCAAAATACTTAATTAACGATAATCATAATAATTAATTCTACCCACCTGGACGCGACATAGACTTTCAAGGACGCTCACCACGCTGAAGCAATTGCTAATGCGAATGCTACGCTAACGCTATGAACTACATTTAGTGTGTGATGATGACTCATTTTCGTCTAAGTCTTTTGTATGAAGACTTAGTTGTCTTAGTCATATTTTAGTCATTTCTTCATCTACTTTTAGCCAACCAAATCTCATACAAATCTCAAGTAATTTTAGTCAACGGTTACCCCAAATGTTTTCGTCGGTAAAATTAACTAGTCCAAAAATAAATCAAGGTTTCCAACAATTTCGAAAGAACCCAAGACAGACGAGCACATATTGTAGTGTCTACAAGGACAATGACAACTTGGTGATAATACACACTCAGCAGGAAAATCAGTAGCCTACATTATTTTCAATTAAACCCACGTGAAAGCAGAGGTGAGTAGTAACGCATTACATTTACTTGAGTAACTTTTTGAGAAAAAATTACTTCTTTGAGTAGTTTTACCACACAATATTTTACTTGAGTAGATTTTTAAAAAAGAAACACTCCTCTTACTTACTTTGGGATACACTAAAGCAGTGGTTCTTAATCATGTTAAAGGTACCGAACCCCACAAGTTTCACATGTGGATTCACCGAGCCCTTCGGAATTAGATAATGAAGCATTTTTTTATATTAAAAACTGATATATCTAAGCTAGCAAGCTCATAATTTAGCAAATTCCCGTTCCAATTTGACAGCATGTTTTATGAACAGGTCAAAATTTGAGACCAAGCTGCCCATTTGTCTGTTGTACTCCTCTCATACCAAGCGCGAGTCAACCGTCCACTAAGCAAACCAGTTCCTCCACCCATCAGATCGAGCTCATCACATCAGTCCAAAACCTGGTCTAAAAAGCCACTTAGCCTAGATTCAATCAGCGTACGAAAATAAGGCTCTGCGTTTCTTTACTTTCGCCGAACCCCTTAGACTCACTGAACCCCTGTGGTTTGATCGAACCCAGGTTAAGAACCACTGCACTAGAGTCATTCCATTTCCCCTCTTTATTGTACATACTGACTTGATTTTTACAAGAGATACAGACAGGAGCGCTACCTGTTTCACCAATGAGATGTCGCAACAATAAACGAGTGCTGTCAAATTTATCGCAAAAACGGGCAGTAATTAATTTTTTAAAATTAATCACGTTAAAATATTTGAATTATTATTAGTATTAATATATATATAATAATGTTTGAAAATATTTTTATATTTGCAATTAACGCATGCACGGAATGACCCGTTCATGCGTTGCCTCAAACAGTTTACAATGACGCCGTTTTAGCACACTGAGAGCAAAAAGGCAGAGAAATGAAAACGGACACAGGCGGCCACCACTGACAGTCATGGTTACCCAACTTCCCATCATGCATTTGGGCGGAACAGTTAAGTCGCTACAGTATCATTTAGTGAAAGCACAACAAAAATATTCCTATCCCTCAAAAAAATTATGTTCACAAAAAGAAAAGCGCTCAATGCAAACAGAACCGGCATTTCCAATCAAATAAGCTATGCAAAATACACATAAAACTTACTCAGACTTTGCCTTGGCTAGATCTATAATTAATTTAAAACTCACCATTGACACCAGCTATTAGTTTATTTTTTGATGGAAAATTTTACAAATTTTATTAAAACGAAAACATTAAGAAGGGTTTTAATTAGTGTTGCACCGATACCATTTTTTGGGCCCGATACCGATACCTGGCTGTGCAGTATAGGCCGATACCGATACCATTCCGATACCACTCTGTTAGCATAATAGCATAATATATATATATATATATATTATATATGCAGCGATACAGTTAAGTTACGGTTCGGTTGATTTTCGATACAATTCAATACATTTAATGCTCTGAAACAGAAAATACAACTGTTATTATTATTATTTTTTTTTTTTTTGCTAACAAGCAAAAAATAACAGTGCCATTATATAAACAAGCATTTTAGTGCATAATATTTATGTGCTTACTTCTTACTGATCTGAAGAAATTTTGTATATAAGTGCATGAGAACAATCTTTACTGTTTGTAAAGTGGGGCACACTGTTGATTGCTGCAGCTCTCTTAGCAGCTATATTTACCATATAAGCAAAACATCCTATTTGTGGTCCGAGTCCATCTGTAACATGTACTGAATTAACAGTATTTGCAGCATTGTCTATACTCAATGGTATGGATTGATTTGGCCTGCTTAACTTCCATTCAGTCATGGCGCTTTCTATTTCATCAATGTAGTATATGGACTACCGTTGCTCTGGGCTCACGCAGCTAATGGCATGCGATCTAATGTAGCACATCTAGGTTGCTATTTGATGATATCTAGTGTGTGCGGGCGAGAGTTGGCAAGGGATCTAACATGACATCTAGGTTGCTATTTGATGATATCTAATGTGCGCGGTGTGCCGCTCAAGTGTTTTCTGGTCACAGAAGTCCCTTCTGCTCATTACTGCACAACACCAGCATATGATAATCGACTTTCATAAACAGGACGAGTTTGAAGTACGGCGCTCTTAATTTGCCACTCATTGTTCATCATGAAACCATGAGTTTGCTTAGTCTCCCACGGTCTTAAGCTTTCTGATCCTATCGGTGCTATAACAGTTAGCGTTAGCTAACGCATACTAATCGTTTGTGAATGCTATGTTAGATGAACAGTGTAACATCGCATACATCCGTAGTATTGAAGATGTACATTTCGTTTGGTAATTTCGGGACAAAGACATACATATGTAATGATTTGGGAAGTTAGCGCACGTGGGGAGGACAGTATATTTGCTTTCAAGTGATGCAAGTAGATGGTATCGGCGCCCTAAATGTTGGTACTCGTCAATACCGATACCACCAATTCGGGCCGGATCGGCGCCCCCTACCGATACTGGTATCGGTATCGGTGCAACTTTAGTTTTAATATAAAATTACTACAACTTGTACTCAAATGTATCTTTTAAAGTGATCCTCTAACTTAAATACATGGATGCTCTAGTAAACCACAATTGTTCTCTTGTACTAAAATATGTTGTTAGAAACACATAAAATGTTAAATCAATGGCAATATTTTATAATATTTAGTCCATATTTTGACCGTTAGTTGGCGCCATGGTTTGCGGGCTCGCAGTGATGACGTCATTGGTATCTTGCATGTTCAACAATTGCTTATTGCTGCCTAAACTCTCTAAGTAAAATGCCACGATGTGCTGCTTTTGGATGCAATTTCCAGTCAAATGGAAACAAGGGGAGTGAAGTAAGTGGTCAAGGTGGAATTATTATTTTTACTGAATAAATGTGCACAAGTGGAAGCTTCTCCCTCTTTTTGGTCCCTGTATGCACGCATCCTACCCACCACGCGTTACAACTAGCGCCCGAACATTTTTCCTGGATCCTCAGTCAGGGATCCGTCTATTTTCTGGATCCGACGGTCCCACCGCGTCTGCAAAATTGGTTTCGGATCTGTCCATTTTTTTGATTCGTCGGTCCCACGGCGGCTTTTCGGATCAGTCTATTTTGTGGAATCGACGGCCTAATCGCAGCTGCGACATTGCCATGGTATCGGTCTAATTCCTGGATCTTCGAGTGAGTAAAAAAATACAGATTTGGATTACTATTGCTATCTTTTTTGTTGACTATTCTTCGTGGGAGTTTTCCCCAAATCATACTAAATAATTAAAGCACTATGGCACGCTACAGTGACGACATTGACTCTGACGTGGACCTTACAACAATGTTCGGAGTTCGTCAGGGAACGCGTGTTTGCGTACTGCTGAGCTCCCGAGTGAAAAGTGGTCAAGGTGGAAATATTATTTTTTGTGAATAAATGTGCATAAGTGGAAGCTTCTCCCCTTTTTGGTACTTTTATACACGTATCCTAGCTACCACGCGTTACAATGTACATGACATGGATTACACAAGGTGTGCTCTTTGGCCTGTACTGTAAGCACACGACAGCTCTGGATCCTAACAATCTACATAATTATATTGGTATAAGTTTGAAAACGCAATATGCTTACCTTGAATATCTGCTAATAAAACCAGACAGCATACACTCTCGCTCCCAACCGGACTTCCCAACAGGACTCTCTCGCATCACCAGTTTTGCCCAACTTTTGTCTTATCAGGTATTTGCTGCACGCATTTTTCCCTGAAGCTCGTCTTGAGAACGACCGACAGTGCTGTCTTGCTCTTCACTTTTCAGATCTGGTTCAAATAGGAAGGGTAGAACAGACGATATTTTGGGAAAGCTAACGAGTGACGTGCTGGGATTTCCGCAACGGGACCACTGACGTCACGCACTGCGACGTAACAAGAATGGCGACCTATCACTTAAAATAATTTTACAAACTTTATTGAAACAAAAACTTTAAGAGGGGTTTTAATATCAAATTATTATAACTCATACTAACATGTATCTTTTAAGAATTACTTGTCTTAAAAACAGAGGATCCCTTTAAGAACTAAAAGTCTTTCTATCCGTGGATCCCTTTCACAGAAAGAATGTTAATAATGTTAATGCCATCTTGTGGATTTATTGTTATAATAAATAAATACAGTACTTATGTACAGTATGTTGAATGTTTGTGTCCGTCTTGTCTTATCTTTCCATTCCAACAATAATTTACAGAAAAATATGACATATTGTAGAGATGGTTTGAATTGCGATTAATTACGAATAATTTTTAAGCTGTGATTAACTCGATTAAAAATTTTAATTGTTTACAGCCCTACAATAAACACATGACTCCATTAACCATTCAAAGGTGACAATGTTTTTCTCCACTAGAGGGCACTCATGCTCTTTACACGGGTAATGGGTCATAGTGTTCAGGTCTAAATTTGATTTTTTTGCAACATCTTTTTGGAATAATACCGTCTTGTAATAGGTTCAGCAACTCAGCAGGGATCCCCAACTATCGGGCCGGGGACCTGTACCGGTCCGTGCCGAATTTGCTATCGGGCTGCATTTTCATCGCGTCAGATGAAAACTGACATCCAGCTCGTTGTGTTTCATTCTTCCGAGACACGTTTTTATAGTCTCATCGTCATGAAAAAAAAAATGTTCATCAACGAAATACAGTATTTTCGTCATTATCATCCTTGATGAAAAAAACAAAACAAAAAAAAAACTTAAAAACTTACCCAGCATGCTCGGCTGTCCCTCCAGTAGCGACAGGATGTACTTGTTGAGGAAGAGAGTGCAGAAGCTGAAGAAGTACCAGAGGGTCAAGTAGGCGAGGGAGCGACGGTTCAAGACCCCTGAGCCGGCCTTGATCACAGCGGTCTCGGTGACGGTGATCTTCAGCACCTGCTCGCTCGGAAGGCTCTCGCTACGAGCCAATACCACTCGTTCCTGACGGACGCGGCGCGGGAAGAGAAAGCGCCATAGCGAACGCCTGCCGCTTTTCCGCCCGCTGCCCGGCATCGTCCCGAGGAGGCGGAGCAGGGCGAGGTGAAGGGTCCGAGAGTTTTTTTCTGCTCCGTCATGTGATGTTGTTTGCTTGAGATTGTGTTGAAGTCATTCTGGTGTCGACGCCTGCAACATACAGCCAGAGGTGGGTGCTATAGCTAACTAGTAACTATAACTAGTGCTATAGCCAGGGGTGCACATAAGTGGTCCGCATGCGCGCATGCGTACTGGACGTAGACAAACGCGCTGGCCCTCAACGGCTTAGATACGCTTTTGCGTACCGATGGCTGACCACTGTATTTGCAGTGGACACGAGAAAATAACTTCTCAAAATGTCGAAGAGGCAGGCCACACTGAGTAATTACTTCCGTGTTCCCCCACCCCCGTCAAAAGACAGACGACAGAGACGTCACCGGAGCTACCGAAAAAAAGGACTTTTGCTGAAAAGTGGCTACAGGATGTACCATGGCTAGAAGCAAATGATGCTCGCACGGAAATGCGGTACAAAATGTGCCGTGAGAATCCCAATGTCGCCGATAAGAGCAGCGCATTTTATGTTGGGTCAAAGAATTTCAGCCATCCAAACTTTGAAAAGCACGAAAAAACAGAGCACATGTGGCAATTACGCAAAATATCGATGTCAAACAGGACCCCACTCGCCCTATGGACAAGTGGCGGAATAAAGGTAATGAACAGCGAAATGCACTGACAAACGTGTTTTTGCTCGCATTTTACAAAGCTAAACATGCACGTTCAATGAGGTCGTATGAGGAGGACATCCCACTTTTAAAAAGGCTTGGAGTTAATGTGGGAGCCGCATAATGCCCTTTATTTTGAATAGGTGCTTTTTATTTCTTTACATTTCACTTCAAAGTAATGGCAATTTTGTTGTGCCAGTTGATTTTAATCAAGCATTAATTGTTAATATAATTAATTAAAGTTAATTGGCTCTAAGTGAAGCTTGTCATAAATTTATCGCATCGGGCGGGTCGGCTCTCAAGCTCAATGAGGACCAAGTCACATCTCCAGGTCCTCCTCTGAGAACCTGGGCAAAAAAATTATGTGCACCCCTGGCTATAGCGATTAATTGATTAACTCGAGTAATTAGATTAGAAAAAGCTTTGAATCAAATTTTTGCCGCTTTGAGGATTTGTTTAGTTAGAATGATGTTGTAATGGTTTGTTTTTTAAGTGTTGCATTTAGTTTTATTGATTTGGGTGGATACACTGCCCTCTAGTGGCAACGGTGAATATGCCATACCTTGTCTAAAATGGCTGGAACCAGGTGCTCTCTGTTAAGACCAACAATAGGTGTTTTGTTTGGGCAAATGTTTGTTTATGCATTCGTTACTTAGTTTAAAAGTATATTAAGCAGTTTTTTTGTGGGATGATTTCAGTGGATACTAGTCCCTCTAGTGGCAACGGTGAATATGCCATAACTCGTCTAAAGTCGCTGGATCAGCTGCTCCCTGTTAAGACCAACATAAGGTATGTTTTTGTTTGAGCAAATGTTTGTTTATGCTTTCGTTATTTAGTTTAAAAGTATATGAAGCAGTTTTTGTGGGATGAGTTCGGTCGATACACTGCCCTCGAGTGGCAACGGTCAATATGCCATAAGTCATCTAAAATGGCTGGATCCAGCTGCTCCCTGTTAAGACCAAAATGAGGTATGTTTTTGTTTTAGTGAATGTTTGTTTATGCATTCGTTATTTAGTTTAAAAGTATATTAAACAGTTTTTTTGTGGGATGATTTCAGTGGATACACTGCCCTCTAGTGGCAAAAGTGAATATGCCATAACTGGTGTAAAATGGCTCGATCTAGCTGCGCCCTGTTAAGACCAACATAAGGTATATGTTTGTTTGAGCAAATGTTTGTTTATGCACTCAGTATTTAGTTTTGAAGTATATTAATCAGTTTTTTGTGGGAATATGTATTTGAACGATTTATTAAGAGCAGGTTTTTCCTGAATGATAGCAGCACAAATGAAAATTTTAAAGCACAAACGTAGCACAAAGAATTGACATCATTTTTATATACATTTGTATCTGGTGGGGTGCCAACTTCACGTAGGTCCTCTACGATGGGTTTTATATTTGCAAAACATTTTTTTTGGGGGGGGGGGGGGGGCATTTACAAACCATATATTTTTTGTTTGTTTTGGCATGATTCTACCGCTATACGCTCCTGTCTTAAACCTTGTCGATTGTCCTGCAGATAGCTATCTGACATCTCTACAGCAGCCAAAATAGCACACTTGACGGCTACAAAAAGTACTCCAGGCCATCAATTCCGCTCAGAGTTCACAGAAAAAACAACCTCTACAAACAATTTGCAGGTTGAGCAAACAGAATCTTACCACGAATACGAGCCGCCTGCAGGTCGCAACACAACAGAGGAGAACACTCGCAGGAAGTTGCACGTTGACGTTCGCTAGCGGCTGCAACGTGGAGCGCAAAAGAGGATAAAATGCCAGCCGAGCAGTCGAGTCATCGTGAATTATCTTAAGAGGGCATTGTGTGAGGCCACACTTCATCAATATAAACATCCTCTTATCAGACAGCACATTCTTATCAGCGTTGTTTTGACTTTTGGACGCAGTCGCAGCAGATAACAAAGTCAGCCGTATTCAGCGAAGACATCAAGAACATGCTTTCAAAGTAAAAGGCAAGTGTCCGAAGTATGAAAGATCCTATGGGTGAATTAAAAATGATATGGAATATAAATTTTTGGTGTTTAATTCCAGGGAATTCATTGGTATAATGTCTACTTTTGGGTTTTCTGACCAACATGGCCTGAACATAAAAATGCTTTTATTTGATTAATAGATGTGCTTATTTCGCGGATATCACAACTAAATTTAGAAGCCTCAACCCATAGAAATGAAATATTTAAGGCTAGATGTCTCAAAGCGGGATTTGGCGTTGTAAGAAACTGGCGGCCATCTTACGTGGGAGGATTTCTATGGCGGGCTCGAATGCATTGGACTAAAATCGCCTTAACTCCATACGCAGAGTTTAAGGGGGAGAGGGGAGCGGAAAGTGTCATTGCATGTAATTGACTTTCCTACGTATGATTTTAAAATTAAGAATTTTCTGGTAAAATATTGTCTATAAAAGTTGTAAAGCAATAAAATGGGTCAAAAAAAAAATTCGGACAGATCATGTGACTAGCACCTTAGACGGTCATTTGCTTTGCTTAGTCAAAACCACCCGAGGACCGAAGAGGCAAGATGGATAGACGTAATTTTTTTTCAATCCAGAAGTGATTTGTTCGAGGATTCAAGGGAATTAATATATTTTGCGTACCCTGCACGCATTTTGAAATGTTGTGAAAAAAATCAATGGGAAAAATCAGCTGGTACGGCATTGGCGTCATAGTTTGCAATAATTACATAAAATAAATGCTAACTGCGCGTTTTTTGTTTTTTGTTTTGCTTTTAACCAAGAATCGAGACCGTTTTACGTCCATATCTATAAATAATTCAGGGATTTAAGCATTTACTCACAAGAATTTTCAACAGCAAAAGAATTTTCATAAGGCGTCCGCAGCATATTCGACATATTTACGTAAAAATTAATGCTAACTGCCCGATTCTTTGGTCTTTTAACAAAGAATCGAGACTGTTTTACATCCACATCTATAAATAATTCAGGGATTTAAAGCAGTAATGTGAAGTAATTTCTTCACATGCCAAATAGGGTCACAAGTAAAGTAATTAAACATTGTCCAACAAATAAAGCATGAAAAAAATCATTTATATGTTGTATATTTGACAAAATAATCGCGTTTCCGAAGTTCGAGCCTGAAAGGGGACAAACCCGGAAGTGATACGTCACACCGGGAACGTGATGGCACCTCCATACATATGGCCGCCATACAAAGCCCTTCAAACAATGATTCAAACAGCGATATAAGCGATAGATCGAGCACAAGGGAGGAGATCCAAGTTTTTGACGAGTTGGAGGAAGAAGAGGAGCTTGGAATTTTATGTTGGACCTCACATGTATTAGCCAGACGCTAATCAGGATGCAAACAATGTGCCTAGACTACCTGACATGGAATGGATACAAGACCCATCGAGATTACAACATTGGTAAGATATAGGCTGTTACTATTTTCATGATTTGAAGATGCAGGCATTTTCACATAATTTTATGTTTTTGGTCTATCTGATGACATTGTTAAAAAAAATAATAATCGGACTTCATGTTCGTTTTGGCAGATCCGGCAGCTCTTGTGCATATAAAATAATAATATAAAAATGTTGGGGGGAAAGAAGGAGATGAGTCGTTGTTATATCTTGACCGAGTGACCCACACAACACCTTTATTGGCTTTTACAACTTTACTCAACGTCTTGCCAAGTGACTGAACAACAACTTTTCTTTTAGTCAGGAGTAAGCCACAAACAATAACACATCTAAATGACATGCGTACCCTCTACTGGTGAACTCCCGTATTACAACTAAATAATATCCACTATATCACAGTCGTCGATGGCTTTTTCCACTTTATTGTGGCAACAATAAGAAAACAAAGTGGCGTCTAATGGCGTGAGGAAATGTAGTTTTTTCACACAAGCGAACAGATTACAAAGCACCACTTCAGTGTTGTCCCGAGACTACATATCCCATGATTCACTGTGTGACCTGCGCGCTCGCTGATTCGCTGCCAGCAGACATTAAAAGCAACACTTGTCACCTGTCAGCGGCTCTCGCGAAACTATAAGGCAATCAAGCGATCACCGTAAAAGAAACAGCGAACCGTACAAATGCAATGCAATGCTTGAAGCATGAAGGTGGAAATACATAATACAAATACAAATAAATGTGCACAAACTCACCGGCGGTGTGTGTCTCCTACTGCAACGTGACCGTGAATTACCGCGGCGCCGACCCGCTTATGTACGAACGCGAACGCAACAACAACTATGATCGGGGATTGCCACGAATTAACTTTAGGCCAACGTCGCTAGCTTATACTGTTCATTCCATAACAGTTGGCAGCTCTGCTTTGACAAAGTCGTCAGTCATCTATCCAAAAATCACACTTACTTTTTGGCAAATCCTTGATCATAAGCAGACCGGTTAAGGAAGCAGGCATCTTAGAAGTGTTTGCTGCAGAGAACACTACTCGATGATGGCATGAAATTCATTCGCTTCATGCGAACGAAAGATGTCCATTTATGTGCCCTGCTATCCTTTGGCCACTCATACAACTTTTCATTTGAGTGAGAACAAGACATCGCCACACACCGTCGTGGCATCTTACCGAGAAGCAATGCAACAAACAATACTGTTCTATGGCAGACTTCCCTCGCACTTCCCGGTGTGACGTAATTTCCGAAGATTGCCGAAGAAAAGCATTTTCGTTGTCAAGGGCGTTGCTATGGGTTAAACAAAGAATCTGGAAGGGTTGCGTTAAAAAAAATAATGCAAATATGCTTATAACTGTTTAGCCATTGATATTATTCAAAACATGGTTGGCCAACCTTACTTCACATTACAGCTTTTAGCGTTTATTCTCAAGAATTTTCAACGGAAAAAGCTCTTTGTGGTGATAATGCGGCACCACAGTGGCTTAAAGACTAGCAGCACATTTAACATATTTACGTGAAATAAATGCTAACTGCCCGGTTCTTTGCTCTTTTAACAAAGAATTGAGACCTTTTTACGTCCACATCTATTAAAAATTGAGGGATTTATGCTTTTATTCACAAGAATTTTCAGCTGAAAAAGCTCTTTGTCTGTGTTTCCACTCGGTCAACTTTGACAGAGATAGGCCCCCTATTAATCGGCCCCGCACCCCATGTCCCGTCAATATCATTATGAAGTCTATGGATGGGCCATGTTTTAAAACCTCATAAATAACTACATCCCCAAAACACAGAAATCAAGCAAATCAGTGCAGCGCAGTGGCTTCGCCCAAGGGATACAATTTTTGAAGAGAGTAACTAAATTAGCACTACATTGGCGGGCGTAACATATTCAATGGATGACAAAATTGGCAAAAAGTATAGCTATCCTAAGCAGCCCGATATAGAATTCCCCTCAAGAATGATGGGAAACAAAAAATGTTCATTTTCAACTTATTATTACCTTGGTCTTTCTGAAAGAAAGAACAAGGTATTGTTATTGTGCAACTTTATTACCTTGGTCTTTCCAAGGGAAAGAACAAGGTATTGTTGTTGTGCAACTTTATTGTACTTCTTTATTTCTTTATTACCTTGGTCTTTCCTATGGAAAGAACAAGGTATTGTTATTCTGCAACTTTATTCGCCTTATTACCTTGGTCTTTCCAAGGGAAAGAACAAGGTATTGTTATTGTGCAACTTTATTATTCTTATTTATTACCTTGGTCTTTCCAAGGGAAAGAACAAGGTATTGTTATTGTGCAACTTTATTATTCTTATTTATTATTATTATTATTATAATTCATCTTATTCTCCGCGTTTTTTCGGCGCGCCGCACAGCCCGACCCGTAGCACCGATCAGCACCGTTCAAGTATCGGCACGACCGGAATTTTCGTGCGACGCGGGCAATTTTTCAAACGGCCCCGAAAAATTTTCCGTTCGCCCGTAAACGGCAATTTTCCGGAAAAAAAAAAAAGTTTCAAAATGTATCTAGTCCTACAATTTTTGACCAAATCACATAATTTGGGCATCAAAAATTCCGGGACATTGAGGGGCATAAAAGTTGTATACAGAATTTGGCAAAAATTTACGGTTCCCTGGAAATTTGCCAAAAACTTTCCTATTCATTTAGAATGGAAAAAAAACACGCGCTTCACAGCCCGAACCGTTAGACCGATCGGCACCGTTCAAGTATCGGCACGACCGGAATTTTCGCGTGACACAGGAAACTTTACAAATGGCCCCGAAAATTTTTCCGTTCGTCCGTAAACGGCAATTTTCCGTGAAAAAAAAAAATGTTTCAAAATGTATCTAGTCCTACAATTTTTGACCAAATCACATAATTTGGGCATCAAAAATTCCGGGACGGTGAGGGGCATAAAAGTTGTATACAGAATTTGGAAAAAAATTACGCTTCCTCGGAAATTTGCCAAAAACTATCCCATTCATTTCGAATGGGAAAAGTTCCCATTCACTTCCAATGGGATTTCCAATGGAATTTACATTGCATTGATGCCATTGACGGCCATGCATGTCAAATCTACTGATGCCAATGTACTTGGATTCTATTGACTATATGGATGTCGATGCCATTGACGGCCACGGACGTCCAAAATTTTTCCCATTCATTTTCAATGGGGAAAAAACAAAATTTCCCCAAATCAACAGAAAATGACCAGATATCAATAGGACGTGTCCCCCAAACTTCCCCAATTCCATTGACGCTTATGAAGGGTGCCGCCATTGACTTCCATGGACGTCCAAAATTTTTCCCATTCATTTTCAATGGGGAAAAAACTAAATTTCTCCAAATCAACAGAAAATGACGAGATATCAATAGGATGTATACCCCAAACGTCCCCAACTCTATTGACGCTTATGGGGGGTGCTGCCATTGACGTCCATGGACGTCCAAAATTTTTCCCATTCATTTTCAATGGGAATTTTTTTTTTCCCCCCAAATCAACAGAAAATGACTAGATATCAATAGGACGTGTCCCCCATATGTCCCCGATTGCATTGCTGCTTATGGAGGGTGATGCCATTGACGTCCACGGACGTCCAAACTTCCCATTAATTTCCAATGGCGTTTCTTCATGTTTGTTCATTCTATTGATGCCAATGTACTTGGATTCCATTGACGCTTATGTAAGTTGATACCATTGACGTCCATGGACGTCCAAAATTTTTCCCATTCATTTTCAATGGGAATTTTTTTTTTTTCCCCAAATCAACAGAAAATGACTAGATATCATTAGGACGTGTCCCCCAAATGTCCCCGATTGCATTGCCGCTTATGGAGGGTGATTCCATTGACGTCCATGGACGTCCAAACTTCCCATACATTTCCAATGGCATTTCTTAATGTTTGTTCATTCTATTGATGCCAATGTACTTGGATTCCATTGACGCTTATGTAAGTTGATACCATTGACGTCCATGGACGTCCAAAATTTTTCCCATTCATTTTCAATGGGATTTTTTTTTTTTTCCCCAAATCAACAGAAAATGACTAGATATCATTAGGACGTGTCCCCCAAATGTCCCCGATTGCATTGCCGCTTATGGAGGGTGATGCCATTGACGTTCATGGACATCCAAACTTCCCATTCATTTCCAATGGCATTTCTTCATGTTTGTTCATTTTATTGATGCCAATGTACTTGGATTCCATTGACGCTTATGTAAGTTGATACCATTGACGTCCATGGACGTCCAAAATTTTTCCCATTCATTTTCAATGGGAAATTTTTTTTTTTCCCAAATCAACAGAAAATGACTAGATATCAATAGGACGTGTCCCCCAAACTTCCCCGATTCCATTAACAATTATGGAGGGTGCTGCCATTGACGGACATGGACGTCCAATTCTCCCAATCTTTTCTAATGGCTTTAACGTTGTTTAGTGCCAATGACTGGCATTATGGTCCATTCTATTGATAGACCTGAGTGGGGCTAAGATTTGTATCTCCACAGAGGAAAGACCAAGGTGTGTAATTTCTCCCGAAATTGCAGTTTCTAGTTATTATTATTATTATTACCTTGGTCTTTCTGAAGGAAAGAACAAGGTTATGTTATTCTACAACTTTATTATTATTATTATGCAATGGTTTCTCCGCGTTTTTTCGGCGCGCCGCGCAGCCCGAACCGTACCACCGATCGGCACCGTTCAAGTATCGACACGACCGGAATTTTCGCGCGACGATGGGAATTTTTCAAACGACCCCGAAAATTTTTTCGTTCGCCCGTAAACGGCGATTTTCCGATTTTTTACAACTTTTTCAAAACGCTACTTGTCCTACAATTTTTGACCAAATCACATAATTTGGACATCAAAAATTCCGGGACGGTGGGGGGCATAAAGATTGTATACAGAATTTGGAAAAAATTTACGGTTCCCCAGAAATTTGACAAAAACTTGCCCATTCATTTTTAATGAGAAAAATAAAATTTCAAAATGTATCTAGTCCTACAAATTTTCACCAAATCACACAATTTGGGCATCAAAAAATCCAGGATGGGGAGGGGAATAAAGGTTATTAACACAATTTGGAAAAAATATACGGTTCCCCGGAAATTTGCCAAAAACCTGCCCATTCATTTTTAATGGGAAAAAAAGACAACTTTCAAACTGTTACTAGTCCGTCAATTTTTGACGAAAACACACAAGATGGGCGTCAAAAATTCCGGGATGGTGAGGGGCATAAAAAATACCGAGAAATTTTTTTTGATAAAATGTACGGTTTCCCGGCAAATTGCCAAAAACTGGCCCATTCATTTTTAATGGGAAACAAAGAAAAGTTTCAAATTGTATCTTGTCCTTCAATTTTTGACCAAATCACACAATTTGGGCATCAAAAATTCAGTGATGGTGAGGGGCATAAAAGTTGTATACAGAATTTGGAAAAAAATTACGCTTCCTCGGAAATTTGCCAAAAACTATCCCATTCATTTCGAATGGGAAAAGTCCCATTCACTTCCAATGGGATTTCCAATGGAATTTACATTGCATTGATGCCATTGACGGCCATGCATGTCGAATCTACTGATGCCAATGTACTTGGATTCAAGTGACTATATGGATGTCGATGCCATTGACTGCCATGGACGTCCAAAATTTTTCCCATTCATTTTCAAAGGGGAAAAAACAAAATTACCCCAAATCAACAGAAAATGACCAGATATCAATAGGACGTGTCCCCCAAACTTCCCCAATTCCATTGACGCTTATGAAGGGTGCCGCCATTGACTTACATGGACGTCCAAAATTTTTCCCATTCATTTTCAATGGGGAAAAAACTAAATTTCTCCAAATCAACAGAAAATGACCAGATATCAATAGGACGTATATCCCAAACGTCCCCAATTCCATTGACGCTTATGGGGGGTGCTGCCATTGACGTCCATGGACGTCCAAAATTTTACCCATTCATTTTCAATGGGAAATTTTTTTTTTCCCCAAATCAACAGAAAATGACTAGATATCAATAGGACCTGTCCCCCAAATGTCCCCGATTGCATTGCTGCTTATGGAGGGTGATGCCATTGACGTCCAGGGACGTCCAAACTTCCCATTCATTTCCAATGGCATTTCTTCATGTTTGTTCATTCTTTTGATGCCAATGTACTTGGATTCCATTGACGCTTATGTAAGTTGATACCATTGACGTCCATGGACGTCCAAAATTTTTCCCATTCATTTTCAATGGGAATTTTTTTTTTTCCCCCAAATCAACAGAAAATGACTAGATATCAATAGGACGTTTCCCCCAAATGTGCCCGATTGCATTGCTGCTTATGGAGGGTGATGCCATTGACGTCCACGGACGTCCAAACTTCCCATTAATTCCAATGGCATTTCTTCATGTTTGTTCATTTTATTGATGCCAATGTACTTGGATTCCATTGACGCTTATGTAAGGTGATACCATTGACGTCCATGGACGTCCAAAATTTTTCCCATTCATTTTCAATGGGAATTTTTTTTTTTTTCCCAAATCAACAGAAAATGACTAGATATCATTAGGACGTGTCCCCCAAATGTCCCCGATTGCATTGCCCCTTATGGAGGGTGATGCCATTGACGTCCATGGACGTCCAAACTTCCCATTCATTTCCAATGGCATTTCTTCATGTTTGTTCATTTTATTGATGCCAATGTACTTGGATTCCATTGACGCTTATGTAAGTTGATACCATTGACGTCCATGGACGTCCAAAATTTTTCCCATTCATTTTCAATGGGAATTTTTTTTTTTTTCCCAAATCAACAGAAAATGACTAGATATCATTAGGACGTGTCCCCCAAACTTCCCCGATTCCATTAACAATTATGAAAGGTGCCGCCATTGACGTCCACGGACGTCCAATTCTCCCATTTATTTCTAACGGCTTTTACTTTGTTTTTTGCCAATGACTGGCATTATGATCCATTCTATTGATAGACCTGAGTGGGGCTAAGATCTGTATCTCCACAGAGGAAAGACCAAGGTGTGTAATTTCTCCCGAAATTGCAGTTTCTAGTTATATCATCATCTTATTCTCCGCGTTTTTTCGACGCGCCGCGCAGCCCGAACCGTACCACCGATCGGCACCATTCAAGTATTGACACGACCGGATTTTTCGCGCGACGCGGGGACTTTTTCAAAATCCCCCGAAAAATTTTCCGTTCGCCCGTAAACGGCAATTTTCCGGAAAAAAAAAAAAGTTTCAAAATGTATCTAGTCCTACAATTTTTGACCAAATCACATAATTTGGGTATCAAAAATTCCGGGACGGTGAGGGGCATAAAAGTTGTATACAGAATTTGGCAAAAATTTACGGTTCCCCGGATATTTGCCAAAAACTATCCCATTCATTTCTAATGGGAAAAGTTCTCATTCACTTTCAATAGGATTTCCAATGGACTTTACATTGCATTGCCATTGACGGCCATGCATGTCGAATCTATTGATGCCAATGTTCTTGGATTCAATTGACTATATGGATGTCGATGCCATTGACGGCCATGGACGTCCAAAATTTTTCCCATTCATTTTCAATGGGGAAAAAACTACATTTCCCCAAATCAACAGAAAATGACCAGATATCAATAGGACGTGTCCCCCAAACGTCCCCAACTCCATTGACGCTTATAGGGGGTGCTGCCATTGACGTCCATGGACGTCCAAAATTTTTCCCATTCATTTTCAATGGGGAAAAAACTACATTACTCCAAATCAACAGAAAATGACCAGATATCAATAGGACGTATACCCCAAACGTCCCCAACTCCATTGACGCTTATGGGGGGTGCTGCCATTGACGTCCATGGACGTCCAAAATTTTACCCATTCATTTTCAATGGGAAATTTTTTTTTTTCCCCAAATCAACAGAAAATGACTAGATATCAATAGGACGTGTCCCCCAAATTTCCCCAATTGCATTGCTGCTTATGGAGGGTGATGCCATTGACGTCCTGGGACGTTCAAACTTCCCATTCATTTCCAATGGCATTTCTTCATGTTTGTTCATTCTATTGATGCCAATGTACTTGGATTCCATTGACGCTTATGTAAGTTGATACCATTGACATCCATGGACGTCCAAAATTTTTCCCATTCATTTTCAATGGGATTTTTTTTTTTTTTTCCCAAATCAACAGAAAATGACTAGATATCATTAGGACGTGTCCCCCAAATGTCCCCGATTGCATTGCCGCTTATGGAGGGTGATGCCATTGACGTTCATGGACGTCCAAACTTCCCATTCATTTCCAATGGCATTTCTTCATGTTTGTTCATTTTATTGATGCCAATGTACTTGGATTCCATTGACGCTTATGTCAGTTGATACCATTGACGTCCATGGACGTCTAAAATTTTTCCCATTCATTTTCAATGGAAATTTTTTTTTTTTCCCCAAATCAACAGAAAATGAGTAGATATCATTAGGACGTGTCCCCCAAATGTCCCCGATTGCATTGCTGCTTATGGAGGGTGATGCCATTGACGTCCACGGACGTCCAAACTTCCCATTAATTTCCAATGGCATTTCTTCATGTTTTTTCATTCTATTGATGCCAATGTACTTGGATTCCATTGACGCTTATGTAAGTTGATACCATTGACGTCCATGGACGTCCAAAATTTTTCCCATTCATTTTCAATGGGAATTTTTTTTTTTTTTCCCAAATCAACAGAAAATGACTAGATATCATTAGGACGTGTCCCCCAACCTTCCCCGATTCCATTAACAATTATGAAAGGTGCCGCCATTGACGTCCATGGACGTCCAATTCTCCCATTCATTTCTAACGGCTTTTACTTTGTTTTTTGCCAATGACTGGCATTATGATCCATTCTATTGATAGACCTGAGTGGGGCTAAGATCTGTATCTCCACAGAGGAAAGACCAAGGTGTGTAATTTCTCCCGAAATTGCAGTTTCTAGTTATTACCTTGGTCTTTCCAAGGGAAAGAACAAGGTAATGCTGTTCTGCAACTTTATCGTACTTATTACCTTGGTCTTTCCAAAGGAAAGAACAAGGTAATGATATTCTACAACTTTATTACCTTGGTCTTTCCAAGGGAAAGAACAAGGTTATGTTGTTGTACAACTTTATCGTACTTATTTTTATTATTTTTAATTTTATTATTATTATTCATCTTATTCTCCGCGTTTTTTCGGCGCGCCGCACAGCCCGAACCGCTGCACCGATCGGCACCGTTCGGATATCGAAACGTCCGGAATTTTTGCGCGACGATGGCTTTTTTAAAAAGGGCCCCGAAAAATTTTCCGTTTTCCCGCAAACGGCAATTTTCCAGATTTTTTTTTTTTTTTCAAAATGTATCTAGTCCTACAATTTTTGACCAAATCACATAATTTGGGTATCAAAAATTCCGGGACGGTGAGGGGCATAAAAGTTGTATACAGAATTTGGAAAAAATTTACGGTTCCCCGGAAATTTGCCAAAAACTCTCCCATTCATTTCTAATGGGAAAAGTTCCCATTCACTTACAATGGGATTTCAATGGAATTTACATTGCATTGATGCCATTGACGGCCATGCATGTCGAATCTATTGATGCCAATGTACTTGGATTCAATTGACTATATGGATGTCGATGCCATTGACGGCCATGGACGTCCAAAAATTTTCCCATTCATTTTCAATGGGGAAAAAACTACATTTCCCCAAATCAACAGAAAATGACCAGATATCAATAGGACGTGTCCCCCAAACGTCCCCAACTCCATTGACGCTTATGGGGAGTGCTGCCATTGACGTCCATGGACGTCCAAAAATTTTCCCATTCATTTTCAATGGGAATTTTTTTTTTTTCCCCAAATCAACAGAAAAGGACTAGATATCATTAGGACGTGTCCCCCAAATGTCCCCGATTGCATTGCCGCTTATGAAGGGTGATTCCATTGACGTCCATGGACGTCCAAACTTCCCATTCATTTCCAATGGCATTTCTTCATGTTTGTTCATTCTATTGATGCCAATGTACTTGGATTCCATTGACGGTTATGTAAGATGATACCATTGACGTCCATGGATGTCCAAAATTTTTCCCATTCATTTTCAATGGGAACATTTTTTTTTTCCCCCAAATCAACAGAAAATGACTAGATATCAATAGGACGTGTCCCCCAAATGTCCCCGATTGCATTCCCGCTTATGGAGGGTGATGCCATTGACGTTCATGGACGTCCAAACTTCCCATTAAATCCCAATGGCATTTCTTCATGTTTGTTCATTCTATTGATGCCAATGTACTTGGATTCCATTGACGCTTATGTAAGTTGATACCATTGACGTCCATGGACGTCCAAAAATTTTCCCATTCATTTTCAATGGGAATTTTTTTTCCCCCCCAAATCAACAGAAAATGACTAGATATCAATAGGACGTGTCCCCCAAATGTCCCCGATTGCATTGCCTCTTATGGAGGGTGATGCCATTGACGTTCATGGACGTCCAAACTTCCCATTCATTTCCAATGGCATTTCTTCATGTTAGTTCATTCTATTGATGCCAATGTACTTGGATTCCATTGACGCTTATGTAAATTGATACCATTGACGTCCATGGACGTCCAAAAATTTTCCCATTCATTTTCAATGGGAATTTTTTTTTTTTCCCCAAATCAACAGAAAATGACTAGATATCATTAGGACGTGTCCCCCAAATGTCCCCGATTGCATTCCCGCTTATGGAGGGTGATGCCATTGACATTCATTGACGTCCAAACTTCCCATTAAATCCCAATGGCATTTCTTCATGTTTGTTCATTCTATTGATGCCAATGTACTTGGATTCCATTGACGCTTATGTAAGTTGATACCACTGACGTCCATGGACGTCCAAAAATTTTCCCATTCATTTTCAATGGGAATTTTTTTTTTTTCCCCAAATCAACAGAAAATGACTAGATATCATTAGGACGTGTCCCCCAAATGTCCCCGATTGCATTCCCGCTTATGGAGGGTGATGCCATTGGCATTCATTGACGTCCAAACTTCCCATTAAATCCCAATGGCATTTCTTCATGTTTGTTCATTCTATTGATGCCAATGTACTTGGATTCCATTGACGCTTATGTAAGTTGATACCACTGACGTCCATGGACGTCCAAAAATTTTCCCATTCATTTTCAATGGGAATTTTTTTTTTCCCCCAAATCAACAGAAAATGACTAGATATCAATAGGACGTGTCCCCCAAATGTCCCCGATTGCTAGCCTCTTATGGAGGGTGATGCCATTGACGTCCACGGACGTCCAAACTTCCCATTCATTTCCAATGGCATTTCTTCATGTTTGTTCATTCTATTGATGCCAATGTACTTGGTATCCATTGACGCTTATGTAAGTTTATACCATTGACGTCCATGGACGTCCAAAATTTTTCCCATTCATTTTCAATGGGAATTTTTTTTTTTTCCCCAAATCAACAAAAAATGACCAGATATCAATAGGACCTGTCCCCCAAATGTCCCCGATTGCATTGCTGCTTATGGAGGGTGATGCCATTGACGTCCAGGGACGTCCAAACTTCCCATTCATTTTCAATGGCATTTCTTCATGTTTGTTCATTCTTTTGATGCCAATGTACTTGGATTCCATTGACGCTTATGTAAGTTGATACCATTGACGTCCATGGACGTCCAAAATTTTTCCCATTCATTTTCAATGGGAAATTTTTTTTTTTCCCCAAATCAACAGAAAATGACTAGATATCATTAGGACGTGTCCCCCAAATGTCCCCGATTGCATTGCCGCTTATGGGGGGTGATGCCATTGACGTCCATGGACGTCCAAACTTCCCATTCATTTCCAAAGGCATTTCTTCATGTTTGTTCATTCTATTGATGCCAATGTACTTGGATTCCATTGACGCTTATGTAAGTTGATACCATTGACGTCCATGGACGTCCAAAATTTTTCCCATTCATTTTCAATGGGATTTTTTTTTTTTTCCCCAAATCAACAGAAAATGACTAGATATCATTAGGACGTGTCCCCCAAATGTCCCCGATTGCATTGCCGCTTATGGAGGGTGATGCCATTGACGTTCATGGACGTCCAAACTTCCCATTCATTTCCAATGGCATTTCTTCATGTTTGTTCATTTTATTGATGCCAATGTACTTGGATTCCATTGACGCTTATGTAAGTTGATACCATTGACGTCCATGGACGTCCAAAATTTTTCCCATTCATTTTCAATGGGAAAATTTTTTTTTTCCCCAAATCAACAGAAAATGACTAGATATCAATAGGACGTGTCCCCCAAACTTCCCCGATTCCATTAACAATTATGGAGGGTGCTGCCATTGACGGACATGGACGTCCAATTCTCCCAATCTTTTCTAATGGCTTTAACTTTGTTTAGTGCCAATGACTGGCATTATGGTCCATTCTATTGATAGACCTGAGTGGGGCTAAGATTTGTATCTCCACAGAGGAAAGACCAAGGTGTGTAATTTCTCCCGAAATTGCAGTTTCTAGTTACCTTGGTCTTTCCAAGGGAAAGAACAAGGTTATGTTATTGTACAACTTTATTGTACTTCTTTATTACCTTGGTCTTTCCAAGGGAAAGAACAAGGTATTGTTATTGTGCAACTTTATTATTCTTATTTATTACCTTGGTCTTTCTGAAGGAAAGAACAAGGTTATGTTGTTGTGCAACTTTATTATTATTATTACCTTGGTCTTTCCAAAGGAAAGAACAAGGTAATGATATTCTACAACTTTATTGTACTTATTATTATTACCTTGGTCTTTCTGAAAGAAAGAACAAGGTATTGTTATTGTGCAACTTTATTACCTTGGTCTTTCTGAAAGAAAGAACAAGGTATTGTTATTGTGCAACTTTATTGTACTTATTATTTATTCATCTTATTCTCCGCGTTTTTTTGAGCCAACGCACAGCCCAAACCGTAGCACCGATCGGCACAGTTCAAGTATCGGCACGACCGGAATTTTCGCGTGACGATGGGAATTTTTCAAACCGCCACGAAAAATTTTCCGTTCGCCCGTAAACGGCAATTTTCCGAAAAATAAAAAAAGTTTCAAAATGTATCTAGTCCTACAATTTTTGACCAAATCACATAATTTGGGCATCAAAAATTCCGGGACGGTGAGGGGCATAAAAGTTGTATACAGAATTTGGCAAAAATTTACGGTTCCCCGGAAATTTGCCAAAAACTTTCCTATTCATTTTGAATGGAAAAAAAACGCGCGCTTCACAGCCCGAACCGTTAGACCGATCGGCACCGTTCAAGTATCGGCACGACCGGAATTTTCGCGTGACACAGGAAACTTTACAAATGGCCCCGAAAAATTTTCCGTTCGTCCGTAAACGGCAATTTTCCGTGAAAAAAAAAAAAGTTTCAAAATGTATCTAGTCCTACAATTTTTGACCAAATCACATAATTTGGGCATCAAAAATTCCGGGACGGTGAGGGGCATAAAAGTTGTATACAGAATTTGGAAAAAAATTACGCTTCCTCGGAAATTTGCCAAAAACTATCCCATTCATTTCGAATGGGAAAAGTTCCCATTCACTTAATGGGAAAAGTCCCATTCACTTCCAATGGGATTTCCCATGGAATTTACATTGCATTGATGCCATTGACGGACATGCATGTCGAATCTACTGATGCCAATGTACTTGGATTCAATTGACTATATTGATGTCAATGCCATTGACTGCCATGGACGTCCAAAATTTTTCCCATTCATTTTCAATGGGGAAAAAACAAAATTACCCCAAATCAACAGAAAATGACTAGATATCAATAGGACGTGTCCCCCAAATGTCCCCGATTGCATTGCCTCTTATGGAGGGTGATGCCATTGACGGCCACGGACGTCCAAACTTCCCATTCATTTCCAATGGCATTTCTTCATGTTTGTTCATTCTATTGATGCCAATGTACTTGGATTCCATTGACGCTTATGTAAGTTGATACCATTGACGTCCATGGACGTCCAAAATTTTTCCCATTCATTTTCAATGGGAATTTTTTTTTTTTCCCCAAATCAACAGAAAATGACTAGATATCATTAGGACGTGTCCCCCAAATGTCCCCGATTGCATTGCCGCTTATGGGGGGTGATGCCATTGACGTCCATGGACGTCCAAACTTCCCATTCATTTCCAAAGGCATTTCTTCATGTTTGTTCATTCTATTGATGCCAATGTACTTGGATTCCATTGACGCTTATTTAAGTTGATACCATTGACGTCCATGGACGTCCAAAATTTTTCCCATTCATTTTCAATGGGAATTTTTTTTTTTTCCCCAAATCAACAGAAAATGACTAGATATCATTAGGAAGTGTCCCCCAAATGTCCCCGATTGCATTGCCGCTTATGGAGGGTGATGCCATTGACGTCCATGGACGTCCAATTCTCCCATTCATTTCTAATGGCTTTTACTTTGTTTTGTGCCAATGACTGTTATTATGATCCATTCTATTGATAGACCTGAGTGGGGCTAAGATCTGTATCTCCACAGAGGAAAGACCAAGGTGTGTAATTTCTCCCGAAATTGCAGTTTCTAGTTATTATTATTATTATTCAATAATTGTCGACGTTTTTTTCGGCGCGCCGCGCAGCCCGAACCGTACCTCCGATCGGTACCGTTCAAGTATCGGCACGTCCGGAATTTTCGCGCGACGATGGGAATTTTTCAAACGGCCACGAAAAATTTTCCGTTCGCCCGTAAACGGCAATTTTCCGGAAAAAAAAAAAAGTTTCAAAATGTATCTAGTCCTACAATTTTTGACCAAATCACATAATTTGGGCATCAAAAATTCCGGGACGGTGAGGGGCATAAAAGTTGTATACAGAATTTGGAAAAAAATTACGCTTCCTCGGAAATTTGCCAAAAACTATCCCATTCATTTCGAATGGGAAAAGTTCCCATTCACTTCCAATGGGATTTCCAATGGAATTTACATTGCATTGATGCCATTGACGGCCATGCATGTCGAATCTACTGATGCCAATGTACTTGGATTCAATTGACTATATGGATGTCGATGCCATTGACGGCCATGGACGTCCAAAATTTTTCCCATTCATTTTCAATGGGGAAAAAAAAAAATTTCCCCAAATCAACAGAAAATGACCAGATATCAATAGGACGTGTCCCCCAAACTTCCCCAATTCCATTGACGATTATGAAGGGCGCCGCCATTGACTTCCATGGACGTCAAAAATTTTTCCCATTCATTTTCAATGGGGAAAAAACTAAATTTCTCCAAATCAACAGAAAATGACCAGATATCAATAGGACGTATATCCCAAACGTCCCCAACTCCATTGACGCTTATGGGGGGTGCTGCCATTGACGTCCATGGACGTCCAAAATTTTTCCCATTCATTTTCAATGGGAATTTTTTTTTTTTCCCCCAAATCAACAGAAAATGACTAGATATCAATAGGACGTGTCCCGCAAATGTCCCCAATTGCATTGCTGCTTATGGAGGGTGATGCCATTGACATCCAGGGACGTCCAAACTTCCCATTCATTTCCAATGGCATTTCTTCATGTTTGTTCATTCTATTGATGCCAATGTACTTGGATTCCATTGACGCTTATGTAAGTTGATACCATTGACGTCCATGGACGTCCAAAATTTTTCCCATTCATTTTCAATGGGAATTTTTTTTTTTCCCCAAATCAACAGAAAATGACTAGATATCAATAGGACGTTTCCCCCAAATGTGCCCGATTGCATTGCTGCTTATGGAGGGTGATGCCATTGACGTCCACGGACGTCCAAACTTCCCATTAATTTCCAATGGCATTTCTTTATGTTTGTTCATTCTATTGATGCCTATGTACTTGGATTCCATTGACGCTTATGTAAGTTGATACCATTGACGTCCATGGACGTCCAAAATTTTTCCCATTCATTTTCAATGGGAAATTTTTTTTTTTCCCCAAATCAACAGAAAATGACTAGATATCATTAGGACGTGTCCCCCAAATGTCCCCGATTGCATTGCCGCTTATGGGGGGTGATGCCATTGACGTCCATGGACGTCCAAACTTCCCATTCATTTCCAAAGGCATTTCTTCATGTTTGTTCATTCTATTGATGCCAATGTACTTGGATTCCATTGACGCTTATGTAAGTTGATACCATTGACGTCCATGGACGTCCAAAATTTTTCCCATTCATTTTCAATGGGATTTTTTTTTTTTTCCCAAATCAACAGAAAATGACTAGATATCATTAGGACGTGTCCCCCAAATGTCCCCGATTGCATTGCCGCTTATGGAGGGTGATGCCATTGACGTTCATGGACGTCCAAACTTCCCATTCATTTCCAATGGCATTTCTTCATGTTTGTTCATTTTATTGATGCCAATGTACTTGGATTCCATTGACGCTTATGTAAGTTGATACCATTGACGTCCATGGACGTCCAAAATTTTTCCCATTCATTTTCAATGGGAAATTTTTTTTTTTTCCCCAAATCAACAGAAAATGACTAGATATCAATAGGACGTGTCCCCCAAACTTCCCCGATTCCATTAACAATTATGGAGGGTGCTGCCATTGACGGACATGGACGTCCAATTCTCCCAATCTTTTCTAATGCCTTTAACTTTGTTTAGTGCCAATGACTGGCATTATGGTCCATTCTATTGATAGACCTGAGTGGGGCTAAGATTTGTATCTCCACAGAGGAAAGACCAAGGTGTGTAATTTCTCCCGAAATTGCAGTTTCTAGTTATTATTTATTATATCTTCATCTTATTCTCCGCGTTTTTTCGGCGCGCCGCGCAGCCCGAACCATACCACCGATCGGCACCGTTGAAGTATCGGCACGACCGGATTTTTCGCGCGACGCAGGGACTTTTTCAAAATCCCCCGAAAAATTTTCCGTTCGCCCGTAAACGGCAATTTTCCGAAAAAAAAAAAAAGTTAAAAAATGTATCTAGTCCTACAATTTTTGACCAAATCACATAATTTGGGTATCAAAAATTCCGGGACGATGAGGGGCATAAAAGTTGTATACAGAATTTGGCAAAAATTTACGGTTCCCCGGAAATTTGCCAAAAACTTTCCTATTCATTTTGAATGAAAAAAAAACGCACGCTGCACAGCCCGAACCGTTTGACCGATCGGCACCGTTCAAATATCGGCACGACCGGAATTTTCGCGCAACGATGCGAATTTTTCAAACGGACCCGAAAAATTTTCCCTTCGCCCGTAAACGGCAATTTTCCGGAAAAAAAAAAAAGTTTCAAAATGTATCTAGTCCTACAATTTTTGACCAAATCACACAATTTGGGCATCAAAAATTCCGGGACGGTGAGGGGCATAAAAGTTGTATACAGAATTTGGAAAAAAATTACGCTTCCTCGGAAATTTGCCAAAAACTATCCCATTCATTTCGAATGGGAAAAGTCCCATTCACTTCCAATGGGATTTCCAATGGAATTTACATTGCATTGATGCCATTGACGGCCATGCATGTCGAATCTACTGATGCCAATGTACTTGGATTCAATTGACTATATGGATGTCGATGCCATTGACGGCCATGGACGTCCAAAATTTTTCCCATTCATTTTCAATGGGGAAAAAACTAAATTTCCCCAAATCAACAGAAAATGACCAGATATCAATAGGACGTGTCCCCCAAACTTCCCCAATTCCATTGACGCTTATGAAGGGTGCCGCCATTGACTTCCATGGACGTCCAAAATTTTTCCCATTCATTTTCAATGGGGAAAAAACTAAATTTCTCCAAATCAACAGAAAATGACCAGATATCAATAGGACGTATACCCCAAACGTCCCCAACTCCATTGACGCTTATGAAGGGTGCTGCCATTGACGTCCATGGACGTCCAAAATTTTTCCCATTCATTTTCAATGGGAAATTTTTTTTTTCCCCAAATCAACAGAAAATGACTAGATATCAATAGGACGTGTCCCCCAAATGTCCCCGATTGCATTGCTGCTTATGGAGGGTGATGCCATTGGCGTCCACGGACGTCCAAACTTCCCATTAATTTCCAATGGCGTTTCTTCATGTTTGTTCATTCTATTGATGCCAATGTATTTGGATTCCATTGACGCTTATGTAAGTTGATACCATTGACGTCCATGGACGTCCAAAATTTTTCCCATTCATTTTCAATGGGAATTTTTTTTTTTTCCCCAAATCAACAGAAAATGACTAGATATCAATAGGACGTGTCCCCCAAATGTCCCCGATTGCATTGCCTCTTATGGAGGGTGATGCCATTGACGTCCACGGACGTCCAAACTTCCCATTCATTTCCAATGGCATTTCTTCATGTTTGTTCATTCTATTGATGCCAATGTACTTGGTATCCATTGACGCTTATTTAAGTTGATACCATTGACGTCCATGGACGTCCAAATTTCCCATTCATTTCTAATGGCATTTAATTATGTTTTTTCATTTTATTGATGCCAATGTACTTGGATTCCATTGACGCCTATGTAAGTTGATACCATTGACGTCCATGGACGTCCAAAATTTTTCCCATTCATTTTCAATGGGAATTTATGGGACGTCGGCGTCATCCGCACGTTGGACTTCGTCGACTGGACGTCGGCGTCATCCGCATGTTGGACGTCGGCGACGTTTGCTAGTTGGACGTCATCACCGTCCGCTCATTGGACGTCGGCGCCGTCCGCTCGTTGGAAGTCGGCGCCGTCTTTATGTTGGATGTCGGCAGCGTCAGCACTTTGGACGTCGGCAGCGACAGCAATTAGGACGTCGGTGACGTCCGCTCGTTGGACGTCGCCAAACTTTGGACGTCGGCGTCGTCCACTCTTTTGACATCGTCATCATCCGCTCGTTGGACGTAAGACGGCGCATTCTGCACTTTTGACGTTTGCTTGTTGAACGTCGTCATTGTCCCACGTTGGACGTCGGCACCGTCCGCTCGATGGACGTCGGCAGCGTCAGCACTTTGGACGTCGGTGACGTCCGCTCGTTGGACGGCGCATTCTGCACTTTTGACGTTTGCTTGTTGAACGTCGTCACTGTTCCACGTGAGATGTCGGCACCGTCCTCTCGATGGACGTCGGCGTCATCTGCTCTTTTGACGTCTTGGACGTCGGCGTCGTCCACTCTTTTGACATCGTCACCATCCGCTCGTTGGACGTAAGATGGCGCATTCTGCACTTTTGACGTTTGCTTGTTGAACGTCGTCATTGTCCCACGTTGGACGTCGGCAGCGTCAGCACTTTGGACGTCGGTGACGTCCGCTCGTTGGACGTCGGCGCCGTCAGCAGTTTGGAAGTCGGTGATGTCCGCTCGTTGGACGGCGCATTCTGCACTTTGGACGTCGGTGACGTCCGCTCGTTAGACGGCGCATTCTGCACTTTTGACGTTTGCTTGTTGAACGTCGTCACTGTTCCACGTGAGATGTCGGCACCGTGCGCTCGATGGACGTCGGCGTCATCTGCTCTTTTGAGGTCTTGGACGTCGGTGACGTCCGCTCGTTGGACATCGTATTCTGCACTTTTGACTTTTGCTTGTTGAACGTTGTCACTGTCCCACATGGGATGTCGGCGTCATCTGCTCTTTTGACGTCGGCCTCTCACGCTAACTTTTGACGTCGGCGCCGTTTGCTCGTTGGACGTCGTCACCATCCGTTTGTTGATCGTCGGGGACGTCGGCGTCATCTGCTCTTTTGACGTCTTGGACATCGCATTCTGCACTTTTGACGTTTGCTTGTTGAACGTTGTCACTGTCCCACGTGGGATGTCGGCATCATCTGCTCTTTTGACGTCGGTGACGTCAGCCTCTCGCGCTAACTTTTGACGTCGCCGCCGTTTGCTCGTTGGACGTCGTCACCATCCGTTCGTTGATCGTCGGCGCCGTCCTCTCGATGGACGTTGGCGTCATCCGCTCTTTTGACGTCGGCGACGTCCAATCCACTCTGAGGTATACGCATAAAGTAGGAAACTGACCGGGGATCGAACCACCATCCTCTCGTACCAAGGTCAGCGATATTAACACTGAGCTATCCATCTGCTAAATGCAGTGTTGTGTGATATGTATATAAAGTTATCATGTATGTGATACAGGCATTGACAAAAGCTAACTTGGTATTGACAGAGGTTCGATCCTACGACCTCCCGCATCAAAGTCATTTTCAATTGGAATTTTTTTTTTTTCCAAAAATCAAAAGAAAATGACTAGATATCAATAGGACGTGTCCCCCAAACTTCCCCAATTCCATTTACACTTATGGAGGGTGATGCCATTGACGTCCATGGACGTCCAAATTTCCCATTTATTTTTAATTATGTTTTTTCATTCTATTGATGCCAATGTACTTGGATTCCATTGTAAGTTGATACCATTGACGTCAATGGACGTCCAAAATTTTTCCCATTCATTTTCAATGGGAATTTTTTTTCCCCCCAAATCAACAAAAAAACGACCTGATATCAAAAGGACGTGTCCCCCAAACTAGTCCAATTCCATTGACGCTTATGAAGGGCGCCGCCATTGACGGCCATGTACGTCCAAATTTCCCATTCATTTCTAATGCCATTTAATTATGTTTTTTCATTCTATTGATGCAAATGTACTTGGATTCTATTGACGCTTATGTAAGTTGATACCATTGACGTCCATGGACGTCCAAAATTTTTCCCATTCATTTTCAATGGGAATTTTTTTTTTTTCCCCAAATCAACAGAAAATGACTAGATATCAATAGGACGTGTCCCCCAAATGTCCCCGATTGCATTGCTGCTTATGGAGGGTGATGCCATTGACGTTCATGGACGTCCAAACTTCCCATTCATTTCCAATGGCATTTCTTCATGTTTGTTCATTCTATTGATGCCAATGTACTTGGATTCCATTGACACTTATGTAAGTTGATACCATTGACGTCCATGGACGTCCAAAATTTTTCCCATTCATTTTCAATGGGAATTTTTTTTCCCCCCCAAATCAACAAAAAATGACTACATATCATTAGGACGTGTCCCCCAAATGTCCCCGATTGCATTGACGCTTATGGAGGGTGCTGCCATTGACGGACATGGACGTCCAATTCTCCCAATCTTTTCTCATGGCTTTTACTTTGTTTAGTGCCATTGACTGGCATTATGGTCCATTCTATTGATAGACCTGAGTGGGGCTAAGATCTGTATCTCCACAGAGGAAAGACCAAGGTGTGTAATTTCTCCCGAAATTGCAGTTTCTAGTTGTACTTATTATTTATTCATCTTATTCTCCGCGTTTTTTTGAGCCAACGCACAGCCCAAACCGTAGCACCGATCGGCACAGTTCAAGTATCGGCACGACCGGAATTTTCGCGTGACGATGGGAATTTTTCAAACCGCCACGAAAAATTTTCCGTTCGCCCGTAAACGGCAATTTTCCGAAAAATAAAAAAAGTTTCAAAATGTATCTAGTCCTACAATTTTTGACCAAATCACATAATTTGGGCATCAAAAATTCCGGGACGGTGAGGGGCATAAAAGTTGTATACAGAATTTGGCAAAAATTTACGGTTCCCCGGAAATTTGCCAAAAACTTTCCTATTCATTTTGAATGGAAAAAAAACGCGCGCTTCACAGCCCGAACCGTTAGACCGATCGGCACCGTTCAAGTATCGGCACGACCGGAATTTTCGCGTGACACAGGAAACTTTACAAATGGCCCCGAAAATTTTTCCGTTCGTCCGTAAACGGCAATTTTCCGTGAAAAAAAAAAAAGTTTCAAAATGTATCTAGTCCTACAATTTTTGACCAAATCACATAATTTGGGCATCAAAAATTCCGGGACGGTGAGGGGCATAAAAGTTGTATACAGAATTTGGAAAAAAATTACGCTTCCTCGGAAATTTGCCAAAAACTATCCCATTCATTTCGAATGGGAAAAGTCCCATTCACTTCCAATGGGATTTCCAATGGAATTTACATTGCATTGATGCCATTGACGGCCATGCATGTCGAATCTACTGATGCCAATGTACTTGGATTCAACTGACTATATAGATGTCGATGCCATTGACTGCCATGGACGTCCAAAATTTTTCCCATTCATTTTCAATGGGGAAAAAACAAAATTACCCCAAATCAACAGAAAATGACCAGATATCAATAGGACGTGTCCCCCAAACTTCCCCAATTCCATTGACGCTTATGAAGGGTGCCGCCATTGACTTACATGGACGTCCAAAATTTTTCCCATTCATTTTCAATGGGGAAAAAACTACATTTCTCCAAATCAACAGAAAATGACCAGATATCAATAGGACGTATATCCCAAACGTCCCCAATTCCATTGACGCTTATGGGGGGTGCTGCCATTGACGTCCATGGACGTCCAAAATTTTACCCATTCATTTTCAATGGGAAATTTTTTTTTTCCCCCAAATCAACAGAAAATGACTAGATATCAATAGGACCTGTCCCCCAAATGTCCCCGATTGCATTGCTACTTATGGAGGGTGATGCCATTGACGTCCAGGGACGTCCAAACTTCCCATTCATTTCCAATGGCATTTCTTCATGTTTGTTCATTCTTTTGATGCCAATGTACTTGGATTCCATTGACAGTTATGTAAGTTGATACCATTGACGTCCATGGACGTCCAAAATTTTTCCCATTCATTTTCAATGGGAATTTTTTTTTTTTCCCCAAATCAACAGAAAATGACTAGATATCATTAGGACGTGTCCCCCAAATGTCCCCGATTGCATTACCGCTTATGGGGGGTGATGCCATTGACGTCCATGGACGTCCAAACTTCCCAATCATTTCCAAAGCCATTTCTTCATGTTTGTTCATTTTATTGATGCCAATGTACTTGGATTCCATTGACGCTTATGTAAGTTGATACCATTGACGTCCATGGACGTCCAAAATTTTTCCCATTCATTTTCAATGGGATTTTTTTTTTTTTTTCCCAAATCAACAGAAAATGACTAGATATCATTAGGACGTTTCCCCCAAATGTCCCCGATTGCATTGCCGCTTATGGAGGGTGATGCCATTGACGTTCATGGACGTCTAAACTTCCCATTCATTTCCAATGGCATTTCTTCATGTTTGTTCATTTTATTGATGCCAATGTACTTGGATTCCATTGACGCTTATGTAAGTTGATACCATTGACGTCCATGGACGTCCAAAATTTTTCCCATTCATTTTCAATGGGAATTTTTTTTTTTTCCCCAAATCAACAGAAAATGACTAGATATCATTAGGACGTGTCCCCCAAATGTCCCCGATTGCATTACCGCTTATGGGGGGTGATGCCATTGACGTCCATGGACGTCCAAACTTCCCAATCATTTCCAAAGCCATTTCTTCATGTTTGTTCATTTTATTGATGCCAATGTACTTGGATTCCATTGACGCTTATGTAAGTTGATACCATTGACGTCCATGGACGTCCAAAATTTTTCCCATTCATTTTCAATGGGATTTTTTTTTTTTTTTTCCCAAATCAACAGAAAATGACTAGATATCATTAGGACGTTTCCCCCAAATGTCCCCGATTGCATTGCCGCTTATGGAGGGTGATGCCATTGACGTTCATGGACGTCTAAACTTCCCATTCATTTCCAATGGCATTTCTTCATGTTTGTTCATTTTATTGATGCCAATGTACTTGGATTCCATTGACGCTTATGTAAGTTGATACCATTGACGTCCATGGACGTCCAAAATTTTTCCCATTCATTTTCAATGGGATTTTTTTTTTTTTTTCCCAAATCAACAGAAAATGACTAGATATCATTAGGACGTGTCCCCCAAATGTCCCCGATTGCATTACCGCTTATGGGGGGTGATGCCATTGACGTCCATGGACGTCCAAACTTCCCAATCATTTCCAAAGCCATTTCTTCATGTTTGTTCATTTTATTGATGCCAATGTACTTGGATTCCATTGACGCTTATGTAAGTTGATACCATTGACGTCCATGGACGTCCAAAATTTTTCCCATTCATTTTCAATGGGATTTTTTTTTTTTTTCCCAAATCAACAGAAAATGACTAGATATCATTAGGACGTTTCCCCCAAATGTCCCCGATTGCATTGCCGCTTATGGAGGGTGATGCCATTGACGTTCATGGACGTCTAAACTTCCCATTCATTTCCAATGGCATTTCTTCATGTTTGTTCATTTTATTGATGCCAATGTACTTGGATTCCATTGACGCTTATGTAAGTTGATACCATTGACGTCCATGGACGTCCAAAATTTTTCCCATTCATTTTCAATGGGAATTTTTTTTTTTTCCCCAAATCAACAGAAAATGACTAGATATCATTAGGACGTGTCCCCCAAACTTCCCCGATTCCATTAACAATTATGAAAGGTGCCGCCATTGACGTCCATGGACGTCCAATTCTCCCATTCATTTCTAACGGCTTTTACTTTGTTTTTTGCCAATGACTGGCATTATGATCCATTCTATTGATAGACCTGAGTGGGGCTAAGATCTGTGTCTCCACAGAGGAAAGACCAAGGTGTGTAATTTCTCCCGAAATTGCAGTTTCTAGTTATTATTATTATTTATTCATCTTATTCTCCGCGTTTTTTTGAGCCAACGCACAGCCTAAACCGTAGCCCCGATCGGCACCGTTCAAGTATCGGCATGACCGGAATTTTCGCGTGACGATGGGAATTTTTCAAAACGCCACGAAAAATTTTCCGTTCGCCCGTAAACGGCAATTTTCCGAAAAAAAAAAAAAGTTTAAAAATGTATCTAGTCCTACAATTTTTGACCAAATCACATAATTTGGGTATCAAAAATTCCGGGACGGTGAGGGGCATAAAAGTTGTATACAGAATTTGGCAAAAATTTACGGTTCCCCGGAAATTTGCCAAAAACTTTCCTATTCATTTTGAATGGAAAACAAAACGCGCGCTTCACAGCCCGAACCGTTAGACCGATCGGCACCGTTCAAGTATCGGCACGACCGGAATTTTTGCGTGACACAGGAAACTTTACAAATGGCCCCGAAAATTTTTCCGTTCGTCCGTAAACGGCAATTTTCCGTGAAAAAAAAAAAAGTTTCAAAATGTATCTAGTCCTACAATTTTTGACCAAATCAAATAATTTGGGCATCAAAAATTCCGGGACGGTGAGGGGCATTAAAGTTGTATACAGAATTTGGGAAAAAATTACGCTTCCTCGGAAATTTGCCAAAAACTATCCCATTCATTTCGAATGGGAAAAGTCCCATTCACTTCCAATGGGATTTCCAATGGAATTTACATTGCATTGATGCCATTGACGGCCATGCATGTCGAATCTACTGATGCCAATGTACTTGGATTCAACTGACTATATAGATGTCGATGCCATTGACTGCCATGGACGTCCAAAATTTTTCCCATTCATTTTCAATGGGGAAAAAACAAAATTACCCCAAATCAACAGAAAATGACCAGATATCAATAGGACGTGTCCCCCAAACTTCCCCAATTCCATTGACGCTTATGAAGGGTGCCGCCATTGACTTACATGGACGTCCAAAATTTTTCCCATTCATTTTCAATGGGGAAAAAACTACATTTCTCCAAATCAACAGAAAATGACCAGATATCAATAGGACGTATATCCCAAACGTCCCCAATTCCATTGACGCTTATGGGGGGTGCTGCCATTGACGTCCATGGACGTCCAAAATTTTACCCATTCATTTTCAATGGGAAATTTTTTTTTTTCCCCAAATCAACAGAAAATGACTAGATATCAATAGGACCTGTCCCCCAAATGTCCCCGATTGCATTGCTGCTTATGGAGGGTGATGCCATTGACGTCCAGGGACGTCCAAACTTCCCATTCATTTCCAATGGCATTTCTTCATGTTTGTTCATTCTTTTGATGCCAATGTACTTGGATTCCATTGACGGTTATGTAAGTTGATACCATTGACGTCCATGGACGTCCAAAATTTTTCCCATTCATTTTCAATGGGAAATTTTTTTTTTTCCCCAAATCAACAGAAAATGACTAGATATCATTAGGACGTGTCCCCCAAATGTCCCCGATTGCATTGCTGCTTATGGAGGGTGATGCCATTGACGTCCAGGGACGTCCAAACTTCCCATTAATTTCCAATGGCATTTCTTCATGTTTGTTCATTCTATTGATGCCAATGTACTTGGATTCCATTGACGCTTATGTAAGTTGATACCATTGACGTCCATGGACGTCCAAAAATTTTCCCATTCATTTTCAATGGGATTTTTTTTTTTTTCCCAAATCAACAGAAAATGACTAGATATCATTAGGACGTGTCCCCCAAATGTCCCCGATTGCATTGCCGCTTATGGAGGGTGATACCATTGACGTTCATGGACGTCCAAACTTCCCATTCATTTCCAATGGCATTTCTTCATGTTTGTTCATTTTATTGATGCCAATGTACTTGGATTCCATTGACGCTTATGTAAGTTGATACCATTGACGTCCATGGACGTCCAAAATTTTTCCCATTCATTTTCAATGAGATTTTTTTTTTTTTTCCCAAATCAACAGAAAATGACTAGATATCAATAGGACGTGTCCCCCAAACTTCCCCGATTCCATTAACAATTATGGAGGGTGCTGCCATTGACGGACATGGACGTCCAATTCTCCCAATCTTTTCTAATGGCTTTAACTTTGTTTAGTGCCAATGACTGGCATTATGGTCCATTCTATTGATAGACCTGAGTGGGGCTAAGATTTGTATCTCCACAGAGGAAAGACCAAGGTGTGTAATTTCTCCCGAAATTGCAGTTTCTAGTTATTACCTTGGTCTTTCTGAAGGAAAGAACAAGGTTATGTTGTTGTGCAACTTTATTGTACTTATTACCTTGGTCTTTCTGAAAGAAAGAACAAGGTATTGTTATTGTGCAACTTTATTACCTTGGTCTTTCTGAAGGAAAGAACAAGGTTATGTTGTTGTGCAACTTTATTATTATTATTATTCAATAATTCTCCGCGTTTTTTTGAGCCAACGCACAGCCCAAACCGTAGCACCGATCGGCACCGTTGAAGTATCGGCACGACCGGATTATTCGCGTGACGATGGGAATTTTTCAAACCGCCACGAAAAATTTTCCGTTCGCCCGTAAACGGCAATTTTCCGAAAAATAAAAAAAGTTTCAAAATGTATCTAGTCCTACAATTTTTGACCAAATCACATAATTTGGGCATCAAAAATTCCGGGACGGTGAGGGGCATAAAAGTTGTATACAGAATTTGGCAAAAATTTACGGTTCCCCGGAAATTTGCCAAAAACTTTCCTATTCATTTTGAATGGAAAAAAAACGCGCGCTTCACAGCCCGAACCGTTAGACCGATCGGCACCGTTCAAGTATCGGCACGACCGGAATTTTCGCGTGACACAGGAAACTTTACAAATGGCCCCGAAAATTTTTCCGTTCGTCCGTAAACGGCAATTTTCCGTGAAAAAAAAAAAAGTTTCAAAATGTATCTAGTCCTACAATTTTTGACCAAATCACATAATTTGGGCATCAAAAATTCCGGGACGGTGAGGGGCATAAAAGTTGTATACAGAATTTGGAAAAAAATTACGCTTCCTCGGAAATTTGCCAAAAACTATCCCATTCATTTCGAATGGGAAAAGTCCCATTCACTTCCAGTGGGATTTCCAATGGAATTTACATTGCATTGATGCCATTGACGGCCATGCATGTCAAATCTACTGATGCCAATGTACTTGGATTCAATTGATTATATGGATGTCGATGCCATTGACTGCCATGGACGTCCAAAATTTTTCCCATTCATTTTCAATGGGGAAAAAACAAAATTACCCCAAATCAACAGAAAATGACCAGATATCAATAGGACGTGTCCCCCAAACTTCCCCAATTCCATTGACGCTTATGAAGGGTGCCGCCATTGACTTACATGGACGTCCAAAATTTTTCCCATTCATTTTCAATGGGGAAAAAACTAAATTTCTCCAAATCAACAGAAAATGACCAGATATCAATAGGACGTATATCCCAAACGTCCCCAATTCCATTGACGCTTATGGGGGGTGCTGCCATTGACGTCCATGGACGTCCAAAATTTTACCCATTCATTTTCAATGGGAATTTTTTTTTTTTCCCCAAATCAACAGAAAATGACTACATATCAATAGGACCTGTCCCCCAAATGTCCCCGATTGCATTGCTGCTTTTGGAGGGTGATGCCATTGACGTCCAGGGACGTCCAAACTTCCCATTCATTTCCAATGGCATTTCTTCATGTTTGTTCATTCTTTTGATGCCAATGTACTTGGATTCCATTGACGCTTATGTAAGTTGATACCATTGACGTCCATGGACATCCAAAATTTTTCCCATTCATTTTCAATGGGAATTTTTTTTTTTTCCCCAAATCAACAGAAAATGACTAGATATCATTAGGACGTGTCCCCCAAATGTCCCCGATTGCTTTGCCGCTTATGGGGGGTGATGCCATTGACGTCCATGGACGTCCAAACTTCCCATTCATTTCCAATGGCATTTCTTCATGTTTGTTCATTCTATTGATGCCAATGTACTTGGATTCCATTGACGCTTATGTAAGTTGATACCATTGACGTCCATGGACGTCCAAAAATTTTCCCATTCATTTTCAATGGGATTTTTTTTTTTTTCCCAAAATCAACAGAAAATGACTAGATATCATTAGGACGTTTCCCCCAAATGTCCCCGATTGCATTGCCGCTTATGGAGGGTGATGCCATTGACGTTCATGGACGTCTAAACTTCCCATTCATTTCCAATGGCATTTCTTCATGTTTGTTCATTTTATTGATGCCAATGTACTTGGATTCCATTGACGCTTATGTAAGTTGATACCATTGACGTCCATGGACGTCCAAAATTTTTCCCATTCATTTTCAATGGGAATTTTTTTTTTTTCCCCAAATCAACAGAAAATGACTAGATATCATTAGGACGTGTCCCCCAAACTTCCCCGATTCCATTAACAATTATGAAAGGTGCCGCCATTGACGTCCATGGACGTCCAATTCTCCCATTCATTTCTAACGGCTTTTACTTTGTTTTTTGCCAATGACTGGCATTATGATCCATTCTATTGATAGACCTGAGTGGGGCTAAGATCTGTGTCTCCACAGAGGAAAGACCAAGGTGTGTAATTTCTCCCGAAATTGCAGTTTCTAGTTATTATTATTATTTATTCATCTTATTCTCCGCGTTTTTTTGAGCCAACGCACAGCCTAAACCGTAGCCCCGATCGGCACCGTTCAAGTATCGGCATGACCGGAATTTTCGCGTGACGATGGGAATTTTTCAAAACGCCACGAAAAATTTTCCGTTCGCCCGTAAACGGCAATTTTCCGAAAAAAAAAAAAAGTTTAAAAATGTATCTAGTCCTACAATTTTTGACCAAATCACATAATTTGGGTATCAAAAATTCCGGGACGGTGAGGGGCATAAAAGTTGTATACAGAATTTGGCAAAAATTTACGGTTCCCCGGAAATTTGCCAAAAACTTTCCTATTCATTTTGAATGGAAAACAAAACGCGCGCTTCACAGCCCGAACCGTTAGACCGATCGGCACCGTTCAAGTATCGGCACGACCGGAATTTTTGCGTGACACAGGAAACTTTACAAATGGCCCCGAAAATTTTTCCGTTCGTCCGTAAACGGCAATTTTCCGTGAAAAAAAAAAAAGTTTCAAAATGTATCTAGTCCTACAATTTTTGACCAAATCAAATAATTTGGGCATCAAAAATTCCGGGACGGTGAGGGGCATTAAAGTTGTATACAGAATTTGGGAAAAAATTACGCTTCCTCGGAAATTTGCCAAAAACTATCCCATTCATTTCGAATGGGAAAAGTCCCATTCACTTCCAATGGGATTTCCAATGGAATTTACATTGCATTGATGCCATTGACGGCCATGCATGTCGAATCTACTGATGCCAATGTACTTGGATTCAACTGACTATATAGATGTCGATGCCATTGACTGCCATGGACGTCCAAAATTTTTCCCATTCATTTTCAATGGGGAAAAAACAAAATTACCCCAAATCAACAGAAAATGACCAGATATCAATAGGACGTGTCCCCCAAACTTCCCCAATTCCATTGACGCTTATGAAGGGTGCCGCCATTGACTTACATGGACGTCCAAAATTTTTCCCATTCATTTTCAATGGGGAAAAAACTACATTTCTCCAAATCAACAGAAAATGACCAGATATCAATAGGACGTATATCCCAAACGTCCCCAATTCCATTGACGCTTATGGGGGGTGCTGCCATTGACGTCCATGGACGTCCAAAATTTTACCCATTCATTTTCAATGGGAAATTTTTTTTTTTCCCCAAATCAACAGAAAATGACTAGATATCAATAGGACCTGTCCCCCAAATGTCCCCGATTGCATTGCTGCTTATGGAGGGTGATGCCATTGACGTCCAGGGACGTCCAAACTTCCCATTCATTTCCAATGGCATTTCTTCATGTTTGTTCATTCTTTTGATGCCAATGTACTTGGATTCCATTGACGGTTATGTAAGTTGATACCATTGACGTCCATGGACGTCCAAAATTTTTCCCATTCATTTTCAATGGGAAATTTTTTTTTTTCCCCAAATCAACAGAAAATGACTAGATATCATTAGGACGTGTCCCCCAAATGTCCCCGATTGCATTGCTGCTTATGGAGGGTGATGCCATTGACGTCCAGGGACGTCCAAACTTCCCATTAATTTCCAATGGCATTTCTTCATGTTTGTTCATTCTATTGATGCCAATGTACTTGGATTCCATTGACGCTTATGTAAGTTGATACCATTGACGTCCATGGACGTCCAAAAATTTTCCCATTCATTTTCAATGGGATTTTTTTTTTTTTCCCAAATCAACAGAAAATGACTAGATATCATTAGGACGTGTCCCCCAAATGTCCCCGATTGCATTGCCGCTTATGGAGGGTGATACCATTGACGTTCATGGACGTCCAAACTTCCCATTCATTTCCAATGGCATTTCTTCATGTTTGTTCATTTTATTGATGCCAATGTACTTGGATTCCATTGACGCTTATGTAAGTTGATACCATTGACGTCCATGGACGTCCAAAATTTTTCCCATTCATTTTCAATGAGATTTTTTTTTTTTTTCCCAAATCAACAGAAAATGACTAGATATCAATAGGACGTGTCCCCCAAACTTCCCCGATTCCATTAACAATTATGGAGGGTGCTGCCATTGACGGACATGGACGTCCAATTCTCCCAATCTTTTCTAATGGCTTTAACTTTGTTTAGTGCCAATGACTGGCATTATGGTCCATTCTATTGATAGACCTGAGTGGGGCTAAGATTTGTATCTCCACAGAGGAAAGACCAAGGTGTGTAATTTCTCCCGAAATTGCAGTTTCTAGTTATTACCTTGGTCTTTCTGAAGGAAAGAACAAGGTTATGTTGTTGTGCAACTTTATTGTACTTATTACCTTGGTCTTTCTGAAAGAAAGAACAAGGTATTGTTATTGTGCAACTTTATTACCTTGGTCTTTCTGAAGGAAAGAACAAGGTTATGTTGTTGTGCAACTTTATTACCTTGGTCTTTCTGAAAGAAAGAACAAGGTATTGTTATTGTGCAACTTTATTGTTCTTATTATTATTATTATTATTATTCATCTTATTCTCCGCGTTTTTTTGAGCCAACGCACAGCCCAAACCGTAGCACCGATCGGCACCGTTCAAGTATCGGCACGACCGGATTTTTCGTGTGACGATGGGAATTTTTCAAACCGCCACGAAAAATTTTCCGTTCGCCCGTAAACGGCAATTTTCCGAAAAATAAAAAAAGTTTCAAAATGTATCTAGTCCTACAATTTTTGACCAAATCACATAATTTGGGCATCAAAAATTCCGGGACGGTGAGGGGCATAAAAGTTGTATACAGAATTTGGCAAAAATTTACGGTTCCCCGGAAATTTGCCAAAAACTTTCCTATTCATTTTGAATGGAAAAAAAACGCGCGCTTCACAGCCCGAACCGTTAGACCGATCGGCACCGTTCAAGTATCGGCACGACCGGAATTTTCGCGTGACACAGGAAACTTTACAAATGGCCCCGAAAATTTTTCCGTTCGTCCGTAAACGGCAATTTTCCGTGAAAAAAAAAAAAGTTTCAAAATGTATCTAGTCCTACAATTTTTGACCAAATCAAATAATTTGGGCATCAAAAATTCCGGGACGGTGAGGGGCATAAAAGTTGTATACAGAATTTGGAAAAAAATTACGCTTCCTCGGAAATTTGCCAAAAACTATCCCATTCATTTCGAATGGGAAAAGTTCCCATTCACTTCCAATGGGATTTCCAACGGAATTTACATTGCATTGATGCCATTGACAGCCATGCATGTCGAATCTACTGATGCCAATGTACTTGGATTCAATTGACTATATAGATGTCGATGCCATTGACTGCCATGGACGTCCAAAATTTTTCCCATTCATTTTCAATGGGGAAAAAACAAAATTACCCCAAATCAACAGAAAATGACCAGATATCAATAGGACGTGTCCCCCAAACTTCCCCAATTCCATTGACGCTTATGAAGGGTGCCGCCATTGACTTACATGGACGTCCAAAATTTTTCCCATTCATTTTCAATGGGGAAAAAACTAAATTTCTCCAAATCAACAGAAAATGACCAGATATCAATAGGACGTATATCCCAAACGTCCCCAATTCCATTGACGCTTATGGGGGGTGCTGCCATTGACGTCCATGGACGTCCAAAATTTTACCCATTCATTTTCAATGGGAAATTTTTTTTTTTCCCCAAATCAACAGAAAATGACTAGATATCATTAGGACCTGTCCCCCAAATGTCCCCGATTGCATTACCGCTTATGGAGGGTGATGCCATTGACGTCCATGGACGTCCAAACTTCCCATTCTTTTCCAATGGCATTTCTTCATGTTTGTTCATTCTATTGATGCCAATGTACTTGGATTCCATTGACGGTTATGTAAGTTGATACCATTGACGTCCATGGACGTCCAAAATTTTTCCCATTCATTTTCAATGGGAATTTTTTTTTTTTTTCCCAAATCAACAGAAAATGACTAGATATCATTAGGACGTGTCCCCCAAATGTCCCCGATTGCATTGCCGCTTATGGAGGGTGATGCCATTGACTTTCATGGACGTCCAAACTTCCCATTAAATCCCAATGGCATTTCTTCATGTTTGTTCATTCTATTGATGCCAATGTACTTGGATTCCATTGACGCTTATGTAAGTTGATACCATTGACGTCCATGGACGTCCAAAATTTTTCCCATTCATTTTCAATGGGAAATTTTTTTTTTTCCTCAAATCAACAGAAAATGACTAGATATCATTAGGACGTGTCCCCCAAATGTCCCCGATTGCATTGCCGCTTATGGGGGGTGATGCCATTGACGTCCATGGACGTCCAAACTTCCCATTCATTTCCAAAGGCATTTCTTCATGTTTGTTCATTCTATTGATGCCAATGTACTTGGATTCCATTGACGCTTATGTAAGTTGATACCATTGACGTCCATGGACGTCCAAAATTTTTCCCATTCATTTTCAATGGGAAATTTTTTTTTTTCCTCAAATCAACAGAAAATGACTAGATATCATTAGGACGTGTCCCCCAAATGTCCCCGATTGCATTGCCGCTTATGGGGGGTGATGCCATTGACGTCCAGGGACGTCCAAACTTCCCATTCATTTCCAATGGCATTTCTTCATGTTTGTTCATTCTTTTGATGCCAATGTACTTGGATTCCATTGACGGTTATGTAAGTTGATACCATTGACGTCCATGGACGTCCAAAATTTTTCCCATTCATTTTCAATGGGAATTTTTTTTTTTTCCCCAAATCAACAGAAAATGACTAGATATCATTAGGACGTGTCCCCCAAATGTCCCCGATTGCATTGCCGCTTATGGGGGGTGATGCCATTGACGTCCATGGACGTCCAAACTTCCCATTCATTTCCAAAGGCATTTCTTCATGTTTGTTCATTCTATTGATGCCAATGTACTTGGATTCCATTGACGCTTATGTAAGTTGATACCATTGACGTCCATGGACGTCCAAAATTTTTCCCATTCATTTTCAATGGGATTTTTTTTTTTTTCCCAAATCAACAGAAAATGACTAGATATCATTAGGACGTGTCCCCCAAATGTCCCCGATTGCATTGCCGCTTATGGAGGGTGATGCCATTGACGTTCATGGACGTCCAAACTTCCCATTCATTTCCAATGGCATTTCTTCATGTTTGTTCATTTTATTGATGCCAATGTACTTGGATTCCATTGACGCTTATGTAAGTTGATACCATTGACGTCCATGGACGTCCAAAATTTTTCCCATTCATTTTCAATGGGAATTTTTTTTTTTTTCCCAAATCAACAGAAAATGACTACATATCAATAGGACGTGTCCCCCAAACTTCCCCGATTCCATTAACAATTATGGAGGGTGCTGCCATTGACGGACATGGACGTCCAATTCTCCCAATCTTTTCTAATGGCTTTAACTTTGTTTAGTGCCAATGACTGGCATTATGGTCCATTCTATTGATAGACCTGAGTGGGGCTAAGATTTGTATCTCCACAGAGGAAAGACCAAGGTGTGTAATTTCTCCCGAAATTGCAGTTTCTAGTTATTATTATTATTCAATAATTCTCCGCGTTTTTTTGAGCCAACGCACAGCCCAAACCGTAGCACCGATCGGCACCGTTGAAGTATCGGCACGACCGGATTATTCGCGTGACGATGGGAATTTTTCAAACCGCCACGAAAAATTTTCCGTTCGCCCGTAAACGGCAATTTTCCGAAAAATAAAAAAAGTTTCAAAATGTATCTAGTCCTACAATTTTTGACCAAATCACATAATTTGGGCATCAAAAATTCCGGGACGGTGAGGGGCATAAAAGTTGTATACAGAATTTGGCAAAAATTTACGGTTCCCCGGAAATTTGCCAAAAACTTTCCTATTCATTTTGAATGGAAAAAAAACGCGCGCTTCACAGCCCGAACCGTTAGACCGATCGGCACCGTTCAAGTATCGGCACGACCGGAATTTTCGCGTGACACAGGAAACTTTACAAATGGCCCCGAAAATTTTTCCGTTCGTCCGTAAACGGCAATTTTCCGTGAAAAAAAAAAAAGTTTCAAAATGTATCTAGTCCTACAATTTTTGACCAAATCACATAATTTGGGCATCAAAAATTCCGGGACGGTGAGGGGCATAAAAGTTGTATACAGAATTTGGAAAAAAATTACGCTTCCTCGGAAATTTGCCAAAAACTATCCCATTCATTTCGAATGGGAAAAGTCCCATTCACTTCCAGTGGGATTTCCAATGGAATTTACATTGCATTGATGCCATTGACGGCCATGCATGTCAAATCTACTGATGCCAATGTACTTGGATTCAATTGATTATATGGATGTCGATGCCATTGACTGCCATGGACGTCCAAAATTTTTCCCATTCATTTTCAATGGGGAAAAAACAAAATTACCCCAAATCAACAGAAAATGACCAGATATCAATAGGACGTGTCCCCCAAACTTCCCCAATTCCATTGACGCTTATGAAGGGTGCCGCCATTGACTTACATGGACGTCCAAAATTTTTCCCATTCATTTTCAATGGGGAAAAAACTAAATTTCTCCAAATCAACAGAAAATGACCAGATATCAATAGGACGTATATCCCAAACGTCCCCAATTCCATTGACGCTTATGGGGGGTGCTGCCATTGACGTCCATGGACGTCCAAAATTTTACCCATTCATTTTCAATGGGAATTTTTTTTTTTTCCCCAAATCAACAGAAAATGACTACATATCAATAGGACCTGTCCCCCAAATGTCCCCGATTGCATTGCTGCTTTTGGAGGGTGATGCCATTGACGTCCAGGGACGTCCAAACTTCCCATTCATTTCCAATGGCATTTCTTCATGTTTGTTCATTCTTTTGATGCCAATGTACTTGGATTCCATTGACGCTTATGTAAGTTGATACCATTGACGTCCATGGACATCCAAAATTTTTCCCATTCATTTTCAATGGGAATTTTTTTTTTTTCCCCAAATCAACAGAAAATGACTAGATATCATTAGGACGTGTCCCCCAAATGTCCCCGATTGCTTTGCCGCTTATGGGGGGTGATGCCATTGACGTCCATGGACGTCCAAACTTCCCATTCATTTCCAATGGCATTTCTTCATGTTTGTTCATTCTATTGATGCCAATGTACTTGGATTCCATTGACGCTTATGTAAGTTGATACCATTGACGTCCATGGACGTCCAAAAATTTTCCCATTCATTTTCAATGGGATTTTTTTTTTTTTCCCAAAATCAACAGAAAATGACTAGATATCATTAGGACGTGTCCCCCAAACTTCCCCGATTCCATTAACAATTATGAAAGGTGCCGCCATTGACGTCCATGGACGTCCAATTCTCCCATTCATTTCTAACGGCTTTTACTTTGTTTTTTGCCAATGACTGGCATTATGATCCATTCTATTGATAGACCTGAGTGGGGCTAAGATCTGTATCTCCACAGAGGAAAGACCAAGGTGTGTAATTTCTCCCGAAATTGCAGTTTCTAGTTGTACTTATTATTTATTCATCTTATTCTCCGCGTTTTTTTGAGCCAACGCACAGCCCAAACCGTAGCACCGATCGGCACAGTTCAAGTATCGGCACGACCGGAATTTTCGCGTGACGATGGGAATTTTTCAAACCGCCACGAAAAATTTTCCGTTCGCCCGTAAACGGCAATTTTCCGAAAAACAAAAAAAGTTTCAAAATGTATCTAGTCCTACAATTTTTGACCAAATCACATAATTTGGGCATCAAAAATTCCGGGACGGTGAGGGGCATAAAAGTTGTATACAGAATTTGGCAAAAATTTACGGTTCCCCGGAAATTTGCCAAAAACTTTCCTATTCATTTTGAATGGAAAAAAAACGCGCGCTTCACAGCCCGAACCGTTAGACCGATCGGCACCGTTCAAGTATCGGCACGACCGGAATTTTCGCGTGACACAGGAAACTTTACAAATGGCCCCGAAAATTTTTCCGTTCGTCCGTAAACGGCAATTTTCCGTGAAAAAAAAAAAAGTTTCAAAATGTATCTAGTCCTACAATTTTTGACCAAATCACATAATTTGGGCATCAAAAATTCCGGGACGGTGAGGGGCATAAAAGTTGTATACAGAATTTGGAAAAAAATTACGCTTCCTCGGAAATTTGCCAAAAACTATCCCATTCATTTCGAATGGGAAAAGTCCCATTCACTTCCAATGGGATTTCCAATGGAATTTACATTGCATTGATGCCATTGACGGCCATGCATGTCGAATCTACTGATGCCAATGTACTTGGATTCAATTGACTATATGAATGTCGATGCCATTGACGGCCATGGACGTCCAAAATTTTTCCCATTCATTTTCAATGGGGAAAAAACAAAATTTCCCCAAATCAACAGAAAATGACCAGATATCAATAGGACGTGTCCCCCAAACTTCCCCAATTCCATTGACGCTTATGAAGGGTGCCGCCATTGACTTCCATGGACGTCCAAAATTTTTCCCATTCATTTTCAATGGGGAAAAAACTACATTTCTCCAAATCAACAGAAAATGACCAGATATCAATAGGACGTATATCCCAAACGTCCCCAATTCCATTGACGCTTATGGGGGGTGCTGCCATTGACGTCCATGGACGTCCAAAATTTTACCCATTCATTTTCAATGGGAAATTTTTTTTTTTCCCCAAATCAACAGAAAATGACTAGATATCAATAGGACCTGTCCCCCAAATGTCCCCGATTGCATTGCTGCTTATGGAGGGTGATGCCATTGACGTCCAGGGACGTCCAAACTTCCCATTCATTTCCAATGGCATTTCTTCATGTTTGTTCATTCTATTGATGCCAATGTACTTGGATTCCATTGACGCTTATGTAAGTTGATACCATTGACGTCCATGGACGTCCAAAATTTTTCCCATTCATTTTCAATGGGAAATTTTTTTTTTTCCCCAAATCAACAGAAAATGACTAGATATCATTAGGACGTGTCCCCCAAATGTCCCCGATTGCATTGCCGCTTATGGGGGGTGATGCCATTGACGTCCATGGACGTCCAAACTTCCCATTCATTTCCAAAGGCATTTCTTCATGTTTGTTCATTCTATTGATGCCAATGTACTTGGATTCCATTGACGCTTATGTAAGTTGATACCATTGACGTCCATGGACGTCCAAAATTTTTCCCATTCATTTTCAATGGGATTTTTTTTTTTTTCCCAAATCAACAGAAAATGACTAGATATCATTAGGACGTGTCCCCCAAATGTCCCCGATTGCATTGCCGCTTATGGAGGGTGATGCCATTGACGTTCATGGACGTCCAAACTTCCCATTCATTTCCAATGGCATTTCTTCATGTTTGTTCATTTTATTGATGCCAATGTACTTGGATTCCATTGACGCTTATGTAAGTTGATACCATTGACGTCCATGGACGTCCAAAATTTTTCCCATTCATTTTCAATGGGAAATTTTTTTTTTTTTCCCAAATCAACAGAAAATGACTAGATATCATTAGGACGTGTCCCCCAACCTTCCCCGATTCCATTAACAATTATGAAAGGTGCCGCCATTGACGTCCATGGACGTCCAATTCTCCCATTCATTTCTAACGGCTTTTACTTTGTTTTTTGCCAATGACTGGCATTATGATCCATTCTATTGATAGACCTGAGTGGGGCTAAGATCTGTATCTCCACAGAGGAAAGACCAAGGTGTGTAATTTCTCCCGAAATTGCAGTTTCTAGTTATTACCTTGGTCTTTCCAAGGGAAAGAACAAGGTATTGTTATTGTGCAACTTTATTATTATAATAATTATTATTATTACCTTGGTCTTTCTGAAGGAAAGAACAAGGTTATGTTGTTGTGCAACTTTATTGTACTTATTATTTATTCATCTTATTCTCCGCGTTTTTTTGAGCCAACGCACAGCCCAAACCGTAGCACCGATCGGCACAGTTCAAGTATCGGCACGACCGGAATTTTCGCGTGACGATGGGAATTTTTCAAGCCGCCACGAAAAATTTTCCGTTCGCCCGTAAACGGCAATTTTCCGAAAAACAAAAAAAGTTTCAAAATGTATCTAGTCCTACAATTTTTGACCAAATCACATAATTTGGGCATCAAAAATTCCGGGACGGTGAGGGGCATAAAAGTTGTATACAGAATTTGGCAAAAATTTACGGTTCCCCGGAAATTTGCCAAAAACTTTCCTATTCATTTTGAATGGAAAAAAAACGCGCGCTTCACAGCCCGAACCGTTAGACCGATCGGCACCGTTCAAGTATCGGCACGACCGGAATTTTAGCGTGACACAGGAAACTTTACAAATGGCCCCGAAAATTTTTCCGTTCGTCCGTAAACGGCAATTTTCCGTGAAAAAAAAAAAACTTTCAAAATGTATCTAGTCCTACAATTTTTGACCAAATCACATAATTTGGCCATCAAAAATTCCGGGACGGTGAGGGGCATAAAAGTTGTATACAGAATTTGGAAAAAAATTACGCTTCCTCGGAAATTTGCCAAAAACTATCCCATTCATTTCGAATGGGAAAAGTTCCCATTCACTTCCAATGGGATTTCCAATGGAATTTACATTGCATTGATGCCATTGACGGCCATGCATGTCGAATCTACTGATGCCAATGTACTTGGATTCAATTGACTATATGGATGTCGATGCCATTGACGGCCATGGACGTCCAAAATTTTTCCCATTCATTTTCAATGGGGAAAAAACAAAATTTCCCCAAATCAACAGAAAATGACCAGATATCAATAGGACGTGTCCCCCAAACTTCCCCAATTCCATTGACGCTTATGAAGGGTGCCACCATTGACTTCCATGGACGTCCAAAAATTTTCCCATTCATTTTCAATGGGGAAAAAACTAAATTTCTCCAAATCAACAGAAAATGACCAGATATCAATAGGACGTATATCCCAAACGTCCCCAACTCCATTGACGCTTATGGAGGGTGCTGCCATTGACGTCCATGGACGTCCAAAATTTTTCCCATTCATTTTCAATGGGAAATTTTTTTTTTCCCCATATCAACAGAAAATGACTAGATATCAATAGGACGTGTCCCCCAAATGTCCCCGATTGCATTGCTGCTTATGGAGGGTGATGCCATTGACGTCCAGGGACGTCCAAACTTCCCATTCATTTCCAATGGCATTTCTTCATGTTTGTTCATTCTTTTGATGCCAATGTACTTGGATTCCATTGACGCTTAAGTAAGTTGACACCATTGACGTCCATGGACGTCCAAAATTTTTCCCATTCATTTTCAATGGGAAATTTTTTTTTTCCCCCAAATCAACAGAAAATGACTAGATATCAATAGGACGTTTCCCCCAAAATGTGCCCGATTGCATTGCTGCTTATGGAGGGTGATGCCATTGACGTCCACGGACGTCCAAACTTCCCATTAATTTCCAATGGCATTTCTTCATGTTTGTTCATTCTATTGATGCCAATGTACTTGGATTCCATTGACGCTTATGTAAGTTGATACCATTGACGTCCATGGACGTCCAAAATTTTTCCCATTCATTTTCAATGGGAAATTTTTTTTTTCCCCAAATCAACAGAAAATGACTAGATATCATTAGGACGTGTCCCCCAAATGTCCCCGATTGCATTGCCGCTTATGGGGGGTGATGCCATTGACGTCCATGGACGTCCAAACTTCCCATTCATTTCCAAAGGCATTTCTTCATGTTTGTTCATTCTATTGATGCCAATGTACTTGGATTCCATTGACGCTTATGTAAGTTGATACCATTGACGTCCATGGACGTCAAAAATTTTTCCCATTCATTTTCAATGGGATTTTTTTTTTTTTTCCCAAATCAACAGAAAATGACTAGATATCATTAGGACGTGTCCCCCAAATGTCCCCGATTGCATTGCCGCTTATGGAGGGTGATGCCATTGACGTTCATGGACGTCCAAACTTCCCATTCATTTCCAATGGCATTTCTTCATGTTTGTTCATTTTATTGATGCCAATGTACTTGGATTCCATTGACGCTTATGTCAGTTGATACCATTGACGTCCATGGACGTCCAAAATTTTTCCCATTCATATTCAATGGGAATTTTTTTTTTTTCCCCAAATCAACTGAAAATGACTAGATATCATTAGGACGTGTCCCCCAAATGTCCCCGATTGCATTGCCGCTTATGGAGGGTGATGCCATTGACGTTCATGGACGTCCAAACTTCCCATTAATTTCCAATGGCATTTCTTCATGTTTGTTCATTCTATTGATGCCAATGTACTTGGATTCCATTGACGCTTATGTAAGTTGATACCATTGACGTCCATGGACGTCCAAAATTTTTCCCATTCATTTTCAATGGGATTTTTTTTTTTTTTTCCCAAATCAACAGAAAATGACTAAATATCATTAGGACGTGTCCCCCAAATGTCCCTGATTGGATTGCCGCTTATGGAGGGTGATGCCATTGACGGCCATGGACGTCCAATTCTCCCAATCTTTTCTAATGGCTTTAACTTTGTTTAGTGCCAATGACTGGCATTATGGTCCATTCTATTGATAGACCTGAGTGGGGCTAAGATTTGTACCTCCACAGAGGAAAGACCAAGGTGTGTAATTTCTCCCGAAATTGCAGTTTCTAGTTATTATTATTATTATTCAATAATTCTCCGCGTTTTTTTGAGCCAACGCACAGCCCAAACCGTAGCACCGATCGGCACCGTTGAAGTATCGGCACGACCGGATTTTTCGCGTGACGATGGGAATTTTTCAAACCGCCACGAAAAATTTTCCGTTCGCCCGTAAACGGCAATTTTCCGAAAAATAAAAAAAGTTTCAAAATGTATCTAGTCCTACAATTTTTGACCAAATCACATAATTTGGGCATCAAAAATTCCGGGACGGTGAGGGGCATAAAAGTTGTATACAGAATTTGGCAAAAATTTACGGTTCCCCGGAAATTTGCCAAAAACTTTCCTATTCATTTTGAATGGAAAAAAAACGCGCGCTTCACAGCCCGAACCGTTAGACCGATCGGCACCGTTCAAGTATCGGCACGACCGGAATTTTCGCGTGACACAGGAAACTTTACAAATGGCCCCGAAAATTTTTCCGTTCGTCCGTAAACGGCAATTTTCCGTGAAAAAAAAAAAAGTTTCAAAATGTATCTAGTCCTACAATTTTTGACCAAATCAAATAATTTGGGCATCAAAAATTCCGGGACGGTGAGGGGCATAAAAGTTGTATACAGAATTTGGAAAAAAATTACGCTTCCTCGGAAATTTGCCAAAAACTATCCCATTCATTTCGAATGGGAAAAGTCCCATTCACTTCCAATGGGATTTCCAATGGAATTTACATTGCATTGATGCCATTGACGGCCATGCATGTCGAATCTACTGATGCCAATGTACTTGGATTCAATTGACTATATAGATGTCGATGCCATTGACTGCCATGGACGTCCAAAATTTTTCCCATTCATTTTCAATGGGGAAAAAACAAAATTACCCCAAATCAACAGAAAATGACCAGATATCAATAGGACGTGTCCCCCAAACTTCCCCAATTCCATTGACGCTTATGAGGGGTGCCGCCATTGACTTACATGGACGTCCAAAATTTTTCCCATTCATTTTCAATGAGGAAAAAACTAAATTTCTCCAAATCAACAGAAAATGACCAGATATCAATAGGACGTATATCCCAAACGTCCCTAATTCCATTGACGCTTATGGGGGGTGCTGCCATTGACGTCCATGGACGTCCAAAATTTTACCCATTCATTTTCAATGGGAATTTTTTTTTTTTTCCCCAAATCAACAGAAAATGACTAGATATCAATAGGACCTGTCCCCCAAATGTCCCCGATTGCATTGCTGCTTATGGAGGGTGATGCCATTGACGTCCAGGGACGTCCAAACTTCCCATTCATTTCCAATGGCATTTCTTCACGTTTGTTCATTCTTTTGATGCCAATGTACTTGGATTCCATTGACGCTTATGTAAGTTGATACCATTGACGTCCATGGACGTCCAAAATTTTTCCCATTCATTTTCAATGGGAATTTTTTTTTTTCCCCAAATCAACAGAAAATGACTAGATATCAATACGACGTGTCCCCCAAATGTCCCCGATTGCATTGCCGCTTATGGGGGGTGATGCCATTGACGTCCATGGACGTCCAAACTTCCCATTCATTTCCAAAGGCATTTCTTCATGTTTGTTCATTCTATTGATGCCAATGTACTTGGATTCCATTGATGCTTATGTAAGTTGATACCATTGACGTCCATGGACGTCCAAAATTTTTCCCATTCATTTTCAATGGGATTTTTTTTTTTTTCCCAAATCAACAGAAAATGACTAGATATCATTAGGACGTGTCCCCCAAATGTCCCCGATTGCATTGCCGCTTATGGAGGGTGATGCCATTGACGTTCATGGACGTCCAAACTTCCCATTCATTTCCAATGGCATTTCTTCATGTTTGTTCATTTTATTGATGCCAATGTACTTGGATTCCATTGACGCTTATGTAAGTTGATACCATTGACGTCCATGGACGTCCAAAATTTTTCCCATTCATTTTCAAGGGGAAATTTTTTTTTTTTCCCAAATCAACAGAAAATGACTACATATCATTAGGACGTGTCCCCCAAACTTCCCCGATTCCATTAACAATTATGAAAGGTGCCGCCATTGACGTCCATGGACGTCCAATTCTCCCATTCATTTCTAACGGCTTTTACTTTGTTTTTTGCCAATGACTGGCATTATGATCCATTCTATTGATAGACCTGAGTGGGGCTAAGATCTGTATCTCCACAGAGGAAAGACCAAGGTGTGTAATTTCTCCCGAAATTGCAGTTTCTAGTTATTATTATTATTATATCATCATCTTATTCTCCGCGTTTTTTCGACGCGCCGCGCAGCCCGAACCGTACCACCGATCGGCACCATTCAAGTATTGACACGACCGGATTTTTCGCGCGACGCGGGGACTTTTTCAAAATCCCCCGAAAAATTTTCCGTTCGCCCGTAAACGGCAATTTTCCGGAAAAAAAAAAAAGTTTCAAAATGTATCTAGTCCTACAATTTTTGACCAAATCACATAATTTGGGTATCAAAAATTCCGGGACGGTGAGGGGCATAAAAGTTGTATACAGAATTTGGCAAAAATTTACGGTTCCCCGGATATTTGCCAAAAACTATCCCATTCATTTCTAATGGGAAAAGTTCTCATTCACTTTCAATAGGATTTCCAATGGACTTTACATTGCATTGCCATTGACGGCCATGCATGTCGAATCTATTGATGCCAATGTTCTTGGATTCAATTGACTATATGGATGTCGATGCCATTGACGGCCATGGACGTCCAAAATTTTTCCCATTCATTTTCAATGGGGAAAAAACTACATTTCCCCAAATCAACAGAAAATGACCAGATATTAATAGGACGTATACCCCAAACGTCCCCAACTCCATTGACGCTTATAGGGGGTGCTGCCATTGACGTCCATGGACGTCCAAAATTTTTCCCATTCATTTTCAATGGGGAAAAAACTACATTACTCCAAATCAACAGAAAATGACCAGATATCAATAGGACGTATACCCCAAACGTCCCCAACTCCATTGACGCTTATGGGGGGTGCTGCCATTGACGTCCATGGACGTCCAAAATTTTACCCATTCATTTTCAATGGGAAATTTTTTTTTTTCCCCAAATCAACAGAAAATGACTAGATATCAATAGGACGTGTCCCCCAAATTTCCCCAATTGCATTGCTGCTTATGGAGGGTGATGCCATTGACGTCCTGGGACGTTCAAACTTCCCATTCATTTCCAATGGCATTTCTTCATGTTTGTTCATTCTATTGATGCCAATGTACTTGGATTCCATTGACGCTTATGTAAGTTGATACCATTGACGTCCATGGACGTCCAAAATTTTTCCCATTCATTTTCAATGGGATTTTTTTTTTTTTTCCCAAATCAACAGAAAATGACTAGATATCATTAGGACGTGTCCCCCAAATGTCCCCGATTGCATTGCCGCTTATGGAGGGTGATGCCATTGACGTTCATGGACGTCCAAACTTCCCATTCATTTCCAATGGCATTTCTTCATGTTTGTTCATTTTATTGATGCCAATGTACTTGGATTCCATTGACGCTTATGTCAGTTGATACCATTGACGTCCATGGACGTCTAAAATTTTTCCCATTCATTTTCAATGGAAATTTTTTTTTTTTCCCCAAATCAACAGAAAATGAGTAGATATCATTAGGACGTGTCCCCCAAATGTCCCCGATTGCATTGCTGCTTATGGAGGGTGATGCCATTGACGTCCACGGACGTCCAAACTTCCCATTAATTTCCAATGGCATTTCTTCATGTTTTTTCATTCTATTGATGCCAATGTACTTGGATTCCATTGACGCTTATGTAAGTTGATACCATTGACGTCCATGGACGTCCAAAATTTTTCCCATTCATTTTCAATGGGAATTTTTTTTTTTTTTCCCAAATCAACAGAAAATGACTAGATATCATTAGGACGTGTCCCCCAACCTTCCCCGATTCCATTAACAATTATGAAAGGTGCCGCCATTGACGTCCATGGACGTCCAATTCTCCCATTCATTTCTAACGGCTTTTACTTTGTTTTTTGCCAATGACTGGCATTATGATCCATTCTATTGATAGACCTGAGTGGGGCTAAGATCTGTATCTCCACAGAGGAAAGACCAAGGTGTGTAATTTCTCCCGAAATTGCAGTTTCTAGTTATTACCTTGGTCTTTCCAAGGGAAAGAACAAGGTATTGTTATTGTGCAACTTTATTATTATAATAATTATTATTATTACCTTGGTCTTTCTGAAGGAAAGAACAAGGTTATGTTGTTGTGCAACTTTATTGTACTTATTATTTATTCATCTTATTCTCCGCGTTTTTTTGAGCCAACGCACAGCCCAAACCGTAGCACCGATCGGCACAGTTCAAGTATCGGCACGACCGGAATTTTCGCGTGACGATGGGAATTTTTCAAGCCGCCACGAAAAATTTTCCGTTCGCCCGTAAACGGCAATTTTCCGAAAAACAAAAAAAGTTTCAAAATGTATCTAGTCCTACAATTTTTGACCAAATCACATAATTTGGGCATCAAAAATTCCGGGACGGTGAGGGGCATAAAAGTTGTATACAGAATTTGGCAAAAATTTACGGTTCCCCGGAAATTTGCCAAAAACTTTCCTATTCATTTTGAATGGAAAAAAAACGCGCGCTTCACAGCCCGAACCGTTAGACCGATCGGCACCGTTCAAGTATCGGCACGACCGGAATTTTAGCGTGACACAGGAAACTTTACAAATGGCCCCGAAAATTTTTCCGTTCGTCCGTAAACGGCAATTTTCCGTGAAAAAAAAAAAACTTTCAAAATGTATCTAGTCCTACAATTTTTGACCAAATCACATAATTTGGCCATCAAAAATTCCGGGACGGTGAGGGGCATAAAAGTTGTATACAGAATTTGGAAAAAAATTACGCTTCCTCGGAAATTTGCCAAAAACTATCCCATTCATTTCGAATGGGAAAAGTTCCCATTCACTTCCAATGGGATTTCCAATGGAATTTACATTGCATTGATGCCATTGACGGCCATGCATGTCGAATCTACTGATGCCAATGTACTTGGATTCAATTGACTATATGGATGTCGATGCCATTGACGGCCATGGACGTCCAAAATTTTTCCCATTCATTTTCAATGGGGAAAAAACAAAATTTCCCCAAATCAACAGAAAATGACCAGATATCAATAGGACGTGTCCCCCAAACTTCCCCAATTCCATTGACGCTTATGAAGGGTGCCACCATTGACTTCCATGGACGTCCAAAAATTTTCCCATTCATTTTCAATGGGGAAAAAACTAAATTTCTCCAAATCAACAGAAAATGACCAGATATCAATAGGACGTATATCCCAAACGTCCCCAACTCCATTGACGCTTATGGAGGGTGCTGCCATTGACGTCCATGGACGTCCAAAATTTTTCCCATTCATTTTCAATGGGAAATTTTTTTTTTCCCCATATCAACAGAAAATGACTAGATATCAATAGGACGTGTCCCCCAAATGTCCCCGATTGCATTGCTGCTTATGGAGGGTGATGCCATTGACGTCCAGGGACGTCCAAACTTCCCATTCATTTCCAATGGCATTTCTTCATGTTTGTTCATTCTTTTGATGCCAATGTACTTGGATTCCATTGACGCTTAAGTAAGTTGACACCATTGACGTCCATGGACGTCCAAAATTTTTCCCATTCATTTTCAATGGGAAATTTTTTTTTTCCCCCAAATCAACAGAAAATGACTAGATATCAATAGGACGTTTCCCCCAAAATGTGCCCGATTGCATTGCTGCTTATGGAGGGTGATGCCATTGACGTCCACGGACGTCCAAACTTCCCATTAATTTCCAATGGCATTTCTTCATGTTTGTTCATTCTATTGATGCCAATGTACTTGGATTCCATTGACGCTTATGTAAGTTGATACCATTGACGTCCATGGACGTCCAAAATTTTTCCCATTCATTTTCAATGGGAAATTTTTTTTTTCCCCAAATCAACAGAAAATGACTAGATATCATTAGGACGTGTCCCCCAAATGTCCCCGATTGCATTGCCGCTTATGGGGGGTGATGCCATTGACGTCCATGGACGTCCAAACTTCCCATTCATTTCCAAAGGCATTTCTTCATGTTTGTTCATTCTATTGATGCCAATGTACTTGGATTCCATTGACGCTTATGTAAGTTGATACCATTGACGTCCATGGACGTCAAAAATTTTTCCCATTCATTTTCAATGGGATTTTTTTTTTTTTTCCCAAATCAACAGAAAATGACTAGATATCATTAGGACGTGTCCCCCAAATGTCCCCGATTGCATTGCCGCTTATGGAGGGTGATGCCATTGACGTTCATGGACGTCCAAACTTCCCATTCATTTCCAATGGCATTTCTTCATGTTTGTTCATTTTATTGATGCCAATGTACTTGGATTCCATTGACGCTTATGTCAGTTGATACCATTGACGTCCATGGACGTCCAAAATTTTTCCCATTCATATTCAATGGGAATTTTTTTTTTTTCCCCAAATCAACTGAAAATGACTAGATATCATTAGGACGTGTCCCCCAAATGTCCCCGATTGCATTGCCGCTTATGGAGGGTGATGCCATTGACGTTCATGGACGTCCAAACTTCCCATTAATTCCAATGGCATTTCTTCATGTTTGTTCATTCTATTGATGCCAATGTACTTGGATTCCATTGACGCTTATGTAAGTTGATACCATTGACGTCCATGGACGTCCAAAATTTTTCCCATTCATTTTCAATGGGATTTTTTTTTTTTTTTCCCAAATCAACAGAAAATGACTAAATATCATTAGGACGTGTCCCCCAAATGTCCCTGATTGGATTGCCGCTTATGGAGGGTGATGCCATTGACGGCCATGGACGTCCAATTCTCCCAATCTTTTCTAATGGCTTTAACTTTGTTTAGTGCCAATGACTGGCATTATGGTCCATTCTATTGATAGACCTGAGTGGGGCTAAGATTTGTACCTCCACAGAGGAAAGACCAAGGTGTGTAATTTCTCCCGAAATTGCAGTTTCTAGTTATTATTATTATTATTCAATAATTCTCCGCGTTTTTTTGAGCCAACGCACAGCCCAAACCGTAGCACCGATCGGCACCGTTGAAGTATCGGCACGACCGGATTTTTCGCGTGACGATGGGAATTTTTCAAACCGCCACGAAAAATTTTCCGTTCGCCCGTAAACGGCAATTTTCCGAAAAATAAAAAAAGTTTCAAAATGTATCTAGTCCTACAATTTTTGACCAAATCACATAATTTGGGCATCAAAAATTCCGGGACGTTGAGGGGCATAAAAGTTGTATACAGAATTTGGCAAAAATTTACGGTTCCCCGGAAATTTGCCAAAAACTTTCCTATTCATTTTGAATGGAAAAAAAACGCGCGCTTCACAGCCCGAACCGTTAGACCGATCGGCACCGTTCAAGTATCGGCACGACCGGAATTTTCGCGTGACACAGGAAACTTTACAAATGGCCCCGAAAATTTTTCCGTTCGTCCGTAAACGGCAATTTTCCATGAAAAAAAAAAAAGTTTCAAAATGTATCTAGTCCTACAATTTTTGACCAAATCACATAATTTGGGCATCAAAAATTCCGGGACGGTGAGGGGCATAAAAGTTGTATACAGAATTTGGAAAAAAATTACGCTTCCTCGGAAATTTGCCAAAAACTATCCCATTCATTTCGAATGGGAAAAGTCCCATTCACTTCCAATGGGATTTCCATAGAATTTACATTGCATTGATGCCATTGACGGCCATGCATGTCGAATCTACTGATGCCAATGTACTTGGATTCAATTGACTATATGGATGTCGATGCCATTGACTGCCACGGACGTCCAAAATTTTTCCCATTCATTTTCAATGGGGAAAAAACAAAATTTCCCCAAATAAACAGAAAATGGCCAGATATCAATAGGACGTGTCCCCCAAACTTCCCCAATTCCATTGACGCTTATGGGGGGTGCTGCCATTGACTTCCATGGACGTCCAAAATTTTCCCCATTCATTTTCAATGGGGAAAAAACTAAATTTCTCCAAATCGACAGAAAATGACCAGATATCAATAGGACGTATACCCCAAACGTCCCCAACTCCATTGACGCTTATGGGGGGTGCTGCCATTGACATCCATGGACGTCCAAAATTTTTCCCATTCATTTTCAATGGGGAAAAAACTAAATTTCTCCAAATCGACAGAAAATGACCAGATATCAATAGGACGTATACCCCAAACGTCCCCAACTCCATTGACGCTTATGGGGGGTGCTGCCATTGACATCCATGGACGTCCAAAAATTTTCCCATTCATTTTCAATGGGAAATTTTTTTTTTTCCCCCAAATCAACAGAAAATGACTAGATATCAATAGGACGTGTCCCCCAAATGTCCCCGATTGCATTGCTGCTTATGGAGGGTGATGCCATTGACGTCCAGGGACGTCCAAACTTCCCATACATTTCCAATGGCATTTCTTCATGTTTGTTCATTCTATTGATGCCAATGTACTTGGTATCCATTGACGCTTATGTAAGTTGATACCATTGACGTCCATGGACGTCCAAAATTTTTCCCATTCATTTCCAATAGGAATTTTTTTTTCCCCAAAATCAAAAGAAAATGACTAGATGTCAATAGGACGTGTCCCCCAAATGTCCCCAATTGCATTGCCGCTAAAGGAGGGTGATGCCATTGACGTCCATGGACGTCCAAACTTCCCATTAATTTCTAATGGCATTTCTTCATGTTTGTTCATTCTATTGATGCCAATGTACTTGGTATCCATTGACGCTTATGTAAGTTGATACCATTGACGTCCATGGACGTCCAAAATTTTTCCCATTCATTTTCAATGGGAATTTTTTTTTTTTCCCCAAATCAACAAAAAATGACCAGATATCAATAGGACGTGTACCCCAAATGTCCCCGATTGTATTGCTGCTTATGGAGGGTGATGCCATTGAGGTCTATGGACGTCCAAACTTCCCATTAATTTCTAATGGCATTTCTTCATGTTTGTTCATTCTATTGATGCCAATGTACTTGGTATCCATTGACGCTTATGTAAGTTGATACCATTGACGTCCATGGACGTCCAAAATTTTTCCCATTCATTTTCAATGGGAATTTTTTTTTTTTGCCCAAATCAACAAAAAATGACCATATATCAATAGGACGTGTACCCCAAATGTCCCCGATTGTATTGCTGCTTATGGAGGGTGATGCCATTGAGGTCTATGGACGTCCAAACTTCCCATTAATTTCTAATGGCATTTCTTCATGTTTGTTCATTCTATTGATGCCAATGTACTTGGTATCCATTGACGCTTATGTAAGTTGATACAATTGACGTCCATGGACGTCCAAAATTTTTCCCATTTTCAATGGGAATTTTTTTTTTTCCCCAAATCAACAAAAAATGACCAGATATCAATAGGACATGTACCCCAAATGTCCCCAATTACAATGATGCTTATGGAGGGTGCTGCCATTGACGGCCATGGACGTCCAACTCTCCCAATCTTTTCTAATGGCATTTCTTCATGTTTGTTCATTCTATTGATGCCAATGTACTTGGTATCCATTGACGCTTATGTAAGTTGATACCATTGACGTCCATGGACGTCCAAAATTTTTCCCATTCATTTTCAATGGGAATTTTTTTTTTTTGCCCAAATCAACAAAAAATGACCATATATCAATAGGACGTGTACCCCAAATGTCCCCGATTGTATTGCTGCTTATGGAGGGTGATGCCATTGACGTCTATGGACGTCCAAACTTCCCATTAATTTCTAATGGCATTTCTTCATGTTTGTTCATTCTATTGATGCCAATGTACTTGGTATCCATTGACGCTTATGTAAGTTGATACAATTGACGTCCATGGACGTCCAAAATTTTTCCCATTCATTTTCAATGGGAATTTTTTTTTTTTCCCCAAATCAACAAAAAATGACCAGATATCAATAGGACGTGTCCCCCAAATGTCCCCGATTGTATTGCTGCTTATGGAGGGTGATGCCATTGACGTCCATGGACGTCCAAACTTCCCATTAATTTCTAATGGCATTTCTTCATGTTTGTTCATTCTATTGATGCCAATGTACTTGGTATCCATTGACGCTTATGTAAGTTGATACCATTGACGTCCATGGACGTCCAAAATTTTTCCCATTCATTTTCAATGGGAATTTTTTTTTTTTGCCCAAATCAACAAAAAATGACCAGATATCAATAGGACGTGTACCCCAAATGTCCCCAATTACAATGATGCTTATGGAGGGTGCTGCCATTGACGGCCATGGACGTCCAACTCTCCCAATCTTTTCTAATAGCTTTTACTTTGTTTAGTGCCATTGACTGGCATTATGGTCCATTCTATTGATAGACCTGAGTGGGGCTAAGATTTGTATCTCCACAGAGGAAAGACCAAGGTGTAATTTCTCCCGAAATTGCAGTTTCTAGTTATTATTATTATAATTCATCTTATTCTCCGCGTTTTTTCGGCGCGCCGCACAGCCCGACCCGTAGCACCGATCAGCACCGTTCAAGTATCGGCACGACCGGAATTTTCGTGCGACGCGGGCAATTTTTCAAACGGCCCCGAAAAATTTTCCGTTCGCCCGTAAACGGCAATTTTCCGGAAAAAAAAAAAAGTTTCAAAATGTATCTAGTCCTACAATTTTTGACCAAATCACATAATTTGGGCATCAAAAATTCCGGGACATTGAGGGGCATAAAAGTTGTATACAGAATTTGGCAAAAATTTACGGTTCCCTGGAAATTTGCCAAAAACTTTCCTATTCATTTAGAATGGAAAAAAAACACGCGCTTCACAGCCCGAACCGTTAGACCGATCGGCACCGTTCAAGTATCGGCACGACCGGAATTTTCGCGTGACACAGGAAACTTTACAAATGGCCCCGAAAATTTTTCCGTTCGTCCGTAAACGGCAATTTTCCGTGAAAAAAAAAAATGTTTCAAAATGTATCTAGTCCTACAATTTTTGACCAAATCACATAATTTGGGCATCAAAAATTCCGGGACGGTGAGGGGCATAAAAGTTGTATACAGAATTTGGAAAAAAATTACGCTTCCTCGGAAATTTGCCAAAAACTATCCCATTCATTTCGAATGGGAAAAGTTCCCATTCACTTCCAATGGGATTTCCAATGGAATTTACATTGCATTGATGCCATTGACGGCCATGCATGTCAAATCTACTGATGCCAATGTACTTGGATTCTATTGACTATATGGATGTCGATGCCATTGACGGCCACGGACGTCCAAAATTTTTCCCATTCATTTTCAATGGGGAAAAAACAAAATTTCCCCAAATCAACAGAAAATGACCAGATATCAATAGGACGTGTCCCCCAAACTTCCCCAATTCCATTGACGCTTATGAAGGGTGCCGCCATTGACTTCCATGGACGTCCAAAATTTTTCCCATTCATTTTCAATGGGGAAAAAACTAAATTTCTCCAAATCAACAGAAAATGACGAGATATCAATAGGATGTATACCCCAAACGTCCCCAACTCTATTGACGCTTATGGGGGGTGCTGCCATTGACGTCCATGGACGTCCAAAATTTTTCCCATTCATTTTCAATGGGAATTTTTTTTTTCCCCCCAAATCAACAGAAAATGACTAGATATCAATAGGACGTGTCCCCCATATGTCCCCGATTGCATTGCTGCTTATGGAGGGTGATGCCATTGACGTCCACGGACGTCCAAACTTCCCATTAATTTCCAATGGCGTTTCTTCATGTTTGTTCATTCTATTGATGCCAATGTACTTGGATTCCATTGACGCTTATGTAAGTTGATACCATTGACGTCCATGGACGTCCAAAATTTTTCCCATTCATTTTCAATGGGAATTTTTTTTTTTTCCCCAAATCAACAGAAAATGACTAGATATCATTAGGACGTGTCCCCCAAATGTCCCCGATTGCATTGCCGCTTATGGAGGGTGATTCCATTGACGTCCATGGACGTCCAAACTTCCCATACATTTCCAATGGCATTTCTTAATGTTTGTTCATTCTATTGATGCCAATGTACTTGGATTCCATTGACGCTTATGTAAGTTGATACCATTGACGTCCATGGACGTCCAAAATTTTTCCCATTCATTTTCAATGGGATTTTTTTTTTTTTCCCAAATCAACAGAAAATGACTAGATATCATTAGGACGTGTCCCCCAAATGTCCCCGATTGCATTGCCGCTTATGGAGGGTGATGCCATTGACGTTCATGGACATCCAAACTTCCCATTCATTTCCAATGGCATTTCTTCATGTTTGTTCATTTTATTGATGCCAATGTACTTGGATTCCATTGACGCTTATGTAAGTTGATACCATTGACGTCCATGGACGTCCAAAATTTTTCCCATTCATTTTCAATGGGAAATTTTTTTTTTTCCCAAATCAACAGAAAATGACTAGATATCAATAGGACGTGTCCCCCAAACTTCCCCGATTCCATTAACAATTATGGAGGGTGCTGCCATTGACGGACATGGACGTCCAATTCTCCCAATCTTTTCTAATGGCTTTAACGTTGTTTAGTGCCAATGACTGGCATTATGGTCCATTCTATTGATAGACCTGAGTGGGGCTAAGATTTGTATCTCCACAGAGGAAAGACCAAGGTGTGTAATTTCTCCCGAAATTGCAGTTTCTAGTTACCTTGGTCTTTCCAAGGGAAAGAACAAGGTATTGTTGTTGTGCAACTTTATTGTACTTCTTTATTTCTTTATTATTACCTTGGTCTTTCTGAAAGAAAGAACAAGGTATTGTTATTCTGCAACTTTATTTTTTATTATTATTATTCAATAATTCTCCGCGTTTTTTTGAGCCAACGCACAGCCCAAACCGTAGCACCGATCGTCACCGTTGAAGTATCGGCACGACCGGATTTTTCGCGTGACGATGGGAATTTTTCAAACCGCCACGAAAAATTTTCCGTTCGCCCGTAAACGGCAATTTTCCGAAAAATAAAAAAAGTTTCAAAATGTATCTAGTCCTACAATTTTTGACCAAATCACATAATTTGGGCATCAAAAATTCCGGGACGTTGAGGGGCATAAAAGTTGTATACAGAATTTGGCAAAAATTTACGGTTCCCCGGAAATTTGCCAAAAACTTTCCTATTCATTTTGAATGGAAAAAAAACGCGCGCTTCACAGCCCGAACCGTTAGACCGATCGGCACCGTTCAAGTATCGGCACGACCGGAATTTTCGCGTGACACAGGAAACTTTACAAATGGCCCCGAAAATTTTTCCGTTCGTCCGTAAACGGCAATTTTCCGTGAAAAAAAAAAAAGTTTCAAAATGTATCTAGTCCTACAATTTTTGACCAAATCACATAATTTGGGCATCAAAAATTCCGGGACGGTGAGGGGCATAAAAGTTGTATACAGAATTTGGAAAAAAATTACGCTTCCTCGGAAATTTGCCAAAAACTATCCCATTCATTTCGAATGGGAAAAGTCCCATTCACTTCCAATGGGATTTCCATAGAATTTACATTGCATTGATGCCATTGGCGGCCATGCATGTCGAATCTACTGATGCCAATGTGCTTGGATTCAACTGACTATATAGATGTCGATGCCATTGACTGCCATGGACGTCCAAAATTTTTCCCATTCATTTTCAATGGGGAAAAAACTAAATTTCTCCAAATCAACAGAAAATGACCAGATATCAATAGGACGTATATCCCAAACGTCCCCAATTCCATTGACGCTTATGGGGGGTGCTGCCATTGACGTCCATGGACGTCCAAAATTTTACCCATTCATTTTCAATGGGAATTTTTTTTTTTTTCCCAAATCAACAGAAAATGACTAGATATCAATAGGACCTGTCCCCCAAATGTCCCCGATTGCATTGCTGCTTATGGAGGGTGATGCCATTGACGTCCAGGGACGTCCAAACTTCCCATTCATTTCCAATGGCATTTCTTCATGTTTGTTCATTCTTTTGATGCCAATGTACTTGGATTCCATTGACGGTTATGTAAGTTGATACCATTGACGTCCATGGACGTCCAAAATTTTTCCCATTCATTTTCAATGGGAAATTTTTTTTTTTTCCCCAAATCAACAGAAAATGACTAGATATCATTAGGACGTGTCCCCCAAATGTCCCCGATTGCATTGCCGCTTATGGGGGGTGATGCCATTGACGTCCATGGACGTCCAAACTTCCCAATCATTTCCAAAGCCATTTCTTCGTGTTTGTTCATTCTATTGATGCCAATGTACTTGGATTCCATTGACGCTTATGTAAGTTGATACCATTGACGTCCATGGACGTCCAAAATTTTTCCCATTCATTTTCAATGGGATTTTTTTTTTTTTCCCAAATCAACAGAAAATGACTACATATCAATAGGACGTGTCCCCCAAATGTCCCTGATTGCATTGCCGCTTATGGAGGGTGATGCCATTGACGTTCATGGACGTCCAAACTTCCCATTCATTTCCAATGGCATTTCTTCATGTTTGTTCATTCTTTTGATGCCAATGTACTTGGATTCCATTGACGCTTATGTAAGTTGATACCATTGACGTCCATGGACGTCCAAAATTTTTCCCATTCATTTTCAATGGGAATTTTTTTTTTTCCCCAAATCAACAGAAAATGACTAGATATCAATAGGACGTGTCCCCCAAATGTGCCCGATTGCATTGCTGCTTATGGAGGGTGATGCCATTGACGTCCACGGACGTCCAAACTTCCCATTAATTTCCAATGGCATTTCTTCATGTTTGTTCATTCTATTGATGCCAATGTACTTGGATTCCATTGACGCTTATGTAAGTTGATACCATTGACGTCCATGGACGTCCAAAATTTTTCCCATTCATTTTCAATGGGAAATTTTTTTTTTCCTCAAATCAACAGAAAATGACTAGATATCATTAGGACGTGTCCCCCAAATGTCCCCGATTGCATTGCCGCTTATGGGGGGTGATGCCATTGACGTCCATGGACGTCCAAACTTCCCATTCATTTCCAAAGGCATTTCTTCATGTTTGTTCATTCTATTGATGCCAATGTACTTGGATTCCATTGACGCTTATGTAAGTTGATACCATTGACGTCCATGGACGTCCAAAATTTTTCCCATTCATTTTCAATGGGATTTTTTTTTTTTTCCCAAATCAACAGAAAATGACTAGATATCATTAGGACGTGTCCCCCAAATGTCCCCGATTGCATTGCTGCTTATGGAGGGTGATGCCATTGACGTCCACGGACGTCCAAACTTCCCATTAATTTCCAATGGCATTTCTTCATGTTTTTTCATTCTATTGATGCCAATGTACTTGGATTCCATTGACGCTTATGTAAGTTGATACCATTGACGTCCATGGACGTCCAAAATTTTTCCCATTCATTTTCAATGGGAATTTTTTTTTTTTTCCCCAAATCAACAGAAAATGACTACATATCAATAGGACGTGTCCCCCAAACTTCCCCGATTCCATTAACAATTATGGAGGGTGCTGCCATTGACGGACATGGACGTCCAATTCTCCCAATCTTTTCTAATGGCTTTAACTTTGTTTAGTGCCAATGACTGGCATTATGGTCCATTCTATTGATAGACCTGAGTGGGGCTAAGATTTGTATCTCCACAGAGGAAAGACCAAGGTGTGTAATTTCTCCCGAAATTGCAGTTTCTAGTTATTATTATTATTTATTCATCTTATTCTCCGCGTTTTTTTGAGCCAACGCACAGCCCAAACCGTAGCCCCGATCGGCACCGTTCAAGTATCGGCATGACCGGAATTATCGCGTGACGATGGGAATTTTTCAAAACGCCACGAAAAATTTTCCGTTCGCCCGTAAACGGCAATTTTCCGAAAAAAAAAAAAAGTTTAAAAATGTATCTAGTCCTACAATTTTTGACCAAATCACATAATTTGGGTATCAAAAATTCCGGGACGGTGAGGGGCATAAAAGTTGTATACAGAATTTGGAAAAAATTTACGGTTCCCCGGAAATTTGCCAAAAACTCTCCCATTCATTTCTAATGGGAAAAGTTCCCATTCACTTCAATGGGATTTCAATGGAATTTACATTGCATTGATGCCATTGACGGCCATGCATGTCGAATCTATTGATGCCAATGTACTTGGATTCAATTGGCTATATGGATGTCGATGCCATTGACGGCCATGGACGTCCAAAATTTTTCCCATTCATTTTCAATGGGGAAAAAACTACATTTCCCCAAATCAACAGAAAATGACCAGATATCAATAGGACGTGTCCCCCAAACTTCCCCAATTCCATTTACGCTTATGGAGGGTGATGCCAATGACGTCCATGGACGTCCAAAATTTTACCCATTCATTTTCAATGGGAATTTTTTTTTTTTCCCCAAATCAACAGAAAATGACTAGATATCATTAGGACGTGTCCCCCAAATGTCCCCGATTGCATTGCCGCTTATGGAGGGTAATGCCATTGACGTCCATGGACGTCCAAAATTTTACCCATTCATTTTCAATGGGAATTTTTTTTTTTCCCCAAATCAACAGAAAATGACTAGATATCAATAGGACGTGTCCCCCAAATGTCCCCAATTGCATTACTGCTTATGGAGGGTGATGCCATTGACGTCCAGGGACGTCCAAACTTCCCATTTATTCCAATGGCATTTCTTCATGTTTGTTCATTCTATTGATGCCAATGTACTTAGATTCCATTGACGCTTATGTAAGTTGATACCATTGACGTCCATAGACGTCCAAAATTTTTCCCATTCATTTTCAATGGGAAATTTTTTTTTTTCCCCAAATCAACAGAAAATGACTAGATATCATTAGGACGTGTCCCCCAAATGTCCCCGATTGCATTGCCGCTTATGGAGGGTGATGCCATTGACGTTCATGGACGTCCAAACTTCCCATTAAATCCCAATGGCATTTCTTCATGTTTGTTCATTCTATTGATGCCAATGTACTTGGATTCCATTGACGCTTATGTAAGTTGATACCATTGACGTCCATGGACGTCCAAAATTTTTCCCATTCATTTTCAATGGGAATTTTTTTTTTTTCCCCAAATCAACAGAAAATGACTAGATATCAATAGGACGTGTCCCCCAAATGTCCCCGATTGCATTGCCTCTTATGGAGGGTGATGCCATTGACGGCCACGGACGTCCAAACTTCCCATTCATTTCCAATGGCATTTCTTCATGTTTGTTCATTCTATTGATGCCAATGTACTTGGATTCCATTGACGCTTATGTAAGTTGATACCATTGACGTCCATGGACGTCCAAAATTTTTCCCATTCATTTTCAATGGGAATTTTTTTTTTTTCCCCAAATCAACAGAAAATGACTAGATATCAATAGGACGTGTCCCCCAAATGTCCCCGATTGGATTGCCGCTTATGGAGGGTGATGCCATTGACGGCCATGGACGTCCAATTCTCCCAATCTTTTCTAATGGCTTTTACTTTGTTTAGTGCCATTGACTGGCATTATGGTCCATTCTATTGATAGACCTGAGTGGGGCTAAGATCTGTATCTCCACAGAGGAAAGACCAAGGTGTGTAATTTCTCCCGAAATTGCAGTTTCTAGTTACCTTGGTCTTTCCAAGGGAAAGAACAAGGTTATGTTGTTGTACAACTTTATTGTACTTCTTTATTATTACCTTGGTCTTTCCAAGGGAAAGAACAAGGTTATGTTGTTGTACAACTTTATTGTACTTCTTTATTATTATTCTTTATTACCTTGGTCTTTCCAAGGGAAAGAACAAGGTATTGTTATTGTGCAACTTTATTATTATAATTATTATTATTATTATTATTATTATTCAATAATTCTCCGCGTTTTTTTGAGCCAACGCACAGCCCAAACCGTAGCACCGATCGGCACCGTTGAAGTATCGGCACGACCGGATTTTTCGCGTGACGATGGGAATTTTTCAAACCGCCACGAAAAATTTTCCGTTCGCCCGTAAACGGCAATTTTCCGAAAAATAAAAAAAGTTTCAAAATGTATCTAGTCCTACAATTTTTGACCAAATCACATAATTTGGGCATCAAAAATTCCGGGACGGTGAGGGGCATAAAAGTTATATACAGAATTTGGCAAAAATTTACGGTTCCCCGGAAATTTGCCAAAAACTTTCCTATTCATTTTGAATGGAAAAAAAACGCGCGCTTCACAGCCCGAACCGTTAGACCGATCGGCACCGTTCAAGTATCGGCACGACCGGAATTTTCGCGTGACACAGGAAACTTTACAAATGGCCCCGAAAATTTTTCCGTTCGTCCGTAAACGGCAATTTTCCGTGACAAAAAAAAAAGTTTCAAAATGTATCTAGTCCTACAATTTTTGACCAAATCACATAATTTGGGCATCAAAAATTCCGGGACGGTGAGGGGCATAAAAGTTGTATACAGAATTTGGAAAAAAATTACGCTTCCTCGGAAATTTGCCAAAAACTATCCCATTCATTTCGAATGGGAAAAGTCCCATTCACTTCCAATGGGATTTCCAATGGAATTTACATTGCATTGATGCCATTGACGGCCATGCATGTCGAATCTACTGATGCCAATGTACTTGGATTCAATTGATTATATGGATGTCGATGCCATTGACTGCCATGGACGTCCAAAATTTTTCCCATTCATTTTCAATGGGGAAAAAACAAAATTACCCCAAATCAACAGAAAATGACCAGATATCAATAGGACGTGTCCCCCAAACTTCCCCAATTCCATTGACGCTTATGAAGGGTGCCGCCATTGACTTACATGGACGTCCAAAATTTTTCCCATTCATTTTCAATGGGGAAAAAACTACATTTCTCCAAATCAACAGAAAATGACCAGATATCAATAGGACGTATACCCCAAACGTCCCCAACTCAATTGACGCTTATGGGGGGTGCTGCCATTGACGTCCATGGACGTCCAAAATTTTTCCCATTCATTTTCAATGGGAAATTTTTTTTTTTCCCCAAATCAACAGAAAATGACTAGATATCATTAGGACGTGTCCCCCAAATGTCCCCGATCGCATTGCCGCTTATGGAGGATGATGCCATTGACGTCCATGGACGTCCAAACTTCCCATTCATTTCCAATGGCATTTCTTCATGTTTGTTCATTCTATTGATGCCAATGTACTTGGATTCTATTGACGCTTATGTAAATTGATACCATTGACGTCCATGGACGTCCAAATTTTTTCCCATTCATTTTCAATAGGAATTTTTTTTTCCCCCCCAAAATCAACAAAAAATGACTAGATATCATTAGGACGTGTCCCCCAAATGTCCCCGATTGGATTGCCGCTTATGGAGGGTGATGCCATTGACGGCCATGGACGTCCAATTCTCCCAATCTTTTCTAATGGCTTTTACTTTGTTTAGTGCATTGACTGGCATTATGGTCCATTCTATTGATAGACCTGAGTGGGGCTAAGATTTGTATCTCCACAGAGGAAAGACCAAGGTGTGTAATTTCTCCCGAAATTGCAGTTTCTAGTTATTATTATTATTCAATAATTGTTGACGTTTTTTTCGGCGCGCCGCGCAGCCCGAACCGTAGCACCGATCGGCACCGTTCAAGTATCGACACGACCGGAATTTTCGTGCGACGATGGGAATTTTTCAAACGACCCCGAAAATTTTTCCGTTCGGCCGTAAACGCCGATTTTCCAATTTTTAAAAAAAATTTCAAAACGCTACTTGTCCTACAATTTTTGAGCAAATCACATAATTTGGACATCAAAAATTCCGGGACGGTGGGGGGCATAAAGATTGTATACAGAATTTGGAAAAAATTTACGGTTCTCCGGATATTTGCCAAAAACTATCCCATTCATTTCTAATGGGAAAATTTCCCATTCACTTTCAATAGTATTTCCAATGGACTTTACATTGCATTGATGCCATTGACGGCCATGCATGTCGAATCTATTGATGCCAATGTACTTGGATTCATTTGACTATATGGATGTCGATGCCATTGACGGCCATGGACGTCCAAAATTTTTCCCATTCATTTTCAATGGGGAAAAAACTCAATTTCCCCAAATCAACAGAAAATGACCAGATATTAATAGGACGTATACCCCAAACGTTCCCAACTCCATTGACGCTTATGGGGGGTGCTGCCATTGACGTCCATGGACGTCCAAAATTTTTCCCATTCATTTTCAATGGGGAAAAAACTAAATTTCCCCAAATCATCAGAAAATGACCAGTTATCAATAGTAGGTCTCCCCCAAACGTTCCGAACTCCATTGACGCTTATAGGGGGTGCTGCCATTGACGTCCATGGACGTCCAAAAATTTTCCCATTCATTTTCAATGGGGAAAAAACTAAATTTCCCCAAATTAACAGAAAATGACCAGATATTAATAGGACGTATACCCCAAACGTCCCCAATTCCATTTACGCTTATGGAGGGTGATGCCATTGATGTCCATGGACGTCCAAACTTCCCATTCATTTCCAATGGCATTTCTTCATGTTTGTTCATTCTATTGATGCCAATGTACTTGGATTCCATTGACGCTTATGTAAGTTGATACCATTGACGTCCATGGACGTCCAAAATTTTTCCCATTCATTTTCAATGGGAATTTTTTTTTTTCCCCCAAATCAACAGATAATGACTAGATATCAATAGGACGTGTCGCCCAAATGTCCCCGATTGCATTGCCTCTTATGGAGGGTGATGCCATTGACGTCCATGGACGTCCAAACTTCCCATTCATTTCCAATGGCATTTCTTCATGTTTGTTCATTCTATTGATGCCAATGTACTTGGATTCCATTGACGCTTATGTAAGTTGATACCATTGACGTCCATGGACGTCCAAAATTTTTCCCATTCATTTTCAATGGGAATTTTTTTTTTTTCCCCAAATCAACAGAAAATGACTAGATATCAATAGGACGTGTCGCCCAAATGTCCCCGATTGCATTGCCTCTTATGGAGGGTGATGCCATTGACGTCCATGGACGTCCAAACTTCCCATTCATTTCCAATGGCATTTCTTCATGTTTGTTCATTCTATTGATGCCAATGTACTTGGATTCCATTGACGCTTATGTAAGTTGATACCATTGACGTCCATGGACGTCCAAAATTTTTCCCATTCATTTTCAATGGGAATTTTTTTTTTTTCCCCAAATCAACAGAAAATTACTAGATATCATTAGGACGTGTCCCCCAAATGTCCCTGATTGGATTGCCGCTTATGGAGGGTGATGCCATTGACGGCCATGGACGTCCAATTCTCCCAATCTTTTCTAATGGCTTTTACTTTGTTTAGTGCCATTGACTGGCATTATGGTCCATTCTATTGATAGACCTGAGTGGGGCTAAGATTTGTATCTCCACAGAGGAAAGACCAAGGTGTAATTTCTCCCGAAATTGCAGTTTCTAGTTATTCTTTATTATTATTATTATTCAATAATTGTTGACGTTTTTTTCGGCGCGCCGCGCAGCCCGAACCGTAGCACCGATCGGCACCGTTCAAGTATCGACACGACCGGAATTTTCGTGCGACGATGGGAATTTTTCAAACGACCCCGAAAATTTTTCCGTTCGGCCGTAAACGCCGATTTTCCAATTTTTAAAAAAAATTTCAAAACGCTACTTGTCCTACAATTTTTGAGCAAATCACATAATTTGGACATCAAAAATTCCGGGACGGTGGGGGGCATAAAGATTGTATACAGAATTTGGAAAAAATTTACGGTTCTCCGGATATTTGCCAAAAACTATCCCATTCATTTCTAATGGGAAAATTTCCCATTCACTTTCAATAGTATTTCCAATGGACTTTACATTGCATTGATGCCATTGACGGCCATGCATGTCGAATCTATTGATGCCAATGTACTTGGATTCATTTGACTATATGGATGTCGATGCCATTGACGGCCATGGACGTCCAAAATTTTTCCCATTCATTTTCAATGGGGAAAAAACTCAATTTCCCCAAATCAACAGAAAATGATTAGATATTAATAGGACGTATACCCCAAACGTTCCCAACTCCATTGACGCTTATGGGGGGTGCTGCCATTGACGTCCATGGACGTCCAAAATTTTTCCCATTCATTTTCAATGGGGAAAAAACTAAATTTCCCCAAATCATCAGAAAATGACCAGTTATCAATAGTAGGTCTCCCCCAAACGTTCCGAACTCCATTGACGCTTATAGGGGGTGCTGCCATTGACGTCCATGGACGTCCAAAAATTTTCCCATTCATTTTCAATGGGGAAAAAACTAAATTTCCCCAAATTAACAGAAAATGACCAGATATTAATAGGACGTATACCCCAAACGTCCCCAATTCCATTTACGCTTATGGAGGGTGATGCCATTGATGTCCATGGACGTCCAAACTTCCCATTCATTTCCAATGGCATTTCTTCATGTTTGTTCATTCTATTGATGCCAATGTACTTGGATTCCATTGACGCTTATGTAAGTTGATACCATTGACGTCCATGGACGTCCAAAATTTTTCCCATTCATTTTCAATGGGAATTTTTTTTTTTTCCCCAAATCAACAGATAATGACTAGATATCAATAGGACGTGTCGCCCAAATGTCCCCGATTGCATTGCCTCTTATGGAGGGTGATGCCATTGACGTCCATGGACATCCAAACTTCCCATTCATTTCCAATGGCATTTCTTCATGTTTGTTCATTCTATTGATGCCAATGTACTTGGATTCCATTGACGCTTATGTAAGTTGATACCATTGACGTCCATGGACGTCCAAAATTTTTCCCATTCATTTTCAATGGGAATTTTTTTTTTTTCCCCAAATCAACAGAAAATGACTAGATATCAATAGGACGTGTCGCCCAAATGTCCCCGATTGCATTGCCTCTTATGGAGGGTGATGCCATTGACGTCCATGGACGTCCTAACTTCCCATTCATTTCCAATGGCATTTCTTCATGTTTGTTCATTCTATTGATGCCAATGTACTTGGATTCCATTGACGCTTATGTAAGTTGATACCATTGACGTCCATGGACGTCCAAAATTTTTCCCATTCATTTTCAATGGGAATTTTTTTTTTTTCCCCAAATCAACAGAAAATTACTAGATATCATTAGGACGTGTCCCCCAAATGTCCCTGATTGGATTGCCGCTTATGGAGGGTGATGCCATTGACGGCCATGGACGTCCAATTCTCCCAATCTTTTCTAATGGCTTTTACTTTGTTTAGTGCCATTGACTGGCATTATGGTCCATTCTATTGATAGACCTGAGTGGGGCTAAGATTTGTATCTCCACAGAGGAAAGACCAAGGTGTAATTTCTCCCGAAATTGCAGTTTCTAGTTATTATTATTATTATTCAATAATTGTTGACGTTTTTTTCGGCGCGCCGCGCAGCCCGAACCATACCTCCGATCGGTACCGTTCAAATATCGGCACGACCGGAATTTTCGCGCGACGATGGGAATTTTTCAAACGGCCCCGAAAAATTTTCCGTTCGCCCGTAAACGGCAATTTTCCGGAAAAAAAAAAAACTTTAAAAATGTATCTAGTCCTACAATTTTTGACCAAATCACGTAATTTGGGTATCAAAAATTCCGGGATGGTGAGGGGCATAAAAGTTGTATACAGAATTTGGCAAAAATTTACGGTTCCCCGGAAATTTGCCAAAAACTTTCCTATTCATTTTGAATGGAAAAAAAACGCGCGCTTCACAGCCCGAACCGTTAGACCGATCGGCACCGTTCAAGTATCGGCACGACCGGAATTTTCGCGTGACACAGGAAACTTTACAAATGGCCCCGAAAATTTTTCCGTTCGTCCGTAAACGGCAATTTTCCGTGACAAAAAAAAAAAGTTTCAAAATGTATCTAGTCCTACAATTTTTGACCAAATCACATAATTTGGGCATCAAAAATTCCGGGACGGTGAGGGGCATAAAAGTTGTATACAGAATTTGGAAAAAATTTACGGTTCCCCGGATATTTGCCAAAAACTATCCCATTCATTTCTAATGGGAAAAGTTCCCATTCACTTTCAATAGGATTTCCAATGGACTTTACATTGCATTGCCATTGACGGCCATGCATGTCGAATCTATTGATGCCAATGTTCTTGGATTCAATTGACTATATGGATGTCGATGCCATTGACTGCCATGGACGTCCAAAATTTTTCCCATTCATTTTCAATGGGGAAAAAACTACATTTCCCCAAATCAACAGAAAATGACCAGATATCAATAGGACGTGTCCCCCAAACGTCCCCAACTCCATAGACGCTTATAGGGGGTGCTGCCATTGACGTCCATGGACGTCCAAAATTTTTCCCATTCATTTTCAATGGGGAAAAAACTACATTTCCCCAAATCAACAGAAAATGACCAGATATCAATAGGACGTATACCCCAAACGTCCCCAACTCCATTGACGCTTATGGGGGGTGCTGCCATTGACGTCCATGGACGTCCAAAATTTTTCCCATTCATTTTCAAAGGGATTTTTTTTTTTTTCCCCAAATCAACAGAAAATGACTAGATATCAAGAGGACGTGTCCCCCAAATGTCCCCGATTGCATTGCTGCTTATGGAGGGTGATGCCATTGACGTCCACGGACGTCGAAACTTCCCATTCATTTCCGATGGCATTTCTTCATGTTTGTTCATTCTATTGATGCCAATGTACTTGGATTCCATTGACGCTCATGTAAGTTGATACCATTGACGTCCATGGACGTCCAAAATTTTTCCCATTCATTTTCAATGGGAAAATTTTTTTTTTCCCTAAATCAACAGAAAATGACTAGATATCATTAGGACGTGTCCCCCAAATGTCCCCGATCGCATTGCCGCTTATGGAGGGTGATGCCATTGACGTCCATGGACGTCCAAACTTACCATTCATTTCCAATGTCATTTCTTCATGTTTGTTCATTCTATTGATTCCAATGTACTTGGATTCCATTGACGCTTATGTAAGTTGATACCATTGACGTCCATGGACGTCCAAAATTTTTCCCATTCATTTTCAATGGGAATTTCTTCTTTTTTCCCCAAATCAACAATAAATGACCAGATATCAATAGGACGTGTCCCCCAAACTTCCCCAATTCCTTTGACGCTTGTGAAGAGTGATGCCATTGACGTCCATGGACGTCCAAATTTCCCATTCATTTCTAATGGCATTTAATTATGTTTTTTCATTTTATTGATGCCAATGTACTTGGATTCCATTGACGCCTATGTAAGTTGATACCATTGACGTCCATGGACGTCCAAAATTTTTCCCATTCATTTTCAATGGGAATTTATGGGACGTCGGCGTCATCCGCACGTTGGACTTCGTCGACTGGACGTCGGCGTCATCCGCATGTTGGACGTCGGCGACGTTTGCTAGTTGGACGTCGTCACCGTCCGCTCATTGGACGTCGGCGCCGTCCGCTCGTTGGAAGTCGGCGCCGTCTTTATGTTGGATGTCGGCAGCGTCAGCACTTTGGACGTCGGAAGCGACAGCAATTAGGACGTCGGTGACGTCCGCTCGTTGGACGTCGCCAAACTTTGGACGTCGGCGTCGTCCACTCTTTTGACATCGTCACCATCCGCTCGTTGGACGTAAGACGGCGCATTCTGCACTTTTGACGTTTGCTTGTTGAACGTCGTCATTGTCCCACGTTGGACGTCGGCACCGTCCGCTTGATGGACGTCGGCAGCGTAAGCACTTTGGACGTCGGTGACGTCCGCTCGTTGGACGTCGGCGCCGTCAGCAGTTTGGAAGTCGGTGATGTCGGCTCGTTGGACGGCGCATTCTGCACTTTGGACGCCGGTGACGTCCGCTCGTTAGACGGCGCATTCTGCACTTTTGACGTTTGCTTGTTGAACGTCGTCACTGTTCCACGTGAGATGTCGGCACCGTGCGCTCGATGGACGTCGGCGTCATCTGCTCTTTTGATGTCTTGGACGTCGGTGACGTCCGCTCGTTGGACATCGTATTCTGCACTTTTGACTTTTGCTTGTTGAACGTTGTCACTGTCCCACATGGGATGTCGGCGTTATCTGCTCTTTTGACGTCGATGACGTCGGCCTCTCACGCTAACTTTTGACGTCGGCGCCGTTTGCTCGTTGGACGTCGTCACCATCCGTTTGTTGATCGTCGGGGACGTCGGCGTCATCTGCTCTTTTGACGTCTTGGACGTCGGCTCGTTGGACATCGCATTCTGCACTTTTGACGTTTGCTTGTTGAATGTTGTCACTGTCCCACGTGGGATGTCGGCATCATCTGCTCTTTTGACGTCGGTGACGTCAGCCTCTCGCGCTAACTTTTGACGTCGGCGCCGTTTGCTCGTTGGACGTCGTCACCATCCGTTCGTTGATCGTCGGCGCTGTCCTCTCGATGGACGTTGGCGTCATCCGCTCTTTTTACGTCGGCGACGTCCAATCCACTCTGAGGTATACGCATAAAGTAGGAAACTGACCGGGGATCGAACCACCATCCTCTCGTACCAAGGTCAGCGATATTAACACTGAGCTATCCATCTGCTAAATGCAGTGTTGTGTGATATGTATATAAAGTTATCATGTATGTGATACAGGCATTGACAAAAGCTAACTTGGTATTGACAGAGGTTCGACCCTGCGACCTCCCGCATCAAAGTCATTTTCAATTGGAATTTTTTTTTTTCCAAAAATCAAAAGAAAATGACTAGATATCAATAGGACGTGTCCCCCAAACTTCCCCAATTCCATTTACACTTATGGAGGGTGATGCCATTGACGTCCATGGACGTCCATGGACGTCCAAAATTCCCATTTATTTTTAATTATGTTTTTTCATTCTATTGATGCCAATGTACTTGGATTCCATTGTAAGTTGATACCATTGACGTCAATGGACGTCCAAAATTTTTCCCATTCATTTTCAATGGGAATTTTTTTCCCCCCCAAATCAACAAAAAAACGACCTGATATCAATAGGACGTGTCCCCCAAACTAGTCCAATTCCATTGACGCTTATGAAGGGCGCCGCCATTGATGGCCATGGACGTCCAAATTTCCCATTCATTTCTAATGCCATTTAATTATGTTTTTTCATTCTATTGATGCAAATGTACTTGGATTCTATTGACGCTTATGTAAGTTGATACCATTGACGTCCATGGACGTCCAAAATTTTTCCCATTCATTTTCAATGGGAATTTTTTTTTTTTCCCCAAATCAACAGAAAATGACTAGATATCATTAGGACGTGTCCCCCAAATGTCCCTGATTGGATTGCCGCTTATGGAGGGTGATGCCATTGACGGCCATGGACGTCCAATTCTCCCAATCTTTTCTAATGGCTTTTACTTTGTTTAGTGCCATTGACTGGCATTATGGTCCATTCTATTGATAGACCTGAGTGGGGCTAAGATCTGTATCTCCACAGAGGAAAGACCAAGGTGTGTAATTTCTCCCGAAATTGCAGTTTCTAGTTACCTTGGTCTTTCTGAAAGAAAGAACAAGGTATTGTTATTGTGCAACTTTATTATTATTATTACCTTGGTCTTTCCAAAGGAAAGAACAAGGTAATGATATTCTACAACTTTATTGTACTTATTATTATTACCTTGGTCTTTCTGAAAGAAAGAACAAGGTATTGTTATTGTGCAACTTTATTGTACTTATTATTTATTCATCTTATTCTCCGCGTTTTTTTGAGCCAACGCACAGCCCAAACCGTAGCACCGATCGGCACAGTTCAAGTATCGGCACGACCGGAATTTTCGCGTGACGATGGGAATTTTTCAAACCGCCACGAAAAATTTTCCGTTCGCCCGTAAACGGCAATTTTCCGAAAAATAAAAAAAGTTTCAAAATGTATCTAGTCCTACAATTTTTGACCAAATCACATAATTTGGGCATCAAAAATTCCGGGACGGTGAGGGGCATAAAAGTTGTATACAGAATTTGGCAAAAATTTACGGTTCCCCGGAAATTTGCCAAAAACTTTCCTATTCATTTTGAATGGAAAAAAAACGCGCGCTTCACAGCCCGAACCGTTAGACCGATCGGCACCGTTCAAGTATCGGCACGACCGGAATTTTCGCGTGACACAGGAAACTTTACAAATGGCCCCGAAAATTTTTCCGTTCGTCCGTAAACGGCAATTTTCCGTGAAAAAAAAAAAAGTTTCAAAATGTATCTAGTCCTACAATTTTTGACCAAATCACATAATTTGGGCATCAAAAATTCCGGGACGGTGAGGGGCATAAAAGTTGTATACAGAATTTGGAAAAAAATTACGCTTCCTCGGAAATTTGCCAAAAACTATCCCATTCATTTCGAATGGGAAAAGTCCCATTCACTTCCAATGGGATTTCCAATGGAATTTACATTGCATTGATGCCATTGACGGCCATGCATGTCGAATCTACTGATGCCAATGTACTTGGATTCAACTGACTATATAGATGTCGATGCCATTGACTGCCATGGACGTCCAAAATTTTTCCCATTCATTTTCAATGGGGAAAAAACAAAATTACCCCAAATCAACAGAAAATGACCAGATATCAATAGGACGTGTCCCCCAAACTTCCCCAATTCCATTGACGCTTATGAAGGGTGCCGCCATTGACTTACATGGACGTCCAAAATTTTTCCCATTCATTTTCAATGGGGAAAAAACTACATTTCTCCAAATCAACAGAAAATGACCAGATATCAATAGGACGTATATCCCAAACGTCCCCAATTCCATTGACGCTTATGGGGGGTGCTGCCATTGACGTCCATGGACGTCCAAAATTTTACCCATTCATTTTCAATGGGAAAATTTTTTTTTTCCCCAAATCAACAGAAAATGACTAGATATCAATAGGACCTGTCCCCCAAATGTCCCCGATTGCATTGCTACTTATGGAGGGTGATGCCATTGACGTCCAGGGACGTCCAAACTTCCCATTCATTTCCAATGGCATTTCTTCATGTTTGTTCATTCTTTTGATGCCAATGTACTTGGATTCCATTGACGGTTATGTAAGTTGATACCATTGACGTCCATGGACGTCCAAAATTTTTCCCATTCATTTTCAATGGGAATTTTTTTTTTTTCCCCAAATCAACAGAAAATGACTAGATATCATTAGGACGTGTCCCCCAAATGTCCCCGATTGCATTACCGCTTATGGGGGGTGATGCCATTGACGTCCATGGACGTCCAAACTTCCCAATCATTTCCAAAGCCATTTCTTCATGTTTGTTCATTTTATTGATGCCAATGTACTTGGATTCCATTGACGCTTATGTAAGTTGATACCATTGACGTCCATGGACGTCCAAAATTTTTCCCATTCATTTTCAATGGGAAATTTTTTTTTTTCCCCAAATCAACAGAAAATGACTAGATATCAATAGGACCTGTCCCCCAAATGTCCCCGATTGCATTGCTACTTATGGAGGGTGATGCCATTGACGTCCAGGGACGTCCAAACTTCCCATTCATTTCCAATGGCATTTCTTCATGTTTGTTCATTCTTTTGATGCCAATGTACTTGGATTCCATTGACGGTTATGTAAGTTGATACCATTGACGTCCATGGACGTCCAAAATTTTTCCCATTCATTTTCAATGGGAATTTTTTTTTTTTCCCCAAATCAACAGAAAATGACTAGATATCATTAGGACGTGTCCCCCAAATGTCCCCGATTGCATTACCGCTTATGGGGGGTGATGCCATTGACGTCCATGGACGTCCAAACTTCCCAATCATTTCCAAAGCCATTTCTTCATGTTTGTTCATTTTATTGATGCCAATGTACTTGGATTCCATTGACGCTTATGTAAGTTGATACCATTGACGTCCATGGACGTCCAAAATTTTTCCCATTCATTTTCAATGGGATTTTTTTTTTTTTTTCCCAAATCAACAGAAAATGACTAGATATCATTAGGACGTTTCCCCCAAATGTCCCCGATTGCATTGCCGCTTATGGAGGGTGATGCCATTGACGTTCATGGACGTCTAAACTTCCCATTCATTTCCAATGGCATTTCTTCATGTTTGTTCATTTTATTGATGCCAATGTACTTGGATTCCATTGACGCTTATGTAAGTTGATACCATTGACGTCCATGGACGTCCAAAATTTTTCCCATTCATTTTCAATGGGATTTTTTTTTTTTTTTCCCAAATCAACAGAAAATGACTAGATATCATTAGGACGTGTCCCCCAAATGTCCCCGATTGCATTACCGCTTATGGGGGGTGATGCCATTGACGTCCATGGACGTCCAAACTTCCCAATCATTTCCAAAGCCATTTCTTCATGTTTGTTCATTTTATTGATGCCAATGTACTTGGATTCCATTGACGCTTATGTAAGTTGATACCATTGACGTCCATGGACGTCCAAAATTTTTCCCATTCATTTTCAATGGGATTTTTTTTTTTTTTTCCCAAATCAACAGAAAATGACTAGATATCATTAGGACGTTTCCCCCAAATGTCCCCGATTGCATTGCCGCTTATGGAGGGTGATGCCATTGACGTTCATGGACGTCTAAACTTCCCATTCATTTCCAATGGCATTTCTTCATGTTTGTTCATTTTATTGATGCCAATGTACTTGGATTCCATTGACGCTTATGTAAGTTGATACCATTGACGTCCATGGACGTCCAAAATTTTTCCCATTCATTTTCAATGGGAATTTTTTTTTTTTCCCCAAATCAACAGAAAATGACTAGATATCATTAGGACGTGTCCCCCAAACTTCCCCGATTCCATTAACAATTATGAAAGGTGCCGCCATTGACGTCCATGGACGTCCAATTCTCCCATTCATTTCTAACGGCTTTTACTTTGTTTTTTGCCAATGACTGGCATTATGATCCATTCTATTGATAGACCTGAGTGGGGCTAAGATCTGTGTCTCCACAGAGGAAAGACCAAGGTGTGTAATTTCTCCCGAAATTGCAGTTTCTAGTTACCTTGGTCTTTCTGAAAGAAAGAACAAGGTATTGTTATTGTGCAACTTTATTGTACTTATTATTTATTCATCTTATTCTCCGCGTTTTTTTGAGCCAACGCACAGCCCAAACCGTAGCACCGATCGGCACAGTTCAAGTATCGGCACGACCGGAATTTTCGCGTGACGATGGGAATTTTTCAAACCGCCACGAAAAATTTTCCGTTCGCCCGTAAACGGCAATTTTCCGAAAAATAAAAAAAGTTTCAAAATGTATCTAGTCCTACAATTTTTGACCAAATCACATAATTTGGGCATCAAAAATTCCGGGACGGTGAGGGGCATAAAAGTTGTATACAGAATTTGGCAAAAATTTACGGTTCCCCGGAAATTTGCCAAAAACTTTCCTATTCATTTTGAATGGAAAAAAAACGCGCGCTTCACAGCCCGAACCGTTAGACCGATCGGCACCGTTCAAGTATCGGCACGACCGGAATTTTCGCGTGACACAGGAAACTTTACAAATGGCCCCGAAAAATTTTCCGTTCGTCCGTAAACGGCAATTTTCCGTGAAAAAAAAAAAAGTTTCAAAATGTATCTAGTCCTACAATTTTTGACCAAATCACATAATTTGGGCATCAAAAATTCCGGGACGGTGAGGGGCATAAAAGTTGTATACAGAATTTGGAAAAAAATTACGCTTCCTCGGAAATTTGCCAAAAACTATCCCATTCATTTCGAATGGGAAAAGTTCCCATTCACTTAATGGGAAAAGTCCCATTCACTTCCAATGGGATTTCCCATGGAATTTACATTGCATTGATGCCATTGACGGACATGCATGTCGAATCTACTGATGCCAATGTACTTGGATTCAATTGACTATATTGATGTCAATGCCATTGACTGCCATGGACGTCCAAAATTTTTCCCATTCATTTTCAATGGGGAAAAAACAAAATTACCCCAAATCAACAGAAAATGACCAGATATCAATAGGACGTGTCCCCCAAACTTCCCCAATTCCATTGACGCTTATGAAGGGTGCCGCCATTGACTTACATGGACGTCCAAAATTTTTCCCATTCATTTTCAATGGGGAAAAAACTAAATTTCTCCAAATCAACAGAAAATGACCAGATATCAATAGGACGTATATCCCAAACGTCCCCAATTCCATTGACGCTTATGGGGGGTGCTGCCATTGACGTCCATGGACGTCCAAAATTTTACCCATTCATTTTCAATGGGAATTTTTTTTTTTTTCCCAAATCAACAGAAAATGACTAGATATCAATAGGACCTGTCCCCCAAATGTCCCCGATTGCATTGCTGCTTATGGAGGGTGATGCCATTGACGTCCAGGGACGTCCAAACTTCCCATTCATTTCCAATGGCATTTCTTCATGTTTGTTCATTCTTTTGATGCCAATGTACTTGGATTCCATTGACGGTTATGTAAGTTGATACCATTGACGTCCATGGACGTCCAAAATTTTTCCCATTCATTTTAGATGGGAAATTTTTTTTTTTCCCCAAATCAACAGAAAATGACTAGATATCATTAGGACGTGTCCCCCAAATGTCCCCGATTGCATTGCCGCTTATGGGGGGTGATGCCATTGACGTCCATGGACGTCCAAACTTCCCATTCATTTCCAAAGGCATTTCTTCATGTTTGTTCATTCTATTGATGCCAATGTACTTGGATTCCATTGACGCTTATGTAAGTTGATACCATTGACGTCCATGGACGTCCAAAATTTTTCCCATTCATTTTCAATGGGAATTTTTTTTTTTTCCCAAATCAACAGAAAATGACTAGATATCATTAGGACGTGTCCCCCAAATGTCCCCGATTGCATTGCCGCTTATGGAGGGTTATGCCATTGACGTTCATGGACGTCCAAACTTCCCATTCATTTCCAATGGCATTTCTTCATGTTTGTTCATTTTATTGATGCCAATGTACTTGGATTCCATTGACGCTTATGTAAGTTGATACCATTGACGTCCATGGACGTCCAAAATTTTTCCCATTCATTTTCAATGGGAATTTTTTTTTTTTCCCAAATCAACAGAAAATGACTAGATATCATTAGGACGTGTCCCCCAAACTTCCCCGATTCCATTAACAATTATGAAAGGTGCCGCCATTGACGTCCATGGACGTCCAATTCTCCCATTCATTTCTAACGGCTTTTACTTTGTTTTTTGCCAATGACTGGCATTATGATCCATTCTATTGATAGACCTGAGTGGGGCTAAGATCTGTATCTCCACAGAGGAAAGACCAAGGTGTGTAATTACCTTGGTCTTTCTGAAAGAAAGAACAAGGTATTGTTATTGTGCAACTTTATTGTACTTATTATTTATTCATCTTATTCTCCGCGTTTTTTTGAGCCAACGCACAGCCCAAACCGTAGCACCGATCGGCACAGTTCAAGTATCGGCACGACCGGAATTTTCGCGTGACGATGGGAATTTTTCAAACCGCCACGAAAAATTTTCCGTTCGCCCGTAAACGGCAATTTTCCGAAAAATAAAAAAAGTTTCAAAATGTATCTAGTCCTACAATTTTTGACCAAATCACATAATTTGGGCATCAAAAATTCCGGGACGGTGAGGGGCATAAAAGTTGTATACAGAATTTGGCAAAAATTTACGGTTTCCCGGAAATTTGCCAAAAACTTTCCTATTCATTTTGAATGGAAAAAAAACGCGCGCTTCACAGCCCGAACCGTTAGACCGATCGGCACCGTTCAAGTATCGGCACGACCGGAATTTTCGCGTGACACAGGAAACTTTACAAATGGCCCCGAAAAATTTTCCGTTCGTCCGTAAACGGCAATTTTCCGTGAAAAAAAAAAAAGTTTCAAAATGTATCTAGTCCTACAATTTTTGACCAAATCACATAATTTGGGCATCAAAAATTCCGGGACGGTGAGGGGCATAAAAGTTGTATACAGAATTTGGAAAAAAATTACGCTTCCTCGGAAATTTGCCAAAAACTATCCCATTCATTTCGAATGGGAAAAGTTCCCATTCACTTCCAATGGGATTTCCAATGGAATTTACATTGCATTGATGCCATTGACGGCCATGCATGTCGAATCTACTGATGCCAATGTACTTGGATTCAATTGATTATATGGATGTCGATGCCATTGACTGCCATGGACGTCCAAAATTTTTCCCATTCATTTTCAATGGGGAAAAAACAAAATTACCCCAAATCAACAGAAAATGGCCAGATATCAATAGGACGTGTCCCCCAAACTTCCCCAATTCCATTGACGCTTATGAAGGGTGCCGCCATTGACTTACATGGACGTCCAAAATTTTTCCCATTCATTTTCAATGGGGAAAAAAATAAATTTCTCCAAATCAACAGAAAATGACCAGATATCAATAGGACGTATACCCCAAACGTCCCCAACTCCATTGACGCTTATGGGGGGTGCTGCCATTGACGTCCATGGACGTCCAAAATTTTACCCATTCATTTTCAATGGGAATTTTTTTTTTTTCCCCAAATCAACAGAAAATGACTAGATATCAATAGGACGTGTCCCCCAAATATCCCCGATTGCATTGCTGCTTATGGAGGGTGATGCCATTGACGTCCAGGGACGTCCAAACTTCCCATTTATTCCAATGGCATTTCTTCATGTTTGTTCATTCTATTGATGCCAATGTACTTGGATTCCATTGACGCTTATGTAAGTTGATACCATTGACGTCCATGGACGTCCAAAATTTTACCCATTCATTTTCAATGGGAATTTTTTTTTTTTTCCCAAAATCAACAGAAAATGACTAGATATCAATAGGACGTGTCCCACAAATATCCCCGATTGCATTGCTGCTTATGGAGGGTGATGCCATTGACGTCCAGGGACGTCCAAACTTCCCATTTATTCCAATGGCATTTCTTCATGTTTGTTCATTCTATTGATGCCAATGTACTTGCATTCCATTGACGCTTATGTAAGTTGATACCATTGACGTCCATGGACGTCCAAAATTTTTCCCATTCATTTTCAATGGGAATTTTTTTTTTTTCCCCAAATCAACAGAAAATGACTAGATATCAATAGGACGTTTCCCCCAAATGTGCCCGATTGCATTGCCGCTTATGGAGGGTGATGCCATTGACGTCCACGGACGTCCAAACTTCCCATTAATTTCCAATGGCATTTCTTCATGTTTGTTCATTTTATTGATGCCAATGTACTTGGATTCCATTGACGCTTATGTAAGTTGATACCATTGACGTCCATGGACGTCCAAAATTTTTCCCATTCATTTTCAATGGGAAATTTTTTTTTTTTCCCAAATCAACAGAAAATGACTAGATATCAATAGGACCTGTCCCCCAAATGTCCCCGATTGCATTGCTGCTTATGGAGGGTGATGCCATTGACGTCCAGGGACGTCCAAACTTCCCATTCATTTCCAATGGCATTTCTTCATGTTTGTTCATTCTTTTGATGCCAATGTACTTGGATTCCATTGACGGTTATGTAAGTTGATACCATTGACGTCCATGGACGTCCAAAATTTTTCCCATTCATTTTCAATGGGAAATTTTTTTTTTTCCCCAAATCAACAGAAAATGACTAGATATCATTAGGACGTGTCCCCCAAATGTCCCCGATTGCATTGCCGCTTATGGGGGGTGATGCCATTGACGTCCATGGACGTCCAAACTTCCCATTCATTTCCAAAGGCATTTCTTCATGTTTGTTCATTCTATTGATGCCAATGTACTTGGATTCCATTGACGCTTATGTAAGTTGATACCATTGACGTCCATGGACGTCCAAAATTTTTCCCATTCATTTTCAATGGTAATTTTTTTTTTTCCCCAAATCAACAGAAAATGACTAGATATCATTAGGACGTGTCCCCCAAACTTCCCCGATTCCATTAACAATTATGAAAGGTGCCGCCATTGACGTCCATGGACGTCCAATTCTCCCATTCATTTCTAATGGCTTTTACTTTGTTTTGTGCCAATGACTGGCATTATGATCCATTCTATTGATAGACCTGAGTGGGGCTAAGATCTGTATCACCACAGAGGAAAGACCAAGGTGTGTAATTTCTCCCGAAATTGCAGTTTCTAGTTATTATTATTATTCATCTTATTCTCCGCGTTTTTTTGAGCCAACGCACAGCCTAAACCGTAGCCCCGATCGGCACCGTTCAAGTATCGGCATGACCGGAATTTTCGCGTGACGATGGGAATTTTTCAAAACGCCACGAAAAATTTTCCGTTCGCCCGTAAACGGCAATTTTCCGAAAAAAAAAAAAAGTTTAAAAATGTATCTAGTCCTACAATTTTTGACCAAATCACATAATTTGGGTATCAAAAATTCCGGGACGGTGAGGGGCATAAAAGTTGTATACAGAATTTGGAAAAAACTTACGGTTCCCCAGAAATTTGCCAAAAACTCTCCCATTCATTTCTAATGGGAAAAGTTCCCATTCACTTTCAATGGAATTTACATTGCATTGATGCCATTGACGGCCATGCATGTCGAATCTACTGATGCCAGTGTACTTGGATCCTATTGACTATATGGATGTCGATGCCATTGACGGCCATGGACGTCCAAAAATTTTCCCATTCATTTTCAATGGGGAAAAAACAAAATTTCACCAAATCAACAGAAAATGACCAGATATCAATAGGACATGTCCCCCAAACTTCCCTGCTTCCATTGACGCTTATGGGGGGTGCTGCCATTGACGTCTATGGACGTCCAAATTTTTTCCCATTCATTACCTTGGTCTTTCCAAAGGAAAGAACAAGGTTATGTTATTCTACAACTTTATTATTATTACCTTGGTCTTTCCAAGGGAAAGAACAAGGTAATGCTGTTCTGCAACTTTATCGTACTTATTTTTATTATTATTATTACCTTGGTCTTTCCTATGGAAAGAACAAGGTATTGTTATTCTGCAACTTTATTCGCCTTATTACCTTGGTCTTTCCAAGGGAAAGAACAAGGTTATGTTGTTGTACAACTTTATTGTACTTCTTTATTTTTTATTACCTTGGTCTTTCTGAAAGAAAGAACAAGGTATTGTTATTGTGCAACTTTATTACCTTGGTCTTTCCTATGGAAAGAACAAGGTATTGTTATTCTGCAACTTTATTCGCCTTATTATTACCTTGGTCTTTCCAAGGGAAAGAACAAGGTTATGTTGTTGTACAACTTTATTGTACTTCTTTATTTTTTATTTCTTTATTATTATTATTCAATAATTGTTGACGTTTTTTTCGGCGCGCCGTGCAGCCCGAACCGTACCTCCGATCGGTACCGTTCAAGTATCGGCACGACCGGAATTTTCGCGCGACGATGGGAATTTTTCAAACGGCCCCGAAAAATTTTCCGTTCGCCCGTAAACGGCAATTTTCCGGAAAAAAAAAAAAGTTTCAAAATGTATCTAGTCCTACAATTTTTGACCAAATCGCATAATTTGGTCATCAAAAATTCCGGGACATTGAGGGGCATAAAAGTTGTATACAGAATTTGGCAAAAATTTACGGTTCCCCGGAAATTTGCCAAAAACTTTCCTATTCATTTTGAATGGAAAAAAAACGCGCGCTTCACAGCCCGAACCGTGAGACCGATCGGCACCGTTCAAGTATCGGCACGACCGGAATTTTCGCGTGACACAGGAAACTTTACAAATGGCCCCGAAAATTTTTCCGTTCGTCCGTAAACGGCAATTTTCCGTGAAAAAAAAAAAAGTTTCAAAATGTATCTAGTCCTACAATTTTTGACCAAATCACATAATTTGGCCATCAAAAATTCCGGGACGGTGAGGGGCATAAAAGTTGTATACAGAATTTGGAAAAAAATTACGCTTCCTCGGAAATTTGCCAAAAACTATCCCATTCATTTCGAATGGGAAAAGTTCCCATTCACTTCCAATGGGATTTCCAATGGAATTTACATTGCATTGATGCCATTGACGGCCATGCATGTCGAATCTACTGATGCCAATGTACTTGGATTCAATTGACTATATGGATGTCGATGCCATTGACGGCCATGGACGTCCAAAATTTTTCCCATTCATTTTCAAAGGGGAAAAAACAAAATTTCCCCAAATCAACAGAAAATGGCCAGATATCAATAGGACGTGTCCCCCAAACGTCCCCAACTCCATTGACGCTTATGGGGGGTGCTGCCATTGACTTCCATGGACGTCCAAAATTTTTCCCATTCATTTTCAATGGGGAAAAAACTAAATTTCTCCAAATCAACAGAAAATGACCAGATATCAATAGGACGTATATCCCAAACGTCCCCAATTCCATTGACGCTTATGGGGGGTGCTGCCATTGACGTCCATGGACGTCCAAAATTTTTCCCATTCATTTTCAATAGGAATTTTTTTTTTTCCCAAAATAAAAAGAAAATGACTAGATATCATTAGGCCGTGTCCACCAAATGTCCCCGATTGCATTGCCGCTTATGGAGGGTGATTCCATTGACGTCCATGGACGTCCAAACTTCCCATTCAATTCCAATGGCATTTCTTCATGTTTGTTCATTCTATTGATGCCAATGTACTTGGATTCCATTGACGCTTATGTAAGTTGATACCATTGACGTCCATGGACGTCCAAAATTTTTCCCATTCATTTTCAATGGGAATTTTTTTTTTTTCCCCAAATCAACAGAAAATGACTAGATATCAATAGGACGTGTCGCCCAAATGTCCCCGATTGCATTGCCTCTTATGGAGGGTGATGCCATTGACGGCCATGGACGTCCAAATTTCCCATTCATTTCTAATGGCTTTTAATCATGTTTTTTCATTCTATTGATGCCAATGTACTTGGATTCCATTGACGCCTATGTAAGTTGATACCATTGACGTCCATGGACGTCCAAAATTTTTCCCATTCATTTTCAATGGGAAATTTTTTTTTTCCTCAGATCAACAGAAAATGACTAGATATCATTAGGACGTGTCCCCCAAATGTCCCCGATTGCATTGCCGCTTATGGAGGGTGATGCCATTGATGTCCATGGACGTCCAAACTTCCCATTCATTTCCAATGGCATTTCTTCATGTTTGTTCATTCTATTGATTTCAATGTACTTGGATTCCATTGACGCTTATGTAAGTTGATACCATTGACGTCCATGGACGTCCAAAATTTTCCCCATTCATTTTCAATGGGAATTTTTTTTTTTTTTCCCCAAATCAACAGAAAATGACTAGATATCATTAGGACGTTTCCCCCAAATGTCCCCGATTGCATTGCCGCTTATGGAGGGTGATGCCATTGACGTCCATGGACGTCCAAACTTCCCATTCATTTCCAATGGCATTTCTTCATGTTTGTTCATTCTATTGATTTCAATGTACTTGGATTCCATTGACGCTTATGTAAGTTGATACCATTGACGTCCATGGACGTCCAAAATTTTCCCCATTCATTTTCAATGGGAATTTTTTTTTTTTTCCCCAAATCAACAGAAAATGACTAGATATCATTAGGACGTTTCCCCCAAATGTCCCCGATTGCATTGCCGCTTATGGAGGGTGATGCCATTGACGTCCATGGACGTACAAACTTCCCATTCATTTCCAATGGCATTTCTTCATGTTTGTTCATTCTATTGATGCCAATGTACTTGGATTCCATTGACGCTTATGTAAGTTGACACCATTGACGTCCATGGACGTCCAAAATTTTTCCCATTCATTTTCAATGGGAAATTTTTTTTTTTTTCCAAATCAACAAAAAATGACTCGATATCATTAGGACGTGTCCCCCAAATGTCCCCGATTGCTTTGCCGCTTATGGAGGGTGATGCCATTGACGTCCATGGACGTCCAAACTTCCCATTCATTTCCAATGGCATTTCTTCATGTTTGTTCATTCTATTGATGCCAATGTACTTGGATTCTATTGACGCTTATGTAAGTTGATACCATTGACGTCCATGGACGTCCAAAATTTTTCCAATTCATTTTCAATGGTAAATTTTTTTTTTCCCCAAATCAACAGAAAATGACTAGATATCATTAGGACGTGTCCCCCAAACTTCCCCGATTCCATTAACAATTATGAAAGGTGCCGCCATTGACGTCCATGGATGTCCAATTCTCCCATTGATTTCTAATGGCTTTTACTTTGTTTTGTGCCAATGACTGGCATTATGATCCATTCTATTGATAGACCTGAGTGGGGCTAAGATCTGTATCTCCACAGAGGAAAGACCAAGGTGTGTAATTTCTCCCGAAATTGCAGTTTCTAGTTGTACTTATTATTATTCATCTTATTCTCCGCGTTTTTTTGAGCCAACGCACAGCCCAAACCGTAGCACCGATCGGCACCGTTGAAGTATCGGCACGACCGGAATTCTCGCGTGACGATGGGAATTTTTCAAACCGCCACGAAAAATTTTCCGTTCGTCCGTAAACGGCAATTTTCCGAAAAATAAAAAAAGTTTCAAAATGTATCTAGTCCTACAATTTTTGACCAAATCACATAATTTGGGCATCAAAAATTCCGGGACGGTGAGGGGCATAAAAGTTGTATACAGAATTTGGCAAAAATTTACGGTTCCCCGGAAATTTGCCAAAAACTTTCCTATTCATTTTGAATGGAAAAAAAACGCGCGCTTCACAGCCCGAACCGTTAGACCGATCGGCACCGTTCAAGTATCGGCACGACCGGAATTTTCGCGTGACACAGGAAACTTTACAAATGGCCCCGAAAATTTTTCCGTTCGTCCGTAAACGGCAATTTTCCGTGAAAAAAAAAAAAGTTTCAAAATGTATCTAGTCCTACAATTTTTGACCAAATCACATAATTTGGGCATCAAAAATTCCGGGACGGTGAGGGGCATAAAAGTTGTATACAGAATTTGGAAAAAAATTACGCTTCCTTGGAAATTTGCCAAAAACTATCCCATTCATTTCAAATGGGAAAAGTCCCATTCACTTCCAATGGGATTTCCAATGGAATTTACATTGCATTGATGCCATTGACGGCCATGCATGTCGAATCTACTGATTGATTATATGGATGTCGATGCCATTGACTGCCATGGACGTCCAAAATTTTTCCCATTCATTTTCAATGGGGAAAAAACAAAATTACCCCAAATCAACAGAAAATGACCAGATATCAATAGGACGTGTCCCCCAAACTTCCCCAATTCCATTGACGCTTATGAAGGGTGCCGCCATTGACTTACATGGACGTCCAAAATTTTTCCCATTCATTTTCAATGGGGAAAAAACTACATTTCTCCAAATCAACGGAAAATGACCAGATATCAATAGGACGTATACCCCAAACGTCCCCAACTCCATTGACGCTTATGGGGGGTGCTGCCATTGACGTCCATGGACGTCCAAAATTTTACCCATTCATTTTCAATGGGAAATTTTTTTTTTTCCCCAAATCAACAGAAAATGACTAGATATCAATAGGACGTGTCCCCCAAATGTCCCCAATTGCATTGCTGCTTATGGAGGGTGATGCCATTGACGTCCAGGGACGTCCAAACTTCCCATTCATTTCCAATGGCATTTCTTCATGTTTGTTCATTCTATTGATGCCAATGTACTTGGATTCCATTGACGCTTATGTAAGTTGATACCAGTGACGTCCATGGACGTCCAAAATTTTTCCCATTCATTTTCAATGGGAATTTTTTTTTTTTCCCCAAATCAACAGAAAATGACTAGATATCAATAGGACGTTAACCCCAAATGTGCCCGATTGCATTGCTGCTTATGGAGGGTGATGCCATTGACGTCCACGGACGTCCAAACTTCCCATTCATTCCAATGGCATTTCTTAATGATTGTTCATTCTATTGATGCCAATATACTTGGATTCCATTGACGCCTATGTAAGTTGATACCATTGACGTCCATGGACGTCCAAAATTTTTCCCATTCATTTTCAATGGGAATTTTTTTTTTTTCCCCAAATCAACAGAAAATGACTAGATATCAATAGGACGTTTCCCCCAAATGTGCCCCATTGCATTGCTGCTTATGGAGGGTGATGCCATTGACGGCCACGGACGTCCAAACTTCCCATTAATTTCCAATGGCATTTCTTCATGTTTGTTCATTCTATTGATGCCAATGTACTTGGATTCCATTGACGCTTATGTAAGTTGATACCATTGACGTCCATGGACGTCCAAAATTTTTCCCATTCATTTTCAATGGGAATTTTTTTTTTTTCCCCAAATCAACAGAAAATGACTAGATATCAATAGGACGTGTCCCCCAAATGTCCCCGATTGCATTGCCTCTTATGGAGGGTGATGCCATTGACGGCCACGGACGTCCAAACTTCCCATTCATTTCCAATGGCATTTCTTCATGTTTGTTCATTCTATTGATGCCAATGTGTTTGGATTCCATTGACGCTTATGTAAATTGATACCATTGACGTCCATGGACGTCCAAAATTTTTCCCATTCATTTTCAATGGGATTTTTTTTTTTTTCCCCAAATCAACAGAAAATGACTAGATATCATGAGGACGTGTCCCCCAAATGTCCCTGATTGGATTGCCGCTTATGGAGGGTGATGCCATTGACGGCCATGGACGTCCAATTCTCCCAATCTTTTCTAATGGCTTTTACTTTGTTTAGTGCCATTGACTGGCATTATGGTCCATTCTATTGATAGACCTGAGTGGGGCTAAGATTTGTATCTCCACAGAGGAAAGACCAAGGTGTGTAATTTCTCCCGAAATTGCAGTTTCTAGTTATTATTATTATTATTCATCTTATTCTCCGCGTTTTTTCGGCGCGCCGCACAGCCCGAACCGCTGCACCGATCGGCACCGTTCGGATATCGAAACGTCCGGAATTTTTGCGCGACGATGGCTTTTTTAAAAAGGGCCCCGAAAAATTTTCCGTTTTCCCGCAAACGGCAATTTTCCAGATTTTTTTTTTTTTTTCAAAATGTATCTAGTCCTACAATTTTTGACCAAATCACATAATTTGGGTATCAAAAATTCCGGGACGGTGAGGGGCATAAAAGTCGTATACAGAATTTGGCAAAAATTTACGGTTCCCCGGAAATTTGCCAAAAACTTTCCTATTCATTTTGAATGAAAAAAAAACGCACGCTGCACAGCCCGAACCGTTTGACCGATCGGCACCGTTCAAATATCGGCACGACCGGAATTTTCGCGCAACGATGGGAATTTTTCAAACGGACCCGAAAAATTTTCCCTTCGCCCGTTAACGGCAATTTTCCGGAAAAAAAAAAAAGTTTCAAAATGTATCTAGTCCTACAATTTTTGACCAAATCACACAATTTGGGCATCAAAAATTCCGGGACGGTGAGGGGCATAAAAGTTGTATACAGAATTTGAAAAAAAATTACGCTTCCTCGGAAATTTGCCAAAAACTATCCCATTCATTTCGAATGGGAAAAGTCCCATTCACTTCCAATGGGATTTCCAATGGAATTTACATTGCATTGATGCCATTGACGGCCATGCATGTCGAATCTACTGATGCCAATGTACTTGGATTCAATTGACTATATGGATGTCGATGCCATTGACTGCCATGGACGTCCAAAATTTTTCCCATTCATTTTCAATGGGGAAAAAACAAAATTACCCCAAATCAACAGAAAATGACCAGATATCAATAGGACGTGTCCCCCAAACTTCCCCAATTCCATTGACGCTTATGAAGGGTGCCGCCATTGACTTACATGGACGTCCAAAATTTTTCCCATTCATTTTCAATGGGGAAAAAACTACATTTCTCCAAATCAACAGAAAATGACCAGATATCAATAGGACGTATATCCCAAACGTCCCCAATTCCATTGACGCTTATGGGGGGTGCTGCCATTGACGTCCATGGACGTCCAAAATTTTACCCATTCATTTTCAATGGCAAATTTTTTTTTTTCCCCAAATCAACAGAAAATGACTAGATATCAATAGGACCTGTCCCCCAAATGTCCCTGATTGCATTGCTGCTTATGGAGGGTGATGCCATTGACGTCCATGGACGTCCAAAATTCCCATTCATTTCCAATGGCATTTCTTCATGTTTGTTCATTCTTTTGATGCCAATGTACTTGGATTCCATTGACGCTTATGTAAGTTGATACCATTGACGTCCATGGACGTCCAAAATTTTTCCCATTCATTTTCAATGGGATTTTTTTTTTTTTTTCCCAAATCAACAGAAAATGACTAGATATCAATAGGACGTTTCCCCCAAATGTGCCCGATTGCATTGCCGCTTATGGAGGGTGATGCCATTGACGTCCACGGACGTCCAAACTTCCCATTAATTTCCAATGGCATTTCTTCATGTTTGTTCATTCTATTGATGCCAATGTACTTGGATTCCATTGACGCTTATGTAAGTTGATACCATTGACGTCCATGGACGTCCAAAATTTTTCCCATTCATTTTCAATGGGAATTTTTTTTTTTTTTCCCCAAATCAACAGAAAATGACTAGATATCATTAGGACGTGTCCCCCAAATGTCCCCGATTGCATTGCCGCTTATGGGGGGTGATGCCATTGACGTCCATGGACGTCCAAACTTCCCATTCATTTCCAAAGGCATTTCTTCATGTTTGTTCATTCTATTGATGCCAATGTACTTGGATTCCATTGACGCTTATGTAAGTTGATACCATTGACGTCCATGGACGTCCAAAATTTTTCCCATTCATTTTCAATGGGATTTTTTTTTTTTTTCCCAAATCAACAGAAAATGACTAGATATCAATAGGACGTGTCCCCCAAATGTCCCCGATTGCATTGCCGCTTATGGAGGGTGATGCCATTGACGTTCATGGACGTCCAAACTTCCCATTCATTTCCAATGGCATTTCTTCATGTTTGTTCATTTTATTGATGCCAATGTACTTGGATTCCATTGACGCTTATGTAAGTTGATACCATTGACGTCCATGGACGTCCAAAATTTTTCCCATTCATTTTCAATGGGAATTTTTTTTTTTTCCCAAATCAACAGAAAATGACTAGATATCAATAGGACGTGTCCCCCAAACTTCCCCGATTCCATTAACAATTATGGAAGGTGCTGCCATTGACGGACATGGACGTCCAATTCTCCCAATCTTTTCTAATGGCTTTAACTTTGTTTAGTGCCAATGACTGGCATTATGGTCCATTCTATTGATAGACCTGAGTGGGGCTAAGATTTGTATCTCCACAGAGGAAAGACCAAGGTGTGTAATTTCTCCCGAAATTGCAGTTTCTAGTTACCTTGGTCTTTCTGAAAGAAAGAACAAGGTATTGTTATTTGTGCAACTTTATTGTACTTATTATTTATTCATCTTATTCTCCGCGTTTTTTTGAGCCAACGCACAGCCCAAACCGTAGCACCGATCGGCACCGTTGAAGTATCGGCACGACCGGAATTTTCGCGTGACGATGGGAATTTTTCAAACCGCCACGAAAAATTTTCCGTTCGCCCGTAAACGGCAATTTTCCGAAAAATAAAAAAAGTTTCAAAATGTATCTAGTCCTACAATTTTTGACCAAATCACATAATTTGGGCATCAAAAATTCCGGGACGGTGAGGGGCATAAAAGTTGTATACAGAATTTGGCAAAAATTTACGGTTCCCCGGAAATTTGCCAAAAACTTTCCTATTCATTTTGAATGGAAAAAAAACGCGCGCTTCACAGCCCGAACCGTTAGACCGATCGGCACCGTTCAAGTATCGGCACGACCGGAATTTTCGCGTGACACAGGAAACTTTACAAATGGCCCCGAAAATTTTTCCGTTCGTCCGTAAACGGCAATTTTCCGTGAAAAAAAAAAAAGTTTCAAAATGTATCTAGTCCTACAATTTTTGACCAAATCACATAATTTGGGCATCAAAAATTCCGGGACGGTGAGGGGCATAAAAGTTGTATACAGAATTTGGAAAAAAATTACGCTTCCTCGGAAATTTGCCAAAAATTATCCCATTCATTTCGAATGGGAAAAGTCCCATTCACTTCCAATGGGATTTCCAATGGAATTTACATTGCATTGATGCCATTGACGGCCATGCATGTCGAATCTACTGATGCCAATGTACTTGGATTCAATCGATTATATGGATGTCGATGCCATTGACTGCCATGGACGTCCAAAATTTTTCCCATTCATTTTCAATGGGGAAAAAACAAAATTACCCCAAATCAACAGAAAATGACCAGATATCAATAGGACGTGTCCCCCAAACTTCCCCAATTCCATTGACGCTTATGAAGGGTGCCGCCATTGACTTACATGGACGTCCAAAATTTTTCCCATTCATTTTCAATGGGGAAAAAACTACATTTCTCCAAATCAACAGAAAATGACCAGATATCAATAGGACGCATACCCCAAACGTCCCCAACTCCATTGACGCTTATGGGGGGTGCTGCCATTGACGTCCATGGACGTCCAAAATTTTACCCATTCATTTTCAATGGGAATTTTTTTTTTTTCCCCAAATCAACAGAAAATAACTAGATATCAATAGGACCTGTCCCCCAAATGTCCCCGATTGCATTGCTGCTTATGGAGGGTGATGCCATTGACGTCCAGGGACGTCCAAACTTCCCATTCATTTCCAATGGCATTTCTTCATGTTTGTTCATTCTTTTGATGCCAATGTACTTGGATTCCATTGACGCTTATGTAAGTTGATACCATTGACGTCCATGGACGTCCAAAATTTTTCCCATTCATTTTCAATGGGAATTTTTTTTTTTTTCCCCAAATCAACAGAAAATGACTAGATATCAATAGGACGTTTCCCCCAAATGTGCCCGATTGCATTGCTGCTTATGGAGGGTGATGCCATTGACGTCCACGGACGTCCAAACTTCCCATTCATTTCCAATGGCATTTCTTCATGTTTGTTCATTCTATTGATGCCAATGTACTTGGATTCCATTGACGCTTATGTAAGTTGATACCATTGACGTCCATGGACGTCCAAAATTTTTCCCATTCATTTTCAATGGGAAATTTTTTTTTTTCCCCAAATCAACAGAAAATGACTAGATATCATTAGGACGTGTCCCCCAAATGTCCCCGATTGCATTGCCGCTTATGGGGGGTGATGCCATTGACGTCCATGGACGTCCAAACTTCCCATTCATTTCCAAAGGCATTTCTTCATGTTTGTTCATTCTATTGATGCCAATGTACTTGGATTCCATTGACGCTTATGTAAGTTGATACCATTGACGTCCATGGACGTCCAAAATTTTTCCCATTCATTTTCAATGGGATTTTTTTTTTTCTTCCCAAATCAACAGAAAATGACTAGATATCATTAGGACGTGTCCCCCAAATGTCCCCGATTGCATTGCCGCTTATGGAGGGTGATGCCAATGACGTTCATGGACGTCCAAACTTCCCATTCATATTCCAATGGCATTTCTTCATGTTTGTTCATTTTATTGATGCCAATGTACTTGGATTCCATTGACGCTTATGTAAGTTGATACCATTGACGTCCATGGACGTCCAAAATTTTTCCCATTCATTTTCAATGGGAAATTTTTTTTTTTCCCAAATCAACAGAAAATGACTAGATATCAATAGGAAGTGTCCCCCAAACTTCCCCGATTCCATTAACAATTATGGAGGGTGCTGCCATTGACGGACATGGACGTCCAATTCTCCCAATCTTTTCTAATGGCTTTAACTTTGTTTAGTGCCAATGACTGGCATTATGGTCCATTCTATTGATAGACCTGAGTGGGGCTAAGATTTGTATCTCCACAGAGGAAAGACCAAGGTGTGTAATTTCTCCCGAAATTGCAGTTTCTAGTTATTATTATTATTATTCAATAATTGTTGACGTTTTTTTCGGCGCGCCGCGCAGCCCGAACCGTACCTCCGATCGGTACCGTTCAAATATCGGCACGACCGGAATTTTCGCGCGACGATGGGAATTTTTCAAACGGCCCCGAAAAATTTTCCGTTCGCCCGTAAACGGCAATTTTCCGGAAAAAAAAAAAACTTTAAAAATGTATCTAGTCCTACAATTTTTGACCAAATCACGTAATTTGGGTATCAAAAATTCCGGGATGGTGAGGGGCATAAAAGTTGTATACAGAATTTGGCAAAAATTTACGGTTCCCCGGAAATTTGCCAAAAACTTTCCTATTCATTTTGAATGGAAAAAAAACGCGCGCTTCACAGCCCGAACCGTTAGACCGATCGGCACCGTTCAAGTATCGGCACGACCGGAATTTTCGCGTGACACAGGAAACTTTACAAATGGCCCCGAAAATTTTTCCGTTCGTCCGTAAACGGCAATTTTCCGTGACAAAAAAAAAAGTTTCAAAATGTATCTAGTCCTACAATTTTTGACCAAATCACATAATTTGGGCATCAAAAATTCCGGGACGGTGAGGGGCATAAAAGTTGTATACAGAATTTGGAAAAAATTTACGGTTCCCCGGATATTTGCCAAAAACTATCCCATTCATTTCTAATGGGAAAAGTTCCCATTCACTTTCAATAGGATTTCCAATGGACTTTACATTGCATTGCCATTGACGGCCATGCATGTCGAATCTATTGATGCCAATGTTCTTGGATTCAATTGACTATATGGATGTCGATGCCATTGACTGCCATGGACGTCCAAAATTTTTCCCATTCATTTTCAATGGGGAAAAAACTACATTTCCCCAAATCAACAGAAAATGACCAGATATCAATAGGACGTGTCCCCCAAACGTCCCCAACTCCATAGACGCTTATAGGGGGTGCTGCCATTGACGTCCATGGACGTCCAAAATTTTTCCCATTCATTTTCAATGGGGAAAAAACTACATTTCCCCAAATCAACAGAAAATGACCAGATATCAATAGGACGTATACCCCAAACGTCCCCAACTCCATTGACGCTTATGGGGGGTGCTGCCATTGACGTCCATGGACGTCCAAAATTTTTCCCATTCATTTTCAAAGGGATTTTTTTTTTTTTCCCCAAATCAACAGAAAATGACTAGATATCAAGAGGACGTGTCCCCCAAATGTCCCCGATTGCATTGCTGCTTATGGAGGGTGATGCCATTGACGTCCACGGACGTCGAAACTTCCCATTCATTTCCGATGGCATTTCTTCATGTTTGTTCATTCTATTGATGCCAATGTACTTGGATTCCATTGACGCTTATGTAAGTTGATACCATTGACGTCCATGGACGTCCAAAATTTTTCCCATTCATTTTCAATGGGAAAATTTTTTTTTTCCCTAAATCAACAGAAAATGACTAGATATCATTAGGACGTGTCCCCCAAATGTCCCCGATCGCATTGCCGCTTATGGAGGGTGATGCAATTGACGTCCATGGACGTCCAAACTTACCATTCATTTCCAATGTCATTTCTTCATGTTTGTTCATTCTATTGATTCCAATGTACTTGGATTCCATTGACGCTTATGTAAGTTGATACCATTGACGTCCATGGACGTCCAAAATTTTTCCCATTCATTTTCAATGGGAATTTCTTCTTTTTTCCCCAAATCAACAATAAATGACCAGATATCAATAGGACGTGTCCCCCAAACTTCCCCAATTCCTTTGACGCTTGTGAAGAGTGATGCCATTGACGTCCATGGACGTCCAAATTTCCCATTCATTTCTAATGGCATTTAATTATGTTTTTTCATTTTATTGATGCCAATGTACTTGGATTCCATTGACGCCTATGTAAGTTGATACCATTGACGTCCATGGACGTCCAAAATTTTTCCCATTCATTTTCAATGGGAATTTATGGGACGTCGGCGTCATCCGCACGTTGGACTTCGTCGACTGGACGTCGGCGTCATCCGCATGTTGGACGTCGGCGACGTTTGCTAGTTGGACGTCGGCAGAGTCAGCACTTTGGACGTCGGAAGCGACAGCAATTAGGACGTCGGTGACGTCCGCTCGTTGGACGTCGCCAAACTTTGGACGTCGGCGTCGTCCACTCTTTTGACATCGTCACCATCCGCTCGTTGGACGTAAGACGGCGCATTCTGCACTTTTGACGTTTGCTTGTTGAACGTCGTCATTGTCCCACGTTGGACGTCGGCACCGTCCGCTTGATGGACGTCGGCAGCGTAAGCACTTTGGACGTCGGTGACGTCCGCTCGTTGGACGTCGGCGCCGTCAGCAGTTTGGAAGTCGGTGATGTCGGCTCGTTGGACGGCGCATTCTGCACTTTGGACGCCGGTGACGTCCGCTCGTTAGACGGCGCATTCTGCACTTTTGACGTTTGCTTGTTGAACGTCGTCACTGTTCCACGTGAGATGTCGGCACCGTGCGCTCGATGGACGTCGGCGTCATCTGCTCTTTTGATGTCTTGGACGTCGGTGACGTCCGCTCGTTGGACATCGTATTCTGCACTTTTGACTTTTGCTTGTTGAACGTTGTCACTGTCCCACATGGGATGTCGGCGTTATCTGCTCTTTTGACGTCGATGACGTCGGCCTCTCACGCTAACTTTTGACGTCGGCGCCGTTTGCTCGTTGGACGTCGTCACCATCCGTTTGTTGATCGTCGGGGACGTCGGCGTCATCTGCTCTTTTGACGTCTTGGACGTCGGCTCGTTGGACATCGCATTCTGCACTTTTGACGTTTGCTTGTTGAATGTTGTCACTGTCCCACGTGGGATGTCGGCATCATCTGCTCTTTTGACGTCGGTGACGTCAGCCTCTCGCGCTAACTTTTGACGTCGGCGCCGTTTGCTCGTTGGACGTCGTCACCATCCGTTCGTTGATCGTCGGCGCTGTCCTCTCGATGGACGTTGGCGTCATCCGCTCTTTTTACGTCGGCGACGTCCAATCCACTCTGAGGTATACGCATAAAGTAGGAAACTGACCGGGGATCGAACCACCATCCTCTCGTACCAAGGTCAGCGATATTAACACTGAGCTATCCATCTGCTAAATGCAGTGTTGTGTGATATGTATATAAAGTTATCATGTATGTGATACAGGCATTGACAAAAGCTAACTTGGTATTGACAGAGGTTCGATCCGGCGACCTCCCGCATCAAAGTCATTTTCAATTGGAATTTTTTTTTTTCCAAAAATCAAAAGAAAATGACTAGATATCAATAGGACGTGTCCCCCAAACTTCCCCAATTCCATTTACACTTATGGAGGGTGATGCCATTGACGTCCATGGACGTCCAAAATTCCCATTTATTTTTAATTATGTTTTTTCATTCTATTGATGCCAATGTACTTGGATTCCATTGTAAGTTGATACCATTGACGTCAATGGACGTCCAAAATTTTTCCCATTCATTTTCAATGGGAATTTTTTTCCCCCCCAAATCAACAAAAAAACGACCTGATATCAATAGGACGTGTCCCCCAAACTAGTCCAATTCCATTGACGCTTATGAAGGGCGCCGCCATTGATGGCCATGGACGTCCAAATTTCCCATTCATTTCTAATGCCATTTAATTATGTTTTTTCATTCTATTGATGCAAATGTACTTGGATTCTATTGACGCTTATGTAAGTTGATACCATTGACGTCCATGGACGTCCAAAATTTTTCCCATTCATTTTCAATGGGAATTTTTTTTTTTTCCCCAAATCAACAGAAAATGACTAGATATCAATAGGACGTGTCCCCCAAATGTCCCCGATTGCATTGCTGCTTATGGAGGGTGATGCCATTGACGTTCATGGACGTCCAAACTTCCCATTCATTCCAATGGCATTTCTTCATGTTTGTTCATTCTATTGATGCCAATGTACTTGGATTCCATTGACGCTTATGTAAGTTGATACCATTGACGTCCATGGACGTCCAAAATTTTTCCCATTCATTTTCAATGGGAATTTTTTTTTTTTCCCCAAATCAACAGAAAATGACTAGATATCATTAGGACGTGTCCCCCAGATGTCCCTGATTGGATTGCCGCTTATGGAGGGTGATGCCATTGACGGCCATGGACGTCCAATTCTCCCAATCTTTTCTAATGGCTTTTACTTTGTTTAGTGCCATTGACTGGCATTATGGTCCATTCTATTGATAGACCTGAGTGGGGCTAAGATCTGTATCTCCACAGAGGAAAGACCAAGGTGTGTAATTTCTCCCGAAATTGCAGTTTCTAGTTACCTTGGTCTTTCTGAAAGAAAGAACAAGGTATTGTTATTGTGCAACTTTATTGTTCTTATTACCTTGGTCTTTCCTATGGAAAGAACAAGGTATTGTTATTCTGCAACTTTATTCGCCTTATTATTATTATTATTACCTTGGTCTTTCCAAAGGAAAGAACAAGGTAATGATATTCTACAACTTTATTGTACTTATTATTATTCATCTTATTCTCCGCGTTTTTTTGAGCCAACGCACAGCCCAAACCGTAGCACCGATCGGCACCGTTGAAGTATCGGCACGACCGGAATTCTCGCGTGACGATGGGAATTTTTCAAACCGCCACGAAAAATTTTCCGTTCGCCCGTAAACGGCAATTTTCCGAAAAATAAAAAAAGTTTCAAAATGTATCTAGTCCTACAATTTTTGACCAAATCACATAATTTGGGCATCAAAAATTCCGGGACGGTGAGGGGCATAAAAGTTGTATACAGAATTTGGCAAAAATTTACGGTTCCCCGGAAATTTGCCAAAAACTTTCCTATTCATTTTGAATGGAAAAAAACCGCGCGCTTCACAGCCCGAACCGTTAGACCGATCGGCACCGTTCAAGTATCGGCACGACCGGAATTTTCGCGTGACACAGGAAACTTTACAAATGGCCCCGAAAATTTTTCCGTTCGTCCGTAAACGGCAATTTTCCGTGAAAAAAAAAAAAGTTTCAAAATGTATCTAGTCCTACAATTTTTGACCAAACCACATAATTTGGGCATAAAAAATTCCGGGACGGTGAGGGGCATAAAAGTTGTATACAGAATTTGGAAAAAAATTACGCTTCCTTGGAAATTTGCCAAAAACTATCCCATTCATTTCAAATGGGAAAAGTCCCATTCACTTCCAATGGGATTTCCAATGGAATTTACATTGCATTGATGCCATTGACGGCCATGCATGTCGAATCTACTGATGCCAATGTACTTGGATTCAATTGACTGTATGGATGTCGATGCCATTGACTGCCATGGACGTCCAAAATTTTTCCCATTCATTTTCAATGGGGAAAAAACAAAATTACTCCAAATCAACAGAAAATGACCAGATATCAATAGGACGTGTCCCCCAAACTTCCCCAATTCCATTGACGCTTATGAAGGGTGCCGCCATTGACTTACATGGACGTCCAAAATTTTTCCCATTCATTTTCAATGGGGAAAAAACTACATTTTCTAAATCAACAGAAAATGACCAGATATCAATAGGACGTATACCCCAAACGTCCCCAACTCCATTGACGCTTATGGGGGGTGCTGCCATTGACGTCCATGGACGTCCAAAATTTTACCCATTCATTTTCAATGGGAAATTTTTTTTTTTCCCCAAATCAACAGAAAATGACTAGATATCAATAGGACGTGTCCCCCAAATGTCCCCAATTGCATTGCTGCTTATGGAGGGTGATGCCATTGACGTCCAGGGACGTCCAAACTTCCCATTAATTTCCAATGGCATTTCTTCATGTTTGTTCATTCTTTTGATGCCAATGTACTTGGATTCCATTGACGCTTATGGGGGGTGCTGCCATTGACGTCCATGGACGTCCAAAATTTTACCCATTCATTTTCAATGGGAAATTTTTTTTTTTCCCCAAATCAACAGAAAATGACTAGATATCAATAGGACGTGTCCCCCAAATGTCCCCAATCGCATTGCTGCTTATGGAGGGTGATGCCATTGACGTCCAGGGACGTCCAAACTTCCCATTTATTCCAATGGCATTTCTTCATGTTTGTTCATTCTATTGATGCCAATGTACTTAGATTCCATTGACGCTTATGTAAGTTGATACCATTGACGTCCATAGACGTCCAAAATTTTTCCCATTCATTTTCAATGGGAATTTTTTTTTTTTCCCCAAATAAACAGAAAATGACTAGATATCAATAGGACGTTTCCCCCAAATGTCCCCAATTGCATTGCTGCTTATGGAGGGTGATGCCATTGACGTCCACGGACGTCCAAACTTCCCATTCATTTCCAATGGCATTTCTTCATGTTTGTTCATTCTATTGATGCCAATGTACTTGGATTCCATTGACGCCTATGTAAATTGATACCATTGACGTCCATGGACGTCCAAAATTTTTCCCATTCATTTTCAATGGGAATTTTTTTTTTTTCCCCAAATCAACAGAAAATGACTAGATATCATTAGGACGTGTCCCCCAAATGTCCCTGATTGGATTGCCGCTTATGGAGGGTGATGCCATTGACGGCCATGGACGTCCAATTCTCCCAATCTTTTCTAATGGCTTTTACTTTGTTTAGTGCCATTGACTGGCATTATGGTCCATTCTATTGATAGACCTGAGTGGGGCTAAGATTTGTATCTCCACAGAGGAAAGACCAAGGTGTAATTTCTCCCGAAATTGCAGTTTCTAGTTATATCATCAAATTATTCTCCGCGTTTTTTCGGCGCGCCGCGCAGCCCGAACCGTACCACCGATCGGCACCATTCAAGTATTGACACGACCGGATTTTTCGCGCGACGCAGGGACTTTTTCAAAATCCCCCGAAAAATTTTCCGTTCGCCCGTAAATGGCAATTTTCCGAAAAAAAAAAAAAGTTAAAAAATGTATCTAGTCCTACAATTTTTGACCAAATCACATAATTTGGGTATCAAAAATTCCGGGACGATGAGGGGCATAAAAGTTGTATACAGAATTTGGCAAAACTTTACGGTTCCCCGGAAATTTGCCAAAAACTCTCCCATTCATTTCTAATGGGAAAAGTTCCCATTCACTTACAATGGGATTTCAATGGAATTTACATTGCATTGATGCCATTGTCAAATCTATTGATGCCAATGTACTTGGATTCTATTGACTATATGGATGTCGATGCCATTGACGGCCACGGACGTCCAAAATTTTTCCCATTCATTTTCAATGGGGACAAAATACAATTTCCCCTAATCAACAGAAAATGACCAGATATCAATAGGACGTAAACCCCAAACGTCCCCAACTCCATTGACGCTTATGAAGGGTGCCGCCATTGACTTCCATGGACGTCCAAAAATTTTCCCATTCATTTTCAATGGGGAAAAAACTAAATTTCCCCAAATCAACAGAAAATGACCAGATATTAATAGGACGTAAACCCCAAACGTCCCCAACTCCATTGACGCTTATGGGGGTTGCTGCCATTGACGTCCATGGACGTCCAAATTTTTTCCCATTCATTTCCAATAGGAATTTTTTTTTTCCCAAAATCAAAAGAAAATGACTAGATGTCAATAGGACGTGTCCCCCAAATGTCCCCAATTGCATTGCCGCTAAAGGAGGGTGATGCCATTGACGTCCATGGACGTCCAAACTTCCCATTCATTTCCAATGGCATTTCTTCATGTTTGTTCATTCTATTGATGCCAATGTACTTGGATTCCATTGACGCTTATGTAAGTTGATACCATTGACGTCCATGGACGTCCAAAATTTTTCCCATTCATTTTCAATGGGAATTTCTTCTTTTTTCCCCAAATCAACAATAAATGACCAGATATCAATAGGACGTGTCCCCCAAATGTCCCCGATTGCATTGCCGCTTGTGAAGAGTGATGCCATTGACGTCCATGGACGTCCAAATTTCCCATTCATTTCTAATGGCATTTCTTCATGTTTTTTCATTTTATTGATGCCAATGTACTTGGATTCCATTGACGCCTATGTAAGTTGATACCATTGACGTCCATGGACGTCCAAAATTTTTCCCATTCATTTTCAATGGGAATTTATGGGACGTCGGCGTCATCCGCACGTTGGACTTCGTCGACTGGACGTCGGCGTCATCCGCATGTTGGACGTCGGCGACGTTTGCTAGTTGGACGTCGTCACCGTCCGCTCATTGGACGTCGGCGCCGTCCGCTCGTTGGAAGTCGGCGCCGTCTTTATGTTGGATGTCGGCAGCGTCAGCACTTTGGACGTCGGCAGCGACAGCAATTAGGACGTCGGTGACGTCCGCTCGTTGGACGTCGCCAAACTTTGGACGTCGGCGTCGTCCACTCTTTTGACATCGTCACCATCCGCTCGTTGGACGTAAGACGGCGCATTCTGCACTTTTGACGTTTGCTTGTTGAACGTCGTCATTGTCCCACGTTGGACGTCGGCACCGTCCGCTCGATGGACGTCGGCAGCGTCAGCACTTCGGACGTCGGTGACGTCCGCTCGTTGGACGTCGGCACCGTCCGCTCGATGGACGTCGGCAGCGTCAGCACTTCGGACGTCGGTGACGTCCGCTCGTTGGACGTCGGCGCCGTCAGCACTTTGGACGTCGGTGACGTCCGCTCGTTGGACGGCGCATTCTGCACTTTTGACGTTTGCTTGTTGAACGTCGTCACTGTTCCACGTGAGATGTCGGCACCGTCCTCTCGATGGACGTCGGCGTCATCTGCTCTTTTGACGTCTTGGACGTTGGTGACGTCCGCTCGTTGGACGTCGCCAAACTTTGGACGTCGGCGTCGTCCACTCTTTTGACATCGTCACCATCCGCTCGTTGGACGTAAGACGGCGCATTCTGCACTTTTGACGTTTGCTTGTTGAACGTCGTCATTGTCCCACGTTGGACATCGGCACCGTCCGCTTGATGGACGTCGGCGCCGTCAGCAGTTTGGAAGTCGGTGATGTCCGCTCGTTGGACGGCACATTCTGCACTTTGGACGTCGGTGACGTCCGCTCGTTAGACGGCGCATTCTGCACTTTTGACGTTTGCTTGTTGAACGTCGTCACTGTTCCACGTGAGATGTCGGCACCGTGCGCTCGATGGACGTCGGCGTCATCTGCTCTTTTGAGGTCTTGGACGTCGGTGACGTCCACTCGTTGGACATCGTATTCTGCACTTTTGACTTTTGCTTGTTGAACGTTGTCACTGTCCCACATGGGATGTCGGCGTCATCTACTCTTTTGACGTCGATGACGTCAGCCTCTCACGCTAACTTTTGACGTCGGCGCGCCGTTTGCTCGTTGGACGTCGTCACCATCCGTTTGTTGATCGTCGGGGACGTCGGCGTCATCTGCTCTTTTGACGTCTTGGACGTCGGTGACGTCCGCTCGTTGGACATCCCATTCTGCTTGTTGAACGATGTCACTGTCCCACGGGACATCCCATTCTGCTTGTTGAACGATGTCACTGTCCCACGTGGGATGTCGGCGTCATCTGCTCTTTTGACGTCGGCGCCGTTTGCTCGTTGGACGTCGTCACCATCCGTTCGTTGATCGTCGGCGCCGTCCTCTCGATGGACGTTGGCGTCATCCGCTCTTTTGACGTCGGCGACGTCCAATCCACTCTGAGGTATACGCATAAAGTAGGAAACTGACCGGGGATCGTACCACCATCCTCTCGTACCAAGGTCAGCGATATTAACACTGAGCTATCCATCTGCTAAATGCAGTGTTGTGTGATATATATATAAAGTTATCATGTATGTGATACAGGCATTGACAAAAGCTAACTTGGTATTGACAGAGGTTCGATCCTACGACTTCCCGCATCAAAGTCATTTTCAATTGGAATTTTTTTTTTTTCAAAAATCAAGAGAAAATGACTAGATATCAATAGGACGTGTCCCCCAAACTTCCCCAATTCCATTTACACTTATGGAGGGTGATGCCATTGACGTCCATGGACGTCCAAATTTCCCATTTATTTTTAATTATGTTTTTTCATTCTATTGATGCCAATGTACTTGGATTCCATTGTAAGTTGAGACGCTTGTGAAGAGTGATGCCATTGACGTCCATGGACGTCCAAATTTCCCATTCATTTCTAATGGCATTTAATTATGTTTTTTCATTCTATTGATGCAAATGTACTTGGATTCTATTGACGCTTATGTAAGTTGATACCATTGACGTCCATGGACGTCCAAAATTTTTCCCATTCATTTTCAATGGGAATTTTTTTTCCCCCCAAATCAACAGGAAATGACCAGATATCAATAGGACGTGTCCCCCAAACTTCCCCAATTACATTGACGCTTATGAAGGGTGCCGCCATTGACGGCCATGGACGTCCAAATTTCCCATTCATTTCTAATGGCTTTTAATCATCTTTTTTCATTCTATTGATGCCAATGTACTTGGATTCCATTGACGCCTATGTAATTTGATACCATTGACGTCCATGGACGTCCAAATTTTTTCCTATTCATTTTCAATGGGAATTTTTTTTTCCCCAAATCAACAGAAAATGACATGATATCAATAGGACGTGTCCCCCAAACTTCCCCGATTCCATTAACAATTATGAAGGGTGCCGCCATTGTCGTCCATGGACGTCCAATTCTCCCATTCATTTCTAATGGCTTTTACTTTGTTTCGAGGCCATTGACTGGCATTATGGTCCATTCTATTGATAGACCTGAGTGGGGCTAACATCTGTATCTCCACAGAGGAAAGACCAAGGTGTGTAATTTCTCCCGAAATTGCAGTTTCTAGTTACCTTGGTCTTTCTGAAAGAAAGAACAAGGTTATGTTATTCTACAACTTTATTATTATTATTACCTTGGTCTTTCTGAAGGAAAGAACAAGGTTATGTTATTCTACAACTTTATTATTATTATTATGCAATGGTTTCTCCGCGTTTTTTCGGCGCGCCGCGCAGCCCGAACCGTACCACCGATCGGCACCGTTCAAGTATCGACACGACCGGAATTTTCGCGCGACGATGGGAATTTTTCAAACGACCCCGAAAATTTTTTCGTTCGCCCGTAAACGGCGATTTTCCGATTTTTTACAACTTTTTCAAAACGCTACTTGTCCTACAATTTTTGACCAAATCACATAATTTGGACATCAAAAATTCCGGGACGGTGGGGGGCATAAAGATTGTATACAGAATTTGGAAAAAATTTACGGTTCCCCAGAAATTTGACAAAAACTTGCCCATTCATTTTTAATGAGAAAAATAAAATTTCAAAATGTATCTAGTCCTACAAATTTTCACCAAATCACACAATTTGGGCATCAAAAAATCCAGGATGGGGAGGGGAATAAAGGTTATTAACACAATTTGGAAAAAATATACGGTTCCCCGGAAATTTGCCAAAAACCTGCCCATTCATTTTTAATGGGAAAAAAAGACAACTTTCAAACTGTTACTAGTCCGTCAATTTTTGACGAAAACACACAAGATGGGCGTCAAAAATTCCGGGATGGTGAGGGGCATAAAAAATACCGAGAAATTTTTTTTGATAAAATGTACGGTTTCCCGGCAAATTGCCAAAAACTGGCCCATTCATTTTTAATGGGAAACAAAGAAAAGTTTCAAATTGTATCTTGTCCTTCAATTTTTGACCAAATCACACAATTTGGGCATCAAAAATTCAGTGATGGTGAGGGGCATAAAAGTTGTATACAGCATTTGTAACAAATTTACGGTTTCCCAGAAACTTGCCAAAAACTTTCCCATTCATTTCTAATGAGAACATTTCCCATTCACTTCCAATGGGATTTCCAATTGAATTTTTTTTTTTTTTACATTGCAGTGATGCCATTGACGGCCATGCATGTCGAATCTATTGATGCCAATGTACTTGGATTCAATTGACTATATGGATGTCGATGCCATTGACGGCCATGGACGTCCAAAATTTTTCCCATTCATTTTCAATGGGGAAAAAACTACATTTCCCCAAATCAACAGAAAATGACCAGATATCAAGAGGACGTGTCCCCCAAACGTCCCCAACTCCATTGAGGCTTATAGGGGGTGCTGCCATTGACGTCCATGGACGTCCAAAATTTTTCCCATTCATTTTCAATGGGGAAAAAACTACATTTCCCCAAATCAACAGAAAATGACCAGATATTAATAGGACGTATACCCCAAACGTCCCCAACTCCATTGACGCTTATGGGGGGTGCTGCCATTGACGTCCATGGACGTCCAAAATTTTTCCCATTCATTTTCAATAGGAATTTTTTTTTTTCCCAAAATAAAAAGAAAATGACTAGATATCATTAGGCCGTGTCCACCAAATGTCCCCGATTGCATTGCCGCTTATGGAGGGTGATTCCATTGACGTCCATGGACGTCCAAACTTCCCATTCAATTCCAATGGCATTTCTTCATGTTTGTTCATTCTATTGATGCCAATGTACTTGGATTCCATTGACGCTTATGTAAGTTGATACCATTGACGTCCATGGACGTCCAAAATTTTTCCCATTCATTTTCAATGGGAATTTTTTTTTTTTCCCCAAATCAACAGAAAATGACTAGATATCAATAGGACGTGTCGCCCAAATGTCCCCGATTGCATTGCCTCTTATGGAGGGTGATGCCATTGACGGCCATGGACGTCCAAATTTCCCATTCATTTCTAATGGCTTTTAATCATGTTTTTTCATTCTATTGATGCCAATGTACTTGGATTCCATTGACGCCTATGTAAGTTGATACCATTGACGTCCATGGACGTCCAAAATTTTTCCCATTCATTTTCAATGGGAAATTTTTTTTTTCCTCAGATCAACAGAAAATGACTAGATATCATTAGGACGTGTCCCCCAAATGTCCCCGATTGCATTGCCGCTTATGGAGGGTGATGCCATTGATGTCCATGGACGTCCAAACTTCCCATTCATTTCCAATGGCATTTCTTCATGTTTGTTCATTCTATTGATTTCAATGTACTTGGATTCCATTGACGCTTATGTAAGTTGATACCATTGACGTCCATGGACGTCCAAAATTTTCCCCATTCATTTTCAATGGGAATTTTTTTTTTTTTTCCCCAAATCAACAGAAAATGACTAGATATCATTAGGACGTTTCCCCCAAATGTCCCCGATTGCATTGCCGCTTATGGAGGGTGATGCCATTGACGTCCATGGACGTCCAAACTTCCCATTCATTTCCAATGGCATTTCTTCATGTTTGTTCATTCTATTGATTTCAATGTACTTGGATTCCATTGACGCTTATGTAAGTTGATACCATTGACGTCCATGGACGTCCAAAATTTTCCCCATTCATTTTCAATGGGAATTTTTTTTTTTTCCCCAAATCAACAGAAAATGACTAGATATCAATAGGACGTGTCCCCCAAATGTCCCCGATTGCATTGCCTCTTATGGAGGGTGATGCCATTGACGGCCACGGACGTCCAAACTTCCCATTCATTTCCAATGGCATTTCTTCATGTTTGTTCATTCTATTGATGCCAATGTGTTTGGATTCCATTGACGCTTATGTAAATTGATACCATTGACGTCCATGGACGTCCAAAATTTTTCCCATTCATTTTCAATGGGATTTTTTTTTTTTTCCCCAAATCAACAGAAAATGACTAGATATCATGAGGACGTGTCCCCCAAATGTCCCTGATTGGATTGCCGCTTATGGAGGGTGATGCCATTGACGGCCATGGACGTCCAATTCTCCCAATCTTTTCTAATGGCTTTTACTTTGTTTAGTGCCATTGACTGGCATTATGGTCCATTCTATTGATAGACCTGAGTGGGGCTAAGATTTGTATCTCCACAGAGGAAAGACCAAGGTGTGTAATTTCTCCCGAAATTGCAGTTTCTAGTTATTATTATTATTATTCATCTTATTCTCCGCGTTTTTTCGGCGCGCCGCACAGCCCGAACCGCTGCACCGATCGGCACCGTTCGGATATCGAAACGTCCGGAATTTTTGCGCGACGATGGCTTTTTTAAAAAGGGCCCCGAAAAATTTTCCGTTTTCCCGCAAACGGCAATTTTCCAGATTTTTTTTTTTTTTTCAAAATGTATCTAGTCCTACAATTTTTGACCAAATCACATAATTTGGGTATCAAAAATTCCGGGACGGTGAGGGGCATAAAAGTCGTATACAGAATTTGGCAAAAATTTACGGTTCCCCGGAAATTTGCCAAAAACTTTCCTATTCATTTTGAATGAAAAAAAAACGCACGCTGCACAGCCCGAACCGTTTGACCGATCGGCACCGTTCAAATATCGGCACGACCGGAATTTTCGCGCAACGATGGGAATTTTTCAAACGGACCCGAAAAATTTTCCCTTCGCCCGTTAACGGCAATTTTCCGGAAAAAAAAAAAAGTTTCAAAATGTATCTAGTCCTACAATTTTTGACCAAATCACACAATTTGGGCATCAAAAATTCCGGGACGGTGAGGGGCATAAAAGTTGTATACAGAATTTGAAAAAAAATTACGCTTCCTCGGAAATTTGCCAAAAACTATCCCATTCATTTCGAATGGGAAAAGTCCCATTCACTTCCAATGGGATTTCCAATGGAATTTACATTGCATTGATGCCATTGACGGCCATGCATGTCGAATCTACTGATGCCAATGTACTTGGATTCAATTGACTATATGGATGTCGATGCCATTGACTGCCATGGACGTCCAAAATTTTTCCCATTCATTTTCAATGGGGAAAAAACAAAATTACCCCAAATCAACAGAAAATGACCAGATATCAATAGGACGTGTCCCCCAAACTTCCCCAATTCCATTGACGCTTATGAAGGGTGCCGCCATTGACTTACATGGACGTCCAAAATTTTTCCCATTCATTTTCAATGGGGAAAAAACTACATTTCTCCAAATCAACAGAAAATGACCAGATATCAATAGGACGTATATCCCAAACGTCCCCAATTCCATTGACGCTTATGGGGGGTGCTGCCATTGACGTCCATGGACGTCCAAAATTTTACCCATTCATTTTCAATGGCAAATTTTTTTTTTTCCCCAAATCAACAGAAAATGACTAGATATCAATAGGACCTGTCCCCCAAATGTCCCTGATTGCATTGCTGCTTATGGAGGGTGATGCCATTGACGTCCATGGACGTCCAAAATTCCCATTCATTTCCAATGGCATTTCTTCATGTTTGTTCATTCTTTTGATGCCAATGTACTTGGATTCCATTGACGCTTATGTAAGTTGATACCATTGACGTCCATGGACGTCCAAAATTTTTCCCATTCATTTTCAATGGGATTTTTTTTTTTTTTTCCCAAATCAACAGAAAATGACTAGATATCAATAGGACGTTTCCCCCAAATGTGCCCGATTGCATTGCCGCTTATGGAGGGTGATGCCATTGACGTCCACGGACGTCCAAACTTCCCATTAATTTCCAATGGCATTTCTTCATGTTTGTTCATTCTATTGATGCCAATGTACTTGGATTCCATTGACGCTTATGTAAGTTGATACCATTGACGTCCATGGACGTCCAAAATTTTTCCCATTCATTTTCAATGGGAATTTTTTTTTTTTTTCCCCAAATCAACAGAAAATGACTAGATATCATTAGGACGTGTCCCCCAAATGTCCCCGATTGCATTGCCGCTTATGGGGGGTGATGCCATTGACGTCCATGGACGTCCAAACTTCCCATTCATTTCCAAAGGCATTTCTTCATGTTTGTTCATTCTATTGATGCCAATGTACTTGGATTCCATTGACGCTTATGTAAGTTGATACCATTGACGTCCATGGACGTCCAAAATTTTTCCCATTCATTTTCAATGGGATTTTTTTTTTTTTTCCCAAATCAACAGAAAATGACTAGATATCAATAGGACGTGTCCCCCAAATGTCCCCGATTGCATTGCCGCTTATGGAGGGTGATGCCATTGACGTTCATGGACGTCCAAACTTCCCATTCATTTCCAATGGCATTTCTTCATGTTTGTTCATTTTATTGATGCCAATGTACTTGGATTCCATTGACGCTTATGTAAGTTGATACCATTGACGTCCATGGACGTCCAAAATTTTTCCCATTCATTTTCAATGGGAATTTTTTTTTTTTCCCAAATCAACAGAAAATGACTAGATATCAATAGGACGTGTCCCCCAAACTTCCCCGATTCCATTAACAATTATGGAAGGTGCTGCCATTGACGGACATGGACGTCCAATTCTCCCAATCTTTTCTAATGGCTTTAACTTTGTTTAGTGCCAATGACTGGCATTATGGTCCATTCTATTGATAGACCTGAGTGGGGCTAAGATTTGTATCTCCACAGAGGAAAGACCAAGGTGTGTAATTTCTCCCGAAATTGCAGTTTCTAGTTACCTTGGTCTTTCTGAAAGAAAGAACAAGGTATTGTTATTTGTGCAACTTTATTGTACTTATTATTTATTCATCTTATTCTCCGCGTTTTTTTGAGCCAACGCACAGCCCAAACCGTAGCACCGATCGGCACCGTTGAAGTATCGGCACGACCGGAATTTTCGCGTGACGATGGGAATTTTTCAAACCGCCACGAAAAATTTTCCGTTCGCCCGTAAACGGCAATTTTCCGAAAAATAAAAAAAGTTTCAAAATGTATCTAGTCCTACAATTTTTGACCAAATCACATAATTTGGGCATCAAAAATTCCGGGACGGTGAGGGGCATAAAAGTTGTATACAGAATTTGGCAAAAATTTACGGTTCCCCGGAAATTTGCCAAAAACTTTCCTATTCATTTTGAATGGAAAAAAAACGCGCGCTTCACAGCCCGAACCGTTAGACCGATCGGCACCGTTCAAGTATCGGCACGACCGGAATTTTCGCGTGACACAGGAAACTTTACAAATGGCCCCGAAAATTTTTCCGTTCGTCCGTAAACGGCAATTTTCCGTGAAAAAAAAAAAAGTTTCAAAATGTATCTAGTCCTACAATTTTTGACCAAATCACATAATTTGGGCATCAAAAATTCCGGGACGGTGAGGGGCATAAAAGTTGTATACAGAATTTGGAAAAAAATTACGCTTCCTCGGAAATTTGCCAAAAATTATCCCATTCATTTCGAATGGGAAAAGTCCCATTCACTTCCAATGGGATTTCCAATGGAATTTACATTGCATTGATGCCATTGACGGCCATGCATGTCGAATCTACTGATGCCAATGTACTTGGATTCAATTGATTATATGGATGTCGATGCCATTGACTGCCATGGACGTCCAAAATTTTTCCCATTCATTTTCAATGGGGAAAAAACAAAATTACCCCAAATCAACAGAAAATGACCAGATATCAATAGGACGTGTCCCCCAAACTTCCCCAATTCCATTGACGCTTATGAAGGGTGCCGCCATTGACTTACATGGACGTCCAAAATTTTTCCCATTCATTTTCAATGGGGAAAAAACTACATTTCTCCAAATCAACAGAAAATGACCAGATATCAATAGGACGCATACCCCAAACGTCCCCAACTCCATTGACGCTTATGGGGGGTGCTGCCATTGACGTCCATGGACGTCCAAAATTTTACCCATTCATTTTCAATGGGAATTTTTTTTTTTTCCCCAAATCAACAGAAAATAACTAGATATCAATAGGACCTGTCCCCCAAATGTCCCCGATTGCATTGCTGCTTATGGAGGGTGATGCCATTGACGTCCAGGGACGTCCAAACTTCCCATTCATTTCCAATGGCATTTCTTCATGTTTGTTCATTCTTTTGATGCCAATGTACTTGGATTCCATTGACGCTTATGTAAGTTGATACCATTGACGTCCATGGACGTCCAAAATTTTTCCCATTCATTTTCAATGGGAATTTTTTTTTTTTTCCCCAAATCAACAGAAAATGACTAGATATCAATAGGACGTTTCCCCCAAATGTGCCCGATTGCATTGCTGCTTATGGAGGGTGATGCCATTGACGTCCACGGACGTCCAAACTTCCCATTCATTTCCAATGGCATTTCTTCATGTTTGTTCATTCTATTGATGCCAATGTACTTGGATTCCATTGACGCTTATGTAAGTTGATACCATTGACGTCCATGGACGTCCAAAATTTTTCCCATTCATTTTCAATGGGAAATTTTTTTTTTTCCCCAAATCAACAGAAAATGACTAGATATCATTAGGACGTGTCCCCCAAATGTCCCCGATTGCATTGCCGCTTATGGGGGGTGATGCCATTGACGTCCATGGACGTCCAAACTTCCCATTCATTTCCAAAGGCATTTCTTCATGTTTGTTCATTCTATTGATGCCAATGTACTTGGATTCCATTGACGCTTATGTAAGTTGATACCATTGACGTCCATGGACGTCCAAAATTTTTCCCATTCATTTTCAATGGGATTTTTTTTTTTCTTCCCAAATCAACAGAAAATGACTAGATATCATTAGGACGTGTCCCCCAAATGTCCCCGATTGCATTGCCGCTTATGGAGGGTGATGCCAATGACGTTCATGGACGTCCAAACTTCCCATTCATATTCCAATGGCATTTCTTCATGTTTGTTCATTTTATTGATGCCAATGTACTTGGATTCCATTGACGCTTATGTAAGTTGATACCATTGACGTCCATGGACGTCCAAAATTTTTCCCATTCATTTTCAATGGGAAATTTTTTTTTTTCCCAAATCAACAGAAAATGACTAGATATCAATAGGAAGTGTCCCCCAAACTTCCCCGATTCCATTAACAATTATGGAGGGTGCTGCCATTGACGGACATGGACGTCCAATTCTCCCAATCTTTTCTAATGGCTTTAACTTTGTTTAGTGCCAATGACTGGCATTATGGTCCATTCTATTGATAGACCTGAGTGGGGCTAAGATTTGTATCTCCACAGAGGAAAGACCAAGGTGTGTAATTTCTCCCGAAATTGCAGTTTCTAGTTATTATTATTATTATTCAATAATTGTTGACGTTTTTTTCGGCGCGCCGCGCAGCCCGAACCGTACCTCCGATCGGTACCGTTCAAATATCGGCACGACCGGAATTTTCGCGCGACGATGGGAATTTTTCAAACGGCCCCGAAAAATTTTCCGTTCGCCCGTAAACGGCAATTTTCCGGAAAAAAAAAAAACTTTAAAAATGTATCTAGTCCTACAATTTTTGACCAAATCACGTAATTTGGGTATCAAAAATTCCGGGATGGTGAGGGGCATAAAAGTTGTATACAGAATTTGGCAAAAATTTACGGTTCCCCGGAAATTTGCCAAAAACTTTCCTATTCATTTTGAATGGAAAAAAAACGCGCGCTTCACAGCCCGAACCGTTAGACCGATCGGCACCGTTCAAGTATCGGCACGACCGGAATTTTCGCGTGACACAGGAAACTTTACAAATGGCCCCGAAAATTTTTCCGTTCGTCCGTAAACGGCAATTTTCCGTGACAAAAAAAAAAGTTTCAAAATGTATCTAGTCCTACAATTTTTGACCAAATCACATAATTTGGGCATCAAAAATTCCGGGACGGTGAGGGGCATAAAAGTTGTATACAGAATTTGGAAAAAATTTACGGTTCCCCGGATATTTGCCAAAAACTATCCCATTCATTTCTAATGGGAAAAGTTCCCATTCACTTTCAATAGGATTTCCAATGGACTTTACATTGCATTGCCATTGACGGCCATGCATGTCGAATCTATTGATGCCAATGTTCTTGGATTCAATTGACTATATGGATGTCGATGCCATTGACTGCCATGGACGTCCAAAATTTTTCCCATTCATTTTCAATGGGGAAAAAACTACATTTCCCCAAATCAACAGAAAATGACCAGATATCAATAGGACGTGTCCCCCAAACGTCCCCAACTCCATAGACGCTTATAGGGGGTGCTGCCATTGACGTCCATGGACGTCCAAAATTTTTCCCATTCATTTTCAATGGGGAAAAAACTACATTTCCCCAAATCAACAGAAAATGACCAGATATCAATAGGACGTATACCCCAAACGTCCCCAACTCCATTGACGCTTATGGGGGGTGCTGCCATTGACGTCCATGGACGTCCAAAATTTTTCCCATTCATTTTCAAAGGGATTTTTTTTTTTTTCCCCAAATCAACAGAAAATGACTAGATATCAAGAGGACGTGTCCCCCAAATGTCCCCGATTGCATTGCTGCTTATGGAGGGTGATGCCATTGACGTCCACGGACGTCGAAACTTCCCATTCATTTCCGATGGCATTTCTTCATGTTTGTTCATTCTATTGATGCCAATGTACTTGGATTCCATTGACGCTTATGTAAGTTGATACCATTGACGTCCATGGACGTCCAAAATTTTTCCCATTCATTTTCAATGGGAAAATTTTTTTTTTCCCTAAATCAACAGAAAATGACTAGATATCATTAGGACGTGTCCCCCAAATGTCCCCGATCGCATTGCCGCTTATGGAGGGTGATGCAATTGACGTCCATGGACGTCCAAACTTACCATTCATTTCCAATGTCATTTCTTCATGTTTGTTCATTCTATTGATTCCAATGTACTTGGATTCCATTGACGCTTATGTAAGTTGATACCATTGACGTCCATGGACGTCCAAAATTTTTCCCATTCATTTTCAATGGGAATTTCTTCTTTTTTCCCCAAATCAACAATAAATGACCAGATATCAATAGGACGTGTCCCCCAAACTTCCCCAATTCCTTTGACGCTTGTGAAGAGTGATGCCATTGACGTCCATGGACGTCCAAATTTCCCATTCATTTCTAATGGCATTTAATTATGTTTTTTCATTTTATTGATGCCAATGTACTTGGATTCCATTGACGCCTATGTAAGTTGATACCATTGACGTCCATGGACGTCCAAAATTTTTCCCATTCATTTTCAATGGGAATTTATGGGACGTCGGCGTCATCCGCACGTTGGACTTCGTCGACTGGACGTCGGCGTCATCCGCATGTTGGACGTCGGCGACGTTTGCTAGTTGGACGTCGGCAGAGTCAGCACTTTGGACGTCGGAAGCGACAGCAATTAGGACGTCGGTGACGTCCGCTCGTTGGACGTCGCCAAACTTTGGACGTCGGCGTCGTCCACTCTTTTGACATCGTCACCATCCGCTCGTTGGACGTAAGACGGCGCATTCTGCACTTTTGACGTTTGCTTGTTGAACGTCGTCATTGTCCCACGTTGGACGTCGGCACCGTCCGCTTGATGGACGTCGGCAGCGTAAGCACTTTGGACGTCGGTGACGTCCGCTCGTTGGACGTCGGCGCCGTCAGCAGTTTGGAAGTCGGTGATGTCGGCTCGTTGGACGGCGCATTCTGCACTTTGGACGCCGGTGACGTCCGCTCGTTAGACGGCGCATTCTGCACTTTTGACGTTTGCTTGTTGAACGTCGTCACTGTTCCACGTGAGATGTCGGCACCGTGCGCTCGATGGACGTCGGCGTCATCTGCTCTTTTGATGTCTTGGACGTCGGTGACGTCCGCTCGTTGGACATCGTATTCTGCACTTTTGACTTTTGCTTGTTGAACGTTGTCACTGTCCCACATGGGATGTCGGCGTTATCTGCTCTTTTGACGTCGATGACGTCGGCCTCTCACGCTAACTTTTGACGTCGGCGCCGTTTGCTCGTTGGACGTCGTCACCATCCGTTTGTTGATCGTCGGGGACGTCGGCGTCATCTGCTCTTTTGACGTCTTGGACGTCGGCTCGTTGGACATCGCATTCTGCACTTTTGACGTTTGCTTGTTGAATGTTGTCACTGTCCCACGTGGGATGTCGGCATCATCTGCTCTTTTGACGTCGGTGACGTCAGCCTCTCGCGCTAACTTTTGACGTCGGCGCCGTTTGCTCGTTGGACGTCGTCACCATCCGTTCGTTGATCGTCGGCGCTGTCCTCTCGATGGACGTTGGCGTCATCCGCTCTTTTTACGTCGGCGACGTCCAATCCACTCTGAGGTATACGCATAAAGTAGGAAACTGACCGGGGATCGAACCACCATCCTCTCGTACCAAGGTCAGCGATATTAACACTGAGCTATCCATCTGCTAAATGCAGTGTTGTGTGATATGTATATAAAGTTATCATGTATGTGATACAGGCATTGACAAAAGCTAACTTGGTATTGACAGAGGTTCGATCCGGCGACCTCCCGCATCAAAGTCATTTTCAATTGGAATTTTTTTTTTTCCAAAAATCAAAAGAAAATGACTAGATATCAATAGGACGTGTCCCCCAAACTTCCCCAATTCCATTTACACTTATGGAGGGTGATGCCATTGACGTCCATGGACGTCCAAAATTCCCATTTATTTTTAATTATGTTTTTTCATTCTATTGATGCCAATGTACTTGGATTCCATTGTAAGTTGATACCATTGACGTCAATGGACGTCCAAAATTTTTCCCATTCATTTTCAATGGGAATTTTTTTCCCCCCCAAATCAACAAAAAAACGACCTGATATCAATAGGACGTGTCCCCCAAACTAGTCCAATTCCATTGACGCTTATGAAGGGCGCCGCCATTGATGGCCATGGACGTCCAAATTTCCCATTCATTTCTAATGCCATTTAATTATGTTTTTTCATTCTATTGATGCAAATGTACTTGGATTCTATTGACGCTTATGTAAGTTGATACCATTGACGTCCATGGACGTCCAAAATTTTTCCCATTCATTTTCAATGGGAATTTTTTTTTTTTCCCCAAATCAACAGAAAATGACTAGATATCAATAGGACGTGTCCCCCAAATGTCCCCGATTGCATTGCTGCTTATGGAGGGTGATGCCATTGACGTTCATGGACGTCCAAACTTCCCATTCATTCCAATGGCATTTCTTCATGTTTGTTCATTCTATTGATGCCAATGTACTTGGATTCCATTGACGCTTATGTAAGTTGATACCATTGACGTCCATGGACGTCCAAAATTTTTCCCATTCATTTTCAATGGGAATTTTTTTTTTTTCCCCAAATCAACAGAAAATGACTAGATATCATTAGGACGTGTCCCCCAGATGTCCCTGATTGGATTGCCGCTTATGGAGGGTGATGCCATTGACGGCCATGGACGTCCAATTCTCCCAATCTTTTCTAATGGCTTTTACTTTGTTTAGTGCCATTGACTGGCATTATGGTCCATTCTATTGATAGACCTGAGTGGGGCTAAGATCTGTATCTCCACAGAGGAAAGACCAAGGTGTGTAATTTCTCCCGAAATTGCAGTTTCTAGTTACCTTGGTCTTTCTGAAAGAAAGAACAAGGTATTGTTATTGTGCAACTTTATTGTTCTTATTACCTTGGTCTTTCCTATGGAAAGAACAAGGTATTGTTATTCTGCAACTTTATTCGCCTTATTATTATTATTATTATATCATCAAATTATTCTCCGCGTTTTTTCGGCGCGCCGCGCAGCCCGAACCGTACCACCGATCGGCACCATTCAAGTATTGACACGACCGGATTTTTCGCGCGACGCAGGGACTTTTTCAAAATCCCCCGAAAAATTTTCCGTTCGCCCGTAAATGGCAATTTTCCGAAAAAAAAAAAAAGTTAAAAAATGTATCTAGTCCTACAATTTTTGACCAAATCACATAATTTGGGTATCAAAAATTCCGGGACGATGAGGGGCATAAAAGTTGTATACAGAATTTGGCAAAACTTTACGGTTCCCCGGAAATTTGCCAAAAACTCTCCCATTCATTTCTAATGGGAAAAGTTCCCATTCACTTACAATGGGATTTCAATGGAATTTACATTGCATTGATGCCATTGTCAAATCTATTGATGCCAATGTACTTGGATTCTATTGACTATATGGATGTCGATGCCATTGACGGCCACGGACGTCCAAAATTTTTCCCATTCATTTTCAATGGGGACAAAATACAATTTCCCCTAATCAACAGAAAATGACCAGATATCAATAGGACGTAAACCCCAAACGTCCCCAACTCCATTGACGCTTATGAAGGGTGCCGCCATTGACTTCCATGGACGTCCAAAAATTTTCCCATTCATTTTCAATGGGGAAAAAACTAAATTTCCCCAAATCAACAGAAAATGACCAGATATTAATAGGACGTAAACCCCAAACGTCCCCAACTCCATTGACGCTTATGGGGGTTGCTGCCATTGACGTCCATGGACGTCCAAATTTTTTCCCATTCATTTCCAATAGGAATTTTTTTTTTCCCAAAATCAAAAGAAAATGACTAGATGTCAATAGGACGTGTCCCCCAAATGTCCCCAATTGCATTGCCGCTAAAGGAGGGTGATGCCATTGACGTCCATGGACGTCCAAACTTCCCATTCATTTCCAATGGCATTTCTTCATGTTTGTTCATTCTATTGATGCCAATGTACTTGGATTCCATTGACGCTTATGTAAGTTGATACCATTGACGTCCATGGACGTCCAAAATTTTTCCCATTCATTTTCAATGGGAATTTCTTCTTTTTTCCCCAAATCAACAATAAATGACCAGATATCAATAGGACGTGTCCCCCAAATGTCCCCGATTGCATTGCCGCTTGTGAAGAGTGATGCCATTGACGTCCATGGACGTCCAAATTTCCCATTCATTTCTAATGGCATTTCTTCATGTTTTTTCATTTTATTGATGCCAATGTACTTGGATTCCATTGACGCCTATGTAAGTTGATACCATTGACGTCCATGGACGTCCAAAATTTTTCCCATTCATTTTCAATGGGAATTTATGGGACGTCGGCGTCATCCGCACGTTGGACTTCGTCGACTGGACGTCGGCGTCATCCGCATGTTGGACGTCGGCGACGTTTGCTAGTTGGACGTCGTCACCGTCCGCTCATTGGACGTCGGCGCCGTCCGCTCGTTGGAAGTCGGCGCCGTCTTTATGTTGGATGTCGGCAGCGTCAGCACTTTGGACGTCGGCAGCGACAGCAATTAGGACGTCGGTGACGTCCGCTCGTTGGACGTCGCCAAACTTTGGACGTCGGCGTCGTCCACTCTTTTGACATCGTCACCATCCGCTCGTTGGACGTAAGACGGCGCATTCTGCACTTTTGACGTTTGCTTGTTGAACGTCGTCATTGTCCCACGTTGGACGTCGGCACCGTCCGCTCGATGGACGTCGGCAGCGTCAGCACTTCGGACGTCGGTGACGTCCGCTCGTTGGACGTCGGCACCGTCCGCTCGATGGACGTCGGCAGCGTCAGCACTTCGGACGTCGGTGACGTCCGCTCGTTGGACGTCGGCGCCGTCAGCACTTTGGACGTCGGTGACGTCCGCTCGTTGGACGGCGCATTCTGCACTTTTGACGTTTGCTTGTTGAACGTCGTCACTGTTCCACGTGAGATGTCGGCACCGTCCTCTCGATGGACGTCGGCGTCATCTGCTCTTTTGACGTCTTGGACGTTGGTGACGTCCGCTCGTTGGACGTCGCCAAACTTTGGACGTCGGCGTCGTCCACTCTTTTGACATCGTCACCATCCGCTCGTTGGACGTAAGACGGCGCATTCTGCACTTTTGACGTTTGCTTGTTGAACGTCGTCATTGTCCCACGTTGGACATCGGCACCGTCCGCTTGATGGACGTCGGCGCCGTCAGCAGTTTGGAAGTCGGTGATGTCCGCTCGTTGGACGGCACATTCTGCACTTTGGACGTCGGTGACGTCCGCTCGTTAGACGGCGCATTCTGCACTTTTGACGTTTGCTTGTTGAACGTCGTCACTGTTCCACGTGAGATGTCGGCACCGTGCGCTCGATGGACGTCGGCGTCATCTGCTCTTTTGAGGTCTTGGACGTCGGTGACGTCCACTCGTTGGACATCGTATTCTGCACTTTTGACTTTTGCTTGTTGAACGTTGTCACTGTCCCACATGGGATGTCGGCGTCATCTACTCTTTTGACGTCGATGACGTCAGCCTCTCACGCTAACTTTTGACGTCGGCGCGCCGTTTGCTCGTTGGACGTCGTCACCATCCGTTTGTTGATCGTCGGGGACGTCGGCGTCATCTGCTCTTTTGACGTCTTGGACGTCGGTGACGTCCGCTCGTTGGACATCCCATTCTGCTTGTTGAACGATGTCACTGTCCCACGGGACATCCCATTCTGCTTGTTGAACGATGTCACTGTCCCACGTGGGATGTCGGCGTCATCTGCTCTTTTGACGTCGGCGCCGTTTGCTCGTTGGACGTCGTCACCATCCGTTCGTTGATCGTCGGCGCCGTCCTCTCGATGGACGTTGGCGTCATCCGCTCTTTTGACGTCGGCGACGTCCAATCCACTCTGAGGTATACGCATAAAGTAGGAAACTGACCGGGGATCGTACCACCATCCTCTCGTACCAAGGTCAGCGATATTAACACTGAGCTATCCATCTGCTAAATGCAGTGTTGTGTGATATATATATAAAGTTATCATGTATGTGATACAGGCATTGACAAAAGCTAACTTGGTATTGACAGAGGTTCGATCCTACGACTTCCCGCATCAAAGTCATTTTCAATTGGAATTTTTTTTTTTTCAAAAATCAAGAGAAAATGACTAGATATCAATAGGACGTGTCCCCCAAACTTCCCCAATTCCATTTACACTTATGGAGGGTGATGCCATTGACGTCCATGGACGTCCAAATTTCCCATTTATTTTTAATTATGTTTTTTCATTCTATTGATGCCAATGTACTTGGATTCCATTGTAAGTTGAGACGCTTGTGAAGAGTGATGCCATTGACGTCCATGGACGTCCAAATTTCCCATTCATTTCTAATGGCATTTAATTATGTTTTTTCATTCTATTGATGCAAATGTACTTGGATTCTATTGACGCTTATGTAAGTTGATACCATTGACGTCCATGGACGTCCAAAATTTTTCCCATTCATTTTCAATGGGAATTTTTTTTCCCCCCAAATCAACAGGAAATGACCAGATATCAATAGGACGTGTCCCCCAAACTTCCCCAATTACATTGACGCTTATGAAGGGTGCCGCCATTGACGGCCATGGACGTCCAAATTTCCCATTCATTTCTAATGGCTTTTAATCATCTTTTTTCATTCTATTGATGCCAATGTACTTGGATTCCATTGACGCCTATGTAATTTGATACCATTGACGTCCATGGACGTCCAAATTTTTTCCTATTCATTTTCAATGGGAATTTTTTTTTCCCCAAATCAACAGAAAATGACATGATATCAATAGGACGTGTCCCCCAAACTTCCCCGATTCCATTAACAATTATGAAGGGTGCCGCCATTGTCGTCCATGGACGTCCAATTCTCCCATTCATTTCTAATGGCTTTTACTTTGTTTCGAGGCCATTGACTGGCATTATGGTCCATTCTATTGATAGACCTGAGTGGGGCTAACATCTGTATCTCCACAGAGGAAAGACCAAGGTGTGTAATTTCTCCCGAAATTGCAGTTTCTAGTTACCTTGGTCTTTCTGAAAGAAAGAACAAGGTTATGTTATTCTACAACTTTATTATTATTATTACCTTGGTCTTTCTGAAGGAAAGAACAAGGTTATGTTATTCTACAACTTTATTATTATTATTATGCAATGGTTTCTCCGCGTTTTTTCGGCGCGCCGCGCAGCCCGAACCGTACCACCGATCGGCACCGTTCAAGTATCGACACGACCGGAATTTTCGCGCGACGATGGGAATTTTTCAAACGACCCCGAAAATTTTTTCGTTCGCCCGTAAACGGCGATTTTCCGATTTTTTACAACTTTTTCAAAACGCTACTTGTCCTACAATTTTTGACCAAATCACATAATTTGGACATCAAAAATTCCGGGACGGTGGGGGGCATAAAGATTGTATACAGAATTTGGAAAAAATTTACGGTTCCCCAGAAATTTGACAAAAACTTGCCCATTCATTTTTAATGAGAAAAATAAAATTTCAAAATGTATCTAGTCCTACAAATTTTCACCAAATCACACAATTTGGGCATCAAAAAATCCAGGATGGGGAGGGGAATAAAGGTTATTAACACAATTTGGAAAAAATATACGGTTCCCCGGAAATTTGCCAAAAACCTGCCCATTCATTTTTAATGGGAAAAAAAGACAACTTTCAAACTGTTACTAGTCCGTCAATTTTTGACGAAAACACACAAGATGGGCGTCAAAAATTCCGGGATGGTGAGGGGCATAAAAAATACCGAGAAATTTTTTTTGATAAAATGTACGGTTTCCCGGCAAATTGCCAAAAACTGGCCCATTCATTTTTAATGGGAAACAAAGAAAAGTTTCAAATTGTATCTTGTCCTTCAATTTTTGACCAAATCACACAATTTGGGCATCAAAAATTCAGTGATGGTGAGGGGCATAAAAGTTGTATACAGCATTTGTAACAAATTTACGGTTTCCCAGAAACTTGCCAAAAACTTTCCCATTCATTTCTAATGAGAACATTTCCCATTCACTTCCAATGGGATTTCCAATTGAATTTTTTTTTTTTTTACATTGCAGTGATGCCATTGACGGCCATGCATGTCGAATCTATTGATGCCAATGTACTTGGATTCAATTGACTATATGGATGTCGATGCCATTGACGGCCATGGACGTCCAAAATTTTTCCCATTCATTTTCAATGGGGAAAAAACTACATTTCCCCAAATCAACAGAAAATGACCAGATATCAAGAGGACGTGTCCCCCAAACGTCCCCAACTCCATTGAGGCTTATAGGGGGTGCTGCCATTGACGTCCATGGACGTCCAAAATTTTTCCCATTCATTTTCAATGGGGAAAAAACTACATTTCCCCAAATCAACAGAAAATGACCAGATATTAATAGGACGTATACCCCAAACGTCCCCAACTCCATTGACGCTTATGGGGGGTGCTGCCATTGACGTCCATGGACGTCCAAAATTTTTCCCATTCATTTTCAATAGGAATTTTTTTTTTTCCCAAAATAAAAAGAAAATGACTAGATATCATTAGGCCGTGTCCACCAAATGTCCCCGATTGCATTGCCGCTTATGGAGGGTGATTCCATTGACGTCCATGGACGTCCAAACTTCCCATTCAATTCCAATGGCATTTCTTCATGTTTGTTCATTCTATTGATGCCAATGTACTTGGATTCCATTGACGCTTATGTAAGTTGATACCATTGACGTCCATGGACGTCCAAAATTTTTCCCATTCATTTTCAATGGGAATTTTTTTTTTTTCCCCAAATCAACAGAAAATGACTAGATATCAATAGGACGTGTCGCCCAAATGTCCCCGATTGCATTGCCTCTTATGGAGGGTGATGCCATTGACGGCCATGGACGTCCAAATTTCCCATTCATTTCTAATGGCTTTTAATCATGTTTTTTCATTCTATTGATGCCAATGTACTTGGATTCCATTGACGCCTATGTAAGTTGATACCATTGACGTCCATGGACGTCCAAAATTTTTCCCATTCATTTTCAATGGGAAATTTTTTTTTTCCTCAGATCAACAGAAAATGACTAGATATCATTAGGACGTGTCCCCCAAATGTCCCCGATTGCATTGCCGCTTATGGAGGGTGATGCCATTGATGTCCATGGACGTCCAAACTTCCCATTCATTTCCAATGGCATTTCTTCATGTTTGTTCATTCTATTGATTTCAATGTACTTGGATTCCATTGACGCTTATGTAAGTTGATACCATTGACGTCCATGGACGTCCAAAATTTTCCCCATTCATTTTCAATGGGAATTTTTTTTTTTTTTCCCCAAATCAACAGAAAATGACTAGATATCATTAGGACGTTTCCCCCAAATGTCCCCGATTGCATTGCCGCTTATGGAGGGTGATGCCATTGACGTCCATGGACGTCCAAACTTCCCATTCATTTCCAATGGCATTTCTTCATGTTTGTTCATTCTATTGATTTCAATGTACTTGGATTCCATTGACGCTTATGTAAGTTGATACCATTGACGTCCATGGACGTCCAAAATTTTCCCCATTCATTTTCAATGGGAATTTTTTTTTTTTTCCCCAAATCAACAGAAAATGACTAGATATCATTAGGACGTTTCCCCCAAATGTCCCCGATTGCATTGCCGCTTATGGAGGGTGATGCCATTGACGTCCATGGACGTACAAACTTCCCATTCATTTCCAATGGCATTTCTTCATGTTTGTTCATTCTATTGATGCCAATGTACTTGGATTCCATTGACGCTTATGTAAGTTGACACCATTGACGTCCATGGACGTCCAAAATTTTTCCCATTCATTTTCAATGGGAAATTTTTTTTTTTTTCCAAATCAACAAAAAATGACTCGATATCATTAGGACGTGTCCCCCAAATGTCCCCGATTGCTTTGCCGCTTATGGAGGGTGATGCCATTGACGTCCATGGACGTCCAAACTTCCCATTCATTTCCAATGGCATTTCTTCATGTTTGTTCATTCTATTGATGCCAATGTACTTGGATTCTATTGACGCTTATGTAAGTTGATACCATTGACGTCCATGGACGTCCAAAATTTTTCCAATTCATTTTCAATGGTAAATTTTTTTTTTCCCCAAATCAACAGAAAATGACTAGATATCATTAGGACGTGTCCCCCAAACTTCCCCGATTCCATTAACAATTATGAAAGGTGCCGCCATTGACGTCCATGGATGTCCAATTCTCCCATTGATTTCTAATGGCTTTTACTTTGTTTTGTGCCAATGACTGGCATTATGATCCATTCTATTGATAGACCTGAGTGGGGCTAAGATCTGTATCTCCACAGAGGAAAGACCAAGGTGTGTAATTTCTCCCGAAATTGCAGTTTCTAGTTGTACTTATTATTATTCATCTTATTCTCCGCGTTTTTTTGAGCCAACGCACAGCCCAAACCGTAGCACCGATCGGCACCGTTGAAGTATCGGCACGACCGGAATTCTCGCGTGACGATGGGAATTTTTCAAACCGCCACGAAAAATTTTCCGTTCGTCCGTAAACGGCAATTTTCCGAAAAATAAAAAAAGTTTCAAAATGTATCTAGTCCTACAATTTTTGACCAAATCACATAATTTGGGCATCAAAAATTCCGGGACGGTGAGGGGCATAAAAGTTGTATACAGAATTTGGCAAAAATTTACGGTTCCCCGGAAATTTGCCAAAAACTTTCCTATTCATTTTGAATGGAAAAAAAACGCGCGCTTCACAGCCCGAACCGTTAGACCGATCGGCACCGTTCAAGTATCGGCACGACCGGAATTTTCGCGTGACACAGGAAACTTTACAAATGGCCCCGAAAATTTTTCCGTTCGTCCGTAAACGGCAATTTTCCGTGAAAAAAAAAAAAGTTTCAAAATGTATCTAGTCCTACAATTTTTGACCAAATCACATAATTTGGGCATCAAAAATTCCGGGACGGTGAGGGGCATAAAAGTTGTATACAGAATTTGGAAAAAAATTACGCTTCCTTGGAAATTTGCCAAAAACTATCCCATTCATTTCAAATGGGAAAAGTCCCATTCACTTCCAATGGGATTTCCAATGGAATTTACATTGCATTGATGCCATTGACGGCCATGCATGTCGAATCTACTGATTGATTATATGGATGTCGATGCCATTGACTGCCATGGACGTCCAAAATTTTTCCCATTCATTTTCAATGGGGAAAAAACAAAATTACCCCAAATCAACAGAAAATGACCAGATATCAATAGGACGTGTCCCCCAAACTTCCCCAATTCCATTGACGCTTATGAAGGGTGCCGCCATTGACTTACATGGACGTCCAAAATTTTTCCCATTCATTTTCAATGGGGAAAAAACTACATTTCTCCAAATCAACGGAAAATGACCAGATATCAATAGGACGTATACCCCAAACGTCCCCAACTCCATTGACGCTTATGGGGGGTGCTGCCATTGACGTCCATGGACGTCCAAAATTTTACCCATTCATTTTCAATGGGAAATTTTTTTTTTTCCCCAAATCAACAGAAAATGACTAGATATCAATAGGACGTGTCCCCCAAATGTCCCCGATTGCATTGCTGCTTATGGAGGGTGATGCCATTGACGTCCAGGGACGTCCAAACTTCCCATTCATTTCCAATGGCATTTCTTCATGTTTGTTCATTCTATTGATGCCAATGTACTTGGATTCCATTGACGCTTATGTAAGTTGATACCAGTGACGTCCATGGACGTCCAAAATTTTTCCCATTCATTTTCAATGGGAATTTTTTTTTTTTCCCCAAATCAACAGAAAATGACTAGATATCAATAGGACGTTAACCCCAAATGTGCCCGATTGCATTGCTGCTTATGGAGGGTGATGCCATTGACGTCCACGGACGTCCAAACTTCCCATTCATTCCAATGGCATTTCTTAATGATTGTTCATTCTATTGATGCCAATATACTTGGATTCCATTGACGCCTATGTAAGTTGATACCATTGACGTCCATGGACGTCCAAAATTTTTCCCATTCATTTTCAATGGGAATTTTTTTTTTTTCCCCAAATCAACAGAAAATGACTAGATATCAATAGGACGTTTCCCCCAAATGTGCCCCATTGCATTGCTGCTTATGGAGGGTGATGCCATTGACGGCCACGGACGTCCAAACTTCCCATTAATTTCCAATGGCATTTCTTCATGTTTGTTCATTCTATTGATGCCAATGTACTTGGATTCCATTGACGCTTATGTAAGTTGATACCATTGACGTCCATGGACGTCCAAAATTTTTCCCATTCATTTTCAATGGGAATTTTTTTTTTTTCCCCAAATCAACAGAAAATGACTAGATATCAATAGGACGTGTCCCCCAAATGTCCCCGATTGCATTGCCTCTTATGGAGGGTGATGCCATTGACGGCCACGGACGTCCAAACTTCCCATTCATTTCCAATGGCATTTCTTCATGTTTGTTCATTCTATTGATGCCAATGTGTTTGGATTCCATTGACGCTTATGTAAATTGATACCATTGACGTCCATGGACGTCCAAAATTTTTCCCATTCATTTTCAATGGGATTTTTTTTTTTTTCCCCAAATCAACAGAAAATGACTAGATATCATGAGGACGTGTCCCCCAAATGTCCCTGATTGGATTGCCGCTTATGGAGGGTGATGCCATTGACGGCCATGGACGTCCAATTCTCCCAATCTTTTCTAATGGCTTTTACTTTGTTTAGTGCCATTGACTGGCATTATGGTCCATTCTATTGATAGACCTGAGTGGGGCTAAGATTTGTATCTCCACAGAGGAAAGACCAAGGTGTGTAATTTCTCCCGAAATTGCAGTTTCTAGTTATTATTATTATTATTCATCTTATTCTCCGCGTTTTTTCGGCGCGCCGCACAGCCCGAACCGCTGCACCGATCGGCACCGTTCGGATATCGAAACGTCCGGAATTTTTGCGCGACGATGGCTTTTTTAAAAAGGGCCCCGAAAAATTTTCCGTTTTCCCGCAAACGGCAATTTTCCAGATTTTTTTTTTTTTTTCAAAATGTATCTAGTCCTACAATTTTTGACCAAATCACATAATTTGGGTATCAAAAATTCCGGGACGGTGAGGGGCATAAAAGTCGTATACAGAATTTGGCAAAAATTTACGGTTCCCCGGAAATTTGCCAAAAACTTTCCTATTCATTTTGAATGAAAAAAAAACGCACGCTGCACAGCCCGAACCGTTTGACCGATCGGCACCGTTCAAATATCGGCACGACCGGAATTTTCGCGCAACGATGGGAATTTTTCAAACGGACCCGAAAAATTTTCCCTTCGCCCGTTAACGGCAATTTTCCGGAAAAAAAAAAAAGTTTCAAAATGTATCTAGTCCTACAATTTTTGACCAAATCACACAATTTGGGCATCAAAAATTCCGGGACGGTGAGGGGCATAAAAGTTGTATACAGAATTTGAAAAAAAATTACGCTTCCTCGGAAATTTGCCAAAAACTATCCCATTCATTTCGAATGGGAAAAGTCCCATTCACTTCCAATGGGATTTCCAATGGAATTTACATTGCATTGATGCCATTGACGGCCATGCATGTCGAATCTACTGATGCCAATGTACTTGGATTCAATTGACTATATGGATGTCGATGCCATTGACTGCCATGGACGTCCAAAATTTTTCCCATTCATTTTCAATGGGGAAAAAACAAAATTACCCCAAATCAACAGAAAATGACCAGATATCAATAGGACGTGTCCCCCAAACTTCCCCAATTCCATTGACGCTTATGAAGGGTGCCGCCATTGACTTACATGGACGTCCAAAATTTTTCCCATTCATTTTCAATGGGGAAAAAACTACATTTCTCCAAATCAACAGAAAATGACCAGATATCAATAGGACGTATATCCCAAACGTCCCCAATTCCATTGACGCTTATGGGGGGTGCTGCCATTGACGTCCATGGACGTCCAAAATTTTACCCATTCATTTTCAATGGCAAATTTTTTTTTTTCCCCAAATCAACAGAAAATGACTAGATATCAATAGGACCTGTCCCCCAAATGTCCCTGATTGCATTGCTGCTTATGGAGGGTGATGCCATTGACGTCCATGGACGTCCAAAATTCCCATTCATTTCCAATGGCATTTCTTCATGTTTGTTCATTCTTTTGATGCCAATGTACTTGGATTCCATTGACGCTTATGTAAGTTGATACCATTGACGTCCATGGACGTCCAAAATTTTTCCCATTCATTTTCAATGGGATTTTTTTTTTTTTTTCCCAAATCAACAGAAAATGACTAGATATCAATAGGACGTTTCCCCCAAATGTGCCCGATTGCATTGCCGCTTATGGAGGGTGATGCCATTGACGTCCACGGACGTCCAAACTTCCCATTAATTTCCAATGGCATTTCTTCATGTTTGTTCATTCTATTGATGCCAATGTACTTGGATTCCATTGACGCTTATGTAAGTTGATACCATTGACGTCCATGGACGTCCAAAATTTTTCCCATTCATTTTCAATGGGAATTTTTTTTTTTTTTCCCCAAATCAACAGAAAATGACTAGATATCATTAGGACGTGTCCCCCAAATGTCCCCGATTGCATTGCCGCTTATGGGGGGTGATGCCATTGACGTCCATGGACGTCCAAACTTCCCATTCATTTCCAAAGGCATTTCTTCATGTTTGTTCATTCTATTGATGCCAATGTACTTGGATTCCATTGACGCTTATGTAAGTTGATACCATTGACGTCCATGGACGTCCAAAATTTTTCCCATTCATTTTCAATGGGATTTTTTTTTTTTTTCCCAAATCAACAGAAAATGACTAGATATCAATAGGACGTGTCCCCCAAATGTCCCCGATTGCATTGCCGCTTATGGAGGGTGATGCCATTGACGTTCATGGACGTCCAAACTTCCCATTCATTTCCAATGGCATTTCTTCATGTTTGTTCATTTTATTGATGCCAATGTACTTGGATTCCATTGACGCTTATGTAAGTTGATACCATTGACGTCCATGGACGTCCAAAATTTTTCCCATTCATTTTCAATGGGAATTTTTTTTTTTTCCCAAATCAACAGAAAATGACTAGATATCAATAGGACGTGTCCCCCAAACTTCCCCGATTCCATTAACAATTATGGAAGGTGCTGCCATTGACGGACATGGACGTCCAATTCTCCCAATCTTTTCTAATGGCTTTAACTTTGTTTAGTGCCAATGACTGGCATTATGGTCCATTCTATTGATAGACCTGAGTGGGGCTAAGATTTGTATCTCCACAGAGGAAAGACCAAGGTGTGTAATTTCTCCCGAAATTGCAGTTTCTAGTTACCTTGGTCTTTCTGAAAGAAAGAACAAGGTATTGTTATTGTGCAACTTTATTGTACTTATTATTTATTCATCTTATTCTCCGCGTTTTTTTGAGCCAACGCACAGCCCAAACCGTAGCACCGATCGGCACCGTTGAAGTATCGGCACGACCGGAATTTTCGCGTGACGATGGGAATTTTTCAAACCGCCACGAAAAATTTTCCGTTCGCCCGTAAACGGCAATTTTCCGAAAAATAAAAAAAGTTTCAAAATGTATCTAGTCCTACAATTTTTGACCAAATCACATAATTTGGGCATCAAAAATTCCGGGACGGTGAGGGGCATAAAAGTTGTATACAGAATTTGGCAAAAATTTACGGTTCCCCGGAAATTTGCCAAAAACTTTCCTATTCATTTTGAATGGAAAAAAAACGCGCGCTTCACAGCCCGAACCGTTAGACCGATCGGCACCGTTCAAGTATCGGCACGACCGGAATTTTCGCGTGACACAGGAAACTTTACAAATGGCCCCGAAAATTTTTCCGTTCGTCCGTAAACGGCAATTTTCCGTGAAAAAAAAAAAAGTTTCAAAATGTATCTAGTCCTACAATTTTTGACCAAATCACATAATTTGGGCATCAAAAATTCCGGGACGGTGAGGGGCATAAAAGTTGTATACAGAATTTGGAAAAAAATTACGCTTCCTCGGAAATTTGCCAAAAATTATCCCATTCATTTCGAATGGGAAAAGTCCCATTCACTTCCAATGGGATTTCCAATGGAATTTACATTGCATTGATGCCATTGACGGCCATGCATGTCGAATCTACTGATGCCAATGTACTTGGATTCAATTGATTATATGGATGTCGATGCCATTGACTGCCATGGACGTCCAAAATTTTTCCCATTCATTTTCAATGGGGAAAAAACAAAATTACCCCAAATCAACAGAAAATGACCAGATATCAATAGGACGTGTCCCCCAAACTTCCCCAATTCCATTGACGCTTATGAAGGGTGCCGCCATTGACTTACATGGACGTCCAAAATTTTTCCCATTCATTTTCAATGGGGAAAAAACTACATTTCTCCAAATCAACAGAAAATGACCAGATATCAATAGGACGCATACCCCAAACGTCCCCAACTCCATTGACGCTTATGGGGGGTGCTGCCATTGACGTCCATGGACGTCCAAAATTTTACCCATTCATTTTCAATGGGAATTTTTTTTTTTTCCCCAAATCAACAGAAAATAACTAGATATCAATAGGACCTGTCCCCCAAATGTCCCCGATTGCATTGCTGCTTATGGAGGGTGATGCCATTGACGTCCAGGGACGTCCAAACTTCCCATTCATTTCCAATGGCATTTCTTCATGTTTGTTCATTCTTTTGATGCCAATGTACTTGGATTCCATTGACGCTTATGTAAGTTGATACCATTGACGTCCATGGACGTCCAAAATTTTTCCCATTCATTTTCAATGGGAATTTTTTTTTTTTTCCCCAAATCAACAGAAAATGACTAGATATCAATAGGACGTTTCCCCCAAATGTGCCCGATTGCATTGCTGCTTATGGAGGGTGATGCCATTGACGTCCACGGACGTCCAAACTTCCCATTCATTTCCAATGGCATTTCTTCATGTTTGTTCATTCTATTGATGCCAATGTACTTGGATTCCATTGACGCTTATGTAAGTTGATACCATTGACGTCCATGGACGTCCAAAATTTTTCCCATTCATTTTCAATGGGAAATTTTTTTTTTTCCCCAAATCAACAGAAAATGACTAGATATCATTAGGACGTGTCCCCCAAATGTCCCCGATTGCATTGCCGCTTATGGGGGGTGATGCCATTGACGTCCATGGACGTCCAAACTTCCCATTCATTTCCAAAGGCATTTCTTCATGTTTGTTCATTCTATTGATGCCAATGTACTTGGATTCCATTGACGCTTATGTAAGTTGATACCATTGACGTCCATGGACGTCCAAAATTTTTCCCATTCATTTTCAATGGGATTTTTTTTTTTCTTCCCAAATCAACAGAAAATGACTAGATATCATTAGGACGTGTCCCCCAAATGTCCCCGATTGCATTGCCGCTTATGGAGGGTGATGCCAATGACGTTCATGGACGTCCAAACTTCCCATTCATATTCCAATGGCATTTCTTCATGTTTGTTCATTTTATTGATGCCAATGTACTTGGATTCCATTGACGCTTATGTAAGTTGATACCATTGACGTCCATGGACGTCCAAAATTTTTCCCATTCATTTTCAATGGGAAATTTTTTTTTTTCCCAAATCAACAGAAAATGACTAGATATCAATAGGAAGTGTCCCCCAAACTTCCCCGATTCCATTAACAATTATGGAGGGTGCTGCCATTGACGGACATGGACGTCCAATTCTCCCAATCTTTTCTAATGGCTTTAACTTTGTTTAGTGCCAATGACTGGCATTATGGTCCATTCTATTGATAGACCTGAGTGGGGCTAAGATTTGTATCTCCACAGAGGAAAGACCAAGGTGTGTAATTTCTCCCGAAATTGCAGTTTCTAGTTATTATTATTATTATTCAATAATTGTTGACGTTTTTTTCGGCGCGCCGCGCAGCCCGAACCGTACCTCCGATCGGTACCGTTCAAATATCGGCACGACCGGAATTTTCGCGCGACGATGGGAATTTTTCAAACGGCCCCGAAAAATTTTCCGTTCGCCCGTAAACGGCAATTTTCCGGAAAAAAAAAAAACTTTAAAAATGTATCTAGTCCTACAATTTTTGACCAAATCACGTAATTTGGGTATCAAAAATTCCGGGATGGTGAGGGGCATAAAAGTTGTATACAGAATTTGGCAAAAATTTACGGTTCCCCGGAAATTTGCCAAAAACTTTCCTATTCATTTTGAATGGAAAAAAAACGCGCGCTTCACAGCCCGAACCGTTAGACCGATCGGCACCGTTCAAGTATCGGCACGACCGGAATTTTCGCGTGACACAGGAAACTTTACAAATGGCCCCGAAAATTTTTCCGTTCGTCCGTAAACGGCAATTTTCCGTGACAAAAAAAAAAGTTTCAAAATGTATCTAGTCCTACAATTTTTGACCAAATCACATAATTTGGGCATCAAAAATTCCGGGACGGTGAGGGGCATAAAAGTTGTATACAGAATTTGGAAAAAATTTACGGTTCCCCGGATATTTGCCAAAAACTATCCCATTCATTTCTAATGGGAAAAGTTCCCATTCACTTTCAATAGGATTTCCAATGGACTTTACATTGCATTGCCATTGACGGCCATGCATGTCGAATCTATTGATGCCAATGTTCTTGGATTCAATTGACTATATGGATGTCGATGCCATTGACTGCCATGGACGTCCAAAATTTTTCCCATTCATTTTCAATGGGGAAAAAACTACATTTCCCCAAATCAACAGAAAATGACCAGATATCAATAGGACGTGTCCCCCAAACGTCCCCAACTCCATAGACGCTTATAGGGGGTGCTGCCATTGACGTCCATGGACGTCCAAAATTTTTCCCATTCATTTTCAATGGGGAAAAAACTACATTTCCCCAAATCAACAGAAAATGACCAGATATCAATAGGACGTATACCCCAAACGTCCCCAACTCCATTGACGCTTATGGGGGGTGCTGCCATTGACGTCCATGGACGTCCAAAATTTTTCCCATTCATTTTCAAAGGGATTTTTTTTTTTTTCCCCAAATCAACAGAAAATGACTAGATATCAAGAGGACGTGTCCCCCAAATGTCCCCGATTGCATTGCTGCTTATGGAGGGTGATGCCATTGACGTCCACGGACGTCGAAACTTCCCATTCATTTCCGATGGCATTTCTTCATGTTTGTTCATTCTATTGATGCCAATGTACTTGGATTCCATTGACGCTTATGTAAGTTGATACCATTGACGTCCATGGACGTCCAAAATTTTTCCCATTCATTTTCAATGGGAAAATTTTTTTTTTCCCTAAATCAACAGAAAATGACTAGATATCATTAGGACGTGTCCCCCAAATGTCCCCGATCGCATTGCCGCTTATGGAGGGTGATGCAATTGACGTCCATGGACGTCCAAACTTACCATTCATTTCCAATGTCATTTCTTCATGTTTGTTCATTCTATTGATTCCAATGTACTTGGATTCCATTGACGCTTATGTAAGTTGATACCATTGACGTCCATGGACGTCCAAAATTTTTCCCATTCATTTTCAATGGGAATTTCTTCTTTTTTCCCCAAATCAACAATAAATGACCAGATATCAATAGGACGTGTCCCCCAAACTTCCCCAATTCCTTTGACGCTTGTGAAGAGTGATGCCATTGACGTCCATGGACGTCCAAATTTCCCATTCATTTCTAATGGCATTTAATTATGTTTTTTCATTTTATTGATGCCAATGTACTTGGATTCCATTGACGCCTATGTAAGTTGATACCATTGACGTCCATGGACGTCCAAAATTTTTCCCATTCATTTTCAATGGGAATTTATGGGACGTCGGCGTCATCCGCACGTTGGACTTCGTCGACTGGACGTCGGCGTCATCCGCATGTTGGACGTCGGCGACGTTTGCTAGTTGGACGTCGGCAGAGTCAGCACTTTGGACGTCGGAAGCGACAGCAATTAGGACGTCGGTGACGTCCGCTCGTTGGACGTCGCCAAACTTTGGACGTCGGCGTCGTCCACTCTTTTGACATCGTCACCATCCGCTCGTTGGACGTAAGACGGCGCATTCTGCACTTTTGACGTTTGCTTGTTGAACGTCGTCATTGTCCCACGTTGGACGTCGGCACCGTCCGCTTGATGGACGTCGGCAGCGTAAGCACTTTGGACGTCGGTGACGTCCGCTCGTTGGACGTCGGCGCCGTCAGCAGTTTGGAAGTCGGTGATGTCGGCTCGTTGGACGGCGCATTCTGCACTTTGGACGCCGGTGACGTCCGCTCGTTAGACGGCGCATTCTGCACTTTTGACGTTTGCTTGTTGAACGTCGTCACTGTTCCACGTGAGATGTCGGCACCGTGCGCTCGATGGACGTCGGCGTCATCTGCTCTTTTGATGTCTTGGACGTCGGTGACGTCCGCTCGTTGGACATCGTATTCTGCACTTTTGACTTTTGCTTGTTGAACGTTGTCACTGTCCCACATGGGATGTCGGCGTTATCTGCTCTTTTGACGTCGATGACGTCGGCCTCTCACGCTAACTTTTGACGTCGGCGCCGTTTGCTCGTTGGACGTCGTCACCATCCGTTTGTTGATCGTCGGGGACGTCGGCGTCATCTGCTCTTTTGACGTCTTGGACGTCGGCTCGTTGGACATCGCATTCTGCACTTTTGACGTTTGCTTGTTGAATGTTGTCACTGTCCCACGTGGGATGTCGGCATCATCTGCTCTTTTGACGTCGGTGACGTCAGCCTCTCGCGCTAACTTTTGACGTCGGCGCCGTTTGCTCGTTGGACGTCGTCACCATCCGTTCGTTGATCGTCGGCGCTGTCCTCTCGATGGACGTTGGCGTCATCCGCTCTTTTTACGTCGGCGACGTCCAATCCACTCTGAGGTATACGCATAAAGTAGGAAACTGACCGGGGATCGAACCACCATCCTCTCGTACCAAGGTCAGCGATATTAACACTGAGCTATCCATCTGCTAAATGCAGTGTTGTGTGATATGTATATAAAGTTATCATGTATGTGATACAGGCATTGACAAAAGCTAACTTGGTATTGACAGAGGTTCGATCCGGCGACCTCCCGCATCAAAGTCATTTTCAATTGGAATTTTTTTTTTTCCAAAAATCAAAAGAAAATGACTAGATATCAATAGGACGTGTCCCCCAAACTTCCCCAATTCCATTTACACTTATGGAGGGTGATGCCATTGACGTCCATGGACGTCCAAAATTCCCATTTATTTTTAATTATGTTTTTTCATTCTATTGATGCCAATGTACTTGGATTCCATTGTAAGTTGATACCATTGACGTCAATGGACGTCCAAAATTTTTCCCATTCATTTTCAATGGGAATTTTTTTCCCCCCCAAATCAACAAAAAAACGACCTGATATCAATAGGACGTGTCCCCCAAACTAGTCCAATTCCATTGACGCTTATGAAGGGCGCCGCCATTGATGGCCATGGACGTCCAAATTTCCCATTCATTTCTAATGCCATTTAATTATGTTTTTTCATTCTATTGATGCAAATGTACTTGGATTCTATTGACGCTTATGTAAGTTGATACCATTGACGTCCATGGACGTCCAAAATTTTTCCCATTCATTTTCAATGGGAATTTTTTTTTTTTCCCCAAATCAACAGAAAATGACTAGATATCAATAGGACGTGTCCCCCAAATGTCCCCGATTGCATTGCTGCTTATGGAGGGTGATGCCATTGACGTTCATGGACGTCCAAACTTCCCATTCATTCCAATGGCATTTCTTCATGTTTGTTCATTCTATTGATGCCAATGTACTTGGATTCCATTGACGCTTATGTAAGTTGATACCATTGACGTCCATGGACGTCCAAAATTTTTCCCATTCATTTTCAATGGGAATTTTTTTTTTTTCCCCAAATCAACAGAAAATGACTAGATATCATTAGGACGTGTCCCCCAGATGTCCCTGATTGGATTGCCGCTTATGGAGGGTGATGCCATTGACGGCCATGGACGTCCAATTCTCCCAATCTTTTCTAATGGCTTTTACTTTGTTTAGTGCCATTGACTGGCATTATGGTCCATTCTATTGATAGACCTGAGTGGGGCTAAGATCTGTATCTCCACAGAGGAAAGACCAAGGTGTGTAATTTCTCCCGAAATTGCAGTTTCTAGTTACCTTGGTCTTTCTGAAAGAAAGAACAAGGTATTGTTATTGTGCAACTTTATTGTTCTTATTACCTTGGTCTTTCCTATGGAAAGAACAAGGTATTGTTATTCTGCAACTTTATTCGCCTTATTATTATTATTATTATATCATCAAATTATTCTCCGCGTTTTTTCGGCGCGCCGCGCAGCCCGAACCGTACCACCGATCGGCACCATTCAAGTATTGACACGACCGGATTTTTCGCGCGACGCAGGGACTTTTTCAAAATCCCCCGAAAAATTTTCCGTTCGCCCGTAAATGGCAATTTTCCGAAAAAAAAAAAAAGTTAAAAAATGTATCTAGTCCTACAATTTTTGACCAAATCACATAATTTGGGTATCAAAAATTCCGGGACGATGAGGGGCATAAAAGTTGTATACAGAATTTGGCAAAAATTTACGGTTCCCCGGAAATTTGCCAAAAACTTTCCTATTCATTTTGAATGAAAAAAAAACGCACGCTGCACAGCCCGAACCGTTTGACCGATCGGCACCGTTCAAATATCGGCACGACCGGAATTTTCGCGCAACGATGGGAATTTTTCAAACGGACCCGAAAATTTTTCCCTTCGCCCGTAAACGGCAATTTTCCGGGAAAAAAAAAAAGTTTCAAAATGTATCTAGTCCTACAATTTTTGACCAAATCACACAATTTGGGCATCAAAAATTCCGGGACGGTGAGGGGCATAAAAGTTGTATACAGAATTTGGAAAAAAATTACGCTTCCTCGGAAATTTGCCAAAAACTATCCCATTCATTTCGAATGGGAAAAGTCCCATTCACTTCCAATGGGATTTCCAATGGAATTTACATTGCATTGATGCCATTGACGGCCATGCATGTCGAATCTACTGATGCCAATGTACTTGGATTCAATTGACTATATGGATGTCGATGCCATTGACTGCCATGGACGTCCAAAAATTTTCCCATTCATTTTCAATGGGGGAAAAAACAAAATTACCCCAAATCAACAGAAAATGACCAGATATCAATAGGACGTGTCCCCCAAACTTCCCCAATTCCATTGACGCTTATGAAGGGTGCCGCCATTGACTTACATGGACGTCCAAAATTTTTCCCATTCATTTTCAATGGGGAAAAAACTACATTTCTCCAAATCAACAGAAAATGACCAGATATCAATAGGACGTATACCCCAAACGTCCCCAACTCCATTGACGCTTATGGGGGGTGCTGCCATTGACGTCCATGGACGTCCAAAATTTTACCCATTCATTTTCAATGGGAAATTTTTTTTTTTCCCCAAATCAACAGAAAATGACTAGATATCAATAGGATCTGTCCCCCAAATGTCCCCAATTGCATTGCTGCTTATGGAGGGTGATGCCATTGACGTCCAGGGACGTCCAAACTTCCCATTTATTCCAATGGCATTTCTTCATGTTTGTTCATTCTATTGATGCCAATGTACTTAGATTCCATTGACGCTTATGTAAGTTGATACCATTGACGTCCATAGACGTCCAAAATTTTTCCCATTCATTTTCAATGGGAAATTTTTTTTTTTCCCCAAATCAACAGAAAATGACTAGATATCATTAGGACGTGTCCCCCAAATGTCCCCGATTGCATTACCGCTTATGGGGGGTGATGCCATTGACGTCCATGGACGTCCAAACTTCCCAATCATTTCCAAAGCCATTTCTTCATGTTTGTTCATTCTATTGATGCCAATGTACTTGGATTCCATTGACGCTTATGTAAGTTGATACCATTGACGTCCATGGACGTCCAAAATTTTTCCCATTCATTTTCAATGGGAAATTTTTTTTTTCCCCAAATCAACAGAAAATGACTAGATATCAATAGGACGTGTCCCCCAAATGTCCCCAATTGCATTGCTGCTTATGGAGGGTGATGCCATTGACGTCCAGGGACGTCCAAACTTCCCATTTATTCCAATGGCATTTCTTCATGTTTGTTCATTCTATTGATGCCAATGTACTTAGATTCCATTGATGCTTATGTAAGTTGATACCATTGACGTCCATAGACGTCCAAAATTTTTCCCATTCATTTTCAATGGGAATTTTTTTTTTTTCCCCAAATCAACAGAAAATGACTAGATATCATTAGGACGTGTCCCCCAAATGTCCCCGATTGCATTGCCGCTTATGGAGGGTGATGCCATTGACGTTCATGGACGTCCAAACTTCCCATTAAATCCCAATGGCATTTCTTCATGTTTGTTCATTCTATTGATGCCAATGTACTTGGATTCCATTGACGCTTATGTAAGTTGATACCATTGACGTCCATGGACGTCCAAAATTTTTCCCATTCATTTTCAATGGGAAATTTTTTTTTTTCCCCAAATCAACAGAAAATGACTAGATATCAATAGGACGTGTCCCCCAAAAGTCCCCGATTGCACTGCCTCTTATGGAGGGTGATGCCATTGACGTCCACGGACGTCCAAACTTCCTTTTTATTTCCAATTGCATTTCTTCATGTTTGTTCATTCTATTGATGCCAATGTACTTGGATTCCATTGACGCTTATGTAAGTTGATACCATTGACGTCCATGGACGTCCAAAAAGTTTCCCATTCATTTTCAATGGGAATTTTTTTTTTCTCCCCCAAATCAACAGAAAATGACTAGATATCAATAGGACGTGTCCCCCAAATGTCCCCGATTGCATTGTCTCTTATGGAGGGTGATGCCATTGACGTCCACGGACGTCCAAACTTCCCATTCATTTCCAATGGCATTTCTTCATGTTTGTTCATTCTATTGATGCCAATGTACTTGGTATCCATTGACGCTTATGTAAGTTGATACCATTGACGTCCATGGACGTCCAAAATTTTTCCCATTCATTTTCAATGGGAATTTTTTTTTTCCCCAAATCAACAAAAAATGACCAGATATCAATCGGACGTGTCCCCCAAACTTCTCCAAATCCATTGACGCTTATGAAGGGTGCCGCCATTGACGGCCATGGACGTCCAATTCTCCCAATCTTTTCTAATGGCTTTTACTTTGTTTAGTGCCATTGACTGGCATTATGGTCCATTCTATTGATAGACCTGAGTGGGGCTAAGATTTGTATCTCCACAGAGGAAAGACCAAGGTGTGTAATTTCTCCCGAAATTGCAGTTTCTAGTTATTATTATTATTATTCATCTTATTCTCCGCGTTTTTTTGAGCCAACGCACAGCCCAAACCGTAGCACCGATCGGCACCGTTCAAGTATCGGCACGACCGGATTTTTCGTGTGACGATGGGAATTTTTCAAACCGCCACGAAAAATTTTCCGTTCGCCCGTAAACGGCAATTTTCCGAAAAATAAAAAAAGTTTCAAAATGTATCTAGTCCTACAATTTTTGACCAAATCACATAATTTGGGCATCAAAAATTCCGGGACGGTGAGGGGCATAAAAGTTGTATACAGAATTTGGAAAAAAATTACGCTTCCTCGGAAATTTGCCAAAAACTATCCCATTCATTTCGAATGGGAAAAGTTCCCATTCACTTCCAATGGGATTTCCAACGGAATTTACATTGCATTGATGCCATTGACAGCCATGCATGTCGAATCTACTGATGCCAATGTACTTGGATTCAATTGACTATATAGATGTCGATGCCATTGACTGCCATGGACGTCCAAAATTTTTCCCATTCATTTTCAATGGGGAAAAAACAAAATTACCCCAAATCAACAGAAAATGACCAGATATCAATAGGACGTGTCCCCCAAACTTCCCCAATTCCATTGACGCTTATGAAGGGTGCCGCCATTGACTTACATGGACGTCCAAAATTTTTCCCATTCATTTTCAATGGGGAAAAAACTAAATTTCTCCAAATCAACAGAAAATGACCAGATATCAATAGGACGTATATCCCAAACGTCCCCAATTCCATTGACGCTTATGGGGGGTGCTGCCATTGACGTCCATGGACGTCCAAAATTTTACCCATTCATTTTCAATGGGAAATTTTTTTTTTTCCCCAAATCAACAGAAAATGACTAGATATCATTAGGACCTGTCCCCCAAATGTCCCCGATTGCATTACCGCTTATGGAGGGTGATGCCATTGACGTCCATGGACGTCCAAACTTCCCATTCTTTTCCAATGGCATTTCTTCATGTTTGTTCATTCTATTGATGCCAATGTACTTGGATTCCATTGACGGTTATGTAAGTTGATACCATTGACGTCCATGGACGTCCAAAATTTTTCCCATTCATTTTCAATGGGAATTTTTTTTTTTTTTCCCCAAATCAACAGAAAATGACTAGATATCAATAGGACGTGGCCCCCAAATGTCCCCGATTGCATTGCTGCTTATGGAGGGTGATGCCATTGACGTCCAGGGACGTCCAAACTTCCCATTCATTTCCAATGGCATTTCTTCATGTTTGTTCATTCTATTGATGCCAATGTACTTGGATTCCATTGACGCTTATGTAAGTTGATACCATTGACGTCCATAGACGTCCAAAATTTTTCCCATTCATTTTCAATGGGAAATTTTTTTTTTTCCCCAAATCAACAGAAAATGACTAGATATTATTAGGACGTGTCCCCCAAATGTCCCCGATTGCATTGCCGCTTATGGAGGGTGATGCCATTGACGTTCATGGACGTCCAAACTTCCCATTAAATCCCAATGGCATTTCTTCATGTTTGTTCATTCTATTGATGCCAATGTACTTGGATTCCATTGACGCTTATGTAAGTTGATACCATTGACGTCCATGGACGTCCAAAATTTTTCCCATTCATTTTCAATGGGAATTTTTTTTTTTCCCCAAATCAACAGAAAATGACTAGATATCATTAGGACGTGTCCCCCAAATGTTCCCGATTGGATTGCTGCTTATGGAGGGTGATGCCATTGACGTCCACGGACGTCCAAACTTTCCATTCATTTCCAATGGCATTTCTTCATGTTTGTTCATTCTATTGATGCCAATGTACTTGGATTCCATTGACGTTTATGTAAGTTGATACCATTGACGTCCATGGACGTCCAAAATTTTCCCATTCATTTTCAATGGGAATTTTTTTTTTTCCCCAAATCAACAGAAAATGACTAGATATCATTAGGACGTGTCCCCCAAATGTCCCCGATTGCATTGCCGCTTATGGAGGGTGATGCCATTGACGTTCATGGACGTCCAAACTTCCCATTAAATCCCAATGGCATTTCTTCATGTTTGTTCATTCTATTGATGCCAATGTACTTGGATTCCATTGACGCTTATGTAAGTTGATACCATTGACGTCCATGGACGTCCAAAAATTTTCCCATTCATTTTCAATGGGAATTTTTTTTTTCCCCCAAATCAACAGAAAATGACTAGATATCAATAGGACGTGTCCCCCAAATGTCCCCGATTGCATTGCCTCTTATGGAGGGTGATGCCATTGACGGCCACGGACGTCCAAACTTCCCATTCATTTCCAATGGCATTTCTTCATGTTTGTTCACTCTATTGATGCCAATGTACTTGGATTCCATTGACGCTTATGTAAATTGATACCATTGACGTCCATGGACGTCCAAAATTTTTCCCATTCATTTTCAATGGGAATTTTTTTTTTTTCACCAAATCAACAGAAAATGACTAGATATCATTAGGACGTGTCCCCCAAATGTCCCCGATTGCATTGCCGCTTATGGAGGGTGATGCCATTGACGTTCATGGACGTCCAAACTTCCCATTAAATCCCAATGGCATTTCTTCATGTTTGTTCATTCTATTGATGCCAATGTACTTGGATTCCATTGACGCTTATGTAAGTTGATACCATTGACGTCCATGGACGTCCAAAAATTTTCCCATTCATTTTCAATGGGAATTTTTTTTTTCCCCCAAATCAACAGAAAATGACTAGATATCAATAGGACGTGTCCCCCAAATGTCCCCGATTGCATTGCCTCTTATGGAGGGTGATGCCATTGACGGCCACGGACGTCCAAACTTCCCATTCATTTCCAATGGCATTTCTTCATGTTTGTTCACTCTATTGATGCCAATGTACTTGGATTCCATTGACGCTTATGTAAATTGATACCATTGACGTCCATGGACGTCCAAAATTTTTCCCATTCATTTTCAATGGGAATTTTTTTTTTTTTCACCAAATCAACAGAAAATGACTAGATATCATTAGGACGTGTCCCCCAAATGTCCCTGATTGGATTGCCGCTTATGGAGGGTGCTGCCATTGACGGACATGGACGTCCAATTCTCCCAATCTTTTCTAATGGCTTTTACTTTGTTTAGTGCCATTGACTGGCATTATGGTCCATTCTATTGATAGACCTGAGTGGGGCTAAGATTTGTATCTCCACAGAGGAAAGACCAAGGTGTGTAATTTCTCCCGAAATTGCAGTTTCTAGTTATTATTATTATTATTCAATAATTCTCCGCGTTTTTTTGAGCCAACGCACAGCCCAAACCGTAGCACCGATCGGCACCGTTGAAGTATCGGCACGACCGGATTTTTCGCGTGACGATGGGAATTTTTCAAACCGCCACGAAAAATTTTCCGTTCGCCCGTAAACGGCAATTTTCCGAAAAATAAAAAAAGTTTCAAAATGTATCTAGTCCTACAATTTTTGACCAAATCACATAATTTGGGCATCAAAAATTCCGGGACGGTGAGGGGCATAAAAGTTGTATACAGAATTTGGCAAAAATTTACGGTTCCCCGGAAATTTGCCAAAAACTTTCCTATTCATTTTGAATGGAAAAAAAACGCGCGCTTCACAGCCCGAACCGTTAGACCGATCGGCACCGTTCAAGTATCGGCACGACCGGAATTTTCGCGTGACACAGGAAACTTTACAAATGGCCCCGAAAATTTTTCCGTTCGTCCGTAAACGGCAATTTTCCGTGAAAAAATAAAAAGTTTCAAAATGTATCTAGTCCTACAATTTTTGACCAAATCACATAATTTGGGCATCAAAAATTCCGGGACGGTGAGGGGCATAAAAGTTGTATACAGAATTTGGAAAAAAATTACGCTTCCTCCGAAATTTGCCAAAAACTATCCCATTCATTTCGAATGGGAAAAGTCCCATTCACTTCCAATGGGATTTCCAATGGAATTTACATTGCATTGATGCCATTGACGGCCATGCATGTCGAATCTACTGATGCCAATGTACTTGGATTCAATTGATTATATGGATGTCGATGCCATTGAATGCCATGGACGTCCAAAATTTTTCCCATTCATTTTCAATGGGGAAAAAACAAAATTACCCCAAATCAACAGAAAATGACCAGATATCAATAGGACGTGTCCCCCAAACTTCCCCAATTCCATTGACGCTTATGAAGGGTACCGCCATTGACTTACATGGACGTCCAAAATTTTTCCCATTCATTTTCAATGGGGAAAAAACGAAATTTCTCCAAATCAACAGAAAATGACCAGATATCAATAGGACGTATATCCCAAACGTCCCCAATTCCATTGACGCTTATGGGGGGTGCTGCCATGGACGTCCATGGACGTCCAAAATTTTACCCATTCATTTTCAATGGGAAATTTTTTTTTTTCCCCAAATCAACAGAAAATGACTAGATATCAATAGGACCTGTCCCCCAAATGTCCCCGATTGCATTGCTGCTTATGGAGGGTGATGCCATTGACGTCCAGGGACGTCCAAACTTCCCATTCATTTCCAATGGCATTTCTTCATGTTTGTTCATTCTTTTGATGCCAATGTACTTGGATTCCATTGACGCTTATGTAAGTTGATACCATTGACGTCCATGGACGTCCAAAATTTTTCCCATTCATTTTCAATGGGAATTTTTTTTTTTTTCCCCAAATCAACAGAAAATGACTAGATATCAATAGGACCTGTCCCCCAAATGTCCCCGATTGCATTGCTGCTTATGGAGGGTGATGCCATTGACGTCCATGGACGTCCAAACTTCCCATTAATTTCCAATGGCATTTCTTCATGTTTGTTCATTCTTTTGATGCCAATGTACTTGGATTCCATTGACGCTTATGTAAGTTGATACCATTGACGTCCATGGACGTCCAAAATTTTTCCCATTCATTTTCAATGGGAATTTTTTTTTTTTTCCCCAAATCAACAGAAAATGACTAGATATCAATAGGACGTTTCCCCCAAATGTGCCCGATTGCATTGCTGCTTATGGAGGGTGATGCCATTGACGTCCATGGACGTCCAAACTTCCCATTAATTTCCAATGGCATTTCTTCATGTTTGTTCATTCTATTGATGCCAATGTACTTGGATTCCATTGACGCTTATGTAAGTTGATACCATTGACGTCCATGGACGTCCAAAATTTTTCCCATTCATTTTCAATGGGAATTTTTTTTTTTTCCCCAAATCAACAGAAAATGACTAGATATCATTAGGACGTGTCCCCCAAATGTCCCCGATTGCATTGCCGCTTATGGGGGGTGATGCCATTGACGTTCATGGACGTCCAAACTTCCCATTCATTTCCAAAGGCATTTCTTCATGTTTGTTCATTCTATTGATGCCAATGTACTTGGATTCCATTGACGCTTATGTAAGTTGATACCATTGACGTCCATGGACGTCCAAAATTTTTCCCATTCATTTTCAATGGGAATTTTTTTTTTTCCCCAAATCAACAGAAAATGACTAGATATCATTAGGACGTGTCCCCCAAATGTCCCCGATTGCATTGCCGCTTATGGGGGGTGATGCCATTGACGTCCATGGACGTCCAAACTTCCCATTCATTTCCAATGGCATTTCTTCATGTTTGTTCATTCTATTGATGCCAATGTACTTGGATTCCATTGACGCTTATGTAAGTTGATACCATTGACGTCCATGGACGTCCAAAATTTTTCCCATTCATTTTCAATGGGATTTTTTTTTTTTTCCCCAAATCAACAGAAAATGACTAGATATCATTAGGACGTGTCCCCCAAATGTCCCCGATTGCATTGCCGCTTATGGAGGGTGATGCCATTGACGTTCATGGACGTCCAAACTTCCCATTCATTTCCAATGGCATTTTTTCATGTTTGTTCATTTTATTGATGCCAATGTACTTGGTATCCATTGACGCTTATGTAAGTTGATACCATTGACGTCCATGGACGTCCAAAATTTTTCCATTCATTTTCAATGGGAATTTTTTTTTTTTTCCCAAATCAACAGAAAATGACTAGTTATCATTAGGACGTGTCCCCCAAACTTCCCCGATTCCATTAACAATTATGAAAGGTGCCGCCATTGACGTCCATGGACGTCCAATTCTCCCATTCATTTCTAACGGCTTTTACTTTGTTTTTTGCCAATGACTGGCATTATGATCCATTCTATTGATAGACCTGAGTGGGGCTAAGATCTGTATCTCCACAGAGGAAAGACCAAGGTGTGTAATTTCTCCCGAAATTGCAGTTTCTAGTTATAAATATTCTTGTTAGTTAATTTTATTGTTGACGCTGCATTTCGGGGTCATCAACATGTTGTGCCCCCCATTGCTCCAAAGTCACACTCTGCCTATGCTTAACTCACTGAATTTGAATTTTTGACAGAAACGCTTTGATTTGTATTATCAACATTATATTATGTACATCGTATTAACATGTCAATGATTCTTGATGGATGCTGAATTAACTCTTTCAGGGACAGCGGTCACAACAGTGGACAGCTATTACATATAAATCGGTTAAAAGTGGTGAGTACTTACTATTTGTGTTTTTATTGAGTCTTTTATTACCTTTTCATTGCCCCTCAAATACTTTTTGCATGTATTTCCCTCTCATACTTAAACTACATAAAGCGTTGTGTTTTCTTGTGGTAGCTTTAAAGCAGATTGTTGATCTGTTGACCACATTAGTCAAGTAGCGTATTCATAGGCGGAGTTTGACTTTTGGGGCAGGGGGGGCCCAACATAATGACCCCGAAACGCAGTGTCAGCAATAAAATTAACTTACAAGATTATTTATAATAATAAGTTGAAAATGAGCATGTTTTGTTTCCCATAATTCTTGAGGGGAATTCCAAATCAGGCTGCTTAGGCTACACTTTTCGCCAAGATTGTCATCCATTGAATATGGTATGCCCGCAAGTGTCTTGCCAATGTAGTTACCCCAGTCAAAAACTTTATTCCCTGGGCAGAGCAACTGCGCTGCACTGATTTGCTTGATTTCCGTGTTTTGGTGATGTAGTTATCTACAAGGTTTTAAAACATGGCACATCCATAAAAAACAACTTTTTTTTCTGTCGTATAACATAACATAACTGAATGTAAAAAAGGCCATTTTTCAGTTTTACTCGTAGGATGACCACTATAACTGTTATTGCTGTAATTTAAGTCCTGTATGGAGTTTCTCCAGTTTAATAAACGTCGATGTCCAGAATATATAACTGTGGTTCTTTTCTGGTTTGAATTAATTGTTTAAGTCGACATAACTCATAACTAATGTGTGTGTGTGCACTCCCACGGCCAGGGGACACAATTTTTGATGGGGGTAACTACACTGGCAAGACACCGGTGGTGGCTCTGTTGTACAATAAGCGTCTTTAGTGGGGCAAATTGCAACTCCGCTCACCATTTTGTCGGTGGTCTGTAGCGTTTCATGGTCCACATTTTCAATCCTTGGTTCTTGCTCAGTAGTTGTTGTCGCTTTTGAAAGCTTAGGTTTAAAAAAAATTACGTGTATCCATCTTGCCTCTTCGGTCCTCGGGTGGTTTTGGCTTGGCAAAGCAAATGACCGTCTAAGGTCACATGATCTGTTCGAAAAATAATTTTGACCCATCATAAAAATATCTTTTTTTTTTTTGTTCATTTCATTCATGTTTGTTGTTTGTTTTACTGCTTTACAACTTTTATAGACCATATTCTACCGGAAATTTTTAATTTTAAAATCATATACTGTATAGGGAAGTCAATTAGATGCAATGACACTTTTCGGCCACCAGGGGAGGCCTTGCCCCCTTAGCGCCCCCGAAAATCCGCTTATGAGCTTATTTCATTTAGTTACTTAATTGCGACAGTGCACATTGATGAACATCTAAAAGATGTAAATATGCCAGCTTGTAGCCAAAAAAAATGCTAATTTACATCCGCATTCCCTAGGCAGCTAATACAAAGACACAAAAAGAACAAAAGATTATAATAAAACAACACAGTACAATAGGTTACTGAGAACTTAAAAGTCAGTGATTGCAGGAGTGGTTTACTTTCAACCACTGCTTCAGCGGAGTTTTGAAAGTTCTTATTGTGGGACACTCCCTGATGGCGAGTGGTAAACTGTTACGGATTTTACTGGCCTTTGCAAAGAGAGAACTGTGACTGAAGGCTGTTGTTAAGATTGGGACCTGGTCCTGAGACCGCTGTGAGCCCTTTTTTGAAAAAAAAAAAAAAAAAAGTCAGACATGGAAGGTGGGGCGAGTCCATGTAACACCTTGTACATTTGACAAGCCGTTTTGAAAATTTTTAAATTCTCAAGGATCAATAAATAGTACTTTTCAAAAATGTTACACACATGCAAGGGCGTAGGTTTGCATAGGGACGGTAGGGACATACCACTACCAACTTTTCAGGATGCTGCAATTGTCCCCACCAACTTTTAAGCAACCTTATTTGCATTATATAATGGCTTCAGTTATATTGGTCATTTAGATTTTCTTCCCACATTTTGTAAGGATAGAATTGACAAGACCATTATTAAGTGAATTACACTACTTTAATTATGTTCAAACTTACATTGACCCCTTTTCACTTGCTGAATGAGCCAGTCCATTTTTTCCCTCAAACGCACGTTTGATTGGCTGATGACTTGACCCCCCCCCCCACACACACGCATTCACAGCCTGACAGAAATACAACATGCAGCAGAAGTTTTTTTCCGCCAGCAGCAGCCACTGTAAGTCATGTAAAAAGTAGTGCTGTCAAATTTATCGCGTTAACGGGCGGTAATTAATTTTTTAAATTAATCACGTTAAAATATTTGACGCATTTAACGCATGCGCGGAATGACCTGCTCATGCAACAGATTACAATGATGCCGTTTTTTGCACATTGAGAGCTAAGAGGCAGAAAACGACGAGTGGACACAGGCGTTCATTGGACCGTGCCGTTTATTGGCATAAGCTTCGGCAACTCCTTCACAACAAACATAAGTTTCATTTAGTGAAAGCACAACAAAAATAATATTCATATCGCTCAAAAAAAGAACAAAAAAGAAAAGCACTTGAGTAGTTTAGCTCAACAAATACACTGGATGGCAATATTTCACATAATCACAATATACAAACTATCAGAGGTCTCATACGTTGTGAAGCCAGCACTCAAATGACCGTGAAGTACCAGTAAACAGGGAACTATGTCGTAAGTCGAGGGACAAAACACACTCATTGGCTTGATTTCTAAGTCATTTAAAACTCGCCATTGATGACTTGTGGTGTATTTCAATCATTACTTACGTATTTACAGACACTATAGAAGAACGGTGACGTCGCCACTCGGCGACGTCAACAATGGCGAGCTACTAGTTTATTTTTTTATTTGAAAATTGTACAAATTTTATCAAAACAAAAACATTAAAAGGGGGTTTCATATAAAATTATTATAACTTGTAGTAACATTTATCTTTTAAGAACTACAAATCTTTCTATCCATGGATCCGTTTAACAGACAGAATGTTAATAATGTTAATGCTATCTTGTGGATTTATTGTTATAATAAACAAATACAGTACTTATGTACAGTATGTTGAATGTATATGGCGGAAAACACAGACAAGACTGAAAAAGCAGTTTCTGCTCTTGCACTCCTCTATAAAAGAAACTGCTGTATTTTAAGCCAAAACAACTGTTGTGTTTGATGGAACAATATGTCTATATGCTGCCATAGCAGATTCATGGCGCATTAAGCCCCCAAACTATTTTTAATTGGTCCCTTTTACCCTGAAAACCCCTGTTTACAGATGTCGCGCAACAGCTTTTGTTTCAACCTAGCCATAAAACGAAGGTAATTAATTATATTTATTATTCAAAATGTCTGTCGTTTTTAGCTTAGAATCGTTAATTGATGTCTCATATTTTGTTCGGAAAAAAAAAAAAAACGACTTTAAAAAATTATTCAGTAACATATTTTAAACTTTTAAACAAATTATGTCAGAATGAAAAAAAATGGCGTCTGTAAAAAAGTCACGGATATCTACCTCATAACTATCGCTTAATTGTATTTTTTTTTTTGTTACTGTCGCATTTTCTCCGATATGCTAGATGATAAATAATTGATCCAAACAAAGAAAAATTGGAAAAAAAAGTTTAAAAGGGTAAATATATCCCAAAAAAATCTCGACCACTCCTTGATGTCTGCGATTTCTGCATCGCGACCCTTGTTATATTACCATGTTTCACCCATAAAATCCCCCAAAAATCCAGCTGTGGCCATTCACAGCTGTGTCCTGACACTCAGTGATACATGCTACATGGAGTTTTTGCATCGAAACAAGGTAAGTACGTGATAATATCTAATTAAAGTTAAGGCGTCTGTAATTCTGCTCTCGCGTGCCCTCACCTCCAGATAGAGTTTTGCTGTTTAAAAAACATTAAAAAATAAAAAATGCCCTCCTGTTCAAAATTTTCCTTCCCTCAGAAAATTGAGATTTTAAGCTTTCCAATGACGTATCTCACATGCACATAGGACAGTTTTGAAAGTTGGCTAAATTGGGGGTCTCAGAGCGGAACTTCAAGTCACCTGACTGTTTTCCGCAATATATCAGTCTTGTGTCTTATCTTTCCATTCCAACAATATTTTACAGAAAAAATGGCATATTTTAGAGAGGATTTCAATTGCAATTAATTACGATTAATTAATTTTTAAGCTGTGATTAACTCAATTAAAAATTTTAATTGTTTGACAGCCCTAGTAAAAAGACGTCAATGTTATGGAGGTGGGGAACACACCACGGACTGAAAGTCCAACCTACAACCGAGTTAGCATAACATTAATCTGTGTGAATTTCTCAAACTCAAGGAGGAAGCTGCATTGAGAGAAATATCCTCCTGTATGTTTCTACTGTTAACATTGAATTAAATAAAATTAAACTATAAGAAATGTAGTTAACTCTCGATTACCCCCTTATAGACAGTAAATTGATGATTAACAAATTTGTATGTCTTGTGTATGTTAATATAATTTCTGTTCAAATATTGCACTTTAAAGTTTGCTAATAAAATCCAGACATTTATTCTGGAAGTTTTCAAAATGTTTCTTCGATATTTTTTGTAAACAAAAGTTTGAATTGAACGGTGTATCACCTGACCCAATACGCATGAAAGTTAGTATAAGTCAATACAGATTTATTTTGCATCGATCATTTAGCTTTTCAATTAATTCCATTTACATTGGTGAAATACAGGTTATGGGGTAATGGGTAGTAGCCCTGATTTTATTAATGTCCCGCCCCCAGCAAAAAGTGTACATGCAGGTTATGCTGTTATATCGTCCCTACCAATGTTGAGACCTAACCTTTGCACACATGGAATGACATTGGTTTTCTGGCAGAAACCTTTAATAATTTCTTCTAGAGAGATTCTATGTTACTGCATGTATTTACACTTGCCAGGTGTGAACAAGTAATGCAATATTCAATGTATGATTAAATCATTGAGTGTAGAAAACATTCTAGCAGCCTCAAATATTATCAAAGATTTATTTGTTTAAAATTGTTCAGGTTGAATTTCACAGTATGACATAGTCATTTAATATGGCTCATAGACTTCATAATATATTGACGGAACACAGGGCGCGGGGCCGATTCATAGGGGCCTATCTCCGTCAAAGCTGAACGAGTGGAAACACAGACAGAGCTTTTTACATAGAAAATTCTTGTGAATTAATGCTTGAATCCCTCATTTTTTTTGTATAGATATGAATGCAAAACAGTCTTGATTCTTAGTTAAAAGCAAAAAAAAAACGGGCAGTTAGCATTTATTTTGCAGAAATATGTCTAATGTGATGCTAGTCTTTAAGCCAATGTGGCGCCACCTTTTTACTATGAAAATTCTTATGAATAAATGTTTAAATCCCTGAATTCTTTATGTATATGAATGTAAAACAGTCTTGATTCTTCGTTAAAAGCAAAAAAACGCGCAGTTAGCATTTATTTTGCATAAATATGTCGAGGCACGATGCTAGTCTGTCAGTCAATGTGGTGGCTGCCGATTGTAAACAGAGTTTTTCCGGTGAAAATCCTTGTGAATAAATGCTTAAATCCCTGAATTCTTTATAGATATGGAGTCTCGATTCTTGGTTAAAAGCAAAAAATTGGGCAGTTGGCGTTTATTTTACCAACTGCCAAAGTTTAAGTAGGACGCCAATGCTGTAGCGGCTAATTTCTCCCATTGATTTTTTTCACGTTTCAAAATGCATGCATGGTAAGAAAATATAAAAATTACCATGACTCCTTGAATAAATCAATCCTGAGACAATCTTTCCTGTTTGTATGCGGTATAGCTTTCGTACTTTTTTAACCTAAATCTGGCATAAGATCACTGCGTGCGTGTGTTTGAGAATAACTCCTCTTGATGCTACGTGTGGGCAGGCCCCCTCCCCGAAGGCGTGGCGCAGTGTCAGTGGCCCGTGTCCCGTCAATATATTATGAAGTCTATGTATGGCTTTTAAAAGACAGTGTGGAATAGGGTTGGGCATCGAGCATCGGTGGGATCCAGGACTAACACTCCAATGCTCCCGGAACCGTTCGAATTTTAAAATTTCGATTCCATGTTTCGGTGCCCTGACCGCCAACCGAAAAAAATAGCTGCCGAACACCATGAAGAAGAAGCCACGTGAAGCGTGTGTGAAGCGTGTGGCTGCATGACCATTATGATTAGGCACCTCCAGCTTCATGGAATACAAGTGCCCAGTAGTGCATAGCTGAGTGCCCCGTATTTGACATCCTGCACCAGTCCTCTAACCAGTCAGAACCAGGCAAGTAAAACAATACATTTTGTCTGTGCTGCCCCCGCGACCGACCCCGGATTAAGTGGTAGATGATGGATGGATGGACGGACGGACGGACAGATGAATGGATGGAAGCGTATGAGAATAAGTCGTATTATTACACGGGCTAATGTAGCAATATACGCAGCTACATACTTTACGTAGCGCATTGCTGCCTACGTTAAAATCAACAGTATCAGAAGCATCTTTTGTTTTAGAATTGGTTTTACGAATAAGGAAATCCTTATTATTTTGCCTCATCTACATCAAATTATAATCAATACAAGAATTTATACTAATGCTTCGTCGTAGCTCGCAGCAAGGTACATGTATTTAAAGTGCGTAACGACTCAGTTACCTTAGCCCTACATAATATTTGCGACTTTTTCTCGCTTTGTCATATTTATGCGTTCAGGCTTCATCAACACCCAGTGAACGTGTGTTCTCCACTGCAGGAGAAACTATCTGTCCAGAACACTCACGCTTACTGAGAAGGCACATATTATCATTTTACCAGACAAAAACGGTTTGATTTTATACTGTACCGGATGGTAATCTGGACTGGGTTTTACAAGTTGTTGTTTTTTTGTTTGTTTGTTTGATTGATATTCTGCACCAGGTTAGCCCATTAGGGGGAGCTCAATAACATGTAAAAATGCCTGCAGCATATGACACTCTAAAACATAGGCAAAAGAACATGTGTAAATATTTTCTCAGTGATCTTTTGAAAAATAAACATCTTTGTGAACGTGCCCTCCTGTGGAAAGAAACTTCATCATATTCAAGTTCAGACTGATATTTATATAGAAGTAACAAATAGCCCTGTGAAAACTTCATAGTTAATTGAAAGTTCATATAATTAAAAAATAATAATAATAAATTGAGAAGTCAAGAAATTAATATACACTATGCCATCTTTTTTTATCCTGCCTATTAAAAAAATCGGAATGGAGAATCGTCTAGAACCGGAATTGAAACAAGGAATCGGAACCGTTCAAATTCAGACGATGTCTGAAAATCAAAATCTGACAAAGATGAGATCACATTTGGTGGTGATTTTATGCAGAAATGTGAGAAATTCGAAAAGGTTCAGATCATTTTTCATACCACTGTACTAACATACTGATACACGATTAACTATTATAAACTAAACTATCCATTGACTACAAATGTCCCCGACGCAAAATGGCCGACAAGTGACGACGCCCTTTCATGTTGGCTCAGAGCGCGATTATCCATCTTGCCATGTATTTGCGATATCAACGCTTAAGCCATCGATGCGTTCAAGTTCCGTCGTACTTTGAAACTTCCTAATAGGAAGATAAACATAGAGTCGGAAGTTCCTACTCTATTTTTATCTATTGCTTCCTATCTTTCTTTAACGTTTTCAAATGTTTTTTATGAAGTGAACGCATCTCACCTTTTGGTAAACAAATAAGTACAATGAGCAAAAGTCCTAGCAAGAGGACACGGAAGGAAAATGGGAGTTCGTATTGGACATTGGTGGGCTTTCGTTCAAGCAACGTTTGCGTAAACTGACGAGACCTTCGTTATTTTAGTATTTATTCTTTATGTGACATTTTCTTTAATGTTGTGCTGTGGGATGAGAATTGTTGTGCTAGGCTCGTAATTGGGGAAAAGACAGAAATGCTGCTTGCCGGGATTTGACATTAACCTGTGGTTATGGCGACCTCTTGTGGATGTTGGTATGCAACGCGTTTGCAAATACTAGTAAATAAAGAAGTTTCTTGTAGATCCTTGATGATACTGAGAAATACAGTAATATGCTATACATTCATGAGGTTTGCCCCCCCCCCCCATCCGACGCAAATTTATATTCAACAATTATGTCAATTGTTTGTGCTGTAAGGAGTTTCATTTGTGCTGTTATCGTTTTATTGATGTTTATATTCATTTTATAGGTCAATCAGAGGCAAACCATAAAGTGATTTTACTAAGGTTTTTATGGGCTACTTACCAGATATACCGGCGTATATGCAGGGCTGTCAAGACTTGCAGGGCCCCTGGGACAAGAGACCATCATAGGACTTATTACTGACCACTTTAGAACTCTCCAGTCCTTTCTCTCAAACCATTTTTTAGAGTGTTTTGGGTCATTGTCCTACTGGAAGACCCATGACCTCTGAGGGAGGCCCAGCTTTCTCACACTGGGCCCTACATTATGCTGCAAAATTTGTTGGTAATCTTCAGACTTCATGATGCCATGCACAGGATCAAGCAGTCCAGTGCCAGAGGTAGCAAAGCAACCCCAAAACATCAGGGAACCTCCGCCATGTTTGACTATGTTCTTTTCTTTGAAAGCTCTACTTTTGTCTCATCTGACCAGAGAACATTCTTACAAAATGTTTTTGGCTTTTTCAGGCAAATTTTGGCAAACTCCAGCCTGGCTTTTATATGTCTCCAGGTCGGAAGTTATATCTTCCTGTGTATCCTACCATAGCATTCCTTTAAATTCAGACGCCGACGGATAGTACGGTTTGAAACTGTTGTACCCTCGGACCGCAGGACAGCTTGAACTTGTTTGGGTGTTAGTCGAGGTTCTTTATCCACCATACGCACAATCTTTCGTTGAAATCTCGTCAATTTTTCTTTTCTGTCCACATCAAGAGAGGTTAGCCACAGTGCCATGGGCTTTATACTTATTGATAACACTACGGACGGTAGACACAGGAATATTCAGGTCTTTGGAGATGGACTTTTAACCTTCAGATTGCCTGTGCTTCATCACAATTTTGTTTCTCAGGTCCTCAGACAGTTCTTTGGTCTTCCTTCTTTTCTCCCTGCTCAAGGTGGTACACACAAGGACACAAGACAGAGGTTGAGTCAACTTTAGTCCATTTTAACTGGCTGCAAGTGTGATTTAGTCATTGCCACCACCTGTTATGTGCCACAGGTCAGTAACAGGTGCTGTTAATTACACAAATTAGAGAAGCATCACATGATTTTTCAAGGGTGCCAATACTTTTGTCCAGCCCATTTTTGGAGTTTCGTGTAAAATGATAATGATTTAATTTTTTTTCCCATTCTCTTTTGTGTTTTTTTTTTTTTTTTTTTTTTCATTTCAAGCAAAATAAATAAGATATTACTACCAAAGCATTTGAAATTGCAATCATTTTCAATTCAATTCAATTTTATTTGTATAGCCCTAAATCACAAGGTTGTCTCAAAGGGCTTTGCAGAGGCAATATGATACACAATCAGAAAAAGCAAATGAAGCAACAAAGATGAATAAAGTTCAAGTCCTGGGCATCCCCCATCCTTAGACCCTCCATGTCGGCAGGGAAAAACTCCAGAGTCTTTGGGAGAAAATGAGAAACCTTGGGGAGTACCACAGTCAGGAGAGATCCACTCCCAGGACGGATAGACAGGAAGCCCCAGGACTGCTAATGGGAATTAGCAGGTGAAGTTACAGTCCGTAAAGCTGCAGTGGAGTAAAGGAACAAGAAGAGGTCCATCTAGCCAGATGAGACGGGGGTAGCAACGAGGACGTCCATCCAGCCAGGGGTCCGGACAGTCAGGAGGCTGCAGCTGAAAAATAGCCCCTCCCCAGAGGCGAGGGGGGAAAGGGGAATTTTCTGGGAGAAATTGAGCATTTGTCTGACCGAATTGCAGGGGTGCCAATACTCTTGGCCAGCAGTGTAGTCAAATAAATTCAAAATGCAGATCGTTGTTCAAAATACCCATGTGACCACAATGTCACACCAAACTGCTGTAATTTATTTATTTGTGCGGGGCAGTTTTTTAGATGTTTAATGCGACCACAATAGAGAGGAGTGCTTCGGCCACTCATGCACATGCTGCATTTGAGGAAGGTGGGAAGTCGGACTTATCCCACTCGGATGGTATCAGTTGCAACCTCAAAGCGTCCCTAGCGTTTTTTTTTATTTTGGCCATCAAAAGAGATTTGGTAAACCTGCCTTCTCGAGGAGGAAAAACGACAGCCAAGATAAGTAAACCACAATGTAAACTGCTTTCTTGAGTTTTACTATTGAAGGTCTGCTTTTGGACGGGCAGCGCATTTTGTCGAGTGACGTCTGATTGAAGCAACTCGTGAAGTCGGGTTGCTTTTTTCTGACTTCGTGACTAGGGCCTCCTAGTTCGAGTGGAATTCCAATGATATTTTTCATGGTCAGATGTTGGAAAAATCTGACTTCCCACCTTCCTCGAATGCAGCAATTTGTCTACAGAGTCTTGAATGAAGAACGGCAACATAATGAAACGTGCATTTAGAGGCTGTGGAAACAGACAGAAGAAATGGGAAAATGAGTTTCCACAAATTTGCTATGAAGAACGAGGAACAATACAAAATGTGGGTACTTGCTGCTAGCTACGACATAAACATACCGGTGGAAAAAAAATCACCCCGCCCAGCAGCCTGTTTTCTACAGAGCTGCTGGATTACAAATGTTGCTGATAACCATGCCTGTCAACCCGAGGCCGTTGGCAATCTTACAAATAGTGATGTATGCCCTTACAAATTGGTGACTAATCTTACGTTTTATATAGCGTGCAATATGAAACAATAATAAAACTCAATTTTTCAAAATAATATGAATGTATTGGTAATATTGTCACATGTAACCTGATGCAATCAAAGAACAATAACTTCAGCTACATCATGATTACTAAAATTTAACAATGACTTTTGTTATAATTGTATACAACACTTTTGGCAATTTCTATCATGTCTTTTGATAACTGACTTGAAGGTAGTTCGTTAGTGTGTCCAATTATAATTTAAAAAGGTCAATTGATAAAATTAACTTACCAATGCAATCTTTGAGTCGGGGACATTTCTTTTGCTAATTCTGAGAAGTGATCAGCAATAGTTGCGGACAAATTGTGTTCGGTAACAAATTGGCAGAATAAAATCTCCACTTTCATCGCTTTTCATTCTGCAGACTTCATCTTTATGGCCAGTGTTGTTAATCTTACTTTTAAAAATTAATTAATTACAGTTACAAGTTAATTCTCCCTAAAAGTTATTGTGTTAGTAACTCAGTTACCTGAATTTAAGAGTAATTAGTTACTTGGCAAAGTAACTGGTGTTACCTTTCATGTTTTTTCCATTTCAAAACAAAAAAACAAAAACATAGTAACCTTTGCTGTGATTGGAAGTCATTTAATGTTGTGAATCAGCCGTTAAAGTTGTTAAAATTGCTCCTGTTTTTGAATAAGTTCCCTTCTGTCTACTTTCGACATGCGAAAGTTTTAAAACTGTTTCATCATTTAAAGATAGATTCAAGTCAAGATTTTGCCAAATTAGGAGTTTTTTAGATAAAATGTTACTTAGGTTCGCCAGGAAGTTTAACTACAACAGAGCTTTTCTGAGAAGTCTACTGCTTTAAGATGGCAGCTGCTTACTAACGCCGCCGAGTCTGTCATTTCGCATGTAGTTCTATATGCATGTGATATCTAGGCGTAGATTGTAAGCTGTCGGCTACAGTCAGGAAATATTGGAGCCACCTAGCCTAGCATCGCGTTTTGCAACAGCGTCACAACACTCCTCCTTCCCACTTTTCTCTCTCAGTGTCTCGGACTTTTCCCACGTCATTCAACCAACGTAGTAACGCATAGTAATGCTCACCTTTTCGGTGCGTTGTCTCATTGCCGAAACGGCGACAAAATCCGACCGGAGAAAAAAAATGGAATGCATGAAAACGTACAGATTTTGAACGTACGGCGTACACATTTAAAAATCAATGCTCACTTGTACTTGGGGATGATGTGGCTCAGTGCTAGTGTAGTGGTTCCCCAACCCAGAGGTTGTGGGTTTGATTCTCCCCCCTAATGAACTCGCATAAGTATCCTTGAGCAAGATACTGAACCCCACGATGCTCCTGGTGCTGCGTCACCAGTAGGTAGATGAGGAGACAGTCTAAAGCGCTATACAAGTGTAACACTATTTACCATTTGTACAAATTACGCTAAAACCGTACAACTTGACAGGTATGCTGATAGTTAACTAAGTAAGTCAACTTTATTGTCATCTTCTTCATATGCACATACATACAGAGAAAATGAAATTGTGTTTCTCTCTCTATCCCTATGAAAGACAATCACATAGAACTAACATAAGTGAGACATGCATACATTGGAACACGAACATGAATCATAAAGTGATGTAGTGACATGCGACATGCGACAATTGAGACAGTCCATTGTTGTGTATTGCGAGGCCCCAGTAGTTCTTATGAGGGAGTAAATTATTAAAGTGCTCTGTGCGTGTATGTTTGTGTTTGTGTGGAAGTCAATGATGGGAGGCAAGGGAGGGAGTTCAACATCGTGACGGCCTGGTGGATGAAGCTGTTTGTCAGTCTGGTGGTTCTGGACCAGAGGCTCCTATAACTCCTTTCAGTGGGTAGCGAGCTGAAAAAGTTGTGCACTGGGTGAATAACATCTCTCACATTTGTGACAGCCTTGCAAGTGAGGTGGGTGGTGTAGATCTCCTGCAGGGAAGGAAGTGGAGCATTGAGGATTTTGCTTGCAGTGTTCTCTACATGCTGTAGGGCTCTCATGTTGTAATCCGTGCAGCTCCCACCCCAAACAGCAGTGCAGGTGGTGAGGATGCTTTGGATGGTCCCTCTGTAAAATGTGGCCATGATGGGTGGTGGGGCGCTAGGGTGCTTCAGATTCCTTAAGAAATAGAGGCGTCGCTGTGCTTTCTTGGCTAGTGATGTGGTGTTGGTGGTCCAAGAGAGATCCCCATCGATGTGCACGCCGAGGAATTTTGTGCTGGTTACTCTCTGATCATACTATTTATTGACATGCAGTGGTAAGTTTCAATAATGGGCCCAGTGAGTCGCGCTAGCTTAGCCACTCCAGAGCCCTAAAACTAATAACTAAGGAACTGCACGGAATTTGTTGAAATCAACTCAACCCCTGCTGACTCAAAGATAAAGCCTAACACTAAAAATTCTGAACTTCCCCTTCAACGCCTCCTCTGCCAGCAGTGAGCGTTTCCTTTCCAATAGATAATATAATGATATATAATAATTATAAAACAATAATAAAAAAAGGGGCAAATCACACAGGGGGCGACGTCATTGGTGTTCAGTACATTTTCTATGGAACGAGCACGACTGGGTGAAAATCGCCAACCCTCATGCGGCGAAGCGACACGCGACGTTCGTGTACCTAAAATTTCACACTCGTACACATGTACAAATGGACCTTGTCGTGATGTAAGAAAATTGGAAACGGTTCTATTTCTGTCGCCTGGCACTACAACCAATCAGCAACGGATTTATTGATCGACAAATAACCTGCAAGGACACTGGCCAACCTGGAATTTGACATCCATGTGCCACACTTTGTCAACATGGAGGGGCGTGTCTTTTTAGCAGTGTACGTGCATAAGCACATACTTTATGATGCTTTTCTGCATGATTTCCGGGACATAAATAAAAAAGCAGCAGTATGGGAAGTTGTTAGTGCTCCGAAAAGACTGGAAATTCTAAAATGCCCTCCAGATTCATGGCCAATCAGAGGCGAGCGATGACGCCCAGCCAGAGGGCGATGCGTGTCGCTATCGCTTGCCGCTGCAGTTGCATTGCGCCCCGTGCGTTGGCTTTCAGCTCAACGGAGATGAGTTTTGCATTTCGCCATTGCTCATCGCCTCCCGTATTTTTGCCCCTGATTCAACATGACCTGGAAGCAAGCAAGGTGTCAGATGATAACCATGTTAACGAAACGTTTTTAACATGTATATTTAATCCCCAAAGTTAAATATGCTATTGTCTTAATTTTTTATTTATTGATCTACAGTATGTGTAACAACAAAAAAAAAGGAATCTACAGTGTATCACAAAAGTAGGTGCACCCCTCGCATTTCTGCAGATATTTAAGTATGACTTTTCATGGGACCAAACGGACCAAATGGCACTTTGACAGTGAATACACCTCTTAGAAAACGACACTCCTAAATGTCCAATTTGAGTACTGCTTGTAATTTTCCCTCCAAAATGTCATGTGACTCGTTACAGGAGTGCTGTCAGCATTGCTGCAGAGATTGAAGAGGTGGGGGGGGGGGTTTTATCCTACCACCATGCTTGACTGTAGGCATGACACACTTATCTTTGTACTCCTCACCTGGTCGCCGCCACACATGTTTAAGACCATAGGAACCAAACAAATTAATCTTTGTCTCATCAGACCATTTAATGTAGAGTACGGCGTATGGTCTGAGCACTAACAGGCTGACCACCCACCTCTTCAATCTCTGCAGCAATGCTGACAGCACTCCTGTAACGAGTCACACGACATTTTGGAGGGAAAAGGACAAGCAGTACTCAATTTGGACATTTAGGGATGTACGTAGTTCCCATGCGGTGTACACACTTTTGTTGCCAGGGGTTTAGATATTAATAGTAGGGCTGTCAAAATTATCGCGTTAACGGGCGTTAATTAATTTTTTTAATTAATCACGTTAAAATATTTGACGCAATTAACGCAGATGTCCCGCTCAGACAGATTTAAATGACTGTACACTGAAACGCTCACTTGTTGTTATGGAGTTTTGCCGCCCTCTGCTGGCGCTTGGGTGAATGACCATCTCGCATATTGCCTCAAACACATTACATCATATGAGGCCGATTATGGACATTAAGAGTGAAGAGAATGCCACCGGCCGCTTGGGGGGCAGCGCCGTTCCGTACTCATGTTATTTCTTCTAAACGTGGGAGAATTAGTAGTTGTGAGACGTTTATGCTGTATTCACAATGCAATGCAAATTGCTATTTGTACTCCACACATATTTCGGTAAGTTTTCTTTCTTTTAGTGGCATTTATGTGTCTCTTGTTGTATTTTGGGTAAGATATGTACAAATATATGTTATACAGTAGAGGCGAGTGGACACAGGCATTCTTTGGACCGCACCGTTTATTGGCAACTCCTTCACAACATACATACAGTGGGGAGAAGAAGTATTTGATACACTGCCAATGGGAAAACCCACTGGCAATGTATCAAATACTTGTTCTCCCCACTGTAAGTATTGTTTAGTGAAAGCACAACAAAAATAATATTCCTATCTCTCCCCAAAAAAATAATGTTCACAAAAAGAAAAGCACTTCAGTCTATAGTAATGAGGCCCTATTCTGACACACAGATAAACAACAATGAAAAATGAACTGGCATTCCATATCAAAATAGCTGTGCAAAATACACGTAAAACTTAAGACTTTGGTCACTCTATTTTTATTATTGTTATTTTTATTCCTCTTATTATTATATTAACTCTACTTTTGATTGAAAATTTCACAAATTTTATTAAAACGAAAACATGAAGAGGGGTTTTAATATAAAATTACTATAACTTGTATCTATAACATTTATCGTTTAAGAACTACAAGTCTCTCTATCCTTGGATCACTTTAACAGAAAGAATGTTAATGCCATTTGTGGATTTATTGTTACAATAAACAAATACAGTACTTATGTACAGTATGTTGTGTGTATATATCCGTCGTGTGTCTTATCTTTCCATTCCAACAATAATTTACAGAAAAATATGGCATATTTTAGAGATGGTTTGAATTGCGATTAATTGTGATTAATTAATTTTTAAGCTGTAATTAACTCGATTAAAAATTTTAATCGTTTGACAGCCCTAATTAATAGCTATATTTTGAGTTATTTTGAGTGGAAAATAAATTAACTCTATCATATAATCTGCACACAGACTACTTTTCATCGTGTTAAAGTGTGATTTTGTCACTGTTGTCCCATGAAAAGATACACTTTAATATCTGCAGCACCCCACTTCCCGTGCCAGTGCTACGATGCGTGCTAACCCCACATACAATAAGAAAACGTCACACAGTGAAGTTTTTAAGAAACGTTCAGACGAAAATTGGCATTCGTCTCGTTATGTCTGTCTCCCAAGAAAAATTTTTAGCTCGCTATTGTCATGAAAAATTTTCATTGACGAAATATTTTTGCTATCGTCATTGTTGACGTGTTTTGAGCGTAGCTTGTCCGTATAGTTAGCGTACGTAGCTAATGCTAAGTTGCATGCTTTTTCAGTTTTACGACACTCTAAATTGGGCAACGTTCAGCATATCGGGCATATAGGTCGCACCCACATTTTTAGGTGAAAATTTAGTAAAAAAAATACTTGACCTAAACGCTAATTCATGTGGCAAAAAAATACATATCGCATGCGTATCTCGACATCTTGTATCGCGAAACGACACTTTTTCCCAAATCTTTGAAGCATACGTCTGCAGGAAAATCCTGCCTATTCCATGTGCAAGTCATTTAGGTCAATGCCTTAAAAGGTGAAAGTTTCAGCCACAAACTTGGCACACAGTTTGACCTTCATTGACTTGCCAAGTTGGCAATTGTTTGACAGTTTGACGACGCAATAACAGTCATCAGTAGAATGCCATCAGGTCAAATATCTCAACGAGTGGAAAAACTTGTGTCGTTTTCTGCAAGACCGGTCTTGAATGTTGTAACGCTACGACTTTAGCACAACAACAACATAGTTAGCAACCGTAACAGTGAACACCACTCCTAGGAACAGACTGTAACCCTGTATTATGTTCTGAGGCGCTACACACAATGTACTGTATTGACTTGGTTGCCAAAAAAGAATCAGGTGACCACAAAGAGGAATCAAGAAGAATAACGAAGAGCGCTTGGATATTTTGAGCTACAATGTTAGCAACACAGACTAAAAACAGTTAACTACAGTGCATTCGCATCTACATTGTGACCTACGTTATTCAGTACATTGCAAGGGCACTAGAAGCTATAATGCTGGGGGCAGTACAGCCGCTGAGTTCTATCTCCTTTTCTTACTCTACCTACCACTTGTCTTACTTTATTTCTATTTTCCAATGTTAATATCTAGTTGTCTAGTCTCTTCATCACTAGTCACCCGGTGTCCCCTTTCCCCCCTCCCCTCTGGGGAGGGGCTATTTTTCAGCTGCAGCCTCCTGACTGTCCGGACCCCTGGCTGGATAGACGTCCTCGCTGCTACCCCCGTCTCATCTGACTAGAGGGACCTCTTCTTGCTCCTTTACTCCACTGTATTTTTACGGACTATAACTTCGCTTGCTAATTCCCATTAGCAGTTCTGGGGTTCCTGTGTATCCGTCCTGGGAGTGGATCTCTCCTGACTGTGGTACTCCCCAAGGTTTCTCATTTTTCTCCCAATTGACTCTGGAGTTTTTGGAGTTTTTCCTTGCCGGCATGGAGGGTCTTAAGGATAGGGGATACCCAGGACTTGAACTGTATCTATTCATCTTTGTTGCTTCATTTCTAATTGTGTATCATATTGCCTCTGTAAAGCCCTTTGAGACTTCTGCTGTGATTGAGGGCTATACAAATAAAATTGAATTGAATTGAATAGATCTCTACACCCTAACCATAGACAAATTTCTAAAGGTTTTTTGTTTTTGTTTTTGTTTTTTTGCTAGTATTATCACCAAAATACTTTTGAATGAACTTTTTAGCATGGACGACACTGGTCACCATAGTGGGCATCTATTCAAAAGATATCTATGGGTTGTGGTCATTAGTAAAAGAGGGAAATTGATATTAAAAACAACTATTTGACGGCAAAAGACATCCAATCCAATTCAACTGGGATGGGCTGGAAGCGATCTTTCGATGTATGAAATGGATTGGACGTTTTTTGCCGTCAATAGCAGTCAAAGAGATTGTTTCGTTAGATAAATCTCTCACATAACCAAACAAATACATTTTAAAAGCTAAATACACACAGACGACACATATTTGGATATATGTCTGATTGTTTTCTCAATTTATGACATTTTTTTTTTTAAGTTGTCAATTTAAAAATCTTTTTTTAAATTTAGAATTGTTTACTCATTTACTTACTTTAAAAAAAATGTCATTCTTTATTTGTATTATTATTGAAATAAATTATTATTATTCCCCTCAAAATGGATCCTTTGATTTATTAATTGCATTTTAAACTGGAAATTGCAATTTCTCAACGATTTGATTGAATGATTGATTGATTTTGAGCAGTAATAATGAAATACAACCAACTGCGAACAACCGCTTCCATTATCCATCAATGAGTTTCTTACAATGCCCTGCTGGAATTTTAGACCATTCTTCTTTGGCCAACTGCTCAAGGTCTCTGAGATTTGAAGGGTGCTCTCAGGATTCAGGTCTGGACTCATTGCTGGCCACTTTAGAAGTCTCCAGTGCTTTCTCTCAAACCATTTTCTGGTGCTTTTTGAAGTGTGTTTTGGGTTATTGTCCTGCTGGAAGACCTATGACCTCTCAGAGAGACCCAGCTTTCTCACACTGGGCCCTACATTATGCTGCAAAATTTGTTGGTAGTCTTCAGACTTCATAATGCTATGCACACGCAGTCCAGTGCCAGAGGTAGCAGAGCAACCGCAAAACATCAGGGAGGGAACCGCCGCCATGTTTGACTGTGGGGACCGTGTTCTTTTCTTTGAAGGCCTCGTTTTTTTTCCCTGTAAACTATGTTGATGCCTTTTCCCAAAAAGCTCTGCTTTTGTCTCACCTGACCAGAGAACATTCTTCCAAAACGTTTTTGGCTTTCTCAGGTAAGTTTTGGCAAACTCCAGCCTGGATTTTGTATGTCTATGTGTATGAAGTGGGGTCTTCCTGTGTATCCTACCATAGAGTCCCTTTTCATTCAGACGCCAACGGATAGTACGGGTTGACACTTTTGTACCCTCGGACTGCGGGACAGCTTAAACTTGTTTGGATGTTAGTCGAGGTTCTTTATCCACCATCCGCACAATCTTTCGTTGATATGTCTCGTCAATTTTTCTTTTCTGTCCACATCTAGGGAAATTAGCCACAGTGCCATGGGCTTTACACTTATTGATGACACTGTGCACAGTAGACACAGGAACATTCAGTTGCTTTGAGATGGACTTGTAGCCTTTAGATTGCCCACACTTCCTCACAATTTTGCTTCTCAAGTCCTCAGACAGTCCTTTGGACTTCTTTCTTTTTTCCATGCTCAATGTGGTACACACAAGGACACAGGACAGAGGTTGAGTCAACTTTAATCCATTTTAACTGGATATCAAAGTGTGATTTAGTTATTGCCACCACCTGTTATGTGCCACAGGTAAGTAAAAGTTGCTGGTAATCACACAAATTAGAGAAGCATCACATGATTTTTCAAAGGCTACCAATACCATTTTTGGAGTTTTGTGTAAAAGGATTTGTTATTTTTTCCCCCATTTTGTTTTGTGTTTTTTTCATTGCGAGCAAAATAAATGAAGATATTACTACCAAAGCATTTGTAATTGCAATCATTTTCTGACAGAATTGCAGGGGTGCCAATACTTTTGGCCAGCACTGTATGTGTGTATTTTGTTAAAATCATGATTACTATTGTTTTTTGTTGTTTACTTTTTTAAAATTCTCCGATAAACCTTTAAACGCATCCCTCTGCTGTTTTATGCTGTGAAGTAGAACCTTGTTTCCGCAACAGCGGACCCTAACATCGACAACAAAATAAACAAGACATTTCCAAAGATGGATGATGGACCCTCTTCCTCAGCTCTACGATCCCGTAGTAAGTTAATTTTGTTATGTTTTCAGTGTAATTTAGCAGTGTAATTTAGCTATTTCCAGCTTGCTATGTTGGTAATTGCGATGTTTGTTTCCCGCTTTTCGTCTTATTGCGAAAAGAGAGGAAGTGACGATCGGCTTGCCATGATATTTATGTCATCAGCCATCGTGCTGTGACCTGGGAATTTAACGCCTGCTTTCACGCACACCGCTTTCCGGGAAAGTCCCGGACATTATGCTAAGACGTGACTCGTGACCCGGGAAATTGGTGTCACACATAAGGGCTACCCGTTTGAATTCCGTGATTTTCTGGGTATTCCAGCGTGTGTGAAAGGGGCTATAGTTGTACAGGTTGAATGTATTTCTTGTTGTTGTTTGTTCTTCTCTTCACTCTCCTTTTCTAATTCCCTTTCTGTCCCCTGATAACCTCTTCTTGCTCACTGCTTTCTCCTAATAAACGAAACACAGTGAATGGTAAATGGTGTTATACTTGCACTTATATATATAGCGCTTTTCCACCGTTCAAGGTGCTCAAAACGCTTTACACCACATCGCCATCCACCTACTGGTGACGCAGCACCAGGAGCAATGTGGGGTTCAGTATCTTGCTCAAGGATACTTAGGTTCATCAGGGCAGAGAATCGAACCCACAGTTGGGGTGCAACTACTCTCCCACTGAGCCACGCCATCCCTGTTGTGATGAATAATCATCACAGCAGGAGTATATAATATAATACTCCCATGTGATACAATAAAACTGTTTGGACCAATAGGAAACTCAGATTCCCATTCTCCGTGTCAATGAACAGGACAGGTTGAAAAAAAAAAAATGCTAACGTACCTAGCCAGACTCCACGATTCAGCCAACCACCCCACCGACACTCTCTTATATATTTGATTGACAGCACACGCGCTGACATTATGAAGTAATTTCCGGAGAAATTACTCTAGGGCTTTGCTGTGAGGAGATACAGATTTTAGCCCCGCCCAGGTTGGTTTGGGGACATTTCGGGGACAATATTAGGTCACTTCCTGTTGATTTAGGGACATTTGGGGGACAGGCACTGTTGATAAATGAGTGGGAAATTTAGGCATCAATGGCTCAATGGCATTGACTTACATTTGCGTCAATTGTATCCAAGTACTTTGGCATCAATAGAATCAACATACATGGCTGTCAATGGCATGAACCAAAGTATATGCCATTGGAATGAATGAGAAATTTGGACATCCATGGCCGTCAGTGGCATCAACATCCATATGGGTCATGTTATCCAAGTATATTGGCATCAATAGAATCTACATACATACATACATGCATACATACATACATACAATGGCATCTGTCTAAATTGGCCTAATGCAATGTTAATGCCATTGGAAATGAATGGGAAATTTGGACGTCCATGGCCGTCAATAGTATTGCATTCCATATGCGTCAATGGAATCGGGGATGTTTGGGGGACACGTCCTATTGATATCTGGTCATTTCCTGTTGATTTGGGGACATTATTTTTTTTGCCTTTGAAAATGAATAGGAAATTTGGACATCCATAGCCGTCAATGGCATCAATTTTCATATGCGTCAATGGAATCCAAGTACATTGGCATTCAATAGATTCAACATACAGTGGGGAGAACAAGTATTTGATACACTGCCAATGGGTTTTCCCATTGTCAGTGTATCAAATACTTGTTCTCCCCACTGTACATGGACATCAATGGCGTCAATGCAATGTAAATTCCATTGGAAATTCTATGAGACGTGAATGGGAAAGTTCCCATTAAAAATGAATTGGAAAGTTTTTTTTGGCAAACTTCTGGGGAACCGTAATCTTTTTCCAAATTCTGTATACAACATTATGAAAAAAATGACTGAAAAACACATCTTGTAAAATGTTTTTCATAATATTTCCTTATTTTACAATTACGGGGCCACATTACACAATTTGGCTGCTCTTTATCAAAATAGTATTTATTTCAAAATGTTTTTATTTAATTTTGAACCTTTTGGGGTTGCATACTTTCCATCATGGGTGTATCATTTCAACTTCATGTGGTCCGGCTACGCTGTCCGGAAAAATAGAAGACTTCTGCATCAATCCGACGATTACCGTAATTTTCAGATTATAAAACGCTACCTTAGTCCAGTGCATCTTATTTGTTGATTTGGGTTAATAGATAACACTTAATTTGATAGCGCCGTCATAAGACCGTCATAATTATGTCATGACACCGTCTTGCGCGTTACTGAATGCTTATGACAAATATCATTAAGTGTCAGCCGGCAAGTTAATGCTTATAACAAATATCATTAAGTGTCAGCCGGCAAGTTATGTCACTCACGAACTCCATTTATGTCCAGCTCTGATCTTTTACATCCATTCAAAAGTGACATATTTTGCCAGATAAGACTAAATGGCATCTGTTATAGCCATTCATTAATGCTCATGACAGTGTCATGACTTAATTATGACAGTCTTATGGTGCCACTGTCATATAGTGAGGCATATAAGTATTTAGACAACCACTAATTGTGCAAGTTCTCCCACTTGTCAACATGGGTAAATGGAACCTCAACCATGAGAGACAGAATGTGGGGGAAAAAACCCAGAAAATCAGTTTGATTTTTAAAGAATTTATTTGCAAATCATGGTGGAAAATAAGTATTTGGTCAATACCAAAAGTCCACCTCAATACTTTGCTATGTACCCTTTGTTGGCAATAATGGAGGCCAAACGTTTTATGTAACTCTTCACAAGCTTTTCACACACTGTTGCTGGTATTTTGGCCCATTCCTCCATGCAGATCTCCTCTAGAGCAGTGATGTTTTGGGGCTGTCGTTGGGCAACACGGACTTTCAACTCCCTCCACAGATTTTCTATGGGGTTGAGATCTGGAGACCGGCTAGGCCACTCCAGGACCTTGAAATGCTTCTTACGAAGCCACTCCTTTGTTGCCCTGGCTGTGTGTTTGGGATCATTGTCATTCTGAAAGACCCAGCCACGTCTCATCTTCAATGCCCTTGCTGATGGAAGGAGATTTTCACTCAAAATCTCTCGATACATGGCCCCATTCATTCTTTTCTTTACACAGATCAGTCGTCCTGGTCCCTTTGCAGAAAAACAGCCCATAAGCATGATGTTTCCACCTCCATGCTTCACAGTGGGAATGGTGTTCTTCGGATGCAATTCAGTATTCTTTCTCCTCCAAACACGAGAGCCTGTGTTTCTACCAAAAAGTTCTATTTTGATTTCATCTGACCATAACATTCTCCCAGTCCTCTTCTGGATCATCCAAATGCTCTCGAGCAAACCGCAGACTGGCCTGGACGTGTACTGGCTTCAGGAGGGAGACATGTCTGGCAGTGCAGGATTTGAGTCCCTGGCAGCGCAACGCGTTACTGATAGTAGCCTTTGTTACTGTGGTCCTAGCTCTCTGTATGTCATTCACTAGGTTCCCCTGTGTGGTTCTGGGATTTTTGCTCACCGTTCTTGTTATCATTTTGACGCCACGGGGTGAGATCTTGCATGGAGCCCCAGATCGAGGGAGATTATCAGTGGTCTTGTATGTCCTGTATGTCTTCCATTTTCTAATAATTGCTCCCACAGTTGATTTATTTACACAAAGCGGAGTGAAGAGTTACAGAAAATGTTTGGCCTCCGTTTTTGCCAACAAAGGGTACATAACAAAGAATTGAGATGAACTTTTAGACCAAATACTTATTTTCCACCACGGTTTGCAAATAAATTCTTTAAAAATCAAACAATGTGATTTTCTGGGGTTTTATCCACATTCTGTCTCTCATGGTTGAAGTTTACCCATGTTGACAATTACAGGCCTCTCTAATCTTTTTAAGCAGGAGAACTTGCATAATTGGTGGTTGACTAAATACTTATTTGCCCCACTGTATAAAGTGTTACCAAATACCATAAATAGCAATTAATAAAACAACAGGAACAGTAACTAAAGAAATGAGCACAGAACATGAATTTTTATTGTTATTTACATCTGCAGCGCTGCTATGCATGCTAGGAGGCATGTTGGAAAACAATAGTGTTGACAGCAGGTGGCAGCAGAGGTTGACTGTCTCCCCCAAGGGAGCAGTGACGGCCAAATGAAGCTTCTTGAGGCAGTGAAGCTTTGCAGCCAATTGGTTCAAAGTTTCACTGTGGTTCATTTGGTCTTATATCAGTCGTATGATGCAGGTTACAGATAAAGTGTTACCAGATAATGTCTTTTGGTGTAAATATCCCATAATACAGTGAGGACAGCTGCGGCTTATACAGTGTATCACCAAAGTGAGTACACCCCTCGCATTTCTGCAGATATTTGAGTATATCGTTTTATGGGTCAACACTGACAAAATGACACTTTGACTCAATGAAAAGTAGTCTGTGTGCAGCTTATATAATAGAGTTGATTTATTTTCCCCTCAAAATAACTCAAATTATAGCCATTAATATCTAAACCCCTGGCAAAAAAGATCTTTCAAAGAAATGATTTGGATGTGACGCTCAGCACGCGCACTCAGCTTCTTTGGGCGACCAACCCGAGGCCTGTTCTGAGTGGACCCTTCTCATTTAAAACGTTGGATGATCTTAGCCACTGTGCTGCAGCTCAGTTTCAGGGTTTTGGCAATCTTCTTGTAGCCTTGGCCATCTTCATGGAGCGCAACAACCAGAGTTCTTTGCCATGTGGTGCCATGTTGGAAATTTCAGTGACCAGTATGAAAGAGTGTGAGAGCTACACTAAAAATTTGAACACACCTGCTTCCTATGCACACCTGGACCCAGTAACACTAACGACTCACATGACATTTTGGAGGGAAAATGATAAGCAGTACTCAATTTGGACATTTAGGAATGTAGTTTCTAAGGGGTGCACTCACTTTTGTTGCCAGGGGTTTAGATATTAATGGCTATGTTTTGAGGGGAAAATAAATTAACTATTATATAAGCTGCACACGGACTATTCATTGTGTCAAAGTGTCATTTTGTCAGTGTTGTACCATGAAAAGATATAAATATCTGCAGAAATGCGAGGGGTGTACTCACTTTTGTGAGACACTGTATGCCAGTGCGGCTTATCTATGAACAAATGTCGTTTTTGCGTCAAATTTGGTGGCTTGCGTCTTATAGTCAGGGGCGCCTTATAGCGCGAAAATTACGGTACATGCGGCATGTCGTAGCCCATCCTGCAGGCGGTGGAAATTGCCAGATTGCTTGCGACGTCATGAATGCAGCAACTCTTGTCATTGCTGCAGGTGGTGTGAATAAGAGCACAAACGAAACGAAAATCAAAAGGCCGGCCAAAAACAACACTGACAACTCAATAGTTAATAATAAAATAAAAAAAGGAGTACCAAACATTTATTTCCCCGATGACATACTGTAAACCGGTTACACAAAATACATCTTTACCAAAGCGGCATATATACACAAGTACATACTCTGAGTTTAAGAGCTCAGTTGGTCATATTTTCATTCCAATGCAACATGGAATGTTGCCGTGGTGACATGCTATGTAAGGTTAGGCCACATGGCTGCTTTCACTATGGCTTCCAGGTGTCAAAAAACTCCCCAGATGATCATCAAAATTGACCTACATCCCTGTTCACAACATATGACACGTGCGCATGGCTACCGTGAAATCGACAAATAGATTTGATTGTATTTTTTTAAGGCACAGTTTGCAACGCTGGCTCACATTTTTTCCACACAATCGGATTCATAAAGATGTGACAAAATGAGATTTGGCCACTAAAGTGCAAAACCCTTACCTTGGTAGAAATATACAGAAATATATATATCTATCTTTTTTTTTTAAACAGCCATTTAGAGCAGGGGTGTCAAACTCAATATGTTAACTCATTGGCTGCCAATGATGGCATCATTTTGACTGTCACATTCTAATAAACAAATGTGAGTAGTAGTGTACTCACTCGTTGACACGAATCACAAACTTCTGGGTTTACTGCCCCGATGCATAGACTTCATAATGATATTGACCGGTAAGGTTCGACCTTCACTGCGCCACGCCTTCAAGTAGGTGGGTATCCACAGTGCGCTTCAGTTATTCACAGTCAGTCGCAGCGACACATGCAGCGATTCAACGCCGGATTTATGTTGAAAAAGTACGAAAGCTGTACCGCATACAAACAGAAATTATGGTGTCAGGAGTGATTTGTTCGAGGATTCAAGGTAATATATTTTTCATTTTCAACGTAAAAAGCTCGTTTAAGGCTGCCGCCACATTGTCTAACAGACTGGCATCATTCTTCGACATATTTACGTAAAATAAATGCTAACTGCACAGTGTATTTGCTTTAACCAAGATTCGAGACTGTCTTTCGTCCGTATCTATAAAGAATTCAGGGATTTAAAAAATTTATTCACAAGAATTTTCACCGGAAAAGCTCTGTTTACATATGGCAGCCGCCACATTGACGGAGAGACTAGCATTGTACTTCGACATATGTAAAATAAATGCTAACTGCATGTTTTTTTTTTGCTTTTAATCAAGATTCCAGACTGTTTTACGTCAATATCTATAAAGAATTTAGGGATTTAAGCATTTATTCACAAGAATTTTCACCGGAAAAGCTGTTTACATATGGCGGCCTCCACATTGACAGGCTAGCATAATTCTTTAACATATTTACGTCAAATAAATGCTAACTGCATGGCTTTTTTTGCTCTTAACCAAGAATCGAGACTGTTTTACATCCATATCTATAATGAATTCAGGGATTTAAGCATTTAGTCACAAGAATTTTCACCGGAAAAGTTTTGTTTACATATGGCGGCCGCCAAATTAATTGATAGACTGGCATCATACTTCGACTTATTTACGTGAAATAAATGCTAACTGCACATTTTTTTTAAGCTTTTAACCAAGAATCGAGACTGTCTAACATCCATATCTATAAAGAATTAAATTCACGAGAATTTTCACCGGAAAAGCTCTGTTTACATAAGGCGGCCTCCACATTGACTAACAGACTAGCATTGTACTTTGACATATTTATGTAAAATAAATGCTAACTGCACGTTTTTTTGCTTTTAACCAAGAATCGAGACTGTTGTACGTCCATATTAATAAAGAATTCAGTTATTTAAGCATTCATTCACAAGAATTTTCAACGAAAAAGGCTCTTTATCTGTGATTCTATTCGGTCAGCTTTGACGGCCACGCCAACAATGCAGGCCCCCCATTAATCAGCCCCGCGCCCATGTCCCGTCAATATCATTATGAAGTCTATGCCCGATGTAAAAATAAAAGCATGTGATTCTGTATTACAGAATAAATGTGTAAAAAGGTGCCAGGCAGAACTACATCGCGGGCTAAAGGTTTGACACCCCAGGTTTAGAGTATTATTACAATAACGCCTTTGAACTTGTTCCCGTTAGCACATGAACATCCCCGAATCTGGATTTGTTGTCACGGGACAACTAAGAAAAATGGATGGTCTTCGCCAAAGTCTGTTCAGAATTTTGGAAAAAGGGTGCTGGTTTATTGGTATAAAGTTTTTAAATAGAAATCTGCTAGAAAAATATTTTAAAAAAAAAAAAAAAAAAAAAAAGGGGGGGGAACGCCAAAGAGGTTAAAAGAAAGACTGGAAAGCCTCAGAAGTCGTCGTCCTCCGAGCTGAGGTAGTTCTGCTTCTTCCTCACGTTCCAGTGTAAACACTCGGCCAGACTCTCGAACCAGTCGTTGACCGGGTTGCGGAAGCAGATACAAGGAACGGGGAAGCAGGAAGTGGTGATGGTGATACTGGGGGGAAAAAAGACGGAGATAGTGATGTTGTATGAGGTTAGCTAACTTCCTGGTGAAGCAATGTTGGACAAGTGTAGTTAGTGTAAAAGCAGAACCCAGGCACGGTTACGAGGAACTCTAATCCTTATTGTGTCAGAATGTGGACCGACCTGTCGCCGTGACAGATTTCCTGCCGACGTCTTCCGTCAAACGACACCCATGCCGTGTTTCGGGCTTCACGTGACAGCATTATCTAAGGACAGAACCATAGTCTACTCATTCATTGCTTGATCACAATCAAATAGATTTTATCGCCGTCCATGGTCACAGATGTTTGTTGCCAATTCTTATTAAAGAAAAAACCCCCCCAAAAAAACCCAATAACATTTATGCTTTCATTTTATGTTATTTTTAAGTAGCAATAAAACATAAAAAATAAAAAAAAAACTAGAAGCTGCAATTACTGGAAAAATTACGATGGGGCTTTGCTGTGATACAGATCTATCAGGTCACTTCCTGATGATTTGGGAACATTTGGGGGACACGTCCTCATTTTCTGATTATTTGGGGACCTTTTGGGGACATGTCCTGTTGCATGGCTGTCAATGGCATGGACTTACAGGGCGCCAATTGAATGTCAATGGGCTGTAATGGTCAGTTTTTGGTCAAAAATCGCAACCACACAGGTTTTTCTGCCATTGAAAATGAATTAGAAATTTGGACGTACATGGCAGTAAATAGAATGGACGTCCATGGCTGTCAATGGAATCGACGTACTTGGCTGCCAGTTGAATGCCAATATGCTGTCATGGTAAATGGTCAAAAAACCACAAGGACCTATGTTTTCCTTACATTAAAAATGAATTGGACGTACATGGCTGTCAATGGTATCCCATTAGAAATGAATGGGACAGCTTTTGGCGAATTTTGGGAAACCGTAAGTTTTTGGCAAATTCTGTATAAAACTTTTATGCCCCTTACCGTTGTGGAATTTGGTATGTGTAAATAATGTGATCTGGTCAAAAATGAGGACGAGTAGCATTTAAAATCTATTTATTTATTTAAAAAAAAAAAAAAAAAAAAAAAAACTGCGTTTTCAGGCGAGAGGAAAATTTTGGGGGGTCGTTCGAAAAATTCCCTGCGTCGTGCGACTTTGGTTTTGGGCTGTGCGGTGTGCTGAAGAAATGCCATTCAAAAAAAAAAAAAAAAAAAAAAAAAAAAAAAAAAAAGAATTTTACTATATTTACTACATCTAATTACCCACCAAAAATGTTTAGCTTTTTTTTTTTTTTTTTTTTTTTTTAAATTAAATTCAAAATGTACATTTTGAAAACAAAATAAAAAAACAGTAAAAAGTAGTGGGCGGCTCACATCAAGAGGAGCTATTCACAAACACGCACGCAGCGATCTAACGCTGGATTTAGGTTGAAAAAGTACGAAAGCTGTTCAGCATACAAACAGGAAGGATTGTCTCAGGAGTGATTTGTTCGAGGATTCATGGTAATTATTATATTTTTGTTACCATTCATGCATTTTGAAACGTGAAAAAAATCAATGGGAGAAATTAGCCGCTACAGCATTGGCATCATAGTTTGCAATGTTTATGTAAAATAAATGCTAACCGCGCATTATTTTTTTTTTTTTGCTTTTAAACAAGAATCGAGACTGTTTTACATCTATATCTATGAAGAATTCGGGGATTTAAGCATTTATTCACAAGAATTTTCACTGAAAAAGCTCTGTTTACATAAGGCGGCCGCTAGCTACATTCACAAACAGACTAGCATTATACTTCGACATATTTATGTAAAATAAATGCTAACTGCATGGCTTTTTTTACTTTCAACCAAGAATCGAGACTGTTTTACATCTATATCTATAAAGAATTCGGGGATTTAAGCATTTATTCACAAGAATTTTCACCGGCAAAGCTGTGTTTACATCAGGCGGCCACTAGCTACATTAACTAACAGAGTAGCATTGTACTTCGACATATTTACATGAAATAAACGCTAACTGCACGTTTTTTTTTTTTTTGTGCTTTTAACCAAGAATCGAGACCGCTTTACATCCATATATACATAAAGAATTCGGGGATTTAAGCATTTATTCACAGAATGTTCGACGAAAACTCTGATTCCATTCGGTCTGCTTTGACGGCCACACCCACAATGCAGGCCCCCTATTTATCGGCCCCGAGCCCCCGAGTCTCATCAATACATTATGAAGTCCATGACAGGTAATCCCCTGGTTATGAACCAGAATCAGAATTAATCCTTTAAAGCAACACTAGGTAACTTTTCAGTTTTGGTCGATTTTAACAACCCAGATGGACAAAAGCGGTAGTGTTTTGCCTAAAGGCAGTCTGCATTTCCCATGAGGACCAGCGCACAGTGTCGTAAAATTGTGATCTCCTGGTCACCTGCAGATGAATTAAATGAGATTTCCGTTTCCAGCGGCTTAGTGAAGGATGAATCGCAATGAGGTAATGAGTCCATTAGTGGCTAAACAATAGGATACGATGATGTTGATCATACGAAACGTTTGATTTCATACCATATTCCCCCACTGGTCCCATATCATAACAAATGTTATGAAAATATTTTTTTAAAGTTGAAAAGTGACCTAGTGTTGATTTGAGTTCCCCAACAAAATAACTATCCAAAAAGTCCAAAAGTGTTGTATTTTGTTTAATGATTGAGGATACACTGCCCTCTGGTGGCAACATTGTGTTTGGCTGGACTGTCGCCGTCTATGACTGAGAAGCTGACTCGGACGTCTGACATGGATAAAAGATAGCTGCGCTCTGGTTTGGCCCACGTAAGGCTATAAGTTGTTTCAGCTAATATATGTTTGTGTATGCATTTGTAATTAAGTTGCAACTTAAGATAATTACCACATTGGAAGTGTGTACTTAGTTGTTACTATGCAAGTTCTTATTAAATAAAAATACAGTCAATAAATAAACAAGTTTCATTTGTTTCAGTCATATTGGTATGGAAAATTGATTCACAAATTTGCACAGAAATCTCCTGTACTGTTGTGACCCATACGAGTGTCAACCTAAAACACCTACATTTTTAACCACAAACTAGAAGTGCGACCTATTTGCCACAGCCACCTATACACGGCAGTTGTTTTGAATGATGTGTGAACGCTGTCTAATGCATGCTAACCATTTGTACTAGTATAGGTCAGTGTTTTTCAACCACTGTGCCGCGGCGTAGTTTCTGGTGTATCATGAAAAATCATCCAATTTCACCTAATTGACGCAAAAATGTTTTTTTGAAAACTTATCCAAAATATGCTAATGCCGAGTGTCCGTGTTGTCCAATGGTTTGTAATCATGCAATAGCCTTCCATATCAGTAGGTGTCAGTAGGTAGCTAATTACTTTGTTTTGTAATGTGTATGAGGTAAGAGTAGGGTGACCAATTCCATAAGGTCAAAATGGAGAACATGCAGGTAATCCCCGGGTTACGAACGAGTTCCGTTCCTACGCTGGCGACGTAACCCAAATTTCCGCGTAAATCGAGATTAATCCTTTAAGTTCCCCTACAAAATAACTATCCAAAAGTCCAAAAGTATTGTATTTTGTTTAATGATGGAGAATACACTGTCCTCTGGTGGCAGTGTTAGGTATGGCTGGACTGCCGCCTTCTATGACTGAGAAGCAGATTCAGACGTCTGACATGGATAAAGGATAGCTGCGCTATGGTTCGGCCCACGTAAGGCTGTAAGTTGTTTCGGCTAATATATGTTAGTGTATGAATTTGTAATTGAGTTTGCAGCTACAGTTTGTGGAGTTAACGTGTGAGCGATTTGCTATGAGAATTATAAATATGACAGCATTCTTAGTATTTAAGATCGCGGACTTCTGTTAATTTAATCTATTAAATTTACATATTGAGCAGACTAGATGAACGTTTGAACACCAGTTGTTTTGTGTCAAGTATTTTATTGTTAAAATGCGTGTTGCTTTGAACATAAGTGCACCTATGTGTGTTACAGCTTTACAAATTGTCAAAAGTGAAGGAAGTAAAAAGCTTCAAAAAGCACAATTGCTTAGTTTGCTGTCTGTAAAGCTGAACAACTTCTTGTGATATTTGTACATCACTTGAGAAAAATCCAATCAAAACTGACATAAAAGCATAGGTGGAATTTGGGAGTTTTGTGGGGAGTGGGGGACGAAGATTTGCAACCGGAAGCACGGAACACGACTACTGTAAGCCATAGTTGACAAAACTGAATAAAAAAAAAGTTTTTTTTTTTTATCCAAAATTAAAAGGTCTGCCAAAAACAACACTGATTTGTTCTTTATATGTAAAGCTCGTGTGTCCACATTTTTATTATAGGGCATTTACACCAAAAGACATGCAGACCATTAGATTTAAAAAATCCTTAAATCAGCTGCACTGACCCATAAAACACAGGGTTCAAAGTACAGACTCATAGTCCAAAAATGACGCTTCAACGTGCATGTACGTACCTTCAACTCCACTCCGGCGGGCACTACGATGGGTCTGAAGGAGAGTGAGTGAGGGCAGATAGGAGTGATCATGATGGCTGGCACGTTGGGGTGTATCATGGATGCTCCCGCGGCAACTGCATACGCTGTACTGCCTGTCGGCGTGGACACAATCACACCTGTAGGAATAATGACTTTTGGTTAGGGTGGAGCAGGATAGGGAAGGACTTGTCTTTTTTACTTTAAGCACATTTTTAAATATTTGACCTGTCCTGACATATATTTGATGATCTAGCACGATAAACACATTTAAAAAAATGAAAAAGCTCTGGATTGGCTCTTTCCCAGATTGATATGTGGGAAAATATATGGAACAATCAATCTGGCGTGCCAGGTTAGCTGACTGCAGGGATGATGAAATGCGTCAATTCACTGTGTTGCGTCTCCAAGTCGTTTCGAAATACCGGTGTGTCAAGATACAGAGCCGGTTTTACTTCATGAAAACACACATCCATACCAAGTTTACTAACAGGAATGAACCAAGGCAGACTTGTGCGTGAGAGACAATTAGGGCTGCAGCTATTGAATATTTTAGTAATCGAGTATTCTATTGAAATTCCGTCAATTAATCAGATAAAACATTTTTTTAGGTAAAGATCTAATCGTTTTTCAGCGTTTTTAGTGAGTGATGCCACTCCAGCGCCATTGAAGTCAATGGTAAAAAAAAAATCGGAAACGGAAGTGGTAGGTAGACATAAGGAAGGAAAGCGGAAGTACCTCGGAAACGTGTCTATATCTTACCTGAAAATGTCATTATACATGATAACACACATCACTTAAAAGTTTACCACGTGTTTCAATTGAATTTCCGGTTGTGTCAAGCTAATTTTAAGTTCTAGTTAAGTTTTAAGTTACTCTAAATTCTAAGTCCTGATACGGTTTTTTGCAGTGTTCAAAATAGATGTATGATACCTGCTGTATTGCTACTTGGTCTTTTGTCCATCAATGACTACTAAGCTAAAATTGAGTTAGCTTTATTATCTTTTTATTTTACACCCTCATCACTCTGCAGCGCTGGGTTTCTACAGATTAAATAAAGCCTGTATGAAAGTTGCGTTACCCAAGCATCGAAAGTAGTCATAATTAACAGAAACCTAAACCTCCGCAGGGCTAACGTTACATTAGCAAGGTTCAGTAACGGTAATTTCATTTATTAATGCTATGTTAACTTAATTTGACCTTATCCCGAGTATTGCTCCTCTGCTCTCGGAGTAAACAGGGTGCCTTCGGTAAGGGTGCAGCATCGAAGATGCGCTGTAGTGGTATGCAAGCGCTATTTTACAGTGAATACATGAAACAGTGTTCACCTTGGTGTCCAGCTTGAAATACTCCCATACTTTTGACATTTTCTGCTTTTTCTTGGTGCCTCTTTCTTCATTTTTGTCAGCTACTTCATCGTTACCTCTATATTCATGCAGGGTTTGAATCAAATAAATCTGTCATCCTCTGTCATCCTCCTGTACATACCTAACATCAGCGTGTCATTCATTATTAAAGTAGTCCGGGCAAAACGTCATGCTAAGAGCTGGTGAAATTAAACGATTGCTCGAAGTGGAGAAAATTCCTCGATCAATTTTTAAGATGGAGTAACTCGAATCATTCGAGTAATCGTTTCAGGTCTAGAGACAAATCATATGTTCACTCACCATCTCCCTGCACCGTGGTGATGAGGTGTCCGTCCAGGAAGAGGTCCACGTTGGAGAGGTAGGAGGAGGGCCCTCTGTCCACCACCACCTCGTTCAGCACCTGAAACACGCAAAGAGAGGACGCGTTATGTCGCACACATCCGATACATCGTTTTACATGAGGTTTCTCTATTTTTACAGCAAAGCAGACATTACTAAAGCTGCAGCTATCGATTATTTAAATCAGGGGTCCCCAAACTTTTTCCTGTGAGGGCCACATAACTTTTCCCTTCTCTGATGAGGGGCCGGGGTCAGTTTGTAACAGTAAAAGTGTGACGATTGCAGGAGTGCCCAAATAACCCTTTCTGGATTCTTCACGGAACAGAAGTAAATAAAATAAAAATAATATAATTATGCCTGTCAACAATAACTCGTTAACGACCATGATTAATCTGGGAATATTAACGCATAAACAAAAACAAACAAACAAACAAACAAAACAAAACAAAAACAAAAAACGCAATTTACTGCTCACACTAAGTTTGGCCACAACTGCCTCCCGTAGTCCCACACGGTGATGTTTACATTCTCCGCGCGGCGATGCAGGACAAAATGCAGCCAGCCACGATGAGCGAGGATGATGACCCAGGACTGCTCTATGGCAAATTCCGTTTTAAAAAGCTGCCTAATGGAAATCTGGATAAAACAAAAGTTGTGTGCACATACTGCTGTGATGAATTGTCCTTCCATCGAAGCACAACTAGCCTAAAGTACCACCTTCGGGCAAAGCATATCTTCACTAGTGTTAGCAATGACGCTAACACCGCAAACACAAGCCGCAGTCATCAAGCTACACTGGCAGAGTGCGGACTCGGACTTGTCAACAAAACGACAACAAGTAGGTTGACTACTGCTATCGCTAGATGGATAGCCAGAGAATGTAGACCCATTAACTTAGTCAAAGACAAGGGCCTTGAAAATCTCATCCAGATAGCATCGGGCGACCCAACATACAGAACACCTTCACGGGCAATTATTGCCACAAAAATTCATGAACTTTTTGAGAATGAAAAGGCAACGAAGGTGGAGCAACTAGCCAGAGTTACATTTGTTGCACTGACAGGAGACCACTGGACAAAAAAATGGAATGACTGGCTAACTTAAGCAGTGTTTCTAAACAACTGTACACACATTTTGGTGTAATGTTTTTCAGTTAAGTGCGTGAAAATTGAGAAATCTTTTTTTTTTTTTTTTTTTTAAATCTCACACAGCTTTCAGGCCATTTAGTGTAAAACTGCAAATGCTGCATTTATTTGTGTGAAATGTTTAACAGACAAGTTGTTTACATATTTTTTGAAACACTAGCTACTGTTACTGTATTGTGCTTGTCTGCTCTTTAAATTGGCAGTTAATTTTGGGCAATATGGCAAACGGTACTTGAGCCACATTGTTAGTCTGAGGCACTTTGATCTGTTAAGCTCTTTTCTGTATAATACTGACAATTTATTTTATTTTACGAGCCGAGTTGTTAAATAAAATTTTAAAACTCTATTTGGTTAAATATTAATTCATTCATACATCATACATTTCATCTGAAAACAAATTTTAAGTCAATTATAGTATTTTCCCAGATTTTTTTTTCCCCTGAAGAGCAACTTTATTCATCCTGAGGGAAATGTGATTAATCATGATTAATCACACAGTTGACATATTAACTAGATTAAATTTTTTAATCATTTGACAGTATATAATATAATAATAACACTATTAATCAAATAGATAATAACCAAATAACCCTCTCTAGGTTCTTCACAGAAAAGGCCAGGAAATAAATAACACAAGTAAAAAAAAAATATATATATATATTGTTCAGGGGGCCGGACCAAATGTGGAGGCGGGCCGTAGTTTGGGGACCCCTGATTTAAGTAATTGATTAATCTACCGATTAGTAATTTTGAATAATAGAGTACAGGTAGTCCCCGGGTTCCTACGCTGGCGACAAAGTCCGAATGAACCCTTTAAGTACCCCTAAATACGTCCAAAATCTCAAATGTCCCGATCCGATCACGTGATCAGTAATCGGGCCCATCACACCATTTTTCAGGAAGTGACCTGTAAATGCCCTGAAAATCGGAAAGAGTGACTGTGAATGGTTTGGTTTCAAATTAACATTCATTCTTCATTCTCCCTTCCCAGTCTTAATTGAGTAGGCGTCGAGCGCTGTCAATGGTAGCCAACTGCGACATGATCATGGTGGAAGATTTTAGTATCGACTTGATGGTTCCATTATTATTATTATTATTTTTTGAAATGGCAATTTTTTAAAATGTTATCTCGGCTCTCAGCTATCGATTATTTAGGTAATCGATTGTTCGAGTAATTGGATCACGAACATTTAACGCGTTGTACAACAGTTGTAGAACAATAGAACAATTGGCTAACTTGCACAGCAAATGTCCACTAGCTTTGATGTTTTTTTTTAACGACGCTCTTAAAAAAATCGTTCAAACGCATATCCCACAAAAAATGCTACATATACTTCTAAGCTAAATCACGAATGCATAAACATATTACCACAAACAAAAACGTACAACCTTATGTTGGTCTTAACAGGGAGCAGCTGGATTCAGCCATGTTAGTTAGAGTTATGTCATATTCACGATTGCCACTCGAGGGCAGTGTATCCATCCAAATCAATAAAACTAAAGGCAACACTTTCAAAACAAACCATTACGCCACTGTAACAAATAATCGAAGTAGCAAAATTTGATACGAAGCTTTTTTCTAATTGAATTACTGGATTTAATCGAGTAATTATTCAAGCACTGGACATTACCTGATAGTTGGCGGCTTTGTGGCTACTGTCCACCTCACCGTTGGTCAGAATGACGCCCTTTTCCCTCTCCCAGTTCACACGCACTTTCAAGCGGCTGCGCAGCACTATGGCGGCATTTCCTACGAACAACGTTTGCGTTAGAAATATTTCGAGCATGTATCTTGGCAGCTCGTACAATACCTTCAATGATTTGAGTGAGCTGAGACTGAAAGGTGTCAAATTTGAAAGGCGTCAGGAAGCCTAGAGATCCCAGATGGAAGGCCATCACTGGCGGAACGCTTTCCTGCATGGCAGCAAAAATTACAGAATAGAATGAGGAGCGGTGATTGTGTTAGAACAAAAAGTTGGATTTCTACCTGGAAGAGTGACGACGCATAGAGCAAAGTTCCATCTCCACCAAGACAAATGATGAAGTCCACGCGGTTGGAAATGTCATCAAGATCTATCAAAAGCAGGCACCCAAGGATATGTCAGGGTTTCTACAGTCTCAGCAAATATCATTTCATGCTTTTTAATGCCACTTTTAAAGCAACACTAGGTAACTTTTAAGTTTTGGTCGATTTTAGCGACGCAAGTGGACAGAGGCGGTAGTGTTTTGCCTTAAGGAAGACTGCTTTTCCCATGAGGACCAGCGCACACCCGCACAGTGTCGTAAAATCATGATCTCCCGGTCGCCTGTAATGGATTCAATGACATTTCTGTTTCCAGCGGCTGTGTGAAGCACAGTGTTGTCAGTAACGCGTTACTTAGTAATTAAACTGATTACTTTCTTCAGTAACAAGCAATCTAACGCGTTTATTTTTCCAAACCAGTAATATGATTAGTTTCCTTAGTGTCTGTGTGTTACTACTTTGTGATTGCCTCATAATGTATGTAGAATGAAGAATACTGTAGTCATGTACGAAGAGCATGTTGCTCTTGAGTTTGAGAGTGACATCACACGTCACGTTGTCCATTCGGAAGACAAAAACAAAAGGGTCACGCTATTACCATGCCGTGAGCGCTAAGAGTCTCTGGCCATAACGACTTAGCCTAGCTACCTCGTCAGGACGCGAACAATCAATGAAAGAGGCAGGAGAGATACCACAAAAGGCTGCATTTGCTCACAGGAAAAACAGCCATCACTTCACTTTTTTTGTCGAGTAAAGATGACAAAAATATCTCCAAAACACAGTGGACCGCTAAAAAGCACAGCGCTATTCAACTCGAAGCAAAGCCTACAGGTAACGAGAGCACTTCTACAGTTTGTAACCAGCCTTTACGTACATTTAATAGTTAAAATTTGTATTCATAGGCAGATTTTGACATTTGGGTGGGGGTTGCAACACATGTTGATGGACACACCTCATCATTTGTGTTTTCTGTACTATTTACATTGTAAATTCTCACTGAATATATAAAAACTATGAATTAACATGTGGAATTATGTACTTAAAACAGTTAAACTAAAAACGGCTTTTATATTGTACTTTCTTTAAAGTATCTACCATTTGCTCTTCTTAATTTTTTTGCATACTTTTGACTCTCTTTCAATGAGCATCAAGATGCAGACACCTGAAAAAGTTCTCACTTCCCAGGTATGCCTTATCAGGGTTAATAAGTGGAATTTGTTACCTTTTCAATGGGGTTGGGACCATCATTTGTATTGCATTGAATGAGGTGTGTCCAAACTTTTGGCCTGTACACACATATATATATATATATATATTAGGGCTGTCAAAATTATCGCGTTAACGCGCGGTAAATTTTTTTTTTTAATTAATCACGTTAAAATATTTGACGCAATTAACGCACATGTCCCGCACTGTCCCATGTCAGACAGTATTCTGCCTTTTGGTAAGTTTTACAGCAAGGTTTTTTTTTGTGCTGTCTAATAGTGAACTCTTGTGGTCGCTTTGCGACATGGTTTATTGCTTTCTTGCCAGTTCAATATGGCTGCATGATGTCTCGGGCTGACGCCTACGTTGTAATGTTGTGCTTATATGATCCTTGGACAAGATTTGTCCGTAAGTATGGTTGTTGTAAAGAATGTACATATTATGTTAGTAAGCGAAATGTTATATTTTTTGTATGAGATGCTTTTTGTTTATGTTTAGTGAACCTGTATAGCGTGCTAAGCTAACGTTGTTGCTAATGCAATGCTTGTGTACTTTTTTTTTGTAGTTTCACTACGGTCTAAAGAGGACAATGGTTTGAGGCCATTTTATTAATAAATCAGATGAAAAACGAAGAAGTCTGATTATTAAGGCGTCATTCACTAGCTGTCTAGCTTTGGAAAAAGTAGACGCTTCGGAGTGAGGACAGCATAGATTTAAATGAGAGTAGAGTGAAATGCCCACTACAGTCCTTATGTACTGTATGTTGAATGTATATATCCATCTTGTGTCTTATCTTTCCATTCCAACATTTTACAGAATATACATATAATTTACAGAAAAATATGGCATATTTTATAGATGGTTTGAATTGCGATTAATTGCGATTAATTAATTTTTAAGCTGTAATTAACTCGATTAAAAATTTTAATCGTTTGACAGCCCTAATATATATATATATATATACACATACATCTTCAATCAATCAATCTTTGGATCAAGCTCGGTTGTTGTTAAGCTTTTGAAAGCTTAGGTTTAAAGAAATTTTAAATATCCTTCTTGCTTCCTCAGGCGTGGTTTTGGCTAAGCAAAGCAAAGGACCGTCTATAAGTTGCTAGTCACATGATCTGTTTGAAAAATAATTTGGGCCCATTATGAAATACTTTGAAGAATTCTTGTTCATTCCGTTCATTTTTGTTGTTTATTTTACTGCTTTACAATTTTTATAGACAACATTTTAACGGCTAGGTCTGTATTTTAAAGGCGAAGTTCAGAATTTTTGACGTTAGGCGTTGAGACAGCAAGGCAAAAAAAAAAAAAAAAAAAAAACGGTAAAAAGTAACTGATAAATGACTTTTAAAGTAACTTAGTTACTTTGATAGTAAAGTCATCCGTAAAGTAACTAGATGACTTTTTTGAGGCGAAATCAGTAATTAAATTACTTTTTCAGGTAACCTGTGACAACACTGGTAAAGGATGAATAGTAATAAGGTAATGAATCCAGCTGTGGTTAAACAATAGCATATGACGGTTAGCAACCGTGTGGCTTAGTGTGGCTAAGCCGGGCCAGTGTTTATTCTTGAGTATCTTTTTATCCTGTTAGCCTCCCTTTTTTCCATCCTCGGACAAAACTTTTTGTCTCTTTTGTTGCTCTGCCATCTTTGCAGAATTCGCTCGAAAGCATTCGCATCGACTTCCGTCTTTGTAACGAATGGGGTAGTGACGTATACAATAAAGCAGTCAGCATACTCGTAGTTTTAAACTAAGATGCTTGGCATGTTATGTGAGCGTTCCATTTTCATTCATGGTGCAAAAATTAAACAAATGATTGAAAATAATGATTCATAAACTCATGACATACCTCATTCACTGTACTGAATCTGTGTGTCTTTGTTGTTATTCTGAGCCTGTGTGAGCCATATGTGATATGGCAAAGCCAATAAGGCACTTAGCACTAGCACTTGATAAAAAACTGATGTTTGCCCTAGTTGGATTTCAACAATAAATATAGTGGTGCAATATAGGTACTTTTCCCTTAACTTCAGTTGGAGTCGCTTCCTTATTTTTCACAGAATGTTTATTGGAAAACCTTGAAGTTGTAATAAAAGTATCCAGTGGGGCATCAGAATACAATTAGCCATCATATGTTAAGTCCACGACCGCATATATCAGTATCGGATATCTGTATCGGATGTTTGGAGTTGGACAATAATGACTTCTTAACAGATGGACAATAACCGGATATACAGTTAAATCCCCGTTTCCATATGCGAGAACCTGGTGAAGAACTACAAGAAGAACTACTTCTGCGCCTCATTGTAAGTGTCCTACCTTCTCTGAAAGTGCAGAATTTCTTTGTAAGGGTTCCGAAGTTGTCATCACAAGAAATGGCTGGGTCCTCCAGAACCTTCTTTTCCACATAAACGATCATATTTTTGACCTAAAACATAAGCACATGCGTGTAACACACTGCCGAAGATTCCGTATTTGCTCTCGGTCATACCTCTGTGAGGAACATGCAGAGTTCCTTGAAAGGTTCCAGCAAGGTGGCGTCTCGAATCTTCTTGATGACCAGAACACTCTTGGGGGGCGTGTTCCACGTCAGTCGCTGGGTGGCAGGGTCCTGGATGTGCCTGGTAAACATGTAAACACACACTTTAACAACAGGCTAAGGTAAGGCCGCTTAAGAAGATGAAGCGTATCCGAGCGGCGGTGTGTCGTCGCTATCCTATTAGCGCCATTGGCTTAAGGTCTGCAGTGAAATCTGGTGTTGTCAGCACCTTATCACAAACTGACAGCGACTGCAGTAGGGGTGTGACAATTAGGAGTGGGAACCTCTTGGTACCTTATGATAAGATACGATTTGCGATACAAAGCTCACGATAACGATCTGACGATATGGTGATACAACGATTATCGATCCATTGGTCAGGAAATCATTCTAGGATATTCTACAACTAATAAACAGAAAAACAAGCTTCTGCCGTGAATTGGAATGAGTTTATCACTAGTAGACGTCCAATCCATTTGAACTGGGAGGGTGGCTGCCCTCCCGCTTCAAACGGATTGAATGTCTATGGCCGTGAGTGGCAGCCAATGTCAGACAATGAGGTCATTTTGGGCCATTTAAGGTCATTTACCGGTTGATTTTCAGACAGGTCCTGTTGATTTTGGGGTATTTTATTGGTCACTTCCTGTTTATTTTGAGTTACAAACAGGAAGTGACCTGGGAATCACCCAAATAAATAGGCAGTGACTCAAACTCAACAGGAAATGACCTACAAATGCCCTAAAATAAACAGCCAGTGACCTGTAGATGCCCTGAAAATCGGACAGAAAGACTGGGAATGCTCTGGTTTCGAATGAACGAACGTTCCCAGCCTAAATGTATTGGGCGTCGAGCACTGTCAATGCAGCCTTAGATTTAACTGAGACACCATTATGGTGGAAGATTTTGGTAGAAACTTATTGGTTCCTTTTTATTTTTTATTTTTTTTAGACACTGACACCTTTTTAAAACGATATCTCGATTTTTGGCAGGCGCATATCGATAACCTTTTGGGCTACAAAGTATTGCGATATATCACCTTTTTGATATATTGTCACTAGGGGTGTGACAAAATATCTAAATGGTGATATATCGTGATACTTTGTATCCCAAAAGGTTATTGATACGCTACCACCAAGAATCGACGTATCGTTTTAAAAAGATGTCAAAAGAGTCAACAGGTTACGACCAAAATCTTCCGTTAGAATAGTGTCTACGTTAGCTAACTGGCTACCTTAGACGACGCTGGACATCCAATTCATTTTGACTGTAGTATGATAAAAAGTATGATGAAAGTATGATAAACACATTGCAAGTCGTATCAATATTTTTAATAGGGGTGTGACACTACATCGAAAAGGCGATACATCGCCATACTTTGTAGTCTAAACACTACATCTAAAAGCCTTTTGTAGCCTAAAAGGTTATCGATGCACTTTCACAAAGAATCGTTGTATCGTTTAAAAAAGATGTCACTGTTTATTTAAAAAAAAAAAAAAAAAGGAACCAACTGGTTTCTGCCAAAATCTTCCATTAGAAAATGTTAGCTCATTGGCTGACGGCGCTTAAAATCCAATTAATTTTGACTGAAATGGACGTCCAGCGCCGTCAATGGTACTGAAACCAGAGTGTTCGCAGTAGGGCTGCAGCTATCGAATATTTTAGTAATTGAGTATTCCATCGATTAATCGAGTAATCAAGATAAAACGAGCAATTCTAAAATATACACGAGAAAACAAGACATTTCACCCAATATTGAACCATTTAAAAACAATCAATGTCTTTATTTTTAGATGTAAATTGTTGAAAACAGCCAACAATTGCATCTCAGGTGTGACTACAAGGTGTGACTCCCTCCCCCCAACAAATTCACCGCTTTCACTCAAAAACTTCTAAATCTTATAAAAAACAAATTCTTATTTCTTACCTAAAAATGTCATTACGCTTAATAACACACATCACTTAAAAGTTAGGTGTTTTTCCCCATGTGTTTCAATTGAATATCCATTTGTGTCAAGTTAATTTTAAAGTTCTCGTTACGTTTTAAGTTAGTCTAAATTGTAAGTCCTGATAAGATTTTCAGTTTTTGCCGTATTCAAAATAAATGTATGATACCTGCCATATTGGAGCACATAAGGCACCAGTGCTACTTGGCGTTTTATCCATCAATGACTACTGAGCTAAATTTGACAATTAGCTTTATTAGATTTTTATTTTACACCTTCATCACTCGGCAGCGCTGTGTTTTTACAGATTAAATAAAAGACACGTTAGAAATGCATCGACAGTAGTCATAATTAATAGAAACCTAGCCCTCCGCAAGGCTAACGTTACGTTAGCAAGGTACAGTAACTTTTTTCTCATTTATTAGCGCTACATTAACGTAATTTTACCTTGTCCCAAGTAGGCATGTCCCAGTCATGCCTCCTTTCATGGTTTCACGGTATCGCAATTATAGCTCTAAAATGTGTTACTTAGAGATATCTGGGTTAAAAAAGAAAAAAAAACTTTTGCATTAAACATGATATTTTTCAAAACATATTAGCTAATTGGAAAATTGGAGTATAATGTTAAGTGAAATAAAATAAACTGAAATATTCTAAACAAAATTAAAAATAAATGCAGTCCTTTAGATGAGCCAAAACCCACAGCCACAGCTCAACACCATTACCATCAAAACAAAAATTATTTAATTATTTTCCATAAAAAGCATGTGTGTATGACTCGTATCATGTTGACATTATACGCACACACACTCTCTCAACACAGACAGTTGCCAAAGAGAAAAAAAACAACCCGTTTTACCACCGCTAGACACACTAAACACACAGGAGTGTGTGTTTAAATTCTCGTAGCTGGTAGGAGATGTTTATGTTTATGTGTTTACTATCCTTAAATTTTGTATAAATGTGAAATCATATTGGAGGTATTGCCTCCTCGACAGCCACCCTCCACAAACATATTTTACATGCCGGTTGGCCCTCCTCCTCTAAACCGCTGCCGTCTGTAACTTTTCCGTAGCCGAAGTATTCCCGTACCAGTGATTATGTTTTCTTCGATTGTGGGGGTTCAGGAGTTTCACCTCCTCTAGCCTTTGTGTAGCACAGCAGACTCACTGACACTGAGCAACAACCGGGGGGGAGGGTTGCGTCTTGTAGCTGCAAGCGAGGGATTTTTCCCTGCAGTTTTGGGACATTAAAAAAAATAGGTAATACCTTAGGGACGGTATGACGTAAAAAAAATTTGCGGTTTTGAAACCGGGACGTTTTCAGACCACAGTATACCTTAAAACCGGTAATCGGCACATGTCCAGTCCCGAGTATCGCTTCTCCGCTCTCGGAGTAAATGGGGTGCCTTCGGTGGAGCTGCAGCAATGAAGACATGCTGTAGTGCAGGGGTCCCCATCTGCCGGGCCGCGGACCGGTACCGGTCCGTGGCGCATTTGCTACCGGGCAGCACAAAAATAATAATTTAATAACGACCGTATTCTGGCTGAATTAACCCTGTGCCCCTGCTTAACACACCAATATCCCTGTCTACTCTAGATATAATACTACGGGATAGATTAGAATGTCGTCATAGGCAGTACATCTTGTTTGTGTATATAATATATCTATGTGCGCTTGTCCTCGATATTAACGTATTGCTAGGCCGCGGTCGCAGCACATTTGTTCCCGGAAATATTTAGCTCCCACACGAGCGAACATGACTGGAAAACAGACGTCTTTGGAGATATTTTTACGGCGAAAAGGGCACCTGACGGGCCTACAACCTTGAAGACCCACGAACTGCAAAGGAGTGGATTCGTGACCCGTTTGAGAATAAACCGAGTGATTCGAGCATGTCTGAGCAACAGGAAGATCAACTTGTAGAGATCGCAAATGACTGCGACCTTATTAAACGTACATTTGAGACAACAACTCTGCCGAGGTTCTGGATTAAAGCCATTCTGGAATATCCTGACATCGCTACAAGAGCATTGAAAACCTTGCTATAATTTCCAACATCGTATCTTTGTGACGCGGGCTTCTTAATTAATGTTTAACGACAAGGCGAAGTCGTTAATGGTGAGAGCGGTATGAAGTTTTTGTGTGCAGCTTACATGGCAGGATGTATCTGAGGAGAACTTTTCTACAAGTCCATGATCAAACGTAAGTTAATATTCCTTTCTTTCAAGAAAGTTTGTAGTGTTTATTTTGGAATTGCTGCATTTGCACATTTTGCGGCTATGTTTAACGTTACGCGCATGTGCAGAACCGCATCGTTGAAATTTTTGATGGGTTGCAAAATTTGTCAGAACACCGGTCCGTGAAAAAAAGACCCAAATAACACCGGTCCGTGGTGCAAAAAAGGGTGGGGACCCCTGCTGTAGTGTAATGCAAGCGCTGTCTTACAGTGAATACATAAAACAGTGTTCGCCTTGGTCTCCAGCTGGAAATGCTCCCAATTTTATCTGCTTTTTCTTGGTACCTTTCTCTTGGCTTTCTTCGGCTTCTTCGTTGTTACCTCTATATTCATGCATGGTGACGTCAGTGGGTTGTGCCGCATTAAAAGTAGTCCCGGCAAATCATCATGCTTAAAGGTGGCAAAATTAAACGATTCCTCGAGGCAGAGAAAATTCATCGATCAATTTTTTAAATCCAGTTACTTGAGTTATTCGAGTAATCGTTTCAGAAGAAGACCCTTAATCCTCTTGTGATGACATCATCAAAACGGCGAGAAGCAACAAGCTGGCTGACTCTGTCTCGCCAACACTACTGGCTCACAGCTCATATGGCAAACCCGTATGACGTGATTGGAATTACCCCCAGTACTGGATCAGACAAGACTCCACTCGAAGAAAAACAAAATGTTGGGCAACTGAACCAGCTCATAAGGTCTTGACCTCAGTTAACTAGCAACTTTTTCTTTACGCGATGACTACGCAAATAGCATTCCATGACAATCCTTACAAAAACCAGATCATTTACCGAACTAAACTGGCTCTTTTTTCTGGTTTTTACCTCAAGGCCAATTGAACCGTTGCATATTAATATCAGCATCACGCCGTGACATTTGGGCTGGTCACATGTGGACGATTTAACCTGACTGGAACAATCAATGAAATGTTGTTCTCACAAGTTTTTCAAGATGACTGGCTAGCGACCAGTTCTTGATTTACTCCACCTCTTCACCAAATGACAACTATAGAAACAGGATAGACAGACAGACGGATACACAAGAGGTAATATTTCTCAACTTGAGGGAGATTTAATAGCTTTGTGTGTTGAAATGTGGTTCAGACATCGAAAACAAGATTATTTGTTTGTGTATATTCGCTAAATTACCTCGCTGTGAAGAACCCGGCTCGAAACAACCGCAGCTGGCTTCTCTCTTTGACAGCGTGAAAAGAATGTTGCCTTAGGGTTCAATTCAGTACAATTAAAAAAATAATGAGCGCCGTGAGAAAGCTTCCGTCCAAAAATTCCAAACATTAAGGATGACAACTTCGCCTACCCAAAAGATGAAACTGCCTTTGTTTGTGTCTAAGATGGGAAAAAGAGCAAAACTTGAAAGACTATGTGCGTACTTTGTTTTGCTAACATTGTTGTTTTTGTCAACGAAAAAAAAAGCTATTCTTAATGTACATTCTGATGCGAAATTAACTCCAGAAATCTACATTTTACAAGTTGAACATGACGTGCTTTTATTTTGAAATGTTCACTGGAAGTATGTTCACTCAGTCGCTAAGCGTAAGCTTTACACTCAGAAAAAAAGTGCACTTCTCGTCATGCAAGTGGTGGCAGTAATAGTTTTTTTTGTTTGTTTGTTTCGCATTGTTTGCAAACGCTGTAAACCAGCGAATTTTCATCCTTTAAGTGCCACATTTAAGCCAAAATTTTGCATTTTGGAGATGACTGCCAATGCTTTTATAGCAGGCTAAAGTGGTTACTTAGTACATTGTCTTTTTTCTATGAGCCTCAATGTAGCAATGCTAACGTTTTACAATGTTTAATGTAGATTAGGGCTGTCCCAGACAACTAATTTTCTCACGATTAGTCAGCAGACTATTTTTACGATTAGTCAACTAATTTAATAATTTATTTTTTAATTTTTTTACTAATTTAGCAATGAATTTTTTTTTTACCCTTATTAATTCATAAAAACATTTTGGAACACTTAAATTCTTTATTAAAGTAAAAATAAACACGTTAATTACAATAATAAATCACAAATAAACAATGAGGTCAAATGCTGATAGCATTAACTGGTGCGAAAGAATGGAATGCAAACAGATTCAGAACACCGACTTCCACTTTCCAACATAATTCAGAACAATATTTTTCTTTTTTAATTCTTTTTGTTTTCCAGTCACAAGTTAAATTTAAAATGCATTTCTCAGCAAAGGAGTCCAACTTGTACACTATGTGACCTAGATGCCTAGACATACTGTACATGCAAACCCAAAAGAACAGAACAAAAAACACACACACACACACACAAACAGCACCTCGTCAGTCAAAAAGAATACTGTATAGTAGGTCAATGTCCGCACAGTTCAGCAGCGCCAAATAGCCCTACACAGCGCTCCCCAAAAATCGGCATGCAACAATGTATATACGAGCTTTGGGTCCGGTAGGAGGTGTGGCTACATACCGTGTATTACTAATGGCAAAGAGGAAAAAAACAAAAACAAACAAACCAACAAAAAAACAAAAACTGGTTATTCCGGAATCTGAGGAAAGTTCAAGGCCCTAGCATACGTCAAGAAAGGGGTCCATTTTGCATAAAATTTATTTCTGCAGCCCCCAAGCGTACACCGGATCTTCTCTATGTGAACACAATTTAAAATTGACTTAATCCAGAGCGTGTGAGAGGGTAAGATTGGGGATTTCCATGCAAGTACTATCAGTCGCCTTGCCAAAAGGGTAACAAAGGCGATTCTATCCTGATCCATCTTGGATAATTCCAACACAGATGAGGATGTTCCAAACAGCGCTATGGTGGGGTATGGACTTATTTGTCTGCGGCATATTTCTGAAATTTTCTTAAATACCTCCACCCAGAAGTTATATAAAGATGGGCAAGACCAGAACATATGGGTATGATTGGCTGGTGATTGGTTACATCGTGCACTGGTTGAAGTAACAGCTTTATAAATCTTGGAAAATCTGTTAATTCAGAACAATTCTTTAAAAAAGCATTATTATAGTATACTACTATACAGTGGGTAGAAGAAGTATTTGATACACTGCCAATGGGTTTTCCCATTGGCAGTGTATCAAATACTTCTTCTCCCCACTGTATATAATAGGATTATAATAATTATCATAACTATTCATTGCCAATCAGATTTTTCATAAAGGGTGTGATTTTAAATCTATTCTTAGTGTAGTGATTAACTACAGAAATCGTTATTTATATGACGAACATGATGTGCTTTTATTTTGAAATGTTAACCGGAAGTACATTCACTAACCAGCTAACATTAGGCTTTACACTCCGCAACAAAAAGCTCTTTTTGTCATTGCATGTAGTGTCAGTCATCAATTTTTGTCATTTGCAAATGATGTTAACCAGGGATTTTTCATATCAACTTTTAACTGAAAGTTTGCGTTTTGGAGAAGACTGCCAATGTTTTATAGCAGGCTAAAGTAGGTTGTCTTTTTTCCCCATTAGCCTCAAAGTCGCAATGGTAACATCTACAATGTTTAATATATGAGTGTTTCCTTATTTTGTATGTCTGTACTTTAATTCTACGGCGTGTTGATGACCAAAACCATAAACATCTGTGAAAGGAACTGGAGTTTCATATGCCATCAACACACACGCACAAATGTATGCAAGCATGCACGCACATGGCAATAAAACGCAGCCGTGAAAATTAGCGCCCTCATTTTTACTTACAGTGCAATAAATGGACTCATAGCATATCGCGACAGCCTTAGCAACTTGTCGTTAGTTGGTTAGATGGACTTACGATCTACCAGCTTGTTGTCTCCTGTCGTCTTACAAATTTACAACTGGGTGACGGTGCTTTAGGTGCTCGTTCACGGCTGGCATGCAGCCAAGCTTGGCAGTGAAGAGACACGACACAACAGTGTACCTTCCTTTGTTTCGTTGAAATAAGTCGATGTTTTGGCCACTCAAAAATATAATGCTGCAAATACTATTAATTCAGTACATGTTACAGATGGACTCGGACCACAAATAGGATGTTTTGCTTATATGGTAAATATAGCTGCTAAGAGAGCTGCAGCAATCAACAGTGTGCCCCACTTTACAAACAGTAAATATTGTTCTCAGGACTTATATACAAAATTTCTTCAGATCAGTAAGAAGTAAGCACATAAATATTATGCACTAAAATGCTTTTTTATATGATGTTATTTTTGCTTGTTAGCAAATAAAAAAAAAAAAAATAATAATAATAACAGTTGTATTTTCTGTTTCAGAGCATTAAATGTATTGAATTGTATCGAAAATCATACCGAACCATGACTAACTGTATCGTTGCATCCCTTATACGTACACACACACACACACACACACACACACACACACACACACACACACACACACAGACACACACACACACACACACACACACACACACATATATGTGTGTGTGTGTGTATTTTTTTTTTTTTTTTGCTAACAGAGTGGTATCGGAATGGTATCGGTATCAGCTGATACTGCACAGCCAGGTATCTGTATCGGTATCGGGCCCAAAAAAATGGTATCGGTGCAACACTAATTATTATGTGAATTTAAATCATATTTTGAGACGATTCGACAGTATACAACAATTTGGCAAACAGCAGATGGCGAGAAATGAGCCTTTTAATCTGCCGTTTGGCCCCGCCTGTCATTTTAACGCTCTAGCGCCTCCAGCTGGGTGATGACGTTGGCAGACTAATGATTTCAGCTGATTTCGAATTCAGCCCAATGGGGAAGATTTAGAACAAGGAAAATGCGACAGAGAGCAGCAAAATGCCATCATTGATTTTATCTCTTTTTACAGTATATTCTTTTTATCAAAGTATGTTCACCCAATTGCTACATAAATGGTATGGTCATGACAAATAACAGTCTTGTGCTAAATGGAATATGAAATATTAAAAATGCATTTATTTAGTACGACAGGGCTAAATTATTGTATAATGGTCAAAACTGCCAACTACTTAAACCTCCTGAATGGTATTTTTATGCCACCTGAGTTAGTCCGGCTTTTGCCACGGCTTCGGAGATGGAGGAAAGCTCATCAACAAAACAGGAGGCGTGAGAGCAAGGCGACATGCTAACCAGAACCGAGCGGCTCTTCCAAGTCTTTTACTCGCCTTTCGAAAACGAAAAATCACACAAAATTACCCCGACTCATGTCACACACGGCAGCGGGGTTGATTGTCTCCACCAATCGCACAGCCCCCGGTGGTGAGCAACTTTTGGCTTGTTGTTCTGCTGCGGCCCCGGGGGCACGCCTATATCGGCCAGCGACTATGGTGCCGAGTGCACACAGCAAACATAAATACACGCACGCACAAATGTGTGCACGCACGTGGGGATAAATCGCAGCTGGGAAAATTACCGCCGTCATTTTTTATTTCCATGCGATAAATTGACTCATTGCATATCACGGCAGACTTAGCCTGGACTGCGCTGATAATAGTCATAGCATGTGATACAAGGATGCGACAATAAATGAGAATGAAGACATGAAAACAAAACAAAAAACAAATAAAACGAGTGATTTTTACAAAATGAAAATGAACAGCAAAAGGCACAATTATTTGCAATACATTTGAAATTTGAACAGGAATTCACTTGCTAGCTTAGCAATACTGGTTTTGAATTTGGAAGAAAAAAAATTCTCCTCAATGCCCTTCTTTTAATCTCATGAACCAGGAAATAACCTGTTAACAAATCACCTGAATAAATAAACAGCAACTTGACACCGTCTGGAATGTACTCAGTTACAATGTAGTTAACTCATTGACTGCCATTGATGACGATAAGACGTCCAATCAGTTTTGACTGGGTACTGAAACAAGATCATACCCTGCCAAACCTAGAAGGTCTCAGTGGCAGCCAGATGAACTAAAACAGCCCAGTTACATTGAAACTCAGTGTCTGTAAATCACCATCATTTCTAAGGAATATGTTAGCATTTCAAACAGAGAAACAGCATCTGATCCATTTTCACTGAACACCCCCTGAGTTCACAATTTCGCACTTAAGTTACTTATTTGAGGTTAATATTTGACTCATCTTCCTTTAGTGGTGTGACAATATATCGAAAAAGTGACATATGGTGATACTTTGTAGCCCAAGGGTTATCGATATGCTCCCACTCAGAATCAATATATAGGGGTGTCACTGGTTAAAAAAAAAAAAAAATCTATCAGAATAGTGTGTAAGTTAACTCATTGGCTGTTATTGACGGCGCTAGACCTCCAATTAATTTTGACTGGATTGGACGTCTCGCACAGTCAATTCCAATTATACCTGAGCGTTCACAGCCACTCTTTTGTGGGCATTTCAAGGTTACTTACTGTTCATTTTAGGGCGATTACAGCTTACTTCCTATTGATTTTGAGTCGCTTGCTATTTATTGGGGGACATTCTTGAGTAACGTATTTTTCAGCAACCCAAAATCAACAGGAAGTGACCCGCAAATGCCCCCCCAAAAAAACAACAAAATGTGACCGTAAATGCTCCAAAAGGAAAAGAAAGTGACTGAAAATCCACAGAAATTAACATGAAATGCCCTAAAAAGAACTCATTGCTTGGCATTGGCCGCCACTGACTGCCATAGATGTCCTATCTGCTTAAAGTGGGAGTGATAGCAGCAAATGATTAGTCGATTAACCCTTGTATTGTGCTTGGGTCAAAATTCACCTGTTTTAAAGTTTGGCTATGCAAAAAATAGAGTTGTCCAAAACTGACATTTATAGCCGATATCAAACAGATACAGATATATACGGTCGTGGACTTAACAGGGTATGGCTAATTGTATTGTGATGCACCGCTGGATGCTGTAACAATGATTATGCTCACAGATAGACTTCACTATCAGTTGACGAGAAACAGGGCGCGAGCCGCTCTGTTGGGGGGTTATTTTCAAAACCAAAGCCGCAATAGGAGCCTGGAATGGGCACACGCTTACTCACCGGTGTGTGGGGCGAGTGCAGGGGCAGAGGGTGCAGCACATCACATGAGTGACACAACCAAACACTGCTAAAATGCGTGCGTCAGACGACAACTAGCATCCATCTCGACATGTTTTAGTCTCCCATGACACGTTTTCAGCGTGTTATCGTCATGAAAAAATTGTTCGTTGACAAAACATTTTCGTTAGACTGGTTTAGGCCGGAGTTAAATCACCGATCAAACTCGAGCCACTAGCAAAAGTATGAGCAAATTTCTAACACAATACAAGGGTTACTTGTAGAAGTGGGAAGCTCTTGGTACCTCACGATACGCGATACAAAGCTCATGATAACGATCTCACGATATGGCGACACAACGATTATTAATACTTGGTCAGAAAATCATTCTAAGATATTCTACAAAAACAACTAATAAACAGAAAAACGAGCTATCTTCATCCTTCTGCACTAAGTTTTTCCCCACTCGTAGACATCCAATCCATTTGAACTGGGAGGGTGGCAGCGAATGAAGTCCCCCCACTTCAAATGGGCTCCTCCTAGTTCTATGGCCATCAGTGGCAGCCAATGCCAGGCAACGAGGTCATTTTGGGCCATTTCAGGTGTTGATTTTCAGTCACTTCCTGTTGGTTTTGGGGCATTTTGTGTGTCACTTTCTGTTGATTTTGGGTTACAGAACAGAAACTGACCCGGGAATGAATAGGCAGTGACTCAAACTCAACAGGAAGTGACTTGTAAATGCCCTAAAATGAACAGAAAGTGACATGTAAATGCTCCGAAAATCGGAAAGAGTGACTGTGTATGCTCTGGTTTTAATGAACCCAGTCTTAATGGATTGGACGTCGAGCACCATCAATGGCAGCTATAGAGTTAACTTAAGACACTATTACGGTGTCAGATTTTGGTAGCAACTGGTTAGTTGATACCTTTTTCTAACAATTCTTGGCATGGCATATCGACAACCTTTTGGAACGCAAAGTATCATGGTATATCACCATATCAATATTTTGTCACACCCCTAGTTAATTGTGATAGCTCTAATTCCCACCTAGCAGTCCTCTTACCATTTCCACACTTTATTCTCCTTGCTTCCCGGCGCGTCCTGCAGTACCACCTTCATAGCTGTACACATGTGACACCGATTCCTGTCGCTTCAGGCTACGGACTCAGCTGGAAAACGCTGCGTCCGGACGCATCCTAACTTCAAGAAAATCCTCGAACGGGCCACTTCTCCCGGTCAAAACAGAGAGACGAGCCTCCGGTCCAGGCAGCTAACTACTTGACAAGCTGGACTCAGTCACAACTGCTATATTTGTCCCTGTAAAGATTTAACAGTAAAGCCTCCCGGTGTGTTCTGCCGCTGAATCCAACCTCTTGCTTGTTTTTAAGCTTCCTCTCAGCCATGCCCACTAGGTTCTCTACTGAGCATGCTCTTTTCAAGGAAGGGCTTGCCTGCATTTTTTTTAAAAACAGGTGAGCACATATAAAGGCGTAGCTTGACTTTTATCTCGAATGACGACAGGCTGCGTGGAAATAGGAACAGCAAAGGGAGGTAAAAATGTCTGCAAGTGAGTTACAACAAAAGGACAAATGAATACATTGTGAAGAAAACGCGCTCATTTTCTTGTCAAAGAGGAACTCAATTACTTCATCATTACATCAAGTGGTTTTGTAACATTCGAATGGAGGTGGAAAATGTGCCTTTGACGTTGTGTAAATGTCAAAAGATTCATTGTATGAAGAGCTAAAGTGCATCATAGGGAATGGCTCATTGCCACTTGAAAACAGTGGTGTCAAATGTTCACTTCCAAGCTCTACTAAAACACCACATTAAATATGCTGTAATGTCCTCTGATTGCCTAGTAATTATTTATAATCATTTGTCACCTCCTAGTGGCTCTTAAAGCAACACTAGGTAACTTTTCAACCTTAAAATATTTTAATAACATTTGTGATGATATGTCGACAGACAACGAGTTGAATGACACCTCTTTTATATCTTGAGAAGGTCTGTATCGCTTACACCGGCACTAATTAACGTTAAGGAGGGTGGCAAAGATGGCAGAGCAACAAAAAGAGACAAAGTTTTGTCTGAGGAGGAAAAAATAGGCTATCAGGATACTCAAGAATAGGGCTGCAGCTATCGATTATTTTAGTATCAATGAACTAGTTAGTTCGAATAATTGAGTAGTCGGATAAGGAACATAAAAAAATAGCTGAGTCTCAAATAGTATTAAAAAAAGGGGATCTAAGTAGAACAAAAGAACAATTGGCTAACTTACATTGCAAAGGTCCGTTAGCTTAAATGCTATCAAATGCTAACTTTTTTTTTTTTTTTTTAAACAATGGTCTTTACAAATGGTTCAAACACACATTATACTAGAAAATGCAGTTTCTTGAGAAATTACAATGGGTCTTTGCTGTGGTAGATCCAGATCTATCAGGTCACACTTCCTGTTGGTTTGGGGACATTTCGGGGACACGTTCGGTTGCATGACTTTCAATGGCATCGCCTTACTTGGGCGCCAGTTGAATGTCAATGGGCTGTAATAGTAAGTTTTTGGTCAAAAATCACAACCACACAGGTTTTTCTGCCATTAAAATTGAATGGGAAATTTGGACGTGCATGGCTGCCAATGGCATCGACTTACTTGAGCACCAGTTGAATGTCAATGGGCTGTCATGGTAAATGGTCAAAAATCATAAAGACCTATGTATTCCTGCCGTTGAAAATGAATGGGACATTTGGCTAACAATGGCATCCCATCAGAAATGAATGTTTTTTTGTAAATTTTGGGGTAACCATAGGTTTTTGCCAAATTCTGTACACAACTTTTATACCCCTTAACGTCCTGGAACATTTTGTGATCTGGTCCAAAAATTGTAGGACAAGTAGCGTTTTTATTAAAAACCTGCATTTACAGGTGAATGGAAAATTTTGGGTGGTCATACAAAAAATTCCCTGCATCGGGTGAAAATTCAGGTCATTTCGAAATTCGAATGGTGCGGATGGGTGAAACGGTTCGGGCTGTGCGGCGCACAGAAGAAAAGCCATTCCAAAAAAAAAAAGAAAAAAAATTTACCATATGGTCCTTTGCCTTGCAAAGCCCCATATAATTACAAATATATACCTATAAACTAAATTACGAATGCATTAAAAAAACATTGTCTGACATCTGTCTTAACAGGGAACAGCTGGATTCAGCCATGTGAATTATGTCATATTCACTGTTGCCAATAGAGGGCAACGTATCCACCCAAATCAATAAAACTAAATGCAAACGCTTTCAAAACAAACCATTACAATGCCACTTTAATCTGGGAAACTGAAAAAGTCCCCAAATCTACAAAAAGTGACCTGGAAATACCTTAAAACCCAGAAAGAAAGATCCAAAATGAACAGAAAGTGATCCTAAAAATATCTTTAAATTACAAAGAAGTGACCCAAAATCAACAGGAAATTACCAATGAGCGGGAAGTGGGCCGGAAATGCCCTAAAATCAACAGCCATTATCCAACCATTATCCAAAATGTTCAGGAAATGGCCCTGAGATACCCAAAAATGTAGAGTAGGTTATTCGAAGGCATCGTATAATTAGAAGGAAGTGACCCGAAATCAACAGAAAGTAAAAAAAAAAAAAAAAGCCCCGCAATGAACAGGAAGTGACCAATGAACAGTAAGTGGCCCGGAAATGTCCTAAAATCAACAGGAAATGATCCAAAATGTACAGGAAGTGATTTGTAAGTAACCCAAAAGTACAAGGAAGTGACCCAAAATAAATCCTTTGGCTTTGACTAACAAAACTACGGCCAATTGATTTAAACTGGGAGGACTGCTTGTGAATGCTCATCGTTCAGTGCCATTGACATCGCTCGACGTCCAATCCATTTCCACTGGGAGCAGTTGACAATAGCAACATTTGTCAACGCTGTCAACATTTGACAATAGCAGACGGTGAGTTGAAAATAATCTAGTCTGGCCTACATGAACTCTAATTTCCGTGAGTGCGGCCCGACATTTAAAATGAGTTTGATATCCACGTTCTAAAATCAAATACAAATGCTACGCACGTCACACTATCATCAAAAAACCTTTGAGTGAAACCGTGCCAAGGAATGCCGGGCACTTGGAGGGAAGGGGGTTTCAATAAACGCAACCAGCAGAGAGCAGTTTTAGTAGTCAGCACATCTTATCACGGTTGCCACTTGCTAGTTTTAAGAGAATGCTGAATTTGGTCTCAGTCAAACAGAAAAGACACAAGTTGTTACTAAATATTTTCACAGCCACAAACTTGTAGCAACAAGACCAGCTAACGGCGTCGGCCTTTTGTCGTTTTAATTACAATTCGTATGACTAAGCCATATAAGATTACCATTAAACTGTCAGAACTGCAAAAGATTTATATTTAGGAAAAACACGATGCTCATGTTGCACTTATAAAGTAGTTCCCCCTACAGTACTTGCTATGGTTAAAAGCACTGTACATTCAAGTTTTACCTGTTCGGTCAAGAACAGCAGCCTCTAGAGGCAGTGATCAGTACTGCCTGACTGTCGAGGGCTTCCGCCATGAGACATGCTTGAGATCAAATGTACTGTGAATTCACGCTTACAATGCTTCTCGCAATTCTGAAGAGTTACGACAGAGTGGAAAGCTCCGCTGACATTTACCATCAGTGTTTCTCAAGAACCAAAACATCTGCTCGGAATTTTGTTCCGGGCCACGGAGCTTAAAGAAAAACCGTTCTGGAAGGCTTTAAATGACCTCCGTGAAGTTGGCCGCCCATCAGACACAAATTTAAATAAAAATGATGTAAATCGTTTGTGCTTCGTTTGAGCTATAAAAAAAACTTTCGATTGTGCTGCTATCGTTTTGTAGCTACAGGTAGTCTCTGGTTTACGAACGAGTTGTGTTCCTGTGCTGGCGATGTAACCCGGATTTGGTGTTAGTGGAGTTATACTTGTATAGCGCTTTTCCACCTTTCAAGGTGTTCAAAGCTCATTTCTGATTTCCGCGCAAGTCGGAATTAACTCTTTAAATACATCTAAACAACCCCTTAATTAAAAAAAAAAACAAAACAAAAAAAAAAACTATCCAAAAACATAAGTCATTGTACTGTCCTTGTCAAGACATCGGAGCTAAGTCCCTGTGAGTTAAGCTCTGAAATGACGATGTCAGACATCCATGTGGTTTGCTGACTTTATTCAGCTGTTCATGACATCAACACTAGGGGGTGTGACAAAATATCGAAATGGTGATATATCGTGATACTTTGTATCCCAAAAGGTTATCGATATGCCCCCGCCAAGAATCGAGATATCGTTTTGAAAAAATGTCAATGTCTAAAAAAAAAAAAAAAAAATGAAAATGAACAAACAAGTTGCGACTAAAATCATCCACCATAATAGTGTCTCAGATAATAAGGCTGCATTGACGGAGCTCGACGCCCAATCCATTTAGACTGGGAATGTTCGTTCATTCGAAACCAGAGCATTCACAGTCATTCTGTCCGATTTTCAGGGCATTTACAGGTCACTTGCTGTTCATTTTAGGGCATTTATATTTTATAGGTCATTTTCTGTTGAGTTTGAGTCGCTGCCTATTCATTTGGGTGATTCCCAGGTCATTTCCTGTTCTGTAACTCAAAATAAACAGGAAGAGACCCATAAAATACCCCAAAATCAACAGGAAGTAACTAAAAATGAACAGGTAAATGACCTTAAATGGCCCAAAATTACCTCATTGACTGGGATTGGCTGCCACTACCGGCCGTAGACGTTCAATCCGTTTGAAGTTCAAAATGGATTGGACGTCTACTAATGATAAACTCATTCCAATTCACAGCAAAAGCTTGTTTTTCTGTTTTAGTTGTTTGAAGAATATCCTAGAATGATTTCCTGACCAATGTATCCAACACTGTTGTATCGTCAGATCGTTATCGTGAGCTTTGTATTGCAAATCGTATCGTATCGTTAGGTACCAAGAGGTTCCCACTCCTAATCAACACTAGCAGAATGAAACTAAAATAAAATTAAATGAAATCAGTCTCATCTTTAATAACAGCAATTCAAATTTGTGTTTACAAGTAACTGCTGATACATGCTAATTGTTTGTTATTGCTGTATCAGCTAGCGTCTGCACATCATCAAAAACGTCACAAACTCGCCCCAAATATTCAACCACAATTGAAAACGCACAATAAACAGTACAAAAGGGGTTATATACAACCTTTGCCTCTGGATAAGGGTTGGGCATCGAGCATCGATGGGATCCGGTGTTCAACAATTCCTACGCGGGGAGACGTCCTACACAATGCTCAGTGTGCTTGCGCAACCATCCGCACATCAGTTAAAAGCCGCGAGTACTCACTATTTTTTATTTTATTGAGTTTATTACCATTTAATTGCCTAAAAAATACTTAAACTGTTATTATTATACTGTACTAAAACCTATGAGATGACCTAATTAGGCTAAAAATACACAAAAATCATCATATTTCCGACCAGAAAAATCTACAATAAACAAACACCACCCTTCTGAAGAGCATGAGTGCTCGTGGGAAAACCATATTTTCTACCATGAAGTGAAAATAATCATATCTCCGATTTTCCGTGGTTCATCTTTGCCAAATTAGAAACTGGGAGAACCCTTAAAATCCACGTTTTCGATTCATGTTGACGGCAGAGCCCTATGTGAAATACTTTGTTTTTTACGGCGCTATAAAGACGCCACATGATTGAACAGGTCGGCGTAATCATAGGACTTCTGACCGTAAGATCGTGTGTGGTCATGTGACTATTGTTAGGTCTGATTGGTATCGTGGAGTCATGTTGCGACATCTCATTGGTAAAACTGGTAGAGCCGCTGTCGGCAAAAATAAAGTCCAACAAGTATCGAGAATAAAGAGGCGAAAGTAGCTGAGTCGAGTTTCTTCTTCACAAATCAAGTAAAAGCTCATAGTGGACTCATAATGGGCTTATTGAGCTTGACTTTAGGGTGTGGGTTGGACATCAGAGTAACCAAAGTGAATGGCTGAAGCACAAAGTGATGGTTTAAAAGGAAAACAAATAAAGAGGTTACCAATGACTAGTATCACAACCGCACCCCTTCCACAGAGAGAGTCTAGGAGAGCTTTTGTTTCCAGTTTAGCCAAGAGAACAAAGCATCATGGGCCAAGCTGGCACGACAACAATTTAACCTGTATTAAAGCAATATGAAGCAGGGATAATCATATTGTGTATTTTTTTTCCTAATCAATCCTTTGGGAGTTGATAAATCGATTACTTAAGCAAAAATCCAATCAAATCAATCGAAATGCACAACATACTGTAGTTACCGTATATACTCGCGGATAGGTCCCTCAGACAGGTCGCACCACTAGTTTGTGGTTAAAAAAGCAGGTATTTTAGGTTGATCCTCCTATAGGTCGCACCACAGTATGGGAGATTTTTGGGCCAGTTTTTGGACCAATTCTTGATACCAAAATGACTGAAACAAATAAAACTTGCTACATTTTATTGTGATTGAAAAACTATATTTTTATGACTTGACTGTATTTTTTATCTAGTAACAGCTTACATACATACCTAGTCACAACTGTAAGTATACTACACAAACAATGCCAATGTGGTATATCTTGAGTTTCTAATGTTTGTACCTACCTAAGTGTCTGAGTTGGTATTTTTCTTTTTAGCTCTCCTACAGCACCCTCTTGGGGTCGCTTGGTGACATCGATTGTTGTCAAGTCTAAGATGGCTGCACGATGTACAGGGTTGCAGCTTCGGTTCTGATGTTGGTCTTTATTTGTTGTTTTGTTCGTAAGTGCTGTTTGTCTAAAGTACAGTGCATATTTTTCTTGTTGTATTTTTTTGAGCGTGACCTGTCTGTATAGTTAGCATAGCTAATGCTAAGTTGAATGCTTTTTCAGTATTATGTCTCATCTAGAGTGTTTTCCGCTATCTATATACAGTTGTGGTCAAAAGTTTACATACATTTGTAAAGAACATATTGTCATGGCTCTCTTGAGTTTCCAGTTATTTCTACAACTCTGATTTTTCTCCGATAGAGTGATTGGAACAGATACTTCTTTGTCACAAAAAACATTCATGAAAATTGGTTCTTTTATGACTTTATTATGGGTTAACAGAAAAAGTGATCAAATCTGCTGGGTCAAAAATATACATACATGGATCTGAAAAAGCGAATCACTGACTTGAACAAGTCAGGAAAGTCACTTTGAGCCATTTTAAAGCAGCTGCAGGTCCTAAGAGCAACAGTGCAAACAATTGTTTGTAAGTATAAAGTGCATGGCACTGTTTTGTCACTGCCACGATCAGGAAGAAAACGCAAGCTATCACCTGCTGCTGAGAGAAAATTGGTCAGGAGGGTGAAGATTCAACCGAAAATCACCAAAAAGCAGATCTGCCAAGAATTAGAAGCTGCTGAACACAGGTGTCAGTGTCCACAGTCAAGCGTGTTTTGCATCTCCATGGACTGAGAGGCTGCCATGCAAGAAGGAAGCCCTTGCTCCAAAAGCGGCACCTGAAGTCTCGACTGAAGTTTGCTGCTGATCACATGGACAAAGATCAGACCTTCTGGAGGAAAGTTCTGTGGTCAGACGAAACAAAAATCGAACTGTTTGGCCACAATGCCTAGCAATATGTTTGGAGGAGAAAAGGTGAGGCCTTTAAACCCAAGTACACCATGCCTACCGTCAAGCACGGTGGTGGTAGTATTATGCTTTGGGGCTGTTTTGCTACCAATGGAACTAGTGCTTTACAGAGAGTAAATGGGATAATGAAGAAGGAGGATTACCTTTAAATTCTTCAAGATAACCTAACGTCATCAGCCCGAAGATTGGATCTTGGGTGCAGTTGGGTGTTCCAACAGGACAATGACCCCAAACACATATCAAAAGTGGTAATGGAATGGCTAAATCAGGCTAGAATTAAGGTTTTCGAATGGCCTTCCCAAAGTCCTGACTTAAACCCCATTGAGAACTTGTGGACAATGCTGAAGTAACAAGTCCATGTCAGAAAGCCATCAAATTTAACTGAACTGCACCAATTCTGTCAAGAGGAGTGGTCAAACATTCAACCAGAAGCTTGCCAGAAGCTTGTGGATGGCTACCAAAAGTGCCTAATTGAAGTGAAAATGGCCAAGGGACACGTTACCAAATATTAGCGCTGCTGTATGTATATTTTTGACCCAGCAGATTTGATCACTTTTTTTCTGTTCACCAATAAAGAAGTCATAAAAGAACCAAATTTCATGAATGTTTTTTGTGACAAAGAAGTATCTGTTCCAATCACTCTATCAGAGAAAAATCAGAGTTGTAGAAATAACTGGAAACTCAAGAGAGCCATGACATTATGTTCTTCACAAGTGTATGTAAACTTTTGACCGCAGCTGTACATATACAGTGCCTTGCAAAAGTATTCGGCCCCCTTGAACCTTGCAACCTTTCGTCACATTTCAGGCTTCAAACAAAGATATAAAATTTTAATTTTTTGTCAAGAATCAACAACAAGTGGGACACAATCGTGAAGTGGAACAAAATTTATTGGATAATTTAAACTTTTTTAACAAATAAAAAACTGAAAAGTGGGGCGTGCAATATTATTCGGCCCCCTTGCATTAATACTTTGTAGCGCCACCTTTTTCTCCAATTACAGCTGCAAGTCGCTTGGGGTATGTTTCTTTCAGTTTTACACATTGAGAGACTGACATTCTTGCCCATTCTTCCTTGCAAAACAGCTCGAGCTCAGTGAGGTTGGATGGAGAGTGTTTGTGAACAGCAGTCTTCAGCTCTTTCCACAGATTCTCGATTGGATTCAGGTCTGGACTTTGACTTGGCCATTCTAACACCTGGTTACGTTTATTTTTGAACCATTCCATTGTAGATTTGGCTTTATGTTTTGGATCATTGTCCTGTTGGAAGATAAATCTCCGTCCCAGTCTCAGGTCTTGTGCAGATACCAACAGGTTTTCTTCCAGAATGTTCCTGTATTTGGCTGCATCCATCTTCCCGTCAATTTTAACCATCTTCCCTGTCCCTGCTGAAGAAAAGCAGGCCCAAACCATGATGCTGCCACCACCATGTTTGACAGTGGGGATGGTGTGTTCAGGGTGATGAGCTGTGTTGCTTTTACGCAAAACATATCGTTTTGCATTGTGGCCAAAAAGTTCAATTTTGGTTTCATCTGACCAGAGCACCTTCTTCCACATGTTTGGTGTGTCTCCCAGGTGGCTTGTGGCAAACTTTAAACGAGACTTTTTATGGATATCTTTGAGAAATGGCTTTCTTCTTGCCACTCTTCCATAAAGGCCAGATTTGTGCAGTGTACGACTGATTGTTGTCCTATGGACAGACTCTCCCACCTCAGCTGTAGATCTCTGCAGTTCATCCAGAGTGATCATGGGCCTCTTGGCAGCATCTCTGATCAGTTTTCTCCTTGATTGAGAAGAAAGTTTGGAAGGACGGCCGGGTCTTGGTAGATTTGCAGTGGTCTGATGCTCCTTCCATTTCAACATGATGGCTTGCACAATGCTCCTTGAGATGTTTAAAGCTTAGGAAATCTTTTTGTATCCAAATCCGGCTTTAAACTTCTCCACAACAGTATCTCGGACCTGCCTGGTGTGTTCCTTGGTTTTCATAATGCTCTCTGCACTTTAAACAGAACCCTCAGACTATCACAGAGCAGGTGCATTTATACGGAGACTTGATTATACACAGGTGGATTCTATTTATCATCATCGGTCATTTAGGACAACATTGGATCATTCAGAGATCCTCACTGAACTTCTGGAGTGAGTTTGCTGCACTGAAAGTAAAGGGGCCGAATAATATTGCACGCCCCACTTTTCAGTTTTTTATTTGTTAAAAATGTTTAAATTATCCAATAAATGTTGTTCCACTTCACGATTGTGTCCCACTTGTTGTTGATTCTTGACAAAAAAATTAAATTTCATATCTTTATGTTTGAAGCCTGAAATGTGGCGAAAGGTTGCAAGATTCAAGGGGGCCGAATACTTTTGCAAGGCACTGTATATATAAATATATATATATATGTGTGTGTGTGTATATTATATATATTAGGGCTGTCAAACGATTAAAATTTTTAATCGAGTTAATCACAGCTTAAATATTAATCGTAATTAAGCGCAATTCAAACATCTTTAAAATATGCCATATTTTTCTGTAAATTATTGTTGGAATGAAAAAAGACAAGACTGATATATACATACAGCATACTGTACATAAGTCTTGTATTTGTTTATTATAACAATAAATCCACAAGATGGCATTAACATTATTAACATTCTTTCTGTTAAAGGGATCCACGGATAGAAAGACGTTGTTATAGTTACAAGTTATAGTAATTTTATATTAAAACCCCTCTTAATGTTTTCGTTTTAATAACATTTGTAAAATTTAACATTTGTAAAATTTTCAATCAAAAGTAGAGTTAATATAATAATATGAAGAATAAAAATAACAATAATAAGAATAGAGTGACCAAAGTCTGAGTAAGTTTTATGTGTATTTTGCATAGCTATTTTGATTGGGAATGCCAGTTCTCCTTGCATAGTTGTTTAACTGTGTGAGGAAAGGGCCTCATTAATACAGATTGAAGTGCTTTTCTTTTTGTGAACATTATTTTTCTTGAGAGATAGGAATATTATTTTTGTTGTCCTTTCACTAAATGATACTTATGTTTGTTGTGAAGGAGTTGCCTAAGCTTATGCCAATAAACGGCGCGGTCCAATGAACGCCTATTTCCACTCGCCTTTATAACATATATATCTCTGTACATATCTTACCCAAAATACAACAAGAGACACATAATTGCCACTAAAAGAAAGTAAACTAACAGAAATATGTGTGGAGCACAAATAGCACAATGCAACAGCATAAACGTCTCACAACTACTAATTCTCCCACTATTAGGAGGAATAACATTAGTATGGAACGGCGCTGACCTCAAGCGTCCGGTGGCATTCTTTTCGCTCTCAATGTGCATAAACGGCGTCATTGTAATCTGATTGAGGCAATGTGTGAGCGGGTCATTCAGTGCATGAGTTAATTGCGTCAAATATTTTAACGTGATTAATTTTAAAAATTAATTACCGCCCGTTAACGCGATAAATTTGACAGCCCTAAACAGTGTGTGTATATATATATATATATATATATATATATATGTGTATACACACACATATACAGTATATACGCACATACATATATACATACAGTATATACACATATACATTTCAGACAAGGCTGGAAAAGCAGTTTCTGCTCTTGCACCCCTCTTTAAAATAAACTGCTGTATTTTAAGCCAAAGGAACTAATGTTTTTTGATAGAACAATATGTCTATATGCTGCCATAGCAGTTTCATGGCGCATTAAGCCCCCGAACTATTTTATTTTGTCCCTATTATCCTGGAGATCTACGTTTACAGACACCGCGCAACCACTTTTGTTTCAACCCAGCCTTAAAAATTATATATATTATTTAAAATGCATATCATTTTTAGCTTAGAATAATTAATTGGAAAAAAAAAAACCTTAAAAAAAAAATTTCACTCGCACATTTTTAACTTTTTAAAAAATTACGTCACAATGAAAAAATAGTGTCTGTAAATAGGTCACGGATATCGACCTCATTAATATCGCTTGATTGTACTTTTTTTGTTACTGTCGCATTTTACCCGATTATTTTAGTTGATAAATAATCGATCCAAACAAAGAAAAATTGAAAATTCTTTTTTAAAAACATTTAAAAGGGTAAATATTTGAAAAAGAAAATCTCAACCACTCCTTGATGTCTGCGATTTCTGCATCGCGACCGTTGTTATATTACCGCGTTTCACCCATAAAATCCCCACAAAGTCCGGCTGTAGCCATTCACAGCTGTGTCTTGACACTCAGTGATACATGCTACACAGAGTTTTTGGACCGAAACAAGGTAAGTACGCAATAATATCTCGTTAAAATCGCCGCCTCTTTAATTATGCTCTCTCATGCTCTCACCTGGAGTCACCGGAAAGCCACAAAAAGACATACATGGCAGTCGAACGCGAGCATGAGAATTATGGACACAGCAGGCTAACTGACTAGCGTGCTGTCCATTATCTTTTCGACCCTTGCTGCCGTTTGGATTGCTTATTATGGGATGATATTGATGTATTAGATACATTACATGGTTAAATCATAAAGCCTAGGTCCTAGGCTAAATAAAATAAATAGTGTTATCTACTCACATTTATATGTTCCCTTTATGCATATGGAGCCTTTCATTCTCAGTATCTTGCATTCATATTCATTAATCAAGATTGGAAAAATATTTTAAAAGCCCGCTGCAAAAATTAAAATATCGTATTGGAATTTAACCCGTAAAATTCCCTGGAAATGTTTTTTTTTTCCGTACAGATCAAAATCAAGCCAAATCAAAAACTGTATACTGTAAAGTTAGCATTAATTATACAGCTAACGCCCTGTTTAGCCATGTTTATTTACAAAATAAAACAGCTAAATTAAATCTACATTTACTCACACACCAATTTCCTTTATTATTGTACATCCACCCACATGTCTTAGTGCATGCATATCAATTATCAAAGATTTGAGTTGACAAAGGGGGGTCATCTTGAAGTGTTTATTATTTACGATGCAGCAGGATGGGCGTCCAAAACCCCTTTTGAAATGAGAAACTTAAGGAAAATTTGTCGATGTGCCACTATAATTGTTTGTGACAGCAAGACAAAACACTCTTTCTAATTATTAATATCAGGACTGATAAAAACAGCCATGCGATGTGTCTTGCCGGGATTTTTTCAGAGAAAGTAGAAGACTGGTCCAGTAAGATCTATGCAAATGAAACAAAATGCCTTGCTGTACTTACATGACCGCATGTGGATTCTGTAGCATGCATGCCTTTGGTCCAAATGTAGTCACTGGACTTGGTCCGTGTAGCGATTGGGTCCTCCTGAAGGTAAAAACAAGCGCATCCCACAATGAGATAGATTATCTTAAGAGACTTAAATGTTGACATTTTTTTGGAACATGCTTGTTTTCATCAACGATAACAGTAATGAAAATATTTCATCATTGAACAATTTTTTCATGACGATGACGAACTAAATACGTCTCAGGTGACTAAAACAACCAGACGAATGCTGGTTTTTGTCTGACGAGACAACAATGACACGAAAATGCGACATTGTTTCTGTCATATGTTCACACTTAGTGACATTTTTTTTTCATAGCAGTGTTTGGGTCATGTCACTCATGTGACCTGTGCTGCAACTATACATGGGTATTAAGTTGGGGTGTAACGGTACACAAAAATCTCGGTCGGTACATACCTCGGTTTTGAGGTCACGGTTCGGTTCATTTTCGGTACAGTAAGAAAACAAAATGCAAAATATAAATGTGCTAGTTGTTTATTACACACTTTTGTGCTTTCAACAATAGGAACATTAGCCTATACAAAGCTAGAATTCTGCTCAAACAGTAGCGGGTATTTAAAGATAATCCAACAACAATTTGCCTTTCAGACCCCGCGTATTGGTCAGCTTTCTTTCTGAAAGAAAGAAGAAAACAGAAGTCCTGTGCTAAAGACAAAAGCAATCCCAATAACAAAGATTTTAACATGTATTTTACAAATGAAATGCCTCAATGAATCATTTTTTCTCTTATGAACGGTTTTCAAAAGCTTTATTGGTGGATTTTCTCAAGTTAAAGCGCCACACAGAAATTGGTAAATTAAATTGTGTAAGCAGGATGTGTGTATTATTCTTATTATTCAATTACAGGTGTTTTAGCTCATTTCAATTTATTTTATTTAGAGATGCACGATAATATCGGTCACCGATAATTATCGGCCGATAATGGCAATCATGGCGTCACACAGATAATCCAGATAAAACGAAATTCAACCGATAATGCAATCCGATAATAATATACTTGATTTACCCACCAAATGTGCACAAGCAACAGTTTTGTCCAATTCTGCTAGTTTTAAGGAGGTGTTTTTTCAGTGTAGTAATGTGATATATGTTAGGAATGGCTTACTTTTAAAGGCATTCTTGTGCAACTTGGGTGTTTACTCTCGAAGTAATTGTTGCCAAAAGCTTACCATTACACATTGTCATTGCCATTGTTTAGATGTTGGAATTTACTACTTGTTCACATTTGATGTGGAAAAAAAATAGCACTAAATTACATTTTTTGCACAGTAACATTTGATCTTTGTCTACTTTAAATTTTTACATACATATTTGAATAGAATTATCGGCGTGACATTATCGGTTATCGGGTGGAAGGGGCAGGAAATTATCGGTTATCGATATCGGTTGAACAATGTATTATCGTGCATCACAAATTTTATTTAAATGGGCTATTATTTATTTTATTATGTCTTTATATTTTACAAATGTGATGCAGTATTCATTTATATTGTATATTTTATGTTGTATAACTTTAGTTCCTATGTGAATATTAGTTCCTACTTGCTCTGTTGTGGTAGGAGGGTTTTGTATTGAACACGGGGCTGTGTTGGTTATTATTATAGCAGAGAAGACAGCAGTAAATCAACAAAGGCAAGTCAACTGTGCCCCGATCTACCACTCAAGAGATCTGATGGACTCAAAAAGTAGGTTACGATTGCATATTAGTTTGAAAATCGACCGGATCCACTGTATTTTTACACGAGTGACTTCCGGCCCGATCCTAGCTACCGGTAGTAGTATTGACGCTGGAGGGCCACGTCTCGCGTCAAATAATAAACTCTGCCGTTTTTTTCGCGTGCGTCGCGTTGAGCCGCTTCTGGGACGCATCTAACACGCGGCCGCACTGCGACTAGTGTGCATTGGGTGATTGACTCTAACGCCCGCGTTTCACTGCGTTCTTGTGGCGGCCACGTTGTCGCGCCGTTGACGTTTCTGGGTTATACTGTCCTACCGTGCTGGTCCTCATTATAGTACAGAAGACTGAGTAAATATATATATCTACACAAAGAAACTGTAACCCGATCGACTCCCAGCATTGAAAAGTAAGGGTTATATTACGTCAGAAACTCGTTCGGTACGTGTCCATTCCGAACCGAGCACCACGTACCGAAACAGTTCAATACTATTACATGTACCGTTACACCCTTAGTATTTAGGATGTCCTTCAAGCCAGGCTACGTTCCAGGCTTGCTTGTTCTGAACCACACGGTAAGATTTGTTGTATTATCTTAGCAAGAGAACCTTTTTGACCGAGAGAGCCAAAACACCAAACAAATTTTAAAAAAGATTCCATGAGAGCCATACAGTGTGTTTGTCTATCTGTAGCTATACATGCACTTTATATACGGTATAGTCTATGTTCTGTTGGTAGCTTGCCAGAGTCAGTTTTGTGAGCATAACAGTGGCCGAGACAGGCCCAGCCTCTTGGGGCAGCCGTTTCTCTCGCTTTCCTGGAAGTGGCAACAATTTGACAGGCGAAAAAGTCAGAAAGTGAAAACGATCTGCACTTGTGTGACTTGGGGTACCATGAAGTTCAGTCTCGTTTAAATTTCTCCTCCACATTTTTTCTACTGCAGTTCGCTCGGCACTGAGTTTAGAGGGGCCAGCTCCGATGCTGGTTGAGCGGAAACTTGCGAGCTCTGTAACACCCATCTCTGTGCAATCTGCGATGGAAGGACCACAAATTGGCACTGAATTAAAGCATAGTATTGTTAAAGGTGTGCCATCTTAGGCACCCCACGATTCGATTCGATTACGATTCAGGGTGCTACGATTCGATTATTGAACCAAGATCATGGTATTGACGATGATCACGATTATCGATGCATCGTACATTACTTATTAATAAAGTAGCCAAACAAATTTATGTCCATTATTTATTTAAAATATCCAAATGATTCAACAGGAACGATGGAAACATGCCCAGACAACAAAAAGCTGCCCTTAAACTGCTTTTTTTAAACAAGTGCAAAAACATTAACTATTTTGAAGGCAGTACTTATTTCTCCCAACAATCCAATAAAATGTTCTCAGGTGGAATGAATTTCACATTTTCTGGAAACAAAGTGTCGTAAGAAATAAGACTTCTTTTAACCAATATACAGTTGTGGTCAAAAGTTTACATACACTTGTGAAGAACATAATGTCATGACTCTCTTGAGTTTCCAGTTATTTCTACAACTCTGATTTTTCTCCGATAGAGTGATTGGAACAGATACTTCTTTGTCACAAAAAACATTCATGAAGTTTGGTTCTTTTATGACTTTATAATGGGTTAACAGAAAAAGTGATCAAATCTGTTGAGTCAAAAATATACATACATGGATCTGAAAAAGAGAATCATTGACTTGAACAAGTGAGGAAAGTGACTTGGAGCCATTTCAAAGCAGCTGCAGGTCCCAAGAGCAACAGTGCAAACAATTGTTTGTAAGTATAAAGTGCATGGCACTGTTTTGTCACTGCCACGATCAGGAAGAAAACGCAAGCTATCACCTGCTGCTGAGAGAAAATTGGTCAGGAGGGTGAAGATTCAACCGAGACTCAACAAAAAGCAGATCTGCCAAGAATTAGAAGCTGCTGGAACACAGGTGTCAATGTCCACAGTCAAGCGTGTTTTGCATCTCCATGGACTGAGAGGCTGCCGTGCAAGAAGGAAGCCCTTGCTCCAAAAGCGGCACCTTAAGGCTCGACTGAAGTTTGCCGCTGATCACATGGACAAAGATAAGACCTTCTGGAGGAAAGTTCTGTGATCAGATGAAACAAAAATCGAGCTGTTTGGCCACAATGCCTAGCAATATGTTTGGAGGAGAAAAGGTGAGGCCTTTAACCCCAAGTTCACCAGGCCTACCGTCAAGCACGGTGGTGGTAGTATTACGCTGTGGTGCTGTTTTGCTGCCAATTGAACTGGTGCTTTACAGAGAGTAAATGGGATAATGAAGAAGGAGGATTACCTTCAAATTCTTCAAGATAACCTAACGTCATCAGCCCGAAGATTGGGTCTTGGGCGCAGTTGGGTGTTCCAACAGGACAATGACCCCAAACACACATTAAAAGTGGTAATGGAATGGCTAAATCAGGCTAGAATTAAGGTTTTCAAATGGCATTCCCAAAGTCCTGACTTAAACCCCATTGAGAACTTGTGGACAATGCTGAAGAAACAAGTCCATGTCAGAAAGCCATCAAATTTAACTGAACTGCACCAATTCTGTCAAGAGGAGTGGTCAAACATTCAACCAGAAGCTTGCCAGAAGCTTGTGGATGGCTACCAAAAGCGCCTAATTGAAGTGAAAATGGCCAAGGGACATGTTACCAAACATTAGCGCTGCTGTATGTATATTTTTGACCCAGCAGATTTGATCACTTTTTTCTGTTTGCCCATAATAAAGTCATAAAAGAACCAAACTTCATGAATGTTTTTTGTGACAAAGAAGTATCAGTTCCAATCACTCTATCAGAGAAAAATCAGAGTTGTAGAAATAACTGGAAACTCGAGAGAGTCTTGACATTATGTTCTTCACAAGTGTATGTAAACTTTTGACCACAAATGTACTTTGTTTTCACTGATTTCTGCACTTCATGTTTGTAGTGTTACCGCTGTACTTAATCGCTGTTTTACAAATTCTGCATATGGTGTAACTTTTGTCCACCAATAAACAATGCACAAATGGACATAGAAATACACGTTAGCGAATTAGCTAATTAGCTTAGCGTTCGGCACTAACCGTTAACATCTCAAAAATAACAACAATAAAGGCTAAACAGTACGAGAGGGTTAGTGTTCTCACCTCTTATAGACGCACACGGGTCTAAGCAACACACTCAGGACATTTTTCAATTGACATGACTTGAAACTACTGCTGGACAACTGAAAGACAAGGCGCAACGAACTCTTCCTCTCTCGCTCTAAAAAATAACTTGTACACAGAAGCGCGACCGCCGGGTCCCTGCCAGTCTCATACACAATTTTATTTTCCAGTCTTTTGAAAAGGAAAGGAAAAGGAATAAATCTCTCGCTCAGTAATCCATCCATCATAAGGTTGTGCGTGCGTCCGTTAAAGGTGTCTGGGCGGCAGACGTGTCTTGAATTTCGTTCCCCTACGAGCGGCTGTCATAAAGTTTAAATGAGAGAAAATCATCGTTTTTGAACATTTATGAATTGTAATTGAATCGTCATGTGTCGTATCGAGCTGCATCGAATAATCGATTTTTTTGGCACTCCCTTTGTTTTATTGCATCGATTCTGAGATATGTATCACGATACTACGTCACGCAATTCTCGTATTGATTCCAAATCTGTCTGTATCGATTCTTACGCTTGCGTTTTTAGTGGAAATAAACAATTCAGTGGCTGCACTTCTGCTCCAGTCCATTAGTTGGCAGTGCGCAGCAGCACTGCCTTGCAGTCTGCCGAAGTAACAACATTAGACTAATCCCAGTAGATTTGTGTACGTCACCCTCTAGTAGTTGACCAAAGTGTTGAAAAAAAATATTTCGTCAATGAGCTAAAAAAGTGATTTGAGGGACTAAAACATAACCAAGCTAATTCCAGTTTTCGTCTGACGAGACGAAAATGGTTTCCGTCACATGTTCACAATGTGTGACATTTTATGAGTACTTAGCTTGCATTGTAAAAGTGTTGTTTCCCGTCTCCAAATTTGCACATACGGTAAGATTTGTTTTCTTATCTTGGCCAGAGAGAATATGCAATGCCTTTTTAGCCTTTAAAGGTGTGTGCTGAGTGATCATCACACACGTAATGTAACACGAGGTGTTAGCATAGCATAAACGTTAGCATTAGGCTAACACACGCGTCCTCCCAAAAAAAAAAAAAAAAAAAAAGTTGTCAGAGTTTAACATACAGTTTGATGTGTCCAGGTGGGTATAGTTCATTGAAAATAATGTACCGTTTTCCAGCTGAGTGTGTATTATTATCACCAAGGCGTTGTCCTTGTAGACGCGACAATATGTGCTCATCTGTCATTGTTCATTAAATCTTTATTTGAGGAGTAAAATTTCAGACAGAAATATTTTTTTTTACAATATCTGCGGCCCCCTAGTGACCATTATAAAACTATACAAATAGAAGGCCCATGCGAAATATCTCTTACTTATATCAACGGCATGGGTAAATGAGTTTCACTTCCCAGAATAGTTGCTAAAGCTCACCAACGGAGCTTTTGCAACACTGACGGTGAACTAATGTTTGAGGTCTTTACAACAAACTGCTCGCTATATGACACTGATGGCTACCTAAGAATTTGTTCAACATATGAGGATGCTGCAATTATGTCGCAAATTGTGCTGAGGTGCTTTTGAAAATACCACAAAAGAAAGATAACGCCTGCTCGCGGGAAGCTGCGAACTAGCAACAACAATGGCGAAGTTAAGTCCTTTATCCGATTAGTTTCGGATTAAAATGATGATCAGGTGCACAGTTTTCATAGACATTAAAAATTAGGAGTGGGAACTTCTGGGTAGCAGCGATACAACGCTCATGATCACGATGATCTCATGATAATTATCAATACATGGGCAATGACTATCACTGGAAGACGTACAATCCGTTTCAAGTGGGAGGGTAGCAGTCAAATAAATCCCTCCCACTTCAAACAGATTGGACGTCTATGGCCGTCCGTGGCAAAAAGTGCATTTAAAGATGGAATAATTTAAAAATAAATTAAAATACCTGCCCCAGCATCAAATAGTATAAAGTACGTAAAACAAAATAAACAAAAAAAAATAAAATAAAATAAAAAACAGGTGTTTAAATGTTCTAATTAGTCAAATTGATATGTAATTTTAGATCGTAATAAATTTGCATAGAAAAAGTGCTCTTAAATGCCATAAAATGCTTTTACTTTTTACAAAACACATATTCCCACAACAAAATCTAAATATGCCTCTAAACCAGTACTTCTCAAATAGTGGGGCGCGCCCCCCTGGGGGGGCGCAGAGCGATGCCAGGGGGGGGCGCATGTGACCTCGGGGAACATGTTTTTTTTTTTTGTTTTGTTTTTTTGCCGTACTGGAATAAAGTGTACTTGCACATCCACTCAGTAGGTGGCAGTGGCGCTCTCATTTTCAGAGTGCGCGCAGTATTTTTTAACTAAGGAAGAGCACTCAGCACACACACACAGACAACAGATATGAAGCGCAGTGTGCCACCGCCGTTTTCGAAAGCCGTTTTCCGACCGGACTCACTCACGCAGCGACCCACTGTCTTGTCCGGTTCTCACGTCGCCGCCCGAGAAGTGCCATTTTCAGCTTGGGATCGTCACGACGACCGCCCTCACCTACGGTTCTACATCGGCCGCCGTGAATGCGCTTTTTTCGTGCCGTTTGCCTTTTAGCTTTGACTTTTAATACAGTGGGTGATGATGAAAGACCACTGTTTAATGTGTCTAAAAATAATTATAGCAGACAGCCAGAAGCCAAATCAATTAAGATGCCACTTAAAGACATTAGACCCCAATCTCATTGTTAAGCCGCTTGATTTTTTCAGTGAAAACGTGCCGAATATTGCCAACAATCATCCTGCTTTGTCAGTGTTATATCAGTAAACCAGTGAGCATTGTTAGCATGCTAATTGCAAAATAACTCCACACCATTGCAAAGGAGGTAAATACTGTGAGCAGCAAAAATAAAAACTCTCCTGTCCAAGGACACTTTTTTTCTCTTTTATTCAGATTTGTTTTTTCGGTCCAATTTTTTGGCACATTGTCCTCATGAGTGAATGTTTCTAATCAATTTTAATTTGTTGTTATTTACTTATTTTATTACATTTTATTTTTCCGTATCAAATGGTCAAAAATGTACCTTGAGTGTATTTTTTAGTTTCGATGTGAAATTTTTTTTTTTTTTAAATTCAGGCAAATTGATGCTCGTCAAGTCTTCTCTGTTACAAACAAAACAATGTTAATAACGTTATACTTTATTATAAGTTGATCTATGTTACTTTTTTTCTTTATTAGAAAAAAAGGACACAATGTTAGGCAGATGCGTATTTATAATAGTAATTTCATAGACAAATGATACTATTTACAGTGGCGGCAGAGAGTTTGAGGGGGCGCGAAACATTTTTCTTCTTCCTTGGGGGGGCGTGACAGAAAATAATTGAGAAGCACTGCTCTAAACTAAACTACAAATGCACAAACAAACATATTAGCTCAAACAACAACTTATGTTGGCCTGAACAGGGAGCAGCTGGATTCAGCCTAGACGAGTTACGTCAAATTCTCTGTTGCCACAAGAGGGCAGCGTAGCCTCCATTAAATATCCAACTTTCCAACTCCAATATCCACCAATAAAACTAAATGCAACACTTTCAAAACAAAACCATCACAACACCACTCTAATCAAACAAATCAGTGAAGCTGCCAAAATTGAATTGGAAGCCTTTTTTCCTCATCGATTTAATCAATTAATCGTTTCGGCAGCACTAGCGTTTTTGCCTCTTGTAACGTGTAAAAGTGTCTTAAATAGTGGTGTGACAAGATATCGAAATGGTGATGTATCGTGATACGTTGTATCCCAAAAGGTTATCGATATGCTCCTGCCAGGAATCAATATATCGTTTTAAAGAAGTGTCACTGTTTAAAAAAATTGGAACCAACAAATTGCCAATAAAAACATCCATTAGAATATGGTCTCTAACTCAACGGCTGCCATTAATTGCCATAGATGTCCAATCCGTGTGAAGTGGGAGAGATGGCTGTCGAAACCAGAGCACTCGCAGCCAGTCTTTCCAATTTCGGGGGCATTTACTCGTCACTTTCTGTTCATTTTGGGGAATACACAGGTCATTTCCTGTTGAGTTTAAGCCCCTGCCTATTTATTTGGAGACATTCCCGGGTCACTTCCTGTTCTGTCACCCAAAATCAACAGGAAGTGACACAAAAATGTCCCAGAATCAACAATAAGTGATTGAAAATCAACAGCCAATGACCTGAAATGCCCCCAAAATGAAACTCATTGGAGTCACTGACTGCCATACATAGTGCTGCAACGATTAATCGATCAACTCGAGTAACTTGATTAGAAAAAAGCTTAGGAACAAATTTTGCTGCTTCGAGTATTCGTTTAATTAAAGTGGCGTTGTAATGGTTTGTTTTGAAAGTGTTTGCACGTTTATTGATTCGGGTGGATACACTACCCTCTAGTGGCAGCAGTGAATATGACATGACTCATTTAACATTGCTGAATCCAGCTGCTCCCAGTTAAGACCAACATAAGTTTTTGTTTGAGCTAATATGTTTTTTATGCATTCGTAATTTAGTTCAGAGGTACAGTGTATCACAAAAAAAGAGTACACCCCTCGCATTTCTGCAGATATTTAAGTATATCTTTTCATGTGACAATATTGACAAAATGACACTTTGACACAATGAAAAATAGTCTGTGTGCAGCATATATCATAGAGTTAATTTATTTTCCCCTCAAAAACTCAAAATATAGCCATTAATATGTAAACCCCTGGCAACAAAAATGTACTTCCCATAAATGTCCAAATTGAGTACTGCTTTTCATTTTTCCTCCAAAATGTCATGTGACTCGTTACAGGAGTGCTGTCAGCATTGCTGCAGAGATTGAAGAGGTGGGGGGTCAGGCTGTTCGTGCTCAGACCACACACCGCACTCTACATCAAATTGGTGTGCATGGCTGTCACCCCAGGAGGAAGCCTCTTCTGAAGACGGTACACAAGAAAACACGCCCATCTCATCAGACCATAGGAAATGGTTCCAGTAATCCCTGTGCTTTGTTGACATGTCTTCAGCAAACTGTTTGCGGGCTTTCTTCCCCACCTCTTCAATCTCTGCAGCAATGCTGACAGCACTCCTGTAATGAGTCACATGACATTTTGGAAGGAAAATGACAAGCAGTACTCAATTTAGACATTTATGGGAAGTACGTTTTTTCATAGGGGTGTACTCACTTTTGTTGCCAGGGGTTTAGATATTAATGGCTATATTTTGAGTTCTTTTGAGGGGAAAATAAATTAACTCTATTATATAGACCAGGGGTCCCCAACCTATTCCACTAAGGCACACTGTGGGTGCAGGATTTCATTCTTACCAAACAAGATGACAACACTTTTTCCCCAATCTGGTGTTTTACAAGTGCAATCAGTTGATTGCAGTCAGGTGTGGCTTGTTTTAGCAGAAGCCTCATTGGTTCAACTGTCTCTGCTGGATCGGCTGGAACAAAAACCAGGACCCACAGTGTGCCTTGAGGACTGGGTTGAAAACCCCTGATATAGACCCTACCCACGTGACGTCACAACTCCGTCCTCCTGACTGGTGCCGCCCAATTGTCCGTCAACACATCGTGTTTACCTGTAACGGCTACGTACATTCCTCCTATTTACAGCGTGTTTTTCTGCTCGTTAACATTAATCATCAAAATGGTGAAGGCGTGTGTGGCGGTCGGTTGCAATAACAGAGAAGATAGACGGAGAGACTTGAAGTTCTACCGGATTCCGAGAGACCCGGAGAGGAGAGAGCGAGATGTGCTGCTGCAATTCGACGAGAAAACTGGGCTCCAAACGATTACCACAGATTATGTAGTAGTCATTTTATATCTGGTAAGATGCATTTAATATATATTTAGAGGGTTTTGGGCTGACAACCACAATTAAGATCATTGCTAGGCTAATCGCCGACAACATACACGTATGTATGTAGTGAGAGTGCTATCGCTAAACCATATAAACATTAAAAGCCCTAGCTCCATTGACAAATGACATGAAATACAATAGACTTGACTGTGGATGTTAGCAAGAACAAAAGATTTTGAATTGAAAATTTCCTAACTCACCTTTCCAAGCACAAGATAGATTCCTGCCGAATTTTCGTGGACGAGGACCTGTTTCACCCAACCAGCAACAAAGTATTTATAAGCCTCCAAGCGCTTAAAGTTTTTCAAACTTTCGTGAGAATAGGCTGATTTTGTGTGGACAAGATAGTTGTACATATCAGGGTAGCTAGCAGATGTCAGGCAAATACGGCGGAGACAGCGGGTCGAAAAACATCGATTTAGGCATCAAATATGGATCTGGCGAATGGATAAACTGAAGCTTTTCCACATAACGCCTTTTATGCAACGCATCAAGTGAGTTTACGGCATCCGAAAGCACCGGGTCTTCCATGAAATGCATTATAGGTTGCTCGATCAATTGAGACCATTGATAATACAAACACAAAGTGACGGACAAGGGGGCGGAACAATACAGCGATCACGTGATTTTGTGACGTCGGTGGGTAGGGTCTATAAGCTGCACACAGACTACTTTCATTGTGTCATTTTGTCAGTGTTGTCCCATGAAAAGATATACTTAAATATCTGCAGAAATGCAAGAGGTGCACTCACTTTTGTGATGCACTGTATATTTAGCTGCTTTTTGTGGGGGAATGTGTTTGAACGACTTGTTAAGAACATTGCAGGAAAAAAAAAAAAAATTGCGCATTTAAGCTAGCAGACTGTGGATATGCAAATTAGCCAATTGTTCTGTTCTCTTAGATCCTCATTTATTTTTCTTTTTGATACAGATTGAGGCGAAGCTCAGGTACACATTTAATGTGAATCAACCGTTAAATTTGTTAAAATTGCTCCCATTATTGCATTATTTCCCCTCTGTCTACTTTCGACATGTGAAAGTTTTAAAACTGTTGCATCATTTAATGATAGATTCAAGTCAAGATATCGCCGATTCAAGAGTATTTTAGATGTTACTCACCTTAGGTTCGCTAAAACAGACCTGAAAAGTCTACCGTTTTAAGATGGCGGCTGTTTACGAACACCGGCGAGTGTCATTTCGGATCTAGTTCTATATAGCAGTACATGTGATATCTGAGACGCATCAGACGCTACCACTGTAGCATCATGTGGGCATAATTTGTAGCAACGTTGGCGGAGTTTGTAGCGGCTGTCAGCTGCAATCAGGTATTTTGCTTCTTCCTCTACAGACGTGTCGTCAGCGCGTTGTCCCCCATTAAAAGTAGTCCGGTCAAAATGTGATGCTTAGAGCTGGCAAAATTAAACGATTCCTCGAGGCGATTAAAATTACTCAGATCCATTCTTTAACTAGAGTTACTCAAGTATTTGTTTCAGCTTTAGATTAATCGACGACTAAAATAATCGATAGCTGCAGCCATAGCCATAGATCCCCAATCTGTTGGAAGATGGATGGGATGGCATTCGTTCATTCGCTGCCAACCTCCCAGTTCAAACAAATTGGACGTCTACTATTGATAAATGTAATTCAATTCACGGCAATAACTAGGTACTGTTTATGTGACTTTAAAAAAAAAAAAAAAAAAAAAAACGACTGGAGACAAAAGGACGGATGAGACTTTGCCGTTGTAAAGTCAAAATCAAAAAGTCGGGTACGTCGTAAACCGGGGCCTACCTATATAGTATAGTAGAATGATTTCCCGACCCATCTATTGATGATTGTCATACCGCCATATCGTGAGATCATTGTTATTGTGAGCCTTGTATCGCAAATTGTATCGTGAGCTACCCAGAGGTTCCAGCCCAGAGTCATAACCTGAAAATTACGTTCATAAGTAGATGTACCCATATATTGATTCTTGGTGGGACCTTATTAATAACCTTTTGGGCTGTCGGTCGCATTTACGCTTGTATTAAATGTGTTCCGTCACGCTTCTTCCTTGGAAAGTATACATCTGTAAGTATGTACAAGTATGTCTAAAACTTGTTATCAAGTCCTGCAGGATGGAAGCTAACCTATACTTATAGCTTGTAACTCAAGTGAAGTGTGGTGTCTGCATGGTATTTGTATACCGGCGTGTATTGTGCAATTGCGTTTTTACTTCATATAAATACAAGAATAGACCAAACCTCGTTTTTTGTTGGAGAATATTCAATGTTAGTTGGCTGTCGTGCAATGCACAAAGAAAAAGCAATGTTTTGGGGAGTACAATCCTATATAATTAAAACTTATTTTTGTTTCAGTTGCACATGCAAATGCAGTACGGTATAGACGACAGTATAACGAGGCCGCAAAACGCAATGGTAATAGCCTGTCATGTCACATTTAATGGATTTGGGGCTGTGAAAGAATGTTACCTAGACCTAAAAAAAAGAAACAATAGGCTGTAAAGCTTCATTGCTTCAAACAACCATGAACCAGGTGGACCACCATGAAGCTTTGAACCAGTTGGTTGCAAAACTTAATTTGACCGTCACAGGCAATCTCTGCTGCCACCTGCTGTCAACCTTGTTGTTGTACAACATGCCTCCTAGCATGCATTGCGGCTCTAGAGATGTAAATAACATTCAAACTTCACGTTCTGTGCTAATTATTTCTTGTTACTGTTCCAGTTGTTTCCTTTGATTGCTAGTTATGCTACATAGTTTGTTGTTATGTGATCATTTTAGTTTCGTTTCGAAGCCATGAGTTTGAATGCCATTCCTTTTCAGTAACCTAAAATCAACAGTCCCAAAATCAACTAGAAATGACCCATAAATGCACCGAAATCAATCAGGTGACTTCCTAGTCATTTCAGGGTTTTTACAGGTCACTTCCTGTTGATTTTGAGTCACTTCCGATTCATTTGGGGACAGTTTCTTTTCCAGTTCCCCAAAATCAACAGGAAGTTACCCATAAATGCCCCAAAATCAACAGGGAGTGACCAAAAATGGCTACCAAAATCTTCAATCCCTTCCACTTCAAACACATTGGATGTCTATGGCTGTCAGTGGCAGCCAATGCTAGGCAATTTTGAGGCATTTCACTTCATTTCCTGCCGATTTTCTGTCACTTCCTTTTCCTTTTAGGGCATTTACAGGTCACTTATTGTTGATTTCTGGGGCAGTTACAGGTCACTTCCTGATGATTTTAGGTTACTGAATTTGATTTTGAGTCACTTCCAATTCATTTGGGGACAGTTTTAAAATTGCTAATGCTGCAGAGTCCGCCATTTCGCATTTAGTTCTATATACATGTGCTATCTACCGGAGCATTATGTGGACGTTTGAAGCTTTGTTCGAAGCGCTGTCGGCAGCAGTCAGGTATTATCGGTTTTTAATCTAGCGGCATAAGTTGTCAGTCCGTTCTTCATTGCGTCCCGAAGACCGCGCTGACTGTGATTTAGTTCTGCTTTATTTGGCATATTTCAATAATCGGAACTTGGATGTTTGCGAATCGTTCTCGAATGTTCCACGACCGAATCGCGTATCATCTAAGAATCGGAAATTTTGCACGCCTCTAATGGGAAATGACTCAAAATCTACAGCAAATGACCTATGGGCCAAAAAAGAAAAGGTCAAAGATAAGCGGCCAACTTAGCACAATGTCACTTACAGCTACAAATCAAGTCAGAAACCTTGGCGTAATTATTGACTCAGACCTAAAATTTGATAGCCAAGTCCGTCACTAAATCCGCTTATTACCACCTAAAAAATATAACCAGAATTAAGGAGCTTCTGACTCAACAAGACATGGAAAAACTTATGCATGCATTCATTTTCAGCAGCTTGGACTACTGCAACGGTATATTTTAGAGCTGTCCCGACTAGTCGACTTAGTCGACGTCATCGATGACGTAAATCCGTCGACGAGCACAACATCCCGTCGACGGTTAATGAAGGGTTAAAAAAATATATGCGTGGAAAGTTCAGAATGTCGGATGCTCTGTATGCAAGCGGGGAAAGCGGCACAAAGCCAAAAAAAGCGCACCAGAGTGTCCAAAACATTGACTTATTTCAAAGAAACAAAGGAGGGTACACACTTCTGTCCTGTCTCTTCAATGCCAAGCTTGGCTGCACGTCGGCCGTGAATAAACACCTCAAGTGCCGTCACCCAGTTTGTACATTTTTTTTTGTTTTTTCATTTTTTGTACACCAGAGGGTGCTGTCGCCTTACTAAATAATGATGTTTCATTGACAATGGGCCTATATAAGTGCTATTAGTATTGTTCTTAATGCTAATTTAAAGGTTTATTTCATGTTATGGTTTATTTTATGGTATAAAAAATTACATAAGGTTAAAAGGTCATAAATATATACAGTATATACAGTGATTGCACTCAAGGGAGAGATTGTCAATATAAGGTAATAATTTAAGGTAAAGGCTATTCATATAGGCAATTCATTGATATATAAATAAGGTTTAAAAGGAAAAAGGTGAAAAGTTTTTGTTAATTTCTAATTGTTTTATTTGTGTGCACCACAGCTCTTGTGTGTTTACATCAAGGATGGAATAAAAGTTGTAAACCATAAGTTTAAGAGACCATCTTTCCAATCGGGATGCTACACTAGTTAATTCTATCAGCATTTGAACTCATTGTTTATTTGTGATTTATTATTGTTATTTACATGTTTATATGTACTTTAATAAATAATTTAGGTGTTCCAATGTGTTTTTTTTGTGAATTGATAAGCGTCACCAAAAATTTCATTGCTAAATTATTTAAAAAAAAAAAAAAAAAGTTTAATTATTAGATTAGTCGACTAATCGGAAAAATAGTCGGCTGACTAATCGGGAGAAAATTAGTCGTTTGGGACAGCCCTAGTATATTTACAGGTCTTGATAAAAAATCAGAAAAATTCAATCTATCTGCTTTCTATTCCTCTTGTGCTTATCTCCATTGCTGATTTCAATTATTATTAGTAGTAGTAGTTTTTGTTTTATTTTTATTTATTTATTTATTTATTTTTATTCAGTGATTAAATGTGATCTTTTGTCTTGGTTTTTACGTTGTGTTGATTTAAATGTGATTTTTATGGTCTTCATGTGATGTAAAGCACTTTGAATTGCCTTGTGTTGAATTGTGCTATATAAATAAATTTGCCTTGCTTTGCCTATAATGGCCCAAAATGAAACTCAGTGGTTGATTGATAATGGCCCATTGATGGCCATAGACGTCCAATCCGTAGAAGTGGGAGGGACGGCACGCTCACTCGCTGCCACCCTCGTCAAATGGATTGGACATCGACTGGTGATAAACCAACTCACAGCATGAAAATAGCATGTTTTTCTTGTGTATTAGTTGTTTTGTCAAATATCCTAGAATGATTTCTTGGTAATTATCGTCTTGTCATGTCGCGAGATCATCGTTATCAGGAGCCTTGTATCGCAAATCGTATCGCGAGCTACCCGAGGTTCCCGCGACTTCTGCCGACAGGCCATCAGCGCTGTAAAAATGGACTTGAACCGTGTCAAAGGGAACAGTCTAGAGCTCGGTGTTATGCCCCTATGAGTAGTAAAAAAATATATTTTTAAAAAATGAGTAAAAGAAAGGCAACGCTACCTGTATTCAGATGAACTGCTGGCTGAGGAAGCGCTCAGGCTGCGGTTCTTGCTGCGCCTAGCCAGGCGGGACGCCGTCATGTTGCCTCCATCGTGTGTGGACCAACAGTAAGGGGATGCTTTCACTCGCAACTCTTCTCCGCTGTCCATCTCGAGCTGATAGGATACAGCCAATGATTGTATTTCAGATAAAGGTATAGATAAGCCTGTCACGATATGCAATAGGTCAAATTATCGGTAAATAAAAATGAGGGCGGTAATTTTCCCGGCTGTGATTTATCGCCGCGTGCGTGCATACGTTTGTGCGTGCGTGTGCTGCGTGCACTTGGCACACGTGCGTGTTGATTACATGTGAAACTCCAGTAGCTTTCACAGATGTTTAATGGCCATCAACACGCCATGGAATTAAAGGTCAGACATACAAAATAAGGGAACACTTCTATATTAAACATTCTAAAACGTTAGTATTGCCATATTAAGGTTAATGGAAAAAAGACAACGTACTAACCACTTTAGCCTGCTATAAAAACATTGGCAGTCTTCTCCACAACCCAAAATTGCAGTTAAAAGGTGACACTTCAAACATGAAAACTCGCTGGATTAGAGAATTTGCAAGCGATGCGAACAAAAGAAAAAAATCTATTCCTGACACATGCTTGACGAAAGCGAAGTGCACTTTTTTTTTTTTTTTTTTTTTTTTTTACTGAGTGTAAAGCTTACAGTTAGTGGCTTAGCAAACGTACTTCCGTTGAACATTCCCAAATAAAAGTACATCATGTTCAGATTTTTGGAGCCAATCGCATATAATTCAAATTCTACATTTAAAATTTATTTAAAATGACACCCATTATGAAAAATCGGATTGGCAATGATGATATGATGTAATAAATAGGCTTGGGCATAGTTTCAAATTGAACGATTCTGGTTCCGATTCCAAGTTTCGATGCTGGTTCCGAACGATTCCCGATTACGATTCTTATAAGAGGCAGGGTCCAAAAAAGAGGCAGGGTAAAAAAAATTATAGTTAAAAAAATGTATTAGTTCATATCAAAGTCTTAGCTCTTTTCTTAATTATATGAATTTAAAATGTATTATTATTATTACTTTATTATTTATTTATTTTTTTTTAATTAATAGAATTAATATGAAATTTATGAATTATATGAAATTCTCGCAGGGCTTTTTTTTTGTTAACTTGTACAGTGCCCTCCATAATTATTGGATTTATAATAATTATGTGTTTTTTAGCTTCTAATATTTTTTTTCCCCAAATAATATGGGACCATAATGGAAAAATAGAGAAAAATCCAACCTTCAGTACAAGTGCATTTATTCAGTGGGGAAAAAATCCCACATAAATAAATAATTATTTGACATCAAATGATGTGTGTCACAATTATTAGCACCCCTGGTGTTAATACTTTGTACAAAATCCCTTTGCCAACAAAACAGCACCTAATCTTCTCCTATAAAGTTTCACAAGATGGGAAAAGACAGAAAGAGGGGTCTTCAGCCATTCCTCTTTGCAGAATCTCTCTAAATCATCCAGAGACCTAGGTCCTCTCCTCTGTACTCTCCTCTTCAGCTCACCCCACAGGTTTTCAATGGGGTTGAGGTCTGGGGACTGAGATGGCCATGGGAGGAGCTTGATTTTGTGTCTGGTGAACCATTTCTGTGTAGATTTGGCCATATGTTTAGGGTCATTGTCTTGCTGAAAGACCCAGTGACGACCCATCTTCAGCTTTCGGGCAGAGGGCAACAGATTTTGATTTAAAACGTCCTGGTATTTCAAAGCATTCATGATGCCATGCACCCTAACAAGGTTCCCAGGGCCATTGGAAGCAAAACAGCCCCACATCATCACTGACCCACCCCCATACTTCACAGTGGGTATGAGGTGCTTTTCAGCATGCGCATCTTTCGTGGCACGCCAGACCCACTTCAGAGTGTTTGTTGCCAAAAAGCTCAATCTTGGTCTCATCTGACAAAAGCACACGGTCCCAGTTGAAGCCCCAATACCACTTGGCGAACTCCAGACGTTTGCGTTTATGATTGTGAGTGAGGAAAGGTTTTCTCCATGCATGCCTCCCAAACAGTTTGTTGGCGTGTAGACAGTACCTCATACCCACTGTGAAGTATGGGGGTGGGTCAGTGATGCTGTGGGGCTGTTTCGCTTCCAAAGGCCCTGGGAACCTTGTTAGGGTGCATGGCATCATGAATGCTTTGAAATACCAGGATACTTTTAAATCAAAATCTGTTGCCCTCTGCCCGAAAGCTGAAGATGGGTCAGTTTTTTTTATTTTTTATTTAAATAAATATATATTCATATATTTTTACTAAAACGATGTATGGATGTTAAATAATATTTTTTTAAATAAATATATATTCATATATTTATACTAAAACGATGTATGGATGTTAAATAAAATAAATCATTTGGATAAAACTGTGAAGGCGCTGTGCATGCTTGCGCACGTGAACGCAGTGGCTCTGTTTTAAGTCTTCCCCTACCGCGCCCTGGCGCCCTCCGCAAGCATCCTGGTATTTCCTTTTCGATATGGAGCAGCTATAGGAGTGAAAAACAAACTAAAGACAGGGGAATTGAAAAGCAAACAACTGCGGTAGGAGTGGGATATGAAAAGAATTCAAATTGATTGTTGAAGATGCTATAGACCCCAATCACTTGACGTCACAACTCCGCCCCCCTGACTGGTGCCGTCAAATTGTCCGTCGGCTCATCGTGTTTACATATTACCGCTACGTGCATTCCTCCTATTGCTGGGTGTTTTCCTGCTTGTCTAAGAAATCACCGCCTAGTAAACAAACCCAAAAACCTTCCTGACAATCGTTAACATTGATTAATCAAAATGGTGAAGGCACGTGTGGCAGTTGGTTGCAGTAACAGAGAAGATAAACGGTCATTTTAGTAGTTGCTGTGAGCCCATTGTTAAAAGGGCAAATCTCGAAAGCAGCACGGTTTGTTTATCTTGGTCCATGATGCGTTTGTGTCAACAGCCGTTAGACAGCGGCGAAAACATCAATATGATGATCGCAGACATCATCAGACGGAGACTACGAAGCTCGTCGCCACGGTCGCACAGCAAGAAGGTGAGTGGAGCAACAGGTGTTGTGCCGAAAAATAGCTGCCCCGCGTGAAATGTCCCCCCTGACGGGAGCGCCCACACGGAAACGATTTTCTCGTACCGTGAATATGTATTATTTTACTCTGCTTGAACTAATAAATGTCATACCTGTGTGATTGTCATTGGGATATGGTCGTGAAAACCTGTAGACTAATACATTTCTGTTCAAAGATGGTTATGTGGCCCAGTCCACGATTTGTTACTAAAATACAGTACTAATATTTTGTGTAATTTAATTATTTAAAACTGATCTTACAGTCATAAATCCATTACTGTAATGCGTCCATGAAAACATTTAATGTTTTCACGTCAATGAAGCGTTATAAATAAGCACTCCCGTCAGGGGGGACATTTCACGCGGGGCAGCTATTTTCGGCACACACCGGCCCATTGTCGATCCAAGTTTCATTTTACAATCGTGACAACAGTGACGCTCAGCTGACCAAATGTCGGTTTATATTCGGGCCGGTGCCGATTTTGGGTACCCGACTCCTCATCATGACATAATCTGGAGTGTGATTGGAAATTTTGTGGTCTCAGGACGATCTCTGACACACGGAACGGGACCGGACGGGAGGAAACATCGGTTTGGGCATCAAATATGGATTTGGTGACTGGATCGACCGAAGGTTATCCAAATAACGGCTTTTATGCAACTCATCCAATGAGTTTACAGCGTCTGAAAGCACCGGGGCTTCCATAATTTGCAAGTGAATCCACCTTTAGAAACTACGATCAATGACAATACGGACACACAATGACGGACAATATGGCGGCACAATACAGTGATCACGTGATTGTGTGACGTTGGTGATTGGGGTCTATAGGAAATCTGTGTCGGCTTTGCTGAATGTAAACGAATGTGGCGCTTTGGTCTCATACAAGAAATATATTTAACAAACTTTTCCAGCGTTATTTCGTTGTGTAAATGCATTTCTAAGATATGTAGACTATTTAAACATTGAGAAAACTTGCATTTTTTTTCTGCCAACTCGAGGAGATTAAAATAAATGCCAAATCCACTATCTGCCTGTTCAAACATAAGCAACTGTAAAAGATATGTTTATTGAATATCCATCTTACAGTGTTGTTTAACTGGGAGAATTCGTTACAAAAGACGGGCTTTAATTTGTTATCATTATGCATATATGCACCAGCATCGTCACAAACGTGATCACACAAAACGCAACCACGCATCGCATCCCCGCATTTCCTACTTCTCCTGAGTCCTCACAAATAAAACATAACATTTGGGGTTTTTTTTCGGGCTCGTGCCTACAAATAAAACATAAAATTTCAGGTTTTTTCGGGCTTGGGTGAGCAAAACAAGTTAATTGGTCGGGCTCGGGCCGCGTCAGGCTTTAATACCCGCTGGCTGGTCGGGTCGGGCTGGATTTTTTAGGCCCAATCTAACTTCTAACGTCATGTAATATTAGCATACCGTACACCTATTCAGCCTGTTGTTCTCCACTGTATTTTAAACTGCCTTTCAAGATGAAATGTCTTTTCTTGGTGCTGGATTCTATCAAATAAATTTCCCCCCAAAAATGCGAGTTATACTCCGGTGCGGCTTATATAGGTTTTTTTCCTTTTCATTGCGCATTTTTTTGGCTGGTGCGACGTATAGTCCGAAAAATACGGTACATGATATCGACCATAGCCCGATGTAACGATACGATTTATTCTCGTACTATTCCATCCATCATCTACTGCTTACTCCGGGGTCAGGTCGCTGGGATAGCAGAAGACAAACGTAATGTATTGTTTTACTTACCTGCTTCTGACAGCGCAGAATGTCAAATATGTAGCACTCAGCTAGCTTTGCACATAGCACTTATATTCCATGAAGCCGGTCATGCATAATTGGTCGTGCGGCCACATTTGCATGATATAGTTGTGTTGGAAATATTGCACTGAACTGACTGGTCTTTTTTTTTTTTTTGGTAAAGTTCAGCCAAACTTTTGAGTGCCGCCTCACCGTGTCCATGGATGTAATCAAGTTGCAATGCACAAACACGCGCCTCTTGTGGCTTCTTCTTCGTGGTTTTCGACAGCAATTTTTTCCCGCTCGACATTGAGGGCATCGAAACATGGAATCGAAATTTTAAAATTCGTACGGTTCGGGGAGAACCGGAGTTTTAGAACCGGGTCCAGTCGATACTCTCAGGACAAGATGAAAGTCATTTTGGATCAAATTAACACTTTTAATGGGCTCTAATTGGCAGACAACAAAAATGATTGGGTTTCTCACCTATTTCGTATTCTGCACCTAACTAGCTTTAAAATGACTCATTATGCATTGTGTTTTTTTTTATAGTTTGCGTTTTATTTAAGAATAACAATTTATTGCATTTCAATAGGTGATTTATTTGGATGTATTGTCACTATATTCATGGTTGAAAAAAAAAAAACAGGCAATAATATCACATATCGCAATAATTTATGAGACAATATGTCCCTAATACACTAAAACTTGTTATCGCGACAAGCCTAGCTATAGAGGGATTACCTGGTGTTTTGAAACAATTATGGCGTCACGGACAGGATCAATAGTATTGATAAATTGATTAGTATTGATTGAAATTGGTCATTGTAATTAAGTAATACTGAGAATTTGTTGTTTGGTAAATTGACTTGAGTAATACTGGGATTGTGTTGTTTTGGGATTTACGTATTACTCGATAAATTGAGTGAACATTCCGGTATATTTTTGGTTTAGCGTTATCAGTAGCGCGGGAAGTGTCGTCGGCGCGCGGGTTCGCGGCCCAGCCAAGCCAGAGAGGTGGGAGTGAATAGCGGGGCGACGCTGAACGACTATAAGACGTTCATGGTGACACTGAACGCTGTCGAACGCGTGAAACGGTATAGCGCGGGGACCGGAAGGGACCGGAAATTTCAAAGTAATACTGAGTGAGACGTAACAGAATAGCGATGTTTCAGAAATTGCGGAATTAATAAACATTGTCTATTAAGCAAAAGTGTGCCTGTTGCTTACTCACTGCGAACCTGGAAAATTTCAAAACACCTGGTGTTTGAGGAAAGCCATCAAAACTATGTCTGATGTCGGTGGGATGCGCTCACCGTTATGAAAAAAACAAAACAAAAATGTTTTACAGCATAACTTCGACAGTTTTCAGCGCACTGATATGATATGGCAATACAAGAACTATCGATACATACAGTATATCAGGAAATCAGATTTTTTAAAACGACTAATGAACAGAAAAGCAAGCTCTTGCTATATTTCTGCAGTGAATTGGAATGAGTTTATCACTAGTGGACGTCCAATTCGTTTGAAGTGGGAGGGATGGCAGCAATGAACAAATGTTGGCTATAAGTGGCACCCAATGCCAGGAAATAAAATCATTTTGGGCCATTCAAGGGTCAATACCTGTTGATTTTTGGCCCATTGACCGGGTCACATCCTGTTGATTAGTGCTGCAACGATTAATTGATTAACTCGAGTAATTGGATTAGAAAAAAAGATTCAAACTAAACTTCTCTGCTTCGAGTATTGGTTTAATCAGAGTGGCATTGTAATGGTTTGTTTGGAAAGTTTGCATTTAGTTTTATCGATCTGGGTGGATACACTGCCCTCTAGTGTCAACAGTGAATGAGACATAACTCATTTCACATGGCTAAACCCAGCTGCTCCCTGTTAAGACCTACATAAGCTTAAGTTTTTGCTTGAGGTAATGTTTTTTTAATGCATTCCTAATTTGATTTAGCAGTTCTTTCTGGGAATATGTGTTTGAACCATTTGTTGTGGGGGAGAAAAAAAAACATGTTAGCATTTTATAACATGCTAGTGGAAGTTAGCCAATTGTTCTTTTATTGTACTTACAGTAGATCCTCATTTTTTATTTTTTTATACCGTTTGAGGCTCAGCTCAGGTATTTTAGTTTCTTTATGTTCCTTATCCGATTACTCAATTATTCAAACAAACTACTGTTGATTTTGGGACCGTTTACCGGATCACTTCCTATTGATTTACTGGTCACTTCCTGTTGAATTTGGGCAATTTACAGGTCACTTCCTGAAGATTTCTGGCCATTTATGGGTCACTTCCTATTGATTTACTGGTCACTTCCTGTTGATTTTGGGCCATTTACGGGTCACTTCCTATTGATTTTGGTTCACTTCCTGTTAAATTTTGGCCCATTTATGGGTCACTTCCTGTTGGTTTTCAATCACTTTCTTTTGGGCCATTTAACGGGTCACTTCCTGTTGATTTTGGGCCATTCACAGGCCACTTCTTGGTGATTTTCAGTCACTTCCTTTTGGGCCGTTCACGGGTCACTTCCTATTGATTTTCGGCCATTTACGGGTCACCTCTGTTGATATTTCTTGTTGGGCAGCCGTGGCGCACCTGGTAGCTGGAGTTGACCTCAGACCGAAGGGGCAGCGGTTAGATTCCTGGCTACGACTGCCCACTGTCGAAGTGCCTCTGGGCAAGGCACTGAACCCTAACTTGCGCTCAATGGGTTGGCAGCGCTTTGCATGGCAGCAGCACCATTGGTGTGTGAATGTGTGCATGAAAGGGTAAATGTGTTGTAATGGCAAGCGCTTTGGGCACGGTAACCATGGAGATGAATTCGCTATATCAGTGCTGCCCGTTTACGATTTACTTCCGGTTAATTTTGGGCCATTTACGGGTCCCCTTTTGTTGATATCTGGGTATTTTACAGGTCACTTCTTGGTCGTTTTCAGTCACTTGCTTTTACGGGTCACTTCCTGTCAATTTTGGGCCACTTCCTCTTGATTTTGAGTCACATTTTATTTATTTGGGGACATTCTTCCTTTTCAGTAACCCAAAACCCACAGGAAGTGACCCGTAACTGGCCCCAAAATCGGCAGGGTGTCACCCATAAATGGCCCAAAATTAACAGGATGTGACCTGTAAATGGCCCCAAATCAGCACGGTGTCACCCGTAACTGACCCACAATCAACAGGATGTGACCCGTAACTGGCACAAAATCAACTGGATGTCACCTGTAAATGGCTGTGAATGCTCTGGTTTCAGTGCCATTGACGGCAATGGACGCCCAATCCACTTAAAAGGAATTGGATGTCTAGCGCCATCAATGGAAGCCAGCGTGCTTTCTGGGAGCTTTCTGTAGCTGTTGTTATGTTGTTTTTGTGTTACTGAAAAGGAAGTGACTCAAGAATGTGGTACCCAGAGGTTCCCAACCCTAGTCTGAATTCAATTAATTTTGTGTATTTTTTTTTTCGGGGGTAATATGGTCATGCAACAGCTTATAGTACTGAATAATTAAAAGTTCATATAGATGACTGAGCCGAAAAAAATATACCACTGTTTACGTGAGTATTCTTTTCACCAAATACATTTTTATTTGGGCTTGAGTCCAAATTTTGGATGACTAATTCAATTGAGTCATATTATTTCGAGGTAACGCTACTTTTACTTAAGTAAACCTACTCTGTTACGATACCGTTACATGGAATGGTCATTATCATGCTTCAGAGCCAATGACAGCGGGATGAATGGATAGATTGGACGTCTACCGAAGTCAATGGCAGTCAATGAATTCAATAAAATATATACAAAATAAAACAAACATGCATATGGTATGATGACTTATACGGTAAGAATAATAAGACATTTTCTAATTGAATCAACTTCATTAGTTTGATTACAGGTGTTCTATTTAATGAATGTTGCCATTTTGTACAGTAAATTCGCATTTGGCAGCTGCTATTACCTCCGTTAACTTCCTTGGATAAACTTTGTGATAAAAAAAAAAACACTTGACAATGAGATTTTTGAACGCGTAATTTGGGGGAGGGGGGAGGATTAAAAACAACCAAGAAACCTTTCCGGCTTGAGCGACGAGCAACAAGTGAATGATACTCTGACCGTGTGCTAGTAACACAGCTAATGTGACGCTACTTTTCATAATAACTTAACATATTGAGCGAAAAACGGATTAGCATGCTTGCCGCTATGAAAACGTACCTTGTCCTCGCAGTGTTTACAATCAGCGATGCAAATTCGGGGCGTAATCGACTGTGGCGGACTGCAAGAAAGCCTCGCTCAATGGGTATTAACAGCTCACCATCTTAACTTCGTCAACGATTTACTTCCTGGTCGGAATTAGCCAATCAGAAATCTTTCATTTGTGACGCGTTCACTTGCAGTGCGGCCGTTCGTGAATCAGAACGAGTCGTTATGTTAGCCTACTTATTTTTTCACCCGATATTCAATGTATAATTCATAAATTTACAATTCAGCTTGTTTATTTGAGACTCAAACATTGCCCGATTTAAACCACTACTGGTTTTGCTGTTCCAAACTGTCCACCAGAGGGCGACCAAGCTCGGTTTCAACCTGTCAGTCCCGCATCTATTTACACAGCCATTAATAACACTTATGAGATGTTTAAATGCCGCAAACTAGAGTTTGTAAACAAGCAAGGTGTGGAAAGTAACGTGTTACAGATACGCTAGTTACTGTAATGAAACCGTTTTTATGTAGTATTTTAAGTATTTTTCTTTTTAAATAAGTAATTTAACGTTTACTTAAGCAAATATTTTTGGAGTTCATTTACTTTAATTTTGAAAAGCTTCCGTTACAATCGAAAGAAAGAAAAAGAAACGAAAAGAACGGTGAAAGGGGTTTTCCATTTGCGTGCCAGGACGGGGTTTATTACTGTAGTGAGCAAGGTCAACAACAGACATGCAAACGTTAGGCATGTGGCAATATTTCGAAATGATGATTTATAGCAATACTTTGAATTCCAAAAGGTTATAGATATACTCCCACCAAAAATCAATATGTTGTTTTAAAAAGGTGTAACAGTTGAAGAAAAAAACAAAAATGAACCAACAGGTTGCAAGCTAAAATCTTCCACTAGAAGAGTGTCTATATTAGCTCATTGGCTGCCATTTACAGCTCTAGACGTCAAATCTAGTCATTTTGACAGTCAAAATGGATTTGCTGTAAATGGCACTCAAACATGACCGCTTCCCGGTTATGAGGGCATTTACAGTGGTATGAAATAGTATCTGAACCTTTTGGAATTTCTCAAATTTCTGCATAAAATCACCATCAAATGTGATCTGATCTTTGTCAAAATCACACAGATGAAAGAACAGTGTCTGCTTTAAGTAAAACCACCCAAACATTTATAGGTTTTTATATTTTAATGAGGATAGTATGCAAACAATGACAGAAGGGGGAACATAAGTAAGTGAACCATCACATTTAATATTTTGTTGCCCCCTTTTGGCAGCAATAACTTCAACCAGACGCTCCATGTTGCTGCAAATCAGTCTGACACATGGATCAGGGCTAATCTTGGCCCATTCTTCTCTACAAAACTGCTGTAGTTCAGTCCGATTTCTGGGATGTCTGGCATGAAGCGCTGTCTCTAGGTCCTGGCACAGCATCTCAATGGGGTTAAAGTCTGGACTTTGACTTGACCACTCCAGAACATGTATTTTGTTCTGTTGCTTGTTCTGCAGCAAAACAGCCCCATATCACAATGCTCCTTTCACCATGCTTCACGGTGGGGATGAGGTGTTGATGCCATTTTTCCTCCACTCATCACGTTATATTACTCCCAAACAATTCAACTTCGTTTCATCTTCAAAATTTCTGTGGAGAGTCCAAGTGCCTTTTTACGAACATTAAATGAGCAACAATGTTTTTTAGACAGCAGTGGCTTCCTCCGTGGGGTCCTCCCATGAATACCATTCTTGGCCATTGTTTTACATATAATTTATGTGTGCACAGGAATATTGGACTGTGCCAGTGATTTCTGTAAGTCTTTAGCAGACACTTTAGGGTTCTTTTTAACCTCCCTGAGTATTCTGTGCTAAACTCCTGTCGTCATCTTGGGTGGACGGCCTTGGGAGAGAATCAACAGTGACAAACTCTCTCCATTTGTAGACAACTTTTCTGACTGTTGATTGATGAACATCCAGACTTTTAGAGATGGTTTTGTTTTGTTGATCGTTTTTGCTTGAAACCACTCATCAGTGATTGGGCACACACCTGACTTAAATAGTTTGGTAAAAATTGGTTTCAATTGCTCTTCAACTCTCCTCAGGCAGAGGGTTCACTTACTTATTTTCTCCCATTCTGCCATTGTTTGCATGCTATCCTCATTAAAATATGAAAACCTATAAATGTTTGGGTGGTTTTAGTTAAAGCAGACACTGTGTTTTCATCTGTGTGATTATGACAAAGATCAGATCACATTTGATGGTGATTTTATGCAGAAATGTGAGTTTCCAAAAAGGTTCAGATACTTTTTCATACTACTGTACACGTCAATTCCTGTTCATTTTACGGGATTTACAGGTTACCTCCTGTTGATTTTGGGTCACTTTCTGATCAGTAACCCAAAATCAACAGGAAGCAAGCTGTAAATGCCCCAAAATCAATTTCAAGTGATGGAAAATCAACAGGAAATGACTTGAAATGACCCAAAATTAACTCATTGGTTTCCATAAATGGCCCAAAAATCAACAGAAAGGGACCTACAAATGCCCCAAAATCAACAGGAAGTGACTAAAAATCACAAGCAAATGATGTATAATACCCCAAAATTAAACACACTGGTTACATTTGACAGCTCGGTTTTGGGGACATTTACGGGTAACTTCCTGTTTATTTGGAGTCACTTCCTATTCATTTGGGGACATTTCCGGGTTACTTCCTGTTCAGTAACCCGAAATCAACATGAAGCGACCTGTAAATGCCCCCGAAAAATCATCAGAAAGGGATGGAAAAAACCAATAGAAATGACCTAAAATGACCCAGAATTAAGTCAAAGGCAGCCACAAGTGGTCCCAAAATCAACAGGAAGTGAACTATAGATGCCTCAAAATTAACAGGAACTGACTGAAAATCAACAGCAAATGACCTGAAATGCCCCAAAACTAAACTGTTGACTGCCCGGATTTGGGGGAATTTACTGGTCGTTTCCTATTCATTTGGGCACATTCCCGGGTCATTTCTTGTTCAGTAACCCAAAGTCAACAGAAAGCCACCCATAAATGCCCCAAAATTAACATGAAGTGACTGAAAATCAACAGCAAATGAGCCGAAATGCCCGAAAATTAAACTCATTGGTTTGCCGTTAACTGCCCGGTTTTGGGGGCATTTACTGGTCACTTCCTGTTCATTTTATGACATTTACAGGTCACTTCCTGTTCAGTAAACCAAAATCAACAGGAAGCGACGCAAAAGTTACCCAAAATCAACAGGAAGTTACCTATAAATTCCCCATGTTCAATAGGGAGTGACCGAAAACCAACAGAAAATGACCTGAAATAGCCATAGACATCCGATTCGTTTGAAGTGGGAGGGATGACAGGTTCATATGCTGCCACCCAAGCACTGGACCAAATTTACGAGAAAAAAACATCAGCCTGGACATATAGTTAACGACACTGTCGAAATACTTCCCCATTATAAAGAAAATATCCAGGTCGGGATCATTTCCTCTTTGGGCCTGGTGTGCAGTGCTGGTTGGGGGATTACAGCGGTAGCTGTTGATTCGGGTGGGCAGGCGGTGGTTGGGGCGGTGGCACATCACCCAGTCGCTTCCCTGACGGCTTTTCAATGGGGCCATGGATGGTCCAGGGTACAGCTGTGAGTCTCGGAGGGAACGTTGGCCCCTTTGCCGGAGGTGCAGGGGTAAGGCGTGTGCCACGTTCACTCCATCCCCGATTTGGTGTTGTGGTAAAAGGGCCCTGGGTTGGCCCCCTTGTGCAGCATTTCCATTTTTCTGCTGGACTATCACACGTCTGAGAGTGTTCACGCATGACTAAGTGGAATTAAACACACTCAGGGAGAGAGATGCAATTCGGTACCAGGATAACTGATCAGGTAGCATAGAATAGGATGTCAACATATCCACTTACAGGTGATTTACATAATACTGTACTCCCCGCCTCACATTACTGAATTGTGTACGCTCCACTCCGCCAAATCATAACTGAGGTGGAGAGGTGATTACCCCCCCCCCCCCCCCCCCACTGTCCACAGGTAAATATAATACGCTAATGTAAGCGAGTGGTGGATGAAGTACTCACTTTTTTCCACCCATGTAAGTACAAATACAGGGACAAAAAAATTACTTCAATAAAAGTACAAGTATCTAAGAAAAAAATGTAGTCAAGTCAAAGTACTTGCTTTAAAATTTACATGTAAAAATATTTTCTCCCGATGCAAAAATGTTATATATTGTAGTATGTACTAGGCATGTGCCAGTATGATATTCTGACGGTATGATGACCTTAAGCCAAAATATCACGGGTTCACTGTATTACAAGTACAGCTCTAAAGTGTGTTACTATAAGATATCTGGATTTAAAAACAAACAGACAAAAAAAAAACTTTCCATTGAACAGGACTTTTATTTTTCAAAACATACTGGCAAATTGGAACATAAGTCTAATGTTATGTTAAAATTAAAATGAATGCAGTTCTTTAGATGAGCCTAAACCCACTGCCACAGCTCAACATTATTACCATCAGAACGAAAATGATTGAATTATTTTCCATTAAAAGCACATGTGTATGACTCGTATCATATTTACATTATGCACACAAACTCTCTTTCTCAACACAGTTGCCAGAGAGAAAAAAACATGTTTCACCACCGCTAGGCACACTATACACACTGGAGTCAACTCTCGTAGCTGTTGGGAAACGTTCTTACTAATCTTTAATTTTGTATCAATGCAAAATCAGATTGGAGGCACTGCCTCCTTGGCAGCCACCTTTCGCAAACATGTTTTACATGTCGGTTGGCCCTCCTCCTCAAAGCTGCGGCCGTCTGTAACTTTTCTGTAGCCAACGTATTCTCATACCAGTGATTTCGTTTTCTTCCGTTTTCAGTTTCCACCAATATTTAATATTAATTTTATTCCACGGATGGCATGGAGGTTTCCCCAGCTGCTGCAGTTATCAGAGTCTGACGATGATGAGTCGCGTCAATGTGCGAATGCACGTAGCAAAGCAAAACGCCTGGACTCATTTATCCATTCAATTGGCTGATATACGGACATGTGATCAGCAGAGATGGTTAGCTCTGATTGGTTCAAATGTGCATGTTTTCTGGAACAGCGAAAAAAAAAAATAAAAAGCTTGTTGAATCAATGCGACCAAAAAGGGCAATGCAACATAAAATGGATCAAATCCTTAAAAGCAAGGATAGAGTTGAGGAGGCTTATCTATCATATTTAGTTTTATTTGCTCTGATGGGGAGGTTTATAACATCTTAGCTGTCACTGTGAACTTTGGACTTATATTTGTCCATTTATGTTAGGCTACTTATTCTTTTCCTTATGATTTAGAAAAGTCAATGTTTGTAAATGTTTACATTAACTTCATAAATAAATTTTAATTTTAATATACACCCTGTGTTCTAAAGTAGTTAAAATTAAGATTTGGCATTTAGTATGTGACGAAATGAGGGAAAATAAAAATTAGGAGATGGAGGTTGGGGTTATTGCTGTTTTTGCTAACTTTTATTTAGCAAATCATTGAAAAAATACAATTTTGAATGAAAATCAGTTTTTATATGTGTTATATAAATAATTGTGCTAAAACAGTTTTCTTTGCATTTCAGTAGTTTAAGAGGTTTGACCCCCTAAAAAATTCTGGCTCCGTGGCGACCTTCACGTCAGGGAGTTCCGGCAAGAAATTCTAGCCACTTCCACTCCTGATCTTGTCTGTTTTCTGCCATATATATTATATACAGTGGGGAGAACAAGTATTTGATGTGTATCAAATACTTGTTCTCCCCACTGTATATACATGAACCATTATTCAAAGAAAGAACTAGATAATTCATTGACTGCTCGATTTTATTTAAAACTGTGCAGAATGGAAAAAAACAGCAAAAACATTGTCTGCACTGTAAATAGAAGCTTAACAAGCCAAAAAAAAACTCCAAAACTTCATTTGGGGACATATCAGGGACACTTCCAGTTGTTATCTAGTCACAACCTGTTGATTTGCGCAGTTTTTTTTTTTTTTTTTTAAATGCCATTGAAAAGGAATAGGAAATTTGGACGTACATGGCCGTCAATGGCATCCCATTAGAAATGAATGGGTAAGTTTGTAGCAAATAAGACATTTTATGTACCTTACCGTCCTGGAAACTTTGATGTGGAAATTGTGTGACTTGGTAAAAAAAAAAAAAAAAAAGCATCATTTTGATATTTGAACAATGCCAATCGGTCAAACTACTTTGGCTGTGTTGCAAAGCTCCCATCAATGACCACAAATAAAACAAAACAGCTAAGATTGTGTATCTTTATGAGTAGCCTACTCAGTAACTCACACTCCACACGAGAAGTCATCTCAAACTGCTTTTTATTACATCTTAAATAACAGTACATTTTTAATATAGTTTCTATCTTGCATCCAGCTTTCGCTTGTACACTGACTGACTTGAAAATTAAATACAAAAGGTGAAAAGGGAATCGAAGGGGTGCAGAGCTCTACAGTTATTTGGTGGAGAAAGAGAAAAATAAAGTGAATTCATTTTTTTAAATTCATTTTTTAATTTTTTTTTTTGTGCCAACTCCAGGCCTAACGCACGATTACAGCACATCTTTTGTACAGAATGTTGCAGAGAAAAACAATAAAGGGGTGAAAAATGGCACTAGCCTAGCGCTAAAATGAAAAGCATCTCCGTTTACAAGAAAGGAACAAAAACAAAAGTCTGCCATTCAGATGCTGCAAGATTTTTTATTTATTTATTTTTATTATTAAAGGAGAGGAAAACAGTTATAAAATGTTATTTTGAAGTGGAATTTCGTTTTGCTACAGAAGGAATGGGAAAATTTGTCCTAGTCGTACATTTATGCGTACATTGACGTCCAAATGGTTTGTGGAATCCCTCCCAAGCAACGGTTAATAACGCGGGGTTTGCTTCTTATGTGCATAGCTTTGACATTTTCCATATAATATGTATGCACTAGGGTTAGAACTTTTTTTTGGCGGGAAAAAAAAAAGTCCTGCATCATGATTGGATGAACTTTTTTTTGCCATAATAGAAGAAATCAAAACCTCGGTGAAGTTCGTATACGTGCACACGTGGACCAGCGACGCTATATACCACAAGAAGATAGGAAGTGGTTCTATTTCTGTCACTACAACCAATCAGCGACCGATTTATTGATCAACAAATCACATGCAAGGACACTGGCCAACATAGAAATTGACATCCACACGCCACACTTTGTCACCATGGGAAATAAAAAAATGTCAACATGGATATTTAATCTTTCTCTCGTATCTCTTGTACATTTGCTGCTTTTTACAAATTTGAATGATTGTACAGGGTGGGACAGAGCAACTTGCTTTTTTAAATTTAGCGCCCTGAAGCGATGGTTGCTCTGACGATGGTAGGGATGGACTTATTTGAGAGGGTGGGGCTTAAAGTTTGGTTCTTAACTTGTGTTATTTGCGTTTTATTTTTTAGGAACCCCAGTGAGCATCATGGAGTGGATGAAGATGGAACGCGTTTTTGCTGTTGAGGCATTTTTTTCAAGCGGTTGCTCAATCGTCGTAACACAACGAGCAATCTGTAGACATTTGAGTTTTATAGTTTTATTGTTCTCTTAATAAGCATTAACACTGCATGGACCATGTGTTTATGTCCACATTTCCATCATTTGTCCTTTTTCAAAACCGAAAGCACCATGAAAGACTACATATCCCAGGAGCCATTTTTAATACAGTGAGGAAAATAAGTATTTGAACACCCTGCAATTTTGCAAGTTCTCCCATTTAAAAATGATAGGCGGGTTTAAGATTCTCACGGTAGGTGCTTTCCCACCGTGAGAGAAGATCTAAAACAAAAAAACCCCCAGAAATCACAGTGTATGATTTTTTAAACAATTTATACATATAATACTGCTGCAAATTAGTATTTGTACACCTGTCTATTCGCTAGAATTGTGAGCCTGAAAGACCTTTTAGTCGCCTTTAAAAAGTCCAACGAATAAGTGGAGAGGAGGTAGACTTTTTGACCTGTTTGAGGCGGTTAGCTGCATATAAACACCTGCCCACCCCTTACAATCAGGAACTCCTCCAATTCCTAACATGGTCAAAGAGCTGTCCAAAAACACCAGAGAAGAAAATTGTAGACTTCTACAAGGGTGGAATGGGTTACGGCAATTGCCAAGCAGCTTGGTGATATAAGATCCACCGTTGGAGCAATTATTAGAAAATGGAAGATGCCAAACATGACTGACAATCGCCCTCGGACTGGGGCTTCATGCAAGATCTACCTCGTAGGGTCTCAATGATGCTAACAATGGTGAGGAATCAGCAAAGAGCTACACAGGAGGAGCTAGTCAATGACCTGAAAGGAGCTGGGACCACCATTTCCAAGGTTACTGTTGGTAATATGGTTTAAAAGCATGCATGACGCAGAAAGTTCCCCCTTCTTAGACCAGCACATGTCCAGGCCGTTTTAAGTTTGCCAATGACCACTTGAAAAATCCAGATGAGTCATGGGAGAAATCCATGTGGTCATATGAGATCAAAATGGAACATTTTAGTCTTATTTCCACTCATAGTGTTTGGAGGAAGAAAAATGATGAGTACCATCCCATTACTACCATCCCTACTGTCAAGCATGGAGGTAGTACAGTGCTGGCCATAAGTATTGGCACCCTTAGCCTAATACTTGGTAGCACAACCTTTTGACAAAATAACTGCGAACAACAGCTTCCGATATCTATCAATGAGTTTCTTACAATGCTCTGCTGGAATTTCAGACCATTCTTCTTTGGCCAACTGCTCCAGGTCTCAGACTTGAAGGGTGCCTTCTCCAAACTGCCCTTTTCAGATCTCTCCAAAGGTGTTGTGTGGGATTCAGGTCTGGACTCATTGCTGGCCACTTTAGAGGTCTCCAGTGCTTTCTCTCAAACCATTTTCTAGTGCTTTTTGAAGTGTGTTTTGGGTCATTACTGGAAGACGCATGACCTCTGATGGAGACCCAGCTTTCTCACACTGGGCCCTACATTATGCTGCAAAATTGGTTAGTAGTCTTCAGACTTCATAATGCCATGCACACAGTCAAGCAGTCCAGTGCCAGAGGTAGCGAAGCAACCCGAAAACATCAGGGAACCTCCGCCATGTTTGACTGTGGGGACCATGTTCTTTTCTTTGAAGGCCTCTTTTTTTCCCCCCTGTAAACTATGTTGATGCCTTGTCCCAAAAAGCTCTACTTTTGTCTCATCTGATCAGAGAATATTCTTCCAAAACATTTTTGGCTTTCTCAGATAAGTTATGGAAAACTTAAGCCTGGCTTTTTTATGTGTATGGGTCAGAAGCGGGGTCATCCTGGGTATCCTACCATAGAGTCTCTTTTCATTCAGACGTAGACGGATAGTATGAGTTGACACTGTTGTACCCACGGACTGCAGGACAGCTTGAACTTGTTTGGATGTTAGTCGAGGTTCTTTATCCACCATCCGCACGATTTTTCGTTGAAATCTCTCGTCAATCATTCCTTTCCGTCCACATCAAGGGAGGTTAACGACAGTGCCCTGGGCTTGACACTTATTGATAACACTACGCACGGTAGACACAGGAACATTCTGGTCTTTGAAGATGGGCTTGTAGTCTTGAGATTGCCCACGCTTTCTCACAATTTTGCTTTTCAAGTCATCAGACAGTTATTTGGTCTTCTTTCTTTTCTCCATGCTCAATGTGGTACATACAAGGATTCAGGACAGAGGTTGAGTCAACTTTAATCCATTTTAACTTGCTGCACGTGTGATTTACTTATTGCCACCACCTGTTATGTGCCACAGATAAGTAACAGGTGCTGTTAACTACACAAATAAGAGACGCTTCACATGATTTTTCAAAGGGTGCCAACACTTTTGACCAGCCCATATTTGAAGTTTTGTGTAAAATGATAATGATTTTTTTTTTAAATTTTGTGTTTTTTCATTGTAAGCAAAATAAATGAAGATATTAATACCAAAGGATTTGTAATAGCAATCATTTTCTGGGAGAAATGGAGTATTATCTGACACAATTGCAGGGGTGTCAATATTTTTGGCCAGCAATGTATTTGCAGCAGTATAATACAAATAAATTGTAAAAAAAATTATACACTGTAATTTCTGGATGTTTTTTTCTTTAGATTGTCTCTCAAAGTGCACAAGCACCCATCATTAAAATTTCAAACCCGCCCATCATTTCTGAGTGGGAAGGCTTGCAAAATCGCAGGGTGTTCAAATACTTATTTTCCTCACAGTTAATTGTCGTGTGAGGCGCCACCTAAGGAAAAGGAGGTGAGTTCGGCCCAAAATTTAAATTTGACCAAAATATTACGAGCAAAAGTTCATCAAAATATGATATACATTGTCAAGATGGTATTAAAAAAAGTTCTGACCCTAGTATGCACGCAGTAGCAAAAAACCAAGTCAAAACTAGGGGGGAAAAAAATAAATACGACTGTATCGATATATTCAACAGGTTCTTTTCTTAAAGAAAACATCAAAGGACTTAATTTCCATATGCACCTTTAAGCAATTCTACAGCATGCGATTCTAAGATAACCCACCCATGGCAGACAACTAAAATCTTCTCGTGTTTTTTTTGTGTGTTTTTTGTTTTAGTTTTTAACTTAAAAAGTTTCAATATTATTTTCAAACATTGATTTATACAACAATATCATTCACAGAGTAGTAACTGCATTTCCAAGAACGGAATGGGGCACCGCTGTTTGAGAAGGTTCTGGAAAGCAGTTGGACTAAAATGGAGCCACTCAAACTACAGAACAGAAAAGGGAAGGAAAGGGTGGGTGGGTTATGAGCCAAAAGGCTAATTTTCGTTTCGATAAGCTTTCGACCAGGGGTGTCAAACTTTTTCCACATTTATGGGATTTAGATATCTTGTGGGCCGGACCAGTTTATTTTTGGTCCTACAAGTGAACTACTAATGACAGTAATAGACATCAATGGGATAGGAAGATTAGCATTCACAGACAGGCCTTTCATAATAAGTGAATTGGAAGTCTATTCTTATCATTTTAGGGTACTTACGGGTCATTTTCTATTGATTTTTTGGGCATTTACAGGCTGCTTCTTGTTTATTGGTTGCTTCCTGTTGATTTTTGGATTTGATTTCTGGGTATTTCTGCATCACTTCATTGCAAATTTAAGGTACGTACGGGTCAGTTCATGTTCACTGATCGCTGCGAGTCGATTTCGGGTCATTTCTAGGTTAGGTGCTGTTGATTTTGGGTCATTTCCTGTTGATTTTAGGGCATTCCCGAACCACTTCCTTTTCATGGGTCGCTGCCTGTTTATTTTGGGGCACTGCCAGGTTATTTCCTGTTGATTTCGTGTCACTTCTTGTAATGTTAGGGTACTTATGGCTCACTTACTGTACATTTGGATTGTTTTCTGTTGATTTTAGGGAATTCCCGGACCACTTTTCCTTGGTTACTGCCAGGTTATTTCCTGTTGATTTCGTGTCACTTCTTGTAATGTTAGGGTACTTATGGCTCACTTCCAGTTTATTTCAGGTCATTTCCTGTTGATTTTAGGGCATTCCCGAACCACTTCCTTTTCCTTGGTCACTGCCAGGATATTTCCTGTGGATTTCGTGTCACTTTCCAGGTGACTTCCTGTTGATTTCTGGGCATTCCCGGGTTGCTTCTTGTGGATTTTAGGGCATTTCTGGGCCAATTCCTGTTCATTGTTCCCTGCCTATCGATTTTAGGGTATCTCTGGGCCACTCCCTGTATATTTTGGATCATTTCTTGTTAATTTTAGGGCATTTCCAGGCCACTTCTAGTTCATTCGCAACTGCCTGTTAATTTGTTTGGGCATTTCCAGGTGACTTCCTGTAGATTTCAGGTAATTTCCTCTTGATTTTAGGACATTCTCAGGTCACTTCTTGTTCATTGGTCTTTGCCTGTTGATTTCATGCCATTTCTGGGCCACTTCCTGTTCATTGGTCACTGTCTGTTGGTTTTGGGCCATTATGGGCTCACTCACTGTACATTTTGGATCATTTCTTGTTGATTTTAGGACATTTCCGGGTCGCTTCTTGTTCATTGGTCACTGCCTATTGATTTTAGGTCATTTTGTGGTCACTTCTTATACATTTTGGATCATTTCTTGTTGGTTGTCGGGCATCTCTGGGCCACGTCTTGTTCATTGGTCACTGCCATTTGATTTTAGGGCATTTCTTGATTACTTCCTGTTGTTTTCGGGGCATTATTAGGCCAATTCTTTGTCATTTTAACAATAAGGAGGCGAATGAACAAATGTGACTGCGGACAAGTGAGCCACGTGCAGTAGTGCAGAAATCCCCGGTTTTACAGGGCCCTGTCAAAATAAAAGCATGCGATTCTGTATGTACAGTATGAATAATAATAATAATAATAATAATAATGATAATAGCCACAACGTTTGACACCCCTGATCTAGAGTGTAGCCAGACAAAAAAGGTGGGAGAATGAGTATTTTTTTTTTCCTTTTCTTATTTTGTGTCTTAAAAACGAGCATTCCTCACGGCATGTGCTTGGTTAGTTTGTCGTTTTTCTTCTTGAGACAATATAGATGCAAAGTTTCAATTTTGTGCAAACGAGAATTTGTGGATGACACAGGGGGGAGGGTTTAAAAAAAAAAAAAAAACATTTTACAGGTCTAAATATACAGCGGGGCTTGAAAATTCTCTCACTTTGTTCTCCGCTAGGTAAAGCTGGATTTCCGAGGATAATTTTCAAATGAAAACATGTCAAGATTAGCAAAGAAAACAGATTTGATCCTTATTTTAACAGACTAATAGGTCAAAAGTGGAAAAAGAACAAAAAAGATGGCCATCTAAACGTTCATTTTGAGACAACAAATTCCTTGTATAGTTGAATGAGTGACAGGCAATTGATTGTGCTCTTTAAAGAAGGAGGTGAAGGAGGAGAAAGAGAGAGATATTTTTTTTTGCCCATAATAGTTTCGGGGGGATGTTTTCGAGTCAGTATAATGTTTTGAAAATATTGGATATGCAATACAATTGAACGTTGTGATGTTGGAATGGTCTTCCGCGCGACGCCGTCTGCCAATGAATAAACTGCTGTTAGTTGATAGTTACTCAACAACTGGGATTGACTTGACGTTTCGTACCTTCGGACTTTTAGTTCCAGATCTTGAGGAAGCTATCCCAGGACCCTGTTGCGACCGCCATGCCGTCGTCAGTCACACCCAAGCAGCTTACCCGGTTATCGTGACCGGCCAGGACGCCTGCAGACCGAATGAAGAGAAGAGTCAGGAAAAGCAAAGCAAAATCATCGGCGTCTATGCAAATAATATGAGCAAAGAGTTGGAAGTCACATACAGTGCCCTCCATAATTATTGGCACCCCTGAAAAAGATGTGTTTTTTTAGCTTCTAATATATATTTTTTTAATTTAAATAATATGGGACCTTAATGGGGAAAAAAAAGAGAAAAATCCAACCTTCAATACAAGTGCATTCATTCAGTGGGGAAAAAATCCCACATAAAGAAAAAATTCTTTGACATCAAATAATGTGTGTCACAATTATTAGCACCCCTGGTGTTAATACTTTGTACAACCCCCTTTTGCCAACAAAACAAGGTCTGGGGACTGAGATGGCCATGGGAGGAGCTTGAGTTTGTGTCTGGTGAACCCTTTGTTTAGGGTCATTGTCATTGTCTTGCTGAAAGACCCAGTGACGACCCATCTTCAGCTTTCAGGCAGAGTGCAACAGATTTTGATTTAAAATGTCCTGGTATTTCAAAGCATTCATGATGCCATGCACCCTAACAAGGTCCCCAGGGCCTTTGGAAGCGAAACAGCCCCACAGCATCACTGACCCTCGTGGCACGCCACATCCACTTAAGAGTGTTTGTTGCCAAAAAGCTCAATCTTGGTCTCATCTGACCAAAGCACACGGTCCCAGTTGAAGCCTGGGACCGCGTGTATTTTTGTGTACATTTGAGCCAAATCTACACAGAAAGGGTTCACCAGACACAAAATCAAGCTCCTCCCATGGCCATCTCAGTCCCCAGACCTTGTTTTGTTGGCAAAAGGGGGTTGTACAAAGTATTAACATTAGGGGTGCTAATAATTGTGACACACATTATTTGATGTCAAATAACTTTTTCTTTATGTGGGATTTTTTTCCCCACTGAATGAATGCACTTGTATTGAAGGTTGGATTTTTCTCTTTTTTTCCATTAAGGTCCCATATTATTTGAATAAAAAAAATATTAGAAGCTAAAAAACACATCTTTTCAGGGGTGCCAATAATTATGGAGGGCACTGTAGATTCAGAGATAAAAATGAAAAAAAAAAAAACCTCGCAAGCATTGTAGTTTTCGTCAACAATATTGAAAATATTTCGTCGACGAAGAATTTGTTCATGACAATGACAAGATAACGAGCTAAAAATGTGTCTTGGAAGCAGACATGCCAGCTCTGGGCATAGGCGAGCTAGGCAGTTGCCTAGGGGGCCATCTAGTGGCGGGGGCACCAAATTACTTTAGGGAAAAATAAATACAGTGGTACCCCGACATACGATCGCTTCGACACAATCTTCTCCACATCCGACGTAAAATTTGATTCACCATTTGTTTCTACAATACCTAGCAAAAAGTATGGAATCACCAGTCTCGGAAGAGCACTCACTCAGACATTTTATCATCCCGAACAAACTCAGATAAAAAGCTTGAAAAAATAATGAATTAGTTCAAAAGTGCAACTCTTTAGCATTCATAAACACTAAAAGAAATGAATACAAAACATTGTGGTGGTCAGTAAATGTTACTTTTATACAGCAAGTGCAGGGAAATATATATGGAATCACTCCATTCTGAGGGAAAAAAATTATGGAATCATGAGAAACAAAGAAATAATCAAAAACATCTCTAGTATTTAGTAGCACCATCTCCGGCTTTTATGACAGATTGCAGTCCCTGAGGCATGGACTTGATGAGTACTGTTCATCAATTTGGTGCCATCTCTCTTTGATTGCAGTTTCCAGATCATCCTTGCAGGTCAGAGCCTTGCTGTGGACCATTTTTTTCAATTTCCATCAAAGGTTTTCAATAGGGTTGAGAACTGGGCTATTTGCAGGCCATGACATGGACTGGATGAGTCTCTCTCCAAGGAATGCTAGAACAGTTTAAGCTATGTGGCATCATGCATTGTCATCTTGGAAAATGACAAAAATATTTTCAATTGAAGGGATAAGAAAGCTGTCTAAAATTTCAATGTAAACTTGTGCATTTATTTAAGATTTAACCAAGTCCTGTGCCAGGGACCATCTGAATGATGCAGAGATGTCATGGGGGATGGTCATGTGGTCAGATGAGACCAAAGTAGAACTTTTTGGTGCAAATTTGTCACGTGTCCCAAGAACACCATCCCCACTGTGATGTTTGAGGTGGAAACCTCATCCTTGGGGCTTCTTTTCGGCAAATGGGACAGGACGACTGTACTGTATAAAGCAGAGGATGAATGGTGAATCCCTCAGTCAGAAATGAAGATGATCTTCCAACATGACAATGATCTGAAATACACAGCCAAGCTGACCAAGGAGTGGCTGCGTAAAAAGCATATCAAGGTTTTGGAGTGGCCTAGCCAGTCTCCAGACCTCCATCCAATGAAAAAAATCAGGGTTTCTCAACGGCAGCCCAGACACCTGACAGATAGAGAAGATAGAGAAGATGTGTGGAGGAATGGGCCAAAATCTTATGTGAAAACCTGTTGAAGAACTACAGAAAGCGTCTGACCTCTGTAATTGCAAACAAAAGCTTCTGCACAAAATACTATCTCAGAGGCACACATACTTATGAACCCCAGTATGTTACATAGAAATTATTGAAAAATCAATCAATGTGACTTCTGGATTTTTTTAGATTATGTCTTTTTAAGTGGGAATGCATCTATGATTGAAATTTCAGACCTCTACCTACTTTCTAAGTTGGTGAACTTGCAAAATCAAATGCGAAATCATATTGGAGGTATTGCCTCCTCGGCAGCCAACCTCCGCAAACATGTTTTACATGTCGGTTGGCCCTCCTCCTCGAAATCGTGCCCGTCTAACTTTTCTGTACCTTTTTTGCGGTTTAGAAACCTTTGCGTTTTCATACCCCGGTATACCTTGAAACCGGTAATCGGCACATGTCTAGTTATGTATAGACCCCAATCACGTGACGTCACAACTCCACCCCCCTGACTGGTGCCGCCATATTGTCCGTCAGCTCGTGTTTACATATTACCGCTATGTACATTCCTCCTATTATTGCGTGTTTTTCTGCTTGTCTAAGGAATCACCGCCTAGTAAACGAACCCAAAAACCTTCCTGACACTCGTTAAAATTGATTAATCAAAAATAGTGAAGGCATGTGTGGCGGTTAGTTGCAGTAACAGAGAAGATAAACGGTCATTTTAGTAGTTGCTCTGTGCCCATTGTTAAAAGGGCAAATCTCTAAAGCAGCACGGTTTGTTTATTTTGGTCCATGATGCGCTTGTGTCGACAGCCGTCAGACAACGGCGAGAACATCCATAGTCGTGATGCCAACACGATCACAGACATAATCCGACGGAGACACGAAGCTCGTCGCCACGGTCGCGCAGCAAGAGGGTGAGCGCAACAACAGGTGTTGTGCCAAAAAATAGCCGCCCTGCGTGAAATGTCCCCCCTGACGGGAGCGCCCACACGGAAACGATTTTCTTGTACCGTGTATTATTTTACTCAGCTTGAACTGATAAATGTCATACCTAGACATGTGCCGGTTACCGGTTTCACGGTTTACCGTGGTGTGAAAACGTCGCGGTTTCAAAACCATTAAAATTTTCCGTCATACCTTAGTACGGTATTCGCTATTTTTCATGTGCCAAAATGCAGCCGAAGTGGCTTGGTGCGGCAGCGCTCACCCTTCCAGTTTGTTGCCGTGAGTGTCAGTAACTATTCTGCTAAACAGCCAGCAAACCCAAAAACCAACCCTCGAAACACAAGGCGTACTTTTCTTCAATTTATTGAGCTCTCAAATCGTGGTGAAATATACAAATGAATACATTTAAAACGTTATACAATTGTATTTTTCCACATGTGAGTAGGTTCAACAGGATAGCAGTAGCACCATGAAAAAGGTCGCCAAAAACAAAACATACATTTTCCTTTCAAATTCAATATACAAACTAACTAAAACTTACAAAGACGAATGTTAGCCTAGGCTAAGATGGGAGAGCAGCTTGGTCGACGTTTTATGTCTCACAGCCGCTGAGTGAGAAACAAGCTTGAATGAAGGGGGGAGAAAAAAAAGGATCGCGTCAAAGATCGCTAATTGCGAAAGGAGGTCTCACTCCTCACTTTTTGTTTTAGATGAAACCTTGAAACCTCAACAATATTTACATTTTAACTAACTTATAAAACTAACTTATACATTTTTAACTAACTTATTAACTTATGAATTCTTTGTTCTTTTTAACACAAAGGCATGACATCATGTAGAAGAGTTGACACAGTGGCTGAAAATGGCGAAACTTCAGCTTCTCCCCCTCAAAAAAAGTCATACAGTATATATTTTTAATTTTATTTAGAAGTGTTCTTACTTTTTTTATAGCAATTATTTTGTTCTTGCTCTATTATTGAGCAACTTGAGCTCTGGCTGTGGGTATAGTCTAGGTTCTATTTATTTTAATTTTATATAAAATATTTGTTATTTTTTGTTAATTTATTTATTTTCACATTAATTTATTTTCACATTATATTCATGTTCCAATTTGCAAATATGTTCTGAAAAAAAAAAACCTGTTCAATGGAAAAAAGTTTTTTTTTAAACCCATACATCTCAAAATTTTGGAGCTATAATTGCAATACCGTGATACCGTGAAACCGCGGTATTTTTGCTCACGGTTATCGTACCGTCAAAATCTCATACCGGCACATGCCTAGTCATACCTGTGTGATTGTCATTGGGATATGGTCGTGAAAACCTGTAGACTAATACATTTCTGTTCAAAGATGGTTATGTGGCCCAGTCCACGATTTGTTACTAAAATACAGTACTAATATTTTGTGTAATTTAATTATTTAAAACTGATCTTACAGTCGTAAATCCATGACTGTAATGAGTCCATGAAACCATTTGATGTTTTCACGTCAATAAAGCGTTATAAATAAGAGCTCCCATCAGGGGGGACATTTCACGCGGGGCAGCTATTTTTCAGCACACACCGGCCCGTTGTTGAACGGTGACGCTCAGCTGACCAAATGTCGGTTTATATTCGGGCCGGTGCCGATTTTGGGTACCAGACTCCTCATCGTGACATAAACTGGGGTATGATTGGAAATGCTGTGGTCTCAGGACGAGCTCTGACGCACAGGACAGGACCGGACGGGAGGAAACATCGGTTTGGGCATCGAATATGGATCTGGCGACTGGATCGACCGAAGCTTTTCCAAATAACGGCTTTTATGCAACTCATTCAATGAGTTTACAGCGTCTGAAAGCACCGGGGCTTCCATAATTTGCAAGTGAACCCACCTTTAGAAACTACGATCATTGACAATACGACACACAATGACGGACAATATGGCGGCACAATACAGCGATCACGTGATTGTGTGACGTTGGTGATTGGGGTCTATAGTGTGAAAAACCAAGGCTAGAGTATAGAACAAAAGTTATACACTAACAAAGATGTCTGATTACGAGGGCCGAATGAAGAGGACGCTGGGATACACACATACAGTAGAGGTCCCTCTTAGCCAATTGGATGGCAGGAATGCTCGGCAATAGCCAATGGCACAGTAGTCAGTAAACTCTTAGAGGTGCAAGTACCAGTCATACGGTATTTTTGCCTTTCATTGAGGCGTGTCTTAACCTGATAATTTTCTCTGTAGAGATATTCGTAAGTAGAGGTACTACTGTACCATCTAAAGTTGTTGGACCGGGCTTTAACAGCTCATCTATTGCCATGGACGACGCTAGATTTCTAATCCATTTTGGATGGATAAATGTACAATCCATTTGAACTGGGTGACCTCCTACTAAATGTTTCAGTGCCACTGACTGCAATCAGTCACTGTCCGAACTCCCAATTCAAAATAGACTGGACGTCTATTGTCGTCAATGGCAGTCTTTTGATATCATGAGCTCGAGACGTAAAACTTGATAAACCTCACTGTTCATACAGGATGTTCTCAGAGGGAAGTGGACGCTTTGCTTAGCGTTTCATCAGCAGGTTGCAACAAAGTTACACAAGTTCACGAAAGCAACATTTACCTGCGCGATCGGCCTTCAAAGTGTCCCAGACGTTGCAATTGAAGTCATCGTAGCCGGCCAGCAGCAGGCGGCCACTCTTGGAGAATGCCACAGAGGTGATACCACAGATGATATTGTCATGCGAGTACACCATCAGCTCCTGGTCGGCGCGCAGATCGAACAGCCGGCAGGTGGCATCGTCTGAGCCCGTGGCAAAGGCATTGCCGTTGGGGAAGAACTGCAACAAACATGTGTTGTTTTTTTGGGGGGGAGAATTTGCCTCGCACGTTAACCGTCCATGGCAGCGAATGAATTATTTTCTGCCAATGCACATTTACGGCTACAATGCTAATAAGAATGAACGTGCAATTAATTGACTTATTGCGATTGCATTTAAAAAAGGCTTACACAAATGGCATTGATGTCAGACTCGTGGCCAGTGAAGGTCTGCCGGCACATTCCTTCTCTGATGTCCCAGAGTTTGGCCGAGGCATCGCAAGCCCCGGATACAAACAGCCTGGTGTCGGGTGCCAGGGAAAGACTCATAACATCCCCAGTGTGGCCAGCAAATGTAGTTGTCTGCTGTCCGGTCTCAATGTCCCACAGAGCACTAAACGAAGGGACAGAAGGAAAAAATTCAGGAAAAATTAACTCATCAGCTGTTCTTGAAACCTTTTTACCTTTTACCGTCATGTTTTCAAGGTTTGAAAAATGCTTAAATTTTGCGTAAAGTCCTTGAAAATGCTTGGAAGTGTTAGGTTTTTCGTGTTTTCTCAGCACCCCGTCTGCCTTTTAAACACAATTTCTCAAGCCTCGGAGTCGTAAAACCTTTTGGAATACATTTGCGTATAGTGTTGTTGACCTTACTTGAAAAAAGTAATTAGTTTCAAATGAATTCTCCCAAAATGTAACTCAGTTACCCCATAAGTGCAGCAATACTTTTCATGTTATACAGGTTATCACATTATACATACATTCTATAATATCTTTCACAAAGATGTTTATGTTAACTGATTTTTCATTCATATATATATACATAAAAAGTGTAGGTCACACTTAAAATTTATTTTTATTTTATTTCACCTATATAAGAGTAACGGTATACAAATGGCGTACCGCACGCAGGCTATTTTTAGACCGTGACGTCGCATCGTAAAGCGGAAGTAAAGCCGAAGTGGGACATTATAGACCTGCCCTCGCATTGACCCAAGGTAATTAGTGCTACTTTTCTCCAGTAATCTTTCAAAAACGAACATGCCGATCTCGCATTGCTTTTTTGGAACTTGTAGAAACGACGCTAGACATTACGACACAGGAAGGATGTTTTCTTCATACGTTTCCGGAAACCAAAAACTTGGGAGGAAAAAATTTGAAGACCGAATTACCTTGCGCGGACTTTAACATCAGCTTGGCGAATCCATTCACGTTTCATATGCAGTAAACATTATGTTGGGTTGGCATGGTCTTTCAGAGGACAAAGAAGTAAGCCATTTTTATATTTTTAACTTATTTAGCGTAAAGTTGTGCCGGACTGCCCCTGTCTGAAAATGAATGGCCTGAAAAGAACTACAATGGTATCTGACTGCCACTGTTACCGTTTCTGTTATATAAAAAAAACAACTTTAGTAAGGGGGAAGTGTAAATAAATTATAGGATTAAGATGTGTTATCAATGAAAAAATTAAAAGTGTTCGTTGGCTGTCACTGAGTAGCATTTGCGATCGCTACACAAAGCTAACTAAATTACCCCCAAGAACGGTAAGAGACGTAGGACAACCAGAGGATATATAAGAAAGACAGGGCTGATGGTAAAGGATAGCTTGTTGAAACAGGAGAATGTCATTGTCAGTCGCGTCGATAAAAAAGCTAAAGCTATGCTTAGGTCGGCTCGTTTTTTTCGTCTTTTTCAGCCTTCGACACTCAAGCCATCTCTTTAACTGAACATTTTTATGTTCTTCCACATCTTTCCCAGTCAATTTGGCACGAGGCAAATCATTTTCAAAGACAATTGGTAGGTTTAGCTCTGTAAACATCTCCTTCGTACACGATTTCCATTCATTTCCTATTAGGGACAAACGGTGGCTTGTCCCTACTCAGCAACAGTAGCTAATGCCATTAATATTAATGAGCGGAAGTGAAGTGTTGCTTGCGGTACGCCATTGTGCTTTTTTTCTCGTTGTACTGCACCCGCACCGAACCGTCACCCGTGTACCGAGGTATGTACTGAACTGTGACTTGTATCGTCACAGCCCTAATATACACTGCAAAAAAAAAAAAAAAAAAGGGAACACTAACGTAACACATTGTAGATATAAATGAATGAAATATTTTTATTATATACTTTATTCGATCCATAGTTGAATGTGCTGACAACAAAATCACACAAAAATTATCAATGAAAATCATATGTATCAACCCATCGAGGTCTGGATTTGGAGTTATACTCGAAATGAAAGTGGAAAAACACACTACAGGCTGATTCAACTTTAATGTTAACAAGTCAAAATGAGGCACAGTAGTGTGTATGGCCTCCAAGTGCCTGGATGACCTCCCTACAACGCCTGGGCATGCTGCTAATGAGACGACAGAGGGTGTCCTAGGGAATCTCCTCCCAGATCTGGACCAGGGCATCACTGAGCTCCTGGACAGTCTGAGGAGCAACCTGGCTCTGCCAGATGGATCTAAACATGATGTCCCAGAGGTGTTCTATTGGATTTAGGTCAGGCGAACGTGGGGGCCAGTCAATGTTATTAATTTCTTCTTCCTTCAGGAACTGTTGCATACTACAGCCACATGAAGTTGAGCATTGTCGTGGACCAGGAGGAACCCAGGTCCCACTGCACAAGTGTAGCTTATGACAATGAGTCTAAGGATTTCATCCAGATTCCTAATAGCAGTCAGGGTGCCATCATCTAACCTGTAGAAGTCTGTGTGTCCTTCCAGGGGTATGCCTCCCTGACCATCACTGACCCACCACCACAGCGTTCATGCTGAATGATGTTACAGGCAGCATAACGTTCTCCATGGGATCTCCGGACCCTTTCACTTCTGTCACATGTGCTAAGGTTGAACTGCTTTCATCGGTGAAGACCACAGAGCCAGTGGCATAGTTAGAAATTCTGGTGGTGTATGGCAAATGCCTCTTAAACTCTACGGTGACTGGCAGTGAGCACAGGGATCTCTACAGTATGTCACGCCCTCAGACCATCCTCATGGAGCCCATTTCTGATTGTTTGGTCAGAAACATTCACACTAGTGGCCTGCTGGAGGTCATTTTGTAGGGCTCTGGCAGTGTTCATCCTATTCGTTCTTGAACAAAGGAGTGGATACAGATCCTGCTGAGGATCTTCTACGGCCCTGTCCAGCTCTCCTGGAATAACTACCTGTCTCCTGGAATTTCCTACAGGACGACAGGTTGGTCGTCAGACTGTCCAGGAACCCAGTGATGTGCTGGTCCAGATCTGGGTGGAAATCCCACAGGAGAACATTCGCCACCTCATCAGGAGCATGCCCAGGTGTTGCAGGGAGGTCATACAAGCATGCAGAGGCCAAATACACCACTAAGCAAAATTGGATCAGCCTGTAGTGTGTTTTTCCACTTTCATTTTGAGTATAAATCCAAATCCTGACCTCCACATTTCATTTTCATGGATCATTTATGTGTTTATGTGTTACATGTTAATGTTCCATATATTTTTTGAGCAGTATATATACATTTTTTTTCAACATGCAGGCGAGGCTCTGAATCTCCTGCCTTTGCTCCACTTGGAGTTGTTTTGATTTAAAAACATCACAAACGGTTCATGGATACGCTATTCAAGAAAAGTTATGGGCAAGTGACTATTTTTTTTGGGGGGAAAAAAATATATATATTATATTATATTGTAGCGACTACAAGGACAACGCCAAAGCCAACTTGGTGATGACAAAGCCCATTTAGCAGGAAAAACAGCACATTGCTCTCAATTAATTGTACCCACCTAGACGCCACGAACTGTATGTATATATATTTAAAAAAAAAAAAAAAAAACGTGAATGCTATTCTAACACTCAGAGCCACCTTGCCAATCATCATCGCGTTTGCAACAATGTCACCGCCCTCTTCCCTCCTCCCCCTCTGCTCTATCCAGGCAGCTGTGAACAAAAATCAGACAACTCGTGTTTCATTCAACAAAATTGTAGTAACGTGCCCCTTCACATCCTCAGTAACGGTAACGCCGTTGCAAAGATGGGAAAATTAGATGACTCACTACTGAACAAAATAACACCGTTATACTCTATTGCTGTTATTAACAAAGCTATTTGCGTACTTGTGATAAGGTACCATATTTTATTTCTGCCTCCTTGAAAAAAAATGCATATTGTTTAAAAGGTACTGAAAAAATGGAAAATACATCTTGAAAGACTTTAAAAAGTGCTTAAATTTAGACATGAAAAAAGTGAACGAACCTTGTGTGCAGTATAAAGGAGCTACATCGTGCCTATGAGGCAGAGCAACCCCGTGGGTCAAAATAGACCGCCTGGCGGGCCGCTGTTTTATACCTTGCTGATTACATGCTGACCAAGAACACGTAGCGTACAAAGCAGAGGAGTTAAAACAAGTTGTTGCCATCATTTTGGCTCTGCATGAATTTATGAGTAAAACTTGCCGTAACTCATCCTCTACTTGTTTGAAACGAAGCGCCACCTAGTTTGTTTGAATATGTTTACTCGCTCAAGCATAAATCGTTTAACTAAAATCGGCTTGAGGTGCTAGGTAATCAATCAGCAGTTAATCCGGCCCACTGACTTTGATAAATTAATGAAATGCTGCAACATATGTCAATGAAATAATTATGAGTTGTTATTTATTTATTTTTTTACATTAAATGGACCAGTACTTTAATGAATAAATGACACATCTAATGAAAATTTTATTTCATTCCCATTTTAATTAATTAAAGACACATTTAAGTATTTAAAGATATATTCATATTAGGGCTGTCAAAATTATCGCGTTAACGCGCGGTAATTAATTTTTTAAATTAATCACATTAAAATATTTGACGCAATTAACGCACATGTCCAACTCAGACAGTATTCTGCCTTTTGGTAAGTTTTAAAGCAAGGTTTTTTGTGCTCTCTAACAGCGAACTCTTGTGGTCGATTTGCGACATGGTTTATTGCTTTCTTGCCAGTTCAATATGGCTGCACGACGTCTCGGGCTGACGCCTACGTGGTAATGTTGTGCTTATATGATCCTTGGACAAGATTTGTCCGTAAGTATGGTTGTTGTAAAGAATGTACATATTATGTTAGTAAGCGAAATGTTATATTTTTTGTATGAGACGCTTTTTGTTTATGTTTAGTGAACCTGTATAGCGTGCTAAGCTAACGTTGTTGCTAATGCAATGCTTGTGTACTTTTTTTTGGGAGTTTTACTACGGTCTAAAGAGGACAATGGTTTGAGGCCATTTTATTAATAAATCAGATGAAAAAGGAAGAAGTCTGATTATTAAGGCGTCGTTCACTAGCTTTGGAAAAAGTAGACGCTTCGGAGTGAGGACAGCATAGACAGATTTAAATGATAGTAGAGTGAAATGCCCACTACAGTCCTTATGTACTGTATGTTGAATATATATATCCATCTTGTGTCTTATCTTTCCATTCCAACAATTTATTTTACAGAATATATATATAATTTACGGGAAAATATGGCATATTTTATAGATGGTTTGAATTGCGATTAATTGCGATTAATTACGATTAATTAATTTTTAAGCTGTAATTAACTCGATTAAAAATTTTAATCGTTTGACAGCCCTAATTCATATATTTCATCCAGTCCCATTTGATCCTTCCATAATCAAAATTAGAGCTGAAACAAATACTCGAGTAACTCGAGTTTAAAAATTGATCTGAGTAATTTTATTCGCCTCGACGAATCGTTCAATTTTGCCACCTCTAAGCATCACATTTTGCCCGGACTACTTTTAATGTAGGACAACGCGCTGACGTTTAAATCTGTGGAGGAAGAAGCAATAATACGTGATAGCAGCCAACAGCCGCTATAAACTATGCAAACGTTGCTCCAAACTACGCCTGCATGCTGCTACGGTGGTAGCATGTAGCGTCTAATGCGTAATCACAGACTCGGCCACGTTAGCCCATGTATATAGAACTAGATGCTGACTCGCCACCGTTAGTAAACAGCCACCGCCTTTAAGCAGTAGACTTCTCAGCGCTAATAAATAAGATTAATGTTGCTGTACCTTGTTAACGTAACGTTAGCCCTGCTGAGGGCTAGGCTTCTATTAATTAAGACTACTGTTGATGCGTTGCTAACGTGTTTTACATACAGGTGTTATTTAATCTGTACAAACACAGCGCTGTAGAGTGATAAGGGTGTCAAATAAAAAAACAATAAAGCTAACTGTCAATTTTAGCTCAGTAGTCATTGCTGGATAAAACACCAAGTAGCACTAGTGCCTAATTTGCTCCAATACCGACGCAGGTATCACACATTTATTTTGAACACTGCAAAAACTCAAAATCCTATCAGGACTTACAATTTAGACAAATTTAAAGCTTAACTAGAACTTAAAGATCGCTTGACACAAATAGAAATTGAATTGAAACACGTAGGAAAAACACTTAACTTTTAAGTGATGTGTTTAAGCGTTATGATTTTTTAGGCAAGAAATAAGATTTTTTTTTTTCCCTAGAAGTTTTTTGAGTGAAAGCCATGAATTTGCTGAGATGCAATTGTTGGCTGTTTTCAACAATGTACATCGAAAATAAAGACATTGATTTTCTTAAACTGGTTCAATTTTAGGTGAAATGTCTTGCTTTCTCATGTATATATAAAAATGTTTTATCCGATTACTCGATTAATCGATAGAAATTTTCAGTCCAATACTCGATTACTAAAATATTCGATAGCTGCAGCCCTAATCAAAATTAATGTATGTATTGTTTAGTGTGTATTTCAGTGATGTCTTTTTTGTAGTAAACTCTTGAGTTATGTTTTGTTCTTTTTGCATGTATGTATATGTGAATTTATGTGTGTGTAAATATTGTTTTTTTTTTTTGTTTTTTTTTTTTAATAAATAAACGCATTCGGAGCAATGTAACAACCCACCAGGTGGTGTCTCCAGAGCTGGTGACAATCTGGTTGTCATCCAGGAAACGACAGCAGGACAGGTAGCCTAGGAACAACAGTCGAGATTAAACATTAGCCTTTCAAAATAAAATAGTTCATTTCAAATCTATGTCATCAACACCCAAAGCGGACTGCCCCCTCGTTGGAGGCTCTGGAATGATTTAAAGTCTAGTAATGTTCATAATAGGGCTCTTCTCTTAACCAGTTGCTTCCTTTATCATCTCAAGCCCCACCCTATGGCGAAGGAAGAAGAACTTAAATGCTGACACACTTCCTGTGTCATGTGACACTGATCAGATGAATAATTCTTGCCTGCGAGCACAAAACTTTCATTATAGGCAATGCTCCAGTATGTTCTACTTTTTTTCTACTCTACCATGTGACTGATACCTCTGATGTGATAAGTATCCAGTTGGACATGATTACAATGTACTATGCATACATTTTCATTACCTGTATTCGTTTTTCAGCTGCCTTGCTCCCACCCACTGAAAAATCTCCAAATAGAAGATGAAAGTCGGCGTTTCCCGATTGATTGTTTTGGATGGAATACAAAATTATTTTTAAAAATTACTTCCAATTTCTTTTTCTACATGTAAAATGGCATTACTGTTGTCATTTTTCTTTTTTTTTTTTGACATGGTCACCATTTGGTGGTAGGACCTTCAAGCTAATCAATGTGGTTTGCAGCCTACCTGTGTGTCCGGCCAGCTCACGGCTAACACGCACATTTCCCTCGCGGGTCTTCAGGTTGTAGATAGAGCAGATGTTGTCCAATCCCCCGCAGGCGACATAGTTACCAGAAGGGGCATACGCGCACGTCATCACCCAAGAGGAGCGCAGCGGTATGGCATGGACCTGAGGATGAGGAGAATGAATATCAAAAAGATGCACTTAATAACATTAAAAAAAAAATAGAATTGCTTAAACAAAGAAAGACATGCAGGCTTAATTTGAAATTGGGTTTATGTTGTAGTACAGTGATTCTGATAGGAGAGCTATGAATCCCAAATATTATATCTGCATCTGATGTAAAGCTGTTTTCAGACCTGCCATGTTTTGCCGCGTGACAACAGTTGCTCGTACAACATCAGTAACCCCAAATGCAGTTTTGTGTTGTTGTTGATTTTTATAACACGCATCTGTGCGATTAAGGTATATGAAAACTGTCAAAAGTAAAGGTGGGAAGCTTGGGGCACCTAACTATTCGATTGCGATTCGATTATGAATCGATTATTGAAGCTGCCCCATCCCTCTGCGCTTTTAATGTTTCGTACATCAGTTCCAAAATTGTTCAAAAATCCTCTCTGGCTAAACCCAACTACTATTTCAGTATCATGTTAACAGTTCAAAACAGTAAAGAAAATATTCAAGTCCCCATTCTGTATCAGCAACTTTAAACTACATTCAATTAATTTCATGTTGTGAATCAACCATGAAAGTTGTTAAAATTGCTCCCGTTATTCCATAATTTCGCTTCTGTCAACTTTCGACAAGTGAACGTTTTAAAACCGTTTCATCATTTAAAGATGGATTCAAATCAAGATTTTGCCGATTTAGGGAGTATTTTACGTATAAAGTTAATTAGGTTCGCTAGAACAGAGCCTTCAAGAGAAGTCTACTACTTTAAGATGGCGGCTGTTTACTCGCACTGTAAAGTCTGTCATTTCCCGTCTAGTTCTCTATACATGTTCTAACGCCGCCGTCTGACATTTTGCATCTAGTTCAATATATGTGATATCTACCGTAGCATTAGGTGGCCGTATGTTTGTAGCAACTAGCAACTGGGTGTTGTTTGTAGCGGCTGTTGGCCGCAGTCAGGTATTATTGTTTTTTTTATCTAGCGGTACGAGTTGAACATTATATTTACTCTCGGTCCGTTCCCCATTGCGTCCCGAAGACTGCGCTGACAGTGTTTTAGTTCCGCTTTACCTGGTGTAAAGAAATAATCGGAATTTGGATGTTTGTGAATCGAAAAGTTTTCCACAGCCGAATCGCGAATAATCTAAGAATTGGAAATTTCGCACGCCTCTAGTCAAAAGTGTGTCTTAAGGCTGAGTTGTGCTTCTGCGGCAGACCCGATTTACGACCCTTCGCTGGAGCCTGACGTGCATTTCCTCAATTTTCGGACTTCGCGTCGCATCAAGACGTGACGCTAGTGGACTGTGATTGGTCCGCTCAAAATGTTGTTTCCGGTTCAGTGCGAAATCACTGCCATTTTCAAACATTGTTGTGCTCCACAAAAAAAAAATGGACCAAGCCGACGTGAGTATCATAAAAGAGGTCCGCAAGTACGACAACCTCTACAATGTCTCGTCAAGACATTATAAAGATTGCCAAATGGCAAACAGTTCATGAAGACCCACATTCAAGCGTTCCATCTTGCGTTATTTTTTTTCTCCGTTGGCATTGTGTAACCGGAAGTAAACGAGAGGAAGTCGACAAGAGTCCCCCAAAACCGTACAAACGCAACGCCACACCCCTCTAGTGGATTGGCGGTGAATTACAGAGCAACGCGTTCCTTTGCCGCGGAACTATCAAAAGCCCATTGACGCCGTAGTCGCTTCGCCGTCACTGCAATGCAGGAGCATAACTCAGGCTTAAGTGTTAACTAGGCTGCGTGGAGCACGTGCTCTTTTATTTATTTATTTATTTTTTATTAAAATATGTTTAATATGTTTGCTGCTGTTGAAGTGTGAAATACAGTGTTAAATAAATGATCAAGTCTGTGCAGAGACATGGATCCCTTTTATATCCAGCAATCTTCATCATTCACAGATGAACCCCCTTAGCCTGGATTAAACGTTATTATATGAATACAATGTGCTCATGGTTATTCAACCAGAGCGATACAAGTCATCAGCTAAAAAATGTTCTAGTTTTAATAATGCAATATCCAGGTAGTAGGTAACAAAATACTCGACTTTACAACGCAGGAGTCTCGTCTGCCATTTTGTCTCCAGTCAAGAGCTGAAACGATCACTCAAATAATTCCAGTAATCATTTTAAAAATTGATTGAGGCATTATCTCCGCCTCGAGTAATCGTTTAATTTTGCTAGCTTTAAGCATGAGGTTTTGCTTGGACTACTTTTAATGCAGCACAAAGCGCTGACGTCACGTGCGTATCGAAAGACAACAGATTTCAACCACACATTAATATAGAGGACACGACGAAGAAGCCGACGAAAGCGTAGGCTCCCAGAAAAAGCAGCAAATGTCAAAAGTGTGGGAGCATTTCAAACTGGAGATCAAGGCAAACACTGTTTCACCCCCGGCTGGACCCCGCGACAGATAACCGCCCCCAAAACCCGGGCCGGGCACCACCGCGCGATCCGCCCGCCTAGCCCCCGGTCCACCGAAGGCACCACGGAGGAGCGATACTCGGAACAAAGGAAAAATTTAAGGGATCCACTGATAGAAAGACTTGTACTTCTTAAAAGATAAACATTATTACAAGTTAAAGTAATTTGATTTTGAAACCCCTCTTGATGTTTTCGTTTATATACAATTTGTAAAATTTGTTTAACTAGTAAGTCGCCATTGTTGTTGACGTCGCAGGGCAGTGACGTCAAATGGTTATGCTGCCAGGCTTCCAGAACATGACTCTACTGACATATACATCTCATCTGTTCAATCTGTTCAATTTGAACCTAAGACGAACATTAATGAGCATGACAGCACTGTCAATATTTCACAAAACAAGCAGCAAAAGCAAAATGAACAGGAAAGACGGGGTGAGACAAGTCAAGAGTATGACAAAACCTGCATTCTGCCAAAATGTGCTACAACCGGCAAAACGTCCAACAAGAGGCGAATTTGACACCCAAAGTACTACCGTGCGCTTTCACCTTGTTTTGTTTAGATGTATACAGAAAAAAACATAGTAAAGATGCCTTAACAAAATACTTAAAAGTAGTAATATCAAATAAGGGTGGTTTAAATACGCTACGTGACTAATGTGTTCAACAATCTGCTTTAAAGCTTCCACAAGAACAAAACGTTTTTTGAGGCAATGAAAAGATAATAAAAGACTCGATAAAAACACAAATCGTAAGCACTCGCCGCTTTTAGCCGATGAGCGCATGTGTTGGATGTCTCGCCGTGTAGAATGAATTGCAGTAACGCGGTAGTATTAGTCGAGCGACAGTTACAATGAATCTGCGTCATCACCCCGAGCGTCCATTGTGCACTTAAAACATGGGAGCCTCCATAGGTCAAAACATGTACTAAATATTATAGATTTTTAAATAAATGGGTATATTCTATTTGTTTCTATTAGTAAATTAGAGTAGTAAAAGAGAACAATTGTGGCTTATCACAGCCTACAAGTTTTTAAGTCCGAGGTTCCCTTTAAGTTAATGTAAAGCTAATAAAAAAAGATTAACGTTACTGTACCTTGTACGTAAAATTAGCCCTGCAATGGGCTAGGTTTCAATTAATTATTACTACTGCTGATGTGTGGCTAACGTGTCTTTCGTAAAGGCTTTATTTAATCTGTAAAAACACAGCGCTGTGGAGTGATGAGCATGTAAAATAAAAACACAATAAAACTAACTGTCAATTTTAGCTCAGTAGTTATTGATGGATAAAACACCAAGTAGCACTGGTGCCTACTGTGCTTCAATAAGGCAGGTATCATACATTTATTTTGACACTGCAAAAACTCAAAATCCAATCAGGGCTTACAATTTAGACTTAAAACAACTAGAACTTAAAAATAGCTTGACACAAATGGAAATTCATTTGAAACACATGGGGAAAAACACCTAACTTTTAAGTGATATGTGTTATCAAGCGTAATTAGATTTTTAGGTATGAAATTAGAAAAAAAAAGTTTTGGGGAGTGAGAGCAGTGAATTTCTTTTTTTCTAGTCACATCTGAGATGCAATTGTTGGCAGTTTTCAACAATGTACATCTAAAATAAAGACACTGTCTAAAAATGGTTCACTACTAGGCAGAAGTGGGTAGTAACGCGTTACACGTACTCAGTTACATTTATTTGAGTAATTTTTTGAGAAAAAATGTACTTCTAAGAGTAGTTTTACTAAACTATACTTTTTACTTTTACTTGAGTAGAATTGTGAAGAAAAAAAAGACTAGTCTTACTCCGCTACTTTTGGCTACACGAGCGTCGTTACATTTTTCCTCTATTCTACAACCCCTATCAAAAAGTATGGTATCACCAGTCTCGGACGAGCACTCACTCAGACATTTTATTATGTAGAAGAGACTGATAAAAAGCTTTAAAAAATAATGAAATAGTACAAAAGTGCAACTCCTTGGCATTCAGAAACACTAAAAGAAATGAATAAAAAAAACATTATGGTGGTCAGTACATGTTACTTTTAGAGAGCAAGTGCAGGGAAATAAATATAGAATTACTCCATTCTGAGGAAAAATATATGGAATCATGAGAAACAAAGAAATAACAATCAAAACGCATCTGGAGTATTTAGTTGCACCACCTTTGGCTTTTTTGACAGCTTTCAGTCTCTGAGGCATGGACTTGATGAGTGACAAACATTATTCTTCATCAATTTGGTACCAACTCTGATTGCAGTTGCCAGATCATTGTTGCTGGTCGGAGCCTTGCTGTGGACCATTTTTTTCAATTTCCACCACAGGTTTTCAATCGAGTCGAGATCTGGGCCATTTGCAGGCGATGACATTGACTGGATAAGTCTTTCTCCAAAGAATGCTTTAACAGTTTTAGCTCTGTTGCATGATGCATTGTCATCTTGGAAAATGATTTCATTATCCCCATGCATATTTTCAATTGAAGGGATAAGAAAGCAGTCTAAAATTTCAATGTAAACTTGTGCATTTATTGAACATTTAACCTCAGCCATCTCCCCAGTGCCTTTGCCTGACATACAGCCCCATATTATCAAGGACTGAGGGAATTTTGGTGTTTTCTTCAGGCAGTCATCTTTGTAAATCTCACTGGAACGGCATCAAACCAAAGTTCCATCATCATTACCCTGTCCAATGCAGATTCTTGACTCATCACTGAAAATAACCTTCATCCAGTCATTCACAGTCCATGATTGCCTCTCCTTAGGCCATTGCAGTCTTGTTCTTTTCTGTTTAAGTGTCATTGATGGTTTCCTTTTAGCTTTCCTGAATGAAAATCCCATTTCCTTTAGGCGATTTTGCATAGTTCTGTCACATACCTCGACTCCAGCTTCCCCCATTTCTTCTTCATTTATCTTGTTGTACATCTGTTTTCAAGATATGTGGCCTCTTTTGTCATGCCGTTTGGATGTCTTCCTCGGTCTACCAGTATGCTTAACTTTAACAACCTTGCCATGCTGTTTGTACTTGGTCCAGATTTTTGATATAGCTGACTGTGCACAGCCCACATCTTTGGCAACTATACGTGTAGCGTTACCTTCTTCAAGAAGTTTGATAATCCTCTCCTTGGTCTCAAGAGACATCTCTCTTGTTGGAGCCATGATTCTTGTGAATCCACTTGGTCCAGCAGCCCTCCAAGGTGTGATAACTACACTGTTTTTTCCTGCTGACTAACGAGCAGGGGTCCAATTAAGGAAAGGAAATTTACTGGGAGTGTCTGTATTTTCTACTCAAAATGGAGTGATTCCATATTTATTTCTTCAGAATGGAGTGATTCTATTTTTCCCTGCACTTCCACTATAAAAATAACATTTACTGACCACAATGTTTTTTATCCACTTCTTTTGGTGTTTCTGAATGCCAAGGAGTTGCACTTTGAACTAATTCATTATTTTTTTCAAGCTTTTTATCCGAGTTTGTTCCACATAATAAAATGTCTGAGTGAGTCCTCGTCCGACACTGTGATCCCATACTTTTTGCTAGGGGTTGTACATATTAGATTTATTTTTTTTCCCCAGCAATGCCAAGAGTAGCTCTACCAATTTCACCAATGACACATCGCAACAATAATCAGATGACTCCATTATACCAATCAAACGCAAGTTTGCCGGTCTATGATCATGCCAGCCTGTTCAATCACGAGGCATCTTTAAAGCACCGTAAAAAACGAAGTATTTGACATAGAGCGCTACCTTCAACATGACTCGAAAGCGCGAATTTTAAACTCTCTCCCAGTTTTCAGGTGGCACTGATTGACCACAGAAAACCGGAGATATGATCCTTTTAATTGCCTGATAGTAATTATGAAGGAACTACAGTATTCAAACTAGGATATATTTTTTCCACTTGAGGGCACTCATGCTCTTTGGACGAATAATGCTTCATATCTGTCATGTTTTTCTCTCGCCAGAATTCAACGATTTTTGGGGGGTATTTCTTTGGCTTGATATGGATATGTAATGGGTTATTGTACAGTATCATTGTAACAGCAGTTCATATACAGTGGGGGAACAAGTATTTGATACACTGTCAATGGGTTTTCCCATTGGCAGTGTATCAAATACTTGTTCTCCCCACTGTAGATAACTTTGTGCTGAAAAAAAATACCATCATTTAAAAAAAAAAATAAAAAATTTAAGCAGTTACTCACAATGTTACTCATGACTTGAGTATGCTTTTCACCAAATACTTTTTTTTAATTTGTACTTGAGTACATTTTTTTTGGAAGACTACTTTTACTTGAGTAATATCATTTTGAAGTAACGCTATTCTTACTTGAGTACATTTTTTGGCTACTCTACCAACCTCTGATATTAGGTGGAATGTCTTGTTTTCTCATGTATATTTATGAATTGCTCTTTACCTCAACCAAAAATATGTTTAATCCAATCAACCGATGGAATTTTCAGTAGAATACTTCATTACTAAAATATCTGATAACTGCAGCCCTACTCCAGTCGTTTTTTTCATTGCATAAACAATACCTTATTGTACCTCACAGTATCTTATTTTTTTACTTTATTAATATGACGTTCTGTCCTCACTAAACGTGTAATTGTTCAGCTTTACAGAAAGCAAACAAGGCAATAGTGCTTTTTGAAGCTTTTTACTTCCTCCACTTGTGACAATTTGCAATGCTGCTAAACACACATGTGCACTTATGTTCAAAACGACACACATTTTAACAATAAAACACTTGACACAAAACCAAATGGTGTTCAAATGTCCATCTAGTCTGAACAATATGTAAATCTAGTAGAACAAATTAGCCTAATTTGCTGAACAAAACTCAACTAGCTTCAATGATACGAATGCTAACCTATTTACAATTCTCATAGCAAATCGCTCACACATAACGCCACAAACTGCATCTCTAAACTTAATTACAAATGCATACACAAACATATATTAGCTGAAACAACTTGCAGCCTTATGTGGGCCAAACCAGAGCGCAGCGATCCTTTATCCATTTTAGATGTTTGAGTGCTCCTGAATTGAAGCATTACTGAACGACAGTCCAGCCAGACCCAACGCTGCCACCGGAGGGCAGTGTATCCTCCACCATTAAACAAAATACAATACTTTTGGACGTTTTGAATAGTTCTGTTTTATTTTTAAAGGGTTAATTCAGACTTGTGCGGAAATTCGGGTAACGTCGCCAGCGTATAAACGGAACTCGTTTGTAACCCAGGGACTACTTGTAGAAATTTTATGACTTTTTTTCCCCCTCCAAATATTCCCTTAATCTCCGAATTTTAAGCCAAAGGTATTTTTGTGTTGATAAAAACCTTACGCTGAGTCTTAGCCGGGAAAAACAAACAACTTTCAGTTCACGTAATGTAAAAATAAGCCAAAAAAATTGTAATAAAAGACTTTAATCCCGTAATATTACCATAGTAATTCTTTAATCTTACAAAATATAACTGAATTCTCCTAATATTCCTTTTTTCTTGTAATATCAAAATGTACGACTTAATTAAAAATTCATTAATTTAAAAAAAAAAAAATCCAGCTGATGGACGATGTCAAAAGTACATTAAGAAAGGAAACATGATGTAAATGCATGCTTGCATATGTTGAGCAGATCATTTCTAATGTCTAAAAAAAAAAAAAAAAAAATATTGAACTTAATCTGAATACCGGATGCATGCAAACATACCTTGTTTGTGGTGTAGCTGTCCCAAATAATGAGTTTTCCATCCTGGGAGGCGCTAACCAAAAGCCTAAGATCAATTGAAAAGAGCAAAAAAACAAAAAATTGGTCAAAATTTGAAGGACTATTTTTCCATTCTCCATAGACTTCATTACCAATTGACATGACACTTTGTCATTCTCTAAGTCATGCCTTACCCTAGGGGACCGAGTCGCCAAGCTTCATTTAGTAATAGTCAGTCGAAAACGGCACACACTCTTTCCAAGCCAGATTTAAGCTTGAATTTTTGGAAGAACTACGAAAGCCGTACCGCATACAAACAGGAAGGATTGTCTCAGGAGTGACTTGTTCGAGGATTCAAGGTACATATTTTATTTTGCGTACCATGCATGCATTTTGAAACGTTGTGAAAAAAAAAAAAAATCAATGGGAGAATGGGAACCGCTACGGCATTGGCATGATTCTTCGGCATATATACTTAAAATGGACGCGTAACTGCCAGCTTTTTTCCCTCTTTTAACAAAGAATCAAGACAGTTTTACGTCCATATCTATAAAGAATTCAGTGATTTAAGCATTCATTCACAAGAATTTTGAACGGAAAAAGCCATTGTAGCAGCCCCCTCATCATAACAAAGAGCTAACAGACTAGCATAATTCTTCGACAGATTTAAGTAAATTCAAACTGCCCGTTTTTTTTGTTTTTTGCTTTTAACCAAGAATCGAGACGGTTTTACGTCTATACCTATAAATAATTCAGGGAATTAAGCATTTATTCACTAGAATTCCATCGTAAAACACTCTTTGCTGTGGAGATGTGGTAAGGCAGCCCACAGTGAACTTACAGACGAGCTGCACATTCGCCATAGTTACATAACATAGCAACTACCTGCACAGATTCTTTTAACCAAGAATCGAGACTGTCTTATGTCCATATCTAGAAATAATTCAGGTATTTAAGCATTTATTCACAAGAATTTCAACGTAAAAAGCCCTTTGTTGTAGTAAGGCGGCGCCACAGTGAACTTAAAGACGAGCCGCACATTCGCCATATTTACGTGACATAAATAATACCTGCACGGTTTCGTTTGCTTTGAACCAAGAATCAAGACAGTTTTACATCCTAATCTATAAATAATTCAGGGACGAGTATAATGACTAATCTATTTATATATTATAATTGATTCTGCATCCTTTCCTCAAATATTAAAGTGCATGTGACACGTAAAAGCATGTTTATTTCATAAGACACGCGGTATTTTATGCTCCTGAATGATATGTACCGCTTGGATGTGTGTGGAAGCGATCGCTATATTTATTTAGTTTTTTGAATCCCGGGCCATGAAAATGAGTGACTTCCGGCTTCGGTCTTGCATTGAGGAGGAGGGCGCTGTGACGTGTAAGGGTGAAGGCGTCCTCTTCACTAAACAACCGTACTGTTGTGTATGAGAACTAAGGATTCAGCTGATTTTGCGGATTAATACGTTTATTTTTCGCATCACGCCAGCCAAACGGCTGCAGAAAAATCTTGCTTTATGAGGGAGAGGCGTGTGCGTCTTTTTGGAGTTTCAAAAGGTTCCCATTCACCGTGGATATTGGCCAAAACAAGCCCTACTACTGTGGGACCATTGGACTTACGAGGAAGTGAGTAAACATCTTGTTTTGTATTATGTCAAATACGAATACAGCGATTACAAAGTAAACACTTCAAAATTTCTTTAAATGAAGGACTACTTACGTTTGATCATTGATAGGGATATAAAAAGCTCTCCTCAAGCACATTAGCTGCACAACAACTGCAGCCGCCCTCCTCTGGGGAACGAACTATAAATTGTTCTCCGCCGGGCGGTTTGCCGATCCACGAAGATAATCGACAACCCAGTCGTCATGTCAAATAATCCGGGCTAGTTATGTGTGATTTTCCGCTTCGAAGACTTTGAAACATCACTCGGTTCGGGTTAGCATGTCGGCTAGCTGTCACGCCTCTTGGTTTGTTTACATTCTCCGAAGCCGGGGAAGGGAAACGACATGTCCGATTTAGGTGTCATAAAATATCGTTTGGGAGGTGCGACAGTAAAGGTGAAGTCGACAGTTTTGACCATTATGGAGTAATTTTGCCATGTCGTCCTGAATAAGTGCATTTTTATTATTTCATATTCCATTTAGCACAAGACTGTTATTTGTCATGACCATGCCATTTATTTAGCAATTGGGGAAAATACTTGAATAAAAAGAATATCCTGTAAAAATATTGAAGAGACAGAAACAATGACTATTTTGCAGCTCTCTTCGTCGCGTTTTCCTCGTTGTGAATAATTAGCCCTTGACGGGCTGACTGGTCCTTCTCAAGCTATTTATTTAGCTATTGGGGAAAAATACATGGATAAAAAGAATATCCTGTAAAAATCTTGGAGTAGAGAGACTGAAACTATGACATTTTACAGCTCTCTTCCTCGTGTTTTCCTCGTTCTGAATAATTCCCCCTCAATGGGCTGAATAGTAAAACCGATGAGCCCAGTCTCCCGCTGACGTCACCCACCTGTTGGGGACGCTCGAGCCCTATAATGGTAGGCATGGCTAACAGGCAGATTAAAAGACTAATTTCTCATGATCTGCGCTTAGCTAAATTGTTGTGTATAGTCGAATCGTCTCAAAATATGATTCTAATTCACAAAATAATGCTATTTAAGACTTTTTTTTCTCCTGTCTTATGCTCTTTAAGTTACTCATGTGAAAATTGAGTGATTAATTAGCTATTGAAAACATGCAGTAAATAAAAGAAAAATAAGTTGGTATTTTGAGCAAAAACGTATATCATATCTTAAATATTGCTATTGATCCTGAAAACATAGGTGATTATCTCTGCATTTGGTGATTTTTGTGCATCTAGCGTAAAATCTGAGAATTTTATAGCCACTTTAAGTTTTGTTATACTTCCATAAAAAAATAATTCATCGGGATTTTATTTGGGAACGACTTACAATTTTTTGATGCCGCTGCTCATGGAGACTCATACAGTGGGGTAAATAAGTATTTAGTCAACCACTAATTTTGCAAGTTCTACCACTTGAAAATATTAGAGAGGCCTGTAATTGTCAACATGGGTAAACCTCAACCATGAAAGACAGAATGTGGAAAAAAAAAACAGAAAATCATTGTTTGATTTTTAAAGAATTTATTTGCAAATCATGGTGGACAATTAGTGGTTGACTAAAATACCTATTAGCCCCACTGTATATGGCTAAGGTAGGTGCTCGTTTTGGTTATAGGTCGGTAGCAGCTTTGGTTTTGAAAATATTTGAATTTGAAGTTTTTGAAAATAGGCCCCCTACGGATCACCCCCGTTTCCCGTGTCATGTCAATAGGTTATGAAGTCTATGCATTCTCATTCACATCTATAAACCAAACTTAATAGGTTTTGCTGTAGAAGTGAATCCAAGCAGTAATTAGAGCGGCAATGCCAATGCACAAAGGAGCAGGGAGAGCAGGGAGCAAAGAACAGCAAGGCATACTGGGAACCTGCAAATCTTAACTACCACAGCACACATATCAGCACACTTCAGCACGAAAAGGCTCAACAATAAGAACTAAATGGGAGGGACGGGGGTTGCGTGACATCATCGCTAGAAATTAAAAGCATAATACAGTGGTACCTCTACATATGCACTTAATTCGTTCCAGGACCTTGTTTGTAAGTCGAAATGGTTTTATGTCGAGCAGGATTTTCCCACAAGACTACATTACAATTTCATTAATTTGTTCCACAGCCCAAAAACCTACACTAAAATCATAATAATATTATAATATTAATATAATAATACATAGACTTTACTACCTATTGACGTGACACTTCGTCGTTCTTTGCGTCACGCCTTATCAGAGGGGGCCGAGCTTCATTTAGTTTAGTCAGGCGAAGACGGCACACGCTCATGTCTAAGGTGGATTCAAGCTTGGAATTTTGAAGAACTACGAAAGCTGTACCGCATACAAACAGGAAGGATCGTCTCAGGAGTGATTTGTTCGAGGATTCAAGGTAAATATTGTATTTTTCCTACCATGCATGCATTTTGAAACGTGAAAAAAAAATATCAATGGGAACCGCTACGGCATTGGCGTCATTCTTCGACATACTAGTATATATGTAAAATACATGCGTAACTGCCTGTTTTTTTGCTCTTTTAACAAAGAATCGCGGCAGTTTTAGGTCCATATCTATAAAGAACTGAGTGATTGAAGCATTTATTCGCAGGAATTTTCTTCTTTGTTTACACATGGAGGCAGCTAATTTTTCTAACTGACAAGCCTGATAGTTGGCAATATTTACGTGAAGTAAATGCTACCTACACGGTTTTTTTTGCTTTTAACCAAGGTTCGAGACTGTTTTACGTCCATATCTATAAAAATTTCAGGGATTTAAGCATTTATTCACAAGAATTTTTGCCAGAAAAGCTATGTTTACGTCATGCGGTCGGTAGCCTCATTCGCTAACATAGTAGCATTGTACTTCGACATATATATGTAAAGTAAACGCTAACTGCATGGTTTCTTTGCTTTTTACCAAGAATCGAGACTGTTTTACGTCCATATTTATGAAGAATTCGGGGATTTAAGCATGTATTCACAAGAACATAAGCGATTATCTCTGCATTTGGTGATTTTTGTGCATCTAGTGTAAAATCTGAGACTTATACAGCCTTTTTAAGTTGTGTTATACTTAAATAATACTTAAATAAATAAAAAACAATCGGGATTTTATAAGGGAACGCCTTGGAATTTTTTGATGCCGCTGCTCATGAAGACTCATATATGGCTAAGGTAGGTGCCAGTTTTGGTTTTAGGTCGGTAGCAGCTTTGGTTTTGAAACTATTTGAATTTGAAGTTTTGAAAATAGGCCCCCTATGAATCGGTCCTGTTTTCTGTGCCACGTTAATAGGTTATTAAGTGTATGAATAATATCTTATATTCGTATTTAATGCTGTTTTGAAAGTGCAATCTGAACACCTTTGTTTTACATCGGCAGGATGATCATCGACGTGGAGAGCGCTTTTACGTGACAAAAATAAGGTAAGCCGTCATTAGACGTCCCAGTAGAGGCAAACTATCAACGTTTTCGTGTGATGTAAAAAAATTTTCAAACTGCTGTGTTTCACTGTGCACTCTAATCATCATGTAAATCATATGTAATCACTAGAGCAGGCGAGTGCTAGCTGTCACTAGCGAAATGGACACATGTACAGTATCACAGAAGTGAGTACACCCCTCACATTTCTGCAGATATTTAAGTATATCTTTTCATGGGACAACACTGACAAAATGACACTTTGACACACTTAAAAGTAGTCTGTGTGCAGCTTATATAATAGAGTTAAATTATTTTCCCCTTAAAATAACTCAAAACATAGCCATTAATATCTTAACCCCTGGCAACAAAAGTGAGTACACCCCTTAGAAACTACATCCCTAAATGTCCAAATTGAGTACTGCTTGTCATTTTCCCTCCAAAATGTCGTGTGACTCATTAGTGTTACTAGGTCCAGGTGTGCATAGGGAGCAGGTGTGTTCAAATTTGTAGTGCAGCTCTCACACGCTCTCATACTGGTCACTGAAAGTTCCAACATGGCACCACATGGCAAAGAACTCTCTGAGGATCTTAACAGAGGTATTGTTGCGCTACATGAAAATGGCCAAGGCTACAAAAAGATTGCCAACACCCTGAAACTGAACTGCAGCACAGTGGCCAAGAGCATCCAGTGTTTTAAAAGAGCAGGGTCCACTCAGAACAGGCCTCGGGTTGGTCGTCCAAAGAAGATGAGCGCACGTGCTGAGCGTCACATCCAAATGCTTTTTTTGAAAGATCGTCCCAGGAGTGCTGTCAGCATTGAGGAGTGCAGAGATTGGAGAGATGGTGAGTCGGTCTGTTAGTGCTCAGACCATACACCGCACTCTACATCAAATTGGTGTGCACGGCTGTCACCCCAGGAGGAAGTCTTTTCTGAAGAGGGTACACAAGAAAGCACGCAAACAGTTTGCTGAAGACATGTCAACAAAGCACATGGACTACTGGAACCATGTCCATGAAGATTAATTTGTTTGGTTCCGATGGTCTCAAGCATGTGTGGCGAGACCCGGTGAGGAGTACAAAGATATGTGTGTCATGCCTACAATCAAGCATGGTGGTGGGAATGTCATGGTCTGGGGCTGCATGAGTGCTGCAGGTGTTGGAGAGTTACATTCCATTGGGGGAAACATGAACTCCAACAGGTACTGTGAAATACTGCAGCAGAGCATGATCCCCTCCCTCCAGAAACTGGGTCGCAGGGCAGTGTTCCAGCATGACAATGACCCCAAACACACCTCCAAGATGACCACTGCTTTACTGAAGAGGCTGAGGGTAAATGTGATGGACTGGTCAAGCATGTCTCCAGACTTGAACCCAATAGAACATCTTTGGGGGGTCCTCAAGCAGAAGATGGAGGTGCGCAAAGTCTCAAATATCCGGCAGCTCCGGGACGTCGTCATGGAGGAGTGAAAGAGCATTGCAGTGGCAACCTGTGAAGCTCTGGTCAACTCCATGCCCAGGAGAGTAAAGGCAGTTCTGGATAATAGTGGTGGCCACACAAAATATTGAGAGTTGACATGTTGTATGTTAATATTGACAACTTTCACTAAAGGGTTTTACTCACTTTTGTTGCCAGGGGTTTAAATAATAATGGCTATATTTTGAGGGGAAAATAAATGAACTCTATTATATAAGCTGCACACAGACTACTTTTCATTGTGGCAAAGTGTCAATTTGTCAGTGGTTTCCCATGGAAAGATATACTTAAATATGTGCAGAAATGCAAGGGGTGCACTCACTTTTGTGATACACTGTATGCTACTCCTCTCCTTCAGTCTTTAGTGTTCATTTAGCTTTTGCTGCTCGTTTTGTGAAATATCGACAGGCTTGTCTTTCTCATTAATATTTTGCTCGGGTTCAAATTGGAAGGGCAGAACCAACGACATGTTTATGTAGTTAAAGAGTGAAATTGTCAAAGTCCGGCAGTGTGTCCATGTGACATCACCGCCCTGCGACGTCAACAACAATGGCGACCTACTCGTTAATATTTTGGTTTAAAATTTAGAAATTTTATTAAAACGAAAACACTAAGAGGGGTTTTATTATCAAATTATTTAACTCGTACTAACATTAATCTTTTAAGAATTACATGTCTTTCTATCCGTGGATCCCTTTAAAGACACTGGACCCTGATGACATTGATAAGCCGCTTGTTTTGTTTTTTTTTCCAGCGAAAATGTGCCGAATATTGCCAACAATCGTCCCTCTTTGTCAATGTTACAGCAGTAAACCAGCATGCACTGTTAGCATGCTCAGTGCAAAATAACCCCACACCAAAGGAAAGGAGCTGATACTGCCTGCAGCAAAAAAAACCAAACAAACAAAAAAACTGTCCCTCTGTCCATTGACACTGTTGTTTAAATGGAATTTATTACTCTTGATTTGAGTGTATTTTTACAGTTTGGACGCAATTTTTTTTTTTATTCAGGCAAATTGATACGCCTTTAACTCTTTCCTGTTACAGTCAAAACAATGTTAATAAAGTTATACTTTATTCCAAGTTTATTTATATTACTTTTTTTCCTTTAATATAAAAAAGGACAATGTTATGCAGGGGTGTGCTTATAATAATTTTAGAGTCAAATGGTACTATTTACAGTGGTGGCAAAGAGTTGGGGGGGCGCAAAACATTTACGTCTTCGTGGGGGTGGAGGTGCGTAACAGAAAATAGTTGAGAAGCACTGCATTCCTAACTAAGGCTAGGTTTATACCGCAAGTCTTAATGCACAATTCCGATTTTTTGTCAGATCTGTTTTTTTGGCTTCCCTGCTCAGACAGCCTTTGTCCATTGAGCCTGTTCAAGTAACAAGCATGCGCACTAATTCGCAGTCCGAGATGCGCTGAGCAAACTGACTACACATGACGCACACACACATACGGACAGTTTGCCCGACTCCCCGCCGTGTAAGCAATCTTGAAATATTGCTCATTTGGAGCAGAGAGAAACTGTGCATTCTCGGGCTTATTTTCAACAGATTTCATTTTTTTTATGACTTGTCAAGGCCGCCCCTTCCCCAAAAGCCACGTTCAAGCTAGCCGCTAACACTAATGCACAGCTGTACCGCTACCGTAGCGCCATGTCTCTCTCGCTCTTTACTGACGTAATTGCTGCATGAACATGAATTCCGATTTGGGGGACTTGACAGTTCAGACCACAGCCACATTCAGATCAGATTTGACCAAATAATAAAGTGACACAGATCGGATTTGAAATGGACACTTTTATGAGACTTTTCCCGTTCACACCGTCAAGTTAATGCCTCACTTGAATCGGAAAAACACGAAAAAGTCGGATTTGTGCATTTAGACCTGCGGTATGAACCTAGCGCAATTGATAGATAGCTGCAACCCTAAAAATAATTGTAATAAACATCTCAGAAAAGATAGCAGCACAAATGAGAATCTCTCTACAGCGCAAACGTAGCGGAAACAATTGATATACATTTATATAAAAATTTGCTTTTGGTGGATGGCCAACACCTTCTTTTTCAAATAAAGAATACTTCCGGCTGCCATTTGGAGTATTTTCCCTAGCCACACGCAGTGGTATGAAAAAGTATCAGAACCATTCGGAATTTCTCACATTTCTGCATAAAATCCCTATCAAATGCGATCTGATCTTTGTCAAAATCACACAGATCGAAAAACAGTCTGCGTTAACTAAAACTACGCAAACATTTATAGGTTTTCATATTTTAATAAGTATAGCATGCAAACAATGACAGATGTGGAAAAAAATAAGTCAGTGAACTAGAGCTGTCCCGACTAGTCGACATAGTCGTCATCGATCAATACTCCTTGATCGCAGACTTTCAGACAGATCTTTTGACCAAGCCATGATGCATATCAGATAATGCTTCTCATCAAGACAATTCTTAACAGGTGTGTGTTTTATAGTTGGTAGGGCAGCTTTAACAAACCACTCACCAGTGATTGGGCACACACCTGACTTAAATTGTTTGATAAAAACCTTGATAAAAATGTTTCAATTACTCTTGAAGTCTCTTTAGGTAGAGGGTTCACTTATTTTTCCCCCCTTCTGTCATTGTTTGCATGCTATCCTCACTAAAATATGAAAACCTATAAATGTTTGGGTGGTTTTAGTCAAAGCAGACACTGTTTTTACATCCGTGTGATTGTGACAAAGATCAGATCACATTTGATGGTGATTTTATGCAGAAATGTGAGAAATTCCCAAAGGTTCCGATACTTTTTCATAGCACTGTACCAAACAATAGACACACCACAGAACTTGACTCTAGAAGGGTGCGATTAATGCAAGCGTTCAACAAAAACATGGCGGATTATACCATCTAAATACAGTTGACTTGACTTGTTAGAACGCTGTGTTTATGTTAATCTAATAGATAGCTTTGGGCAGATGTTAAAAATAGAGGAGCTTGTGGATGCAAACTCAAGCTATTGTGTAATTCTGGGACTTGACGAGGGGGCCTTGAGGAAAAACACCCAGCACAAAGACACTCAAGCAAGCTTTTATATCCATTTCCTGCATTTAAGCACAGAGGTGGGTCGATAGCATGAAATATTTACTTATTGGAGCTGAATACAGTACCTCGAGTCAGTGCCCCAGTGCATGGCATAGATTTTAGCCAGATGCCCCCTCAGTGTTCGCCGAGTGCGCATCTGAATTCGCCCAACGGGGTCGATGTTCGCTGTAATCTGGACAGGATTAAGAGGACAAACGCTTTTCAATAGGCCACAAATCAACATAAAGCTGCGTTCAGGCCGGCCACGTTTTTTTTTTCCTCGTTGCGCCCTGGGTTCCCATATAATAAGTCAACGTACCACACTATAAGGCGTAGGGGTGCGAAAATATATCAAAATGGTGATACAGTATATTGTGATACTCTGTATCCGAAAAGGTTATTGATATGCTACTGCCAAGAATCGACATATCATTTTGAAAAAGGTGTTTAAAAAAATAACAGGAGCGAAGAAGTTGCTCCCAAAATCTTCCACTAAAATAGTGTCTCTTAATTCAATGGCCGCCACTGACGGCGCTGGACATCCAACCTATTTAGACTGGGACAATTCATTTGAAACCAGAGCATTCACAGTTTTTCCTATTTTCAGTGCATTTACAGGTCACTTTCTGTTCATTTTAAGGCATTACAGGTCACTTCCTGTAAAGGATGAGTCAATGCCTTTTCATTCTAAGGTCAATTCCTGTTCTGTAACCCGAAATCAACAGGAGCTGACCCATAAATTCCCCCCAAATCATTAGGAATTGACCCAGAATTGTCCAAAAATCAACAAAAAGTGCCCTAGAATTGCCTCAAAATCAACAAGACATGACCCAGAAATACCCCCAAATCCTACAGAAAGTGACCCAAAAATGCTCCAAAATAAACAGAAAGTGACCAAGAATGCCCTAAAATCCAACAGTAAGTGACCCTTCAAAAATAAACAGGAAGTGACCCAAAAATGCCCCAAAACAAACAAGAAGTGATCCAGAAATAACCCAAAATCAATTAAATGTGACCCTTTAAAAATCAACATGGAAATGCCCCAAAATAAACAAAGTAACCCAAGAATGCCTCAAAAATAAACAAGGTGACCCACAAATGCCCCAAAATCCAACTGTAAGTGACCCTTTAAAAATCAACAGGAAATGACCCAAAAATCCCCCATAATGAACAGAAAGTGACCTAAGGATATGAATGCCCTAAAAATCAAGGGAAGGTCATCCAGAAATGCCCCAGCAATCAACACAAAGTGACCCAGAAATGCCCCAAAAATCAACAGGAAGTCACCCTTTAAAAATCAACAGCAAGTGACCCAGAAACACCCCAAAATAAACAGAAAGTGACCCAAGGATACTCCAAAAATCAAAATAACCCAGAAATTCCAAAAACTCCAACAGAAAGTGACCTCTAAATGCCCCAAAATCAACAGAAAGTGACCCATAAAAATTCCAAAATCAACAGGTAAAGATTAAAAATCAACTTAAGGTTGTGTTTCTGTTTGTTGCTTGTATCGTAGAATGATTTTCTGAACCATGTATCTAAAATCTTTGTATCCCATATCATGAGATCATCGTTATCGTGACCCTTGTATCGCAAATCGAATCGGGAGGTACCCAGAGGTTCCCGCCCCTAGTGTGACTGGAAACAGCGCAAAACGCAGTCGGCAGAACACATCATAACAGTATCGAAGTACTTCTCTGAGTAGCATTTACATTCTAAAACAAATAATCATAAGCATCTTGAGTAGTTCTACCTCATTCTATGAACATATTCATTACCTGAGACAGGGTAGCATCAGCACACGCTTTCCTGGCATCCTGAAAGACAACAAAGTACCGTGATTCCTCAGGAGTCAAGCATATTTTTGCACAAAAAGAGTCATCCCTAATTGGTAAGGGATGGATTGTGTACATGTAATACATGAACTAGAGTTGTCCCGATCACTTATTTTTAAGGCAAGAGTTTGAGTCACCTGATTTTGAGGAACTTACTATACTGAGTACCGATCTGATACCTGGGAAATGTACTAAGGAAGCTGATTTGAACAAAACATTATAGCCTTAATCAAGGGTTATTATGAGTACAGCAGTTTTTCTTTAGCAAATCAGTTGTACAAAACAAAAAAACGCTGCAAACAAATTACTAGAGATGGACCGATATGACTTTTTCAGGACCGATACAGATTATGAGTAGTTACAGGGGCCGATAACAGATTTTTGGAGAAGATATTCATTTGCAGTAAAAGTGTAAAAACACTTATTTTTCACGTTTTATGACAATAATGTCTATTGTTTACGAAATATCAAAAAGTATCATTTTTGGCAGGTAAATGCTCCATGCTCATTTGCTCAACCTCGATGTGCAATATTTCAAATTAAAACTAAGATGTTAAATTTTTATGATCAGTTGTCAAAACCTTACTGAGATTTATAGTATTTACCTGTAATAAAGAAATGCGTGCGATTTTCCATATTTGGCATTAGAAATTCTTCAACTTCAGCTGGTTATGACACTTTCAAAAATGTAAAAAAAAAAATAAAAAATGGAAAAACGTTCATGACATAATCCTTTGATGATTTAGGAATAAAAACATGCAACAAGGCATGTTTGAACTGTTTTTTTAAGTTTATAAATACTACTCATAGAACAATCAATCCCTAATTCCACAAAAAAATCTCGGAGTGTAAAGGGTTAAAAGAAATCTAAGGTTTCATCAACCAAATTGTCACACATAAAACCTAATTGGCATTTTTAATTTCTTTAGGTAAATTGGAACTCATTGAGTTAAACGTGAGATGTATTAAAGAGTCAATAATATATTATAACATCGTGAAATATTTGCCACCCCTGAGAAAGTTGCTACGCGCCTATCGCAACCCCATAAATATTATTCTAGTTCCGCCCCTGCCCATGGGAGGGTGCGTACCCAGCGGCAGTGAGTGCTGGCGTCGTCATAGCATTCTGTTCAGTGGGGGTAGGCATGTGCCATTTAACGGTTTCAAGATTTACGGTGGTATGAAAACATCACGGTATCAAAACCACTATAATTTTCTGTCATACCGTAGTACGGTATTAGCCATTTTTTATTAGATGTGCGAATTTTGGGGCACGTAACGATTTAATTACGATTCAGAGGCTACGATTCGATTATAAATCGATCATTCATGCATCGGAAATGTCGCACGCCTATTTTTTATGTCCCAAAAATGCAGCGAGAAATCAGAAGCTTGGATCGACAGCGCGCACTTCTCCCCCTCTGGTTGTTGCTCTGTCCTAAAACTATACCTAAGCTTTTTCCCCTCAAAAAAGTCAAAGTCGCTAGTATGGGAGTACTTCGGCTACCAAAAAGAAACGGTTGCGGTTTAGAGGAGGGCCAACGTGCAAGGCATGCTTGCGGAGGGTGGTTGCCAGGGGAGGCAGCATGATTTCACATTTACGTGACCATCATCCTTACACAAAATTTAAGGTAAGTAAACACAGTCATGAACTTTTACCACCAGCTCCAAGAGTTCCCTCCAGTGTTGTGTGTCTCGCAATGGTAAAAATAAAAAAAAAAAAAAAAAAAAAACTATCAAAAAATTGTTAACGAGGCAGATAACGTGGCTAGTTAGCATGCAAAGACTGCTAACTAGTTTCCTATATACAGGGGTGCACATAAGTGGTCCGCATGCACGCACGCGTACTGGACGTAGACAAACGCGCTGGCCCGCAACGGCTTCCATACGCTTTTGCGTACCGATGGCTGACCACTGTATTTGCGGCGGACACGAGAAAACCACTTCTCAAAATGCCAAAGAGGCAGGCCCCACTGAATAATTATTTCCGTGTTCCCCCACCCCGTCAAAAGACAGACAGACAGACGACAGAGACGTCGCTGGAGCTACAGAAAAAGGACTTTTGCTGAAAAGTGGCAGCAGGAGGTACCATGGCTAGAAGCAAATGATGCTCGCATTGAAATGTGGTACAAAATTTGCCATGAGAATCCCAATGTCGCTGATAAGAGCAGCGCATTTTATGTAGGGTCAAAGAATTTCAGCCATCCAAACTTTGAAAAGCACGAAAAAAACAGCATGTGGCGATGTCAGACAGGATCCCACTCGCCCTATGGACAAGTGACGGAATAAAGTTAATGGAGAACAGCGCCATGCACTGACAAACATGTTTTTGCTCGCATTTCACAGAGCTAAACATGCACGTTCAATGAGCTCTTATGAGGAGGAAATCCCACTTTTACAAAGGCTTGGAGTTAATGTGGGAGCCGCATATGAATGCCCGTTATTTTGAATTAGTGCTTTTATGTTTATTTCTTTACATTTCTCTTCAAAGTAATGGCAATTTTGTTGTGCCAGTTAATAATCAAGCATTAATTGTTATTATAATTAATTAAAGGTAATTAAAAAGTAAGGTTAAGTAAAATTAAAGGCTTGTCATAATTTTATCGCATCAAGCGGGTCGGCTCTCAAGCTCAATGAGGACCAAGTCACATCTCCAGGTCCTCCTCTGAGAACCTGGGCAAAAAAATATGTGCACCCCTGCTTATATACCATTAGCCTACTTTTGTAAAGTCTTCCACAATTGTTAACATCTGTTCAACATTTCCATAATACAGCCTGTGTTGCTTTTCTCTCTGGCGACTTTTTGTGTTGAGAGAAGGTGTGTGTGTCTATAATGTCTAAATACTGATACGAGTCATACACACGCGCTCTGTCTCGCCATTAATATTTAACTAATTAATATTAATTATAGTAGCAGTGGTATGTGTTTTACATAAAATCAATTTCATATATTGATTAAGTCTAGTTCTATATTACCAAGGGTTCTTGTTCTAATGTTGAGCAACTTGAGCTGTGGCTGTGGGTTTATTCTATAAGTTCTATTGATTTCAATTTTATTTGAACTATTTTAGTTATTTATTTTTTGTTATTTTTTTTTACATTATATTCATCTTGATGTTCCAATTTGCAAATATGTTGTGAAAAAAAAATCATTTTCAATGGATTTTTTTTTAACCCATACAACTCAAAATAACAAATTTTAGAATTGCAATATAGTGATCCCGCTGTATTTTTCACGGCACCATTTGCCATGCTAAACGAGATCTCGACATACGTTTGTGTGCAGTTGTAGTTCACAACAACCAAAATCTTTCTTTCTCATCGAAACTAGAAACGCAAGGCTATTACAATCTCTGCTTCTTAAAATAAGACTTTCCAGCATGATTCAAAACAATTAGGAAAAAAAAAAATCTAGCATTAGTATAATAGTATACTACTATATACTGTATAATAGTATTATAACAATTATTAACTGCCAATCAGATTTTTCATAAAGGGTGTCATTTTAAAGCTATTCTTCGTGTAGAATCTGAAGTATGTGAGATTAACTCCCAAATCGTTATTTATATGGTGACCATCACGTGCTTTTATTTTGACATGTTCAACAGAAGTACGTTCGCTAAACCGCTAACCGTAAGCTTTACACTCCCAAAAAAAGTGCACTTTTCGTCATTGCATTTGGTGTCGGTAATATGTATATATTTTTTCGTTTGCAAATGCTATTAACCAGCGATTTTTCATGTTTCAAGTGTCACCGTTTATCCGCAAGTTTGCGTTTTGGAGAAGACTGCCAATGTTTTATAGCAGGCATAAAGTAGGTTGTCTTTTTTTTCCTCCTATTAGCCTCAATGTAGCAATGCTAACATTTACAGTGTTTAATATAGATGTGTTTCCTTATTTTGTATGTCTGAACTTTAATTCCACGGTGTGTTGATGACCAATAAACATGTGAAAGGAACCGGAGTCTCATATGCCATCAACACGCACACACAAATGCATGCACGCACGAACGCAGCGATAAAAGGCAGCCGTGAAAATTACCGCCCTCATTTTTATTTACCGTGCGACAAATGGACTTAGTGCATATCGCAACAGGCTTAGCTGCTTCAATAAAAAATGTTGTTAGTTAGTTAGTTAGTTAGTTAGTTAGTTAGTTAGATGGACTTACGATCTGCCAGCTTGTTGACTCCTGACATTTACCAAAATTAAAACTGTGTGACTGTGCTTTAGGTGTTCATTCACGGCTGACGTGCAGCCTGGTATGCAAGCTTGGCATTGAAGATACAGGATACAACAGTAGTGTACCCTCCTTTGTTTCGTTGAAATAAGTAAATGTTTTGCCGCTTTCCACGCTTGCATACTGAGCGTCCGCCATTATTAACTTTCCACGCATGTATTTTTTTAAGCTTAATTAACCGTCGACAGGATGTTGTGCTCATTGATGCATTTATGTCATCGATGACGTCAACTACCTCGACTAGTCTGGACAGCTTTAATTTACATATTTCTTTGATACCTCAAAATACTTCCACACTGCAGACATGTTGGCCTTGAGTCAGTGTTGTTGCTTCTCGCCGTGTTTTGATTACGTCATCACCAGAGGACTCTGGTTCTTCACACTTTTTGGTGGTAAACTTTTGGTCTTTTAACCAAAAATACAATTTTAGCCATTTTCGGCACAGAATTTTAGATCACATCTCTAGTACACTGTTCTAGTGTGCTCTGATAGATCGTCAGGTGTGCCGCAAGAATTTATCCATTGTCGTATTTGTTTTTTTTTTTTTTTTAAACATCATCAGGCGGAGTTGCAGTAGGAAGGGAGGAGGATGTAGAAAGTTCTCCGTCGTGTGCAGATGAGCGAGGTATTGCTCATGTCGCGTTCGACAACTGCTCGGATTTTTAGCCATCAGCCACCTTGCTGCCCGCGATAACGTGGACCCCAGTTTGTCTACTGTACATCATTTGATAAGACTCGTCAAGTGTCAATATACACAAGAGTGCCGTTTCCATTTTATCCATATGTGACGACCGTCAATCCTCCCGCTGTTTTATTCCAACACATTGTCGAGGACAGTATGGTGGCTGATGGCTAGAAATCTGAGCAGTTCTTGAATGCGACACGAGCAGCTATCTAGTATCTTAGTGCCAAGAAAGCTTAACCGTCATCTCCAAATGAAACACCAGTCTCTTAAAACAAGTTGATGGACTATCTTGTTCGCCTTTGTGAAAACACAAGAGAAACAGGCAACTTTTTTTGAGAAAAACTACAAAGGTAAATGAGAAAATCCCTAAAAAGCTAGTTACCTTTTTGCTGAACTTGTTGCTAAATGCAAAAAGGCCCACACTGTGGCAGACATTAAGGCTACCTGCCAGCAAAGCCTTTGTCAGCAAGATGCTCGGCCCTGATGCTGTTAAAGATATTGCTAAATCACCTGATCATTCTGAGCTTTTCAAGCCTAAATGATATAAAAAACAAAAACAGAGACTGAGAGCTGTTGAAGATTCCTGCCAGGATATGGCTTTGTGTTCATCTAAACAGGCTCAAGTTTTAGTAGTGATACTGAAAATAAATATTTTATAATTAAATATACTGTACAGAAAGTAATTTTGGAACATTTTCAGTTTGTGGTGTGCCGCAAGATTTGTTCCAATGTAAAAACGTGCTGTGACTCAGAAACGTTTCAAAAACACTGCTCTAGTATACGTTTTGGTCCTCTTCATTGCACATTTTTTGGCTGGTGCGACTTTTAGTCCGAAAAATACAGTAATCGAACGTACGTTCCTATTACTTTCAATATGTGGAAAAACCAAGGCCAACTCTTAGATCTTACTCGGATCTGGTTCTTGAGCTGTTCAGCCTCTTGGCGTAGCTGATCCAGTTCACTCATTTTCCTCTGCTAATAGTGTGCTTTGCTCCGCCGCCTAGACTCTTCCTGATCTGTGGGAGACAATAGAATTACGGTATAGTTAGTACAAGTATGCTGCGACATAGCATAACATATTGACAGGCAAACAATTTCAAGACAGCGCCAACACTTCCATTACCATCTTTAAACAGTTACCTAGCAACAGGCACTTGGCAGACACTACAAGCTTTAACATTTGGAAAAATACATTGAATCCATTTCTCCTCAATAGACACTAAAAATCCACACAACAGAACCAAACATTACCCGTTAAAGAGCTCCTAAAATTAGCCTGAATTCCGACTTTTAGAACAAGACTGTGCTACAGGTGAAACGCTAGCGTGCGATTTATGGGAGCTGGCCGACGAAAGTGTCGCTGGTTCTGCTCGACTATCTTCCAATGTCATTCCTGTAATCCTGGGACACAGTTGATTCAGCTCCTCCAGCCAAATCCGTTTAAGACAAAACCTGCTGATGATCCTAAAAGCAGTGGCTATCCAGTTGACCCCAATCCTCGAGTTGAGGCTCTTAGCATCACCGTTTCATTTTCCATACATAAAAATCTGACGGAAAAGGAGAATGCTAATAAAGCAGCTAGTAGGATAAACTGGGCTTTCAGTTGTAGTTGCAAAAGGCTAAAAAATTTTAGAGGGAGATATTAGGGGTGGGAACCTCTGGGTAGTTCATGATACTAAGCGATACAATGCTCACGATATGGCAATGCAACAATTACCGATATATGGGTCTGGAAATCATTCATTGGTATTTTACGATGCAAGTAATTAACAGCAAAACAAGCTCAGGGTTTCTGCAGGTATCTGCTAATCTCATTTGATGCCATTTCAAACTAATTTTAATGTCCATACCCAACTGCAGATAGTTTCACACACACAAATTGTAAGCAGAGTTGTCCGATAATGACTTTTTAACTTATAACAGATATTGTCCGGTTCCAAAAATCCTATATCAAACCGATACTGATATATGTGCTCGTGGATTGAACATTTCATGGCTAATTGTATTGTGATGCCCCACTGAATACATTAATAAAGATAAATGTAACAACTTCAAGGTATTCCGATAAACATTCTGTGAAAAATAAGAGAAATTCAACTGAAGTTATAGAAAAAGTGCCATATTGCACCAGTATATTTAGCAATAGTAGCAATAAGGCCATATCTCATATTGCTCACACAGCGCTTCTGTCTCAAAATAACAACGGCAGGCACCAAGTTTAAGTACAGTGAATGAAGTTTATAAGTAGTGAGTTTATAATTCATTATTTTTATTTATTTGTTATTTAGAGCTGAAACCAGTGCTCGAGTAACTTGAGTTTAAAAATTGATATTTATTACAGATTATTTATTTTAATTAAACACGTTTTGTACTGGAGTGCCATGTAAAATTTCGTCCATGTATATAGAACTAGATGAGAAATGAGACTCACCACCATTAGTAAACAGCCACCATCTTAAAGCAGTAGACTTCTCAGCGCTAATAAATAAGATGAGATCATTACCGTACCTTGCTAAGGGAACGTTAGCCCTATGGTGGGCTAGCTTTCTATTAGTTATGACTACTGTCGATGTGTGGCTAACGTGCCTTACATACAGGCTTTATTTAATCTGTAAAAACAGTGCTGAGTGATAAGGGTGTAAAATAAAAACAGAATAAAGCTAACTGTCAATTTTAGCTCAGTAGTCATTGCTGGATCTTTTCGAAATGTAAAAATTTGAACTGTTCTGGGAGAACCAGACTGTTAGAACCGGGTCCCATCGATGCTCAATGCTCGATGTCCAACCCTACTTTTAAATGATTTGTTTTGAGCGTAATGACATCTTTAGGTAAGAAATAAGAGGGTTTTTTTGTTTTTTTTTAATAAGATCTAGAAGTTTTTTGAGTGAAAGCCATGAATTTGTTGTTTTTCTTTTTAGTCCCATCTGAGATGCAATTGTAGGCCGTTTTCAACAATGTACATCAAAAATAAAGACATTGATTGTCTGAAAATGGTTCAATATTAAGTGAAATGTCTTGTTTTCTCATATATAAGCATTTCGATAAGCATCTGCTTTTCCCGTCTTTCCTTGTCTGTCTTCGTCTTTCCTTCGGGTAAAATTCCACACTCTGAAACTGTCAATGATTTTGATGATGATGATAATAAATTCATTCATTATTATAAATATAACAGCTCATTACCTAATTTTTTTTTTTAAATCCAATTACTCAATTAAATGTTAGTTTTTAGTCAAATACTCGATTACTAAAATATTCGATAGCTGCAGCCCTAATTTCAACCATGCATGGATATAGAGATACTGTAACTGTGAAGAAGCAGACGAAAGCCAAGAGGTTTGCACCATGAGAAGGCAAAAAATGTCAAAAGTGCGGCAGCATTACAAGCTGGAGACCAAGGCGAACACTGTTTCATATATTCACTGTAATACAGTGCTTGCATAACAATACCCCTGGCTAATCGTGGCCCCGCCGACGCTTCCATACCCCCGGCTGGACTCGGCGAGCGATGACCGCCCCCCGGAAGCCAGATCAGGGGCAACCGCGCGACTCGCCTACCTAGCCCCTGCTTCACCGAAGGCGGAGCGATACTCGGGACAAGGTAAAATGAAGTTAACGTAGCGCTATTAAATAAGATTAACATTACGGTACCTTGCTAACGTAACGTTAGCCCTGTGGAAGGCTAGGCTTCTATCAATCATGACTACTGTCGATGCGTGGCTAACGTTCCTTTCATACAAGCTTTTTTGAATATGAGGAAAAAACAGCACTGTAGGGTGAGGAGGGTGTAAAATAAAACATAATAAAGATAACAGACGTTGTCAATTTGAGCTCAGTAGTCATTGATGGATAAAACAAGTAGCACTGGTGCCTAATGTACAGGTATACAACAGGTATCATTAATTTATTTTGAACACTGTAAAAACTCAAAATCCTATAGACAGGTTTCCGAGGTACTTCCGCTTTACTTTCTTATTTTTGTAAGCAACTTCTGTTTTAGAATCTCTCCATTCAAAACAACGGTGGAGCTGGAGTAACATTACTCATCAAAATCCTTTAAAAACGACAATTTGGAAATACCCCATCCATCTGCCATCATCACGACAGGGGAGGACAACATGCTCATGAAGGCAGATGTGGGACCAAGCTCGTGCCACCACAAAGACCCACCGTTTTTGTCGCCATGTTGCCACTGTGTTATGGAAATACCTTCTGCATTTTCATGTGGCCAATGTTCAAAAAATACTAAAGCTAAAATCTTGTGCATGAAGGGACTTGTTGCCTTTGATATTGCTACTACCATGATGATTGTAATTATGATGATCGTTAATATTATTTACTACAACTACTGTATCTGCTGCTACCCTGTTGCTAATCAGTACTTGTAGATGGCACAATTATGTTAACGCATAAAGCAAGTGTTACAAGTTTTTTGTTTGTTTACAGGTGGAAAACATTAGGCAAGGGAAGATAAGTTGATGTGCCTCACTCACTGTACGTTGATGGACATATATCGAAACTACGTGCGTTCTCCCCATTGGCGGCCGAGAGGATGGGGCTGCTGGAGACGGTGGATTGCCTCGCGACGGACCGCCAGGTCGTGAGTCGGGGTGCGCGACATCCATTTTTGGAAACCGATAACTTCCTGCTCCTCAAAGCCGATACAGATATCGATAACAAATATATAATTTTCACCAGAGTTTTTTTTTAACACCTAGAGGTTAAAAAACTAGTGGTGGATTCAACATAGATTTTCCTTTGACCTAACCAGATTTGTTATGACATGAACATTATTATAATGAAAACAAAGACAACAACAGTCTCGACTTCAAATAAAGTGCCAATATTTATTTTTTCAAACAAATATAATTTGAGTCAATCACAATCAATAAGTCAGTGTCATTGAAGAGGTGTTCACTGAACAATGAGCACTGAACTAAAAAAAACCAACAGGTATTGTGCTTTGTCATCAGATGAAAATATTTGGTGCTACAGGAGAGAGGACTGCTGTGGTCTTGGTCCATGAAACAACTTCCTTAGCCTGTTAATTATAGGACAGCAAGCCTATCAATAACCAAAAGGCCTTTCAATAACTTACTAACTTATAACTAACATCGTAAAATGCAAACAATTAAGGTAAGGTTCACCACTCATTCTTTATTATCAAAAATATGGTAGAACAAAATGGATTAAAGGCTTGTCTAACAATAATCCATATAAACGCCAGTGAGTGAACCCATATTCAGGAAAGAGTGAGGTTTCTTCTCTGCACAGTACGAAATCCACGTCGGGCCACTTGCTGACATTACTGGTCCATATGTCCGTGGGCAAACGTACGTGCCGTGCATGGTTGCTCATCGAAGTATGGAAGCTTGTGGAAATCGCATCACACTTTGCCGGTAAACATTCTGCTTGGAATGATGAACCTGGGCTCCAAATAGAGCCGGGCAGTGTACCGAAAATTTACAGTTACCAAAATTCTTCATGAATAATTTTTACCATGTCGGTAAATTTGTTAATTTCATAAAACAAGAAAATATAGTCTTTTCATGACGCTTTAAGTGTGTTGTTCGGCTATGTTCATTCCCCTTTAAGAAAGCAGTCAGTGTGCTTACGTAATATACGTATGAAGTCACGTGATTATCAGGAACTCAAACAGAAGCCTGGTAGGCTAATGCTAGCGGCTAACGCTACAAGCAAACGTAATGGAGTCGGATAGCGGCTCTAACCTTGTCGAAACGGCTGAACTTAATGAGTGGACTGTGCACGGCCACGGACTGCATCTAGCAGTTAGTATGTCGCATTATTTTGTATCTATGTGTGTGTGCGTGATTTCTTTGATATCTTTTATGATGGCAAAGCATTCAGCGTAAATTATAATCCAACAGTGACTGTTTAATGGCTGCAGCTATTTTTCTGTATGTGCTTGTTTAATTCTGTGTCATTACTGCCATCTTAAAATCTTAAATGTTTCATTGGCACAAGAGCAATATAGCTTTAATGTGTGTGTGTCTATTAAAAAATGCTCTGGAAAAAAAACCAAAAAAAAACCTTGAAGTAAACACTTGTATTGAGTAAATATGTCACAGCAGCCATTAACAATAAGTGGTTTGAAGTGTACTGCTCAAGCTGTAAGTCATTTGTGTTACAATGACATGTTTGCACAGTCGTAGTATTGATTTTTATGTTTAATGTTGTACATTTTTCAAGTCATACAAGCTGCTATAAATATTCATGGTTGAATTCTTTTTGTTTACAAGAAATTTTTACATACTTAATGTTTAGACTGCATGTACAATTATTAAATATGCTAAATTGAAAGATGGTAAATAAATCAACGAGAAAAAGTTAATTTGTATTTCATGCATTGATTCAGATTTTCAAATGATATAACAGTCCGCTTGGGCGAATTTATCGTGATTTATCGTTATCGAGATGAATCGGCTCAATTTACCGTGATACGTACTTAAGGCCATATTGCCCAGACCTAGCTCCAAATGACGAAGTATCCGCCTGAATCCTATGTCTTTGACAAGGGAAAAAGGTTAGTTTTCTAGCGCCATCATTTCTGTGATCATGTTTGTGATCGCTATAGCCCTCGGTCGTCATTGTAAAACTTTTCAAAGGCCTCGTTAAATGGTACAACCCCGGCTTTCTTAGCAGACTTTGGTATTGGATGGGCAGCTTCATTCGCAGCTCGCGCGTCTTCGTACTCTTTTAAAACACCATCCAAGCCATTTTGATTTTTTTTTTTTAAGTGGCTCATTAAGATGTGTTGTAGCTCGACACCTTTTTCCCCTCCTCGTGGAACTTCAGCTTTGCGTGTGTTACAAACTGCAAGTGAAGCGTTTTCCACTGACAACTTGTAAAAATCCCGCGCTACCAACGGCATGCTTGTTGTTTACTAGCCAGCCGTGCTGCACACCGCCGTCAGTTGAGCATGACTTCACAGAAAGGGAGCGCTTGATTTATGGCAAAACTCCCTCTGCCTGAACCACACACGGTCACTGATACAATGCAGTTTTTCCCCTATATATAAGTATTGTGGCGCACCGCCACACCAAAATAAAAGCCGCCACGCCATGCAAAACAGCTGCTTTTTTTTTTTTTTTTTAAGGCAGTTTCAAACTAGCGGCAGCCTAGTGTGAAGGGTTCAGCGGCAACCTATTCATTGTGTATTGTAATGTCCGTAACTACACGAAGCCCCCTTACGAGACGATCGGACGGGGAGCTGTGACGTTGAGGGAAGCGAGAAGGAGATAGCGGTCGTATGTCGCGGAAGCCCGCTGTTGTTTTGTTATTCTTTATTATTGTTGCCACAATAAAGTGGTTAAGCCAATACAGACTCTGCTCCTTCTTCCTTTCATCCGGGGCATTACTGTATTTTGGATCGGACATTTCGGCGAAAGTGAGCGGTGGACGGCAGTCTTGGACGGAAAGGCAAGTTAGAATGAATTTGCGCCGAGCGGCAGGTCAGAGCGCTGTCACGCTAATATCAACAACGCATTCAATAGCAGAGGGGCAGAGCTGTCACAGCGGGCGGGTATACACAATCACGGCTGATGAAACCTTGATGAATGAGCTTTTTTCCCGTTTCGCGAGCTCCGGGACACTCGAAAAATGTCTCTCATACCTTTCCTTGCTAAGCTAAATGGTAGCTCGATGTGCGTTTGAGTGGTAATGTAGTTCACGAACAAAAAAAAAAAGCTGTTCACCTTCTCACCAAAACTAGTAAAACTACACGGCAATTAGAATTTCCCCCTACACCTTGAAATGGGTCTATTACAAGGGTGTAGGTTTGGTCTCAATATTGGTGGGGCCAGGACGTTAATAAAACCAAACTGATAGGTGAACGGGGGTCAGGGCTACATTTCTCGCCAATATGAACCTACGGTAATTAATTGATAGGCTTAATCATCAATGCAAAAATAAATCTGTATCGACTTGTAGTAACTTTCACACTGAAAATTCATAACGTTTTAATCTGATGATTTTTCTTAAAATCTATTGAATATTTTTTTTCCATCTTGTTTTGAGTGTTAAAGACAAATTAACAGATTAATGGGTCAGATTATTCAATTTACTTTAGGTAAATATTACCATTTCTTCTTATTAAGCCCATACATCTAAAGGTTGGTCATTTATCACTTCTTGAATAAAGAACATTTTTAATGAAAAAAAGTTTTTTTTAAAGATTAAATATACTCAATTTTTGCTGATAACAAGAGTGTTAAGATTATTTTCAGATAGCTGTTTTTCTTATTTCAAGAAATCTGAGTAAAATTTACTTGAAGCACTGGCAGATAATTTCACTTGTTTCTATTAGCTTTACACTTAAAACAAGGAAATTTAACTAATCATCAGTCAATCAAACGTGCGTTTGAGGGGAAAAAATGGTGTCATTTAAGTCTGAACCAGGGGCGACGTGAATGTTTTTATTTAATGTAATTAATTAATTTATTTTTTCATATGGGGGGGGAGGGCGCAAAACTACTGAAATGCAAAGAAAACTTTTGGCCAGTTATTTTTATAACCCATACAAAAACTGATTTTCATTCATAATTGTATTTTTTCACTGATTTGCAAATTAATAGTCCATCGCACAATAGAATAGAAGGCCGCACATAGAATGGATTGAAAAATATGTACAATCTCCAATATGAAAAATAATATATATATATTAGGGCTGTCCCAAACGACTAATTTTCTCCCGATTAGTCAGCCGACTATTTTTACGATTAGTCGGCCAATCTTATAATTTTTTTTTTTTTTTTTTTTTTTTTTTTTTTTACTAATTCGGCAACGAAAATTTTTTTGACACTTGTCAATTCACAAAAACATTTTGGAACACTTAAATTCTTGATTAAAGTACAAATAAACAGATAACAATAATAAATCGCAAATAAACAATGAGTTCAAATGCTGATAGAATTAATTTGTGCAAAAAAAAATGTAAACAGATTCAGAACACTGACTTCACCTTTCCAAAATGATTCAAAACAATTCTTAAAAAAATACCTAGCATTAATATTATAGTATACTGTAGTACTATATATAATAGTATTATAATAATTATACATTGGCAATCAGAATTTTCATAAAGGGTGTCATTTAAAAGGTATTCTTAGTGTAGAATCTGAAGTATGTGGGATTAACTCCAGAAATCGTTATTTATATGACGAACATTACATGCTTTTATTTGTGAAATGTTCACCGGAAGTACGTTAGCTAAACCGCTTTTTGTCATTGCATGTGTTCTCAGTAATAGACTTTTTTTTCCCCTTTTGCAAATGCTGTTAACCAGCGATTTTTCATGTTTGAAGTGTCTCCTTTTAACTGCAAGTTTTGGAGAAGGCTGCCTGTTTTATAGCCGGCTAAAGTAGGTCGTCGTTTTTCCCCATTCACCTCAATGTAGCAATGCTAACGTATATATTGTTTAATATAGATGTGTTTTCTTATTTTGTATGTCGGAACTTTAATTCTACAGCGTGTTGATTAGAGAAAAGAACTGGAGTCTCATATGCCATCAGCACGCACGCATAAATGTATGCACGAACAGGCGCGCAGCGATAAAACGCAGCCGTGAAAATGACCGCCCTCATTTTTATTTACCATGCGATAAATGGACTCATTGCATATCGCGACAGGCTTAGCAACTTCAATAAAACATGTCATTAGTTAGTTAGACGGACTTACAATCTCCTGTCGTTATCATTCACGGCCGACGTGCAGCCAAGCTTGGCATTGATGAGACAGGACACAACAGTGTACCCTCCTTTGTTTCTTTAAAAATGTTTTGGACTCTGGCCGATACCGACCTATCTGAGCATGTGTTAAAGTTTAAAGTTATTTAGCCTCCTTACTTAGTTGTCAGACTCATGTTGAAAAAGGTTTTAGTACTCTTGATAACAACTAGCCAGCTGAATTAGGTGAGTTTGAATAACACACAACTGTGGGTAACAAAAAACTGACCTGTTTATTCAGTGAAAAACACAAAACATTATAAATAACAAACAGAAATGGCATAGTCAGTAAAACGTGCAAATAATATTGTAAACTGTCTTAAAAAAGCAAAACACACCAACAACCTCAGTGGAAAATCCCCCAAATCCCCCAAGCTATTAGATGCTTTTAATGTTTCGTGCATTAGTTACAAAAATTGTATAAAAAGCCTCTCAGGTTTAAATAAACGACAATTTCAGTATCAAGTTAACATTTTAAAACAGTAAATAAAATACTCAAGTCCCCATTCTGTATCAGCAGCTTTAAACTACATTCAATTCATTTAATTTTGCGAATCAACTGTTAAAGTTGTTAAAATTGCTCCCGTTATTCCATAATTTCCCTTCTGTCTACTTTTGACATGTGAAAGTTTTAAAACTGTTTTGAAGATAGATTCAAGTCAAGATTTTGCCGATTTAGGAGTATTTTAGATAAAAAGTTAATTAGGTTTGCCTGGAAGGTTCACAACAGCCTACTAGAGAAGTCTTCTGCTTCATGATGGCGGCTGTTTACAAACGCATCTGGTTTTCAATACTTCAATGTCGCTAACGCAGTCGAGTCTGTCGTGTAGCATCTAGTTCTATATACATGATATCTATTATCTCCAGTAAAACGACGTTGACGTAGTTTGAAGCGGCTGTCAGCAGCAGTCAGGTAATCTTGTGTTTTTTATCCAGCGGCATAAGTTGAGCATTGGCATTACCCGAGTCTAAACAAGCATTATGTTTACTTTCAGGACGCAATGCGGTCCGTTTCTCTTTGCGTCCCGAAGACCGCGCTGTGTATTAGTTCCGCTTTACTCGACATATTTCAATAATCGGAATTTGGATGTTTGTGAATCATTCTCGAATCTTCCACGGCCGAATCGCTCAAGGATGTAATGGCGGCTGGGCATGTTGTACCGTGGTTCTAAGTGTTGGATGGTGCGTCTTTACTCACGTGAGATAATGGCTCGTCATCCAGAATGAATTCTTCGGCAATGACTCTTGTTATTCCCTGGGCTTTGGGACTGTCGGGTGCCAGTTTGTCATGCATAGCAAGTTTCTGCCAGTGTTAGTTGCGTAGGACCCTTCTTTTTGTCTTCGCTTTTCTTAACATACTCCTCATATTTTTTGTGGTGGTATTTCGCTAAATGCTTGATTATGTTGGTTGTATTAAAACTTCTTACAGCTCTACCATCACGCTTGACTTTATTGTGGCATATGTTGCACTCTGCCTCTTCGTCTTTGTCGTCCTTTAAGGTGAAATGATCCCACACAGCTGACATTTTTACCGATAAAGTCTCTCGGTAAATTGGGAGACGGTAATGTAAATGTAGTGTGTTGAAGGTGTTCCGTAAAATGCGGACCGGATTTTAGGGAAACCGAAGCAAACACTGGAATGAATTATGTTATCGGTGCGCTGGAAAACCCGGACCGGATTTAAAAAACTGGATCGGAAGTCTGGATTGGAATTTTTCCGTGTTCCGATGCGATGCGCATTTTTTTGCCCATATCGGCGTCCGATCCGATCCAAATATCGGATCGGGACATCTCTATTCAGTAATAAACATTTATTAACACTGCAAAAAAAACATTTCAGTTTACAGTATGCGTCCATTTGTAGACCGCCGCAGTGGTATAGGTAAAGTGACGTGTGATAGCATTAGTAATAAATATTTGTTATTAACAGTGCAAAAATAGTTTACAGTTTACTATATGTTCCTCACATACTAAATGCCAAATATTAACTACTTAAGAACATAGGATGTGTATTAAAATTGAAGTTACTGTAAACATTTACTTTTTGTTGTGTTTTTTTTTAATAATAAAGATCTAAGTAACATACATTCCGAAAAATAAGTACAAATGACATATATTATGCAGAGTGAAATGGAATATATTTTGGAGATCCCGCAAACATTGACTTTTTTTTTTTTTTTTTAATCAAAAGGAAATTAATAAGTAGCCTAACAAAAATGAACAAATATAAGTCCAAAGTACACATTGTGCACAGATGTTCTGAACCTCCCCATCAGAGCAAATAAAACTAAATATGATAAATAAGCCTCCTAACTCTTGCCTTGCTCTTAAAGATTTGATCCATTTTCTGTTGCATTGCCCTTTTATTGTTGTATCAATTCAACAAACTTTTTTTTTGCTGTTTCAGAAAACATGCACATTTGAACCAATAACTGCAGCAACTGGGGAAACCTCCATGCCGACCGTGGAATAAAATAAATATCAGTGGAAACGGATTACACGACGCAAGCCCTTCATTATGCTTGTTGTTAACACTTGTGTATGTAAATCTGATGTCGGTAGATTGTTTTCCTCTTGTAGATGAAATGCATGTGTGGCAGCTCTGTATTTTTATTTTTATTTTTTAAATAGCGTTTTGACAGTTGCCATTATATTGACGGAATCAAAGCACCGTATACCGGGACAGCGTTCCTGACCTGACTCTTATACCGGAATTGCGTTCCTGACCGTTCTGGCCCACTTTCACCCCTGGTCTGAACATAATGAAAGTAATTCACTTATTAATGGTAGGGTCAATTCTATCCTTACAAAATATGTGAAGGCAATATAAATGACCTCTATAACTGAACTCATTATATAATGCAAATAAGGTTGCCTAAAAGATGGTGGGGACAATTTGAGCATCCTGAAAAGTTCCGAGTGTTATGTCCCAAACATCCCTATGCAAACCTATGTCATTGGTCCATTAACAGAAGGACTAGTATTGTTGAGTTAATGTAGTATTTTAGGGCCGAATAAAAGGAAAAATAAGGACTACGAGATGTAGGCAGTACTATTGCTAAAAGAAATAAGTCGTAGTATTACGTGAGGTAAAGTAGCTGTAATCAGCTACGCAATTTACATACATGTAAGCCTGTTGCAATATGCAATAATTCCATTTATCGCATGGTAAATAAAAATGAAGGCGATAATTTTTCCGCTGCGATTTATCGCCTCGCGTGCACCTGCGTGCGGCTGACGTGCTGTTAAAAGTTCGGCTTCCTTGTTACCAACTACGCAAAATGCATTTTCGTTCTGTTTTTAGTTTAGTGCAGTTTAAGTTTAGTGCAGGTGGAGAAAAAAAACGGTGACGCTTACCATTGAAATGAAGATGTGAATGATAGCAAAACATAAGCATGGTGTGTGCATCCATGAACTGGGTCGTAGAATGCTGATCTCTGCCGGCGGTCCCCCTCCGTTCGCCAGTCTTTATAAGTTAAGGTGACAGTTCTTATTGTGGTAACATCGCCTAAGAAATCGCCAGCTTCGTAGGTTTCAAATAATTTATTCCATCAACTCGCCGAGTGTTCACTGCTGTTGACGCCAGGATCGAAACAGAAAGTAAAATAGCGCTCTCCTGCTCACCGTCAGCCCCGCGGTGCGTTCAGGTACAGCAAAAAAAGTCCGCCACATTGGAAGCCGATTTGTTACATTATTACAGGTACTGTACTGTATTGTTATTATTGATATTATTATATTATTGTTATTCTGATTTTTATTCATATTTTATTTGTTTTGCTCTTTGTAATTGCTATTTGCAATAGTAACAGCAGTATTTATTTATGATGTAGTGTGGGTTTTTGGGCTGTGGGACGAATTATTGGAATTATAATGTATTCTTATGGGAAAATCCTGCTCGACATACGACCATTTCGACTTACAAACAAGCTCCTGGAATGAATTAACTCCGTATGTAGAGGTACCACTGTATTACACATGGAGCGTCATAGCAGAAGCTATGAGGGGAAAACGTTTTCATTTGCCTAGATGCTTAAATTATTAAGTGGAATTTTATTTTTCTTGAAAAACACATTTTATTTCTTCTGTGTTTCTGTGCAGTATTTATATTGTTGTCTTTTACTTAAAAGAGACATGGTCTATTGTTTTTAGTTGTGATTTCCTAAAAAGTATTTTTGAATTTAAGAGTAAACATTTATTGCGTTTAAAAGGGTGTACATGATCTATTAATATATATTGTATTCTCACAGTGTTATTGTAATTTTTTTTTTAATTGGGGGGGTGTAATAACATCGCATATCGCAATAATTTATTAAATAAATTATCGCACACTAAAATTTGTTATCGCAACAGGCCTATGTACCGTAGCTGAGAGCTACGACATTAGCCTGGCTAATGAAATATTTCAAATAGATCTTTGTTATGGTTCTTCTTGAGAAACAAAATGTGAAAAAAAAAATTAATTTGTCATGATATGACGCAATTTTGCCGTGGCACGACATGGCGAGATGGTCTGACTCCTATGCAGCCCACCACCGCAGCTTCAAAAAAAATCATAGGGGAAACCCTGTAATGTACTGGCAAAACAGGAGTGGAAACGAACGCACACATCCCAATCCACCGATACCGTGCCAAAAATATTATACTGTATATTATCGAGCCTATTAATAATGTTATTGTATTTATTGGGATGATTTCATAATTCCTATTATCGGATCAATAGTTATCGTGCACCTATAGTCGTGAGAGCATTGTTATCATGAGCCTTGGCTCGCAAATCGTATTCTGACGCAGGGTTAAGTGTGTGTGGTCGGTGAAAATGAATTCAGCTTTCAGATAAACATGATTATCCAAAACTGTTTCACGATTTAACAAGTGGGGTAATTACTTATTCTACAGTGGCGTTTCATTTTGATTGCATCCCAGTCACACCACGAGGCCTCAGACGATATGTCTCAACGGCAACCTAATTTAATTTCAATGCATGTATATCACTACGCCAATTACTAATATCAGCGTTGTTGGCGGTGTTAGTGCCAATACTGTAGATAGAGCACGTACTACAGTGCCTTCTCTTTCTGTAAGCTATTTTTAGAGGTGGAGGGGGAGGAGAGAAAACGAGAGGTGGGAGGGAAGCAGACTTCACATTTTCCAGCCACTCCTATCAGTGCCGACATCTCCTGCATAGTAACGAGCAGGATAGAAGTGCAGTGCACACAGGCGCATATCGGTATTTCTCATGACAATAAAATTAGACCGTGTAAAACTCTCATCTACTGTAGAAAGTCAATATAAACCTCGATTGCATAATAATGTTGAACTCACCCCCATGTTAAACTGAAATCAAAATGGTAAGTAGTCCTTTGCACCAACGCCCAAAAAGTTAGTGTGGCAACACCTTCTATCAACGAATGCGTAACGTCTTGGGTTCATTTGGTGGGTTTGCTCCAAATAAATAGAGTGGAAGACAGGGATGTGGGAGTCATTTATGTTCCACACACACAAACCAAAGAAAAAAAAAGAGCATAATGGCATTTCAGTTTGACTGAAGATACACTTTGTGTATGTGGCTTTTCACCTCTAAGTGCTTTTAGGAAGTGATGCATGTCAAATGTGGCTGAAATGCAACCAGGTCATGAAGAATGCTATTACAACAGACTCCGTAATATAGAAATAGACAGGATATTGCTCCTGGACATTTTGTAAAAGCTCCATCCTGTCCCAGATCCTTGACAATACAGTACACAGCTTGTTGTTGGTTGAACAAGTCAAATCAAGATCTTTTAAGGGAGCAATTTCTACATTTGAGCCACTATTGTTTTCATTTTAATCTTGCATTTAAACTGAGAGGAATGACGGTCAATGGTCATGTTTCAGTGCTGTTGATCTCCAATCCATTTGAACTAGGAGACACTGGCAGTGACCCAAACAGATCGGACGTCTATTGCGGCCAATCCCAACAAATTTGAACAGTTATACGCATTTTTTGAGTGCTTTGGAGCAAGAAGCTTCACGAACAATGATTGCCTACAACACCAATGCCTCATAATACTACTGCAAAAAGCCACAGCATGAATGCAAATTGGCCTAACCCAAAACACGAACCCCAACTCCCACGACATGAACCCCTATTGCCCGCAACACATATGCCAATGCCTCGCAACACAACTGCAAAATGCCACAGCACAAATGCAATGAGACAACCCAAAAGTAGACATAAGGACTACAACTAGGCCTGTACAATATATCGTCTGAACATCGCCATGCGAAATAATCCCAACGCAGGATGTGCAAATTTTTTTTTTTTTAATGTAAACTTTTTTCTTCATAAAACCAGCAATAATAATATTGCTTTATATAACGTAAACCCTCCAAAAGTCGCAATGTCAATTTTTCCAATATCGTTCAGCCCTAACCACCACTCCCACCCTGCTGCTGCCGCATAAACACAACACAATCGTGTTACATCCCCACATGTACAGAGCTTGAAAGTGTAAGTAACAGAAATTTGCTCACAAATTGACACTTTAATATACAGTGAAGAAAATAAGTATTTGAAAACCCTGCTATTTTACAAGTTCTCCCTATAAGAAATTATGGAGGGGTCTGAAATTTTCATCGTAGGTGCATGTCTACTGTGAGATATTCTGAAAAGAAAAATCCAGAAATCACAATGTATAATTTTTTAAAAAATTATTTATTTGTGTGATACAGCTGCAAATAAGTATTTGAACACCTGAGAAAAGGAATTTTAATATTTGGCATAATAGCCTTTTTTTTTTTGTTGCAATTACAGAGGTCAAAGGTTTCCTGTAGTTTTTCACCAAGTTCGCACGCACTGCAAGAGGGATCTTGGCTCACCCATCAGTCAGGCTTCTGGGTTGTTGCACAGTTTGAGCTCCCTCTTCTAAAGGTTATCTATTGGGTTTAGATTTGGAGACTGGCCAGGCCATGCTGGAACCTTGTTATGCTTCTCACGGAGCCACTCCTTGTTTTTCCTGGCTCTGTGCTTCGGGTCATTGTCATGTTGGAAGACCCAGGCACGACACATCTTCAGTGCTTTGACTGAAGGAAGGAGGTTGTTCCCCCAAATCTCATAAAACAGGGTCCTACTCAACCTCTCGTTAATACAGTGCAGTCGTCCTGTCCCATGCGCAGAAAAACACCCCCAACGCATGATGCTACCATCCTCATGCGTCATAGTAGGGATGGTGTTTTTGAGATTTGAGATCATTCCTCTTCCCCCAAACACGATTAATGGAATTATGACCAAAAGGTTCTATTTTACTCTCATCTAACCACAAAACCTGCTCCCATGACTCATCTGCATTATCAAAATGGTCATAGGCAAACTAATGACAGGCCTTGACATGTGCTGGTTTAAGCGGGAAAAACTTTCCGAGCCATACATGATTTCAAACCATGACGTCTAGTGTATTACCAACAGTAACCTTGGAAACTGTGGTACCAGCTCTTTCCAGGTCATTGACCAACTCCTGTCCTGTAGTTCTGGGTTGATTCCTCACCTTTCTTAGAGTCATTGAGACCCCACGAGGTAATATCTTACACGGGGCTCCAATCCAATTGAGACTGACCATCAAGTTTAGCTTATTCCATTTTCTAATGATTGCTCCAACAGTGGACCGTTTTTCACCAAGCTGCTTGGCGATTGCTCCGTAGCCCTTTCCAGTCTTTTGGAAGTGAACAATTTTGTCTGTGGTGTCTTTGAAAAGCTCTTTGGTCTTGACCATGTTACAAGTTTGAGTCTTAATGATTGTATGGGGTGGACAGTTGTCTTTATGCTGCCATCGACCTCAAACAAGTGCATCTGATGCAGGATAATACATGGAGTGGAGGTGGACTTTTAAGAGGTGGACTAACAGGTCTTTCAGAGTCAGAATTCTAGCTGATAGGTGTTTGAGTGGGAGAACTTGCAAAATAGCAGGGTGTTCATTTACTCATTTTCATCACTGTATATTGGTTTGTGACAATCTCTACGGTGGCAGCAGCAGGATGGGAGTTTTACTTGTAGCCCTCAAGTCTAGTTTTGTGGAATTTAGTCTACTTTGGGGACATCCATTTGCAGTTCTTGCTGCGGGCAATTTGGGGCTCGTGTGGCCGGCAAATGGTTCCCACGGGGGGTGGGGGGTGACGGTCTGTACATTCAAACTGTACATTATGGTTGGGAACCTCTGGGTATCTCACGTAGGAGTGGAACAAAATATTGAAATGGTGATATATCGTGATACTTTGCATCCCAAAAGGTTATCGAGACGCTCATGCCAAGAATGGAGATATCGTTTTAAAAAGGTGTCAATGTTTAGAAAAATGAAAAAATAATGAACCAATAAGTTGCTACCAAAATCTTCCGCCATAATAGTGTCTCAGTTAACTCCACGGCCAATCTAACGTTCGTTCATTCGAAACCAGAGCATTCACAGCCACTCTTTTCGATTTTCGGGCATTTACAGGTCACTTCCTTGACACATAAAATGCCTAAAAGTCAACAGGAAGTGACCCTGAAATGCCCCAAAATAAACAAAAAGTGACTGAAAATCAACAGAATTACCTCATTGCCTGGCATTGGCTGCCACTGACGGCCGTAGAAGTGGGAGGGCCCCGTTTGGAGCAGGAGGGGCTTATTCACTCCCACCCTCCCAGTTCAAATAGACTGGCCGTATACTAGTGATATACTTACAGCAGAAGGATGAAGATAATAAACAGAAAAACAAGCCGTTTTGTAGAATGATTTTCTGACCAATGCATTGATAATCGTTGTATCGCCATATCGTGAGATCATTGTTATTGTCAGCTTTGTACTTTCTATTGCAAATCGTATGGTATCGTGAGATACCAAGATGTTCCCACCCCTAATCTCATGATAGAATTTGTGGCTCACGAGAACAATTATCTCACGATATGGTGATACAACAATTATCAGGAAATCATTCTACAATACAACAAATAAACAGCAGTTAATTGGCGTTAACAAGCAAGTGACCTGAAAATGCCCCATAACCAATAGGAAGCGACACAGAGCCAACCGAAAGGAATCTGGAAAAGCCACAAAAACAACAGGAAGCAGACTGTATATGCCTGAAAAATCAACAGGAAGTGATGCATAAATAACCGGAAATGAACTGTTAGTATCTTAAAATGACAGTGACGAAAAATGAACTAGTTGCCTGCAATTGAAAAAGATAGACCTCCAATTCACTTATACAGAAAGGACTGGCTGTGAATGCTCCTCTTCCAGTGCGTTGACGGTGCCTGAAGTTCAATCCTGGGAGAGGCGAATGAACATATTTAATACACAATCAAATCCTTACAATTAGCCAAAAAACACAGTATGCTATAGAAGGCAGGAGAATAAACGATTACAAACCAAAGCCATATAATCCCAGAGAGTAGAACAGAGACTAAGAATATAATCCCATTTCTATCCTGCATTTGCAGAATTAAAAAAAAAATAAAAATACACGTCACGATCATAGTTTTTTGAAAATAAGAGACATAATCTTAGCATAAGTGGCTAATAACTAAGCGTGGAAACCTCTGGTTACTTTACGCTACGTTACGACTAGTGATGCACGATAATGCATTTTTCAACCGATACCGATAACCGATAATTTCCTCCTCATTCCAACCGATAACCGATAATGTCAAGCCGATAATTCTATTAAAAGATTTATGTAAAATTTTAAAGTATACACAAAAGAAAATATTACTGTGCAAAAATATAATTTATTGCTCTTTTTTTCAACATAAAGTATGAACAAGTCGTCAGTTCAAACATCTAAATAATGACATTGTCTGACATTGTGTAATGGTAAACCTTTGGCAACAATTACTTACAGAGTAAATACCTAAGTTGCACAAAAATGCATTTAAAAGTAAGCCATTCCTAACATATATAACATTAATCCGCTGCAAAACACACCTCCTTAAAACTAGTCAGTTTTAAGTGTAAATCTATTGGCAATAAGTGAAATTATCTGCCATCGCTTCAAGTGTATTTCTCTCGGATTTCTTGGAAGAAAAATAGCTAGCTGAAAATAATCTTAACAGCCTTGTTTTAAGCAATACATTATTATACTTAATCCTAAAAAAAAAAAACTTGAAGAAGGAAAGATTTTGAATAATATTTGTGGCTACAGAATATCGATTTAAGAATTTGATTACCTACTGTGACTGTAATTTAGCAGAGAAATAAGTTAAATAATTAGAAAAGTGATTGCTAATGTTATATGCTTTGTTGCACACTGTGAAAATGATTACCTCAAAAGAGCGAGATGTCATGTACCCATTCTGGAGCGCTTTGTTTACATTTGCGGCTTTCACGACATTTGCGTTACAGCAGCTAAACTGCTACACGGCAGTACTATTTGGACGGAGTTGGAGCTCGCATCCACGCGCGTGTTGTTTTGTGCCTGAGTTTTATTAAGCCGAAAATAAAGGCAGCGTTACAAAGTCATTTAACCGCTCGTCATTTCACATTGTGAATGCATTATTGACTGGCTCACTTCATTTTCTCCATGTTTAAATTATCTTATAACCACTGTGCCGTCATGATAAGCTTGCTTACCGGACATCACTTTTTCATGAAGAATGGTGGTCGTATAAACTGCATTATTTCTTTTATCCAGGGCTTTGGTTCTCGGGTCATTAAGGTAAAAAAAAAAAAAAAACTGTCTCGACTCGGCGGCGGCGGCTACATTCGTCCCGGATAATCCGGCCGGTTCGCCGCGGCGTATTCGGGTCCTGGCTCTGCTCGCACGCCGTGGGGGAACGCTCGAGAAACCGGGGTGTTCGCCGGAGGTCCAAAGACCGGGGAACTGGTCTCGGCCCGCCCCGCCTATGGCGAGGCGGCGGCGGCCTGCCGGACTGGCCAGAGCGGCGGGCTCCGTCAGAAGACGGCTACTTGCCGACTATCGGTCTCCAGTAGTGCCGGTGTTTAGCCTTAGATGCGAATTTACCACCCACCTTGGGCTGCATTCCCAAACAGCCCGACTCTGTATCGTCACAAGCCCTGTAGTTTAACTTAGTGTTTACAATAGCTTTAGCATTCCTGCTAGCAGCAGCCTCGTATTTGTTCCAAAATTCTTTGTGATGCAGTTTTAAATGGCTGCTGGGTTAGTGGTTTTGAATGAGGACGCGTTCTTTCTGCCTCGTGGAACTTATACGGTACGTTTTGCAGATGCCGAGAGCGTCGTTTTTTTAGTAACAGCCGCCATAATATTCAACTACTTCTTGTCTTGTAACTCCGCCTCCTCAACCCCTCCTCCCTCAGGGGCTTCAGAGAGGGGAGGGGTTGAGGAGGCGACGTGCTGAATTCTTCGGTTGCGCACATTTGGAGGCAAAATCAAGTATATAATTATCGGATTGCATTATCGGTTGAATTTTTTAATTATCTGGATTATCTGTGTGACGTCATAATTGCCATTATCGGCCGATAATTATCGGTGACCGATATTATCGTGTATCTTTAGTTACGACACATGTTGAGCTGAAACGATTACTCGAATGATTCGAGTAACTTGATTTTAAAAATTGATCGAGAAGTTTTCTCCTCCTCGAGGAATCGTTTAATTTTGCCAGCTCTAAGCATAGCGTTTTGCCCGGACTACTTTTAATGCTCACAGCACGCTGATGTCACGTGCGTACAGAAGAACACAGACGTGGTGGTTATATTTGAATTGAACCGTGCATGAATATAAAGGTAACGATGAAGACGCCGATGAAAGCGAAGAGAAATGCACGAAGAAAAAGCAGAAAATTTCAAATATATGGGAGCATTTCCAGCTGGACACTAAAGCGAACACTTTCATGTATTCTCTGTAAGACAGCGCTTGGATAACACTTGCCTGGTACACCAGACTCACCGCTGTTCCAGCTATTGAGTCTGGCCACCATTCACTCGGATACAATTTCCAGGGCGGAGCAAGCCACAGCAAACAGACAGCGGAGTGGACCAATCAGCGACGGGCAGACGTGACGTTAGTAAAATGGTGACGGCAGGACGAGGGACTTGCGCGCGGAAGTAAACATACGAAGAAAGCGGAGTTTATTCAACATGGCTAGCGTGAGACAGACTGTTGTCAATGACTCGTGTCGATGTGTTTTTGGTCATTAAAACTGATTTTACCGTGGACTGGAACATCTTCTCGGCTCTGCCGTTCACCATCTGTGTTGTTGAAGAGACGACTTTCGACGCGCAAGAGTGACGTTGCTCGTGAAGAACACGTCACGCAAATAAACGAATATGATTTGTCGATTGATTTTGTATCTGCTCGAAAAGGCCGTTAATGGGATGGTTCCCAGACTATTTCTCTCAGTGGAGAATAGTCTGGCAGAGCCAGGCAAGGATAACACTATAGCACGTCTTCAATGCTGCAGCTCCACCGAAGGCAACCCGTTTACTCCAAAAGCAGAGGAGCGACACTCTGGGCAAGGAAAATTAAGTTCATGTAGCGCTAATAATAAGTAAGAATAACGTTACTGTACCTTGCTAATGTAACGTTAGCCCTGCAGACGGCTAGGTTTCTATTAGGGGTGTTACGGTACACAAAAATCTCGGTTCCGTACGTACCTCGGTTTTGGAGTCACGGTTCGGTTAATTTTCGGTACAGTAAGAAAACAAAATGCAAAATATAAATGTGCTAGTTGTTTATTACACACCTTTGTGCTTTCAACAATAGGAACATTAGCCTATGTAAAGCTAGAATTCTGCTCAAAAAGTAGTAAGTATTTAAAGATAATCCAACAATAATTTGCCTTTCAGACCCCACGTATTGTCAGCTTTCTTTCTGAAAGAAAGAAAAAAGAAGTCCTGTGCTAAAGAGAAAAGCAATCCCAATGACAAAGATTTTAACATGTATTTTACAAATGAAATGCCTCAATGAATCTTTTTTTTTCTTATGAACGGTTTTCAAAAGCTTTATTGGTGGATTTTCTCAAGTTAAAGCACCACACAGAAATTAATAAATTTAATTGTGTAAGCAGGTTGTGTATATTATTCTTATTGTTTATTTACAGGTGTTTTAGCTCATTTCAATTTATTTTATTTAAACGGGCTATTATTTATTTTATTATGTGTTTATATTTTACAAATCTGATGTAGTATTCATTTGTATTGTATATTTTATGTTGTATAACTTTAGTTCCTATGTGAATATTAGTTCCTACTTGTTTTGTTGTGGTAGGAGGGTTTTGTATTGAACACGGGGCCGTGTTTGTTGTTATTATAGCAGAGAAGACAGCAGTAAATCAACAAAGACAAGTCAATTGTGCCCCGATCTACCACTCAAGAGATCTGATGGACTCAAAAAGTAGGTTACGATTAGAGCTGGGAATCTTTGGGCACCTAACGATTCGATTATGATTCAGAGGCTCCGATTCGATTATAAAACGATTATTGATGCACCTCCCCTCCCTTTTTTTTTTTCTTTCTTTCTTTTTTTTAAATTTTTTTTTTATGTTTTGTACATTAGTTCCAAAATTGTTCAAAAATACTCACAGGCTAAACCAAACTACTATTTCAGTATCAAGTTAACATATAGCAGTAAACAAATATACAAAAATAACAGTAAATAAAAAACTCCAGTCTCCATTCTGTATCAGCAGCTTTAAACTACAATTAATTTAATGTTGCTAATCAACCGTTGAAGTTGTTAAAAGTTGCTCCCGTTATTCCATAATTTCCCTTTTGTCTACTTTCGACATGTGAAAGTTTTAAAACTATTTTAAAGATAGATTCAAGTCAATATTTTACTGATTTAGGAGTATTTTAGATAAAAAGTTAATTGGGTTTGCTTGGAAGGTTCGTTACAGCAGCCTTGCAGGGAAGTGTACTGCTTTAAGATGGCGGCCGTGGATGTACTTTGTAGCAGCTTTTCGGCAGCAGTCAGGTAAGTTGTTGTGTTTTTTTTTTTTATCTCGTGGCATGAGCTGAGCTAGAGCCGTGAGTTGAGCATTGGCATTACCCGAGGGGCCGGGTAATGAGAAGCATGATGTTTAGCTACTCTCGCTTCGTTCCTCATTGTGTCCCGAAGACCGCGCGCTGAGTGTGTTTTACTTCTGCTTTACTTGGCATATTTCAATAATCGGAATTTGGATGTTTGTGAATCGTTCTCGAATCTTCCACGGCCGAATCGCGAATAATCTAAGAATCGGAAATTTTGCACACCTCTAGTTACGATTGCATATTAGTTTGAAAAATCGAACGGATCCACCGTATTTTTACAAGAGTTACTTCCGGTCTGCCCGATCGTAGCTACCGGTAGTAGTATTGCTGGAGGAGGGTCGCGTCTGGTGTCAAATAATAAACTCCGCCGTTCTTTTCGCGTGTGTCGTGTTGAGCCGCTTCTGGGACGCGTCTAACAAGCGGCCGCACTGCGACTGGTGTGCATTGATTGATTGACTTTAACGCCCGCGTTTCACTGCGTTCTCGCGGTGGCCACGTTGTCGCGCCGTGTACGTTTCTGGGTTATACTGTCCTACTGTTTTGGTCCTCATTATAGTTGAGAAGACGGAGTAAATATAACCTACACAAAGAAACTGTAACCCGATCGACTCACAGCCTCGAAAAGTAAGGGTTACATTAGGTCAGAAACTCCTTCGGTACGTCTCCGTTCCGAACCGAGCACCACGTACCGAAACTGTTCAATACAAATACATGTACCGTTACACCCTTAGTTTCTATTAATTATGACTACTGCCGACGAGTGTCTTTCATACAGGCTTTATTTAATCTGTAAAAACACAGCGCTGTAGAGTGATGAGGGTGTGAAATAAAAACATAATTAAGCTAATTGTCAACTTTAGCTGGGTAGTCATTGATGGATAAAACACCAAGTAGCATTGTTGCCTAATGTGCTCCAATACAGCAGCAGGGTTTCCCCTACATGTCAGAGATTGTGGTGCACTACCACACCAAAATAAAATGGTGTTAAATGGTGTTATACTTGTAGCCGCCACACCTTGCAAAAAAATTCTAAGGCCGTCTCAAACTAGCGGCAGCTGAGTGTGAAGGATTCAGCGGCAACCTATTCATTATGTATTTGTCCATAACTAAGCGCAGCCCCCTTAAGAGACTATCGGACTGGGCAGCTGTGGCGCAGGAGGAATTGAGTAGGAAGAATGGGCGAGGTAGCGACCCGCTGTTTTTTTAAAAAATTGTTTTTCTTTATTATTGTTACTACAATAAAGTGGATAAACCAATACCGACTCCTTTCCTTCTTCACCAAATCCGGGGTATTACAGTATTTTGAATCTGACTTTTTGGCAAAAGTGAGTGGTGGACGGCCATCTTGGACGGAGGGGCAAGTATGAAGGAATTTGCACCGAGAGGCGGGGCCCTAAATAGAGCCTAGCTCTATTTTCAGCGTGCCGCCGCGCTTACATCAACAACGCATCCAATAGCAGAGGAGCAGGCGTACTTATATCCGTGCTGTCAGGCTGTTCAGGCAGACGAATAAACGCAATCACAGCTGATGAAACCTTGATAATGCGCTTTTCCTCCCCCAAGTTTAGTGCTCTGGGACACTCGAGAAATGACTCTCATATCTCTCCTTGCGAAGCTAAATGGTAACTCGATGTTCGTTTATGTGGAAATGTAGTACACGAACAACAAAACAAGCTGTTCACCTTTTCACCGAAACTAGTGAAACTCCTTACACTGCTATTAGAATTTCCCTCTACTCCTTGAAATGGGTCCATTACAAGGGCGTAGGTTTGGTGTCAATATTGGTAGGGACGATATAACAGCAAAACCTTCATGTACACTTTTTGCTGGGGACGGGACATTAATAAGACCAAACAGATTGGGTGAAAAGGGTTTAGGGCTACATTTCTCACCAATATGAACCTAATTAATTGATAGGCAAAATGATCAATGCAAAAATAAATCTGTATTGTACTAACTTTCACACTGCAAATTTATAACATCTTAATCTGATCATTTTTCTTAAATCTACTCGATAATTTTCTCCATCTTGTTTTGAGTGTTAAAGACTAGTTAACAGATTAATGGGTCAGCTTACTCAATTTACCGGTACTTCAGGTAAATATTCCCATTTGTTCTTATTAAGCCCATACATCCAGGTTAGTCATTTTTCACCAAAAATCAAGGAAAAATGCTGTCAAATAATGTTTTGAACATTATCAATTCTTTAATTAAGAACATTTCTGACGATTTTTTTTTTCTTCTAAGATTAAATATACTCACTTTTTGCTTAAAATAAGTGTAAAGAAAAATAGCTAGCTGAAAATCTTATGTCACGAAATCTGAGGAAAATTTACTTGAAGCACTGTTGGATAATTTCACTTATTTCTAGTAGATTTACACTGAAAAAGAGGGAATTTAACTAGTCAACAGCCAATCAAACGTGCGTTTCCCTCCCCCATCTTTTTTCCATTTTCAAACATTTTTGAAAGAGCTCCAGGGAGCCACTAGGTTAGCGTTAAAGAGCCGCATGCGGCTGAACAGCCGTGGTTTGCTGACCCCTGTGCTGTACACATAAATTTGCCTTGACATACATCCTCGGCCAATCACAAGACTTTTTAGAAACCAGAACAATATTTTGAAAAAGTCCAATTTGTTTTCATATAAGTATGGTTTTGTTGTTTTCCAAAACCAGTGAAATATGACTTGGGCAATTGTGCTATGAGGCTAAGGATATGGCTAAGTTGAAGTACATAGCTAGTGATAAGAGGTGAATTTAAAGTAAATTCCCAACCATTTTGTTACCTCACCAGAAAACAAATGCGCTTTAAACAATACAACTTCAAACAGAATGAAACGAGGCATTTAGTTGATTTACAACAGGGGCACAAACGCTAACTGGCCCCGGCTAAACAAGGGACAGGACGCTCAGCGGCTGTCTCTACTAAGAGTAGGAGAAAAGGGCGCTGATGAGAAACACTTTGAACGCCATCTTGTTGAGTGCAGCTACTCGGGCCTCCGATACAGGAACCCATTCATTGGACATAGGGCAAGGAGGGCACCCACGGGAACAAATCACCCAAACTAAAGGTTCTTTCAAAAAGGAAAAGCAGAGTGGACACAAATCCATACGACTTAAACCGTGCAACTTTCATTCGCGGTTCGCCCCGACGCAGCCCGGTGGGAAGTTGCTCAGAGCGGCATCTTGTTACCCCGTAGTCCGGTAGGGGGTGGGCGGCTCAGCGACACGTCCGACTAGCTTAATAGCCAACGCTCGACCCGTTAATCTCTTAATATTATGCGCACTCAGCCATAATTACGCTTTAGGAGAGAAACACAATATAATCACGTTTTCTTTTCCGACAGAGAGCGCGAACCGGCCTGCTACGGGACATGGCCGGTTTAGCTAGTGTTCAACACAGCCGAGCTCGAGATAACAGGATTCCACAGAGCCAATTAAAGTCATTTTCTCCTCATTACATTGAGACGTTCACTTAAAAATAAAACTAACTTCATAAAAAACGTATATTCGTAACACGCGTGCCGTTAATACAGTTACAAATTCACAAGCTGTGTGATTTGATACAAGCTAATTAAGCTAATATCAAATTATACTACGTTGATATTCCCGTCCAAGTCAAAATGGACTGCAACCGCAGTTTTGTTTTTGGTTCACTTGCATGACAGAAAAACGAGCAAATTTTGACGAAAATGCTCTAAGCAATCTGCGTTACGCAAATAATCTGAGCGGAGCAAATATTAGTAACACTCCGGAGCTTGAAGCAAACACAAATTCACCCCCCAAAAAATAAATAATATCCCCCCAAATCTGGCCCACTTGTCACGAAACACACCCCATGCGAGCCACGCCAGGCTGCGGTCACTGCTGGGCTAACTTGTTTGGAAAACGGGGGTGGTGTACTGGCGACTATGCTTCGGCTTGGCGAAGAAGCCATTTTTTAGACTCGCTTCGTTGTCGGGAGGCAAGATGCTACGATTTGCACCACGACGAGACCAAAAAAAAAAAAAAAAAATTTTTTTGTGTGTTTAGTTGCCAAGAGTTAACAAGTTTTAAGATGGAAACCCATTAGCGCCCGAGCTTTGGATGTCATGAAGACGTGGCGAAAAAAATAGGCCGTCATATTAGCCACAATCGGGATAGCGATTTGCAAATTAAATACACTTCATATTACACAGAGGGAAATGATCTCAAAAGGCCAAGTCAGTTAATTAAGTAAACTGTTTTCAAATAACCTGTTAGCAGCACACGCTACCCACTTTAGATGTGAGTCTTAATAATGCAAAAAAAAAAAAAAAATACAATTATAATCCGATGCTTCATTTAGAAACAAGTCTACTAATAACAACTAACCTAGTTAGCGAAAAGCAGGGCACTCAACCTTGTTAACCCCTTTCGGTTCAATTCAATCTCCACAGCATTAGCTAGCCTCACACATAATTCATCAACGTAAAACAAGATAGAATTCTTACCTGCTTTCAGATGGGATCACCGCTTATAATCACATCAGCTGGAAACAAGAGGAAAAAACTCGTCTCCCCCTTTTTTTCCCCAGCCAGGCGTTCGATGGATCTTAAGCGAAGAGCGGCACTCCCCGAACACAGTTATGACCCGCCGAAGGGGGGGCACACCGGCACAGTCGGACAGATACGATTCTGCGTTCCACCCCTGCGATAAGCGTACCGATCAAGCGTGAGTACTTTTCCCAAGCCGCAGCAAAAGCCACCTTGATGGTAAAAATCCTTCGTCCAACGTCGTCGTCCCTCTTTTTTGCCTTCTTCCTAGGTGTCGGAATCTCAGCGGCTTCTTCCTGCGGCCATCAAACAGCAGAGATGGGCGCGGTAACCCTGCACTCAGCTCCGGGAAACCCCACGCTCGAGAGGCGTCACAACATACCGCCAAGGATCGGCGACCACTTCAGGAAATCTGGAAATGCTGCCCTCTTTGGTGACTGGGACAAGAACACGTTTATCGGTAGGACAAAATTTCCTATTTTAGGGCCCAAGCACCAAGTGGCGCGAAAGCCCTATTGTAATGCAAACAAGGGCGCAGCTTTGGTCTCAACATTGGTAGGGACGATATGGCATAACCTGCATGTGCACTTTTTGCTAAATCTGTATTGACTTATACACTGCTGACCAAAAGTATTGGCCCCCCTGCAACTCTGTCAGATAATGCTCAATTTCTCCCAGAAAATGATTGCAATTACAAATGTTTTGGTAGTAATTAGGGCTGTCAAACGATTACAATTTTTAATCGAGTTAATCGCAGCTTAAAAATTAATTAATCGTAACTAATCGCAATTCAAACCATCTCTAAGACATATGCCATATTTTTCTGTAAATTATTGTTGGAATGGAAAGATAAGACGGATATATACATTCAACATACTGTACATAAATACTGTATTTGTTTATTATAACAATAAATCCACAAGATGGCATTAACATTATTAACATTCTTTCTGTGAAAGGGATCCATGAATAGAAAGACTTGTAATTCTTAAAAGATATATGTGAGTACAAGTCATATTAATTATATATTAAAACCCCTCTGTATGTTTTCGTTTTAATAAAATTTGTAAAAAATTTTATCAAAAAATAAACTAATAGCTCGCCATTGTGGAGGGTAGTGATTGAAATACACCACAAGGTGTCAAGGGCGAGTTTTAAATTAGAGATCTAGCCAAGTTTTTTTAGTGTGTTTTGTCCCTTGACAGACGCAGTAGTTTCCGGGTTCATTGTACCTTATGTTAATTTGAGTGTTGACTTCACAACGTATGAGACCTCTGATAGTTTGTATATTGTGACTAAAAATTGCCATCTAGTGTATTTGTTGAGCTAAAAGAAAAGTTTGAATAGAGTTTGACCAAAGTCTGAGTATTATTTTGCAGAGCTATTTTGATTGCAAATGCCAGTTCTCTTTGCATTGAGGGCTTTTCTTTTCGAGAAAATTATTTTTTTGAGAAATAGGAATATTATTTATGTTGTGCTTTCAGGAAATGGCGGACGAGACCACGGCGTCGTAAAGTTGTGTAGCGCCCCCAAACTTTTACCTGTGAGGGCCACATAACTCTTCCCTTCTCTGATGAGGGGCCGGGGTCAGTTTGTTACAGAAAAAGTGTGACGATTGCAGGAGTGTCTAAATGTAAAAATGTATTGTTTTTCCAGAAAGCCACAATCAAAGTATACAGGTATAATATAATATAATATAATATAATATAATATAATATAATATAATATAATATAATATAATATAATATAATCAGGGGTGCACATAAGTGGTCCGCATGCGCGCATGCGTACTGGACGTAGACAAACGCGCTGGCCCTCAACGGGTTCCATACGCTTTTGCGTACCGATGGCTGACCACTGTATTTGCGGCGGACACGAGAAAATAACTTCTCAAAATGTCGAAGAGGCAGGCCACACTGAGTAATTACTTCCGTGTTCCCCCACCCCCGTCAAAAGACAGACAGACGACAGAGACGTCACCGGAGCTACCGAAAAAAGGACTTTTGCTGAAAAGTGGCTGCAGGAGGTACTGTAGCTAGAAGTAAATGATGCTCGCACGGAAATGCGGTACAAAATGTGCCGTGAGAATCCCAATGTCGCCGATAAGAGCAGCGCATTTTATGTAGGGTCAAAGAATTTCAGCCATCCAAACTTTGAAAAGCACGAAAAAACAGAGAGCATGTGGCAATCAAGCAAACTATCAATGTCAGACAGCACCGTACTCGCCCTATGGACAAGTGGCGGAATAAAGGTAATGAAAACAGCGCCATGCACTGACAAACGTGTTTTTGCTCGCATTTTACAAAGCTAAACATGCACGTTCAATGAGGTCTTATGAGGAGGACATCCCACTTTTAAAAAGGCTTGGAGTTAATGTGGGAGCCGCATAATGCCCTTTATTTTGAATTGGTGCGTTTATGTTTATTTCTCTACATTTCACTTCAAAGTAATGGCAATTTTGTTTTGCCAGTTGATGTTAATCAGGCATTAATTGTTAATATAATTAATTAAAGTTAATTGGCTCTAAGTAAAGCTTGTCATAAATGTATCGCATTAGGTGGGTCGGCTCTCAAGCTCAATGAGGACCAAGTCACATCTCCAGGTCCTCCTCTGAGAACCTGGGCAAAAAAAATATGTGCACCCCTGAATATAATATAATTAATTAGTGCTGTCAAGCGATTAAAATATTTGATCGCGATTAATCGCACAAATGTCATAGTTAACTCGCGATTAATCACACATTGATCACAACTTTTTATCTATTATTAATGTCCCTTTAATTATTGTAATACTCTTATCAACATGGAAAAATTGATAGGCTTGCTTTGTGCTTTTTTTTTAAAATTGAAAACAATATGTAGTGGTATATTTCGCAGTACCATTCTCACTTTGAGCAGTCATTCACATTTCAAGCAATATCTCACACAAGTTCAGACACGTACCTGCAATCATATAAAGAAGCTCTTCAGTCTTGTTAGTCACATAGAGCTCGCTCACTCACTCACTCACTCACTCACTCACTCACTCACTCACTCACTCACTCACTCACTCACTCACTCACTCACTCACTCACTCACTCACTCACTCACTCACTCACAGATAGCCCACACTGGTATCAGTAGTTACAGTAGTATATGGGGAGAGAGGTGGCCTGTGTCTCTGTGTGTCTATCTCTCTCTCACACCCACACACACACACCTACACACACATTAACATTACTGTTCTGAAACATATCTACTTTTATTATGAAATTAACAGATAGGCACATGACATGGACAAACTATGAGTTACCTGCACTGCTCCAACGCAGCTTTGAGCGTCCTCATTTTCTCCAGCTCGGTAGCTGTTGGCATGGCGACATTGGTTGGGTGGAGGGCCAGCGCATCTCTCAGATGTCCCGTATTCCGCTGGAAGTGCTTGATCATTTCAAGGGTACTATTCCATCTAGTTGACACTTCCTGTGTGAGCAATTCTGATGGTGTGCGATCTGTTGCTGCTCTACCTCCACGGCATTTGCTGGGCTGTGTTTGAAATGTCCAACTTTTCGGCATTTTGCCAATGCGCTGTCAAACGGGCTGTTGTGTAAAGAAACCGTGACTGCTCGGTGCACACTGTGTGCGATGCATGGCAAGTGTTCAAAAGGAAGCTGTCTGGCCGCAGCAATCAAGTTGCCTGCACTATCAGTGGTCAGTGAGACCACTTTGTGTTCAATGTTACAGTCTTTGGCTACTTGCGTGAAATGCGCTGCAACAACGTCGCTGAAGTGCCTCTCTTCGGTCTTCCTAACAGTCAAAGCATGCGACTGAAGTTCCCACAGTGGGTTGAAATAATGTGCTGTGACCCCGTGGTAGTTATCATTACTGAGGGATGTCCAGTAATCTCCAGTGAGACTGTGTTTGTCTGCTCCAACGCGTGCTGTACCTTGGACGTCTCCGTGAACTTTCCGTTCAGAATTGTTTTCGTTTCCATTTCGTTTCACTCAAACAGCCTACTCTTTCACAGCGAGTGAGCAGGCAAGATCAAGCACATGCGCTGGGCATGCCTATTGTTTTGTTTCCGGGTTACAACTTTTTTTCTCACGTTGAAACCAGTGACCACAGTTGATAAAAACTACAAGTCCACTTAGTCACAATGAACGTTAATCTCACGATAAAAAAAATGACGCCGTTAAAATTGATTTTCGTTAACGCTTTAATAACATGCTATTTTTGACAGCAATAAATATAATATAATATAATATAATATAATATAATATAATATAATATAATATAATAACACTATTAATTAAATAGATAATAACCAAATAACCCTCTCTGGGTTCTTCACAGAAAAAGCCAGGAAATAAATAACACAAGTTAAAAAAAAAAAAAAAAAAATTTGTTTAAAGATAATACATTCATGTCATATGAAAAAATAATGCAAGATTTCCAGATCAAAGGGGTCAATTTCCTGCAATACAATAAAATCAGGGCAGCCATCAGAAGCAAATTTCCATCACTAACGGGTACGTTAGACCCACCACCTTTCGTAAATAAAATAATAAATATACATCCTCAACAACAAAAAATACTTTCAAAAGTATATAAAGCCCTCTCATGTAACAACTCTACTTGCCTAACAATCGAAAAATGGAATAACGAACTTTCGGTAACATTAGATAATAACTATTGGTCCAACATCTGTAAAAATACATTTATAATGACAAAGAATAAGAACCTTCAGCTTATACAGTTCAAAATACTGCACAGATGGCATATTACTCAATCTAAAATGCACAAAATGGGGTTCTCCCAATCCGATAAATGTACAAACTGCAACGAAGATACTTCAGATACATACTTTCATGCTCTTTGGCAATGTAAACCAATACAAGATTTCTGGGCACAGGTAACGAAGAAACTCTCTTTCCTATTGAACTGCAGGATTCCATTGTCTCCAACTCTTTGTCTGCTTGGCGATCTGAATACAGTGAATATCTCTATCCATCAAACCCGTCCACTACTAGCAAGTCTAACGATAGCCAAAAAAACAATATTGTTGAATTGGAAAAACAAACAAAACATTAGCATTAACCAATGGCTAAATCTAATCATTGAATATATAACATTAGAGAAAATATCTGCCAAACAGACAAATAAAATGGACAAATACGAACAACAGTGGGAAACGGTCGCAAGAATGATGAACATAGAATAAGGATTCTCTCTCACCTGCGAAGGAATGCCACAAAAATAATAAAAATGTACACATAAATTGATGTATGCGGGGTGTCCAGGGAAGTTGTATGCATCCTTCTGCAGCTGGAAACAGGACATGTTTAAATCCAAACTGTTTTTGTACACTCCCAACAGCATGTAATAAATACACTTTCTTCCTTCACAGTTTAGTCGGTCAATGGGCTTATTTTACAAGGATACTCACAGACAATTTGGTTTCCAGCTGCTGGGGAACATATGCAACTTTTTTTTGGAACACCCTATATATTATCAGACTTGGAACAATTAAGGAACTATGCGTAAATAATACACTTCACCGGTCCTTGGCATACATCTAATGGTGTTTGATAAACCTCTTCTTCTGTCAGCTTTACAGGTGGAGTTTGTTGGCGTCCTGCCCTGGGCCGTCCCGTCGCCGGTCTTGGCCCCCGGGATTTTCGGCCGGGGCTTGTCTGGTTGCGTCTGGCTGTGCGGGGGTCCCGTCGGGCGCGCGCTGGTGTTGTGGGCGGGTGGGGGGGCCGCGCGGGTGCCGGTCCGGGGCCGCGGCCCTTCCCCGGCCGGCCGGGGTTGGGTGGGGTGGAGATGGGGTGGGGGCCGGGGGGGTGCATGCGGCAGCCATGGTTCCCTCCCAGGTCCGCCCGGCCGGAGCCGCGTCTCCCTGTACCGGGTGCCGGGGAGGTGCCCTCTGGTGTCATGCCGCGCGCCCCTCCTGGCCCGGGGGTGGGTTGTGGGGGGCGCGCTTCCGTCCCCTTGGTCTGCTCCCTGTCCGCCTCCCTGGGCCGCGGCGGCCGCTGCTGCCCCCCGGCCGGCGGGGTCGTTGGCGGGGCCTCTTGGGGCCCGCGGGGCCTTGGGTGAGGCTTGCTGTCCCTTGCCGGTGGGGTGGACGTCCCCTGGTCGCCGGCGCTTGGTGTGGCGCCTGCTCGGAGTGCGGGGTGGGTGCTCGGTGGGTTCGGTCGCGGAGGCGCCGTGGGTGGTCTGGGGCGGAGATTGATCGGGGCCCTGACGCCTCTTCTGCCCTGCGGCCGGTGGTTCTGGTGGACGGGGCCACGCCCGCGGGAGCCTGCCTCTTAACTCACGCACTTCTCACTTCGGCACTGTAAATATTTTTCACCTTGGCACTTACATGGTCATACATTTCTCCGGGGAGAGTTGGGACGGGGCTTTACAGTCCCGGCCCGGCTCCCCCCTGTTTTTAATGCACCACACACCAAGGTTGTGGGATGGTTGGGACCTGTTGGGGGTGGGGGTACCTCACGGCTGCCTCCTCACCACAGGCCCCGCCATCTCTGCACCTTTTTTAAATGCACCACACATCATACTCCACAGGAGAGCTCTGGCAAAGGGCGGTGGGACGGGCGGCTGGGCAGAAGCTCCATGCTGCGGTCCCACTGCCCCAAGCCAAGCTCTCCTATTTTAATGCATACATTGCACTACCCTCCCCTCACACCCCCATCACGGTGCTGGGTGATGGCTGCCAGTCGGGAACCTGGCAGCCACAGTAATAGGGTGGTAGGTGGGTCCCACACTTTTTTATATGGCGTGGCTCCTGGGGTGTGGCCTCCCCTCTGCCTCGGCTGCCGGCTGCGGGAGTAGGTTGGGGGGTCGGGTCTCCGATCTTGCATCGCCCCGTGGCAGTTCCTGGGCGTTCTCCTGCCTCCGCCTTCCCCTCTCTTCTCTGGCTGGGCATCCGCCCTGCGCTCCGTCGCGGGTCGCTGACTGGGCGCCGGTGTATCAGCGGGGTATCGCCTGCACCGGCGGGGGACCCTGCCTTGCCTGGGGCTTGGTGGGCCGCTGGGGGTCCCGTGGCGTGCCGTGCCGGTTGGGGGGCTGCGGCTGTGGCTCGTGGCCCGGGTGGGCGGGCGGGGGTGGGCGTAGGCGTGGGGTTGGTGATGCGTCCCCTCCTGCCATCCCTGAAGGCCAGTTGATGGGTGCGCGGGTGGCCCGGGGGACCACCCTGGGTCCCGGGGGGGGGACGATGGCTCCTTTGCTGGGCTGCGGGAGGAGGGATGGGCTGCGCATGGCCCCCCGCCCCCACGCCCGCCCTCCCTCCCCGGGCTGGCTGGGTGGGGGCCGTGGCCCTGGGTTGGCGCCCGCGCGGCTTCTCCGCCCGTCTGCGTGGCTGTCGCGCGCCCGGTGGGGCCTGCGTGCTGCTGGATGTGGTAGGGCATTCTCGGGTCGGGGGTCCCGGTGCCGGGATTGGCGATGCGGCGGCGTAGGGTTGGTCGCCAACGGGCTTACTCATAAGAGATTCACACGATTACTGGGTTCTAGATCACAGAACTGATTTGTGTACACTCTACCCCTTTCAATCACTTAGCTTATAGGCTTATAGACACCCCCACCCCCATTCTCCTCTTTCACTGGCCAATAGGCCCCCACATGGTGTAAACCGGAAATACATCTCGCTGACGATAGCACCAGCATATTAGTAACTAGTTTAGATGTTCAATGTATTTCTAGTTGTTGTTTGTGTATGTGTTTCTTTTCCTTCTTCTCTTGTATTTCTTTTCTTCTGTCCCCCCATAATCCCTTCCTGTTCGCTGCTTTGTCATAATAAAAAGGTATTTTGAATGATCACAATGGGAGTATGTCAGACTCTCAATGTGAAACATTAAAACTGTTCAGAATCTGGGCACTTAGACTTCCATTCTCTGTGTCAAACAGCTGAACAGGACAGGTTTAAAGAAAAAATAAATAAATAAATTGTTCAGGGGACCGAACCAAATGTGGAGGGGGGCCGTAGTTTGGGGACCCCTGCTGTAGCGACTTAACTGTTACGCCCTAATGCATGATGGGAAGTTGGGCAACCATGACTGTCAGTGGTGGCTGCAAATGGTATATCTTCTCTGCGTTGTGTTCAATTCAGGGTGTTAAGAAAAAGATTACCTCCTAAGCCTGAACGATATATCGTTTAAACATCGCCATCGCGATGTGCGTGTGCGCAATAGTCCCATCGCAAGCACGTGCGATAGTTTTTCTTTTTTTTGATCCACATACGCCTCACTTTCTGGTCTGCGCACAGCCTCCTACCCTCCCTCTCCCAGCCTTTTGATCCTCTCAGTCACTGCGGCACAACAATGGCTTTGATCTGGCCAAAGAAGCAGACTTCAGACGGGCATCTGTCAATCATCGTTTAACTTGTTAAACAGTTGCAAGGAAGCCGCGCTGGAATGAATGTGTGTACTGTGGGGACGTTGGAGACATTTAAATGCCAGAAGTGATCATGAGGAGTTTGAAATTTCTACATGTCACTTCAACGGTCACAGCTAAAGTAGATAAACAGAAGCATTTAATAAAGCCAAGCATTTATCTGCTACAGTACTTTATTCTTGTTCAAAAATGATTTGGTTGGACAGTTATGTTTAAAACATCATAATTATGAAATTTGAAGTGCTTAAAAACCATTTATTTATATACATTTTTAAAATCACTTGGGGGGGGGGGGGGAGTTGGGGGGGTGAGAAAAAAAACATGTCTTATACACGGTGACCCAAAAAAAAGTTTACACTGCCATAATACAACTTAAATGCCATGTTTATTCATCTTAGAATTAGAATTGAATCACAAATTATACATTATTGTAAAGAACATGTACAGTACACTCTATTTTTCAATGTGTCCTCCCTTAAGTGTCACAACAGCCTCCAGGCGCCTGCGGAACGCTTCTTTATGTAGGATGCTGTCATCTTTTCCCAAGATCTAACAATGGACCTCTCCAAGGCTGCCACAGAAGTTTGTGGCTTCTTACAGGCACTGTCCTCCACAGTTGCCCATATGCTATAATCCAGGGGATTGAGATCTGGACTCTGGGGTGGCCACATATCACCTTGTCAATCAACTTTTTGGTCCGCACAGATCGGCACTTCCAGACCCAGGTTTTCGTGAGGCTGTTCCAATATCTTTCAGCTTCTTTTTAACTTTGTAGAGTGCACATCTGGATATTCTCAGATTTGCTGCAATCTCAGTAGGTGTCAGACCGGCGCACAGCAATTCAGGTACAGCTACGATTCAGGTACAGCTAAAGTTTTCTTCATTTTCAGCCGAAGCACAGGAATTGTAGAGACAAGAGATTACCAGCTGCATTGAGTGACCTTAATGAATCACTTAAGCATGACAACCTATTTAGATATGTTTCAATGGCTTTTAAACAAGCAGTCAACTGAGTGTAAACTTTTTTTTGGGTCAACCTGTATGTATCTCTTTCCAATGCTAAATCTGAATAAATACATTGGGCACAAAAAACACACACACAAAAAAAATTAAAATGGGGGGGTGGGCTACTTCGCGGTTTTTCACTTATCGCTGCGGGTTCTGGTCCCCATTAACCGCGAAAAACAAGGGATGACTGTACACTGTGGTGATCTAAAGTCTTTCCAAACAGCTATTTAAGTCATCTTGTGAAAATATCTTGAAAAAAATATGTACAAATTGTTTTTAATATCGCAATATAATATCGCAATATATTGCAAACCCAAAAAAAATCGCAGCAATAGTTTTTCCCAATATCGTTCAGGCCTATTACCTCCTGTCATTCTACCCCACATCGCTCGCCACAATAGTTATAATTGTTGTGGAAGAGATGCCAAAGCTTATGCCAATAAATAGCGCGGCCCCAATGAATGCATGAGTCCACTCCTCTTGCTAGTCTCTGCCTCTTAGCACTCAGTATACATAAAATGGCGCCACTGTAGTCTGTTTGCGGCAACACATGAGTGGGTCGTCCCGCGCATGCATTAAATATTTTAACGTGATTAATTAAAAAAATTAATTACCGCCCGTTAACGCGATAAATTTAACAGCCCTAGTAGTAATACCTGCATTTATTTTGCTTGCAATGTAAAAACACAAAAGAGAATGAAATTTTTTTTAAAATCATTATCATTTTACACAAAACTCCAAAAATGGGCCGGACAAAAGTATTGGCACCCTTTGAAAAATCATGTTATGCTTCCGTAATTTGTGTAATCAACAGCACCTCTGACTTAATTGTGGCACATAACAGGTGGTGGCCAATAACTAAATCACACGTGCAGCCAGTTAAAATGGATTAAAGTTGACTCAACCTCTGTCCTGTGTCTTTATGTGTACCACATTGAGCATGGACAAGAGAAGGAAGACCAAAGAACTGTCTGAGGACTTGGGAAGCAAAATTGAGAGGAAGCATGGCCAATCTCAAGGCTACAAGTCCATCTCCAAAGACTTGAATGTTCCTTTGTCTACCGTACGCAGTGCCATCAATAAGTGTAAAGCCCATGGCACTGTGGCTAACCTCGCTAGATGTGGACGGAAAAGAAAAATTGATGAGAAATTTCAATGAAAGATTGTGCAGATGGCGATAAAGAACCCCGACTAACATCCAAACAATTTCAAGCTGTCCTGCAGTCCGAGGGTACAACTGTGTCAACCCATACTATCCGTCAGCATCTGAATGAAAAGGGACTCTATCGTAGGTACTATGTAAGACCCCACTTCTGACCCAGAGACATAAAAAAGCCAGGCTGCAGTTTGCTCAAACTTACCTGAGAAAACCAAAAACGTTTTAGAAGTATGTTCTCTGGTCAGATGAGACAAAAGTACAGCTTTTTGGGAAAAGGCATCAACATGAAGTCTACAGGGGGAAAAAAACGAGGCCTTCGAGAAAAGAACACGGTCCCCACAGTCAAACATGGCAGAGGTTCCCTAATGTTTTGGGGTTGTTTTGCTACCTCTGGCACTGGACTGTTTGACCGTGTGGATGGCATTATGAAGTCTGAAGAATACCAACATATTTTGCAGCGCAATGTAGGGCCCAGTGTGAAAAATCTGGGTCCCCCTCAGAGGTCATGGGTCTTCCAGCAGGACAATGACCCAAAACACACTTCAAAAAGCACTCAAAAATGGTTTAAGAGAAAGCACTGGTGACTTCTAAAGTGGCTAGCAATGAGTCCAGACCTGAACTTTCAGTAGCTAAATTAGTGGTGTATTCCCACTTCCACAACACTGACGTCTTTTTACATTTCTTACAGTGGCTGCTGCTGGCTGAAAAAAAAGTGATCCTCTAACTTAAATACATGTAGGCTCTAATAAACCACAATTGTTCTCTTGTACTAAAATATGTTGTTAGAAACACATAAAATGTTACATCAATGGCAATATTTTATAATATTTAGTCCATACATTACACATTGTACATTTTAGAACATTTTCTGTTAATTTCAGGGCATTTCCGAAACACTTTGTGTTCATAGGTCATTCCCTATTGATTTTGGGGCATTTCCAGATTACTTCCTGTTGATTTCTTTTTTTCGGTTTCAGGGCATTTTTGGGCCGCTTTTTTGTTAATTCATTTGCTGCCATTGATGTTTGCTAGACGTCCAATCCATTTTAATTGGGAAGGGACGAATGAACGAATGTACATGCGGACACGAAAGTGAGCAATATATCACACAAATCTACAGTTTTATGGCACCAATGTCCAAATAAAAGCATGGGATTTTGTATGTACAGTATGAATAAGCCGCAACATGCCTGTCAGACATAACGACCCAAATTAGACCCCCGGAACTAGATGATTATTTCTAAACATGCCATTTAAGAAAATAATAGATTTCCGTTCCCATCATTTGTGCATCAAAGGGTTAAATCTGGCCATTCTGTGCAGTTTGCATGTCATTTCCTTTCACAGTTTGTACAGGTGGTTGTCTGATTTACATGAGCGCAACAACCGCTACATCCAGTACTTTATCATTTGCAAACCAAAACAATGGTTTGGTATACAGCAAACACGGCAAACGGCAGTACAAGTAGTTCAAGCTTAGAAAACAACAGGTAGAGTATTTCCATCTTATGCATGCTTGCGGATTTGTTGGCACACAAGAGAAGCCACAGTATTCTCGGTCGAGTGCTCCCAGGAGGGTTTATATTGGCTACTGGGTTAAAGCGTTACTTGGAGACGTGCAACTTTGTTGTCTTTCGGGAGTGACTTAGTCCAGTGAATGATGAAAACACGAGTATTATCAGCTCCGATTAAGGAATTTGTAAAGCAGAGTACTACAATACAGGGGTACCTCGAGATTCGAAAGTTACAGTGCACGAAAAATCGTTGTACAGTTTTTCGACGCTTTGCTACACATTATGGAAAATTATTCATTGTACGAAAGATAAAACATACTATAATAGGTCATTCCTGCTTGCAGCAATGCAGTGATGTAACTAACGTGTTGTCAATCTTATTATTCTAAGAATAGAATAGAAAGCCTTTATTGTCATCGTACAGAGTACAACGAGATTTAAATCTTCGCCATAACGTCCACCATATATAACAAAAGCAGAAGTACAATAAGGCTAATACATTTTTTTTAAAATCAGGTTACAGTGTACACAGATTAAGAATAAAGTGATGAGCTGCAAGTGGTGATGTTGTGCTAATGTACCAGTGCGTATAGTAGTAGAGCTGAAACGATTACCATAATTTTCATATTATAAGGCGCACCTGACTATAAGCCGCCACCCAATTTGACACAAAAATGGCATTTGTTCATAGATAAACCGCAATGGACTTTAAGCCACAGCCGTCCTCACTGTATTATGGTATATTTACACCAAAGGATTTTCCCTGGTAACACTTTATTTGACAGCGGCACCATAAGAATGTCATACGACCAAATGAACCCCCATGAAGCTTTGAACTAATTGGCGGCAAAGCTTCATTACTTCAAGAAGCTTCATTTGGCTATCACTTCTCCCTTGAGGGAGACAGTCAACCTCTGCTGCCATCTGCTGCCAACACTGTTGTCGTCCTGCATGCCTCCTAGAATGCATTGCAGCGCTAAGGATGTAAATAACAATAAAAACTCATGTTTTGAGATAATTATTTCTTCAGTTACTGCTCCAGTTGTTTCATTAATTGCTAGTTGTGGTATTTTGTAATAATTCATTTGACAATGGTGCCATAAGACTGTCATAACACCATCACAATTATGACATGACACTGCCATGAGCATTAATAAATGCTTGTAACAGATGTCATTTAGTGTTATCAGGAAAATTATCTCACTTTTGAATGGATGTAAAAGATCCGAGCTGGACTTAAATGGAGTTAGTGACATATTTTGCCGGATGACACCTAATGACATCTGTCATAAGCATTCAGTAATGCCCATGATAGTGTCTTGTCATAATTATGATGGTCTTATGGCAATTTTATGACGCCGCTGTCAAATAAAGTGTTACCTATTAACCCAATAAATCAACAAATAAGCCACACTGGACTATAGGCCGCAGGACTCAAAATGAAGGAAAAAACTAGCGGCTTTTAGTCCTAAAATTACGATGCTCGAATAATTCGAGTAACTCGATTTTAAAAATTGATCAAGGCATTTTCTCTGCATTGAGGAATCGTTTAATTTTGCCAGCTCTAAGCCCGTTTTGCCCGGACTACTTTTAATACGGCACAAAGCGCTGATGTGTGAACAGGAAGAAGAGAGAGGCGGCGGATAGATTTGATTTCAACCATGCATGTATATAGGGGTAACGATGACCGCCCTCGAAACCCGGTCGGGCGCCGCCACGCGACCCGCCCGCCAAGCCCCCGCTCCAGCTAAAGCACTCCGTTTACTCTGAGAGCGGAGGAGCGATATTTGGGACATGGCAAAATTAAGTTAACGTAGTACTAATAAATAAGATTAACATTACGGTACCTTAATAACGTAACGTTAGCCCTGCAGAGGGCCAGGTTTCTACTAATTATGACTCCTGTTGATGCGTGGCTAACGTGTCTTTTATACAGGCTTTATTTAATCTGTAAAAACAGCGCTGTAGAGTGATTAGTGTAAAATAAAAACATAATAAAGCTAATTGTCAATTTTAGCTTGGTAATAATTGATGGATAAAACACCAAGTAGCACTGGTGCCTAATATGCTCTGATACAGCAGATATCATACATTTACTTTGAACACTGCAAAAACTCAAAATCCTATCAGTTCTCACAATTTAGACTTGAATTTAAGATGCGTGAGACACAAAAAAAGCATGTTTATTTCATATAACAAGTGGTATTTTGTGCTCTGAATGAAATGGACCGCTTGGATGTGTGTGGAAGCGATCGATATATTTATTCAATTTTTAAAATCCTGCGACAGGAAAATGAGTGACTTCCGGCCATAGTCTGGATTGAGGAAGAAGGCGAATGTGACGTCAGCGGATTAACCGTCTTCACAATACAGCCATTAGTATCGTATGCAGAAGACTGCGGATTCATCTGGTTTTGCGGATTAGATAGTTTATTTTTTGTGTCACGCCAGCCCAATGTGCTGCAGGCGTTTATTGCTACACCAGAGTGAGTGGTGCGAGGCTTTTTGGATTTCTAAAACATCCTGTTCAACACGAATAATGGGCAAAACAAGTATGACAATGGAGCAACCACTGGACGGATGAGTGAGTAAGCTATGTGTTTTATGTTATGTTAAATACTGGGATCGTGGCAAACGTTTTAATAAGGAGGTGACTTGCATTTTGTGGGTTAGAATGCTCCCTTTCCACCTAGAAGGCCCCTCGACCACCGGCATGTCGCACACCATGGTCATCGGCCGATAAAGACGTGCCTCGGCTGGGGCCCGGGGAGCCCCCTGCTCTCGTCTCGTTCTTGATTTTGTCCATTTTCATGTTGCACATGTATGTTTATGATGTAACTTGTTTGTTTAGCACCCTTGAATAACATTGATAGTTCAACTGAATGTAAAATAGGGGCTTATTCACAGCCACAAAAGCTTTGGGAGCAAAATGTTATAAGGGTGCAAAATCTGGCAGAACACAGGGGACGAGCACTGTGGCCTGTCGGGGCCGCAGCAGAACGACGAGCCGAAACTTCCTCGCTGCCGGGGGTTGGCTGATCGGTGAAGACAATCAACCCCGCCACCGTGTGTGATATGAGTCGGGGTAGTTTTGTGTGATTTTTTGTTTTAGAAATTGCCAAATTGTTGCATAAAGTCGAATCGTCTCAAAATAGGAATTTACAAAGAGATATCTCGTCATGAAGGGACTCATGCAGATTCAAGAGGGGAGGATGTAACCCCCATAAAATATGCAGGTACAAAACCGATTTACGTTATTTAGAGGCCTAATGACATTTTGCCAGGAGGTGACGCATATGCTCTAATAGAAAGTCATGGTCAGTGACTCGGTGTATCCATAACTGCCTTGAGACTCGTCCAGTGAGCATCGTGCATGAACACAGCCAGCTTACGGACAAAGACGTGTGCCTTTACATTGACGTGAAGAGCGGTGTTGTCGAGTGAAAACTCTTGTGAACTCCGATTGTTTTTTTTTTCTTTCCTTGGATTGGGAAAGGATCTTGGATTCTGAATCCAGTGTGGTTCAGTGGCGAGCTAAAACCCAGGACGACAGAGAACAGGACAGCTCCATGGTGTGGCCAGCCGTGGAATCTGCCTGAGGATCGACTACAGCGACTTGATAAAACACATTCACTCAGATAAGACATTACAAACTACTAGTAGTAGTAAGAGTAGTAACTGAAAAGACAATAATTCTTTTCACACACACACACAAAGAGGGATTTATTTTTTTATTTTATTGAAAGAGCTCTATTTTTGTTTCTATTGTTTTTCCATTGTTGTTATAATAAATGTTCTTGCTGTTCACCTTCCTGTGTCTCAATTTATGAGGTAAAGTATCCGAAAATAGAAAGTTCCAGCTCTCCGAACCTAGACGAATGTTAGCATCAGTAGGTTAGAGTTTTTAACACCACTTAGGGCGCTACATAAAACTTGGTGAGCTAGCCAGGAGCTGGTGTAAATAACCTTCTTGATACTTAAATTTAATACATGTGGAAGTTGAACAGTTGGATATCTTACTGCATTTTTCTCTGCTTGTATTGTTGTCATACTTTGCATTATAAGTTTGTAGTACTAGTGCAAGCATGGATACAATTTTGTCTGAAAATGTTAAAGTGCCTAATTCACTATTAGTCAGTAGTATAACTGGTAGTGATGCTGATGAAGAAGTATTTGAGTACTTAGGACAGTATGGTCACATTGAGAGGGTAACTAAGGTTACCAGCAGTGAAGCCCAATTTCGAGACACGGCTATAGTGGAATATAGTTCCGGTGCTGTGATTGAGCATTTTAAAATGTCTTACCACTTGAATGGCGCTCTTCAAAACCCAACATAATCCACCACATTCAACTTTTGTCTGAACTTTACACAGATGACAGAGGTACCACATTAACTCAGGATTATCTAAGTAAATTGAAAGATGTTGCTCAGCTAAGTGGAACTGATTTTGAAAAGATTTTGCTAGATGAGCTAGCTTGGATTCAAGACGCCACAAAGTTAAAGACAACTGAAATAGGCGCATCGGTAGAACGTGAATCTCAAGACATTAGCACCACATACCAAGGTGAAACATTTCCTAATAACGCTAGTGATGCTTCAACCTACTCCCCTGCTCATGAGTCATCTCAACTTGAGGTAGGAGCAGCAGCGTCATCAACAACCCCTAGTAAAAATCAACCCAAGATTCTCCCTAATGAATGTCTAACCACTCCAGAAGTACAGAAAGTAGTGGTTGAGCATGTGATAAAGAACAGTACCTGTCCTCGCATTATCTTGGTAATAACAGACTCAGGCCATTCTCAGGAAAAGTCCCATGTCCCAGTTCAGAGTCTGATTATGACACCTGGCGAAGTAATGTTGAGTTCTTCCTTGCCAACCCTGCCATGTCTGTCTGTTATACAACCAGAAAAATGGTGGAGAGCCTTTTTCCCCCTGCTGCAACCATTGTCAAGCATCTTGGGCCAAACGCCTCTCCCAATGAATATCTCGCGCCACTCGACTCCTCATATGGTATCATTGATGATGGCGATGAGTTATTTGCAAATTTCTTAAACTTGAACCAAGATTCAGGTGAAAACCCTTCAAATTATTTGCAGCACTTGCAAACACTGCTGAATAAAGTCATCAAAACAGGTTGTATGGCTGCTTGTGACTCAGACCGTGAACTGCTTAAACAATTTTGTAGAGGCTGTTGGAATAACAGTTTGATTACCGGTCTTCAGCTTGAACAAAAGAAAAATAATCCACCTCCGTTCTCACAATTACTCCTTTGGATTCGTTCTAAGGGCTAGCTGCTAAATCAACAAGGATGAAACAGCACCTTGGCACTAACAGAACAGTAACACAGTTAAACACACTCACAGTCGTCGACCATATTCCTGCTGATGAGACAGTGACATCAACTCCGTATGAGCCACAGAACCTTCAAAAACAAATGGCACAGCTACAAGCCCAAATAGCTTCTTTGAAAGCATGCTTGAATGAAAGACAATCATCTGCCAAGCCAGGAAGCAAACAGAAACCTGAACCCAAAACCCCAGCTCAAGAAAATTCGTCACTTTCTCCAGAACTGAAACCCACGAAAAAGATGCCTCGCCCATGGCATTGCTTCAAATGTGGTGATGATGGCCACATCGCTTCTGCTTGCAGCAATGAGGCAAACCCTGAATTGGTAGAGAAGAACAAAAAAGAGCTCAAAGAAAAACAAGAATCCTGGAAACAACATTTAAACTTATTGCAGTTTCTGCCGAGGGACGACCAGGAACTGGAGAAAAGAACTGTCCCAATCAAATCTCTATGGCAAAAGCATCTATACAGTCACACCAACTAGAACATCAGACCAAGCTTCCTAAAGGGTTAGTAGGACAAAAATGTCTTGTTTATGTCTGAGTGTCAGGAGTTGATACCAAATTTCTCCTTGACTCAGGGTCTCAGGTGACCACCATAACGGCATCTTTTCTGAAAACTCACCTGCCAAGTGACCCTATTCAACCTTTCCAAGCCCTAGATGTAGAAGGAGCAAATGGTCAGAATGTGCCTTACTTGAGTTATGTACCCATTACTCTTAAGTTTCCAAAGGAATTTCTGGAAGTTGAGCCAGAAATCTCCACCCTGGCTTTAGTAGTTCCAGATTGGTGTAGTAATTATGACTTACCAGTTCTCATTGGGACAAATGCCCTTGATGTCCTGTATGAAGAATATGTTGAAAACTCGACCTGCCAGTCATCTGTATATGGATATAGACAAATTATCCATGTACTCAATTATAGACACAAGGTGAACACCACAGGCGAAATAGGCTTGGCAACCCGAAAAGGGAAGTGCAACATGTTCTTCCTGCTCAAGCAAGAGTTTGCTTAGATGGTCATGTCAGAACTGATACCACCAGTGACTTTGCTATAGTCGAACAGCCCGAGTTATCGGCCATACCTGGTGGAGTATTTGTGGAGTGTTGCCTTGTCACTATGCCCAAACATTGCCCTAAAATTTTGCCTATTTGGTTGACAAATGAAAATGACCATGATGTCACACTCCCTTTAAATTGTGCCATTGCTGAATTTCACATTCCTAAAAAAATCAAAGAAATGGTTCCTGATCTGAATAAAACGAGTGATGCCGCGAGATGTTATTCAGGTTTTTCCAAAACAGTTGAAAACCCAGCACAGTCCTCATTAACTATTGATTTTGGCGACTCAACTATTCCAAACAAGTGGACAGAAAGAGTAAGACAAGCTCTCAGTGAATATCAAGATGTATTTGCCAACGACGATTCTGACTTTGGGCATGCAACTCGAGTGAAACATCATATAAATTTAAAAGATGAAACGCCACTCAAGCAAAGATCCCGACCAATCCACCCAAATGATTATGAAGCTGTCAGAAAACACTTGCAGACACTCCAAAACGCGGGTGTGATTCGTGAATCAGAATCACCATATGCTTCGCCCATTGTAGTTGTTCGCAAGAAAAATGGGGAGGTTCGCCTTTGCATTGATTACCGCAAACTGAACTCTCTAACCATCAAAGACGCATATGCATTGCCCAATCTTGAAGCCTTTTCCGTTCTCACCGGATCTAAATGGTTTTCTGTAATGGATCTCAAGTCTGGGTATTACCAGATTGAGATGGAAGAATGTGACAAACCCAAAACTGCCTTTGTGTGTCCCTTGGGGTTTTATGAATTTAATCGTATGCCCCAAGGCATTACGAATGCTCCTAGTACTTTTCAACGATTGATGGAGAGAGTTATGGGTACCATCAGTCTGAGAGAAGTTCTGGTATTTCTGGACGACATTATCGTGTTCTCTAAAACACTAGAGGAACACGAAACGAGGCTCAAACATGTGCTTCAGCAACTGAGAGCAAATGGGTTGAAGCTATCCCCTGAAAAATGCTGTTTCTTTCAGACCTCAGTGCGGTATCTTGGTCACATTGTTTCCAGCAAAGGAGTAGAGACTGACCCTGACAAGGTCAGTGCTCTCCGCACCTGGCCTAAACCACAAAACCTTGGTGAACTCAAGTCCTTTTTAGGTTTTGCTGGTTATTACCGCCGCTTTGTCAAAGAATACTCGAAAATAGTCAAACCTTTAAATGACCTCACAGGAGGATACCCACCTTATAGGAAAGGACAGAAAACATCACAGCCTGCTGCTGGGTATTTGTCATATCTGTATGCCTTCTCAGTTCTTTTTTCATTCCAGCATCTGATTCAGCTGGATGGGCGGGGCCGTTGCAACACACCTGTGGCGCATTGGAGCGCTCATTATTTAAGGACTCCGGCCACCGTCTGCGAGTGTCGGACTATTGCTTGTTTGCGTGTTACTTGCCTTGCTTACCGCTGTGTGTGCATCATCCTTCGAGCTTCCCGACGTTTCTGCGGTCGTGTCTTGGTTTGATCATTTTTACTTTTATGTTCTTTTGGATCTTGTAGTTAGAATTTTGTACTCTGTTATATTCACGTCTTATAACTTGCTCTTTTAGTTGTACCTTTTCATACTCGCGTTTTTTGGCGTGCTCCCTTAGTTGTAAATTGGTATACTCGCAATTTTGGCGTGCTCCCTTTGTTGTACTTATTAAATACAAACATTCACTATTTCTGTTTCTTGGTCTGTGATTTGGATCCGCATCAACGGCTTGCCGTTCATAACAGAATAGTCCGACCACATGGATCCCACAGACTCGGAAAGTATTCGTCATGCGCTCGCGGAACACGGGCATATGATCAGCAAGCATGATCAGTCATTGCGTTCATTAGTGAATGTGATCGGCTCGCTAACTACAAGAATTGAGAATATGACGTCACCTGTACAGCCCGGGGGTATAGTTGACGCTGCCGCGGCGCCTGATCTATCCGCCCCGTCTCCAGTGGGCTCGCCGGCAACTTTTCGGGAGCCGTTGTTGCCACACCCCCATCGTTATGAGGGAGAGGCAGGGGCTTGCCAACTATTTTTGCACCAGTACTCCCTTGTGTTTGACCAACAACCTCAAACGTTTGCGACTGATAGATCCCGTGTAGCGTATGCAATGAGCCTCCTCGCCGGTAAAGCGGCAACATGGGCCATGGCGGTAAGCAATTCAAGACCCGCGATCCGTCATTCATTTGAAACTTTTGAGATTGAGCTCGTGAAAGTTTTCGATCATCCGGTAAAAGGCAAGGAGGCAGCCAGCCGCCTGCTGGATTTTTCCCAAGGCGATCTGACCGTAGCGGATTACTCTATTCAGTTTCGCATTTTGGCTGCGGAGCGCGGTTTTGAGGAAGCAGCGCTGTGTGGGATTTTTCGGCGCGGGCTGTCTTAGGCGGTGAAAGACGAGTTGGCGTCCCGGGAGGACTCATCGAATCTGCAGGAGCTGATTGAGTTGTCCGTAAATTTGGGTCATCGTCTAAAAGAGCGTGAGAGAGAGCGAGCTGCGGAGCATCGGGAACGTCGCTGGTCAACGCCGCAGAGCAGCCCGACAGCGGCCGGTCCGGACGGCTTCATCAAATCACCGTTCGTCTCTACGTCGACATGGAGGCCGGTCCCAACGGGGAAGGAGCCTATGCAACTCGGCGGCGGACATCTTAATGCGGCGGAGCGACGAAGACGGATGATGGCAGGCTTGTGTCTGTATTGTGGCTTGCCGGGGCACCGTGTTGCCGCTTGTTACGCCGCCCCTTCGCATCGACTGGAATCTTCGTTGCCTGGGGCTCCCCTCACCCGAGGGGGTACTAGTATGAGGTTCGTACAGGACAGCAATCCCTCAAGTGAGTTGCCTTGGGACGAGTTGAAGGAACCAAGAGATTCCCAAGGTGTTACGAGACTGCAGTTGCCGGGAGAAGTGTCGCACGGTGGGGTTCACTTTAGGTTTACTGCTCTAATTGATTCGGGGGCAGATGACTGTTTTACAGACCAGAGTGTTGTTGACGTGCTTAAATGTCCTTTAATAAGACTCGCTAGGCCCAAAAGGGTTTTAGACCTCGATGGGCGCCCTCTGGTGGACGTTAAGTTTATTACGCCCCCGCTCGAATTAAAGTTGTCCGGGAATCATTTTGAGGCCCGTAGCTTCTTGGTTATGCCGTGCAAATCGGCTCCGGTCGTGCTGGGGGCTCTCCATGTTGAAAGTGCATAATCATAATATTGCCTGGGCGAAGACGCAAATAGTTGCTTGGAGTACGTTCTGTTATGTGCACTGTTTACGTCCGGCGTGTCTACTTCCCGGTCAAGCAAAAACGGCTGCCGAGCCTGTTAATTTGAAAAATGTTCCCGCCAAGTATCATGATCTCCAGTAAAGAGCAGGCTAGTACCCTGCCGTCGCACCGTCCTTACGACTGTGCCATTGATCTGCTGCCCAATGCCCTGTTGCCCAGTTCGCGATTATACAAGGTCTCTAGACCGGAGCAGGAAGCTATGAGGGAATACATCTCCTCTTCTTTGGCTTCGGGCCTTATTCGCCCTTCGTCCTCTCCTTTGGGGGCGGGGTTTTTCTTCATTGGCAAGAAAGATGGGGGACTTAGACCATGCATCGACTACAAGGGTCTCAACGATATTACTGTTAAAAATAAATACCCTTTACCGTTGTTGGATTCGGCTTTCACGCCGTTAAAATCTGCCACCATTTTCACCAAATTAGACTTGCGCAGCGCTTACCACTTGGTCAGGATTCATGAAGGAGACGAGTGGAAAACCGCTTTTAAAACCCCGTTTGGGCATTTTGAATACTTGGTCATGCCTTTCGGTCTGACAAACGCGCCCGCAGTGTTTCAGAGCCTCATCAATGACGTATTGCGTGACATGCTAAATGTGTTCTGTTTTGTTTATTTGGATGACATCTTAATTTTCTCCGGAAGCTTGCAAGAACATCGCCAACATGTCCGGATAGTTCTGCAAAGACTGTTGGAAAACCGGCTGTTTGTCAAGGCCGAGAAGTGTGAGTTTCACCGTGAGTCAATGCAGTTTCTTGGTTTTGTTGTGGAAAAAGGGCAGCTAAGGCCTGATCCAGCGAAAATTCAGGCGGTGGCAGAGTGGCCCACCCCCACCTCACGTAAACACTTACAACGTTTCCTCGGGTTTGCTAACTTTTACAGGCGTTTTATCGGCAATTATAGTATGAGGGCCGAGCCCCTTACCAGGTTGACCTCTAACAAGCGACCATTTGTGTGGTCCTCGGCGGCAGAGGCCGTATTTGTAAGCCTTAAACGAGCGTTCACGAGCTCACCTGTCCTTGTTCATGCTCAGATCTCCCTTTTGTGGTCGAGGTTGACGCATCGAGTTCCGGAGTGGGGGCCATCCTTTCCCAGAGGTCTGCAGTCGACCAGAGGCTGCACCCCTGTGCATTCTACTCCCGCCGCCTCAGCCCGGCCGAGGCGAATTATGATGTCGGCAACAGGGAGCTGCTCGCTATAGTCCAGGCATTGCAGGAATGGAGACACTGGTTGGAGGGCACTGAGGTACCGTTCCAGATATTCACAGACCATAAGAACTTGGAATACCTTCGTGCTGCCAAGCGCTTCAACTCTCGCCAGGCCCGCTGGGCATTGTTCCTGACCCGTTTCAACTTCCAGATTACCTACCGTCCAGGGTCAAGGAACGGGAAGCCCGATGCGCTGTCAAGGCTCCATGAGCCAGTGGAGGAGGGGCCTTCAGAGGAGTCTATTGTTCCTGAGAATCTGATCGTTGGCACCCTACGTTGGGAAGTAGAGCGTCTTGTGGAAGAAGCCTTACGAGGGGTTAGAGTGCCTGGGGGCTGCCCTGCCAGCAAGTTATTTGTCCCAGTTGCTCAGCGCGCAGGAGTGCTGAAGTGGGGCCACTCCTCGAAGTTTGCCTGCCACCCGGGTGTGTCCCGCACGATCTTCCTCGTTTCCCAGCGGTTTTGGTGGCCGGGCATGCGCAAGGACGTCACTGACTATGTCTCTGCTTGTTCCATCTGTGCTTGGGGCAAGCCAGTCCATCGTGCTCCAGCGGGCTTACTCCATCCATTGCCTGTTCCAACTCGCCCCTGGTCACATGTTGCGCTCGATTTCGTCACTGGTCTTCCATGATCCAGGGGTTGTTTGGTCATCTTGACGGTGGTCGACCGGTTCTCCAAGATGGCGCATTTCATCGCACTTCCCAAGTTACCTTCAGCCCTGGAGACCGCTGACCTGCTGGTGACACATGTTTTTCGGACTCATGGCATCCCATACGACCTTGTCTCTGATAGAGGGCCCCAGTTTGTCTCACAGGTCTGGGGAGCGTTCTGCAAGGCTTTGGGGGCCACGTCAAGCAAATCTTCAGGTTACCACCCACAATCCAATGGGCAGACGGAACGGGTCAACCAGGAGCTAGAGGCCGCCCTCCGTTGTGTTTGTGAACTGCATCCGGCCTCCTGGTCATCGCAACTCCCTTGGGTGGACTATGCGCGCAACACTCGTTTCCTCTGCCACTGGGAGGTCACCTTTCATGACCGCATATGGGTACCAGCCTCCACTGTTTCCTTCCCAAGAAGCCGAAGTCATCGTGCCATCTGTCCAGGTGCACCTGCGGAGGGCCCATAGGGTCTGGAGGGACGCAAGGGTTGCGCTAGTCCGCATGGCGGCCCGCAACCGGCAGATAGCTGATCGCCACCGACGGCCCGCTCCAGTCTATCGCCCAGGCCAGATGGTCTGGCTGTCAACGCGGGATTTACACCTGGCTCGGACTTCAAAGAAACTGGGCCCTCGGTTTGTGGGTCCTTTTGCGGTAGGTGAACCCTGTGACTGTAAGGCTGAAGCTTCCCAGCTCGATGAAGGTTCACCCCGTTTTCCACGTCTCTCTGCTCAAGCCAGTCTTCACCTGTCCCCTGAACCCTCCACCAGTGCCTCCTCCTGCTCCTCGCGTGATTGACAGTGGGCCGGTGTACACAGTACGTGCCATTCTCGACTCTAGGAGGAGGGGTAGGGGGGTGTAGTACCTGGTCGACTGGGAAGGTTATGGCCCTGAGGAACGCCAATGGGTCCCCCGCTCCTGGATCCTCGATCCGTCGCTGCTGCGGGGTTTCCACTCTCGTCATTCCACGAAACCAGGTGGTCCGCCAGGGGGCGTCCGTTGAGGGGGGGTTCTGTCATATCTGTATGCCTTCTCAGTTCTTTTTTCATTCCAGCATCTGATTCAGCTGGATGGGCGGGGCCGTTGCAACACACCTGTGGCGCATTGTAGCGCTCATTATTTAAGGACTCCGGCCACCGTCTGCGAGTGTCAGACTATTGCTTGTTTGCGTGTTACTTGCCTTGCTTACTGCTGTGTGTGCATCATCCTTCGAGCTTCCCTACGTTTCTACGGTCGTGTCTTGGTTTGATCATTTTTACTTTTATGTTCTTTTGGATCTTGTAGTTAGAATTTTGTACTCTGTTATATTCGCGTCTTATAGCGTGCTCTTTTAGTTGTACCTTTTCATACTCGCGTTTTTTGGCGTGCTCCCTTAGTTGTACTTATTAATACAAACATTCACTATTTCTGTTTCTTGGTCTGTGATTTGGATCTGCATCAATGGCTTGCCGTTCATACCAGTATTTCAAGCCTAAAGAACCCTTCAATGATCGTTGGACGACTGAATGCCAAAAGGCCTTTGACTTGATAATTGAAAAACTCACATCTGCACCAGTCCTCACATTTGCTGATCCCGCACTACCATATGTGCTTCACACTGATGCCAGCACTACAGGTTTAGGAGCTGCCCTATACCAAGAACAGGATGGTGAAATGCGAGTTGTTGCTTATGCAAGCAGAGGACTTTCCGCAAGTGAAAAGAGATATCCTGCCCACAAACTGGAATTCCTTGCCTTAAAGTGGTCAATTGTTGAGAAGTTCCATGACTACCTTGATGGAAATTTATTAACTGTCATAACCGACAACAATCCCCTAACATATGTTTTGAGGTCAGCAAGGCTGGATGCTGCCAGCTATCGTTGGTTAGCTGCTCTGTCAACATTCAATTTCGACATCAAGTAACGAGCTGGAAAAAGCAACCAGGATGCAGATGGCCTTTCAAGAAGGCCTCATGACAGCATAGCTGATGATGTTTCTTTTGAGGAAAAAGAGTGAATCAAAACATTTGCTTCACACCATCTCTCTTCATCCCCCAACCAACAAAACTTACCTAAAGACACTGTCGCAATCTTATTTCAGCATTATCTTTTGAATGAGTCTGATAAACATCTACCTTCCTCCACCCTGGTTGAATCTCTCGCTATGCATCCAGATGCTATTCCAGATGTTTTCGAAATTGATGAAATCTCTGGTTTTCCTGCAATGCCAACCTGCAGTCCTGAAGAGCTACAAGAATATCAAAGAGCTGACCCAGTAATTGGACAGATCATCAATGTCCTTGAGACGGGAAATGAGGGAACTCTTATGCCTGATTCTTTTGAGCTCAAGCTTCTGCTTAAGAAAAGGAAAAAGTTGGAAATAAAAGATGGTCTGCTGTACAGAAAACGCCAAGAAGGAAATAACCTATCAATTCGTTGCTCCCACAGTTTTGCGAGTTGCAATTCTCAAGTGCTTGCACGAAGAAATGGGGCACATGGGGTTAGAAAGGACCCTGGACTTGGTTAGGTCAAGATTCTATTGGCCTAAACTGGCTACGGATGTGGAGACAAAAATCAAGACATGTGAACGCTGTGTCAGGAGAAAAACCCAACCAGAAAGGTCAGCACCGCTTGTGAACATTCATACGACCCGACCTATGGAACTAGTATGCATCGATTACTTGTCGCTCGAACCTGACAGTCACAACACTAAAAACATTTTGGTCATCACAGACGATTCTACTAAGTATGCGGTTGCTCTCCCAACCAAAGATCAAAGAGCGATAAGTGTTGCCAATACTCTTTGGGAGCAATTTTTGGGGCACTACGGATTTCCTGAGTGATTGCTAAGTGATCAAGGCAGAGATTTCGAATCCCAACTCATCAAGAAACTCTGCAACCTCACTGGTATTGCAAAGGTGCGAACAACACCTTACCACCCGAGAGGAAATCCCGTAGAGAGGATTAATCGAACTCTGTTAGGCATGTTGGGGACACTGAAAGAGAAGGAGAAAAATCATTGGCGGGACTATATAAAACCACTCAGCCATGCCTATAATTGCACCAAAAATGATGTAATAGGTTTTAGTTCATATGAACATATGTTTGGACGCCAGCCACGATTACCTGTGGACATAGCCTTTGGGTTACCTGTTAATAATGGTCCTCCAAAGTTCCATTCCCAATACGTAAAACATTTACGAGCAAGACTTGAAGAGAGCTATCAGATTGCCACCAAAAATTCACAGAAAGTTGCCGACCGAAATAAACGTTGCTTTGATAAGACAGTAAGAGAATCAACTTTAGAAGTTGCCGATCAAGTGCTAGTGAAAAATTTGCGGTTCCAGGGCAAACACAAGCTTGCAGACAAGTGGTAATCTTCAGTGTACAAAGTGTTGCAGAAAATGGGAGACCTACTTGAGTACAAAGTGCAATCCGTCAACAGGGATGGTCCCATCAGAACTCTACATAGGGACCTACTACTTCCATGTGCAGACTTAGCTGAAGTAAATGAGCCACAAGAAACAAAACCTAAAGTTTGCAGACCAAGAACAAGAAAGACTTACCAGCAACATCAAGAGGAGATTTCTGATTCAGATGATGACTTCATTGTCTATCCGACCTCATCAAATGTTTCTCCTGTAGAAGGTTCACTACAGTGTGTGAGATTCCAATGAGGCAACAATCAAAGCAACATCCAACCAAATTGTTGCCATCGCAAAGCCCAATGTCCAAGCCTCAAATTGGTCGCGATGACAGCGGTCCTACTGTTTGTGATGAACCAAACCCTCAGTTGGAAAGAGAGGAGACAGAGATCATCGTTGAAATGTCTTCTGCTAAAGAGGACAATGTGCAACTGAGTATGGAAAATGAAGAGGAATTGGACAAGACCCACAAAATTCAACCGATTGCGGCTGAGAAAGAACCCCAACCAAATGAAGAAATAATTAGAGATGGACAGGATATTGACTCTGAGCACACACAAGTAGTTGAAGCATCTGAAAAAGAGGCTAAAACAGATGAAAGTGATCTCATAAGACGATCGAGTAGAATTAGACACTCCCTTGAACGTTTCCGCTATATTCCGTTAGGGAAGCCGTTATTGACTTTTGCGCAAAGTATTTTGCAGAGCTTTAACCAGGCACTTGAAACTGTTAATGATTATGAAAAATCACACGACAAAGAGATATCTAGTCATGAAGGGACTCATGCAGATTCAAGAGGGGAGGATGTAACCCCCATAAAATATGCAGGTACAAAACCGATTTATGTTATTTAGAAGCATTATGACATTTCGCCAGTAGGTGACGCATATGCTCTAATAGAAAGTCATGGTCAGTTACTCAGTGTATCCATAACTGCCTTGAGACTCGTCCAGTGAGCATCGTGCATGAACACAGCCATCTTACGGACAAAGACGTGTGCCTCCCGTGTCAAAATTTATGAGGTAAAGTATCATAAAATAGAAAGTTCCAGCTCTCCGAACCTAGACGAATGTTAGCATCAGTAGGTTGGAGTTTTTAACACCACTTAGGGCACTACAGCTATTTTAGACTTTTTTGGCCTGTCACAGGCACTTAAACTAGAACTTAAAAATAGCTTGACACAAATGTAAAATTAATTGAAACACGTGGGAAAAACAATTCAAAAGGTTAAATCCAATTTACGCGGAAATTTGGGTTGCGTCGCCAGCGTAGGAATGGAACTCGTTCGTAACCTGGAGACTACCTGTAAGTGTAACGCTTTGCTACCCACCACTGTTTTTAACGCGACTCTTGCTTGAATAAAATGTTTGGCCACTCTACCCACCTCTGGTGGTTTGATGGGGCTGTTTTTTTTTTTTTAGTTCAGGAACTGGAATCGTGCAAGCTTGTTTTTGTCCTAACCACTAATTTATGGAGCATTGAGTGTCCATAAATACCTTCTCATCAGGTCCCTGATCAAGCCTTGAGTTGGAAATACTAACTCAGTGTGTTTGCTTGCAATGCACAGTCTCTGGGCGTGAGTTTCCACTGGGACTCACATGCCCCATGTAACTGCTGCTGAGATTTGGTCACCCCTGGATACGCTCCCACCTGTCTTAATGCATGTGTTGTAAAGCTGCTTAAGCCAGGTTTCAGGCAACCCAGGGGAGAAGTTTATTGTATGAATTGAAGATTTTGAAAAGTGCAAGACAAAAAGTTTTATTAAGGCACGGTGAACATTTTTAAACAAAAATTGAGAAGTTCTTGTGCTTATTAATCCAGTACGCTGAATTCTGTAATTTTCACAGCAAGGGGTGTCAAAAGTATGGTCCGCAGGATTCATACTGTACATACCGAATCACATGTTTTTTGGGGGACTGGAAATGCCTAACAATCAACAGGCTGTAACCAATGAAGAGTAAGTGCTCCAGAAATGGTCTATAATCAATAGGAAATTATCCAAAATATATAAGAAGTGAACCCTGAATGCTCAAAACATCATCAGGAAGTGACCAATGGACACAAAATGGCCGAGAGATGCCCTAAAATCAGAAGGAATTGATCCAAAACATACACAGTGAGTGACCAATGAACAGGAAGTTTCAATAAGCTTCGGCTTCTCCCGTCAGCCCTTTTCTTTTCGGGTTGAATTAATTGTTAACACATATAAATGCTGTATGTTTGGATTTGTCATGCCTGAAGGGAAAATAAATAAATAAATGCGTACTACATGTACGGGTTCAATGAAAAAAGGCAGTCTGAATGGGCACGTCCAAAAAACGGATATGAAGAAAAATTGGACTTGTGCATAAAGACCTACAGTATGAACCTGGCCTAAATGAACAGGAAGCAGCCTGGAAACGCCCCCAAAATCGATAAAAAATGATCCAAAAATGTACAGGAAGTGACCCGTAAGTACCCTAACATTGCAAGGAAGTGACACAAAATTTGACAGCCCTGGCCTATGCGATTATATCATGGGTAATCACATAAAGGTAAAGGCAGACCACAGCCAGAGGAAGTAAATAGCATCATTGCTCGGTATTAGCGAGAAGAGATCAGATTAGAAAAAGTGGCATAATAACAACACCAATATTGAATAATATGATGGAGTACATGCTCGGTAAAAGCCAGTGACATTACCCGAGGCTAAGCTTATAATGACCTTGCTTTTTATAGGCAGGTTGGGGTGCATTAATCGTCTTTGGTATAATCTCCTACAATCTGTGATAAATGCTTACTGCATGTATCTGAGAGGAGGCCAGAGAGGTCATTGCGCTATTCTGAAGCATTACTGACATCTGCTGTTCACATGGACAAACCATTGGAGCAGTGTTATTTAGATTGGGCTGTGCAATGCAAAGGCCCAGATAGTAAAATTCCTTTTTTAAAATTTTTTTTTAAAAAATTTGGAATAGCGTTTCGTCGGGACGCCACACAGCCCAACCCTTTCAACCAACCGGCACCTGTCATTTTTGAATGACCTTCCAAAATTTTCCGTTCGCCCGTAAACGCATGCTTTTTGAAAAGAATAAAATAAAATAAATAAATCCAAAAAAATATATATTTTTTTGCAATTGCTCTAGTCCTACAACACTTAAAAAATCCCGGGATGGTAAAGGCAGACCCGTGCCGCCCATAAGGCGATTTAGGCAACTGCCTAAGGGCGCAGCAGCGTCCTAAGGGCGTTAAGAAAAATAATTCAAATAATATTTGATGATAGCAGTATTCAAAAAATTAAACAAAACAATAAAACAAAAGAACAACAAAATCGTTCATAATAAGTCTTTAAAAAACAATGAAATCATTTTTCTAGTGTGCCTTTTGCCTGTTTCACTTTTTCCTGTGATGCGATAACTTCACCACAGACCATAGTCCAGGGATGCATCTGGGCCGCGCCCATGCGCCATTTACGCATTTTTACAGCCACTGGCGCAACTATGTAACTCCACTGCGCCAGCACCGGCGCAAGTCTGGCGCATATTGCTACATGATCTACACCACATATGACATACTTCTGTTAAAATAGCTAAAGAAATACATTTATTTAAACATCAATTTAAAACTGTTCGTTTTCCTTCAGAGATTTTAACTTTCGTCGTCTGCCATCTTGCCTTACCGATATCTAGCCATAATCACCTTGCATTTGTTTCGGTGCGTTCCAAAGTCGTGGTAGAGGCTATCTCGGGTTTTTCCGTAATCTGCCGGAAACTTCCGAAAGAGATAATCGAATATTCATTTACCCATGGTGCATTGCAGTATTTACATCGAACATGGCGGATGGTTGCAATATGGAGCGTGAGAACAGGAGTAAAACTCTAAAAGACATTAAAAACAGGCAGTAAACGAACATATTCTTGTTTTTCAAGAAACAATCGAATAAGTCTGCGGAGGGTAGTGACAATTCATTGCAGCAAACTGCTGTTAATGATTCGAATTTAGTGGATATTGGGAATGATTCAAAAGCAGACGAAACTTTGGATAGTGAAACATTGCCGCCACCAGAGAACCGCGTGAAAACTGACAATATGGATTATTTTGATGAAGAAAACAAACCTATTACAAACGATGATGACAATGGTGATACGAAAAAATATGATCACGTCTTTCAGAAAGAGCGGCTGAAGAAATACAAGTGGTTAAGGTATGACGCAAGTAAAAACCTCATGTTTTGCAATCTCTGCATATAGCAAAACAAAAGAAATAAAATGACGAGTGGATGCAACAACTGGCGAACTAGTACACTTACGAGGCATATAAATCACAAGTGAGTAAAATGTTAATTAGGTAGATGACTTGATGTATAACACAAATCAAATTTTGTTCAGAGATTTGTATATTGTCTTGAAATATCAATAATTCCTATTATTATTTTGATCACATTATTAGAATATCGCAAACCATATTTTAACAAAGTAAAATTTTTTTAAAAAATTTATTAGTAATAATATATTAATTAATAATAATCTTGATATAATTAATAATTAATAAAATTATTAATAATAATATATAAGAATTAATTAATATTAATATATTATAATAATTATATAAGTCTGTTCTCTTTGTCTTCTCTGTAATACCGTAAAATATCAAAATAGCACAAGCTTGATTGTGTAGTAACTAAAGAAAAATGAAAATGTTTATTTTATGTATGATTAAATTCTTTGACTTAAATTAAAATTGTTTGCTGATTATTAGAAAAATAGATTTTACTCAAATAATGGTTTTTCATTTGCAATTTAGAAATATCATGCTCCAATGAATGTATTTTGGTTTATTTCAATCAGTTTTGTATACTTCGGCAATCTAGTTAAATCGGGCCCCATCAATTTTAGAATTTTAGAGTGTCTGAAAAGGGGGCCAACTGGCCCCTTTTTTTAATTTCTCAGATGCATCCCTGCTAGTCTCCCTCACCACCCAGCAGACGAGCGAGCTACCTGAAGATGCTATTTTTAGCCTCCGCAATTGAGTGACATTACAGTGACAAGTCAACTTCATGAAAAGACAAAACCCCCTGGGTCGAAAGAAAAAGAAAGAAGAGACCATAAACGTGAAGAAAAACAGATTTGTTGTGATGATTTTTTTCAACAGAATAAGCACGTAGACTTAGCGCAAGCTAGCGGTTATTTACATAGAGTTTATATTGGGTGACCAAACGTCCTCTTTTGCCCGGACAAGTCCAACTTTCACGTAGTATCCTCGTCGTCCGGGCGGGTTTTATAAATTCATAAAAATGTCCGGTTTTTATGATTTTTCATGGGACCAAATTGAAGGGAATCCCTCCGGCCGCTGGGTGGCAGCGCCTGCCTGCGATGACATGGCTTCTAGTAGTAGGGAGGGAAGGAGCAGTTCTTCTTGTTTTTGTTGGCAGTTTACCCCTATCATGAGGCATTACCGCCATCTACTGGGTTGACGAGTTGGCCACAAAACCTGCCCAGTTGTTAAGTTTTTTACGATAAATACGTATATAATGGCAACTGTTGACTTCTGTCGGAGCTTTGACTGTAAAATCCTGTTGGGTGTTGCATCGTTGCGCTGCCGATGATGGTAAACTTTTATAGCAAAGTTTCATTTCTGCCTCAGCTAGCTATCAGTAAGCTAAACCACGCTAGGCTTTATGGGAAACGTAGTTTTTGATCTGCTACGTTTGGAAACATGCTGGTTGAATAGTTTGTCAGTTTATTTCGGTTATTGTTTGTGTGCAATCTAGAACATTGAATGAGAATTTCAATTGAATGGGAATAACAATTTGTCAAGGACAATTGTAGTATTAGTAATTTATAAAAATGTTTAGTTGGCACATAGCCTACTGTGTGTATGTGTATTGACTGGACTACATTTCCATGGGTCTGCATACTGTATATATTCATTATTTTTTTTAAAACTGCATTTTTCAATCCAGAGTGAGGGGGCACACTTTAAATTTATTAAAGTGATATAGGCATCATTGAGTGAACTTGGGAGTAAAATTCAAGTATCTTGAGGCCGGGCTGAGTGTCCTCTTTTTTGGAAATCAAAATATGGTCACCCTAGTTTATATGACTTAGTGCTAAAGCAAAATTATACTGTATCATTAGCCAGGCTGTTGTTTTAGAAACATTTTCAGTATTCGGCCAGCTGTTGATTAGTTTCAGTTAAATTTACTCCCCCTCCAATTTGTGAGAAATTTGGACAAAGTCTATGGGGGACTAAAATTGTCTTGCTTACTTTCATGTGATGTGAACCACTTTTACCTTGTGTTAAATTGTGCTTTTCAAATAAATTTGCCTTGCCTAAAAGTGCCCAGGTTGATTAAATAAATACACCATTATATATGCAATTAATCATTTCAAAGTTCTGTGGTATGGGGGACTAAAAGTGCCATGGATTTAAATGCAAACATTTGTTTTTAAATGTGTCATTAATTCATTAAAATGACGATCACGTTCATGTAAAAAAATATTCAATTTATTTTTTTGCTATCATTTATTATTTAATCCATTATTATTGGATAGTCCTGTGTAGTTGCAGTGCTTCAAGAATTTATTTTCTTTCAACTACGCCCATCAAAGATAGTGACCCGATCCAATAGACAGGCAAAGTAGGCTGCAAGAATTTAAGCGCTATTATGGTTATGTCATGCTGGTTTCACAATCAGCAGCTATATGACTAATATAATGTAACATTCCACTTTCTTCTCTTTGTAGATGCTCTTCTGAAATATTTTCCTTCTACCTCTGCACATCCTGGGCCATCTTTTACAGCGAACTTATCCACATCAGCACCAAGTCCAAGCCCAACAAAGTCCAGGATAGAAGTGCACTTTTCAAAACAACTGTCATATGAAAGTACAATAGATGCTTTTGCATCAGTGAAGACAAGGTGAGTAAAGTTATAGGTCAAAGTGAAAAAAAAAAGTTGCATTTTAAAGTGTTCTGTGTGTCTTTATATAGGTTTGTGTTGGTGGGTGTTAATCATATTGTAGCAACAATTGTAATTTATTTAATGCATTTTTTTTTTGGAGTGTTTTTTATTGGTGCTTTTGAATAGTTATTAGAGCATTTTTCTTTTAATTTCTGCACTTGAGGTGGGGCTGTTTCGCTTCCAAAGGCCCTGGGAACCTTGTTAGGGTGCATGGCATCATGAATGCTTTGAAATACCAGGACATTTTAAATCAAAATCTGTTGCCCTCTGCCCGAAAGCTGAAGATGGGTCGTCACTGGGTCTTTCAGCAAGACAATGACCCTAAACATATGGCCAAATCTACACAGAAATGGTTCACCAGACACAAAATCAAGCTCCTCCCATGGCCATCTCAGTCCCCAGACCTTGTTTTGTTGGCAAAAGGGGGTTGTACAAAGTATTAACACCAGGGGTGCTAATAATTGTGACACATATTATTTGATGTCAAATAATTTTTTTTTATGTGGGATTTTTGTCATCATTGTTCGTGTTCTCAGTTCATTTTCCTGTATTCAGCACCTGATTCAGCCAGATGGGCGGGATAACGTGACACACCTGTGCTGCATTAGGAAGGCTCAATATTTAAGGAAGCCTGTCACCATCTGCAAGTGTCGGACTATTACATGCCAACTTGCTTGCTTACTGCTGTGTGCATCATCTCGAGTTCTACTTGCCATTTACGGTTGTATTCTTTGTTATCACGTTGTTGTGCTAGTATTTTTGTTGGACTTTGCTATCATTTATTTAAGCCTTTTTCCGGCCCTTGTGCCTTCTCCTTAGTTTACTCGTCGACTCGGCTCGTGCCATTTTTATTTTGTATTTTGTCTCACGTGTTTTGGCGTGCTCCATTAGTTCTCGTTTTGTAATAAATACTACAAACTTCCACCTGTGTTTGGATCCATGCTTAACGGATTGCCGTATCATAACAATTTTTCCCCCCACTGAATGAATGCACTTGTATTGAAGGTTGGATTTTTCTTTTTTTCCATGAAGGTCCCATATTATTTGAATTAAAATATATATATATATATATATATTAGAAGCTAAAAAAACATCTTTTTCAGGGGTGCCAATAATTATGGAGGGCACTGTATATAAACATGGAACCCACCAAAAGAAACATTAGAGACTCTTCTTTCAGCAGAAAAAAGTTAGTTCATATCTTTTTCCGTTCTTTAGAAATCAGCATTAGAAAATACCTTAGTTTGAGCAATTTTCCAATTTCTGATGAAAAAACGGAGAATTTGAGCTTTTTGTGAAAGCATACATTTCAACATAACTTTGAGTTATTGACAGCTATGCTTTAGTTACATCCCAAACATCGGAATGTTTTCCTTTTACAAAATAAGATAAACAACAAGACAAAAAGAGCTTATGATAGCAAAGTAACAATTTATTTACACATAACTAACTGAAGGATGACGTTGTTCTGGCCGCGACAGCCGGTTAAACTTTTCCCTCATCGCCGTGTCTCATAAAGATGATTTTTTTTTTTTTTTTTTTTTTTTGTCTCTGCGGGCTCTGCTTGCGAGCAACAAGGACTCAAAGGCATCGTCTGCTGCACTAGTGGTCCCGGTCGTTCTGCTCGGTCGTCCAGCGCCTGGCATCCATTCGATCGTCTTCTGCCGGCGCCCGGCCGTGCAGCTTGGCCGTTCGTTGCCGTTGAATCGGGTTGCGGGTCTTACCAAATATGCTACTGCCCTCCAATGGCCAGTTTTATTGCTTTAATATGGATTTTCAGTTTGTGCTTTGGAGCTAAATTGAATCACGATGCAGAGATGTCTTTTTTGGGGGAAAAAAAAAAAAAAAAAAAAAAAAAAACAGCGTAAAAGACGTATAAATACGTCTTTGGGACACTGAAACAATTAAAAATAGAACGTATTTATACGTTTTTGGGAGCAAATGAGTTAAGACCAAACAGATTGAGAGAATGGGGGTCAGGCCATTATTTCTCACAAATATGAACCTAATTAATTGATAGGCTAAATCAGACATGTCCAAAGTCCGGCCCGGGGGCCAAATGCGGCCCGTGGTCAAATTTCATCCGGCCCCCAGCCTCTTTCATAAAATCAATAACGTCTGATCCGCACACAGACTTAATAAATTGGTCAGCAGTACTGCTACAAGAATATGAAGTAGCTTACACACTAAATGCTGCTTCTCATTTACCCACTAAAAGGGAGCAGCACTCTCAGCAACATTACCACGTGTGACCCTTTCCTCCCAATTTTCTAAAATGGTGACAATCAACAAAAAAAGTTGACTGCAACGGCTGGCGCTTCAAGGATAGGTGGAAACTGGACTATTTCTTCACTAAAATACGCAACAACTGTGTCTCTCATTTGCAAAGAGACAGTCGCTGTTTTTAAAGAGTTCAATATGAGGCATTATTACCAACCAAGACACGCTGACATGTACTACAAGATTACAGGGTAGATACGTAGTGAGAAATTGAAGCAACTTGAAGCTAGTTTAATTTCACAGCAGCATTTCGCAAGAGCCCGAGAGTTGAAAGAGAACGCCACAAAGGCTAGTTGCAAAATTGTTGAAATTATTAATTAAAAATAATAAAGCAAATGTGACACACAGAACGGCTTGCTAAAATTTGCTTAAATATATTGTTCTCCGTAAAGGACGTCAGCCAAGGTCGGCCCCCCACATGTTTACCACACCAAATCTGGCCCCCTTTGCAAAAAGTTTGGACACCCCTGGGCTAAATTATCAATGCAAAAATAAATCTGTATTAACTTTCATGTGTATTGGTTCAGGTGATGCACCTAATTCAAACCTTTGTTTTCAAAAACTGCTAAAGAAATATATTTGAAAACTTCCAAAACAAATGTCTGGATTTTATTAGAAAAAAACGACAATATTTGAACATGAAAATAAATAAAAATGAAGCCTTCTCAGGTAAAACGCTACTGCTTATGTGCACAAGCACAGCCAAACTCAAGAAAAATAAAAACTTTTTACCTCGATTATGATTAAAGTAGGATTATCTGATAAAATGTCTGTATAGGCTGCAAATTAATATTTTTAGACAAATAAATAAATAACTTTCAAACTTTAAGTAGCAAAATTAAGTGGTGTTGTTCCCCACCTACACAACATTGGCGTTTTTACATTAATTACAGTGGCTGCTTCTGGTGGAAAAAAAACCAACTTCTAATATCCTTAGTCGGTGGAGGAGGTGGCATGTTGTATTTCTGTCGGGGGGGGTCATCAGCCAATCGAACGTACGTTTGAGGGGGAAAAAAACACTGGCACATTTAGCAAGTGAAAAGGGGTCAATGTAAGTCTGACCATAATGTATTGTAAATAATTCAGTTAATACTAATGGTAGGGTCAATTCTATCCTAAAGCATGTGGGAAGACAGTCGAAATGACATATGTAACTGAACTCATTCGGTCATGCAAATAAGGTTGCTGAAAAGTTGGTGGGGACAATTTGAGCATCCTGAAAAGTTGGTGGTTTTATGTCCCTACTGTCCCTACTAATGGCTTTTCGCAAACAGACATTACTAGGGATGTCCCGATTGCATATTCTTGCAGCCCAGTCGGAGTTGCCTGATTTTGAGAATCTGCCAATACACAGTGGCGATCCGATACCGAATTTCTTGTTTTGTTTTTAACAAAAGTTATAAACATGTTAAAGTACTGTAGTTTTTACAGGACTTCCTCTTTCACTTTTTCCGAGGGTGTTGCAGAGGGTAAAATGTATGTTTTTTTCTCTTTTATCAAAAATCTTCTCTATTTTATCTTTTGGCAATGGCATTGTATTTTTGGTTTATTTTGTTACTTTTTTATGGAGCCCCTAAAGGGACATCGACAGAAATAAAATAAATTTAAACCATCTGATGCGCACCAGACTGTTTGTAGTGCGCATCACAAACAAACTGGTAAACATTAATATTCATCCAAAAAAGAGGACACTCCGCCTGGCCTTGAGAAACTTGAATTTTACCCGAAGTTCACTCAAAGGTGCCTACATCAGTTTAATATATCTAAAGTGTGCCTCCTCTGTCTGGATAGAAGAAATCAGTTTTATGAAAAAAAAAAAATTGCCATACATATATATATATATATATATATATATATATATATATATATATATATATATATATATATATATATATATATATATATATAAACAAAGAACAATTCAAATTCTCAGAGGTTACTCAACAGGCTTAATTCTTCCTAAAAAATAAACAATAAAAACGCAACAACAAATAAAAAAAAAGGAATTAAATAATGATAAAAAAATAATAATGCAATGCAGACCCATGGAAATGTAGTTCAGTCAAAACACACACACTGGAGGCTACGTGCCAACTAAACATTTTTATAAATTACTATTACGACAATTGTCGTTGACAAATTTTTATTCCCACACTATTGTTAGTCTCATTCAATGTTCTAGATTGCACACAACAAAAACAGAAATAAACTGACAAACTATTCAACCAGCACGTTTCCAAACGCAGCAGTTCACAACTACATTTCCCATAATAATGATAGTCCTGCTGCTTCGCTACTGTGCAGACGTCTCTCTGCTTTGCTCCTGCTTCTCAAGCTTCAATCATCTTTTTAATCATTTTTAATCACCTCTAAATTACTCAGCAAGTCTTGGGATTTTCTTTTAATCTTGTTTATATTTAAACAAAGGCTTTTTGAGCATTTTTGAGCCTTTTAAAGTGCTTTTTTGTCGTTACTGGAACACAAGTCTGCCTTATCGCGACTGGAACTGAGGAATTCGGCTAACGGAAGCTAAGTAGCAACATGCCTCCCCTGTCAATGGATGATTACCACAAACTGCTCCAGAAGATAGCAGTACTGGAAACAAAAATCTACCGGCTTGAAGTGAATATGGAGGTAAATGGACAACTTGGGAATGAAACCACTCTGCCGATCTCCCAAAACAGCGAGTGGGAGCGGACCCACAGAATGCAAACAAACACCATCGAGACTCAACGGGACCCTGGCAGAACCCAGCACTGGCAGATTTACGATGAAAAGGAATGGCCACCTCTGCAGAAGACTGCGTCATCTACTCCGGCACCAGAAAAGAAATTATCACAGATCAAGGCAACAACAAAGGGTCAAAGCAAAGTGCCTCAAGCTGCTGGAATTCTACTGGAAAATAGATTTACGCCACTCTCCGAGACTCCTGAACCCGGGAAAGTTGGAACACCCAGCTCGAAAGAGAGGTACGATGCTAATGCATGTGCTAACCGGCTACAGAGAAAGCGACCCACTGGGCCCCGCACTCTGATAGTGGGCGACATTGCTGTGAATGGGATAAAACACTTTTGTAGCAACAATACCAAAGTATGTTGTTTTAATAAAGCAACTGTGTCTGATATCACAGCTAGTATCCTGAGCATTGCTGCTCAGCATCCAACAGCCACTACTCTGATAATACACACAGGAGCACTCGATATTGCAAAGCAAAAATCAGAGCTTTTAAAGCAAGACTTCACTGAACTGATAAACAAAGTCAGTACTTTAAATACTGAGGTGTTTTTCAGTGGACCCATACCCGTGCCCAGGCTGGGGGATGAAAGTTTCAGCAGAGTGATGATGCTCAACAAATGGCTCAAAGCTACATGCGCTGGACAATCGATGTACTTCATTGACAATTTCAACATATTTTCAGGGCGCAGGCATCTCTTTAAAAACGATGGCCTTCACCTAAATAAGTCAGGAGTGCGGTTACTAAGCAGCAGCATGTTTTATCTCTTGAGGCACAGACAGTCTGCTTATCTCGAGGAAAGGAGGCAAGCTGTCCTAAAACATCTGATAAACATTGAGGCTGGTGAGCACGCAGGATCGTCTCCTCCAAAAATGGAGCCTACAATCGCTGAAGGAGAAGTGACTAAGCCAGCCCTGCCAGGCTGTGACCAACCCTCTGCTGAGGCTCCACTGCCTCAACGGGAGGAGACCCTGGTAGCAGGTGATCGACCTCCCTCAGACGAGACCCAAGAAGCGGCTCCATCAGCTCAACAGGAGGAGAACCACCTGACCGTGCAATCCTCTGCTGACGAGGCCCCATCCAGCCTCAAATCCTCACACTCCAAGACGCCAACACACCGCCGACTCCAAGCTAAAGCCCCATCCAGCCCCAAATCCTCACACTCCAAGACGCCAACACGCCGCCGACTCCAGGATAAGGCCCCATCCAGCCCCAAATCCTCACACTCCAAGACGCCACTACGCCGCCGACTCCAGGATGAGGCCCCATCCAGCACCAAATCCTCACACTCCAAGACGCCACCACTCCGCCGACTCAGTCAGGCTAAGGCCTCATCAAGGCCTAAATCCCCACAGTCCCGGAAGCCACCCCGCCGACGACTTAGTTTGGATGGAATAATGAGTCAACCTGGTCTGGACTCCATGGATCTAAATAGCAAGGTTAACCAGTCTCTTGATCTCCTCAAGTTCATGTCTTCGCTTCCACCCTGTACCTGTCACACCCGACAGGTGCCAGGGGAAGATGGCAACAAACCAACCAGCCTCCCCTGGAATTCTCTCGGGGCAAAGCCAAAGCACTACAACTCTGGAACTACACGGTATTATCCTTCTATGGAGGAAGCCATGTTTGCGACACCAATATGATATGCACCGGGTCCAGGCTGTGACAACATTACAAAGACTGTTCTGTCCCAGCATAAGCCGGGGCCCTATGGAGTACAGTCTGTATGCTCAACCATCCCAGTGGTGATAAACAACACAAAAAGGGCTAGATTGGTGAGAAATAAAAAACGTTCAATCAACTCTGCCAACCTGTTAAGCATAGTATGTCATTCCCAAAACTCACCAGTGAATCCAGTCTGGCATCTCCAATTGGCTCTGCTAAATATAAGATCTTTAGCTGGCAAATCTTTCTTAATTAATGATTTTATCAGCAAACATAACCTTGACATGATGTTCCTAACAGAAACTTGGTTAGATAAAGATAAGAGCTTGACAGTTCTGATTGAGGCAACCCCCACAAACTTCAATTTCTTTAGTGCGCCAAGAACCCATAAGAAAGGAGGTGGGGTTGCCAGTCTGATCAGGGACAGTTTCCAATGCACAAATATTTCATGTGGTCAGTTTGATTCCTTTGAATATATTGTCATTCAGCTAAAAAGCCCTTGCAAAGCTGCCTTGGTAACACTTTACAGACCACCAAAGTATAACACAATGTTTTTTGATGAGTTTACCAAAATGCTGTCTTCTGTCTGCATGGACTTTGATTGTGTTGTTCTAGTGGGTGACTTTAACATTCATGTTGATAATCCTGAAGAAGGATGTGCTATAGAGCTTTTAAATTTTTGTATACATTTGGTTTATCTCAGCATGTCACAGTTCCAACACATAACAGAGGGCACATACTGGATTTAATAATATCCAAAGGTCCTAACATCTCTGAGGTCACAGTGAATGATGTTGCTCTGTCTGATCACTACTGCATTATGTTTAAAATGACCACCCCTGTCCATCCTCTGAAAAGGGAAACAGAGGTGATTAGGAAGCGTTACATAAGTGATAACACTTGTGCGTTATTCACACAGGCCTATGTCTCACCATTAACCCCTACAATAGCTCCAGTGGAAGAACTTGTAAATAGTTTCAGTTCCAGTGTGATAACTGTAATTGACACTATTGCCCCGATTAAGACAAAATCTTTGTCAAGAAAGAAGAGGTCACCCTGGAGAAATGCCATACTAGCTATAAAACAAAAGCAAGTTTGTAGACGAGCAGAACGCAGATGGCGAAAAAACAAACTCCTAGTTTTTTATGATATCTACAAAGACAGTCTTCGCAAATATAACCAGGAACTGAAAAATGCTAGACAGTCATATTTTTCAGAGATCATTAGTAGAAACACTAACAATACCCGCACACTATTTTCTGTTGTTGACAAACTGACAAACCCACAAGCATCAATACCTCAGGAATTGGCATCTGAGGTGTCCTGTAATAATTTCGCAGCATTCTTTACACACAAAGTACTAAAGATTAGACCGACTGTGTGCAACTCCAGATTAACAAATGTTACATTAAATGCCTCCCAAAATGTACCCCACGTCAATCTTAGACAGTTTAGCCTCTTGGACTATGCCACTTTAACAGAAATTGCGTCGAAATTAAAGCCCACAACATGCTGCCTTGACATCCTTCCTTCAAACTTTTTCAAAACTGTTTTTCATTGCATAGCCCCAGACATACTTCAGATTATAAATACTTCTCTCCAAACAGGAGAGTTTCCTCAGACTTTAAAAACTGCAGTAATAAAACCTCTCCTAAAAAAACCTAATCTGGATGGCTCAACCATTAGTAATTACAGGCCAATATCAAATCTGACATTCCTGGGGAAAATTATCGAAAGGGTTGTGTTCGAACAGATCCAGAATTATATGATGCAAAACAATCTTTTTAACTCATTTCAGTCTGGATTTCGACCACAACACAGCACCGAGACTGTGCTTATCAAAGTCCTAAATGATATTCGTCGGAATACCGATGCAGGCAAATCATCTGTTCTGCTACTATTGGATCTCAGCGCCGCATTTGACATGGTTGATCACAACATACTACTCAGCAGATTGGAACAGTGGGTAGGGCTTACTGACACTATTCTTCAGTGGTTCACATCCTATCTACTTGATAGTAGATGTGTCAATCGGAAACCATCAGTCAGAACGAACCAAATTCACGTGTGGAGTCCCTCAAGGGTCAATTCTTGGACCACTCTTATTTAACATCTATATGCTTCCGTTAGCTCAGATAATGGAACAGTATGACATCTCCTATCACGCCTATGCAGATGACACACAACTGGACATTTCTGTGTCCCCACATGATTATAGTCCCTTAGTCACCCTGAGCAAATGCATTCATCAAATCAATGAATGGATGTGCCAGAATTTTCTCCAGTTAAATGTGCAGAAGACAGAGGTGATCATTTTTGGGCCAAAAAAGGAAAGGTCAAAGATAAGCAGCCAACTTAGCACAATGTCACTTACAGCTACAAATCAAGTCAGAAACCTTGGCGTAATTATTGACTCAGACCTAAAATTTGATAGCCATTTAAAGTCCGTCACTAAATCCGCTTATTACCACCTAAAAAATATAACCAGAATTAAGGGGCTTCTGACTCAACAAGACATGGAAAAACTTATGCATGCATTCATTTTCAGCAGATTGGACTATTGCAACGGTATATTTACAGGTCTTGATAAAAAATCAGTCAGGAAGTTGCAGCTGGTACAGAATGCTGCAGCCAGAGTCCTCACAAATACAAGGAAGCTGGACCACATTACACCAGTTTTGAAATCGCTACACTGGCTTCCAGTAAGTCAAAGGATAGACTATAAAATACTACTGCTCGTCTACAAAACACTTAATGGCCTTGGACCAAAATACATGCTTGACTTGTTAGAGTCCTATGAGACATCTAGACCCCTAAGGTCGTCTGGAACCGGTCTTCTGCATGTTCCAAGAACAAGAACCAAGCAGGGTGAGGCAGCATTTAGTTATTATGCTCCTCACCTCTGGAACAAGTTACCCGAACGTCTGAAGTATGCTCAAACTGTTAGCTCTTTTAAATCAGGGCTAAAAACGCTTTTGTTTAGCACTGCATATCTATAACTGTCTATATATTTCAATCTACCTGCTTTCTATTCCTCTTGTTTTTATCTCCATTGCTGATTTAAATTATTATTATTTGTAGTAGTTTTTGTTTTATTTTTATTTTATTTATTTATTTTTATTCTGTGATTAAATGCGATCTTTTGTCTTCGTTTCTACGTTGTGTTGATTTAAATGTGATTTTTATGATCTTCATGTGATGTAAAGCACTTTGAATTGCCTTGTGTTGAATTGTGCTATATAAATAAATTTGCCTTGCCTTGCCTTGCCTAATGCCTAGCGCGGCTTACCTCACTGATAGCTACCCTATTAGCGAGCACCAGTAGCCGAGGCAATAAAAGTTGCTATTCAAGTTTACAATCATCGGCAGCGCAACGATAAGACACCAAACAGGATTTTACACATCACGCCAGTAAAAAAGCTCTGACAGAAGTCAACAGTTGCCAAAAAGTAAGTTTATCAGGTGTACCTGTAGCCTGTGAGCTCCTGTCGTGACGAAGGTTTGTTTGTGAATGACAATTGACAGTTAACGCCACGATAAAGCCAATCTGTGACTGCACACGCATGCGCAAATTTGTATTCAAAGTAGAATAAAGGTATTTTCGATTTAATTATTCTTTTGGGTACATGAGTAAGGATGAGAATCGAGAACCAAGAACTGGTTCCGTGTGTTCCGATTCCATGAAATCGTTTGGAAATTTACTTAACGCTCTTATCGATTCCATCCAGCATGATTTGCGTTTTGTAACCTGTGCAAGCTATACACATTCAATTCAGCAAGCACGAATACATAACTGCTCATGGAGAGACTTTTCATCAAATGTAACCTGGAGAAAGTCGTTGCCGAGTTCCTTCGCACTGACTTTCACAGGCCATGTCATTATTCATGAGACTACTTAAAGAAATTGTGATTTTTCCCAAAAAGTCTATTAATACGCCTATCGTATTCCTCGTCGAATACTCTATAAGAAAAATATAACTTATATGCATCTAAAATAATACTAAATGATTTTATTAGCAATTTTACTACTCCAGTTAGAAAGATTCCATGGGTATGCGTTCGTTCTCATAGCAACCAGTCAGTTTCTTCCTGTTATTGTCCTACGTCATGCGCGCTGTGTATTCTGAGACGAGAATAGGCATAAGGTGCGCATTTCGAGCAGAGGACGGCCACCTATTAGAGGAAGTATATGTGTGAGTTTCCTTTTCATGCCATAAAGTTCTTATGAGAAGTTAGAGCCGTTATCAGCACGACCGTTTTGTGCTTTTACTGTTACGTCAGCTAGTTGCTCCCGCTCGTTCTTGCTGCATCAAGGAGAGCGTTTTTTACATTATATTTGCGTTGCACATTTGTATTAAGAGGGAATGTGTTAGTTTAGCAACTAAAGCTGATGTTGTACATTCATATGAGTGTAAAGTGCTTAGTTTTCCCCACTTTTATGGCCAAGATGACCGCACGTGCATGCAGCGTGTTTCCGGGTGGTGCGTGCCCTAGCGCCCCACCCCCACCTTTTTGTAATTATAATGTGCAAGTCATGTATGTGTGTTATTGACTGCTTTATAGTCAATTTGCATTGTTTATTGCATCCGCACTAATATGATGTAATTTCCTTTCCCTTCAGAACCACACATATACCCACACATTCCAGTCTTCTTCCACACACATACAAATACATCAACATCTTTCCACGCATGCTCTCATCTGCTCATTGAGTGATTGTCATATCAAGTGCCATTGCCTGTATATAGTTGGGCCTGTTGCCAAGTTGGATTAAAAGTGCCAAAGACCAACTCCACTCTCTGCTCCTTGTGTTCTAACCGACAGGCGAATGAACCATAAAACATATTGAACCCAGAACCTCATACAGTCCATTAGTCCAAATTAGAATTGATAAGGGAATCGATAAAGAATCGAATCGTTAAGCAATATCAATAATGGGATCGGAATCATAAAAATCTTATCAATTGCCATCCCTATACATGAGCATTTGATTATTTACGTATTGATCGTAAAAAACTCAACAACAACTGGGCAAGCTTTCTGGGAACACATCACGGGCAACACAGTACCTTAATATTCTGTGCAAAGTGTCAGTCAATTTCAACACATGCTAATTGGTCCCGTGAAAAATATGAAAACCAGACATTTTCATGAATTTATAAAACCCAATCGGGCGCCACGGACAGAATGTGAAAAGTGGACATGTCCGGGCAAAAGAGGACGTTTGGCCACCCTAATATAGCATTTAAGCTAGCGGACTTTTGCTATGCAGGTTAGCCAATTGTTCTTTTGTTGTACTTAGATCCTCATTTATTTATTTTTTATGTGATTCGAGGCTAAGCTCAGGCGCTAGTTAAGTCCAAGATTGAAGTAAAGTTCAACTAAATCCATCCATCCAGCCATTATTTTCCGCTTAGTCCGGGGTTGGGTGGTGGGGGCAGCAGCTTTAGCAGGGAAGCCCAGACTTCCCTCTCCCCAGCCACTTCAGCCAGCTCCTCCGGCGGGATTCCAAGGCGTTCCCAGGCCAGCCGAGCGACATAGTCTCTCCAGCGTGTCCTGGGTCGACCCAGGGGCCTCCCGCCGGTGGGACATGCCCAGAACACCTCTCCAGGGAGGCGTCCAGGAGGCATCCGAACCAGATGCCCAAGCCACCTCAACTGGCTCCTCTCAACGCGGAGGAGTAGCGGCTCGACACCAAGCCCCTCCCGGATGAACGAGCTTCTCACCCTATCTCTAAGGGAGAGCCCGGACACCCTGCGAAGGAAACTCATTTTGGCCGCTTGTATCCGGGATCTTGTTCTTTCGGTCATGACCGACAGCTCGTGACCATAGGTGAGGGTAGGAGCGTAGATCGACCGGTAAATCGAGAGCTTCGCCTTTTGGCTCAGCTCCTTCTTCACCACAACGGACCGGTGCAGAGTCCGCATCACTGCAGACACTGCACCGATCCACCTGTCAATCTCCCGCTCCCTCCTACCCTCACTCGTGAACAAGACCCCAAGATACTTGAACTCCTCCACTTGGGGCAGGATCTCATCCCCGACCCGGAGAGGGCATGCCACCCTTTTCCGGCTGAGGACCATGGTCTCGGATTTGGAGGTGCTGATCTTCATCCCAACGGCTTCACACTCGGCTGCGAACCACCCCAGTGAGAGTTGGAGGTCACGGCTTGATGAAGCCAACAGCACCACATCATCTGCAAAAAGCAGAGATGCAATGCTGAGGCCACCAAACTGGACACCCTCAAAGCTTCGGCTGCGCCTAGAAATTCTGTCCATAAAAATTATGAACAAAATCGGTGACAAACGGCAGCCTTGGCGGAGTCCAATCCTCACTGGGAACAAATTCGACTTACTGCCGGCAATGCGGACCAGACTCTGACACCGGTCGTACAGGGACCGAACAGCCCTTACCAAGGGGCTCGGCACCTCGTACTCCCGGAGCACCCTCCACAGGACTCCCCTAGGCACACGGTCGAACGCCTTCTCCAAATCCACAAAACACATGTAGACTGGTTGGGCGAACTCCCATGCACCCTCGAGGACCCTGCCGAGGGTGTAGAGCTGGTCCACTGTTCCACGGCCGGGACGAAAACAACACTGCTCCTCCTGAATCCGAGATTCGACTTCCCGACGGACCCTCCTCTCCACCACCCCTGAATAGACTTTACCGGGGAGGCTGAGGAGTGTGATCCCGCTATAATTGGAACACACCCTCCGGTCCCCCTTTTTAAAAAGGGGGACCACCACCCCGGTCTGCCAAGCCAGAGGCACTGTCCCCGATGTCCACGCGATGTTGTAGAGGCGTGTCAGCCATGACAGCCCTACAACATCCAGAGCCTTTAGGAACTCCGGGTGGATCTCATCTACCCCCGGGGCCTTGCCACCGAGGAGCTTGCCAACCGCCGCAGTGACTTCAACCCCAGAGATTGAAGAGCCCATCTCAGAGTCCCCAGACTCTGCTTCCTCAAAGGAAGGCATGTCGGTGGAATTGAGGAGGGCTTCGAAGTATTCTCCCCACCGACTCACGACGTCCCGAGTCGAGGTCAGCAGTACACCATCTTCACTATACACAGTGTTAATGGTGCACTGCTTTCCTCTCCTCAGACGCCGGATGGTGGACCAGCATTTCCTCAAAGCCGTCCGGAAATCATTTTCCATGGCCTCGCCGAACTCCTCCCATGTCCGAGTTTTTGCCTCGGCGACCGCCGAAGCCGCAGTCCGCTTGGCCAGCCGGTACCTGTCAGCTGCCTCCGGAGTCCCACAGGCCAAAAAGGCCCGATAGGCCTCCTTCTTCAGCCTAACGGCATCCCTTACCGCTGGTGTCCACCAGCGGGTTCGGGGATTGCCGCCACGACAGGCACCAACCACCTTACGGCCACAGCTCCGATCGGCCGCCTCAACAATGGACGTGCGGAACATGGCCCACTCAGGCTCAATGTCCTCCACCTCCCCCGGGACAAGGGAGAAGTTCTGCCGGAGGTGGGTGTTGAAACTCTTTCTGACAGGGGATTCCGCCAGACGTTCCCAGCAGACCCTCACAATACGTTTAGGCCTGCCAGGTCTGGCCAGCAACTTCCCCCGCCATCGGAGCCAACACACCACCAGGTGGTGATCAGTTGACAGCTCCGCCCCTCTCTTCACCCGAGTGTCCAAAACATGTGGCCGCAAGTCCGATGACACGATTACAAAGTGGATCATTGAACTGCGGCCTAGGGTGTCCTGGTGCCAAGTGCACATACGGACACCCCTATGTTTGAACATGGTGTTCGTTATGGACAAACCGTGACGAGCACAGAAGTCCAATAACAGAACACCACTCGGGTTCTGATCGGGGGGGGCCGTTCCTCCTAATCACGCCCCTCCAGGTCTCACTGTCATTGCCCACGTGAGCGTTGAAGTCCCCCAGGAAAACGAGGGCGTCCCAGGAGGGGGCTCTCTCTAGCACACCCTCCAATGACTCCAAACAGGGTGGGTATTCTGAGCTGCTGTTCGGTACATAAGCGCAAACAACAGTTAGAACCCGTCCCCTGACCCGAAGGCTGAGGGAGGCTACCCTCTCGTCTACCGTGGTAAACCCCAACGTACAGGCACCAAGCTGGGGGGCAATAAGTATGCCCACACCTGCTCGGCGCCTCTCACCGTGGGCAACTCCAGAGTGGAAGAGAGTCCAACCCCTCTCGAGAGGATTGGTACCAGAACCCAAGCTGTGTGTGGAGGAGAGTCCGACTATATCTAGTCGGAACTTCTCTGCCTCACCCACCAGCTCAGGCTCCTTCTCTGCCAGAGAGGTGACATTCCATGTCCCAAGAGTTAGCTTCTGCAGCTGGGAGTTGGACCGCCAAGGCCCCCGCTTTTGGCTGCCGCCCAACTCTGCGCACCCAACCCCTTTGGCCCCTCCCACAGGTGGTGAGCCCATGGGAAGGGGAACCCATCTTGCCTTTTCGGGCTGTGCCCGGCCGGGCCCCATGGGGATAGGCCCGGCCACCATACAATTGCCTTCGAGCCCCACCTCCAGGCCTGGCTCCAGAGGCGGGCCCCGGTAACCCGCGTCCGGGCAAGGGAAACTGGAGTTCATTTATTTTTCTCATCATAAGGGGTCATTTTGAGCCATGCTTAGTCTGGCCCCTCACCTAGGACCTGTTTGCCATAGGTGACCCTGCCAGGGGCTTAAAGCCCCAGACAACATAGCTCCTAGGATCATTGGGACACGCAAACACCTCCACCACGATAAGGTGATGACTCACGGAGGAGAATGTTTACCAGATGGTTTAAATTTATTTTATTTCTGTCGATGTGCTTTTATCACCTGATAACTTGATTAGCTCTGTTTGGGATAGATAGGGATAAAAGTCACATAGTAAGTAACTTAACTAAATGCTTTAGAAAGATCACTATAAACAGCGCACAGGTGAGCTTTTATTATCTATAGCATAGCCACTTCAGACTGTTGCTATTGCTGACGGAGTGCAAGTCTATAACTGGACTGATAAGGAATTGAATTATTAGAAGACAAAAAATGTTTTTGAATTGTTTATTAACTAGTCTTTCTGATATTTCCGCCAGAAATTGGTCGAAAATTATTGACAATATCCTCAGATCTTTGTGCAACTTCATATTAATAACGACATGAGATGGTAAAAAAAATTGTGGTTTAGTTCACGTGAGTGCAGACTAAAGCCATGAGGGTTACTTGGTACACCCTGGTTTCTTCCCCTTTGATTGTGAGAGGCACACACATCTGCACCACTTCATTGGGCTGAAACACAAATTATTTATATCAATACTTCACAATTTCTTCTACCTGGAAGTAAACTATTTCAATGCTATTTTGATGATCCATTTCTCACTTCCTGGTTAAGACCGATCCAAAGAGAGCAATGGTCCTCACCTTATGTCCACTTAGGGGCGTCCATGTGAGTTTGATGGCGCGTTTGGTGCCCGCCTCTACACTAGCCTTGTTGGGGTCCACGTTGAAGCCCTTCAGCTGCATAGATGCCAAGTTGTCCCAGGTAAACTCGGTGCCCTGGATTGTTTGGGGAAAAACAAGCAGTAACGATACAATCACTGCATCGCTTATATTGCATATTTATACACATTGAGGGATATACAGTACTGTATGCTGAATTAATACCAAGGTCAGAACCCGAAGTTGGGCGGCAGAACGAGCGGGTAGCTCAAAAGTCTCCTTGAAGTTGGCCCTTCATCAGACGCAAATTTATATAAAAAGGATGTTAATCGTTCGTGCTGCGTTAGTGCTTGTTTGTGCTGTAAAAAGTTTCCTTTGTGCTGCTTTCGTTTTTGAGATACAGTTAGTCCCGTGGTTACGACGTACTTGAATTAAGCAATTTCGACTTTATGACGACTGAGTCTCGACGCCATTCTGTCTTCAGTCTTTCTTTCTTTTTTTTTTTTTTTTTTGTCGCTTAAAAAGTACCTTATTGCGCCTCACACAAGGACGTAGGTTTGCATAGGCAACTTTTCAATTATACAATGACTTTAGTTATATAGGTCATTTAGATTGTCTAGATTTTGCTACTCAAAGTCCGACCTGCATTAGTTAGCATAACATTAATCTGTGTGAGTTCTGTTAATTTTTTAACTAGCCTTTAACACTCAAAACAAAATGGAGAAAATTATTTGACCAGATTAAAAAAAAAATCTGATTACGACGTTATAAATTTGCAGTCTGAAAGGTAGTATAAATCAATACAAATATATTTTGCATGAATCATTTAGCTTATCAATTAATTAGGTTCATATTGGTGAAAAATGTAGCCCTGACTTCCGTTCAGCCAATCTGTTTGGTCTTATTAATGTCCCATCCCCAGGAAAAAGTGTATGCTGTTATATCGTCCCTACAAATATTGAGACCAAACCTACGCCCTTGGCCTCACAGTATCTTGTTTTGTAATTTTTGATATGACGTGTTCCGTCCTCACTAACCATGAAGTTGTTCAGCTTTACAGACATCAAACAAAATTGTGCTTTTTGACGCTTTTACTTCCTTTACTTTTGACAATCTGTAGAGCTGTAACACACATATGTACACGTCTGTTCAAAACGACACACATTTTGACAGAAAAACACTTGACACAAAACAATTGGTGTTCAAACGTCCAGCTAGTCTGATCAAGAAATAGATTTAGTAGATTAAATTAGTCTACTGTGCTGAGTCACCTGGAACAGCAGCAGAGCTATGCCAGGATGCTCTTTGTGGATTATAGTTCTGCATTTAATACCATCATCCCGGACATTCTCATTACAAAGCTGGACATCCTGACCCCCTCCACTCAGATGCTCCTGGATCAAGAACTTCTTGTCCAACAGACCCCAGACTGTGAGACTTGGCCCCCACCATTCTTACACCCGCACACTGAGCACCGGCTCACCACAGGGCTGCGTGCTGAGCCCCCTCCTGTACTGTCTCTACACCTACGACTGCAGTCCAATCCACAGAAGCAACACCATTGTCAAGTTTGCTGATGACACCACAGTGGTTGGACTGATCTCACAGGGAGATGAGGCAGCCTACAAAGGAGGTCTACAAATTCTCAGCCTGGTGCTCAGACAACAACCTAGCCCTGAACACCACCAAAACCAAGGAGGTCATCATTAACTTCAGGAGGAAGAGTACCGCCCCGCCGCCCCTGTACATCAAGGGTGAGTGTGTGGAGAGGGTGCACACCTTCAGGTTCCTGGGAGTCCAGATCTCAGATGACCTCTCATGGACAGCAAACATAACAGCTATTGTATCATAAAGAAGGCTCAGCAGCGTCTGTACCTCCTGCGAGTCCTCAGGAAGAACAAGCTGGATAGCAAGCTGCTGCTGGCCTTCTATCACTCATCCATTGAGAGCTTGCTAATATACTGCATTTCAACTTGGTACGGGAGCTGCACTGCCGCAGACAGGGAGAGGCTTCAGAGGGCAGTCAAGGCAGCGCAGAGTATCATTGGCTGTCCTCTCCCCTTCCTGACAGACATACTCCACCCGATGCCTCAGCAGCTCTAAACATCCTGAAGTACAGCTCACATCGTGGTTTCCAGCTGTTTGAACTACTGCCCTCTGGGAGACGCTATAGGTGTTTAAAAACAAGAACAAACAAGACTGAGGAACAATTTCTCTGCTAAAGCCATTTCCACCCAGAACAGCCAACAAACAAGACTGAGGAACAATTTCTCTGCTAAAGCCATTTCCACCCAGAACAGCCATGTGTAACACCACATCACCCAATGTCCAATATTCATTTACATGCAATATTCTATGTGCAATACTACTTACGTGCAATATTAACGTACAATATTCAATGCCTGCACTGTCAGCTGCTGTTACTTCACTTCGATTACTTGCACTGCCTGAACATAGGACTACCTCATACACATTTTATATTTATTTAGATTTTATACTTTTATACTTGCAAGTCACTTTTGAGATTTTTACCTGTCCTGCACTTTAATGGGGGATGCTCCACAATTTCATTGTACAACTGTATAATGACAATAAAAGGCTATTCTATTCTATTCTATTCTATTCTATTCTATTCTATTCTATTCTATTCTATTCTATTCTATTCTATTCTATTCTATTCTATTCTATTTTGCCTAACAAAAGTCCGCTTGCTTAAATGTTATGGATGCTAAGGTATTTACAATTCTCATAGCAAATCACTCACACGTAACTCCACAAACTGTAGCTGTAAACTTAATTACAAATGCATACACAAACATATTAGCTGAAACAACTTACAGCCTTATGTGGGCCAAACCAAAGCGTAGCTGTCATCTATCCATGTCAGATGAGAGTCTGATCCTCAGTCATAAGGCGACGGTCCAGCCAGACCCAACACTGCCATCAGAGGGCAGTGTATCTTCCATTATTAAACAAAATACAATACTGTTGGACTTTTGGAGTTATTTTGGGGCACTTAAAGGGTTAATTCAGACTTATGCAGAAATTCTGTTTATGGCGCAAGCGTAGGAACGGAACTTGTTCGTAACCCGGGTACTACCTGTACAATTACAATTACAATTCTCTTATAGTTCAATCTGAGGTCAACCAGCCCCTCATTTTGATTAAAAATTGTGTAAATTATTTGTGCTGTAAAAATATTTGTTTGTGCTGCAACGGTTTTGTAGCTATAATGCTTTTTTAATTTGTAGTGATGATGTCACGCAGCCCCCCCATCTACAGCAGACTGGAACTGCAGTGGCGCCATTTATTTGTGCTAGGTTTGTGCTTGTTTGTGCGGTAAAAATATTTTTTTTCGTTTGTGCTGCTATCATTTTATAGATATTGAGATATTAATTTTGAGTAATGATGTCTGCCGCAGAAGTTAGAATGACGTCGCACCAACTCTTTCAACAACAGCGGGGTGTCCCAACAACTAGCACAAATGGGGGGCTGCGAGTGACGTCATCATTCGAAATCAACACCGCGAGCCCCCGAAGTGATTCCATTCATTTGTGCTAGTTGTTGGGACACCCTTATGTTATTAAGTGAGTTGGTACGCGCCGTCAGGCGCGGGAGTTAGGATATGGAAGCGCTACTAGTGACGTCATCTCTCGAAGTTAACATTTCTATATCTAAAAAACGATAGCAGCACAAATGCAAATTTTTACAGCACAAACGAATGGCACCGTAACAGTTCAGTTCTGCCCTAAATGGGGGGCTGCATGACGTCATCACTACCCATTAAAAGCATAATATCTACAAAACTGTTGCAGCACAAACAGAAACAAAGAACAAATGATCGACACCATTTTTAATCGAAACGGGTCGAGGTGACCTCAGATTTACCTAAAAAGAATCAATATCTCAAAAATGAAAGCAGCACAAGCACAAGCGATTGATATCATTTTCATATCAATTTGCGTCTGATGGGAGGCCAACTTCAAAGCGGTAGCACACAAGTGCTTAGGACCGGTTCGACACGCCTCTCACTACTCCAGCTAAACCCGGAATGAAATGGTTACCTTCTTACTGGGCCTTATGCAGCCTACTTGCAACTCTCTGACTGCAGGTCTGATGGTCCCCATGCTATAGCTGGCTCGCAGGGTGACCAGGACAGGGATGTCCGTGTCCTCTGAGGGTCCTGGTGGAGAAGAACAAAGAGCATTAACGTCTCTTGCAAGTTTGCTGAGTGACAATCAAAGAAACTGTTGTATGATAGAGATGAACTGAATTACAACATTTGAGAATATTGACAAAACAGGAAGTACGTATTAATCGTCTTAAAAAATTACTTTTTAAAATTCAGCACGCCTGGTTGTCATGAAGCACAAAAATCTGATCATATCAGATACGGACAAGATGCTTCACAGTATGAACATCTGATTTCGACTGAAGGAATACGGCCCCCCAGCCAAGCCGCCGGAACCGCGACAGCCGAACCAGTAGGCATCCCGCTGGCGCCGCCCCAGCAAGTCGGCCAGAAGGGCCAAACTCCGCACGTTCACTCCAGCGTTAACCCTTTGTACTGACTCCATTTTGAACGGTTTAAAGAAAGCTCGTCGACAACAGGTTGACAATTTATTCGACAGTGATTAAAAAGCAAGGCAAAACAGACGACGGAGAGGCAATGTTAGATCCGAGGTCCGCAAAACAATGGATACATCAGAATGGTCCCGAGAAGCGACAGTTGTTAGCTAAATGTTCAGTCTTTTGAAAGCTGCGGCGGAGTGGGCCGGGCGGAAGGCGCGCCTGGGTGTTGTCTTGGGATCATTCTTCTGTGTCAGGTTTGGGCGGTCAAGTTCGTGTGTCATCTTTCATGGCTGGGTCGTGGTTGCCACGGCAACTGGGGCATGTCTTGACGTCCAAGGCGCCAGGCTTTCAATTTGTTGCCTTGGTAGGGTGGGGGTGTCCTGACCCGACCGAAGAGATGTTGACGTTTTTTCCTTCGCTTATCAGGCAAGGGCTGATAAGCTGGTCCATTTTACTGTGTCCAAGGGCATGGAGTGAAGTCTGCCTACACAATGGTTAAATGCTTTGCTATAATGAATGTGTTAGACTAATGCAAACAGTTATATGGTGTCTGCGAGAAAAGTAACTATCCCCGGTCCGGCCCCCTGTACAATGCCAGAGAGCATTTTGATTTTTTTTTTTTTTTCTTCAATAGTGTTATTTATTTCCTGGCCTTTTTCTGTGAAGAACCCAGAGAGGGTTATTTGGTTATTATCTATTTAATTGATATTATATTATATTATATTATATTATATTATATTATATTATATTATATTATATTATATTAAATTATTATTTTTATTTTATTTACTTTTCTTCCGTGATGAACCCAGAAAGGGTTATTTGATTGTGGCTTTCTGAAAAACAATAATTTTTTACATTTAAGCACTCCTGCAATCGTCAAACTTTTTCTTTTACAAACTGACCCTGGCCCCTCATCAGAGAATGGAAAAGTTATGTGGCCCTCACAGGAAAAAGTTTGGGGACCCCTGCCCTACACAACTTTACGACGCCGTAGTCTCGTCCGCCATTCTGTCTCCGGTCATTTTTTTAAAAGACTGAATAGTCATTGAATATAAAGGCATTTAACATAACATACCTCACAGTAGCTTATTTTTTTTTACTTCATCTTATTAATATAACACGTAATACATGTTTTTGGACTGTTATTTTGAGATTTATTGGCTGAGCACAAGACCACGACAATGTTAAATGGAACTTCGTGACACTAACATTAGCAGCAATGCTTGCTCCAAGGAACACGAGATCTTTATTAATGCATGTCCTTTGTCGACAGGATTCGAACCTGCGAGAGGAGCCCCTAATGGATTTTGAATCCATCGCCTTAACCACTCGGCCACAACAACTGCTGCCAGGCAGTTGTGTGCTAATATTACCATTGAAGAATCACCCCACCGAAGGAAAAGGTATGACGTTAGATTCCAGAAAACAATCAATCCTATGCCGTAGGGATTGGCGATAGGTTTATTTTAAGTTTATTGGCTGAACACACGGTCATGTAGGTGGAACTTGTAAATGTAACTTTATGATGCTAATATTAGCAGCAATGTCTACACCAAGGAACACAGCACACTTCAAAAATGCACCACCGTTGTCAGCAGGATTCGAACCTGCGAGGGGGTACCCCAATGGCTTTCGAGTCCTTCGCATGCTAATATTAGCATTCAATAATGAGCCCAACGAGGGATATTGCATTTCAGAAAGCAATTAAACATATGTCGTGCGGATTTCAAGTTTAATCGCTGAACATAAGTTATGGTGCTAACATTAGCAGCAATGTGGTAAGACGCCATTCATGGATGTTTTTTTTTACTGCAACAGCAACACGGTTCCATTTGTCAGTTCATTAGTGTCCTCTATTTCAGGTTAGTGTAGCTTAAAAAAAACGCTGGAATTGTATGATAAATGATTCTCGATCAAAGATAATGTTGCTTTATGTTGATATTTTTATGGCGTAGATGCTGGGTATTTAACAGCTATTAGAAGGCTCCTGTACAGAACAGTTTAGAGAACTATTTTGAAGTACTTTATATGTGTTTATCACGCTATCATTATGTACTGTAAATATAAAGGTTAATATTGTTATTAGTGCCAATTTTACTGTCTGTTTACTAGCACGTTAGCGGTGCAGCTAACCATACAGTAGTTACCACTAAAGTTGTACCATTACAACAAGTTACTGCAGTAACAGTTACTGAAAAATAAGGTGTACTATAATAGTATAATCATGGTATTGTAGAGTAAGGTAACACAATAAAAGAATATAGTGTGTGAAATGAAGATGTATTTAGTTATTAAAGAGAAAATTGTCTACCTGTATATTTGAGAATGTGAGTTGGTTCCAAGTGACAAAATGAATGTTTTAGTTGTTCCAAACTCAAAAGACAAGAAGATGAACATTGTAAATACTATGAAGCTAAAAAACAGACATTCCGCTATTAGCTTGCTTGTTAATAAAGAAATTCTTGGATGTTTCCTGCAACGGCAACACGCTTCCAATTGTGTCCTGTATTTCAGACACACAACTTAAACGGGTTTCCACTTCTAGGACCTGTTACGATGCCAACATAAGCTGCAATGCTTTCACTGAGGAACACAACAAACTTCAGTAAAGGACATCAATTGTCGCAGGACTCGAACCTGCTATGGGAGACCCAAATGGTTTTTGAAGCCATCACTTTAACCGCTCGGCCACAACAACAGCATAGAAAAAAATCCTAACATTAGCATGAAATAATCAGCCCACGGAAGGAAATGGCACTGGGTTCCAGAACACAAGTTATGATGCTAGCATTTGCAAGAATGCTTGTACAAAGCAATAGATTGAAATGCATAAGTGTTACTGGCAGGACTCGAACCTAGGGGAGACCCCAACGGATTTCTAATCCATCGCCTTAACCACTCAGCCACAACAACTGCCACTGTGAAGTTGAATGCTTATATTGGCATTCAATAATCACCCAAGTGAAGGCATAAGTATGAACTTGGTTTCTGGAAAACAAGCCTTGCAATCAAGAATGAAGAATGGTTTCAAGTCCATTGGGTGAACACAAGATATGTCGGTAGCATTAGCAGCAGTACTTTTACCAAGTAATGCATGTCCGCAGGACTCAAACCTGCAAGGGGAGACCCCAATGGATTTCTAGCCCATTGCCTTAACCGCTCGGCCACAACAACTACCACTGTGGAGCAGAATGCTAATATTAGCATCAATAAGGAGCCCACTGAAGGAAATTGCATGAAGTTGGGTTCCAGAAAGGAATTAAACAAATGCCGTACTGATTTCAAGTTTATTGGCTGAACACAAGATATGACGCTAACATTAGCAGCAATGGTTGTACCAAGTAATAGAGCAATCTTTGACAAAGCATGTCTGTTGTCAGCAAGACCCCAATGGTTAGCAGCACAAACAAGACTTTTATCAGCAGAAACAAGCACAAACGATTGACATCATTTTTTATATAAATTTGCCTCTGATGGCAGAGCCAACTTCCTGACGGTTGGTATAAGAACACAGTCAATCAGTCTGACACCATGAATCATTTGTAAGGATGCAACAATACTCGGATTTATATTGAACCATTCCATACGCCCTCTTTGATTCAATATGCAAAATATTCGATGCAAATTAAACCTCCCAAAATGTATTGTCCGAATTTTTTCTTCCGTGCGCTCGCTAATATGCCCGGGGTGCATTGGAAACAGAGGGTGAGGGCTGTGCCTTGAATAGCTTTGAGACAGCTCCTCCTCACGAGCAGCCCTCTTCTCTCCTTCCCCAAACCGCATGGAGTGAGGCACGCTGCATTTGTTTGTGGCAGAGGTAACAGACACGACAATCATGGTTAGCGAGGAAAGACAAAAGTTTGAGGAGGCGGTTTCAGCGTCGTACAGATCCGCTGTGTGGCAGCATTTTGGGTTTGCTGATATGCTATCCACTCTCGTTTATATTTCACAAAGACCGTCTTCCCGGATATTGACAACGAAGTCCGGCAAAACATTGTTACTGACTTGACTGCTACGAACAACCTCGATTTGACAACAGACAGCTGGACACTGAGAGCTACTTCACGGTTACATGATGAACAATGAGTAGCAAATTAAGAGCGCTGTACTTCAAACTCGTCCTATAACTCCTGTTTATGAAAGTCGGTTGTCATATGCTAGTGTTGTGCAGTAATGAGCGGACGTGTGACTTCTGTGGTGTTTGTTAACTTTTTTAATGCTCCGACTAAGCCTGTCGCGATATGCAATAATTCCATTTATCGTGCAGTAAATGAAAATGAAAGCGGTAATTTTCCCGCTGTGCTTTATCGCCTCAGGTTCGTTTGTGCGTGTGTGCAGCAGATGTGCGGCGGACGTGCTGTTAAAAGTTCGGCTTCCTTGTTACCAACAGCGCAATATGCTGTGACGAGGATACACTCTGTTTTATTTACTTCTGGGTTTGTTGGTTTGATACATTTGAGTTTGCGTGACCATCATTCAATGGAGGGAGGCGGGGCCGAGTGCACTGCCGGCGTACAGCAATGAGCGAGCAGAAAATGAACGAAAAATGCTGATTTCCAACCCAAACACCACAGCCACGGTGAAGGAATATTTTTATTTTAAACCAAATGAAAATGGCGAGGCAACCAGAAAGGACAAACCAGTCTGCAAAATCTACATGCTCATTTGAAACACTATCACCCTGTTTAGTTTTCACTGCTTAGTAAGAAAACTGCATCGCAACAAGTGGAGCCTACCTCATCACGGCAATCGACAATTACAGAGCTTGATTTGAGAAATACAAACGAGAGCCCGCAAAATGGCGTTCCCTCACGGAAAGTGTAGTCCGCTACATTGCTGAAGAAATGAAACCGTTTTATCTCTGTTTAATGTTGTTTGACACTTAAGGCTAGGTTCATACTACAGGTCTTAATGCACAAATCCGATTTTTTCGAGTTTTTCTGGCTCAAGTGAAGCATTAACTTGACGGTCTGAACGTGACAAGTCGCATAGAAGTGGAGCATTTCAAATCTGATCCGGGTCACTTTCGTATGTGGTCTATATCTGATCTGGGCCACATTTTTCCATAATGTGGCTGGTGGTCTGAACTTCAAGTCTCCCGGATCGGAATTCATGCAGCAATGACGTCAGCAAAGCGAAAGCGGCAGGCAGGACGGGACCGATGTAGCTGTGCATTAGCTTCTAGCCTGAACTCTGCTTTTATGCACGAAGCGGGCTTGACCACAGTCATAAAAAAAATAATGAAGAAAAGGATAAGCCTGACAATTTTCGATTTTCATTCTATACGCCAAATGAGCAATATTTCAGTATTACTTACATGGCAGAGACGGGGAAAATTGACACACCCACGTCATGTCACGCACACTGACGGGGAAAATTGACACACCCACGTCATGTCACGCACACAAGTCAAGGCTTATGTGCGTGCGTGTATGCGTTCTATAAGTCCATACAAACTTTGAATACAAGACTAAACGGGGATTATTAATGTCTGTTATTTGTGCCATCTTTTTGGAAAACAAAATATGATCACCCTGGAATGTCATACAGCTAGCATGTGTAATTTGTTTTAATGTTTCTGCGCACGCGGGTCACTTTGCTGAGCGCATCTCGGATTGTGAATTAGTGAATATGCGTATTTTTTGTTTCAGAGCATTAAATGTATTGAATAGAATCGAAAATGGTGTCCCTCGTATCGAAAATCATACGGAACCGTGACTTAACTGTATCGTTGCATCCCTAATTATTAGTGTATAATATTAGTGCAGGCTGAGAAGAGTAGTGATGAATGTGGATGCTAATGTACCGGTACCTTGTTGACTTGTTATTGGTGGAGGAAGAAGGGATTCAATGGGAACTGCAAGTTGGTCTCCTCCTTGTAGATACATATTGTGTGATGACGCCGCACCCTTCAGATCCAGAACGCACAGTTTACTCTGGGACACAAAACAAGAACCACTCTTTATATGAATATTTCAGTTGTACCACAAAATATGATGATTAAATGTGTGTTGCTTTTAGCGACCTTATTAACAAGTTCAATGGTGAGTTGATCGGAATAGTTGACAGAGGGGTGATCGGGGTGAAAGGTGACAATGACATCCTGGCTTTGTTTTGCAGCAATGCTTCCCTCCACAGGCAGAACACTGAAAACACTAAGCCCATTGTAGTTCTGGGTCCCTGCGCACAAAACAGAATTAACAACACTGTATACTAATGAAGTAACTTACTATTAATCGACACGCATGTCACTATATGAGTTATCACTCTTTACATGCAAAATCAATAGCTTTCTGTACTACGGATGGATAAATATGACAAATTTAAGTTGTGAAATTTGTGCTGTTACCTGAATCTGAATCATTCACATTCGAATGACTAATCTTTAATAGTTGAATAAAAAAATCCGAATCTGACATACACCATGTAAGCTTGAAAAAACACTGTGAGTGCAGTCACCAATGGATTTCAAGTCTATAAATTGCAGAAAACAAATCTAAGTGGTCACTCAGTACCAGATTTTCAGTGTATCGCCGAAGGCAAATGCTCACGCAAATGTTGTTCGTATTGGCATCAATTATTATGGTTCATGAAAAGGAAATGCCATTTTATTCGATATCTAAGATCACATGGGCGTTGTTGGCTGAATTCAAACCTGTGAGGGGGTGACCCCAATGGATTTAAAATCCATTCCACCACAACAACTGCCACTGTAGTATATTAATATTTAGGAAGAAGCAAACTACATGGAAAGGGATGAAGTTGTATTCCAGAATTGGCAATGTGTTTCAAGTTGGAAGGCTGAACAAGATAACAACAACGGTAAATGTTACTTTGTGATGCTAACATTAGCAGGAACAACAAAGGAACAGTACATTTCAATAATGCTTATACGTTGTTGGCAGGATTCGAACCTGCGAGGGGAGACCCCAACGGATTTCGAGTCCATCGCCTTAACCACTCGGCCACAACAACTACTGCTTGTCAGGGGTGTGCTGATATTAGGATTGAAGAATATCCCCACCCACCGAAGGAAAAGGTCAGATTCGTCAGACGTCAGATTCCGGAAAAAAATCAATCCTATGCCGTAGGGATTGGCGATGGGTTTATTTTAAGTTTATTGGCTGAACACAAGGTCATGTAACTGGAACTTGTAAATGTAACTTCATGATGCTAACATTAGCAGCAATGCCTACACCAAGGAACACAGCAAACTTCAAAAATGAAAGGATTTAAGAATCATCCCACCGACAGAAAAGGAATGTTGTTGGGTTCAAGAAAACAAACCTTGTTGTACAGATCGAAGAAGGATTTACGTCTATTTGCCGAAAAAATAAAAAAAAGATATGATGAAGTAGCAGCAGTGCTAGCACCAAGGAACACAGCATACTTTGTCTGTTGTCAGGTTTCGAACTACGAAGACAGAACCCCATGGATTTCTGGTCAATTGCTTTAATAACTTGGCCACAACAACTGTGAATTTGAATGCTAATATTAACATTCAAGAAGAAGCCCAGTACATGGAGAGGTATGAAGTTGGATTCCTGAAAACAATCAATCCAGTGCTGTACGGATTGGCTTCAAGTTTGTTGGCTGAACGCAGAATCATGACAAATGTAACTTCATGATGCTAATATAAGCAGAAATGCTTGCACCAAGGAACACAGCAAACATTAATAAGCTATGTCTGTTGTTGGCAGGACTCAAACCTGCGAAGGGAGACCACTATGGATTTCTAGTCAACCACCTTAACCACTCGGCCACACCAACGGATATGAAGAGTGGTTCCTGAAAACAAGCCCTGCAGTACAGATTGAAGTAGGATTTGAAGACCAATGGCAGAACACAAGTAACAATGCTACCTAACAATAGCGAGGAAGGAATGTCCGCTGGTGGCAGGACTCGAACAGGAAAGGCAGATTTCTAGTCTATCGCCTTAACCACTTGGCCACAACAACTGCCAGTGGTGTGTGGAATGCTAATCTTAGCATTCAATAATAACCCCATTGAAGGAATTGGTATGATTTTGGGTTCCAGAAAACAAGCCTTGCAGTCAAGAATGCCTTCACCACTCGGCCACAACTACTAGGTTCCTGAAAACAAGCCTTGCACACAGATTGAAGAAGGATTTGAAGTCCATTGGCACAACAGAACTAATGATGCTAACATTAGCAGCCATGCTTGTACCTAACAATAGATAGTAACGAATGTCCGTTGTTGGCAGGACTCGAATCTGCAAGGGGAGACCCTAATGGATTTCTAATACATCACCTTAACCATCCATCCATCATCTTCCGCTTGTTCCGGGGTCGGATCGCGGGGGCAGCAGCTTTAACAAGGAAGCACAGACTTCCCTCTCCCCAGCCACTTCAACTAGCTCCTCCGGCGGGATCCCAAGGCGTTCCCAGGTCAGCCGAGAGACATGGTCTCTCCAGCGTGTCCTGGGTCGTCCCCGGGGCCTCCCGCCGGTAGGACATGCCCGGAACACCTCTCCAGGGAGGCGTCCAGGAGGCATCCGAACCAGATGCCCGAGCCACCTCAGCTGGCTCCTCTCTACGCGGAGGAGTAGCGGCTAGACGCCGAGTCCCACCCGGATGACCAAGCTTCTCACCCTATCTCTAAGGGAGAGCCCGGTCACCCTGCGGAGGAAACTCATTTCGGCCGCTTGTATCCGGGATCTTGTTCTTTCGGTCACGACCCAAAGCTCGTGACCATAGGTGAGGGTAGGAACGTAGATCGACTGGTAAATCGAGAGCTTTGCCTTTCGGCTCAACTCCTTCTTCACCACTACGGACCGGTGCAGAGTCGGCATTACCGCAGACGCTGCACCGATTCGCCTGTCGATCTCCCGCTCCCTCCTACCGTCAGTTGTGAACAAGACCCCAAGATACTTGAACTCCACTTTGGGCAGGATCTACTCCCTGACCCGGAGAGGGCACGCCACCCTTTTCCGACTGAGGACCATGGTCTCGGATTTGGAGGTGCTGATCTTCATCCCAACCACTTCACAATCAGCTGCGAACCGCTCCAGTGAGAGTTGGAGGTCACGGCTTGATGAAGCCAACAGCACTACATCATCTGCAAAAAGCAGCGATTCAATGCTGAGGTCACCAAACCGGACCCCCTCAACGCTTCGGCTGCGCCTAGAAATTCAGTCCATAAAAATTATGAACAAAATCGGTGACAAAGGGCAGCCTTGGTGGAGTCCAACTCTCACTGGGAATGAATTCGACTTACTGCCGGCAATGCGGAACAAACTCTGACACCGGTCGAACAGCCCTTACCAAGGGGCTCGGTACCCCGTACTCCCGGAGCACCCCCCACAGGACTCCCCGAGGCACATGGTCGAACGCCTTGTCCAGATCCACAAAACACATGTTGACTGATTGGGCGAACTCCCATGCACCCTCGAGGACCCTGCCGAGGGTGTAGAGCTGATCCACTGTTCCACGGCCGGAATGAAAACCACACTGCTCCTCCTGAATCCGAGATTCGACTTCTCGGTGGACTCTCCTCTCCAGCACCCCTGAATAGACTTTACCACGGAGGCTGAAGAGTGTGATCCCTCTATTATTGGAACACACCCTCCGATCCCCCTTCCTAAAAAGGGGGACCACCACCCCGATCTGCCAATCAAGAGGCACTGTCCCCGATGTCCACGCGATGTTGTAGAGACGTGTCAGCCACGACAGCCCCACAACATCCAGAGCCCCCAGGAACTCCGGGCGGATCTGATCCACTCCCGGGGCCCCGCCACCGAGGAGCCCTCCAACAGCCTCAGTGACCCCAAGCCCAGAGACCGAAGAGCCCACCTCGAAGTCCCTAGACTCCGCTTCCCAAAAGGAAGGCATGTCGGTGGAATTGAGGAGGGCTTTGAAGTATTCTCCCCACCGGCTCACGACGTCCCGAGTCGAGGTCAGCAGTACACCATCTTTACTATACACAGTGTTAATGGTGCACTGCTTTCCTCTCCTCAAACACCGGGTGGTGGACCAGAATTGCCTCTAAGCCATCCGGAAGTCGTTTTCCATGGCCTCGCCGAACTCCTCCCATTTCCGAGTTTTTGCCTTGGTGACCGCCGAAGCCGCAGTCCGCTTGGCCAGTTAGTACCTTTCAGCTGCCTCCGGAGTCCCACAGGCCAAAAAGGCCCGATAGGCCTCCTTCTTCAGCAAGACGGCATCCCTTACCGCTGGTGTCCACCAGCGGGTTCGGGGATTGCCGCCACCACAGGCAGCAACCACCTTACGGCCACAGCTCTGATCGGCTGCCTCAACAATGGAGGTGCGGAACATGGCCCACTCGGACTCATTGTCCTCCACCTCCCCCAGGACAAGGGAGAAGTTTTGCCGGAGGTGGGTGTTGAAACTCTTTCTGACAGGGGATTCCGCCAGACGTTCCCAGCAGACCCTCACAATACGTTTGGGCCTGCCAGGTCTGGCCAGCATCTTCGCCCGCCATCAGAGCCAACACACCACCAGGTGGTGATCGGCTGACAGTTCCGCCCCTCTCTCCACCCGGGTGTCCAAAACATGCAGCCGCAAGTCTGATGACACGATTACGGAGTCGATCATCAAACTGCGGCCTAGGGTGTCCTGGTGTCAAGTGCACATATGGACACCCCTATGTTTGAACGTGGTGTCCGTTATAGACAAACCGTGACGAGCACAGAAGTCCAATAACAGAACACCACTCGGGTTCTGATCGGGGGGGCCGTTCCTCCTAATCACGCCCCTCCAGGTCTCACTGTCATTGCCCACGTGAGCGTTGAAGTCCCCCAGGAAAACGAGGGAGTCCCCAGAGGGGGCTCTCTCTAGCACACCCTCCAATGACTCCAAAAAGGGTGGGTATTCTGAGCTGCTGTTCGGTACATAAGCGCAAACAACAGTTAGAACCCATGCCCCGACCCGAAGGCGGAGGGAGGCTACCCTCTCGTCTACCGGGGTAAACCCCAACGTACAGGCGCCAAACCGGGGGGCAATAAGTATGCCCAATCCTGCCCGGCCTCTCTCACCATGGGCAACTCCAGAGTGGAAGAGAGTCCAACTCCTCTCGAGAGGATTGGTACCAGAACCCAAGCTGTGTGTGGAGAAGAGTCCGACTATATCTAGTCGGAATTTCTCTGCCTCACACACCAGCTCAGGCTCCTTCCCTGCCAGAGAGGTGACATTCTATGTCCCAAGAGTTAACTTCTGCAGCTGGGGGTCGGACCGCCAAGGCCCCCGCCTTTGGCTGCCGCCCAACTCCCTACGCACCCGACCCCTTTGGTGACTCCCATAGTTGGTGAGCCCATGGAAAGATGGGAATGAGGATTGCCTTAACCACTCGGCCAAAAGAACTGCCAGTGGGAGTTGAATGCTAATCTTAGCATTCAATAATCAACCCATTCATGGAGTAGGTATGATTTTGAGTTCCAGAAAACAAGCTTTGGAGTAGTGAATGCCTTAAACCAGGGGTCTCTAAACTGGTCCTCGAGGGCCGCTGTGGGTCCTGGTTTTTGTTCATACCGATCAAATAGAGACCTTTGAACCAATGAGGATTCTACTATAACAAGCAGCACCTTACTGCAATCAACTGATTACACTTATAAAACACCAGATTGGTGAAAAGATGTGGTCTTATTTTGTTGGATTGAAATCCTGCACCCACTAAGGCCTTATGTGGAATAGTTTTGAGACCAATGCCTTAAACACTCGGCCACAAATACTGGGTTCCTGAGAACAAGTCTTGCAGGACAGATTGAAGAAGGATTTGATGTCGATTGGCATAACACAACTAATGACGCTAACATTAGCAGCAATGCTTGTACCAAACAAGAGATAGTCAAGAATATCCCTTGTGGGCAGGACTTGAACCTAAGAGGGGAGACCCCAATGGATTTCTAACCCATAGCCTCAACCACTCTGCCACAACAACTGCCAGTAGGGTGTGGAATGCTACCCTTAGCATTCAATGAAAACCCCATTGAAGGAGTAGATATGATTTTGGATTCCAGAAAACAAGCCTTGCAGTCAAAAATGCCTTCACCACTTGGCCACAACTACTGGGTTCCTGAGAAAAAGCCTTAAAGTGCATGTGACACGAAAAAGCATGTTTATTTCATAATACATGCGGTATTTTATGCTCCTGAATGATATGGACCGCTTGGATGTGTGTGGAAGCGATCGCTATATTTATTTATTTTAATCCCGCGCCATGAAAATGAGGCAGTTCTGGCTTCGGTCTTGCATTGAGGAGGAGGAGGGCGCTGTGACGTGTACGGGAGAAGGCGTCCTCTTCACTAAACAGCCATACTGTTGTGTGTGAGGACTAAGGATTCAGCTGATTTTGCGGATTAATACATTTATTTTTTGCATCACGCCAGCCAAACGGCTGCAGAAAAATCTTGCTTTATGAGGGGTAGGCGTGTGCGCCTTTTTGCAGTTTCAAAAGGTTCCCATTCACCATGGATATTGGCCAAGCCCTACTACTGTGGGACCACTGGACTTACGAGGAAGTGAGTAAACATCTTGTTTTGTATTATGTCAAATATTAATACAGAAATTACAAAGTAAACACTACAAACTTTCTTTAAATAAAGGACTATTTGCGTTTGATCATTGACAGCCATGTAAAAAGCTCTCCTCGTGTACATTAGCTGCACGTTAGCTGCACAACAACTGCAGCCGCCCTCCTCCGGGGAACGAACTGTAAATTGCTCTCCGTCGGGCGGTTTGCCGATCCGCGAAGACAATCGACAACCCAGTTGTCATGTCAAATAATCCAGGCTAGTTATGTGTGATTTTCCGCTTCGAAGACTTTGACACATCACTCGGTTCGGGTTAGCATGTCGGCTAGCTGTCAAGCCTCTTGGTTTGTTTACATTCTCCGAAGCCGGGGAAGGGAAATGACATATGTCCGATTTAGGTGTCATAAAATATCGTTCGGGAGGTGCGACAGTAAAGGTGAAGTCGACAGTTTTGACCATTATGGAGTAATTTTGCCATGTCGTCCTGAATAAGTGCATTTTTATTATTTCATATTCCATTTAGCACGACTGTTATTTGTCATAACCATGCCATTTACTTAGCAATTGGGGAAAATACTTGGATAAAAAGAATATCCTGTAAAAATATTGAAGTAAAGAGACAGAAACAATGACATTTTGCAGCTCTCTTCGTTGCGTTTTCCGCGTTGTGAATTGTTTCCCCTCGACGGGCTGACTGGTCCTTCTCAAGCCATTTATTTAGCTATTGGGGAAAAATACTTGGATAAAAAGAATATCCTGTAAAAATATTGGAGTAGAGAGACTGAAACAATGACATTTTGCGGCTCACTTAGTCGCGTTTTCCTCGTTCTGAGTAATTCCCCCTCAATGGGCTGAATAGTAAAACCGATGAGCCCATTCTCCCGCTGACGTCATCCACCTGTTGGGGACGCTAGAGGCCTATAATGGTGGGCGTGGCTAACCGGCAGATTAAAAGACTAATTTCTCGTCATCTGCGCTTTGCTAAATTGTTGTATATAGTCGAATCGTCTCAAAATATGATTCTAATTCACATAATAATGCTATTTAAGACTTTTTTTCTCCTGTCGTATGCTCATTAAAGTACAGATTAAAGGATTTGAAGTCCATTGGCACAACACAACTAATGATGCTAACATTAACAGCCATGCGTGTACCTAACAATAGATAGTAATGAATATTCATTGATGGCAGGACTCGAACCAGCGACTTCCAATTTGAAGTCTATTGGCTGCACACAAGCTATGACACTAACATTGGCAGCAATGCTTGTACCTAATAATAGATAGTAAGGAATGCCCGCTCGTGGCAGGACTCGAACCTGCGAGGGTAGACTCCAACGGATTTCTCATCCATCGCCTTAACTGCTCAGCCACAACAACTGCCACCGCGGTGTGAAATGATAATCTTAGCATTCAATATTAACCATTGAAGGAGTAGGTACGATTTTGTGTTCCAGAAAACAAGCCTTGCAGTCATGAATGCCTTAAACCAGGGGTCTCCAAACTGGTCCTCGAGGGCCGCTCTGGGTCCTGGTTTTTGTTTATACCGATCAAATAGGGACCTTTTAACCAATGAGGATTCTACTATAACAAGCAGCACCTTTTCTTCACTGATTACACTTATAAAACACCAGATTGGTGAAAAGATGTGGTCTTATTTCGTTGGATTGAAATCCTGCACCCACTAAGGCCCCATGTGGAATAGTTTCGAGACCAATGCCTTACCCATTGAAGGGGTAGGTATCATTTTGGGTTCCAGAAAACAAGCCTGGCAGTCAAGAATGCCTTAAACACTCAGCCACAACTATTGGGTTCCTGAGAACAAGTCTTGCAGGACAGATTGAAGAAGGACTTGATGTCAATTGGCATAACACAACTAATGATGCTAACATTAGCAGCAATGCTTGTACCAAACAAGAGATAGTCAAGAATATCCCCTATGGGCAGAACTTAAACCGAAGAGGGGAGACCCCAATGGATTTCTAATCCATCGCCTTAACCACTCTGCCACAACAACTGCCAGTAGGGTGCGGAATGCTAACCTTAGCATTCAATAAAAAACCCATTGAAGGAGTAGGTATGATTTTGGATTCAAGAAAACAAGCCATGCAGTCAAAAATGCCTTCACCACAACTTGGCCACAACTACTGGGTTCCTGAAAAAAAGCCTTAAAGTACAGATTGAAGTCCATTGGCACAACACAACAAATGATGCTAACATTAACAGCCATGCTTGTACCTAACAATACATAGTAATGAATATCCATTGATGGCAGGACTCGAACCTGCGACTTCCAATTTGAAGTGCATTGGCTGCACACAAGCTATGACGCGAACATTGGCAGCAATGCTTTTACCTAACATTAGATAGTAAGGAATGTCCGCTGGTGGCAGGACTCAAACCTGCGAGGGTAGACCCCAACGGATTTCTAATCCATCGCCTTAACCACTCAGCAACAACAACTGCCACCGGGGTGTGAAATGATAATCTTAGCATTCAATAATAACCATTGAAGGAGTAGGTATGATTTTATGTTCCAGAAAACAAGCCTTGCAGTCAAGAATGCCTTCACCGCTTGGCCACAACTACTCAACTACTGGGTTCCTGAGAACAAGCCTTGCAGGTTAGAGTGAAGAAGGATTTAAAGTCCACTGGAGAAGACAAGTAATGCTGCTAACATTAGTTGCGATGCTTGAACCAGACAACAGATAGTCAAGAACATACGCTGTTGGCAGGACTAGAACCTGCGAGGGGAGACCCCAATGGATTTCAAGTCCATCGCCTAAACCACTCGGCCACAACAACTGCTAGTGGTGTGTGGAATGCTAATCTTAGCATTCAATAATAACCCCATTGAAGGTGTATGTATGATTTTGGGTGCCAGAAAACAAGCCTGGCAGTCAAGAATGCCTTAATCACTCAGCCACAACTACTAATATCCTGAGAACAAGCCTTGCAGTCAATAATGACTTACCCACTCAGCCAAAACTACTGGGTTCCTGAGAACAAGCCTTGCATGACAGATTGAAGAAGGATTTGATGTCAATTGGCAGAAGACAAGTAATGATGCTAACAACAGCAGCCATGCTTGTACCTAACAATAGATAGTAACAAACGTCCGTTGTTGGCAGGACTCGAACCTGTGAGGGAAGACCCCAATGGATGTCTAGTCCACCGCCTTAACCACTCGGCCACAACAACTGCCAGTGGGGTGAGGAATGCTAATCTTAGAATTCAATAATAACCCCATTGAAGGGGTAGTTATGATTTTGGGTTCCAGAAAACAACCCTTGCAGTCAAAAATGTCTTAACCACTCAGCCACAACTACTAGGATCCTGAGAGCAAGCCTTGCACAACAGTTTGAAGAAGGATTTAATGTCAATTGGCAGAACACAAGTAATGATGCTAATAATAGCAGCCGTGCTTGTAACTAACAATAGATTGTAACGAATGTCCGTTGTTGGCAGGACTTGAACCTGCGAGGGGAGACCCCAATCAATTTCAAGTCCATCGCCTTAACAACTCGGCCACAACAACTGCCACGGTTGTGTGGAATGCTAATCTTAGCATTCAAAAATAAACCCATTGAAAGAGTAGTTATGATTTTGGGTTCCAGAAAACAAGCCTTGCAGTCAAGAATGTCAACCGCTCAGCCACAACTACTGGGTTCCTGAGAACAAGCCTTGCAGGACAGATTGAAGAAGGATTTGATGTCAATTGGCAGAACATAAGTAACAATGCTAATAATAGCAGCCGTGCTTGTACCTAACAATAGATTGTAACGAACGTCCGTTGTTGGCAGGACTTGAACCTGCGAGGGGAGACCCCAATCAATTTCAAGTCCATCGCCTTAACAACTCGGCCACAACAACTGCCATGGTTGTGTGGAATGCTAATCTTAGCATTCAAAAATAAACCCATTGAAAGAGTAGTTATGATTTTGGGTTCCAGAAAACAAGCCTTGCAGTCAAGAATATCAACCGCTCAGCCACAACTACTGGGTTCCTGAGAGCAAGCCTTGCACGACAGATTGAAGAAGGATTTGATGTCAATTGGCAGAACACAAGTAATGATGCAAACATTAGCAGGTATGCTTGTGCCTAACAATAGATAGTAACGAACGTCCGTTGTTTGCAGGACATGAACCTGTGAGGGGAGACCCCAATAGATTTATTGTCTATCGCCTATACTACTCGGCCACAACAACTGCCACGGTTGTCTGGAATGCTAATCTTAGCATTCAAAAATAAACCCATTGAAAGAGTAGTTATGATTTTGGGTTCCAGAAAACCAACCTTGCAGTCAAGAATGTCAACCGCTCAGCCACAACTACTGGGTTCCTGAGAACAAGCCTTGCAGGACAGATTGAAGAAGGATTTGATGTCAATTAGCAGAACATAAGTAACGATGCTAATAATAGCAGCCGTGCTTGTACCTAACAATAGATAGTAACGAACGTCCATTGTTGGCAGGACTTAAACCTGCGAGGGGAGACCCCAATCAATTTCAAGTCCATCGCCTTAACAACTCGGCCACAACAACTGCCACGGTTGTGTGGAATGCTAATCTTAGCATTTAAAAATAAACCCATTGAAAGAGTAGTTATGATTTTGGGTTCCAGAAAACAAGCCTTGCAGTCAAGAATGTCAACCGCTCAGCCAAAACTACTGGGTTCCTGAGAACAAGCCTTGCAGGAGAGATTGAAAAAGGATTTGATGTCAATTGGCAGAAGACAAGTAATGATGCTAACAATAGCAGCCATGCTTGTACCTTACAATAGATAGCAACGACTGTCCGTTGTTGGCAGGACTCCAACCTGTGAGGGGAGACTCCAATAGATTTGTAGTCTATCGCCTTTACTACTCGGCCAGAACAACTGCCAGTGGTGTGTTGAATGCTAAACTTAGCATTCAATAATAAACCCATTGAAGGAGTAGTTATGATTTTGGGTTCCAGAAAACAAGCCTTGCAGTCAAGAATACCTTAACCACTCAGCCACAACCACTTGGTTCCTGAGAACAAGCTTTGCACAACAGATTGAAGAAGGATTTGATATCAATTGGCAGAACACTAGTAATTATGCTAACAACAGCAGCCATGCTTGTACCTAACAACAGATAGCAACGAACGTCCGTTGATGGCAGGACTCGAACCTGCGAGGGGAGACCCCAATGGATTTCTAATCCATCGCCTTAACCACTCGGCCACAACAACTGCCATGATTGTGTGGAATGCTAATCTTAGCATTCAAAAATAAACCCATTGAAAGAGTAGTTATGATTATGGGTTCCAGAAAACAAGCCTTGCAGTCAAGAATGTCAACCGCTCAGCCACAACTAATGGGTTCCTGAGAACAAGCCTTGCAGGACAGATTGAAGAAGAATTTGATGTCAATTGGCAGAACATAAATAACGATGCTAATAATAGCAGCTGTGCTTGTACCTAACAATAGTTAGTAACGAACGTCCGTTGTTGGCAGGACTCGAACCTGCAAGGGGAGACCCCAATGGATTTCAAGTCCATCGCCTTAACCACTCGGCCACAACAACTGCCAGTGGTCTGTGGAATGCTAATCTTAGCATTCAAAAATAAACCCATTGAAGGAGTAGTTATGATTTTGGGTTCCAGAAAACAAGCCTGGCAGTCAAGAATGCATTAAACACTCAGCCGCAACTACTGGGTTCCTGAGAACAAGCCTTGCAGGACAGATTGAAGAAGGATTTGATGTCAACTGGCAGAAGACAAGTAATGATGCTAACAATAGCAGCCATGCTTGTACCTAACAATAGATAGCAACGACTGTCCGTTGTTGGCAGGACTCCAACCTGTGAGGGGAGACTCCAATAGATTTGTAGTCTATCGCCTTTACTACTCGGCCACAACAACTGCCAGTGGTGTGTGGAATGTTAAACTTAGCATTCAATAATAAACCCATTGAAGGAATAGGTATGATTTTTGTTTCAGAAAACAAGCCTGGCAGTCAAGAATGCATTAACCACTCAGCCAAAACTCCTGGGTTCCTGAGAACAAGCCTTGCAGGAGAGATTGAAAAAGGATTTGATGTCAATTGGCAGAAGACAAGTAATGATGCTAACAATAGCAGCCATGCTTGTACCTTACAATAGATAGCAACGACTGTCCGTTGTTGGCAGGACTCGAACCTGCGAGGGGAGACCCCAATGGATTTCAAGTCCATCGCCTTAACCACTCGGCCACAACAACTGCCACTACTGTGTGGAATGCTAATCTTAGCATTCAAAAATAAACCCATTGAAGGAGTAGGTATGATTTTGGGTTCCAGAAAACAAGCCTTGCAGTCAAGAATTCCTTCACCGCTCAGCCACAACTACCGGGTTCCCGAGAACAAGCCTTGCACGACAGATTGAAGAAGGATTTGATGTCAATTGGCAGAAGACAAGTAATGATGCTAACAATAGCAGCTATGCTTGTACCTAACAACAAATAGCAACGAACGTCCGTTGTTGGCAGGACTCAAACCTGCGAGGGGAGACCCCAATGGATTTCTAATCCATCGCCTTAACCACTCGGCCACAACAACTGCCAGTGTTCTGTGGAATGCTAATCTTAGCATTGAAAAATAAACCCATTGAAGGAGTAGTTATGATTTTGGGTTCCAGAAAACAAGCCTTGCAGTCAAGAATGCCTTAACCGCTCAGCCACAACTACCGGGTTCCCGAGAACAAGCCTTGCACGACAGATTGAAAAAGGATTTGATGTCAATTGGGAGAACACAAGTAATGATGCTTACATTAGGAGCCATGCTTGTACCTAAAAATAGATAGCAATGAATGTCCGTTGTTGGCAAGACTCGAACCTGCGAGGGGAGACCCCAATGGATTTCTAATCCATCGCCTTAACCACTCGGCCACAACAACTGCCACTGTTGTGTGGAATGCTAATCTTAGTATTCAATAATAACCCCATTGAAGGAGTAGGTATGATTTTGGGTTCCAGAAAACAAGCCTGGCAGTCAAGAATGCCTTAAACACTCAGCCGCAACTACTGGGTTCCTGAGAACAAGCCTTGCAGGACAGATTGAAGAAGGATTTGATGTCAATTGGCAGAAGACAAGTAATGATGCTAACAATAGCAGCCATGCTTGTACCTAACAATAGATAGCAACGACTGTCCGTTGTTGGCAGGACTCCAACCTGTGAGGGGAGACTCCAATAGATTTGTATTCTATCGCCTTTACTACTCGGCCACAACAACTGCCAGTGGTGTGTGGAATGTTAAACTTAGCATTCAATAATAAACCCATTGAAGGAATAGGTATGATTTTGGTTTCAGAAAACAAGCCTGGCAGTCAATACTGCATTAACCACTCAGCCAAAACTACTGGGTTCCTGAGAACAAGCCTTGCAGGACAGATTCAAGAAAGATTTGATGTCAATTGGCAGAACACTAGTAATGATGCTAACATGAGCAGCCATGCTTGTGCCTAACAATAGATAGCAACGAACGTCCGTTATTGGCAGGACTCGAACCTGCGAGGGGAGACCCCAATGGATTTCAAGTCCATCGCCTTAACCACTCGGCCACAACAACTGCCAGTGGTCTGTGGAATGCTAATCTTAGCATTAAAAAATAAACCCATTGACGGAGTCGGTATGATTTTGGGTTCCAGAAAACAAGCCTTGCAGTCAAGAATGCCTTAACCGCTCAGCCACAACTACCGGGTTCCCGAGAACAAGCCTTGCACGACAGATTGAAAAAGGATTTGATGTCAATTGGGAGAACACAAGTAATGATGCTTACATTAGGAGCCATGCTTGTACCTAAAAATAGATAGCAATGAACGTCCGTTGTTGGCAGGACTCGAACCTGGGAGGGGAGACCACAATAGATTTCTAATCCATCGCCTTAACCACTCGGCCACAACAACTGCCAGTGGTGTGTGGAATGTTAAACTTAGCATTCAATAATAAACCCACTGAAGGAATAGGTATGATTTTGGTTTCAGAAAACAAGCCTGGCAGTCAATACTGCATTAACCACTCAGCCAAAACTACTGGGTTCCTGAGAACAAGCCTTGCAGGACAGATTCAAGAAAGATTTGACGTCAATTGGCAGAACACTAGTAATGATGCTAACATGAGCAGCCATGCTTGTACCTAACAATAGATAGTAACGAACGTCCGTTGTTGGCAGGACTCGAACCTGCGAGGAGAGACCCCAATGGATTTCAAGTCCATCGCCTTAACCACTCGGCCACAACAACTGCGATTGGTCTGTGGAATGCTAATCTTAGCATTCAAAAATAAACCCATTGAAGGAGTAGTTATGATTTTGGGTTCCAGAAAACAAGCCTGGCAGTCAAGAATTCCTTAAACACTCAGCCGCAACTACTGGGTTCCTGAGAACAAGCCTTGCAGGACAGATTGAAGAAGGATTTGATGTCAATTGGCAGAAGACAAGTAATGATGCTAACAATAGCAGCCATGCTTGTACCAAACAATAGATAGCAACGACTGTCCGTTGTTGGCAGGACTCCAACCTGTGAGGGGAGACTCCAATAGATTTGTAGTCTATCGCCTTTACTACTCGGCCACAACAACTGCCAGTGGTGTGTGGAATGTTAAACTTAGCATTCAATAATAAACCTATTGAAGGAATAGGTATGATTTTGGTTTCAGAAAACAAGCCTGGCAGTCAAGAATGCATTAACCGCTCAGCCACAACTACCGGGTTCCCGAGAACAAGCCTTGCACGACAGATTGAAGAAGGATTTGATGTCAATTGGCAGAAGACAAGTAATGATGCTAACAATAGCAGCTATGCTTGTACCTAACAACAAATAGCAACGAACGTCCGTTGTTGGCAGGACTCAAACCTGCGAGGGGAGACCCCAATGGATTTCTAATCCATCGCCTTAACCACTCGGCCACAACAACTGCCAGTGTTCTGTGGAATGCTAATCTTAGCATTGAAAAATAAACCCATTGAAGGAATAGGTATGATTTTGGGTTCCAGAAAACAAGCCTTGCAGTCAAGAATGCCTTAACCGCTCAGCCACAACTACCGGGCTCCTGAGAATAAGCCTTGCAGGACAGATTGAAGAAGGATTTGATGTCAATTGGCAGAACACTAGTAATGATGCTAACATGAGCAGCCATGCTTGTACCTAACAATAGATAGTAACGAACGTCCGTTGTTGGCAGGACTCGAACCTGCGAGGAGAGACCCCAATGGATTTCAAGTCCATCACCTTAACCACTCGGCCACAACAACTGCCACTATTGTGTGGAATGCTAATCTTAGCATTCAAAAATAAACCCATTGAAGGAATAGGTATGATTTTGGGTTCCAGAAAACAAGCCTTGCAGTCAAGAATGCCTTAACCGCTCAGCCACAAATACCGGGTTCCCGAGAACAAGCCTTGCACGACAGATTGAAGAAGGATTTGATGTCAATTGGCATGAGACAAGTAATTATGCTAACAATAGCAGCCATACTTGTACCTAACAACAGATAGTAACGAACGTCCGTTGTTGGCAGGACTCGAACCTGCGAGGGGAGACCCCAATGGATTTCTAATCCATCGCCTTAACCACTCGGCCACAACAACTGCCAGTGGTCTGTGGAATGTTAAACTTAGCATTCAATAATAAACCCATTGAAGGAGTAGGTATGATTTTGGGTTCCAGAAAACAAGCCTTGCAGTCAAGAATTCCTTAACCGCTCAGCCACAACTACCGGGTTCCCGAGAACAAGCCTTGCACGACAGATTGAAGAAGGATTTGATGTCAATTGGCAGAAGACAAGTAATGATGCTAACAATAGCAGCTATGCTTGTACCTAACAACAAATAGCAACGAACGTCCGTTGTTGGCAGAACTCAAACCTGCGAGGGGAGACCCCAATGGATTTCTAATCCATCGCCTTAACCACTCGGCCACAACAACTGCCAGTGTTCTGTGGAATGCTAATCTTAGCATTGAAAAATAAACCCATTGAAGGAGTAGTTATGATTTTGGGTTCCAGAAAACAAGCCTTGCAGTCAAGAATGCCTTAACCGCTCAGCCACAACTACCGGGTTCCCGAGAACAAGCCTTGCACGACAGATTGAAAAAGGATTTGATGTCAATTGGGAGAACACAAGTAATGATGCTTACATTAGGAGCCATGCTTGTACCTAAAAATAGATAGCAATGAATGTCCGTTGTTGGCAAGACTCGAACCTGCGAGGGGAGACCCCAATGGATTTCTAATCCATCGCCTTAACCACTCGGCCACAACAACTGCCACTGTTGTGTGGAATGCTAATCTTAGTATTCAATAATAACCCCATTGAAGGAGTAGGTATGATTTTGGGTTCCAGAAAACAAGCCTGGCAGTCAAGAATGCCTTAAACACTCAGCCGCAACTACTGGGTTCCTGAGAACAAGCCTTGCAGGACAGATTGAAGAAGGATTTGATGTCAATTGGCAGAAGACAAGTAATGATGCTAACAATAGCAGCCATGCTTGTACCTAACAATAGATAGCAACGACTGTCCGTTGTTGGCAGGACTCCAACCTGTGAGGGGAGACTCCAATAGATTTGTATTCTATCGCCTTTACTACTCGGCCACAACAACTGCCAGTGGTGTGTGGAATGTTAAACTTAGCATTCAATAATAAACCCATTGAAGGAATAGGTATGATTTTGGTTTCAGAAAACAAGCCTGGCAGTCAATACTGCATTAACCACTCAGCCAAAACTACTGGGTTCCTGAGAACAAGCCTTGCAGGACAGATTCAAGAAAGATTTGATGTCAATTGGCAGAACACTAGTAATGATGCTAACATGAGCAGCCATGCTTGTGCCTAACAATAGATAGCAACGAACGTCCGTTATTGGCAGGACTCGAACCTGCGAGGGGAGACCCCAATGGATTTCAAGTCCATCGCCTTAACCACTCGGCCACAACAACTGCCAGTGGTCTGTGGAATGCTAATCTTAGCATTAAAAAATAAACCCATTGACGGAGTCGGTATGATTTTGGGTTCCAGAAAACAAGCCTTGCAGTCAAGAATGCCTTAACCGCTCAGCCACAACTACCGGGTTCCCGAGAACAAGCCTTGCACGACAGATTGAAAAAGGATTTGATGTCAATTGGGAGAACACAAGTAATGATGCTTACATTAGGAGCCATGCTTGTACCTAAAAATAGATAGCAATGAACGTCCGTTGTTGGCAGGACTCGAACCTGCGAGGGGAGACCACAATGGATTTCTAATCCATCGCCTTAACCACTCGGCCACAACAACTGCCAGTGGTGTGTGGAATGTTAAACTTAGCATTCAATAATAAACCCACTGAAGGAATAGGTATGATTTTGGTTTCAGAAAACAAGCCTGGCAGTCAATACTGCATTAACCACTCAGCCAAAACTACTGGGTTCCTGAGAACAAGCCTTGCAGGACAGATTCAAGAAAGATTTGACGTCAATTGGCAGAACACTAGTAATGATGCTAACATGAGCAGCCATGCTTGTACCTAACAATAGATAGTAACGAACGTCCGTTGTTGGCAGGACTCGAACCTGCGAGGAGAGACCCCAATGGATTTCAAGTCCATCGCCTTAACCACTCGGCCACAACAACTGCGATTGGTCTGTGGAATGCTAATCTTAGCATTCAAAAATAAACCCATTGAAGGAGTAGTTATGATTTTGGGTTCCAGAAAACAAGCCTGGCAGTCAAGAATGCCTTAAACACTCAGCCGCAACTACTGGGTTCCTGAGAACAAGCCTTGCAGGACAGATTGAAGAAGGATTTGATGTCAATTGGCAGAAGACAAGTAATGATGCTAACAATAGCAGCCATGCTTGTACCAAACAATAGATAGCAACGACTGTCCGTTGTTGGCAGGACTCCAACCTGTGAGGGGAGACTCCAATAGATTTGTAGTCTATCGCCTTTACTACTCGGCCACAACAACTGCCAGTGGTGTGTGGAATGTTAAACTTAGCATTCAATAATAAACCTATTGAAGGAATAGGTATGATTTTGGTTTCAGAAAACAAGCCTGGCAGTCAAGAATGCCTTAACCGCTCAGCCACAACTACCGGGTTCCCGAGAACAAGCCTTGCACGACAGATTGAAGAAGGATTTGATGTCAATTGGCAGAAGACAAGTAATGATGCTAACAATAGCAGCTATGCTTGTACCTAACAACAAATAGCAACGAACGTCCGTTGTTGGCAGGACTCAAACCTGCGAGGGGAGACCCCAATGGATTTCTAATCCATCGCCTTAACCACTCAGCCACAACAACTGCCAGTGTTCTGTGGAATGCTAATCTTAGCATTGAAAAATAAACCCATTGAAGGAGTAGTTATGATTTTGGGTTCCAGAAAACAAGCCTTGCAGTCAAGAATGCCTTAACCGCTCAGCCACAACTACCGGGTTCCCGAGAACAAGCCTTGCACGACAGATTGAAAAAGGATTTGATGTCAATTGGGAGAACACAAGTAATGATGCTTACATTAGGAGCCATGCTTGTACCTAAAAATAGATAGCAATGAATGTCCGTTGTTGGCAAGACTCGAACCTGCGAGGGGAGACCCCAATGGATTTCTAATCCATCACCTTAACCACTCGGCCACAACAACTGCCACTGTTGTGTGGAATGCTAATCTTAGTATTCAATAATAACCCCATTGAAGGAGTAGGTATGATTTTGGGTTCCAGAAAACAAGCCTGGCAGTCAAGAATGCCTTAAACACTCAGCCGCAACTACTGGGTTCCTGAGAACAAGCCTTGCAGGACAGATTGAAGAAGGATTTGATGTCAATTGGCAGAAGACAAGTAATGATGCTAACAATAGCAGCCATGCTTGTACCTAACAATAGATAGCAACGACTGTCCGTTGTTGGCAGGACTCCAACCTGTGAGGGGAGACTCCAATAGATTTGTATTCTATCGCCTTTACTACTCGGCCACAACAACTGCCAGTGGTGTGTGGAATGTTAAACTTAGCATTCAATAATAAACCCATTGAAGGAATAGGTATGATTTTGGTTTCAGAAAACAAGCCTGGCAGTCAATACTGCATTAACCACTCAGCCAAAACTACTGGGTTCCTGAGAACAAGCCTTGCAGGACAGATTGAAGAAAGATTTGATGTCAATTGGCAGAACACTAGTAATGATGCTAACATGAGCAGCCATGCTTGTACCTAACAATAGATAGTAACGAACGTCTGTTGTTGGCAGGACTCGAACCTGCGAGGAGAGACCCCAATGGATTTCAAGTCCATCGCCTTAACCACTCGGCCACAACAACTGCGATTGGTCTGTGGAATGCTAATCTTAGCATTCAAAAATAAACCCATTGAAGGAGTAGTTATGATTTTGGGTTCCAGAAAACAAGCCAGGCAGTCAAGAATGCCTTAAACACTCAGCCGCAACTACTGGGTTCCTGAGAACAAGCCTTGCAGGACAGATTGAAGAAAGATTTGATGTCAATTGGCAGAACACTAGTAATGATGCTAACATTAGCAGCCATGCTTGTACCTAACAATAGATAGTAACGAACGTCCGTTGTTGGCAGGACTCGAACCTGCGAGGAGAGACCCCAATGGATTTCAAGTCCATCACCTTAACCACTCGGCCACAACAACTGCCACTGTTGTGTGGAATGCTAATCATAGCATTCAAAAATAAACCCATTGAAGGAATAGGTATGATTTTGGGTTCCAGAAAACAAGCCTTGCAGTCAAGAATGCCTTAACCGCTCAGCCACAACTACCGGGCTCCTGAGAATAAGCCTTGCAGGACAGATTGAAGAAGGATTTGATGTCAATTGGCAGAACACTAGTAATGATGCTAACATGAGCAGCCATGCTTGTACCTAACAATAGATAGTAACGAACGTCCGTTGTTGGCAGGACTCGAACCTGCGAGGAGAGACCCCAATGGATTTCAAGTCCATCACCTTAACCACTCGGCCACAACAACTGCCACTATTGTGTGGAATGCTAATCTTAGCATTCAAAAATAAACCCATTGAAGGAATCGGTATGATTTTGGGTTCCAGAAAACAAGCCTTGCAGTCAAGAATGCCTTAACAGCTCAGCCACAAATACCGGGTTCCCGAGAACAAGCCTTGCACGACAGATTGAAGAAGGATTTGATGTCAATTGGCATGAGACAAGTAATTATGCTAACAATAGCAGCCATACTTGTACCTAACAACAGATAGTAACGAACGTCCGTTGTTGGCAGGACTCGAACCTGCGAGGGGAGACCCCATTGGATTTCTAATCCATCGCCTTAACCACTCGGCCACAACAACTGCCAGTGATCTGTGGAATGTTAAATTTAGCATTCAATAATAAACCCATTGAAGGAATAGGTATGATTTTGGGTTCCAGAAAACAAGCCTTGCAGTCAAGAATGCCTTAACCGCTCAGCCACAACTACCGGGCTCCTGAGAATAAGCCTTGCAGGACAGATTGAAGAAGGATTTGATGTCAATTGGCAGAACACTAGTAATGATGCTAACATGAGCAGCCATGCTTGTACCTAACAATAGATAGTAACGAATGTCCGTTGTTGGCAGGACTCGAACCTGCGAGGGGAGACCCCAATGGATTTCAAGTCCATCGCCTTAACCACTCGGCCACAACAACTGCCAGTGTTCTGTGGAATGCTAATCTTAGCATTGAAAAATAAACCCATTGAAGGAGTAGTTATGATTTTGGGTTCCAGAAAACAAGCCTTGCAGTCAAGAATGCCTTAACCGCTCAGCCACAACTACCGGGTTCCCGAGAACAAGCCTTGCACGACAGATTGAAAAAGGATTTGATGTCAATTGGGAGAACACAAGTAATGATGCTTACATTAGGAGCCATGCTTGTACCTAAAAATAGATAGCAATGAATGTCCGTTGTTGGCAGGACTCAAACCTGCGAGGGGAGACCCCAATGGATTTCTAATCCATCGCCTTAACCACTCGGCCACAACAACTGCCACTGTTGTGTGGAATGCTAATCTTAGTATTCAATAATAACCCCATTGAAGGAGTAGGTATGATTTTGGGTTCCAGAAAACAAGCCTGGCAGTCAAGAATGCCTTAAACACTCAGCCGCAACTACTGGGTTCCTGAGAACAAGCCTTGCAGGACAGATTGAAGAAGGATTTGATGTCAATTGGCAGAAGACAAGTAATGATGCTAACAATAGCAGCCATGCTTGTACCTAACAATAGATAGCAACGACTGTCCGTTGTTGGCAGGACTCCAACCTGTGAGGGGAGACTCCAATAGATTTGTATTCTATCGCCTTTACTACTCGGCCACAACAACTGCCAGTGGTGTGTGGAATGTTAAACTTAGCATTCAATAATAAACCCATTGAAGGAATAGGTATGATTTTGGTTTAAGAAAACAAGCCGGCAGTCAATACTGCATTAACCACTCAGCCAAAACTACTGGGTTCCTGAGAACAAGCCTTGCTGGACAGATTGAAGAAAGATTTGATGTCAATTGGCAGAACACGAGTAATGATGCTAACATGAGCAGCCATGCTTGTGCCTAACAATAGATAGCAACGAACGTCCGTTATTGGCAGGACTCGAACCTGCGAGGGGAGACCCCAATGGATTTCAAGTCCATCGCCTTAACCACTCGGCCACAACAACTGCCAGTGGTCTGTGGAATGCTAATCTTAGCATTAAAAAATAAACCCATTGACGGAGTTGGTATGATTTTGGGTTCCAGAAAACAAGCCTTGCAGTCAAGAATGCCTTAACCGCTCAGCCACAACTACCGGGTTCCCGAGAACAAGCCTTGCACGACAGATTGAAAAAGGATTTGATGTAAATTGGGAGAACACAAGTAATGATGCTTACATTAGGAGCCATGCTTGTACCTAAAAATAGATAGCAATGAACGTCCGTTGTTGGCCGGACTCGAACCTGCGAGGGGAGACCCCAATGGATTTCTAATCCATCGCCTTAACCACTCGGCCACAACAACTGCCAGTCGTGTGTGGAATGTTAAACTTAGCATTCAATAATAAACCCACTGAAGGAATAGGTATGATTTTGGTTTCAGAAAACAAGCCTGGCAGTCAATACTGCATTAACCACTCAGCCAAAACTACTGGGTTCCTGAGAACAAGCCTTGCAGGACAGATTCAAGAAAGATTTGACGTCAATTGGCAGAACACTAGTAATGATGCTAACATGAGCAGCCATGCTTGTACCTAACAATAGATAGTAACGAACGTCCGTTGTTGGCAGGACTCGAACCTGCGAGGGGAGACCCCAATGGATTTCAAGTCCATCGCCTTAACCACTCGGCCACAACAACTGCCACTACTGTGTGGAATGCTAATCTTAGCATTCAAAAATAAACCCATTGAAGGAGTAGGTATGATTTTGGGTTCCAGAAAACAAGCCTTGCAGTCAAGAATGCCTTAACCGCTCAGCCACAACTACCGGGTTCCCGAGAACAAGCCTTGCACGACAGATTGAAGAAGGATTTGATGTCAATTGGCAGAAGACAAGTAATGATGCTAACAATAGCAGCTATGCTTGTACCTAACAACAAATAGCAACGAACGTCCGTTGTTGGCAGGACTCAAACCTGCGAGGGGAGACCCCAATGGATTTCTAATCCATCGCCTTAACCACTCGGCCACAACAACTGCCAGTGTTCTGTGGAATGCTAATCTTAGCATTGAAAAATAAACCCATTGAAGGAGTAGTTATGATTTTGGGTTCCAGAAAACAAGCCTTGCAGTCAAGAATGCCTTAACCGCTCAGCCACAACTACCGGGTTCCCGAGAACAAGCCTTGCACGACAGATTGAAAAAGGATTTGATGTCAATTGGGAGAACACAAGTAATGATGCTTACATTAGGAGCCATGCTTGTACCTAAAAATAGATAGCAATGAATGTCCGTTGTTGGCAGGACTCAAACCTGCGAGGGGAGACCCCAATGGATTTCTAATCCATCGCCTTAACCACTCGGCCACAACAACTGCCACTGTTGTGTGGAATGCTAATCTTAGCATTCAAAAATAAACCCATTGAAGGAGTAGGTATGATTTTGGGTTCCAGAAAACAAGCCTTGCAGTCAAGAATGCCTTAACCGCTCAGCCACAACTACCGGGTTCCCGAGAACAAGCCTTGCACGACAGATTGAAGAAGGATTTGATGTCAATTGGCAGAAGACAAGTAATGATGCTAACAATAGCAGCTATGCTTGTACCTAACAACAAATAGCAACGAACGTCCGTTGTTGGCAGGACTCAAACCTGCGAGGGGAGACCCCAATGGATTTCTAATCCATCGCCTTAACCACTCGGCCACAACAACTGCCAGTGTTCTGTGGAATGCTAATCTTAGCATTGAAAAATAAACCCATTGAAGGAGTAGTTATGATTTTGGGTTCCAGAAAACAAGCCTTGCAGTCAAGAATGCCTTAACCGCTCAGCCACAACTACCGGGTTCCCGAGAACAAGCCTTGCACGACAGATTGAAAAAGGATTTGATGTCAATTGGGAGAACACAAGTAATGATGCTTACATTAGGAGCCATGCTTGTACCTAAAAATAGATAGCAATGAATGTCCGTTGTTGGCAGGACTCAAACCTGCGAGGGGAGACCCCAATGGATTTCTAATCCATCGCCTTAACCACTCGGCCACAACAACTGCCACTGTTGTGTGGAATGCTAATCTTAGTATTCAATAATAACCCCATTGAAGGAGTAGGTATGATTTTGGGTTCCAGAAAACAAGCCTGGCAGTCAAGAATGCCTTAAACACTCAGCCGCAACTACTGGGTTCCTGAGAACAAGCCTTGCAGGACAGATTGAAGAAGGATTTGATGTCAATTGGCAGAAGACAAGTAATGATGCTAACAATAGCAGCCATGCTTGTACCTAACAATAGATAGCAACGACTGTCCGTTGTTGGCAGGACTCCAACCTGTGAGGGGAGACTCCAATAGATTTGTATTCTATCGCCTTTACTACTCGGCCACAACAACTGCCAGTGGTGTGTGGAATGTTAAACTTAGCATTCAATAATAAACCCATTGAAGGAATAGGTATGATTTTGGTTTAAGAAAACAAGCCGGCAGTCAATACTGCATTAACCACTCAGCCAAAACTACTGGGTTCCTGAGAACAAGCCTTGCTGGACAGATTGAAGAAAGATTTGATGTCAATTGGCAGAACACGAGTAATGATGCTAACATGAGCAGCCATGCTTGTGCCTAACAATAGATAGCAACGAACGTCCGTTATTGGCAGGACTCGAACCTGCGAGGGGAGACCCCAATGGATTTCAAGTCCATCGCCTTAACCACTCGGCCACAACAACTGCCAGTGGTCTGTGGAATGCTAATCTTAGCATTAAAAAATAAACCCATTGACGGAGTTGGTATGATTTTGGGTTCCAGAAAACAAGCCTTGCAGTCAAGAATGCCTTAACCGCTCAGCCACAACTACCGGGTTCCCGAGAACAAGCCTTGCACGACAGATTGAAAAAGGATTTGATGTAAATTGGGAGAACACAAGTAATGATGCTTACATTAGGAGCCATGCTTGTACCTAAAAATAGATAGCAATGAACGTCCGTTGTTGGCCGGACTCGAACCTGCGAGGGGAGACCCCAATGGATTTCTAATCCATCGCCTTAACCACTCGGCCACAACAACTGCCAGTCGTGTGTGGAATGTTAAACTTAGCATTCAATAATAAACCCACTGAAGGAATAGGTATGATTTTGGTTTCAGAAAACAAGCCTGGCAGTCAATACTGCATTAACCACTCAGCCAAAACTACTGGGTTCCTGAGAACAAGCCTTGCAGGACAGATTCAAGAAAGATTTGACGTCAATTGGCAGAACACTAGTAATGATGCTAACATGAGCAGCCATGCTTGTACCTAACAATAGATAGTAACGAACGTCCGTTGTTGGCAGGACTCGAACCTGCGAGGAGAGACCCCAATGGATTTCAAGTCCATCGCCTTAACCACTCGGCCACAACAACTGCGATTGGTCTGTGGAATGCTAATCTTAGCATTCAAAAATAAACCCATTGAAGGAGTAGTTATGATTTTGGGTTCCAGAAAACAAGCCTGGCAGTCAAGAATGCCTTAAACACTCAGCCGCAACTACTGGGTTCCTGAGAACAAGCCTTGCAGGACAGATTGAAGAAAGATTTGATGTCAACTGGCAGAAGACAAGTAATGATGCTAACAATAGCAGCCAAGCTTGTACCTAACAATAGATAGCAACGACTGTCCGTTGTTGGCAGGACTCCAACCTGTGAGGGGAGACCCCAATGGATTTCTAATCCATCGCCTTAACCACTCGGCCACAACAACTGCCAGTGGTCTGTGGAATGTTAAACTTAGCATTCAATAATAAACCCATTGAAGGAATAGGTATGATTTTGGGTTCCAGAAAACAAGCCTTGCAGTCAAGAATGCCTTAACCGCTCAGCCACAACTACCGGGCTCCTGAGAATAAGCCTTGCAGGACAGATTGAAGAAGGATTTGATGTCAATTGGCAGAACACTAGTAATGATGCTAACATGAGCAGCCATGCTTGTACCTAACAATAGATAGTAACGAATGTCCGTTGTTGGCAGGACTCGAACCTGCGAGGGGAGACCCCAATGGATTTCAAGTCCATCGCCTTAACCACTCGGCCACAACAACTGCCACTACTGTGTGGAATGCTAATCTTAGCATTCAAAAATAAACCCATTGAAGGAGTAGGTATGATTTTGGGTTCCAGAAAACAAGCCTTGCAGTCAAGAATGCCTTAACCGCTCAGCCACAACTACCGGGTTCCCGAGAACAAGCCTTGCACGACAGATTGAAGAAGGATTTGATGTCAATTGGCAGAAGACAAGTAATGATGCTAACAATAGCAGCTATGCTTGTACCTAACAACAAATAGCAACGAACGTCCGTTGTTGGCAGGACTCAAACCTGCGAGGGGAGACCCCAATGGATTTCTAATCCATCGCCTTAACCACTCGGCCACAACAACTGCCAGTGTTCTGTGGAATGCTAATCTTAGCATTCAAAAATAAACCCATTGAAGGAGTAGTTATGATTTTGGGTTCCAGAAAACAAGCCTTGCAGTCAAGAATGCCTTAACCGCTCAGCCACAACTACCGGGTTCCCGAGAACAAGCCTTGCACGACAGATTGAAAAAGGATTTGATGTCAATTGGGAGAACACAAGTAATGATGCTAACATGAGCAGCCATGCTTGTACCTAACAATAGATAGCAATGAATGTCCGTTGTTGGCAGGACTCGAACCTGCAAGGGGAGACCCCAATGGATTTCTAATCCATCGCCTTAACCACTCGGCCACAACAACTGCCACTGTTGTGTGGAATGCTAATCATAGCATTCAAAAATAAACCCATTGAAGAAATAGGTATGATTTTCGGTTCCAGAAAACAAGCCTGGCAGTCAAGAATGCCTTAACCGCTCAGCCACAACTACCGGGTTCCCGAGAACAAGCCTTGCACGACAGATTGAAAAAGGATTTGATGTCAATTGGGAGAACACAAGTAATGATGCTAACATGAGCAGCCATGCTTGTACCTAACAATAGATAGTAACGAACGTCCGTTGTTGGCAGGACTCGAACCTGCGAGGAGAGACCCCAATGGATTTCAAGTCCATCGCCTTAACCACTCGGCCACAACAACTGCGATTGGTCTGTGGAATGCTAATCTTAGCATTCAAAAATAAACCCATTGAAGGAGTAGTTATGATTTTGGGTTCCAGAAAACAAGCCTGGCAGTCAAGAATGCCTTAAACACTCAGCCGCAACTACTGGGTTCCTGAGAACAAGCCTTGCAGGACAGATTGAAGAAGGATTTGATGTCAATTGGCAGAAGACAAGTAATGATGCTAACAATAGCAGCCATGCTTGTACCAAACAATAGATAGCAACGACTGTCCGTTGTTGGCAGGACTCCAACCTGTGAGGGGAGACTCCAATAGATTTGTAGTCTATCGCCTTTACTACTCGGCCACAACAACTGCCAGTGGTGTGTGGAATGTTAAACTTAGCATTCAATAATAAACCTATTGAAGGAATAGGTATGATTTTGGTTTCAGAAAACAAGCCTGGCAGTCAAGAATGCATTAACCGCTCAGCCACAACTACCGGGTTCCCGAGAACAAGCCTTGCACGACAGATTGAAGAAGGATTTGATGTCAATTGGCAGAAGACAAGTAATGATGCTAACAATAGCAGCTATGCTTGTACCTAACAACAAATAGCAACGAACGTCCGTTGTTGGCAGGACTCAAACCTGCGAGGGGAGACCCCAATGGATTTCTAATCCATCGCCTTAACCACTCGGCCACAACAACTGCCAGTGTTCTGTGGAATGCTAATCTTAGCATTGAAAAATAAACCCATTGAAGGAGTAGTTATGATTTTGGGTTCCAGAAAACAAGCCTTGCAGTCAAGAATGCCTTAACCGCTCAGCCACAACTACCGGGTTCCCGAGAACAAGCCTTGCACGACAGATTGAAAAAGGATTTGATGTCAATTGGGAGAACACAAGTAATGATGCTTACATTAGGAGCCATGCTTGTACCTAAAAATAGATAGCAATGAATGTCCGTTGTTGGCAAGACTCGAACCTGCGAGGGGAGACCCCAATGGATTTCTAATCCATCGCCTTAACCACTCGGCCACAACAACTGCCACTGTTGTGTGGAATGCTAATCTTAGTATTCAATAATAACCCCATTGAAGGAGTAGGTATGATTTTGGGTTCCAGAAAAAAAGCCTGGCAGTCAAGAATGCCTTAAACACTCAGCCGCAACTACTGGGTTCCTGAGAACAAGCCTTGCAGGACAGATTGAAGAAGGATTTGATGTCAATTGGCAGAAGACAAGTAATGATGCTAACAATAGCAGCCATGCTTGTACCTAACAATAGATAGCAACGACTGTCCGTTGTTGGCAGGACTCCAACCTGTGAGGGGAGACTCCAATAGATTTGTATTCTATCGCCTTTACTACTCGGCCACAACAACTGCCAGTGGTGTGTGGAATGTTAAACTTAGCATTCAATAATAAACCCATTGAAGGAATAGGTATGATTTTGGTTTCAGAAAACAAGCCTGGCAGTCAATACTGCATTAACCACTCAGCCAAAACTACTGGGTTCCTGAGAACAAGCCTTGCAGGACAGATTCAAGAAAGATTTGACGTCAATTGGCAGAACACTAGGAATGATGCTAACATGAGCAGCCATGCTTGTACCTAACAATAGATAGTAACGAACGTCCGTTGTTGGCAGGACTCGAACCTGCGAGGAGAGACCCCAATGGATTTCAAGTCCATCGCCTTAACCACTCGGCCACAACAACTGCGATTGGTCTGTGGAATGCTAATCTTAGCATTCAAAAATAAACCCATTGAAGGAGTAGTTATGATTTTGGGTTCCAGAAAACAAGCCTGGCAGTCAAGAATGCCTTAAACACTCAGCCGCAACTACTGGGTTCCTGAGAACAAGCCTTGCAGGACAGATTGAAGAAGGATTTGATGTCAATTGGCAGAACACTAGTAATGATGCTAACATGAGCAGCCATGCTTGTACCTAACATTAGATAGTAACGAACGTCCGTTGTTGGCAGGACTCGAACCTGCGAGGAGAGACCCCAATGGATTTCAAGTCCATCACCTTAACCACTCGGCCACAACAACTGCCACTATTGTGTGGAATGCTAATCTTAGCATTCAAAAATAAACCCATTGAAGGAATAGGTATGATTTTGGGTTCCAGAAAACAAGCCTTGCAGTCAAGAATGCCTTAACCGCTCAGCCACAACTACCGGGTTCCCGAGAACAAGCCTTGCACGACAGATTGAAGAAGGATTTGATGTCAATTGGCAGAAGACAAGTAATGATGCTAACAATAGCAGCTATGCTTGTACCTAACAACAAATAGCAACGAACGTCCGTTGTTGGCAGGACTCAAACCTGCGAGGGGAGACCCCAATGGATTTCTAATCCATCGCCTTAACCACTCGGCCACAACAACTGCCAGTGTTCTGTGGAATGCTAATCTTAGCATTCAAAAATAAACCCATTGAAGGAGTAGTTATGATTTTGGGTTCCAGAAAACAAGCCTTGCAGTCAAGAATGCCTTAACCGCTCAGCCACAACTACCGGGTTCCCGAGAACAAGCCTTGCACGACAGATTGAAAAAGGATTTGATGTCAATTGGGAGAACACAAGTAATGATGCTAACATGAGCAGCCATGCTTGTACCTAACAATAGATAGCAATGAATGTCCTTTGTTGGCAGGACTCGAACCTGCGAGGGGAGACCCCAATGGATTTCTAATCCATCGCCTTAACCACTCGGCCACAACAACTTCCACTGTTGTGTGGAATGCTAATCATAGCATTAAAAAATAAACCCATTGAAGGAATAGGTATGATTTTCGGTTCCAGAAAACAAGCCTTGCAGTCAAGAATGCCTTAACCGCTCAGCCACAACTACCGGGTTCCCGAGAACAAGCCTTGCAGGACAGATTGAAGAAAGATTTGATGTCAATTGGCAGAACACTAGTAATGACGCTCACACGAGCAGCCATGCTTGTACCTAACAATAGATAGCAACGACTGTCCGTTGTTGGCAGGACTCCAACCTGTGAGGGGAGACTCCAATAGATTTGTATTCTATCGCCTTTACTACTCGGCCACAACAACTGCCAGTGGTGTGTGGAATGTTAAACTTAGCATTCAATAATAAACCCATTGAAGGAATAGGTATGATTTTGGTTTCAGAAAACAAGCCTGGCAGTCAAGAATGCATTAACCACTCAGCCAAAACTACTGGGTTCCTGAGAACAAGCCTTGCAGGACAGATTGAAGAAAGATTTGATGTCAATTGGCAGAACACTAGTAATGACGCTCACACGAGCAGCCATGCTTGTACCTAACAATAGATAGTAACGAACGTCCGTTGTTGGCAGGACTCGAACCTGCGAGGGGAGACCCCAATGGATTTCAAGTCCATCGCCTTAACCACTCGGCCACAACAACTGCCAGGGGTCTGTGGAATGCTAATCTTAGCATTCAAAAATAAACCCATTGAAGGAATAGGTATGATTTTGGGTTCCAGAAAACAAGCCTTGCAGTCAAGAATGCCTTAACCGCTCAGCCACAACTACCGGGTTCCCGAGAACAAGCCTTGCACGACAGATTGAAGAAGGATTTGATGTCAATTGGCAGAAGAAAAGTAATGATGCTAACAATAGCAGCTATGCTTGTACCTAACAATAGATAGCAATGAATGTCCTTTGTTGGCAGGACTCGAACCTGCGAGGGGAGACCCCAATGGATTTCTAATCCATCGCCTTAACCACTCGGCCACAACAACTGCCACTGTTGTGTGGAATGCTAATCATAGCATTCAAAAATAAACCCATTGAAGGAATAGGTATGATTTTCGGTTCCAGAAAACAAGCCTTGCAGTCAAGAATGCCTTAACCGCTCAGCCACAACTACCGGGTTCCCGAGAACAAGCCTTGCAGGACAGATTGAAGAAAGATTTGATGTCAATTGGCAGAACACTAGTAATGACGCTCACACGAGCAGCCATGCTTGTACCTAACAATAGATAGCAACGACTGTCCGTTGTTGGCAGGACTCCAACCTGTGAGGGGAGACTCCAATAGATTTGTATTCTATCGCCTTTACTACTCGGCCACAACAACTGCCACTATTACGTGGAATGCTAATCTTAGCATTCAAAAATAAACCCATTGAAGGAATAGGTATGATTTTCGGTTCCAGAAAACAAGCCTTGCAGTCAAGAATGCCTTTACCGCTCAGCCACAACTACCGGGTTCCCGAGAACAAGCCTTGCACGACAGATTGAAGAAGGTTTTGATGTCAATTGGCATGAGACAAGTAATTATGCTAACAATAGCAGCCATACTTGTACCTAACAACAGATAGTAACGAACATCCGTTGTTGGCAGGACTCGAACCTGCGAGGGGAGACCCCAATGGATTTCTAATCCATCGCCTTAACCACTCGGCCACAACAACTGCCAGTGGTCTGTGGAATGTTAAACTTAGCATTCAATAATAAACCCATTGAAGGAATAGGTATGATTTTGGGTTCCAGAAAGCAAGCCTTGCAGTCAAGAATGCCTTAACCGCTCAGCCACAACTACTGGGTTCCTGAGAACAAGCCTTGCAGGACAGATTGAAGAAAGATTTGATGTCAATTGGCAGAACACTAGTAATGATGCTAACATGAGCAACCATGCTTGTACCTAACAATAGATAGCAACAAACGTCCGTTGTTGGCAGGACTCGAACCTGCGAGGGGAGACCCCAATGGATTTCTAATCCATCGCCTTAACCACTCGGCCACAACAACTGCCACTGTTGCGTGGAATGCTAATCATAGCATTCAAAAATAAACCCATTGAAGGAATAGGTATGATTTTAGGTTCCAGAAAACAAGCCTTGCAGTCAAGAATGCCTTAACCGCTCAGCCACAACTACCGGGTTCCCGAGAACAAGCCTTGCAAGACAGATTGAAGAAAGATTTGATGTCAATTGGCAGAACACTAGTAATGACGCTCACACGAGCAGCCATGCTTGTACCTAACAATAGATAGTAACGAACGTCCGTTGTTGGCAGGACTCGAACCTGCGAGGGGAGACCCCAAGGGATTTCAAGTCCATCGCCTTAACCACTCGGCCACAACAACTGCCAGTGTTCTGTGGAATGCTAATCTTAGCATTGAAAAATAAACCCATTGAAGGAGTAGTTATGATTTTGGGTTCCAGAAAACAAGCCTTGCAGTCAAGAATGCCTTAACCGCTCAGCCACAACTACCGGGTTCCCGAGAACAAGCCTTGCACGACAGATTGAAAAAGGATTTGATGTCAATTGGGAGAACACAAGTAATGATGCTTACATTAGGAGCCATGCTTGTACCTAAAAATAGATAGCAATGAATGTCCGTTGTTGGCAGGACTCAAACCTGCGAGGGGAGACCCCAATGGATTTCTAATCCATCGCCTTAACCACTCGGCCACAACAACTGCCACTGTTGTGTGGAATGCTAATCTTAGTATTCAATAATAACCCCATTGAAGGAGTAGGTATGATTTTGGGTTCCAGAAAACAAGCCTGGCAGTCAAGAATGCCTTAAACACTCAGCCGCAACTACTGGGTTCCTGAGAACAAGCCTTGCAGGACAGATTGAAGAAGGATTTGATGTCAATTGGCAGAAGACAAGTAATGATGCTAACAATAGCAGCCATGCTTGTACCTAACAATAGATAGCAACGACTGTCCGTTGTTGGCAGGACTCCAACCTGTGAGGGGAGACTCCAATAGATTTGTATTCTATCGCCTTTACTACTCGGCCACAACAACTGCCAGTGGTGTGTGGAATGTTAAACTTAGCATTCAATAATAAACCCATTGAAGGAATAGGTATGATTTTGGTTTAAGAAAACAAGCCGGCAGTCAATACTGCATTAACCACTCAGCCAAAACTACTGGGTTCCTGAGAACAAGCCTTGCTGGACAGATTGAAGAAAGATTTGATGTCAATTGGCAGAACACGAGTAATGATGCTAACATGAGCAGCCATGCTTGTGCCTAACAATAGATAGCAACGAACGTCCGTTATTGGCAGGACTCGAACCTGCGAGGGGAGACCCCAATGGATTTCAAGTCCATCGCCTTAACCACTCGGCCACAACAACTGCCAGTGGTCTGTGGAATGCTAATCTTAGCATTAAAAAATAAACCCATTGACGGAGTTGGTATGATTTTGGGTTCCAGAAAACAAGCCTTGCAGTCAAGAATGCCTTAACCGCTCAGCCACAACTACCGGGTTCCCGAGAACAAGCCTTGCACGACAGATTGAAAAAGGATTTGATGTAAATTGGGAGAACACAAGTAATGATGCTTACATTAGGAGCCATGCTTGTACCTAAAAATAGATAGCAATGAACGTCCGTTGTTGGCCGGACTCGAACCTGCGAGGGGAGACCCCAATGGATTTCTAATCCATCGCCTTAACCACTCGGCCACAACAACTGCCAGTCGTGTGTGGAATGTTAAACTTAGCATTCAATAATAAACCCACTGAAGGAATAGGTATGATTTTGGTTTCAGAAAACAAGCCTGGCAGTCAATACTGCATTAACCACTCAGCCAAAACTACTGGGTTCCTGAGAACAAGCCTTGCAGGACAGATTCAAGAAAGATTTGACGTCAATTGGCAGAACACTAGTAATGATGCTAACATGAGCAGCCATGCTTGTACCTAACAATAGATAGTAACGAACGTCCGTTGTTGGCAGGACTCGAACCTGCGAGGAGAGACCCCAATGGATTTCAAGTCCATCGCCTTAACCACTCGGCCACAACAACTGCGATTGGTCTGTGGAATGCTAATCTTAGCATTCAAAAATAAACCCATTGAAGGAGTAGTTATGATTTTGGGTTCCAGAAAACAAGCCTGGCAGTCAAGAATGCCTTAAACACTCAGCCGCAACTACTGGGTTCCTGAGAACAAGCCTTGCAGGACAGATTGAAGAAGGATTTGATGTCAATTGGCAGAAGACAAGTAATGATGCTAACAATAGCAGCCATGCTTGTACCAAACAATAGATAGCAACGACTGTCCGTTGTTGGCAGGACTCCAACCTGTGAGGGGAGACTCCAATAGATTTGTAGTCTATCGCCTTTACTACTCGGCCACAACAACTGCCAGTGGTGTGTGGAATGTTAAACTTAGCATTCAATAATAAACCTATTGAAGGAATAGGTATGATTTTGGTTTCAGAAAACAAGCCTGGCAGTCAAGAATGCATTAACCACTCAGCCAAAACTACTGGGTTCCTGAGAACAAGCCTTGCAGGACAGATTGAAGAAAGATTTGATGTCAATTGACAGAACACTAGTAATGATGCTAACATGAGCAGCCATGCTTGTACCTAACAATAGATAGTAACGAACGTCCGTTGTTGGCAGGACTCGAACCTGCGAGGAGAGACCCCAATGGATTTCAAGTCCATCACCTTAACCACTCGGCCACAATAACTGCCACTATTGTGTGGAATGCTAATCTTAGCATTCAAAAATAAACCCATTGAAGGAATCGGTATGATTTTGGGTTCCAGAAAACAAGCCTTGCAGTCAAGAATGCCTTAACCGCTCAGCCACAAATACCGGGTTCCCGAGAACAAGCCTTGCACGACAGATTGAAGAAGGATTTGATGTCAATTGGCATGAGACAAGTAATTATGCTAACAATAGCAGCCATACTTGTACCTAACAACAGATAGTAACGAACGTCCGTTGTTGGCAGGACTCGAACCTGCGAGGGGAGACCCCAATGGATTTCTAATCCATCGCCTTAACCACTCGGCCACAACAACTGCCAGTGGTCTGTGGAATGTTAAACTTAGCATTCAATAATAAACCCATTGAAGGAATAGGTATGATTTTGGGTTCCAGAAAACAAGCCTTGCAGTCAAGAATGCCTTAACCGCTCAGCCACAACTACCGGGCTCCTGAGAATAAGCCTTGCAGGACAGATTGAAGAAGGATTTGATGTCAATTGGCAGAACACTAGTAATGATGCTAACATGAGCAGCCATGCTTGTACCTAACAATAGATAGTAACGAATGTCCGTTGTTGGCAGGACTCGAACCTGCGAGGGGAGACCCCAATGGATTTCAAGTCCATCGCCTTAACCACTCGGCCACAACAACTGCCACTACTGTGTGGAATGCTAATCTTAGCATTCAAAAATAAACCCATTGAAGGAGTAGGTATGATTTTGGGTTCCAGAAAACAAGCCTTGCAGTCAAGAATGCCTTAACCGCTCAGCCACAACTACCGGGTTCCCGAGAACAAGCCTTGCACGACAGATTGAAGAAGGATTTGATGTCAATTGGCAGAAGACAAGTAATGATGCTAACAATAGCAGCTATGCTTGTACCTAACAACAAATAGCAACGAACGTCCGTTGTTGGCAGGACTCAAACCTGCGAGGGGAGACCCCAATGGATTTCTAATCCATCGCCTTAACCACTCGGCCACAACAACTGCCAGTGTTCTGTGGAATGCTAATCTTAGCATTGAAAAATAAACCCATTGAAGGAGTAGTTATGATTTTGGGTTCCAGAAAACAAGCCTTGCAGTCAAGAATGCCTTAACCGCTCAGCCACAACTACCGGGTTCCCGAGAACAAGCCTTGCACGACAGATTGAAAAAGGATTTGATGTCAATTGGGAGAACACAAGTAATGATGCTTACATTAGGAGCCATGCTTGTACCTAAAAATAGATAGCAATGAATGTCCGTTGTTGGCAGGACTCAAACCTGCGAGGGGAGACCCCAATGGATTTCTAATCCATCGCCTTAACCACTCGGCCACAACAACTGCCACTGTTGTGTGGAATGCTAATCTTAGCATTCAAAAATAAACCCATTGAAGGAGTAGGTATGATTTTGGGTTCCAGAAAACAAGCCTTGCAGTCAAGAATGCCTTAACCGCTCAGCCACAACTACCGGGTTCCCGAGAACAAGCCTTGCACGACAGATTGAAGAAGGATTTGATGTCAATTGGCAGAAGACAAGTAATGATGCTAACAATAGCAGCTATGCTTGTACCTAACAACAAATAGCAACGAACGTCCGTTGTTGGCAGGACTCAAACCTGCGAGGGGAGACCCCAATGGATTTCTAATCCATCGCCTTAACCACTCGGCCACAACAACTGCCAGTGTTCTGTGGAATGCTAATCTTAGCATTGAAAAATAAACCCATTGAAGGAGTAGTTATGATTTTGGGTTCCAGAAAACAAGCCTTGCAGTCAAGAATGCCTTAACCGCTCAGCCACAACTACCGGGTTCCCGAGAACAAGCCTTGCACGACAGATTGAAAAAGGATTTGATGTCAATTGGGAGAACACAAGTAATGATGCTTACATTAGGAGCCATGCTTGTACCTAAAAATAGATAGCAATGAATGTCCGTTGTTGGCAGGACTCAAACCTGCGAGGGGAGACCCCAATGGATTTCTAATCCATCGCCTTAACCACTCGGCCACAACAACTGCCACTGTTGTGTGGAATGCTAATCTTAGTATTCAATAATAACCCCATTGAAGGAGTAGGTATGATTTTGGGTTCCAGAAAACAAGCCTGGCAGTCAAGAATGCCTTAAACACTCAGCCGCAACTACTGGGTTCCTGAGAACAAGCCTTGCAGGACAGATTGAAGAAGGATTTGATGTCAATTGGCAGAAGACAAGTAATGATACTAACAATAGCAGCCATGCTTGTACCTAACAATAGATAGCAACGACTGTCCGTTGTTGGCAGGACTCCAACCTGTGAGGGGAGACTCCAATAGATTTGTATTCTATCGCCTTTACTACTCGGCCACAACAACTGCCAGTGGTGTGTGGAATGTTAAACTTAGCATTCAATAATAAACCCATTGAAGGAATAGGTATGATTTTGGTTTAAGAAAACAAGCCGGCAGTCAATACTGCATTAACCACTCAGCCAAAACTACTGGGTTCCTGAGAACAAGCCTTGCAGGACAGATTGAAGAAAGATTTGATGTCAATTGGCAGAACACGAGTAATGATGCTAACATGAGCAGCCATGCTTGTGCCTAACAATAGATAGCAACGAACGTCCGTTATTGGCAGGACTCGAACCTGCGAGGGGAGACCCCAATGGATTTCAAGTCCATCGCCTTAACCACTCGGCCACAACAACTGCCAGTGGTCTGTGGAATGCTAATCTTAGCATTAAAAAATAAACCCATTGACGGAGTTGGTATGATTTTGGGTTCCAGAAAACAAGCCTTGCAGTCAAGAATGCCTTAACCGCTCAGCCACAACTACCGGGTTCCCGAGAACAAGCCTTGCACGACAGATTGAAAAAGGATTTGATGTAAATTGGGAGAACACAAGTAATGATGCTTACATTAGGAGCCATGCTTGTACCTAAAAATAGATAGCAATGAACGTCCGTTGTTGGCCGGACTCGAACCTGCGAGGGGAGACCCCAATGGATTTCTAATCCATCGCCTTAACCACTCGGCCACAACAACTGCCAGTCGTGTGTGGAATGTTAAACTTAGCATTTAATAATAAACCCACTGAAGGAATAGGTATGATTTTGGTTTCAGAAAACAAGCCTGGCAGTCAATACTGCATTAACCACTCAGCCAAAACTACTGGGTTCCTGAGAACAAGCCTTGCAGGACAGATTCAAGAAAGATTTGACGTCAATTGGCAGAACACTAGTAATGATGCTAACATGAGCAGCCATGCTTGTACCTAACAATAGATAGTAACGAACGTCCGTTGTTGGCAGGACTCGAACCTGCGAGGAGAGACCCCAATGGATTTCAAGTCCATCGCCTTAACCACTCGGCCACAACAACTGCGATTGGTCTGTGGAATGCTAATCTTAGCATTCAAAAATAAACCCATTGAAGGAGTAGTTATGATTTTGGGTTCCAGAAAACAAGCCTGGCAGTCAAGAATGCCTTAAACACTCAGCCGCAACTACTGGGTTCCTGAGAACAAGCCTTGCAGGACAGATTGAAGAAGGATTTGATGTCAATTGGCAGAAGACAAGTAATGATGCTAACAATAGCAGCCATGCTTGTACCAAACAATAGATAGCAACGACTGTCCGTTGTTGGCAGGACTCCAACCTGTGAGGGGAGACTCCAATAGATTTGTAGTCTATCGCCTTTACTACTCGGCCACAACAACTGCCAGTGGTGTGTGGAATGTTAAACTTAGCATTCAATAATAAACCTATTGAAGGAATAGGTATGATTTTGGTTTCAGAAAACAAGCCTGGCAGTCAAGAATGCATTAACCACTCAGCCAAAACTACTGGGTTCCTGAGAACAAGCCTTGCAGGACAGATTGAAGAAAGATTTGATGTCAATTGGCAGAACACTAGTAATGATGCTAACATTAGCAGCCATGCTTGTACCTAACAATAGATAGTAACGAACGTCCGTTGTTGGCAGGACTCGAACCTGCGAGGAGAGACCCCAATGGATTTCAAGTCCATCACCTTAACCACTCGGCCACAACAACTGCCACTATTGTGTGGAATGCTAATCTTAGCATTCAAAAATAAACCCATTGAAGGAATAGGTATGATTTTGGGTTCCAGAAAACAAGCCTGGCAGTCAAGAATGCATTAAACACTCAGCCGCAACTACTGGGTTCCTGAGAACAAGCCTTGCAGGACAGATTGAAGAAGGATTTGATGTCAACTGGCAGAAGACAAGTAATGATGCTAACAATAGCAGCCAAGCTTGTACCTAACAATAGATAGCAACGACTGTCCGTTGTTGGCAGGACTCCAACCTGTGAGGGGAGACCCCAATGGATTTCTAATCCATCGCCTTAACCACTCGGCCACAACAACTGCCAGTGGTCTGTGGAATGTTAAACTTAGCATTCAATAATAAACCCATTGAAGGAATAGGTATGATTTTGGGTTCCAGAAAACAAGCCTTGCAGTCAAGAATGCCTTAACCGCTCAGCCACAACTACCGGGCTCCTGAGAATAAGCCTTGCAGGACAGATTGAAGAAGGATTTGATGTCAATTGGCAGAACACTAGTAATGATGCTAACATGAGCAGCCATGCTTGTACCTAACAATAGATAGTAACGAATGTCCGTTGTTGGCAGGACTCGAACCTGCGAGGGGAGACCCCAATGGATTTCAAGTCCATCGCCTTAACCACTCGGCCACAACAACTGCCACTACTGTGTGGAATGCTAATCTTAGCATTCAAAAATAAACCCATTGAAGGAGTAGGTATGATTTTGGGTTCCAGAAAACAAGCCTTGCAGTCAAGAATGCCTTAACCGCTCAGCCACAACTACCGGGTTCCCGAGAACAAGCCTTGCACGACAGATTGAAGAAGGATTTGATGTCAATTGGCAGAAGACAAGTAATGATGCTAACAATAGCAGCTATGCTTGTACCTAACAACAAATAGCAACGAACGTCCGTTGTTGGCAGGACTCAAACCTGCGAGGGGAGACCCCAATGGATTTCTAATCCATCGCCTTAACCACTCGGCCACAACAACTGCCAGTGTTCTGTGGAATGCTAATCTTAGCATTCAAAAATAAACCCATTGAAGGAGTAGTTATGATTTTGGGTTCCAGAAAACAAGCCTTGCAGTCAAGAATGCCTTAACCGCTCAGCCACAACTACCGGGTTCCCGAGAACAAGCCTTGCACGACAGATTGAAAAAGGATTTGATGTCAATTGGGAGAACACAAGTAATGATGCTAACATGAGCAGCCATGCTTGTACCTAACAATAGATAGCAATGAATGTCCGTTGTTGGCAGGACTCGAACCTGCAAGGGGAGACCCCAATGGATTTCTAATCCATCGCCTTAACCACTCGGCCACAACAACTGCCACTGTTGTGTGGAATGCTAATCATAGCATTCAAAAATAAACCCATTGAAGAAATAGGTATGATTTTCGGTTCCAGAAAACAAGCCTGGCAGTCAAGAATGCCTTAACCGCTCAGCCACAACTACCGGGTTCCCGAGAACAAGCCTTGCACGACAGATTGAAAAAGGATTTGATGTCAATTGGGAGAACACAAGTAATGATGCTAACATGAGCAGCCATGCTTGTACCTAACAATAGATAGTAACGAACGTCCGTTGTTGGCAGGACTCGAACCTGCGAGGAGAGACCCCAATGGATTTCAAGTCCATCGCCTTAACCACTCGGCCACAACAACTGCGATTGGTCTGTGGAATGCTAATCTTAGCATTCAAAAATAAACCCATTGAAGGAGTAGTTATGATTTTGGGTTCCAGAAAACAAGCCTGGCAGTCAAGAATGCCTTAAACACTCAGCCGCAACTACTGGGTTCCTGAGAACAAGCCTTGCAGGACAGATTGAAGAAGGATTTGATGTCAATTGGCAGAAGACAAGTAATGATGCTAACAATAGCAGCCATGCTTGTACCAAACAATAGATAGCAACGACTGTCCGTTGTTGGCAGGACTCCAACCTGTGAGGGGAGACTCCAATAGATTTGTAGTCTATCGCCTTTACTACTCGGCCACAACAACTGCCAGTGGTGTGTGGAATGTTAAACTTAGCATTCAATAATAAACCTATTGAAGGAATAGGTATGATTTTGGTTTCAGAAAACAAGCCTGGCAGTCAAGAATGCATTAACCGCTCAGCCACAACTACCGGGTTCCCGAGAACAAGCCTTGCACGACAGATTGAAGAAGGATTTGATGTCAATTGGCAGAAGACAAGTAATGATGCTAACAATAGCAGCTATGCTTGTACCTAACAACAAATAGCAACGAACGTCCGTTGTTGGCAGGACTCAAACCTGCGAGGGGAGACCCCAATGGATTTCTAATCCATCGCCTTAACCACTCGGCCACAACAACTGCCAGTGTTCTGTGGAATGCTAATCTTAGCATTGAAAAATAAACCCATTGAAGGAGTAGTTATGATTTTGGGTTCCAGAAAACAAGCCTTGCAGTCAAGAATGCCTTAACCGCTCAGCCACAACTACCGGGTTCCCGAGAACAAGCCTTGCACGACAGATTGAAAAAGGATTTGATGTCAATTGGGAGAACACAAGTAATGATGCTTACATTAGGAGCCATGCTTGTACCTAAAAATAGATAGCAATGAATGTCCGTTGTTGGCAAGACTCGAACCTGCGAGGGGAGACCCCAATGGATTTCTAATCCATCGCCTTAACCACTCGGCCACAACAACTGCCACTGTTGTGTGGAATGCTAATCTTAGTATTCAATAATAACCCCATTGAAGGAGTAGGTATGATTTTGGGTTCCAGAAAACAAGCCTGGCAGTCAAGAATGCCTTAAACACTCAGCCGCAACTACTGGGTTCCTGAGAACAAGCCTTGCAGGACAGATTGAAGAAGGATTTGATGTCAATTGGCAGAAGACAAGTAATGATGCTAACAATAGCAGCCATGCTTGTACCTAACAATAGATAGCAACGACTGTCCGTTGTTGGCAGGACTCCAACCTGTGAGGGGAGACTCCAATAGATTTGTATTCTATCGCCTTTACTACTCGGCCACAACAACTGCCAGTGGTGTGTGGAATGTTAAACTTAGCATTCAATAATAAACCCATTGAAGGAATAGGTATGATTTTGGTTTCAGAAAACAAGCCTGGCAGTCAATACTGCATTAACCACTCAGCCAAAACTACTGGGTTCCTGAGAACAAGCCTTGCAGGACAGATTCAAGAAAGATTTGACGTCAATTGGCAGAACACTAGGAATGATGCTAACATGAGCAGCCATGCTTGTACCTAACAATAGATAGTAACGAACGTCCGTTGTTGGCAGGACTCGAACCTGCGAGGAGAGACCCCAATGGATTTCAAGTCCATCGCCTTAACCACTCGGCCACAACAACTGCGATTGGTCTGTGGAATGCTAATCTTAGCATTCAAAAATAAACCCATTGAAGGAGTAGTTATGATTTTGGGTTCCAGAAAACAAGCCTGGCAGTCAAGAATGCCTTAAACACTCAGCCGCAACTACTGGGTTCCTGAGAACAAGCCTTGCAGGACAGATTGAAGAAAGATTTGATGTCAATTGGCAGAACACTAGTAACTAGAAACTGCAATTTCGGGAGAAATTACACACCTTGGTCTTTCCTCTGTGGAGATACAAATCTTAGCCCCACTCAGGTCTATCAATAGAATGGACCATAATGCCAGTCATTGGCACTAAACAAAGTTAAAGCCATTAGAAAAGATTGGGAGAATTGGACGTCCATGAACGTCAATGGCATCACCCTCCATAAGCGGCAATGCAATCGGGGACATTTGGGGGACACGTCCTAATGATATCTAGTCATTTTCTGTTGATTTGGGAAAAAAAAAAAAAATCCCATTGAAAATGAATGGGAAAAATTTTGGACGTCCATGGACGTCAATGGTATCAACTTACATAAGCGTCAATGGAATCCAAGTACATTGGCATCAATAGAATGAACAAACATGAAGAAATGCCTTTGGAAATGAATGGGAAGTTTGGACGTCCGTGGACGTCAATGGCATCACCCTCCATAAGCAGCAATGCAATCGGGCACATTTGGGGGAAACGTCCTATTGATATCTAGTCATTTTCTGTTGATTTGGGGGGAAAAAAAAAAAATTCCCATTGAAAATGAATGGGAAAAATTTTGGACGTCCATGGATGTCAATGGTATCAACTTAAATAAGCGTCAATGGAATCCAAGTACATTGGCATCAAAAGAATGAACAAACATGAAGAAATGCCATTGGAAATGAATGGGAAGTTTGGACGTCCCTGGACGTCAATGGCATCACCCTCCATAAGCAGCAATGCAATCGGGGACATTTGGGGGACAGGTCCTATTGATATCTAGTCATTTTCTGTTGATTTGGGGGAAAAAAAAAAAATTCCCATTGAAAATGAATGGGTAAAATTTTGGACGTCCATGGACGTCAATGGCAGCACCCCCCATAAGCGTCAATTGGAATGGAATTGGGATATACGTCCTATTGATATCTGGTCATTTTCTGTTGATTTGGAGAAATTTAGTTTTTTCCCCATTGAAAATGAATGGGAAAAATTTTGGACGTCCATGGACGTCAGTGGCAGCACCCTCTATAAGCGTCAATTGAGTTGGGGACGTTTGGGGGACACGTCCTATTGATATCTGGTCATTTTCTGTTTATTTGGGGAAATGTAGTTTTTTCCCCATTGAAAATGAATGGGAAAAATTTTGGACGTCCATGGCAGTCAATGGCATCGACATCCATATAGTCAATTGAATCCAAGTACATTGGCATCAATAGATTCGACATGCATGGCCGTCAATGGCATCAATGCAATGTAAATTCCATTGAAATCCCATTGTAAGTGAATAGGAACTTTTCCCATTAGAAATGAATGGGAGAGTTTTTGGCAAATTTCCAGGGAACCGTAAATTTTTTCCAAATTCTGTATACAACTTTTATGCCCCTCACCGTCCCGGAATTTTTGATACCCAAATTATGTGATTTGGTCAAAAATTGTAGGACTAGATACATTTTGAAAAAAAAAAAAAAATCTGGAAAATTGCCGTTTGCGGGAAAACGGAAAATTTTTCGGGGCCCTTTTTAAAAAAGCCATCGTCGCGCAAAAATTCCGGACGTTTCGATATCCGAACGGTGCCGATCGGTGCAGCGGTTCGGGCTGTGCGGCGCGCCGAAAAAACGCGGAGAATAAGATGAATAATAATAATAATAACTAGAAACTGCAATTTCGGGAGAAATTACACACCTTGGTCTTTCCTCTGTGGAGACACAGATCTTAGCCCCACTCAGGTCTATCAATAGAATGGATCATAATGCCAGTCATTGGCAAAAAACAAAGTAAAAGCCGTTAGAAATGAATGGGAGAATTGGACGTCCATGGACGTCAATGGCGGCACCTTTCATAATTGTTAATGGAATCGGGGAAGTTTGGGGGACACGTCCTAATGATATCTAGTCATTTTCTGTTGATTTGGGGAAAAAAAAAAAATTCCCATTGAAAATGAATGGGAAAAATTTTGGACGTCCATGGAAGTCAATGGTATCAACTTACATAAGCGTCAATGGAATCCAAGTACATTGGCATCAATAAAATGAACAAACATGAAGAAATGCCATTGGAAATGAATGGGAAGTTTAGACGTCCATGAACGTCAATGGCATCACCCTCCATAAGCGGCAATGCAATCGGGGACATTTGGGGGAAACGTCCTAATGATATCTAGTCATTTTCTGTTGATTTGGGAAAAAAAAAAAAAAATCCCATTGAAAATGAATGGGAAAAATTTTGGACGTCCATGGACGTCAATGGTATCAACTTACATAAGCGTCAATGGAATCCAAGTACATTGGCATCAATAAAATGAACAAACATGAAGAAATGGCTTTGGAAATGATTGGGAAGTTTGGACGTCCATGGACGTCAATGGCATCACCCCCCATAAGCGGTAATGCAATCGGGGACATTTGGGGGACACGTCCTAATGATATCTAGTCATTTTCTGTTGATTTGGGAAAAAAAAAAAAAAATCCCATTGAAAATGAATGGGAAAAATTTTGGACGTCCATGGACGTCAATGGTATCAACTTACATAAGCGTCAATGGAATCCAAGTACATTGGCATCAATAAAATGAACAAACATGAAGAAATGGCTTTGGAAATGATTGGGAAGTTTGGACGTCCATGGACGTCAATGGCATCACCCCCCATAAGCGGTAATGCAATCGGGGACATTTGGGGGACACGTCCTAATGATATCTAGTCATTTTCTGTTGATTTGGGGAAAAAAAAAAAATTCCCATTGAAAATGAATGGGAAAAATTTTGGACGTCCATGGACGTCAATGGTATCAACTTACATAAGCGTCAATGGAATCCAAGTACATTGGCATCAATAAAATGAACAAACATGAAGAAATGCCATTGGAAATGAATGGGAAGTTTAGACGTCCATGAACGTCAATGGCATCACCCTCCATAAGCGGCAATGCAATCGGGGACATTTGGGGGACAGGTCCTATTGATATCTAGTCATTTTCTGTTGATTTGGGGAAAAAAAAAATTTCCCATTGAAAATGAATGGGTAAAATTTTGGACGTCCATGGACGTCAATGGCAGCACCCCCCATAAGCGTCAATGGAATTGGGGACGTTTGGGATATACGTCCTATTGATATCTGGTCATTTTCTGTTGATTTGGAGAAATTTAGTTTTTTCCCCATTGAAAATGAATGGGAAAAATTTTGGACGTCCATGTAAGTCAATGGCGGCACCCTTCATAAGCGTCAATGGAATTGGGGAAGTTTGGGGGACACGTCCTATTGATATCTGGTCATTTTCTGTTGATTTGGGGTAATTTTGTTTTTTCCCCATTGAAAATGAATGGGTAAAATTTTGGACGTCCATGGACGTCAATGGCAGCACCCCCCATAAGCGTCAATGGAGTTGGAGACGTTTGGGGTATACGTCCTATTGATATCTGGTCATTTTCTGTTGATTTGGAGAAATTTAGTTTTTTCCCCATTGAAAATGATTGGGAAAAATTTTGGACGTCCATGGAAGTCAATGGCGGCACCCTTCATAAGCGTCAATGGAATTGGGGAAGTTTGGGGGACACGTCCTATTGATATCTGGTCATTTTCTGTTGATTTGGGGAAATTTTGTTTTTTCCCCATTGAAAATGAATGGGAAAAATTTTGGACGTCCATGGCAGTCAATGGCATCGACATCCATATAGTCAATAGAATCCAAGTACATTGGCATCAATAGATTTGACATGCATGGCCGTCAATGGCATCAATGCAATGTAAATTCCATTGAAATCCCATTGTAAGTGAATGGGAACTTTTCCCATTAGAAATGAATGGGAGAGTTTTTGGCCAATTTCCGGGGAACCGTAAAGTTTTGCCAAATTCTGTATACAACTTTTATGCCCCTCACCGTCCCGGAATTTTTGATACCCAAATTATGTGATTTGGTCAAAAATTGTAGGACTAGATACATTTTGAAACTTTTTTTTTTTTCCGGAAAATTGCCGTTTACGGGCGAAGGGAAAATTTTTCGGGTCCGTTTGAAAAATTCCCATCGTTGCGTGAAAATTCCGGTCGTGCCGATATTTGAACGGTGCCGATCGGTCAAACGGTTCGGGCTGTGCAGCGTGCGTTTTTTTTTCATTCAAAATGAATAGGAAAGTTTTTGGCAAATTTCCGGGGAACCGTAAATTTTTGCCAAATTCTGTATACAACTTTTATGCCCCTCATCGTCCCGGAATTTTTGATACCCAAATTATGTGATTTGGTCAAAAATTGTAGGACTAGATACATTTTGAAAAAAAAAAAAAATTCTGGAAAATTGCCGTTTGCGGGAAAACGGAAAATTTTTCGGGGCCGTTTTTAAAAAAGCCATCGTCGCGCAAAAATTCCGGACGTTTCGATATTTGAACGGTGCCGATCGGTGCAGCGGTTCGGGCTGTGCGGCGCGCCGAAAAAACGCGGAGAATAAGATGAATAACTAGAAACTGCAATTTCGGGAGAAATTACACACCTTGGTCTTTCCTCTGTGGAGATACAAATCTTAGCCCCACTCAGGTCTATCAATAGAATGGACCATAATGCCAGTCAATGGCACTAAACAAAGTAAAAGCCATTAGAAAAGATTGGGAGAATTGGACGTCCATGGCCGTCAATGGCGGCACCCTTCATAAGCGTCAATGGATTTGGAGAAGTTTGGGGGACACATCCGATTGATATCTGGTCATTTTTTGTTGATTTGGGGGAAAAAAAAAATTCCCATTGAAAATGAATGGGAAAAATTTTGGACGTCCATGGACGTCAATGGTATCAACTTACATAAGCGTCAATGGATACCAAGTACATTGGCATCAATAGAATGAACAAACATGAAGAAATGCCATTGGAAATGAATGGGAAGTTTGGACGTCCGTGGACGTCAATGGCATCACCCTCCATAAGAGGCAATGCAATCGGGGACATTTGGGGGACACGTCCTATTGATATCTAGTCATTTTCTGTTGATTTGGGGGAGAAAAAAAAAATTCCCATTGAAAATGAATGGGAAACTTTTTGGACGTCCATGGACGTCAATGGTATCAACTTACATAAGCGTCAATGGAATCCAAGTACATTGGCATCAATAGAATGAACAAACATGAAGAAATGCAATTGGAAATAAAAAGGAAGTTTGGACATCCGTGGACGTCAATGGCATCACCCTCCATAAGAGGCAGTGCAATCGGGGACTTTTGGGGGACACGTCCTATTGATATCTAGTCATTTTCTGTTGATTTGGGGAAAAAAAAAAATTTCCCATTGAAAATGAATGGGAAAAATTTTGGACGTCCATGGACGTCAATGGTATCAACTTACATAAGCGTCAATGGAATCCAAGTACATTGGCATCAATAGAATGAACAAACATGAAGAAATGCCATTGGGATTTAATGGGAAGTTTGGACGTCCATGAACGTCAATGGCATCACCCTCCATAAGCGGCAATGCAATCGGGGACATTTGGGGGACACGTCCTAATGATATCTAGTCATTTTCTGTTGATTTGGGGAAAAAAAAAAAATTCCCATTGAAAATGAATGGGAAAAATTTTGGACGTCTATGGACGTCAATGGTATCAACTTACATAAGCATCAATGGAATCTAAGTACATTGGCATCAATAGAATGAACAAACATGAAGAAATGCCATTGGAATAAATGGGAAGTTTGGACGTCCCTGGACGTCAATGGCATCACCCTCCATAAGCAGCAATGCAATTGGGGACATTTGGGGGACACGTCCTATTGATATCTAGTCATTTTCTGTTGATTTGGGGAAAAAAAAAATTTCCCATTGAAAATGAATGGGAAAAATTTTGGACGTCCATGGACGTCAATGGTATCAACTTACATAAGCGTCAATGGAATCCAAGTACATTGGCATCAATAGAATGAACAAACATGAAGAAATGGCTTTGGAAATGATTGGGAAGTTTGGACGTCCATGGACGTCAATGGCATCACCCCCCATAAGCGGTAATGCAATCGGGGACATTTGGGGGACACGTCCTAATGATATCTAGTCATTTTCTGTTGATTTGGGGAAAAAAAAAAAATTCCCATTGAAAATGAATGGGAAAAATTTTGGACGTCTATGGACGTCAATGGTATCAACTTACATAAGCGTCAATGGAATCTAAGTACATTGGCATCAATAGAATGAACAAACATGAAGAAATGCCATTGGAATAAATGGGAAGTTTGGACGTCCCTGGACGTCAATGGCATCACCCTCCATAAGCAGCAATGCAATTGGGGACATTTGGGGGACAGATCCTATTGATATCTAGTCATTTTCTGTTGATTTGGGGAAAAAAAAAAATTTCCCATTGAAAATGAATGGGTAAAATTTTGGACGTCCATGGACGTCAATGGCAGCACCCCCCATAAGCGTCAATGGAGTTGGGGACGTTTGGGGTATACGTCCTATTGATATCTGGTCATTTTCTGTTGATTTGGAGAAATGTAGTTTTTTCCCCATTGAAAATGAATGGGAAAAATTTTGGACGTCCATGGACGTCAATGGTATCAACTTACATAAGCGTCAATGGAATCCAAGTACATTGGCATCAATAAAATGAACAAACATGAAGAAATGCCATTGGAAATGAATGGGAAGTTTGGACGTCCATGAACGTCAATGGCATCACCCTCCATAAGCGGCAATGCAATCGGGGACATTTGGGGGACACGTCCTAATGATATCTAGTCATTTTCTGTTGATTTGGGAAAAAAAAAAAAAATCCCATTGAAAATGAATGGGAAAAATTTTGGACGTCCATGGACGTCAATGGTATCAACTTACATAAGCGTCAATGGAATCCAAGTACATTGGCATCAATAGAATGAACAAACATGAAGAAATGCCTTTGGAAATGAAAGGGAAGTTTGGACGTCCATGGACGTCAATGGCATCACCCCCCATAAGCGGCAATGCAATCGGGGACATTTGGGGGACACGTCCTAATGATATCTAGTCATTTTCTGTTGATTTGGGGAAAAAAAAAAATTTCCCATTGAAAATGAATGGGAAAAATTTTGGACGTCCATGGACGTCAATGGTATCAACTTACATAAGCGTCAATGGAATCCAAGTACATTGGCATCAATAGAATGAACAAACATGAAGAAATGCCATTGGAAATTAATGGGAAGTTTGGACGTCCGTGGACGTCAATGGCATCACCCTCCATAAGCAGCAATGCAATCGGGCACATTTGGGGGAAACGTCCTATTGATATCTAGTCATTTTCTGTTGATTTGGGGAAAGAAAAAAAAAATTCCCACTGAAAATGAATGGGAAAAATTTTGGACGTCCATGGACGTCAATGGTATCAACTTACATAAGCGTCAATGGAATCAAAGTACATTGGCATCAAAAGAATGAACAAACATGAAGAAATGCCATTGGAAATGAATGGGAAGTTTGGACGTCCCTGGACGTCAATGGCATCACCCTCCATAAGCAGCAATGCAATTGGGGACATTTGGGGGACAGGTCCTATTGATATCTAGTCATTTTCTGTTGATTTGGGGAAAAAAAAAAAATTCCCATTGAAAATGAATGGGTAAAATTTTGGACGTCCATGGACGTCAATGGCAGCACCCCCCATAAGCGTCAATGGAATTGGGGACGTTTGGGATATACGTCCTATTGATATCTGGTCATTTTCTGTTGATTTGGAGAAATGTAGTTTTTTCCCCATTGAAAATGAATGGGAAAAATTTTGGACGTCCATGTAAGTCAATGGCGGCACCCTTCATAAGCGTCAATGGAATTGGGGAAGTTTGGGGGACACGTACTATTGATATCTGGTCATTTTCTGTTGATTTGGGGTAATTTTGTTTTTTCCCCATTGAAAATGAATGGGAAAAATTTTGGACGTCCATGGCAGTCAATGGCATCGACATCCATATAGTCAATTGAATCCAAGTACATTGGCATCAGTAGATTCGACATGCATGGCCGTCAATGGCATCAATGCAATGTAAATTCCATTGGAAATCCCATTGGAAGTGAATGGGACTTTTCCCATTCGAAATGAATGGGATAGTTTTTGGCAAATTTCCGAGGAAGCGTAATTTTTTTCCAAATTCTGTATACAACTTTTATGCCCCTCACCGTCCTGGAATTATGGATGCCCAAATTGTGTGATTTGGTCAAAAATTGTAGGACTAGATACATTTTGAAACTTTTTTTTTTTTTCCGGAAAATTGCCGTTTACGGGCGAAGGGAAAATTTTTCGGGTCCGTTTGAAAAATTCCCATCATTGCGCGAAAATTCCGGTCGTGCCGATATTTGAACGGTGCCGATCGGTCAAACGGTTCGGGCTGTGCAGCGTGCATTTTTTTTTCATTCAAAATGAATAGGAAAGTTTTTGGCAAATTTCCGGGGAACCGTAAATTTTTGCCAAATTCTGTATACAACTTTTATGCCCCTCATCGTCCCGGAATTTTTGATACCCAAATTATGTGATTTGGTCAAAAATTGTAGGACTAGATACATTTTTTAACTTTTGTTTTTTTTCGGAAAATTGCCATTTACGGGCGAACGGAAAATTTTTCGGGGGATTTTGAAAAAGTCCCTGCGTCGCGCGAAAAATCCGGTCGTGTCAATACTTGAATGGTGCCGATCGGTGGTATGGTTCGGGCTGCGCGGCGCGCCGAAAAAACGCGGAGAATAATTTGATGATATAATAATAATAACTAGAAACTGCAATTTCGGGAGAAATTACACACCTTGGTCTTTCCTCTGTGGAGATACAGATCTTAGCCCCACTCAGGTCTATCAATAGAATGGACCATAATGCCAGTCAATGGCACTAAACAAAGTAAAAGCCATGAGAAAAGATTGGGAGAATTGGACGTCCATGTCCGTCAATGGCAGCACCCTCCATAAGCGTCAATGCAATCGGGGACATTTGGGGGACACGTCCTAATGATATGTAGTCATTTTTTGTTGATTTGGGGGGGAAAAAAAATTCCCATTGAAAATGAATGGGAAAAATTTTGGACGTCCATGGACGTCAATGGTATCAACTTACATAAGTGTCAATGGAATCCAAGTACATTGGCATCAATAGAATGAACAAACATGAAGAAATGCCATTGGAAATGAATGGGAAGTTTGGACGTCCATGAACGTCAATGGCATCACCCTCCATAAGCAGCAATGCAATCGGGGACATTTGGGGGACACGTCCTATTGATATCTAGTCATTTTCTGTTGATTTGGGGAAAAAAAAAAAATTCCCATTGAAAATGAATGGGAAAAATTTTGGACGTCCATGGACGTCAATGGTATCAACTTACATAAGCGTCAATAGAATCCAAGTACATTTGCATCAATAGAATGAAAAAACATAATTAAATGGCATTAGAAATGAATGGGAAATTTGGACGTACATGGCCGTCAATGGCGGCGCCCTTCATAAGCGTCAATGGAATTGGACTAGTTTGGGGGACACGTCCTTTTGATATCAGGTCGTTTTTTTGTTGATTTGGGGGGAAAAAAAATTCCCATTGAAAATGAATGGGAAAAATTTTGGACGTCCATTGACGTCAATGGTATCAACTTACAATGGAATCCAAGTACATTGGCATCAATAGAATGAAAAAACATAATTAAAAATAAATGGGAAATTTGGACGTCCATGGACGTCAATGGCATCACCCTCCATAAGTGTAAATGGAATTGGGGAAGTTTGGGGGACACGTCCTATTGATATCTAGTCATTTTCTTTTGATTTTTGGAAAAAAAAAAAATTCCAATTGAAAATGACTTTGATGCGGGAGGTCGTAGGATCGAACCTCTGTCAATACCAAGTTAGCTTTTGTCAATGCCTGTATCACATACATGATAACTTTATATACATATCACACAACACTGCATTTAGCAGATGGATAGCTCAGTGTTAATATCGCTGACCTTGGTACGAGAGGATGGTGGTTCGATCCCCGGTCAGTTTCCTACTTTATGCGTATACCTCAGAGTGGATTGGATGACGCCAACGTCCATCGAGAGGACGGCGCCGACGTCAAAAGTTAGCGCGAGAGGCTGACGTCACCGACGTCAAAAGAGCAGATGATGCCGACATCCCACGTGGGACAGTGACAACGTTCAACAAGCAAACGTCAAAAGTGCAGAATGCGATGTCCAAGACGTCAAAAGAGCAGATGACGCCGACGTCCCCGACGATCAACAAACGGATGGTGACGACGTCCAACGAGCAAACGGCGCCGACGTCAAAAGAGCAGATGACGCCGACATCCCATGTGGGACAGTGACAACGTTCAACAAGCAAAAGTCAAAAGTGCAGAATACGATGTCCAACGAGCGGACGTCACCGACGTCCAAGACCTCAAAAGAGCAGATGACGCCGACGTCCATCGAGCGCACGGTGCCGACATCTCACGTGGAACAGTGACGACGTTCAACAAGCAAACGTCAAAAGTGCAGAATGCGCCGTCTAACGAGCGGACGTCACCGACGTCCAAAGTGCAGAATGCGCCGTCCAACGAGCGGACATCACCGACTTCCAAACTGCTGACGGCGCCGACGTCCAACGAGCGGACGTCACCGACGTCCAAAGTGCTGACGCTGCCGACGTCCAACGTGGGACAATGACGACGTTCAACAAGCAAACGTCAAAAGTGCAGAATGCGCCATCTTACGTCCAACGAGCGGATGGTGACGATGTCAAAAGAGTGGACGACGCCGACGTCCAAGACGTCAAAAGAGCAGATGACGCCGACGTCCATCGAGAGGACGGTGCCGACATCTCACGTGGAACAGTGACGACGTTCAACAAGCAAACGTCAAAAGTGCAGAATGCGCCGTCCAACGAGCGGACGTCACCGACGTCCAAAGTGCTGACGCTGCCGACGTCCATCGAGCGGACGGTGCCGACGTCCAACGTGGGACAATGACGACGTTCAACAAGCAAACGTCAAAAGTGCAGAATGCGCCGTCTTACGTCCAACGAGCGGATGGTGACGATGTCAAAAGAGTGGACGACGCCGACGTCCAAAGTTTGGCGACGTCCAACGAGCGGACGTCACCGACGTCCTAATTGCTGTCGCTGCCGACGTCCAAAGTGCTGACGCTGCCGACATCCAACATAAAGACGGCGCCGACTTCCAACGAGCGGACGGCGCCGACGTCCAATGAGCGGACGGTGATGACGTCCAACTAGCAAACGTCGCCGACGTCCAACATGCGGATGACGCCGACGTCCAGTCGACGAAGTCCAACGTGCGGATGACGCCGACGTCCCATAAATTCCCATTGAAAATGAATGGGAAAAATTTTGGACGTCCATGGACGTCAATGGTATCAACTTACATAGGCGTCAATGGAATCCAAGTACATTGGCATCAATAAAATGAAAAAACATAATTAAATGCCATTAGAAATGAATGGGAAATTTGGACGTCCATGGACGTCAATGGTATCAACTTAAATAAGCGTCAATGGATACCAAGTACATTGGCATCAATAGAATGAACAAACATGAAGAAATGCCATTGGAAATGAATGGGAAGTTTGGACGTCCGTGGACGTCAATGGCATCACCCTCCATAAGAGGCAATGCAATCGGGGACATTTGGGGGACACGTCCTATTGATATCTAGTCATTTTCTGTTGATTTGGGGAAAAAAAAAAAATTCCCATTGAAAATGAATGGGAAAAATTTTGGACGTCCATGGACGTCAATGGTATCAACTTACATAAGCGTCAATGGAATCCAAATACATTGGCATCAATAGAATGAACAAACATGAAGAAACGCCATTGGAAATTAATGGGAAGTTTGGACGTCCGTGGACGCCAATGGCATCACCCTCCATAAGCAGCAATGCAATCGGGGACATTTGGGGGACACGTCCTATTGATATCTAGTCATTTTCTGTTGATTTGGGGAAAAAAAAAATTTCCCATTGAAAATGAATGGGAAAAATTTTGGACGTCCATGGACGTCAATGGCAGCACCCTTCATAAGCGTCAATGGAGTTGGGGACGTTTGGGGTATACGTCCTATTGATATCTGGTCATTTTCTGTTGATTTGGAGAAATTTAGTTTTTTCCCCATTGAAAATGAATGGGAAAAATTTTGGACGTCCATGGAAGTCAATGGCGGCACCCTTCATAAGCGTCAATGGAATTGGGGAAGTTTGGGGGACACGTCCTATTGATATCTGGTCATTTTCTGTTGATTTGGGGAAATTTAGTTTTTTCCCCATTGAAAATGAATGGGAAAAATTTTGGACGTCCATGGCCGTCAATGGCATCGACATCCATATAGTCAATTGAATCCAAGTACATTGGCATCAGTAGATTCGACATGCATGGCCGTCAATGGCATCAATGCAATGTAAATTCCATTGGAAATCCCATTGGAAGTGAATGGGACTTTTCCCATTCGAAATGAATGGGATAGTTTTTGGCAAATTTCCGAGGAAGCGTAATTTTTTTCCAAATTCTGTATACAACTTTTATGCCCCTCACCGTCCCGGAATTTTTGATGCCCAAATTGTGTGATTTGGTCAAAAATTGTAGGACTAGATACATTTTGAAACTTTTTTTTTTTTCCGGAAAATTGCCGTTTACGGGCGAAGGGAAAATTTTTCGGGTCCGTTTGAAAAATTCGCATCGTCGCGCGAAAATTCCGGTCGTGCCGATATTTGAACGGTGCCGATCGGTCAAACGGTTCGGGCTGTGCAGCGTGCGTTTTTTTTTCATTCAAAATGAATAGGAAAGTTTTTGGCAAATTTCCGGGGAACCGTAAATTTTTGCCAAATTCTGTATACAACTTTTATGCCCCTCATCGTCCCGGAATTTTTGATACCCAAATTATGTGATTTGGTCAAAAATTGTAGGACTAGATACATTTTTTAACTTTTTTTTTTTTTCGGAAAATTGCCGTTTACGGGCGAACGGAAAATTTTTCGGGGGATTTTGAAAAAGTCCCTGCGTCGCGCGAAAAATCCGGTCGTGCCGATACTTCAACGGTGCCGATCGGTGGTACGGTTCGGGCTGCGCGGCGCGCCGAAAAAACGCGGAGAATAAGATGAAGATATAATAAATAACTAGAAACTGCAATTTCGGGAGAAATTACACCTTGGTCTTTCCTCTGTGGAGATACAAATCTTAGCCCCACTCAGGTCTATCAATAGAATGGACCATAATGCCAGTCAATGGCACTAAACAAAGTAAAAGCCATTAGAAAAGATTGGGAGAATTGGACGTCCATGGCCGTCAATGGCGGCACCCTTCATAAGCGTCAATGCAATCGGGGACATTTGGGGGACACGTCCTATTGATATCTAGTCATTTTCTGTTGATTTGGGGAAAAAAAAAAATTCCCATTGAAAATGAATGGGAAAATTTTTGGACGTCCATGGACGTCAATGGTATCAACTTACATAAGCGTCAATGGAATCCAAGTACATTGGCATCAATAGAATGAACAAACATGAAGAAATGCCATTGGGATTTAATGGGAAGTTTGGACGTCCATGAACGTCAATGGCATCACCCTCCATAAGCGGCAATGCAATCGGGGACATTTGGGGGACACGCCCTAATGATATCTAGTCATTTTCTGTTGATTTGGGGAAAAAAAAAAAATTCCCATTGAAAATGAATGGGAAAACTTTTGGACGTCCATGGACGTCAATGGTATCAATTTACATAAGCGTCAATGGAATCCAAGTACATTGGCATCAATAGAATTAACAAACATGAAGAAATGCCATTGGAAATGAATGGGAAGTTTGGACGTCCGTGGACGTCAATGGCATCACCCTCCATAAGAGGCAATGCAATCGGGGACATTTGGGGGACACGTCCTATTGATATCTAGTCATTTTCTGTTGATTTGGGGAAAAAAAAAAAAATTCCCATTGAAAATGAATGGGAAAATTTTTGGACGTCCATGGACGTCAATGGTATCAACTTACATAAGCGTCAATGGAATCCAAGTACATTGGCATCAATAGAATGAACAAACATGAAGAAATGCCATTGGGATTTAATGGGAAGTTTGGACGTCCATGAACGTCAATGGCATCACCCTCCATAAGCGGCAATGCAATCGGGGACATTTGGGGGAAACGTCCTATTGATATCTAGTCATTTTCTGTTTATTTGGGGGGAAAAAAAAAATTCCCATTGAAAATGAATGGGAAAAATTTTGGACGTCCATGGACGTCACTGGTATCAACTTACATAAGCGTCAATGGAATCCAAGTACATTGGCATCAATAGAATGAACAAACATGAAGAAATGCCATTGGAAATGAATGGGAAGTTTGGACGTCCCTGGACGTCAATGGCATCACCCTCCATAAGCAGCAATGCAATTGGGGACATTTGGGGGACACGTCCTATTGATATCTAGTCATTTTCTGTTGATTTGGGGAAAAAAAAAAATTTCCCATTGAAAATGAATGGGTAAAATTTTGGACGTCCATGGACGTCAATGGCAGCACCCCCCATAAGCGTCAATGGAGTTGGGGACGTTTGGGGTATACGTCCTATTGATATCTGGTCATTTTCTGTTGATTTGGAGAAATGTAGTTTTTTCCCCATTGAAAATGAATGGGAAAAATTTTGGACGTCCATGTAAGTCAATGGCGGCACCCTTCATAAGCGTCAATGGAATTGGGGAAGTTTGGGGGACACGTCCTATTGATATCTGGTCATTTTCTGTTGATTTGGGGTAATTTTGTTTTTTCCCCATTGAAAATGAATGGGAAAAATTTTGGACGTCCATGGCAGTCAATGGCATCGACATCCATATAATCAATTGAATCCAAGTACATTGGCATCAGTAGATTCGACATGCATGGCCGTCAATGGCATCAATGCAATGTAAATTCCATTGGAAATCCCATTGGAAGTGAATGGGACTTTTCCCATTCGAAATGAATGGGATAGTTTTTGGCAAATTTCCGAGGAAGCGTAATTTTTTTCCAAATTCTGTATACAACTTTTATGCCCCTCACCGTCCCGGAATTTTTGATGCCCAAATTATGTGATTTGGTCAAAAATTGTAGGACTAGATACATTTTGAAACTTTTTTTTTTTTTCCGGAAAATTGCCGTTTACGGGCGAAGGGAAAATTTTTCGGGTCCGTTTGAAAAATTCCCATCGTTGCGCGAAAATTCCGGTCGTGCGGATATTAGAACGGTGCCGATCGGTCAAACGGTTCGGGCTGTGCAGCGTGCGTTTTTTTTTCATTCAAAATGAATAGGAAAGTTTTTGGCAAATTTCCGGGGAACCGTAAATTTTTGCCAAATTCTGTATACAACTTTTATGCCCCTCATCGTCCCGGAATTTTTGATACCCAAATTATGTGATTTGGTCAAAAATTGTAGGACTAGATACATTTTTTAACTTTTTTTTTTTTTTGGAAAATTGCCGTTTACGGGCGAACGGAAAATTTTTCGGAGGATTTTGAAAAAGTCCCTGCGTCGCGCGAAAAATCCGGTCGTGCCGATACTTCAACGGTGCCGATCGGTGGTACGGTTCGGGCTGCGCGGCGCGCCGAAAAAACGCGGAGAATAAGATGATGATATAATAAATAATAATAATAACTAGAAACTGCAATTTCGGGAGAAATTACACACCTTGGTCTTTCCTCTGTGGAGATACAAATCTTAGCCCCACTCAGGTCTATCAATAGAATGGACCATAATGCCAGTCATTGGCACTAAACAAAGTTAAAGCCATTAGAAAAGATTGGGAGAATTGGACGTCCATGTCCGTCAATGGCAGCACCCTCCATAATTGTTAATGGAATCGGGGAAGTTTGGGGGACACGTCCTATTGATATCTAGTCATTTTCTGTTGATTTGGGAAAAAAAAAAAATTTCCCATTGAAAATGAATGGGAAAAATTTTGGACGTCCATGGACGTCAATGGTATCAACTTACATAAGCGTCAATGGAATCCAATTACATTGGCATCAATAAAATGAACAAACATGAAGAAATGCCATTGGAAATGAATGGGAAGTTTGGACGTCCATGAACGTCAATGGCATCACCCTCCATAAGCGGCAATGCAATCGGGGACATTTGGGGGACACGTCCTAATGATATCTAGTCATTTTCTGTTGATTTGGGAAAAAAAAAAAAATCCCATTGAAAATGAATGGGAAAAATTTTGGACGTCCATGGACGTCAATGGTATCAACTTACATAAGCGTCAATGGAATCCAAGTACATTGGCATCAATAGAATGAACAAACATGAAGAAATGCCTTTGGAAATGAATGGGAAGTTTGGACGTCCATGGACGTCAATGGCATCACCCCCCATAAGCGGCAATGCAATCGGGGACATTTGGGGGACACGTCCTAATGATATCTAGTCATTTTCTGTTGATTTGAGGAAAAAAAAAAATTTCCCATTGAAAATGAATGGGAAAAATTTTGGACGTCCATGGACGTCAATGGTATCAACTTACATAAGCGTCAATGGAATCCAAGTACATTGGCATCAATAGAATGAACAAACATGAAGAAATGCCATTGGAAATTAATGGGAAGTTTGGACGTCCGTGGACGTCAATGGCATCACCCTCCATAAGCAGCAATGCAATCGGGCACATTTGGGGGAAACGTCCTATTGATATCTAGTCATTTTCTGTTGATTTGGGGAAAAAAAAAAAAATTCCCATTGAAAATGAATGGGAAAAATTTTGGACGTCCATGGACGTCAATGGTATCAACTTACATAAGCGTCAATGGAATCCAAGTACATTGGCATCAATAGAATGAACAAACATGAAGAAATGCCATTGGAAATAAATGGGAAGTTTGGACGTCCATGAACGTCAATGGCATCACCCTCCGTAAGCGGCAATGCAATCGGGGACATTTGGGGGACACGTCCTAATGATATCCAGTCATTTTCTGTTGATTTGGGGAAAAAAAAAAAAATTCCCATTGAAAATGAATGGGAAAAATTTTGGACGTCCATGGACGTCAATGGTATCAACTTACATAAGCGTCAATGGAATCCAAGTACATTGGCATCAATAGAATGAACAAACATGAAGAAATGCCATTGGAAATGAATGGAAATTTTGGACGTCCATGGACGTCAATGGCATCACCCTCCATAAGCGGCAATGCAATCGGGGACATTTGGGGGACACGTCCTAATGATATCTAGTCATTTTTTGTTGATTTTGGGGGAAAAAAAAAAATTCCCATTGAAAATGAATGGGAAAAATTTTGGACGTCCATGGACGTCAATGGTATCAACTTACATAGGCGTCAATGGAATCCAAGTACATTGGCATCAACAGAATGAACAAACATGAAGAAATGCCATTGGAAATGAATGGGAAGTTTGGACGTCCATGAACGTCAATGGCATCACCCTCCATAAGCGTAAATGGAATTGGGGACGTTTGGGGTATACGTCCTATTAATATCTGGTCATTTTCTGTTGATTTGGGGAAATTTAGTTTTTTCCCCATTGAAAATGAATGGGAAAATTTTTGGACGTCCATGGACGTCAATGGCAGCACCCCCTATAAGCGTCAATGGAGTTCGGAACGTTTGGGGGAGACGTACTATTGATAACTGGTCATTTTCTGATGATTTGGGGAAATTTAGTTTTTTCCCCATTGAAAATGAATGGGAAAAATTTTGGACGTCCATGGACGTCAATGGCAGCACCCCCTATAAGCGTCAATGGAGTTCGGAACGTTTGGGGGAGACGTACTATTGATAACTGGTCATTTTCTGATGATTTGGGGAAATTTAGTTTTTTCCCCATTGAAAATGAATGGGAAAAATTTTGGACGTCCATGGACGTCAATGGCAGCACCCCCCATAAGCGTCAATGGAGTTGGGGACGTTTGGGGTATACGTCCTATTAATATCTGGTCATTTTCTGTTGATTTGGGGAAATTTAGTTTTTTCCCCATTGAAAATGAATGGGAAAAATTTTGGACGTCCATGGCCGTCAATGGCATCGACATCCATATAGTCAAATGAATCCAAGTACATTGGCATCAATAGATTCGACATGCATGGCCGTCAATGGCATCAATGCAATGTAAAGTCCATTGGAAATACTATTGAAAGTGAATGGGAACTTTTCCCATTGGAAATGAATGGGATAGTTTTTGGCAAATATCTGGAGAACCGTAAATTTTTTCCAAATTCTGTATACAATCTTTATGCCCCCCACCGTCCCGGAATTTTTGATGTCCAAATTATGTGATTTGGTCAAAAATTGTAGGACAAGTAGCGTTTTGAAAAAGTTGTAAAAAATCGGAAAATTGCCGTTTACGGGCGAACGAAAAATTTTTCGGGGTCGTTTGAAAAATTCCCATCGTCGCGCGAAAATTCCGGTCGTGTCGATACTTGAACGGTGCCGATCGGTGGTACGGTTTGGGCTGCGCGGCGCGCCGAAAAAACGCGGAGAAACCATTGCATAATAATAATAATAATAAAGTTGTAGAATAACATAACCTTGTTCTTTCTTTCAGAAAGACCAAGGTAATAAGACGAATAAAGTTGCACAATAACAATACCTTGTTCTTTCCCTTGGAAAGACCAAGGTAATAATAAGTACGATAAAGTTGCAGAACAGCATTACCTTGTTCTTTCCCTTGGAAAGACCAAGGTAATAATAATAAAAATAAAAATAAGTACGATAAAGTTGCACAACAACATAACCTTGTTCTTTCCCTTGGAAAGACCAAGGTAATGATGCTAACATTAGCAGCCATGCTTGTACCTAACAATAGATAGTAACGAACGTCCGTTGTTGGCAGGACTCGAACCTGCGAGGAGAGACCCCAATGGATTTCAAGTCCATCACCTTAACCACTCGGCCACAACAACTGCCACTGTTGTGTGGAATGCTAATCATAGCATTCAAAAATAAACCCATTGAAGAAATAGGTATGATTTTGGGTTCCAGAAAACAAGCCTTGCAGTCAAGAATGCCTTAACCGCTCAGCCACAACTACCGGGCTCCTGAGAATAAGCCTTGCAGGACAGATTGAAGAAGGATTTGATGTCAATTGGCAGAACACTAGTAATGATGCTAACATGAGCAGCCATGCTTGTACCTAACAATAGATAGTAACGAACGTCCGTTGTTGGCAGGACTCGAACCTGCGAGGAGAGACCCCAATGGATTTCAAGTCCATCACCTTAACCACTCGGCCACAACAACTGCCACTATTGTGTGGAATGCTAATCTTAGCATTCAAAAATAAACCCATTGAAGGAATAGGTATGATTTTGGGTTCCAGAAAACAAGCCTTGCAGTCAAGAATGCCTTAACCGCTCAGCCACAACTACCGGGTTCCCGAGAACAAGCCTTGCACGACAGATTGAAGAAGGATTTGATGTCAATTGGCAGAAGACAAGTAATGATGCTAACAATAGCAGCTATGCTTGTACCTAACAACAAATAGCAACGAACGTCCGTTGTTGGCAGGACTCAAACCTGCGAGGGGAGACCCCAATGGATTTCTAATCCATCGCCTTAACCACTCGGCCACAACAACTGCCAGTGTTCTGTGGAATGCTAATCTTAGCATTCAAAAATAAACCCATTGAAGGAGTAGTTATGATTTTGGGTTCCAGAAAACAAGCCTTGCAGTCAAGAATGCCTTAACCGCTCAGCCACAACTACCGGGTTCCCGAGAACAAGCCTTGCACGACAGATTGAAAAAGGATTTGATGTCAATTGGGAGAACACAAGTAATGATGCTAACATGAGCAGCCATGCTTGTACCTAACAATAGATAGCAATGAATGTCCTTTGTTGGCAGGACTCGAACCTGCGAGGGGAGACCCCAATGGATTTCTAATCCATCGCCTTAACCACTCGGCCACAACAACTTCCACTGTTGTGTGGAATGCTAATCATAGCATTAAAAAATAAACCCATTGAAGGAATAGGTATGATTTTCGGTTCCAGAAAACAAGCCTTGCAGTCAAAAATGCCTTAACCGCTCAGCCACAACTACCGGGTTCCCGAGAACAAGCCTTGCAGGACAGATTGAAGAAAGATTTGATGTCAATTGGCAGAACACTAGTAATGACGCTCACACGAGCAGCCATGCTTGTACCTAACAATAGATAGCAACGACTGTCCGTTGTTGGCAGGACTCCAACCTGTGAGGGGAGACTCCAATAGATTTGTATTCTATCGCCTTTACTACTCGGCCACAACAACTGCCAGTGGTGTGTGGAATGTTAAACTTAGCATTCAATAATAAACCCATTGAAGGAATAGGTATGATTTTGGTTTCAGAAAACAAGCCTGGCAGTCAAGAATGCATTAACCACTCAGCCAAAACTACTGGGTTCCTGAGAACAAGCCTTGCAGGACAGATTGAAGAAAGATTTGATGTCAATTGGCAGAACACTAGTAATGACGCTCACACGAGCAGCCATGCTTGTACCTAACAATAGATAGTAACGAACGTCCGTTGTTGGCAGGACTCGAACCTGCGAGGGGAGACCCCAATGGATTTCAAGTCCATCGCCTTAACCACTCGGCCACAACAACTGCCAGGGGTCTGTGGAATGCTAATCTTAGCATTCAAAAATAAACCCATTGAAGGAATAGGTATGATTTTGGGTTCCAGAAAACAAGCCTTGCAGTCAAGAATGCCTTAACCGCTCAGCCACAACTACCGGGTTCCCGAGAACAAGCCTTGCACGACAGATTGAAGAAGGATTTGATGTCAATTGGCAGAAGAAAAGTAATGATGCTAACAATAGCAGCTATGCTTGTACCTAACAATAGATAGCAATGAATGTCCTTTGTTGGCAGGACTCGAACCTGCGAGGGGAGACCCCAATGGATTTCTAATCCATCGCCTTAACCACTCGGCCACAACAACTGCCACTGTTGTGTGGAATGCTAATCATAGCATTCAAAAATAAACCCATTGAAGGAATAGGTATGATTTTCGGTTCCAGAAAACAAGCCTTGCAGTCAAGAATGCCTTAACCGCTCAGCCACAACTACCGGGTTCCCGAGAACAAGCCTTGCAGGACAGATTGAAGAAAGATTTGATGTCAATTGGCAGAACACTAGTAATGACGCTCACACGAGCAGCCATGCTTGTACCTAACAATAGATAGCAACGACTGTCCGTTGTTGGCAGGACTCCAACCTGTGAGGGGAGACTCCAATAGATTTGTATTCTATCGCCTTTACTACTCGGCCACAACAACTGCCACTATTACGTGGAATGCTAATCTTAGCATTCAAAAATAAACCCATTGAAGGAATAGGTATGATTTTCGGTTCCAGAAAACAAGCCTTGCAGTCAAGAATGCCTTTACCGCTCAGCCACAACTACCGGGTTCCCGAGAACAAGCCTTGCACGACAGATTGAAGAAGGATTTGATGTCAATTGGCATGAGACAAGTAATTATGCTAACAATAGCAGCCATACTTGTACCTAACAACAGATAGTAACGAACGTCCGTTGTTGGCAGGACTCGAACCTGCGAGGGGAGACCCCAATGGATTTCTAATCCATCGCCTTAACCACTCGGCCACAACAACTGCCAGTGGTCTGTGGAATGTTAAACTTAGCATTCAATAATAAACCCATTGAAGGAATAGGTATGATTTTGGGTTCCAGAAAGCAAGCCTTGCAGTCAAGAATGCCTTAACCGCTCAGCCACAACTACTGGGTTCCTGAGAACAAGCCTTGCAGGACAGATTGAAGAAAGATTTGATGTCAATTGGCAGAACACTAGTAATGATGCTAACATGAGCAACCATGCTTGTACCTAACAATAGATAGCAACAAACGTCCGTTGTTGGCAGGACTCGAACCTGCGAGGGGAGACCCCAATGGATTTCTAATCCATCGCCTTAACCACTCGGCCACAACAACTGCCACTGTTGCGTGGAATGCTAATCATAGCATTCAAAAATAAACCCATTGAAGGAATAGGTATGATTTTAGGTTCCAGAAAACAAGCCTTGCAGTCAAGAATGCCTTAACCGCTCAGCCACAACTACCGGGTTCCCGAGAACAAGCCTTGCAAGACAGATTGAAGAAAGATTTGATGTCAATTGGCAGAACACTAGTAATGACGCTCACACGAGCAGCCATGCTTGTACCTAACAATAGATAGTAACGAACGTCCGTTGTTGGCAGGACTCGAACCTGCGAGGAGAGACCCCAATGGATTTCAAGTCCATCGCCTTAACCACTCGGCCACAACAACTGCGATTGGTCTGTGGAATGCTAATCTTAGCATTCAAAAATAAACCCATTGAAGGAGTAGTTATGATTTTGGGTTCCAGAAAACAAGCCTGGCAGTCAAGAATGCCTTAAACACTCAGCCGCAACTACTGGGTTCCTGAGAACAAGCCTTGCAGGACAGATTGAAGAAGGATTTGATGTCAATTGGCAGAAGACAAGTAATGATGCTAACAATAGCAGCCATGCTTGTACCAAACAATAGATAGCAACGACTGTCCGTTGTTGGCAGGACTCCAACCTGTGAGGGGAGACTCCAATAGATTTGTAGTCTATCGCCTTTACTACTCGGCCACAACAACTGCCAGTGGTGTGTGGAATGTTAAACTTAGCATTCAATAATAAACCTATTGAAGGAATAGGTATGATTTTGGTTTCAGAAAACAAGCCTGGCAGTCAAGAATGCATTAACCACTCAGCCAAAACTACTGGGTTCCTGAGAACAAGCCTTGCAGGACAGATTGAAGAAAGATTTGATGTGAATTGGCAGAACACTAGTAATGATGCTAACATTAGCAGCCATGCTTGTACCTAACAATAGATAGTAACGAACGTCCGTTGTTGGCAGGACTCGAACCTGCGAGGAGAGACCCCAATGGATTTCAAGTCCATCACCTTAACCACTCGGCCACAACAACTGCCACTATTGTGTGGAATGCTAATCTTAGCATTCAAAAATAAACCCATTGAAGGAATAGGTATGATTTTGGGTTCCAGAAAACAAGCCTTGCAGTCAAGAATGCCTTAACCGCTCAGCCACAACTACCGGGTTCCCGAGAACAAGCCTTGCACGACAGATTGAAGAAGGATTTGATGTCAATTGGCATGAGACAAGTAATTATGCTAACAATAGCAGCCATACTTGTACCTAACAACAGATAGTAACGAACGTCCGTTGTTGGCAGGACTCGAACCTGCGAGGGGAGACCCCAATGGATTTCTAATCCATCGCCTTACCCACTCGGCCACAACAACTGCCAGTGGTCTGTGGAATGTTAAACTTAGCATTCAATAATAAACCCATTGAAGGAATAGGTATGATTTTGGGTTCCAGAAAACAAGCCTTGCAGTCAAGAATGCCTTAACCGCTCAGCCACAACTACCGGGCTCCTGAGAATAAGCCTTGCAGGACAGATTGAAGAAGGATTTGATGTCAATTGGCAGAACACTAGTAATGATGCTAACATGAGCAGCCATGCTTGTACCTAACAATAGATAGTAACGAACGTCCGTTGTTGGCAGGACTCGAACCTGCGAGGAGAGACCCCAATGGATTTCAAGTCCATCACCTTAACCACTCGGCCACAACAACTGCCACTATTGTGTGGAATGCTAATCTTAGCATTCAAAAATAAACCCATTGAAGGAATAGGTATGATTTTGGGTTCCAGAAAACAAGCCTTGCAGTCAAGAATGCCTTAACCGCTCAGCCACAAATACCGGGTTCCCGAGAACAAGCCTTGCACGACAGATTGAAGAAGGATTTGATGTCAATTGGCATGAGACAAGTAATTATGCTAACAATAGCAGCCATACTTGTACCTAACAACAGATAGTAACGAACGTCCGTTGTTGGCAGGACTCGAACCTGCGAGGGGAGACCCCAATGGATTTCTAATCCATCGCCTTAACCACTCGGCCACAACAAGTGCCAGTGGTCTGTGGAATGTTAAACTTAGCATTCAATAATAAACCCATTGAAGGAATAGGTATGATTTTGGGTTCCAGAAAACAAGCCTTGCAGTCAAGAATGCCTTAACCGCTCAGCCACAACTACCGGGCTCCTGAGAATAAGCCTTGCAAGACAGATTGAAGAAGGATTTGATGTCAATTGGCAGAACACTAGTAATGATGCTAACATGAGCAGCCATGCTTGTACCTAACAATAGATAGTAACGAATGTCCGTTGTTGGCAGGACTCGAACCTGCGAGGGGAGACCCCAATGGATTTCAAGTCCATCGCCTTAACCACTCGGCCACAACAACTGCCACTACTGTGTGGAATGCTAATCTTAGCATTCAAAAATAAACCCATTGAAGGAGTAGGTATGATTTTGGGTTCCAGAAAACAAGCCTTGCAGTCAAGAATGCCTTAACCGCTCAGCCACAACTACCGGGTTCCCGAGAACAAGCCTTGCACGACAGATTGAAGAAGGATTTGATGTCAATTGGCAGAAGACAAGTAATGATGCTAACAATAGCAGCTATGCTTGTACCTAACAACAAATAGCAACGAACGTCCGTTGTTGGCAGGACTCAAACCTGCGAGGGGAGACCCCAATGGATTTCTAATCCATCGCCTTAACCACTCGGCCACAACAACTGCCAGTGTTCTGTGGAATGCTAATCTTAGCATTCAAAAATAAACCCATTGAAGGAGTAGTTATGATTTTGGGTTCCAGAAAACAAGCCTTGCAGTCAAGAATGCCTTAACCGCTCAGCCACAACTACCGGGTTCCCGAGAACAAGCCTTGCACGACAGATTGAAAAAGGATTTGATGTCAATTGGGAGAACACAAGTAATGATGCTAACATGAGCAGCCATGCTTGTACCTAACAATAGATAGCAATGAATGTCCGTTGTTGGCAGGACTCGAACCTGCGAGGGGAGACCCCAATGGATTTCTAATCCATCGCCTTAACCACTCGGCCACAACAACTGCCACTGTGGTGTGGAATGCTAATCATAGCATTCAAAAATAAACCCATTGAAGGAATAGGTATGATTTTCGGTTCCAGAAAACAAGCCTTGCAGTCAAGAATGCCTTAACCGCTCAGCCACAACTACCGGGTTCCCGAGAACAAGCCTTGCAGGACAGATTGAAGAAAGATTTGATGTCAATTGGCAGAACACTAGTAATGACGCTCACACGAGCAGCCATGCTTGTACCTAACAATAGATAGTAACGAACGTCCGTTGTTGGCAGGACTCGAACCTGCGAGGGGAGACCCCAATGGATTTCAAGTCCATCGCCTTAACCACTCGGCCACAACAACTGCCAGGGGTCTGTGGAATGCTAATCTTAGCATTAAAAAATAAACCCATTGACGGAGTCGGTATGATTTTGGGTTCCAGAAAACAAGCCTGGCAGTCAAGAATGCATTAACCACTCAGCCAAAACTACTGGGTTCCTGAGAACAAGCCTTGCAGGAAAGATTGAAGAAGGATTTGATGTCAATTGGGAGAACACAAGTAATGATGCTTACATTAGGAGCCATGCTTGTACCTAAAAATAGATAGCAATGAACGTCCGTTGTTGGCAGGACTCGAACCTGCGAGGGGAGACCCCAATGGATTTCTAATCCATCGCCTTAACCACTCGGCCACAACAACTGCCACTGTTGTGTGGCATGCTAATCTTAGCATTAAAAATAACCCCATTGAAGGCAGAGGCATGATTTTGAGTTCCAGATAACAAGCCTTGCAGTCAAGAATGCCTTAACCGCTCAGCCACAACTACCGGGTTCCCGAGAACAAGCCTTGCACGACAGATTGAAGAAGGATTTGATGTCAATTGGCATGAGACAAGTAATTATGCTAACAATAGCAGCCATACTTGTACCTAACAACAGATAGTAACGAACGTCCGTTATTGGCAGGACTCGAACCTGCGAGGGGAGACCCCAATGGATTTCTAATCCATCGCCTTAACCACTCGGCCACAACAACTGCCACTGTTGTGTGGAATGCTAATCATAGCATTAAAAAATAACCCCATTGAAGGCAGAGGCATGATTTTGAGTTCCAGATAAAAAGCCTTGCAGTTAAAAACACCTTAACCGCTCGGTCACAACTACTGGGTTCCTGAGAACAAGCCTTGCAGGCAAGATTGAAGAAGGATTTGATGTCAGTTGGCAGAAGACAAGTAATAATGCTAACAGTAGTGGCCATGCTTGTACCTAACAATAGATAGTAACGAACGTCCGTTGTTGGCAGGACTCGAACCTGTGAGGGGAGACCTCAAAGGATTTGTAGTTCACCGCCTTAACCACTCGGCCACAAAAACTGCCAGTGGGGTGTGGAATGCTAATCTTAGTATTCAATAATAACCCCATTGAAGGAGTAGGTATGATTTTGGGTTCCAGAAAACAAGCCTGGCAGTCAAGAACGCCTTAAACACTCAGCCGCAACTACTGGGTTCCTGAGAACAAGCCTTGCAGGACAGATTGAAAAAGGATTTGATGTCAATTGGCATAAGACAAGTAATTATGCTAACAATAGCAGCCACGCTTGTACCTAACAATAGATAGCAACGAACGTCCGTTGTTGGCAGGACTCGAACCTGCGAGGAGAGACCCCAATGGATTTCTAATCCATCGCCTTAACCACTTGGCCACAACAACTGCCACTATTGCGTGGAATGCTAATCTTAGCATTCAAAAATAAACCCATTGAAGGAATAGGTATGATTTTCGGTTCCAGAAAACAAGCCTTGCAGTCAAGAATGCCTTTACCGCTCAGCCACAACTACCGGGTTCCCGAGAACAAGCCTTGCACGACAGATTGAAGAAGGATTTGATGTCAATTGGCATGAGACAACTAATTATGCTAACAATAGCAGCCATACTTGTACCTAACAACAGATAGTAACGAACGTCCGTTGTTGGCAGGACTCGAACCTGCGAGGGGAGACCCCAATGGATTTCTAATCCATCGCCTTAACCACTCGGCCACAACAACTGCCAGTGGTCTGTGGAATGTTAAACTTAGCATTCAATAATAAACCCATTGAAGGAATAGGTATGATTTTGGGTTCCAGAAAACAAGCCTTGCAGTCAAGAATGCCTTAACCGCTCAGCCACAACTACTGGGTTCCTGAGAACAAGCCTTGCAGGACAGATTGAAGAAAGATTTGATGTCAATTGGCAGAACACTAGTAATGATGCTAACATGAGCAGCCATGCTTGTACCTAACAATAGATAGCAACAAACGTCCGTTGTTGGCAGGACTCGAACCTGCGAGGGGAGACCCCAATGGATTTCTAATCCATCGCCTTAACCACTCGGCCACAACAACTGCCACTGTTGTGTGGAATGCTAATCATAGCATTCAAAAATAAACCCATTGAAGGAATAGGTATGATTTTCGGTTCCAGAAAACAAGCCTTGCAGTCAAGAATGCCTTAACCGCTCAGCCACAACTACCGGGTTCCCGAGAACAAGCCTTGCAGGACAGATTGAAGAAAGATTTGATGTCAATTGGCAGAACACTAGTAATGACGCTCACACGAGCAGCCATGCTTGTACCTAACAATAGATAGCAACGACTGTCCGTTGTTGGCAGGACTCCAACCTGTGAGGGGAGACTCCAATAGATTTGTAGTCTATCGCCTTTACTACTCGGCCACAACAACTGCCAGTGGTGTGTGGAATGTTAAACTTAGCATTCAATAATAAACCCATTGAAGGAATAGGTATGATTTTGGTTTCAGAAAACAAGCCTGGCAGTCAAGAATGCATTAACCACTCAGCCAAAACTACTGGGTTCCTGAGAACAAGCCTTGCAGGACAGATTGAAGAAAGATTTGATGTCAATTGGCAGAACACTAGTAATGACGCTCACACGAGCAGCCATGCTTGTACCTAACAATAGATAGTAACGAACGTCCGTTGTTGGCAGGACTCGAACCTGCGAGGGGAGACCCCAATGAATTTCAAGTCCATCGCCTTAACCACTCGGCCACAACAACTGCCAGGGGTCTGTGGAATGCTAATCTTAGCATTAAAAAATAAACCCATTGACGGAGTCGGTATGATTTTGGGTTCCAGAAAACAAGCCTGGCAGTCAAGAATGCATTAACCACTCAGCCAAAACTACTGGGTTCCTGAGAACAAGCCTTGCAGGACAGATTGAAGAAGGATTTGATGTCAATTGGGAGAACACAAGTAATGATGCTTACATTAGGAGCCATGCTTGTACCTAAAAATAGATAGCAATGAACGTCCGTTGTTGGCAGGACTCGAACCTGCGAGGGGAGACCCCAATGGATTTCTAATCCATCGCCTTAACCACTCGGCCACAACAACTGCCACTGTTGTGTGGCATGCTAATCTTAGCATTAAAAATAACCCCATTGAAGGCAGAGGCATGATTTTGAGTTCCAGATAACAAGCCTTGCAGTTAAGAACACCTTAACCGCTCGGTCACAACTACTGGGTTCCTGAGAACAAGCCTTGCAGGCAAGATTGAAGAAGGATTTGATGTCAGTTGGCAGAAGACAAGTAATAATGCTAACAGTAGTGGCCATGCTTGTACCTAACAATAGATAGTAACGAACGTCCGTTGTTGGCAGGACTCGAACCTGTGAGGGGAGACCTCAAAGGATTTGTAGTTCACCGCCTTAACCACTCGGCCACAAAAACTGCCAGTGGGGTGTGGAATGCTAATCTTAGTATTCAATAATAAACCTATTGAAGGAATAGGTATGATTTTGGTTTCAGAAAACAAGCCTGGCAGTGAAGAATGCATTAACCACTCAGCCAAAACTACTGGGTTCCTGAGAACAAGCCTTGCAGGACAGATTGAAGAAAGATTTGATGTCAATTGGCAGAACACTAGTAATGATGCTAACATGAGGAGCCATGCTTGTACCTAACAATAGATAGTAACGAACGTCCGTTGTTGGCAGGACTCGAACCTGCGAGGAGAGACCCCAATGGATTTCAAGTCCATCGCCTTAACCACTCGGCCACAACAACTGCCACTATTGTGTGGAATGCTAATCTTAGCATTCAAAAATAAACCCATTGAAGGAATAGGTATGATTTTCGGTTCCAGAAAACAAGCCTTGCAGTCAAGAATGCCTTAACCGCTCAGCCACAACTACCGGGTTCCCGAGAACAAGCCTTGCACGACAGATTGAAGAAGGATTTGATGTCAATTGGCATGAGACAAGTAATTATGCTAACAATAGCAGCCATACTTGTACCTAACAACAGATAGTAACGAACGTCCGTTGTTGGCAGGACTCGAACCTGCGAGGGGAGACCCCAATGGATTTCTAATCCATCGCCTTACCCACTCGGCCACAACAACTGCCAGTGGTCTGTGGAATGTTAAACTTAGCATTCAATAATAAACCCATTGAAGGAATAGGTATGATTTTGGGTTCCAGAAAACAAGCCTTGCAGTCAAGAATGCCTTAACCGCTCAGCCACAACTACCGGGCTCCTGAGAATAAGCCTTGCAGGACAGATTGAAGAAGGATTTGATGTCAATTGGCAGAACACTAGTAATGATGCTAACATGAGCAGCCATGCTTGTACCTAACAATAGATAGTAACGAACGTCCGTTGTTGGCAGGACTCGAACCTGCGAGGAGAGACCCCAATGGATTTCAAGTCCATCACCTTAACCACTCGGCCACAACAACTGCCACTATTGTGTGGAATGCTAATCTTAGCATTCAAAAATAAACCCATTGAAGGAATAGGTATGATTTTGGGTTCCAGAAAACAAGCCTTGCAGTCAAGAATGCCTTAACCGCTCAGCCACAAATACCGGGTTCCCGAGAACAAGCCTTGCACGACAGATTGAAGAAGGATTTGATGTCAATTGGCATGAGACAAGTAATTATGCTAACAATAGCAGCCATACTTGTACCTAACAACAGATAGTAACGAACGTCCGTTGTTGGCAGGACTCGAACCTGCGAGGGGAGACCCCAATGGATTTCTAATCCATCGCCTTAACCACTCGGCCACAACAAGTGCCAGTGGTCTGTGGAATGTTAAACTTAGCATTCAATAATAAACCCATTGAAGGAATAGGTATGATTTTGGGTTCCAGAAAACAAGCCTTGCAGTCAAGAATGCCTTAACCGCTCAGCCACAACTACCGGGCTCCTGAGAATAAGCCTTGCAAGACAGATTGAAGAAGGATTTGATGTCAATTGGCAGAACACTAGTAATGATGCTAACATGAGCAGCCATGCTTGTACCTAACAATAGATAGTAACGAATGTCCGTTGTTGGCAGGACTCGAACCTGCGAGGGGAGACCCCAATGGATTTCAAGTCCATCGCCTTAACCACTCGGCCACAACAACTGCCACTACTGTGTGGAATGCTAATCTTAGCATTCAAAAATAAACCCATTGAAGGAGTAGGTATGATTTTGGGTTCCAGAAAACAAGCCTTGCAGTCAAGAATGCCTTAACCGCTCAGCCACAACTACCGGGTTCCCGATAACAAGCCTTGCACGACAGATTGAAGAAGGATTTGATGTCAATTGGCAGAAGACAAGTAATGATGCTAACAATAGCAGCTATGCTTGTACCTAACAACAAATAGCAACGAACGTCCGTTGTTGGCAGGACTCAAACCTGCGAGGGGAGACCCCAATGGATTTCTAATCCATCGCCTTAACCACTCGGCCACAACAACTGCCAGTGTTCTGTGGAATGCTAATCTTAGCATTCAAAAATAAACCCATTGAAGGAGTAGTTATGATTTTGGGTTCCAGAAAACAAGCCTTGCAGTCAAGAATGCCTTAACCGCTCAGCCACAACTACCGGGTTCCCGAGAACAAGCCTTGCACGACAGATTGAAAAAGGATTTGATGTCAATTGGGAGAACACAAGTAATGATGCTAACATGAGCAGCCATGCTTGTACCTAACAATAGATAGCAATGAATGTCCGTTGTTGGCAGGACTCGAACCTGCGAGGGGAGACCCCAATGGATTTCTAATCCATCGCCTTAACCACTCGGCCACAACAACTGCCACTGTTGTGTGGAATGCTAATCATAGCATTCAAAAATAAACCCATTGAAGGAATAGGTATGATTTTCGGTTCCAGAAAACAAGCCTTGCAGTCAAGAATGCCTTAACCGCTCAGCCACAACTACCGGGTTCCCGAGAACAAGCCTTGCAGGACAGATTGAAGAAAGATTTGATGTCAATTGGCAGAACACTAGTAATGACGCTCACACGAGCAGCCATGCTTGTACCTAACAATAGATAGTAACGAACGTCCGTTGTTGGCAGGACTCGAACCTGCGAGGGGAGACCCCAATGGATTTCAAGTCCATCGCCTTAACCACTCGGCCACAACAACTGCCAGGGGTCTGTGGAATGCTAATCTTAGCATTAAAAAACAAACCCATTGACGGAGTCGGTATGATTTTGGGTTCCAGAAAACAAGCCTGGCAGTCAAGAATGCATTAACCACTCAGCCAAAACTACTGGGTTCCTGAGAACAAGCCTTGCAGGAAAGATTGAAGAAGGATTTGATGTCAATTGGGAGAACACAAGTAATGATGCTTACATTAGGAGCCATGCTTGTACCTAAAAATAGATAGCAATGAACGTCCGTTGTTGGCAGGACTCGAACCTGCGAGGGGAGACCCCAATGGATTTCTAATCCATCGCCTTAACCACTCGGCCACAACAACTGCCACTGTTGTGTGGCATGCTAATCTTAGCATTAAAAATAACCCCATTGAAGGCAGAGGCATGATTTTGAGTTCCAGATAACAAGCCTTGCAGTCAAGAATGCCTTAACCGCTCAGCCACAACTACCGGGTTCCCGAGAACAAGCCTTGCACGACAGATTGAAGAAGGATTTGATGTCAATTGGCGTGAGACAAGTAATTATGCTAACAATAGCAGCCATACTTGTACCTAACAACAGATAGTAACGAACGTCCGTTGTTGGCAGGACTCGAACCTGCGAGGGGAGACCCCAATGGATTTCTAATCCATCGCCTTAACCACTCGGCCACAACAACTGCCACTGTTGTGTGGAATGCTAATCATAGCATTAAAAAATAACCCCATTGAAGGCAGAGGCATGATTTTGAGTTCCAGATAAAAAGCCTTGCAGTTAAAAACACCTTAACCGCTCGGTCACAACTACTGGGTTCCTGAGAACAAGCCTTGCAGGCAAGATTGAAGAAGGATTTGATGTCAGTTGGCAGAAGACAAGTAATAATGCTAACAGTAGTGGCCATGCTTGTACCTAACAATAGATAGTAACGAACGTCCGTTGTTGGCAGGACTCGAACCTGTGAGGGGAGACCTCAAAGGATTTGTAGTTCACCGCCTTAACCACTCGGCCACAAAAACTGCCAGTGGGGTGTGGAATGCTAATCTTAGTATTCAATAATAACCCCATTGAAGGAGTAGGTATGATTTTGGGTTCCAGAAAACAAGCCTGGCAGTCAAGAACGCCTTAAACACTCAGCCGCAACTACTGGGTTCCTGAGAACAAGCCTTGCAGGACAGATTGAAAAAGGATTTGATGTCAATTGGCATAAGACAAGGAATTATGCTAACAATAGCAGCCATGCTTGTACCTAACAATAGATAGCAACGAACGTCCGTTGTTGGCAGGACTCGAACCTGCGAGGAGAGACCCCAATGGATTTCTAATCCATCGCCTTAACCACTTGGCCACAACAACTGCCACTATTGCGTGGAATGCTAATCTTAGCATTCAAAAATAAACCCATTGAAGGAATAGGTATGATTTTCGGTTCCAGAAAACAAGCCTTGCAGTCAAGAATGCCTTTACCGCTCAGCCACAACTACCGGGTTCCCGAGAACAAGCCTTGCACGACAGATTGAAGAAGGATTTGATGTCAATTGGCATGAGACAACTAATTATGCTAACAATAGCAGCCATACTTGTACCTAACAACAGATAGTAACGAACGTCCGTTGTTGGCAGGACTCGAACCTGCGAGGGGAGACCCCAATGGATTTCTAATCCATCGCCTTAACCACTCGGCCACAACAACTGCCAGTGGTCTGTGGAATGTTAAACTTAGCATTCAATAATAAACCCATTGAAGGAATAGGTATGATTTTGGGTTCCAGAAAACAAGCCTTGCAGTCAAGAATGCCTTAACCGCTCAGCCACAACTACTGGGTTCCTGAGAACAAGCCTTGCAGGACAGATTGAAGAAAGATTTGATGTCAATTGGCAGAACACTAGTAATGATGCTAACATGAGCAGCCATGCTTGTACCTAACAATAGATAGCAACAAACGTCCGTTGTTGGCAGGACTCGAACCTGCGAGGGGAGACCCCAATGGATTTCTAATCCATCGCCTTAACCACTCGGCCACAACAACTGCCACTGTTGTGTGGAATGCTAATCATAGCATTCAAAAATAAACCCATTGAAGGAATAGGTATGATTTTCGGTTCCAGAAAACAAGCCTTGCAGTCAAGAATGCCTTAACCGCTCAGCCACAACTACCGGGTTCCCGAGAACAAGCCTTGCAGGACAGATTGAAGAAAGATTTGATGTCAATTGGCAGAACACTAGTAATGACGCTCACACGAGCAGCCATGCTTGTACCTAACAATAGATAGCAACGACTGTCCGTTGTTGGCAGGACTCCAACCTGTGAGGGGAGACTCCAATAGATTTGTAGTCTATCGCCTTTACTACTCGGCCACAACAACTGCCAGTGGTGTGTGGAATGTTAAACTTAGCATTCAATAATAAACCCATTGAAGGAATAGGTATGATTTTGGTTTCAGAAAACAAGCCTGGCAGTCAAGAATGCATTAACCACTCAGCCAAAACTACTGGGTTCCTGAGAACAAGCCTTGCAGGACAGATTGAAGAAAGATTTGATGTCAATTGGCAGAACACTAGTAATGACGCTCACACGAGCAGCCATGCTTGTACCTAACAATAGATAGTAACGAACGTCCGTTGTTGGCAGGACTCGAACCTGCGAGGGGAGACCCCAATGGATTTCAAGTCCATCGCCTTAACCACTCGGCCACAACAACTGCCAGGGGTCTGTGGAATGCTAATCTTAGCATTAAAAAATAAACCCATTGACGGAGTCGGTATGATTTTGGGTTCCAGAAAACAAGCCTGGCAGTCAAGAATGCATTAACCACTCAGCCAAAACTACTGGGTTCCTGAGAACAAGCCTTGCAGGACAGATTGAAGAAGGATTTGATGTCAATTGGGAGAACACAAGTAATGATGCTTACATTAGGAGCCATGCTTGTACCTAAAAATAGATAGCAATGAACGTCCGTTGTTGGCAGGACTCGAACCTGCGAGGGGAGACCCCAATGGATTTCTAATCCATCGCCTTAACCACTCGGCCACAACAACTGCCACTGTTGTGTGGCATGCTAATCTTAGCATTAAAAATAACCCCATTGAAGGCAGAGGCATGATTTTGAGTTCCAGATAACAAGCCTTGCAGTTAAGAACACCTTAACCGCTCGGTCACAACTACTGGGTTCCTGAGAACAAGCCTTGCAGGCAAGATTGAAGAAGGATTTGATGTCAGTTGGCAGAAGACAAGTAATAATGCTAACAGTAGTGGCCATGCTTGTACCTAACAATAGATAGTAACGAACGTCCGTTGTTGGCAGGACTCGAACCTGTGAGGGGAGACCTCAAAGGATTTGTAGTTCACCGCCTTAACCACTCGGCCACAAAAACTGCCAGTGGGGTGTGGAATGCTAATCTTAGTATTCAATAATAAACCTATTGAAGGAATAGGTATGATTTTGGTTTCAGAAAACAAGCCTGGCAGTGAAGAATGCATTAACCACTCAGCCAAAACTACTGGGTTCCTGAGAACAAGCCTTGCAGGACAGATTGAAGAAAGATTTGATGTCAATTGGCAGAACACTAGTAATGATGCTAACATGAGGAGCCATGCTTGTACCTAACAATAGATAGTAACGAACGTCCGTTGTTGGCAGGACTCGAACCTGCGAGGAGAGACCCCAATGGATTTCAAGTCCATCGCCTTAACCACTCGGCCACAACAACTGCCACTATTGTGTGGAATGCTAATCTTAGCATTCAAAAATAAACCCATTGAAGGAATAGGTATGATTTTCGGTTCCAGAAAACAAGCCTTGCAGTCAAGAATGCCTTAACCGCTCAGCCACAACTACCGGGTTCCCGAGAACAAGCCTTGCACGACAGATTGAAGAAGGATTTGATGTCAATTGGCATGAGACAAGTAATTATGCTAACAATAGCAGCCATACTTGTACCTAACAACAGATAGTAACGAACGTCCGTTGTTGGCAGGACTCGAACCTGCAAGGGGAGACCCCAATGGATTTCTAATCCATCGCCTTAACCACTCGGCCACAACAACTGCCACTGTTGTGTGGAATGCTAATCATAGCATTAAAAAATAACCCCATTGAAGGCAGAGGCATGATTTTGAGTTCCAGATAACAAGCCTTGCAGTTAAAAACACCTTAACCGCTCGGTCACAACTACTGGGTTCCTGAGAACAAGCCTTGCAGGACAGATTGAAGAAAGATTTGATGTCAATTGGCAGAACACTAGTAATGATGCTAACATGAGCAGCCATGCTTGTACCTAACAATAGATAGCAACGAACGTCCGTTGTTGGCAGGACTCGAACCTGCGAGGAGAGACCCCAATGGATTTCTAATCCATCGCCTTAACCACTCGGCCACAACAACTGCCACTATTGCGTGGAATGCTAATCTTAGCATTCAAAAATAAACCCATTGAAGGAATAGGTATGATTTTCGGTTCCAGAAAACAAGCCTTGCAGTCAAGAATGCCTTTACCGCTCAGCCACAACTACCGGGTTCCCGAGAACAAGCCTTGCACGACAGATTGAAGAAGGATTTGATGTCAATTGGCATGAGACAAGTAGTTATGCTAACAATAGCAGCCATACTTGTACCTAACAACAGATAGTAACGAACGTCCGTTGTTGGCAGGACTCGAACCTGCGAGGGGAGACCCCAATGGATTTCTAATCCATCGCCTTAACCACTCGGCCACAACAACTGCCAGTGGTCTGTGGAATGTTAAACTTAGCATTCAATAATAAACCCATTGAAGGAATAGGTATGATTTTGGGTTCCAGAAAACAAGCCTTGCAGTCAAGAATGCATTAACAACTCAGCCAAAACTACTGGGTTCCTGAGAACAAGCTTTGCACGACAGATTGAAGAAGGATTTGATGTCAATTAGCAGAACACTAGTAATGATGCTAACATTAGCAGCCATGCTTGTACCTAACAATAGATAGTAACGAACGTCCGTTGTTGGCAGGGCTTGAACCTGCGAGGGGAGACCCCAATCAATTTCAAGTCCATCGCCTTGACAACTCAGCCACAACAACTGCCACGGTTGTGTGGAATGCTAATCTTAGCATTTAAAAATAAACCCATTGAAAGAGTAGTTATGATTTTGGGTTCCAGAAAACAAGCCTTGCAGTCTAGAATGTCAACCGCTCAGCCACAACTACTGGGTTCCTGAGAGCAAGCCTTGCACGACAGATTGAAAAAGGATTTGATGTCAATTGGGAGAACACAAGTAATGATGCTTACATTAGGAGCCATGCTTGTACCTAAAAATAGATAGCAATGAACATCCGTTGTTGGCAGGGCTCGAACCTGCGAGGGGAGACCCCAATGGATTTCTAATCCATCGCCTTAACCACTCGGCCACAACAACTGCCACTGTTGTGTGGAATGCTAATCATAGCATTCAAAAATAAACCCATTGAAGGAATAGGTATGATTTTCGGTTCCAGAAAACAAGCCTTGCAGTCAAGAATGCCTTAACCGCTCAGCCACAACTACCGGGTTCCCGAGAACAAGCCTTGCAGGACAGATTGAAGAAAGATTTGATGTCAATTGGCAGAACACTAGTAATGACGCTCACACGAGCAGCCATGCTTGTACCTAACAATAGATAGCAACGACTGTCCGTTGTTGGCAGGACTCCAACCTGTGAGGGGAGACTCCAATAGATTTGTAGTCTATCGCCTTTACTACTCGGCCACAACAACTGCCAGTGGTGTGTGGAATGTTAAACTTAGCATTCAATAATAAACCCATTGAAGGAATAGGTATGATTTTGGTTTCAGAAAACAAGCCTGGCAGTCAAGAATGCATTAACCACTCAGCCAAAACTACTGGGTTCCTGAGAACAAGCCTTGCAGGACAGATTGAAGAAAGATTTGATGTCAATTGGCAGAACACTAGTAATGACGCTCACACGAGCAGCCATGCTTGTACCTAACAATAGATAGTAACGAACGTCCGTTGTTGGCAGGACTCGAACCTGCGAGGGGAGACCCCAATGGATTTCAAGTCCATCGCCTTAACCACTCGGCCACAACAACTGCCAGGGGTCTGTGGAATGCTAATCTTAGCATTAAAAAATAAACCCATTGACGGAGTCGGTATGATTTTGGGTTCCAGAAAACAAGCCTGGCAGTCAAGAATGCATTAACCACTCAGCCAAAACTACTGGGTTCCTGAGAACAAGCCTTGCAGGACAGATTGAAGAAGGATTTGATGTCAATTGGGAGAACACAAGTAATGATGCTTACATTAGGAGCCATGCTTGTACCTAAAAATAGATAGCAATGAACGTCCGTTGTTGGCAGGACTCGAACCTGCGAGGGGAGACCCCAATGGATTTCTAATCCATCGCCTTAACCACTCGGCCACAACAACTGCCACTGTTGTGTGGCATGCTAATCTTAGCATTAAAAATAACCCCATTGAAGGCAGAGGCATGATTTTGAGTTCCAGATAACAAGCCTTGCAGTTAAGAACACCTTAACCGCTCGGTCACAACTACTGGGTTCCTGAGAACAAGCCTTGCAGGCAAGATTGAAGAAGGATTTGATGTCAGTTGGCAGAAGACAAGTAATAATGCTAACAGTAGTGGCCATGCTTGTACCTAACAATAGATAGTAACGAACGTCCGTTGTTGGCAGGACTCGAACCTGTGAGGGGAGACCTCAAAGGATTTGTAGTTCACCGCCTTAACCACTCGGCCACAAAAACTGCCAGTGGGGTGTGGAATGCTAATCTTAGTATTCAATAATAAACCTATTGAAGGAATAGGTATGATTTTGGTTTCAGAAAACAAGCCTGGCAGTGAAGAATGCATTAACCACTCAGCCAAAACTACTGGGTTCCTGAGAACAAGCCTTGCAGGACAGATTGAAGAAAGATTTGATGTCAATTGGCAGAACACTAGTAATGATGCTAACATGAGGAGCCATGCTTGTACCTAACAATAGATAGTAACGAACGTCCGTTGTTGGCAGGACTCGAACCTGCGAGGAGAGACCCCAATGGATTTCAAGTCCATCGCCTTAACCACTCGGCCACAACAACTGCCACTATTGTGTGGAATGCTAATCTTAGCATTCAAAAATAAACCCATTGAAGGAATAGGTATGATTTTCGGTTCCAGAAAACAAGCCTTGCAGTCAAGAATGCCTTAACCGCTCAGCCACAACTACCGGGTTCCCGAGAACAAGCCTTGCACGACAGATTGAAGAAGGATTTGATGTCAATTGGCATGAGACAAGTAATTATGCTAACAATAGCAGCCATACTTGTACCTAACAACAGATAGTAACGAACGTCCGTTGTTGGCAGGACTCGAACCTGCAAGGGGAGACCCCAATGGATTTCTAATCCATCGCCTTAACCACTCGGCCACAACAACTGCCACTGTTGTGTGGAATGCTAATCATAGCATTAAAAAATAACCCCATTGAAGGCAGAGGCATGATTTTGAGTTCCAGATAACAAGCCTTGCAGTTAAAAACACCTTAACCGCTCGGTCACAACTACTGGGTTCCTGAGAACAAGCCTTGCAGGACAGATTGAAGAAAGATTTGATGTCAATTGGCAGAACACTAGTAATGATGCTAACATGAGCAGCCATGCTTGTACCTAACAATAGATAGCAACGAACGTCCGTTGTTGGCAGGACTCGAACCTGCGAGGAGAGACCCCAATGGATTTCTAATCCATCGCCTTAACCACTCGGCCACAACAACTGCCACTATTGCGTGGAATGCTAATCTTAGCATTCAAAAATAAACCCATTGAAGGAATAGGTATGATTTTCGGTTCCAGAAAACAAGCCTTGCAGTCAAGAATGCCTTTACCGCTCAGCCACAACTACCGGGTTCCCGAGAACAAGCCTTGCACGACAGATTGAAGAAGGATTTGATGTCAATTGGCATGAGACAAGTAGTTATGCTAACAATAGCAGCCATACTTGTACCTAACAACAGATAGTAACGAACGTCCGTTGTTGGCAGGACTCGAACCTGCGAGGGGAGACCCCAATGGATTTCTAATCCATCGCCTTAACCACTCGGCCACAACAACTGCCAGTGGTCTGTGGAATGTTAAACTTAGCATTCAATAATAAACCCATTGAAGGAATAGGTATGATTTTGGGTTCCAGAAAACAAGCCTTGCAGTCAAGAATGCATTAACAACTCAGCCAAAACTACTGGGTTCCTGAGAACAAGCTTTGCACGACAGATTGAAGAAGGATTTGATGTCAATTAGCAGAACACTAGTAATGATGCTAACATTAGCAGCCATGCTTGTACCTAACAATAGATAGTAACGAACGTCCGTTGTTGGCAGGGCTTGAACCTGCGAGGGGAGACCCCAATCAATTTCAAGTCCATCGCCTTGACAACTCAGCCACAACAACTGCCACGGTTGTGTGGAATGCTAATCTTAGCATTTAAAAATAAACCCATTGAAAGAGTAGTTATGATTTTGGGTTCCAGAAAACAAGCCTTGCAGTCTAGAATGTCAACCGCTCAGCCACAACTACTGGGTTCCTGAGAGCAAGCCTTGCACGACAGATTGAAAAAGGATTTGATGTCAATTGGGAGAACACAAGTAATGATGCTTACATTAGGAGCCATGCTTGTACCTAAAAATAGATAGCAATGAACATCCGTTGTTGGCAGGGCTCGAACCTGCGAGGGGAGACCCCAATAGATTTCTAATCCATCGCCTTAACCACTCTGCCACAACAACTGCCACTGTTGTGTGGAATGCTAACCTTAGCATTAAAAAATAACCCCATTGAAGGCAGAGACATGATTTTGAATTCCAGATAACAAGCCTTGCAGTTAAGAACACCTTAACCGCTCGGTCACAACTACTGGGTTCCAGAAAACAAGCCTTGCAGGCAAGATTGAAGAAGGATTTGATGTCAGTTGGCAGAAGACAAGTAATAATGCTAACAGTAGTGGCCATGCTTGTACCTAACAATAGATAGTAACGAACGTCCGTTGTTGGCAGGACTCGAACCTGTGAGGGGAGACCTCAAAGGATTTGTAGTTCACCGCCTTAACCACTCCGCCACAAAAACTGCCAGTGGGGTGTGGAATGCTAATCTTAGTATTCAATAATAACCCCATTGAAGGAGTAGGTATGATTTTGGGTTCCAGAAAACAAGCCTGGCAGTCAAGAACGCCTTTAACACTCAGCCGCAACTACTGGGTTCCTGAGAACAAGCCTTGCAGGACAGATTGAAAAAGGATTTGATGTCAATTGGCATAAGACAAGTAATTATGCTAACAATAGCAGCCATGCTTGTACCTAACAATAGATAGCAACGACTGTCCGTTGTTGGCAGGACTCCAACCTGTGAGGGGAGACTCCAATAGATTTGTAGTCTATCGCCTTTACTACTCGGCCACAACAACTGCCAGTGGTGTGTGGAATGTTAAACTTAGCATTCAATAATAAACCCATTGAAGTAGTAGGTATGATTTTGGTTCCAGAAAACAAGCCTGGCAGTCAAGAATGCCTTAAACACTCAGCCGCAACTACTGGGTTCCTGAGAACAAGCCTTGCAGGACAGATTGAAAAAGGATTTGATGTCAATTGGCAGAACACTAGTAATGACGCTCACACGAGCAGCCATGCTTGTACCTAACAATAGTTAGTAACGAACGTCCGTTGTTGGCAGGACTCGAACCTGCGAGGGGAGACCCCAATGGATTTCAAGTCCATTGCCTTAACCACTCGGCCACAACAACTGCCAGTGGTCTGTGGAATGCTAATCTTAGCATTAAAAAATAAACCCATTGAAGGAGTAGTTATGATTTTGGTTTCCAGAAAACAAGCCTGGCAGTCAAGAATGTCTTAACCGCTCAGCCACAACTTCTGGGTTCCTGAGAACAAGCCTTGCAGGACAGATTGAAGAAGGATTTGATGTCAATTGGCAGAACACAAGTAATGATGCTAACATTAGCAGCCATGCTTGTACCTAACAATAGATAGCAACGACTGTCCGTTGTTGGCAGGACTCCAACCTGTGAGGGGAGACTCCAATAGATTTGTAGTCTATCGCCTTTACTACTCGGCCACAACAACTGCCAGTGGTGTGTTGGATGCTAAACTTAGCATTCAATAATAAACCCATTGAAGGAGTAGTTATGATTTTGGGTTCCAGAAAACAAGCCTTGCAGTCAAGAACACCTTAACCACTCAGCCACAACTACTGGGTTCCTGAGAACAAGCTTTGCACGACAGATTGAAGAAGGATTTGATGTCAATTGGCAGAACACTAGTAATGATGCTAACATTAGCAGCCATGCTTGTACCTAACAATAGATAGTAACGAACGTCCGTTGTTGGCAGGACTCGAACCTGCGAAGGGAGAGCCCAATCGATTTCAAGTCCATCACCTTAACCACTCAGCCACAAAAACTGCCACCACTGTGTGGAATGCTAATCTTAGTATTCAATAATAACCCCATTGAAGGAGTAGGTCTGATTTTGGGTTCCAGAAAACAAGCCTTGCAGTCAAGAATGCCTTAACCGCTCAGCCACAACTACTGGGTTCCCGAGAACAAGCCTTGCACGACAGATTGAAAAAGGATTTGATGTCAATTGGGAGAACACAAGTAATGATGCTTACATTAGGAGCCATGCTTGTACCTAAAAATAGATAGCAATGAACATCCGTTGTTGGCAGGACTCAAACCTGCGAGGGGAGACCCCAATGGATTTCTAATCCATCGCCTTAACCACTCGGCCACAACAACTGCCACTGTTGTGTGGAATGCTAATCATAGCATTAAAAAATAACCCCATTGAAGGCAGAGGCATGATTTTGAGTTCCAGATAACAAGCCTTGCAGTTAAAAACACCTTAACCGCTCGGTCACAACTACTGGGTTCCTGAGAACAAGCCTTGCAGGCAAGATTGAAGAAGGATTTGATGTCAGTTGGCAGAAGACAAGTAATAATGCTAACAGTAGTGGCCATGCTTGTACCTAACAATAGATAGTAACGAACGTCCGTTCTTGTCAGGACTCGAACCTGTGAGGGGAGACCTCAAAGGATTTGTAGTTCACCGCCTTAACCACTCGGCCACAAAAACTGCCAGTGGGGTGTGGAATGCTAATCTTAGTATTCAATAATAACCCCATTGAAGGAGTAGGTATGATTTTGGGTTCCAGAAAACAAGCCTGGCAGTCAAGAACGCCTTAAACACTCAGCCGCAACTACTGGGTTCCTGAGAACAAGCCTTGCAGGACAGATTGAAAAAGGATTTGATGTCAATTGGCATAAGACAAGTAATTATGCTAACAATAGCAGCCATGCTTGTACCTAACAATAGATAGCAACGAACGTCCGTTGTTGGCAGGACTCAAACCTGCGAGGAGAGACCCCAATGGATTTCTAATCCATCGCCTTAACCACTCGGCCACAACAACTGCCACTATTGTGTGGAATGCTAATCTTAGCATTCAAAAATAAACCCATTGAAGGAATAGGTATGATTTTCGGTTCCAGAAAACAAGCCTTGCAGTCAAGAATGCCTTTACCGCTCAGCCACAACTACCGGGTTCCCGAGAACAAGCCTTGCACGACAGATTGAAGAAGGATTTGATGTCAATTGGCATGAGACAAGTAATTATGCTAACAATAGCAGCCATACTTGTACCTAACAACAGATAGTAACGAACGTCCGTTGTTAGCAGGACTCGAACCTTCGAGGGGAGACCCCAATGGATTTCTAATCCATCGCCTTAACCACTCGGCCACAACAACTGCCAGTGGTCTGTGGAATGTTAAACTTAGCATTCAATAATAAACCCATTGAAGGAATAGGTATGATTTGCGGTTCCAGAAAACAAGCCTTGCAGTCAAGAATGCCTTAACCGCTCAGCCACAACTACTGGGTTCCTGAGAACAAGCCTTGCAGGACAGATTGAAGAAAGATTTGATGTCAATTGGCAGAACACTAGTAATGATGCTAACATGAGCAGCCATGCTTGTACCTAACAATAGATAGCAACGAACGTCCGTTATTGGCAGGACTCGAACCTGCGAGGGGAGACCCCAATGGATTTCAAGTCCATCGCCTTAACCACTCGGCCACATCAACTGCCAGTGGTCTGTGGAATGCTAATCTTAGCATTAAAAAATAAACCCATTGACGGAGTCGGTATGATTTTGGGTTCCAGAAAACAAGCCTGGCAGTCAAGAATGCATTAACAACTCAGCCAAAACTACTGGGTTCCTGAGAACAAGCTTTGCACGACAGATTGAAGAAGGATTTGATGTCAATTGGCAGAACACTAGTAATGATGCTAACATTAGCAGCCATGCTTGTACCTAACAATAGATAGTAACGAACGTCCGTTGTTGGCAGGGCTTGAACCTGCGAGGGGAGACCCCAATCAATTTCAAGTTCATCGCCTTGACAACTCAGCCACAACAACTGCCACGGTTGTGTGGAATGCTAATCTTAGCATTTAAAAATAAACCCATTGAAAGAGTAGTTATGATTTTGGGTTCCAGAAAACAAGCCTTGCAGTCTAGAATGTCAACCGCTCAGCCACAACTACTGGGTTCCTGAGAGCAAGCCTTGCACGACAGATTGAAAAAGGATTTGATGTCAATTGGGAGAACACAAGTAATGATGCTTACATTAGGAGCCATGCTTGTACCTAAAAATAGATAGCAATGAACATCCGTTGTTGGCAGGGCTCGAACCTGCGAGGGGAGACCCCAATAGATTTCTAATCCATCGCCTTAACCACTCGGCCACAACAACTGCCACTGTTGTGTGGAATGCTAACCTTAGCATTAAAAAATAACCCCATTGAAGGCAGAGGCATGATTTTGAGTTCCAGATAACAAGCCTTGCAGTTAAGAACACCTTAACCGCTCGGTCACAACTACTGGGTTCCAGAAAACAAGCCTTGCAGGCAAGATTGAAGAAGGATTTGATGTCAGTTGGCAGAAGACAAGTAATAATGCTAACAGTAGTGGCCATGCTTGTACCTAACAATAGATAATAACGAACGTCCGTTGTTGGCAGGACTCGAACCTGTGAGGGGAGACCTCAAAGGATTTGTAGTTCACCGCCTTAACCACTCCGCCACAAAAACTGCCAGTGGGGTGTGGAATGCTAATCTTAGTATTCAATAATAACCCCATTGAAGGAGTAGGTATGATTTTGGGTTCCAGAAAACAAGCCTGGCAGTCAAGAACGCCTTTAACACTCAGCCGCAACTACTGGGTTCCTGAGAACAAGCCTTGCAGGACAGATTGAAAAAGGATTTGATGTCAATTGGCATAAGACAAGTAATTATGCTAACAATAGCAGCCATGCTTGTACCTAACAATAGATAGCAACGACTGTCCGTTGTTGGCAGGACTCCAACCTGTGAGGGGAGACTCCAATAGATTTGTAGTCTATCGCCTTTACTACTCGGCCACAACAACTGCCAGTGGTGTGTGGAATGTTAAACTTAGCATTCAATAATAAACCCATTGAAGTAGTAGGTATGATTTTGGTTCCAGAAAACAAGCCTGGCAGTCAAGAATGCCTTAAACACTCAGCCGCAACTACTGGGTTCCTGAGAACAAGCCTTGCAGGACAGATTGAAAAAGGATTTGATGTCAATTGGCAGAACACTAGTAATGACGCTCACACGAGCAGCCATGCTTGTACCTAACAATAGTTAGTAACGAACGTCCGTTGTTGGCAGGACTCGAACCTGCGAGGGGAGACCCCAATGGATTTCAAGTCCATTGCCTTAACCACTCGGCCACAACAACTGCCAGTGGTCTGTGGAATGCTAATCTTAGCATTAAAAAATAAACCCATTGAAGGAGTAGTTATGATTTTGGTTTCCAGAAAACAAGCCTGGCAGTCAAGAATGTCTTAACCGCTCAGCCACAACTTCTGGGTTCCTGAGAACAAGCCTTGCAGGACAGATTGAAGAAGGATTTGATGTCAATTGGCAGAACACAAGTAATGATGCTAACATTAGCAGCCATGCTTGTACCTAACAATAGATAGCAACGACTGTCCGTTGTTGGCAGGACTCCAACCTGTGAGGGGAGACTCCAATAGATTTGTAGTCTATCGCCTTTACTACTCGGCCACAACAACTGCCAGTGGTGTGTTGGATGCTAAACTTAGCATTCAATAATAAACCCATTGAAGGAGTAGTTATGATTTTGGGTTCCAGAAAACAAGCCTTGCAGTCAAGAACACCTTAACCACTCAGCCACAACTACTGGGTTCCTGAGAACAAGCTTTGCACGACAGATTGAAGAAGGATTTGATGTCAATTGGCAGAACACTAGTAATGATGCTAACATTAGCAGCCATGCTTGTACCTAACAATAGATAGTAACGAACGTCCGTTGTTGGCAGGACTCGAACCTGCGAAGGGAGACCCCAATCGATTTCAAGTCCATCACCTTAACCACTCAGCCACAAAAACTGCCACCACTGTGTGGAATACTAATCTTAGTATTCAATAATAACCCCATTGAAGGAGTAGGTCTGATTTTGGGTTCCAGAAAACAAGCCTTGCAGTCAAGAATGCCTTAACCGCTCAGCCACAACTACTGGGTTCCCGAGAACAAGCCTTGCACGACAGATTGAAAAAGGATTTGATGTCAATTGGGAGAACACAAGTAATGATGCTTACATTAGGAGCCATGCTTGTACCTAAAAATAGATAGCAATGAACATCCGTTGTTGGCAGGACTCGAACCTGCGAGGGGAGACCCCAATGGATTTCTAATCCATCGCCTTAACCACTCGGCCACAACAACTGCCACTGTTGTGTGGAATGCTAATCATAGCATTAAAAAATAACCCCATTGAAGGCAGAGGCATGATTTTGAGTTCCAGATAAAAAGCCTTGCAGTTAAAAACACCTTAACCGCTCGGTCACAACTACTGGGTTCCTGAGAACAAGCCTTGCAGGCAAGATTGAAGAAGGATTTGATGTCAGTTGGCAGAAGACAAGTAATAATGCTAACAGTAGTGGCCATGCTTGTACCTAACAATAGATAGTAACGAACGTCCGTTGTTGGCAGGACTCGAACCTGTGAGGGGAGACCCCAATCAATTTCAAGTTCATCGCCTTGACAACTCAGCCACAACAACTGCCACGGTTGTGTGGAATGCTAATCTTAGCATTTAAAAATAAACCCATTGAAAGAGTAGGTATGATTTTGGGTTCCAGAAAACAAGCCTGGCAGTCAAGAATGCCTTAACCGCTCAGCCACAACTACCGGGTTCCCGAGAACAAGCCTTGCACGACAGATTGAAGAAGGATTTGATGTCAATTGGCGTGAGACAAGTAATTATGCTAACAATAGCAGCCATACTTGTACCTAACAACAGATAGTAACGAACGTCCGTTGTTGGCAGGACTCGAACCTGCGAGGGGAGACCCCAATGGATTTCAAGTCCATTGCCTTAACCACTCGGCCACAACAACTGCCAGTGGTCTGTGGAATGCTAATCTTAGTATTCAATAATAACCCCATTGAAGGAGTAGGTATGATTTTGGGTTCCAGAAAACAAGCCTGGCAGTCAAGAATGCCTTAACCGCTCAGCCACAACTACCGGGCTCCTGAGAATAAGCCTTGCAAGACAGATTGAAGAAGGATTTGATGTCAATTGGCAGAACACTAGTAATGATGCTAACATGAGCAGCCATGCTTGTACCTAACAATAGATAGTAACGAATGTCCGTTGTTGGCAGGACTCGAACCTGCGAGGGGAGACCCCAATGGATTTCAAGTCCATCGCCTTAACCACTCGGCCACAACAACTGCCACTACTGTGTGGAATGCTAATCTTAGCATTCAAAAATAAACCCATTGAAGGAGTAGGTATGATTTTGGGTTCCAGAAAACAAGCCTTGCAGTCAAGAATGCCTTAACCGCTCAGCCACAACTACCGGGTTCCCGATAACAAGCCTTGCACGACAGATTGAAGAAGGATTTGATGTCAATTGGCAGAAGACAAGTAATGATGCTAACAATAGCAGCTATGCTTGTACCTAACAACAAATAGCAACGAACGTCCGTTGTTGGCAGGACTCAAACCTGCGAGGGGAGACCCCAATGGATTTCTAATCCATCGCCTTAACCACTCGGCCACAACAACTGCCAGTGTTCTGTGGAATGCTAATCTTAGCATTCAAAAATAAACCCATTGAAGGAGTAGTTATGATTTTGGGTTCCAGAAAACAAGCCTTGCAGTCAAGAATGCCTTAACCGCTCAGCCACAACTACCGGGTTCCCGAGAACAAGCCTTGCACGACAGATTGAAAAAGGATTTGATGTCAATTGGGAGAACACAAGTAATGATGCTAACATGAGCAGCCATGCTTGTACCTAACAATAGATAGCAATGAATGTCCGTTGTTGGCAGGACTCGAACCTGCGAGGGGAGACCCCAATGGATTTCTAATCCATCGCCTTAACCACTCGGCCACAACAACTGCCACTGTTGTGTGGAATGCTAATCATAGCATTCAAAAATAAACCCATTGAAGGAATAGGTATGATTTTCGGTTCCAGAAAACAAGCCTTGCAGTCAAGAATGCCTTAACCGCTCAGCCACAACTACCGGGTTCCCGAGAACAAGCCTTGCAGGACAGATTGAAGAAAGATTTGATGTCAATTGGCAGAACACTAGTAATGACGCTCACACGAGCAGCCATGCTTGTACCTAACAATAGATAGTAACGAACGTCCGTTGTTGGCAGGACTCGAACCTGCGAGGGGAGACCCCAATGGATTTCAAGTCCATCGCCTTAACCACTCGGCCACAACAACTGCCAGGGGTCTGTGGAATGCTAATCTTAGCATTAAAAAACAAACCCATTGACGGAGTCGGTATGATTTTGGGTTCCAGAAAACAAGCCTGGCAGTCAAGAATGCATTAACCACTCAGCCAAAACTACTGGGTTCCTGAGAACAAGCCTTGCAGGAAAGATTGAAGAAGGATTTGATGTCAATTGGGAGAACACAAGTAATGATGCTTACATTAGGAGCCATGCTTGTACCTAAAAATAGATAGCAATGAACGTCCGTTGTTGGCAGGACTCGAACCTGCGAGGGGAGACCCCAATGGATTTCTAATCCATCGCCTTAACCACTCGGCCACAACAACTGCCACTGTTGTGTGGCATGCTAATCTTAGCATTAAAAATAACCCCATTGAAGGCAGAGGCATGATTTTGAGTTCCAGATAACAAGCCTTGCAGTCAAGAATGCCTTAACCGCTCAGCCACAACTACCGGGTTCCCGAGAACAAGCCTTGCACGACAGATTGAAGAAGGATTTGATGTCAATTGGCGTGAGACAAGTAATTATGCTAACAATAGCAGCCATACTTGTACCTAACAACAGATAGTAACGAACGTCCGTTGTTGGCAGGACTCGAACCTGCGAGGGGAGACCCCAATGGATTTCTAATCCATCGCCTTAACCACTCGGCCACAACAACTGCCACTGTTGTGTGGAATGCTAATCATAGCATTAAAAAATAACCCCATTGAAGGCAGAGGCATGATTTTGAGTTCCAGATAAAAAGCCTTGCAGTTAAAAACACCTTAACCGCTCGGTCACAACTACTGGGTTCCTGAGAACAAGCCTTGCAGGCAAGATTGAAGAAGGATTTGATGTCAGTTGGCAGAAGACAAGTAATAATGCTAACAGTAGTGGCCATGCTTGTACCTAACAATAGATAGTAACGAACGTCCGTTGTTGGCAGGACTCGAACCTGTGAGGGGAGACCTCAAAGGATTTGTAGTTCACCGCCTTAACCACTCGGCCACAAAAACTGCCAGTGGGGTGTGGAATGCTAATCTTAGTATTCAATAATAACCCCATTGAAGGAGTAGGTATGATTTTGGGTTCCAGAAAACAAGCCTGGCAGTCAAGAACGCCTTAAACACTCAGCCGCAACTACTGGGTTCCTGAGAACAAGCCTTGCAGGACAGATTGAAAAAGGATTTGATGTCAATTGGCATAAGACAAGGAATTATGCTAACAATAGCAGCCATGCTTGTACCTAACAATAGATAGCAACGAACGTCCGTTGTTGGCAGGACTCGAACCTGCGAGGAGAGACCCCAATGGATTTCTAATCCATCGCCTTAACCACTTGGCCACAACAACTGCCACTATTGCGTGGAATGCTAATCTTAGCATTCAAAAATAAACCCATTGAAGGAATAGGTATGATTTTCGGTTCCAGAAAACAAGCCTTGCAGTCAAGAATGCCTTTACCGCTCAGCCACAACTACCGGGTTCCCGAGAACAAGCCTTGCACGACAGATTGAAGAAGGATTTGATGTCAATTGGCATGAGACAACTAATTATGCTAACAATAGCAGCCATACTTGTACCTAACAACAGATAGTAACGAACGTCCGTTGTTGGCAGGACTCGAACCTGCGAGGGGAGACCCCAATGGATTTCTAATCCATCGCCTTAACCACTCGGCCACAACAACTGCCAGTGGTCTGTGGAATGTTAAACTTAGCATTCAATAATAAACCCATTGAAGGAATAGGTATGATTTTGGGTTCCAGAAAACAAGCCTTGCAGTCAAGAATGCCTTAACCGCTCAGCCACAACTACTGGGTTCCTGAGAACAAGCCTTGCAGGACAGATTGAAGAAAGATTTGATGTCAATTGGCAGAACACTAGTAATGATGCTAACATGAGCAGCCATGCTTGTACCTAACAATAGATAGCAACAAACGTCCGTTGTTGGCAGGACTCGAACCTGCGAGGGGAGACCCCAATGGATTTCTAATCCATCGCCTTAACCACTCGGCCACAACAACTGCCACTGTTGTGTGGAATGCTAATCATAGCATTCAAAAATAAACCCATTGAAGGAATAGGTATGATTTTCGGTTCCAGAAAACAAGCCTTGCAGTCAAGAATGCCTTAACCGCTCAGCCACAACTACCGGGTTCCCGAGAACAAGCCTTGCAGGACAGATTGAAGAAAGATTTGATGTCAATTGGCAGAACACTAGTAATGACGCTCACACGAGCAGCCATGCTTGTACCTAACAATAGATAGCAACGACTGTCCGTTGTTGGCAGGACTCCAACCTGTGAGGGGAGACTCCAATAGATTTGTAGTCTATCGCCTTTACTACTCGGCCACAACAACTGCCAGTGGTGTGTGGAATGTTAAACTTAGCATTCAATAATAAACCCATTGAAGGAATAGGTATGATTTTGGTTTCAGAAAACAAGCCTGGCAGTCAAGAATGCATTAACCACTCAGCCAAAACTACTGGGTTCCTGAGAACAAGCCTTGCAGGACAGATTGAAGAAAGATTTGATGTCAATTGGCAGAACACTAGTAATGACGCTCACACGAGCAGCCATGCTTGTACCTAACAATAGATAGTAACGAACGTCCGTTGTTGGCAGGACTCGAACCTGCGAGGGGAGACCCCAATGGATTTCAAGTCCATCGCCTTAACCACTCGGCCACAACAACTGCCAGGGGTCTGTGGAATGCTAATCTTAGCATTAAAAAATAAACCCATTGACGGAGTCGGTATGATTTTGGGTTCCAGAAAACAAGCCTGGCAGTCAAGAATGCATTAACCACTCAGCCAAAACTACTGGGTTCCTGAGAACAAGCCTTGCAGGACAGATTGAAGAAGGATTTGATGTCAATTGGGAGAACACAAGTAATGATGCTTACATTAGGAGCCATGCTTGTACCTAAAAATAGATAGCAATGAACGTCCGTTGTTGGCAGGACTCGAACCTGCGAGGGGAGACCCCAATGGATTTCTAATCCATCGCCTTAACCACTCGGCCACAACAACTGCCACTGTTGTGTGGCATGCTAATCTTAGCATTAAAAATAACCCCATTGAAGGCAGAGGCATGATTTTGAGTTCCAGATAACAAGCCTTGCAGTTAAGAACACCTTAACCGCTCGGTCACAACTACTGGGTTCCTGAGAACAAGCCTTGCAGGCAAGATTGAAGAAGGATTTGATGTCAGTTGGCAGAAGACAAGTAATAATGCTAACAGTAGTGGCCATGCTTGTACCTAACAATAGATAGTAACGAACGTCCGTTGTTGGCAGGACTCGAACCTGTGAGGGGAGACCTCAAAGGATTTGTAGTTCACCGCCTTAACCACTCGGCCACAAAAACTGCCAGTGGGGTGTGGAATGCTAATCTTAGTATTCAATAATAAACCTATTGAAGGAATAGGTATGATTTTGGTTTCAGAAAACAAGCCTGGCAGTGAAGAATGCATTAACCACTCAGCCAAAACTACTGGGTTCCTGAGAACAAGCCTTGCAGGACAGATTGAAGAAAGATTTGATGTCAATTGGCAGAACACTAGTAATGATGCTAACATGAGGAGCCATGCTTGTACCTAACAATAGATAGTAACGAACGTCCGTTGTTGGCAGGACTCGAACCTGCGAGGAGAGACCCCAATGGATTTCAAGTCCATCGCCTTAACCACTCGGCCACAACAACTGCCACTATTGTGTGGAATGCTAATCTTAGCATTCAAAAATAAACCCATTGAAGGAATAGGTATGATTTTCGGTTCCAGAAAACAAGCCTTGCAGTCAAGAATGCCTTAACCGCTCAGCCACAACTACCGGGTTCCCGAGAACAAGCCTTGCACGACAGATTGAAGAAGGATTTGATGTCAATTGGCATGAGACAAGTAATTATGCTAACAATAGCAGCCATACTTGTACCTAACAACAGATAGTAACGAACGTCCGTTGTTGGCAGGACTCGAACCTGCAAGGGGAGACCCCAATGGATTTCTAATCCATCGCCTTAACCACTCGGCCACAACAACTGCCACTGTTGTGTGGAATGCTAATCATAGCATTAAAAAATAACCCCATTGAAGGCAGAGGCATGATTTTGAGTTCCAGATAACAAGCCTTGCAGTTAAAAACACCTTAACCGCTCGGTCACAACTACTGGGTTCCTGAGAACAAGCCTTGCAGGACAGATTGAAGAAAGATTTGATGTCAATTGGCAGAACACTAGTAATGATGCTAACATGAGCAGCCATGCTTGTACCTAACAATAGATAGCAACGAACGTCCGTTGTTGGCAGGACTCGAACCTGCGAGGAGAGACCCCAATGGATTTCTAATCCATCGCCTTAACCACTCGGCCACAACAACTGCCACTATTGCGTGGAATGCTAATCTTAGCATTCAAAAATAAACCCATTGAAGGAATAGGTATGATTTTCGGTTCCAGAAAACAAGCCTTGCAGTCAAGAATGCCTTTACCGCTCAGCCACAACTACCGGGTTCCCGAGAACAAGCCTTGCACGACAGATTGAAGAAGGATTTGATGTCAATTGGCATGAGACAAGTAGTTATGCTAACAATAGCAGCCATACTTGTACCTAACAACAGATAGTAACGAACGTCCGTTGTTGGCAGGACTCGAACCTGCGAGGGGAGACCCCAATGGATTTCTAATCCATCGCCTTAACCACTCGGCCACAACAACTGCCAGTGGTCTGTGGAATGTTAAACTTAGCATTCAATAATAAACCCATTGAAGGAATAGGTATGATTTTGGGTTCCAGAAAACAAGCCTTGCAGTCAAGAATGCATTAACAACTCAGCCAAAACTACTGGGTTCCTGAGAACAAGCTTTGCACGACAGATTGAAGAAGGATTTGATGTCAATTAGCAGAACACTAGTAATGATGCTAACATTAGCAGCCATGCTTGTACCTAACAATAGATAGTAACGAACGTCCGTTGTTGGCAGGGCTTGAACCTGCGAGGGGAGACCCCAATCAATTTCAAGTCCATCGCCTTGACAACTCAGCCACAACAACTGCCACGGTTGTGTGGAATGCTAATCTTAGCATTTAAAAATAAACCCATTGAAAGAGTAGTTATGATTTTGGGTTCCAGAAAACAAGCCTTGCAGTCTAGAATGTCAACCGCTCAGCCACAACTACTGGGTTCCTGAGAGCAAGCCTTGCACGACAGATTGAAAAAGGATTTGATGTCAATTGGGAGAACACAAGTAATGATGCTTACATTAGGAGCCATGCTTGTACCTAAAAATAGATAGCAATGAACATCCGTTGTTGGCAGGGCTCGAACCTGCGAGGGGAGACCCCAATAGATTTCTAATCCATCGCCTTAACCACTCTGCCACAACAACTGCCACTGTTGTGTGGAATGCTAACCTTAGCATTAAAAAATAACCCCATTGAAGGCAGAGACATGATTTTGAATTCCAGATAACAAGCCTTGCAGTTAAGAACACCTTAACCGCTCGGTCACAACTACTGGGTTCCAGAAAACAAGCCTTGCAGGCAAGATTGAAGAAGGATTTGATGTCAGTTGGCAGAAGACAAGTAATAATGCTAACAGTAGTGGCCATGCTTGTACCTAACAATAGATAGTAACGAACGTCCGTTGTTGGCAGGACTCGAACCTGTGAGGGGAGACCTCAAAGGATTTGTAGTTCACCGCCTTAACCACTCCGCCACAAAAACTGCCAGTGGGGTGTGGAATGCTAATCTTAGTATTCAATAATAACCCCATTGAAGGAGTAGGTATGATTTTGGGTTCCAGAAAACAAGCCTGGCAGTCAAGAACGCCTTTAACACTCAGCCGCAACTACTGGGTTCCTGAGAACAAGCCTTGCAGGACAGATTGAAAAAGGATTTGATGTCAATTGGCATAAGACAAGTAATTATGCTAACAATAGCAGCCATGCTTGTACCTAACAATAGATAGCAACGACTGTCCGTTGTTGGCAGGACTCCAACCTGTGAGGGGAGACTCCAATAGATTTGTAGTCTATCGCCTTTACTACTCGGCCACAACAACTGCCAGTGGTGTGTGGAATGTTAAACTTAGCATTCAATAATAAACCCATTGAAGTAGTAGGTATGATTTTGGTTCCAGAAAACAAGCCTGGCAGTCAAGAATGCCTTAAACACTCAGCCGCAACTACTGGGTTCCTGAGAACAAGCCTTGCAGGACAGATTGAAAAAGGATTTGATGTCAATTGGCAGAACACTAGTAATGACGCTCACACGAGCAGCCATGCTTGTACCTAACAATAGTTAGTAACGAACGTCCGTTGTTGGCAGGACTCGAACCTGCGAGGGGAGACCCCAATGGATTTCAAGTCCATTGCCTTAACCACTCGGCCACAACAACTGCCAGTGGTCTGTGGAATGCTAATCTTAGCATTAAAAAATAAACCCATTGAAGGAGTAGTTATGATTTTGGTTTCCAGAAAACAAGCCTGGCAGTCAAGAATGTCTTAACCGCTCAGCCACAACTTCTGGGTTCCTGAGAACAAGCCTTGCAGGACAGATTGAAGAAGGATTTGATGTCAATTGGCAGAACACAAGTAATGATGCTAACATTAGCAGCCATGCTTGTACCTAACAATAGATAGCAACGACTGTCCGTTGTTGGCAGGACTCCAACCTGTGAGGGGAGACTCCAATAGATTTGTAGTCTATCGCCTTTACTACTCGGCCACAACAACTGCCAGTGGTGTGTTGGATGCTAAACTTAGCATTCAATAATAAACCCATTGAAGGAGTAGTTATGATTTTGGGTTCCAGAAAACAAGCCTTGCAGTCAAGAACACCTTAACCACTCAGCCACAACTACTGGGTTCCTGAGAACAAGCTTTGCACGACAGATTGAAGAAGGATTTGATGTCAATTGGCAGAACACTAGTAATGATGCTAACATTAGCAGCCATGCTTGTACCTAACAATAGATAGTAACGAACGTCCGTTGTTGGCAGGACTCGAACCTGCGAAGGGAGAGCCCAATCGATTTCAAGTCCATCACCTTAACCACTCAGCCACAAAAACTGCCACCACTGTGTGGAATGCTAATCTTAGTATTCAATAATAACCCCATTGAAGGAGTAGGTCTGATTTTGGGTTCCAGAAAACAAGCCTTGCAGTCAAGAATGCCTTAACCGCTCAGCCACAACTACTGGGTTCCCGAGAACAAGCCTTGCACGACAGATTGAAAAAGGATTTGATGTCAATTGGGAGAACACAAGTAATGATGCTTACATTAGGAGCCATGCTTGTACCTAAAAATAGATAGCAATGAACATCCGTTGTTGGCAGGACTCAAACCTGCGAGGGGAGACCCCAATGGATTTCTAATCCATCGCCTTAACCACTCGGCCACAACAACTGCCACTGTTGTGTGGAATGCTAATCATAGCATTAAAAAATAACCCCATTGAAGGCAGAGGCATGATTTTGAGTTCCAGATAACAAGCCTTGCAGTTAAAAACACCTTAACCGCTCGGTCACAACTACTGGGTTCCTGAGAACAAGCCTTGCAGGCAAGATTGAAGAAGGATTTGATGTCAGTTGGCAGAAGACAAGTAATAATGCTAACAGTAGTGGCCATGCTTGTACCTAACAATAGATAGTAACGAACGTCCGTTCTTGTCAGGACTCGAACCTGTGAGGGGAGACCTCAAAGGATTTGTAGTTCACCGCCTTAACCACTCGGCCACAAAAACTGCCAGTGGGGTGTGGAATGCTAATCTTAGTATTCAATAATAACCCCATTGAAGGAGTAGGTATGATTTTGGGTTCCAGAAAACAAGCCTGGCAGTCAAGAACGCCTTAAACACTCAGCCGCAACTACTGGGTTCCTGAGAACAAGCCTTGCAGGACAGATTGAAAAAGGATTTGATGTCAATTGGCATAAGACAAGTAATTATGCTAACAATAGCAGCCATGCTTGTACCTAACAATAGATAGCAACGAACGTCCGTTGTTGGCAGGACTCAAACCTGCGAGGAGAGACCCCAATGGATTTCTAATCCATCGCCTTAACCACTCGGCCACAACAACTGCCACTATTGTGTGGAATGCTAATCTTAGCATTCAAAAATAAACCCATTGAAGGAATAGGTATGATTTTCGGTTCCAGAAAACAAGCCTTGCAGTCAAGAATGCCTTTACCGCTCAGCCACAACTACCGGGTTCCCGAGAACAAGCCTTGCACGACAGATTGAAGAAGGATTTGATGTCAATTGGCATGAGACAAGTAATTATGCTAACAATAGCAGCCATACTTGTACCTAACAACAGATAGTAACGAACGTCCGTTGTTAGCAGGACTCGAACCTTCGAGGGGAGACCCCAATGGATTTCTAATCCATCGCCTTAACCACTCGGCCACAACAACTGCCAGTGGTCTGTGGAATGTTAAACTTAGCATTCAATAATAAACCCATTGAAGGAATAGGTATGATTTGCGGTTCCAGAAAACAAGCCTTGCAGTCAAGAATGCCTTAACCGCTCAGCCACAACTACTGGGTTCCTGAGAACAAGCCTTGCAGGACAGATTGAAGAAAGATTTGATGTCAATTGGCAGAACACTAGTAATGATGCTAACATGAGCAGCCATGCTTGTACCTAACAATAGATAGCAACGAACGTCCGTTATTGGCAGGACTCGAACCTGCGAGGGGAGACCCCAATGGATTTCAAGTCCATCGCCTTAACCACTCGGCCACATCAACTGCCAGTGGTCTGTGGAATGCTAATCTTAGCATTAAAAAATAAACCCATTGACGGAGTCGGTATGATTTTGGGTTCCAGAAAACAAGCCTGGCAGTCAAGAATGCATTAACAACTCAGCCAAAACTACTGGGTTCCTGAGAACAAGCTTTGCACGACAGATTGAAGAAGGATTTGATGTCAATTGGCAGAACACTAGTAATGATGCTAACATTAGCAGCCATGCTTGTACCTAACAAGAGATAGTAACGAACGTCCGTTGTTGGCAGGGCTTGAACCTGCGAGGGGAGACCCCAATCAATTTCAAGTTCATCGCCTTGACAACTCAGCCACAACAACTGCCACGGTTGTGTGGAATGCTAATCTTAGCATTTAAAAATAAACCCATTGAAAGAGTAGTTATGATTTTGGGTTCCAGAAAACAAGCCTTGCAGTCTAGAATGTCAACCGCTCAGCCACAACTACTGGGTTCCTGAGAGCAAGCCTTGCACGACAGATTGAAAAAGGATTTGATGTCAATTGGGAGAACACAAGTAATGATGCTTACATTAGGAGCCATGCTTGTACCTAAAAATAGATAGCAATGAACATCCGTTGTTGGCAGGGCTCGAACCTGCGAGGGGAGACCCCAATAGATTTCTAATCCATCGCCTTAACCACTCGGCCACAACAACTGCCACTGTTGTGTGGAATGCTAACCTTAGCATTAAAAAATAACCCCATTGAAGGCAGAGGCATGATTTTGAGTTCCAGATAACAAGCCTTGCAGTTAAGAACACCTTAACCGCTCGGTCACAACTACTGGGTTCCAGAAAACAAGCCTTGCAGGCAAGATTGAAGAAGGATTTGATGTCAGTTGGCAGAAGACAAGTAATAATGCTAACAGTAGTGGCCATGCTTGTACCTAACAATAGATAATAACGAACGTCCGTTGTTGGCAGGACTCGAACCTGTGAGGGGAGACCTCAAAGGATTTGTAGTTCACCGCCTTAACCACTCCGCCACAAAAACTGCCAGTGGGGTGTGGAATGCTAATCTTAGTATTCAATAATAACCCCATTGAAGGAGTAGGTATGATTTTGGGTTCCAGAAAACAAGCCTGGCAGTCAAGAACGCCTTTAACACTCAGCCGCAACTACTGGGTTCCTGAGAACAAGCCTTGCAGGACAGATTGAAAAAGGATTTGATGTCAATTGGCATAAGACAAGTAATTATGCTAACAATAGCAGCCATGCTTGTACCTAACAATAGATAGCAACGACTGTCCGTTGTTGGCAGGACTCCAACCTGTGAGGGGAGACTCCAATAGATTTGTAGTCTATCGCCTTTACTACTCGGCCACAACAACTGCCAGTGGTGTGTGGAATGTTAAACTTAGCATTCAATAATAAACCCATTGAAGTAGTAGGTATGATTTTGGTTCCAGAAAACAAGCCTGGCAGTCAAGAATGCCTTAAACACTCAGCCGCAACTACTGGGTTCCTGAGAACAAGCCTTGCAGGACAGATTGAAAAAGGATTTGATGTCAATTGGCAGAACACTAGTAATGACGCTCACACGAGCAGCCATGCTTGTACCTAACAATAGTTAGTAACGAACGTCCGTTGTTGGCAGGACTCGAACCTGCGAGGGGAGACCCCAATGGATTTCAAGTCCATTGCCTTAACCACTCGGCCACAACAACTGCCAGTGGTCTGTGGAATGCTAATCTTAGCATTAAAAAATAAACCCATTGAAGGAGTAGTTATGATTTTGGTTTCCAGAAAACAAGCCTGGCAGTCAAGAATGTCTTAACCGCTCAGCCACAACTTCTGGGTTCCTGAGAACAAGCCTTGCAGGACAGATTGAAGAAGGATTTGATGTCAATTGGCAGAACACAAGTAATGATGCTAACATTAGCAGCCATGCTTGTACCTAACAATAGATAGCAACGACTGTCCGTTGTTGGCAGGACTCCAACCTGTGAGGGGAGACTCCAATAGATTTGTAGTCTATCGCCTTTACTACTCGGCCACAACAACTGCCAGTGGTGTGTTGGATGCTAAACTTAGCATTCAATAATAAACCCATTGAAGGAGTAGTTATGATTTTGGGTTCCAGAAAACAAGCCTTGCAGTCAAGAACACCTTAACCACTCAGCCACAACTACTGGGTTCCTGAGAACAAGCTTTGCACGACAGATTGAAGAAGGATTTGATGTCAATTGGCAGAACACTAGTAATGATGCTAACATTAGCAGCCATGCTTGTACCTAACAATAGATAGTAACGAACGTCCGTTGTTGGCAGGACTCGAACCTGCGAAGGGAGACCCCAATCGATTTCAAGTCCATCACCTTAACCACTCAGCCACAAAAACTGCCACCACTGTGTGGAATACTAATCTTAGTATTCAATAATAACCCCATTGAAGGAGTAGGTCTGATTTTGGGTTCCAGAAAACAAGCCTTGCAGTCAAGAATGCCTTAACCGCTCAGCCACAACTACTGGGTTCCCGAGAACAAGCCTTGCACGACAGATTGAAAAAGGATTTGATGTCAATTGGGAGAACACAAGTAATGATGCTTACATTAGGAGCCATGCTTGTACCTAAAAATAGATAGCAATGAACATCCGTTGTTGGCAGGACTCGAACCTGCGAGGGGAGACCCCAATGGATTTCTAATCCATCGCCTTAACCACTCGGCCACAACAACTGCCACTGTTGTGTGGAATGCTAATCATAGCATTAAAAAATAACCCCATTGAAGGCAGAGGCATGATTTTGAGTTCCAGATAACAAGCCTTGCAGTTAAAAACACCTTAACCGCTCGGTCACAACTACTGGGTTCCTGAGAACAAGCCTTGCAGGCAAGATTGAAGAAGGATTTGATGTCAGTTGGCAGAAGACAAGTAATAATGCTAACAGTAGTGGCCATGCTTGTACCTAACAATAGATAGTAACGAACGTCCGTTCTTGTCAGGACTCGAACCTGTGAGGGGAGACCTCAAAGGATTTGTAGTTCACCGCCTTAACCACTCGGCCACAAAAACTGCCAGTGGGGTGTGGAATGCTAATCTTAGTATTCAATAATAACCCCATTGAAGGAGTAGGTATGATTTTGGGTTCCAGAAAACAAGCCTGGCAGTCAAGAACGCCTTAAACACTCAGCCGCAACTACTGGGTTCCTGAGAACAAGCCTTGCAGGACAGATTGAAAAAGGATTTGATGTCAATTGGCATAAGACAAGTAATTATGCTAACAATAGCAGCCATGCTTGTACCTAACAATAGATAGCAACGAACGTCCGTTGTTGGCAGGACTCAAACCTGCGAGGAGAGACCCCAATGGATTTCTAATCCATCGCCTTAACCACTCGGCCACAACAACTGCCACTATTGTGTGGAATGCTAATCTTAGCATTCAAAAATAAACCCATTGAAGGAATAGGTATGATTTTCGGTTCCAGAAAACAAGCCTTGCAGTCAAGAATGCCTTTACCGCTCAGCCACAACTACCGGGTTCCCGAGAACAAGCCTTGCACGACAGATTGAAGAAGGATTTGATGTCAATTGGCATGAGACAAGTAATTATGCTAACAATAGCAGCCATACTTGTACCTAACAACAGATAGTAACGAACGTCCGTTGTTAGCAGGACTCGAACCTTCGAGGGGAGACCCCAATGGATTTCTAATCCATCGCCTTAACCACTCGGCCACAACAACTGCCAGTGGTCTGTGGAATGTTAAACTTAGCATTCAATAATAAACCCATTGAAGGAATAGGTATGATTTGCGGTTCCAGAAAACAAGCCTTGCAGTCAAGAATGCCTTAACCGCTCAGCCACAACTACTGGGTTCCTGAGAACAAGCCTTGCAGGACAGATTGAAGAAAGATTTGATGTCAATTGGCAGAACACTAGTAATGATGCTAACATGAGCAGCCATGCTTGTACCTAACAATAGATAGCAACGAACGTCCGTTATTGGCAGGACTCGAACCTGCGAGGGGAGACCCCAATGGATTTCAAGTCCATCGCCTTAACCACTCGGCCACATCAACTGCCAGTGGTCTGTGGAATGCTAATCTTAGCATTAAAAAATAAACCCATTGACGGAGTCGGTATGATTTTGGGTTCCAGAAAACAAGCCTGGCAGTCAAGAATGCATTAACAACTCAGCCAAAACTACTGGGTTCCTGAGAACAAGCTTTGCACGACAGATTGAAGAAGGATTTGATGTCAATTGGCAGAACACTAGTAATGATGCTAACATTAGCAGCCATGCTTGTACCTAACAATAGATAGTAACGAACGTCCGTTGTTGGCAGGGCTTGAACCTGCGAGGGGAGACCCCAATCAATTTCAAGTTCATCGCCTTGACAACTCAGCCACAACAACTGCCACGGTTGTGTGGAATGCTAATCTTAGCATTTAAAAATAAACCCATTGAAAGAGTAGTTATGATTTTGGGTTCCAGAAAACAAGCCTTGCAGTCTAGAATGTCAACCGCTCAGCCACAACTACTGGGTTCCTGAGAGCAAGCCTTGCACGACAGATTGAAAAAGGATTTGATGTCAATTGGGAGAACACAAGTAATGATGCTTACATTAGGAGCCATGCTTGTACCTAAAAATAGATAGCAATGAACATCCGTTGTTGGCAGGGCTCGAACCTGCGAGGGGAGACCCCAATAGATTTCTAATCCATCGCCTTAACCACTCGGCCACAACAACTGCCACTGTTGTGTGGAATGCTAACCTTAGCATTAAAAAATAACCCCATTGAAGGCAGAGGCATGATTTTGAGTTCCAGATAACAAGCCTTGCAGTTAAGAACACCTTAACCGCTCGGTCACAACTACTGGGTTCCAGAAAACAAGCCTTGCAGGCAAGATTGAAGAAGGATTTGATGTCAGTTGGCAGAAGACAAGTAATAATGCTAACAGTAGTGGCCATGCTTGTACCTAACAATAGATAATAACGAACGTCCGTTGTTGGCAGGACTCGAACCTGTGAGGGGAGACCTCAAAGGATTTGTAGTTCACCGCCTTAACCACTCCGCCACAAAAACTGCCAGTGGGGTGTGGAATGCTAATCTTAGTATTCAATAATAACCCCATTGAAGGAGTAGGTATGATTTTGGGTTCCAGAAAACAAGCCTGGCAGTCAAGAACGCCTTTAACACTCAGCCGCAACTACTGGGTTCCTGAGAACAAGCCTTGCAGGACAGATTGAAAAAGGATTTGATGTCAATTGGCATAAGACAAGTAATTATGCTAACAATAGCAGCCATGCTTGTACCTAACAATAGATAGCAACGACTGTCCGTTGTTGGCAGGACTCCAACCTGTGAGGGGAGACTCCAATAGATTTGTAGTCTATCGCCTTTACTACTCGGCCACAACAACTGCCAGTGGTGTGTGGAATGTTAAACTTAGCATTCAATAATAAACCCATTGAAGTAGTAGGTATGATTTTGGTTCCAGAAAACAAGCCTGGCAGTCAAGAATGCCTTAAACACTCAGCCGCAACTACTGGGTTCCTGAGAACAAGCCTTGCAGGACAGATTGAAAAAGGATTTGATGTCAATTGGCAGAACACTAGTAATGACGCTCACACGAGCAGCCATGCTTGTACCTAACAATAGTTAGTAACGAACGTCCGTTGTTGGCAGGACTCGAACCTGCGAGGGGAGACCCCAATGGATTTCAAGTCCATTGCCTTAACCACTCGGCCACAACAACTGCCAGTGGTCTGTGGAATGCTAATCTTAGCATTAAAAAATAAACCCATTGAAGGAGTAGTTATGATTTTGGTTTCCAGAAAACAAGCCTGGCAGTCAAGAATGTCTTAACCGCTCAGCCACAACTTCTGGGTTCCTGAGAACAAGCCTTGCAGGACAGATTGAAGAAGGATTTGATGTCAATTGGCAGAACACAAGTAATGATGCTAACATTAGCAGCCATGCTTGTACCTAACAATAGATAGCAACGACTGTCCGTTGTTGGCAGGACTCCAACCTGTGAGGGGAGACTCCAATAGATTTTTAGTCTATCGCCTTTACTACTCGGCCACAACAACTGCCAGTGGTGTGTTGGATGCTAAACTTAGCATTCAATAATAAACCCATTGAAGGAGTAGTTATGATTTTGGGTTCCAGAAAACAAGCCTTGCAGTCAAGAACACCTTAACCACTCAGCCACAACTACTGGGTTCCTGAGAACAAGCTTTGCACGACAGATTGAAGAAGGATTTGATGTCAATTGGCAGAACACTAGTAATGATGCTAACATTAGCAGCCATGCTTGTACCTAACAATAGATAGTAACGAACGTCCGTTGTTGGCAGGACTCGAACCTGCGAAGGGAGACCCCAATCGATTTCAAGTCCATCACCTTAACCACTCAGCCACAAAAACTGCCACCACTGTGTGGAATGCTAATCTTAGTATTCAATAATAACCCCATTGAAGGAGTAGGTCTGATTTTGGGTTCCAGAAAACAAGCCTTGCAGTCAAGAATGCCTTAACCGCTCAGCCACAACTACTGGGTTCCCGAGAACAAGCCTTGCACGACAGATTGAAAAAGGATTTGATGTCAATTGGGAGAACACAAGTAATGATGCTTACATTAGGAGCCATGCTTGTACCTAAAAATAGATAGCAATGAACATCCGTTGTTGGCAGGACTCGAACCTGCGAGGGGAGACCCCAATGGATTTCTAATCCATCGCCTTAACCACTCGGCCACAACAACTGCCACTGTTGTGTGGAATGCTAATCATAGCATTAAAAAATAACCCCATTGAAGGCAGAGGCATGATTTTGAGTTGCAGATAACAAGCCTTGCAGTTAAAAACACCTTAACCGCTCGGTCACAACTACTGGGTTCCTGAGAACAAGCCTTGCAGGCAAGATTGAAGAAGGATTTGATGTCAGTTGGCAGAAGACAAGTAATAATGCTAACAGTAGTGGCCATGCTTGGACCTAACAATAGATAGTAACGAACGTCCGTTGTTGTCAGGACTCGAACCTGTGAGGGGAGACCTCAAAGGATTTGTAGTTCACCGCCTTAACCACTCGGCCACAAAAACTGCCAGTGGGGTGTGGAATGCTAATCTTAGTATTCAATAATAACCCCATTGAAGGAGTAGGTATGATTTTGGGTTCCAGAAAACAAGCCTGGCAGTCAAGAACGCCTTAAACACTCAGCCGCAACTACTGGGTTCCTGAGAACAAGCCTTGCAGGACAGATTGAAAAAGGATTTGATGTCAATTGGCATAAGACAAGTAATTATGCTAACAATAGCAGCCATGCTTGTACCTAACAATAGATAGCAACGAACGTCCGTTGTTGGCAGGACTCAAACCTGCGAGGAGAGACCCCAATGGATTTCTAATCCATCGCCTTAACCACTCGGCCACAACAACTGCCACTATTGTGTGGAATGCTAATCTTAGCATTCAAAAATAAACCCATTGAAGGAATAGGTATGATTTTCGGTTCCAGAAAACAAGCCTTGCAGTCAAGAATGCCTTTACCGCTCAGCCACAACTACCGGGTTCCCGAGAACAAGCCTTGCACGACAGATTGAAGAAGGATTTGATGTCAATTGGCATGAGACAAGTAATTATGCTAACAATAGCAGCCATACTTGTACCTAACAACAGATAGTAACGAACGTCCGTTGTTAGCAGGACTCGAACCTTCGAGGGGAGACCCCAATGGATTTCTAATCCATCGCCTTAACCACTCGGCCACAACAACTGCCAGTGGTCTGTGGAATGTTAAACTTAGCATTCAATAATAAACCCATTGAAGGAATAGGTATGATTTGCGGTTCCAGAAAACAAGCCTTGCAGTCAAGAATGCCTTAACCGCTCAGCCACAACTACTGGGTTCCTGAGAACAAGCCTTGCAGGACAGATTGAAGAAAGATTTGATGTCAATTGGCAGAACACTAGTAATGATGCTAACATGAGCAGCCATGCTTGTACCTAACAATAGATAGCAACGAACGTCCGTTATTGGCAGGACTCGAACCTGCGAGGGGAGACCCCAATGGATTTCAAGTCCATCGCCTTAACCACTCGGCCACATCAACTGCCAGTGGTCTGTGGAATGCTAATCTTAGCATTAAAAAATAAACCCATTGACGGAGTCGGTATGATTTTGGGTTCCAGAAAACAAGCCTGGCAGTCAAGAATGCATTAACAACTCAGCCAAAACTACTGGGTTCCTGAGAACAAGCTTTGCACGACAGATTGAAGAAGGATTTGATGTCAATTGGCAGAACACTAGTAATGATGCTAACATTAGCAGCCATGCTTGTACCTAACAATAGATAGTAACGAACGTCCGTTGTTGGCAGGGCTTGAACCTGCGAGGGGAGACCCCAATCAATTTCAAGTTCATCGCCTTGACAACTCAGCCACAACAACTGCCACGGTTGTGTGGAATGCTAATCTTAGCATTTAAAAATAAACCCATTGAAAGAGTAGTTATGATTTTGGGTTCCAGAAAACAAGCCTTGCAGTCTAGAATGTCAACCGCTCAGCCACAACTACTGGGTTCCTGAGAGCAAGCCTTGCACGACAGATTGAAAAAGGATTTGATGTCAATTGGGAGAACACAAGTAATGATGCTTACATTAGGAGCCATGCTTGTACCTAAAAATAGATAGCAATGAACATCCGTTGTTGGCAGGGCTCGAACCTGCGAGGGGAGACCCCAATAGATTTCTAATCCATCGCCTTAACCACTCGGCCACAACAACTGCCACTGTTGTGTGGAATGCTAACCTTAGCATTAAAAAATAACCCCATTGAAGGCAGAGGCATGATTTTGAGTTCCAGATAACAAGCCTTGCAGTTAAGAACACCTTAACCGCTCGGTCACAACTACTGGGTTCCAGAAAACAAGCCTTGCAGGCAAGATTGAAGAAGGATTTGATGTCAGTTGGCAGAAGACAAGTAATAATGCTAACAGTAGTGGCCATGCTTGTACCTAACAATAGATAATAACGAACGTCCGTTGTTGGCAGGACTCGAACCTGTGAGGGGAGACCTCAAAGGATTTGTAGTTCACCGCCTTAACCACTCCGCCACAAAAACTGCCAGTGGGGTGTGGAATGCTAATCTTAGTATTCAATAATAACCCCATTGAAGGAGTAGGTATGATTTTGGGTTCCAGAAAACAAGCCTGGCAGTCAAGAACGCCTTTAACACTCAGCCGCAACTACTGGGTTCCTGAGAACAAGCCTTGCAGGACAGATTGAAAAAGGATTTGATGTCAATTGGCATAAGACAAGTAATTATGCTAACAATAGCAGCCATGCTTGTACCTAACAATAGATAGCAACGACTGTCCGTTGTTGGCAGGACTCCAACCTGTGAGGGGAGACTCCAATAGATTTGTAGTCTATCGCCTTTACTACTCGGCCACAACAACTGCCAGTGGTGTGTGGAATGTTAAACTTAGCATTCAATAATAAACCCATTGAAGTAGTAGGTATGATTTTGGTTCCAGAAAACAAGCCTGGCAGTCAAGAATGCCTTAAACACTCAGCCGCAACTACTGGGTTCCTGAGAACAAGCCTTGCAGGACAGATTGAAAAAGGATTTGATGTCAATTGGCAGAACACTAGTAATGACGCTCACACGAGCAGCCATGCTTGTACCTAACAATAGTTAGTAACGAACGTCCGTTGTTGGCAGGACTCGAACCTGCGAGGGGAGACCCCAATGGATTTCAAGTCCATTGCCTTAACCACTCGGCCACAACAACTGCCAGTGGTCTGTGGAATGCTAATCTTAGCATTAAAAAATAAACCCATTGAAGGAGTAGTTATGATTTTGGTTTCCAGAAAACAAGCCTGGCAGTCAAGAATGTCTTAACCGCTCAGCCACAACTTCTGGGTTCCTGAGAACAAGCCTTGCAGGACAGATTGAAGAAGGATTTGATGTCAATTGGCAGAACACAAGTAATGATGCTAACATTAGCAGCCATGCTTGTACCTAACAATAGATAGCAACGACTGTCCGTTGTTGGCAGGACTCCAACCTGTGAGGGGAGACTCCAATAGATTTTTAGTCTATCGCCTTTACTACTCGGCCACAACAACTGCCAGTGGTGTGTTGGATGCTAAACTTAGCATTCAATAATAAACCCATTGAAGGAGTAGTTATGATTTTGGGTTCCAGAAAACAAGCCTTGCAGTCAAGAACACCTTAACCACTCAGCCACAACTACTGGGTTCCTGAGAACAAGCTTTGCACGACAGATTGAAGAAGGATTTGATGTCAATTGGCAGAACACTAGTAATGATGCTAACATTAGCAGCCATGCTTGTACCTAACAATAGATAGTAACGAACGTCCGTTGTTGGCAGGACTCGAACCTGCGAAGGGAGAGCCCAATCGATTTCAAGTCCATCACCTTAACCACTCAGCCACAAAAACTGCCACCACTGTGTGGAATGCTAATCTTAGTATTCAATAATAACCCCATTGAAGGAGTAGGTCTGATTTTGGGTTCCAGAAAACAAGCCTTGCAGTCAAGAATGCCTTAACCGCTCAGCCACAACTACTGGGTTCCCGAGAACAAGCCTTGCACGACAGATTGAAAAAGGATTTGATGTCAATTGGGAGAACACAAGTAATGATGCTTACATTAGGAGCCATGCTTGTACCTAAAAATAGATAGCAATGAACATCCGTTGTTGGCAGGACTCGAACCTGCGAGGGGAGACCCCAATGGATTTCTAATCCATCGCCTTAACCACTCGGCCACAACAACTGCCACTGTTGTGTGGAATGCTAATCATAGCATTAAAAAATAACCCCATTGAAGGCAGAGGCATGATTTTGAGTTGCAGATAACAAGCCTTGCAGTTAAAAACACCTTAACCGCTCGGTCACAACTACTGGGTTCCTGAGAACAAGCCTTGCAGGCAAGATTGAAGAAGGATTTGATGTCAGTTGGCAGAAGACAAGTAATAATGCTAACAGTAGTGGCCATGCTTGGACCTAACAATAGATAGTAACGAACGTCCGTTGTTGTCAGGACTCGAACCTGTGAGGGGAGACCTCAAAGGATTTGTAGTTCACCGCCTTAACCACTCGGCCACAAAAACTGCCAGTGGGGTGTGGAATGCTAATCTTAGTATTCAATAATAACCCCATTGAAGGAGTAGGTATGATTTTGGGTTCCAGAAAACAAGCCTGGCAGTCAAGAACGCCTTAAACACTCAGCCGCAACTACTGGGTTCCTGAGAACAAGCCTTGCAGGACAGATTGAAAAAGGATTTGATGTCAATTGGCATAAGACAAGTAATTATGCTAACAATAGCAGCCATGCTTGTACCTAACAATAGATAGCAACGAACGTCCGTTGTTGGCAGGACTCAAACCTGCGAGGAGAGACCCCAATGGATTTCTAATCCATCGCCTTAACCACTCGGCCACAACAACTGCCACTATTGTGTGGAATGCTAATCTTAGCATTCAAAAATAAACCCATTGAAGGAATAGGTATGATTTTCGGTTCCAGAAAACAAGCCTTGCAGTCAAGAATGCCTTTACCGCTCAGCCACAACTACCGGGTTCCCGAGAACAAGCCTTGCACGACAGATTGAAGAAGGATTTGATGTCAATTGGCATGAGACAAGTAATTATGCTAACAATAGCAGCCATACTTGTACCTAACAACAGATAGTAACGAACGTCCGTTGTTAGCAGGACTCGAACCTTCGAGGGGAGACCCCAATGGATTTCTAATCCATCGCCTTAACCACTCGGCCACAACAACTGCCAGTGGTCTGTGGAATGTTAAACTTAGCATTCAATAATAAACCCATTGAAGGAATAGGTATGATTTGCGGTTCCAGAAAACAAGCCTTGCAGTCAAGAATGCCTTAACCGCTCAGCCACAACTACTGGGTTCCTGAGAACAAGCCTTGCAGGACAGATTGAAGAAAGATTTGATGTCAATTGGCAGAACACTAGTAATGATGCTAACATGAGCAGCCATGCTTGTACCTAACAATAGATAGCAACGAACGTCCGTTATTGGCAGGACTCGAACCTGCGAGGGGAGACCCCAATGGATTTCAAGTCCATCGCCTTAACCACTCGGCCACATCAACTGCCAGTGGTCTGTGGAATGCTAATCTTAGCATTAAAAAATAAACCCATTGACGGAGTCGGTATGATTTTGGGTTCCAGAAAACAAGCCTGGCAGTCAAGAATGCATTAACAACTCAGCCAAAACTACTGGGTTCCTGAGAACAAGCTTTGCACGACAGATTGAAGAAGGATTTGATGTCAATTGGCAGAACACTAGTAATGATGCTAACATTAGCAGCCATGCTTGTACCTAACAATAGATAGTAACGAACGTCCGTTGTTGGCAGGGCTTGAACCTGCGAGGGGAGACCCCAATCAATTTCAAGTTCATCGCCTTGACAACTCAGCCACAACAACTGCCACGGTTGTGTGGAATGCTAATCTTAGCATTTAAAAATAAACCCATTGAAAGAGTAGTTATGATTTTGGGTTCCAGAAAACAAGCCTTGCAGTCTAGAATGTCAACCGCTCAGCCACAACTACTGGGTTCCTGAGAGCAAGCCTTGCACGACAGATTGAAAAAGGATTTGATGTCAATTGGGAGAACACAAGTAATGATGCTTACATTAGGAGCCATGCTTGTACCTAAAAATAGATAGCAATGAACATCCGTTGTTGGCAGGGCTCGAACCTGCGAGGGGAGACCCCAATAGATTTCTAATCCATCGCCTTAACCACTCGGCCACAACAACTGCCACTGTTGTGTGGAATGCTAACCTTAGCATTAAAAAATAACCCCATTGAAGGCAGAGGCATGATTTTGAGTTCCAGATAACAAGCCTTGCAGTTAAGAACACCTTAACCGCTCGGTCACAACTACTGGGTTCCAGAAAACAAGCCTTGCAGGCAAGATTGAAGAAGGATTTGATGTCAGTTGGCAGAAGACAAGTAATAATGCTAACAGTAGTGGCCATGCTTGTACCTAACAATAGATAATAACGAACGTCCGTTGTTGGCAGGACTCGAACCTGTGAGGGGAGACCTCAAAGGATTTGTAGTTCACCGCCTTAACCACTCCGCCACAAAAACTGCCAGTGGGGTGTGGAATGCTAATCTTAGTATTCAATAATAACCCCATTGAAGGAGTAGGTATGATTTTGGGTTCCAGAAAACAAGCCTGGCAGTCAAGAACGCCTTTAACACTCAGCCGCAACTACTGGGTTCCTGAGAACAAGCCTTGCAGGACAGATTGAAAAAGGATTTGATGTCAATTGGCATAAGACAAGTAATTATGCTAACAATAGCAGCCATGCTTGTACCTAACAATAGATAGCAACGACTGTCCGTTGTTGGCAGGACTCCAACCTGTGAGGGGAGACTCCAATAGATTTGTAGTCTATCGCCTTTACTACTCGGCCACAACAACTGCCAGTGGTGTGTGGAATGTTAAACTTAGCATTCAATAATAAACCCATTGAAGTAGTAGGTATGATTTTGGTTCCAGAAAACAAGCCTGGCAGTCAAGAATGCCTTAAACACTCAGCCGCAACTACTGGGTTCCTGAGAACAAGCCTTGCAGGACAGATTGAAAAAGGATTTGATGTCAATTGGCAGAACACTAGTAATGACGCTCACACGAGCAGCCATGCTTGTACCTAACAATAGTTAGTAACGAACGTCCGTTGTTGGCAGGACTCGAACCTGCGAGGGGAGACCCCAATGGATTTCAAGTCCATTGCCTTAACCACTCGGCCACAACAACTGCCAGTGGTCTGTGGAATGCTAATCTTAGCATTAAAAAATAAACCCATTGAAGGAGTAGTTATGATTTTGGTTTCCAGAAAACAAGCCTGGCAGTCAAGAATGTCTTAACCGCTCAGCCACAACTTCTGGGTTCCTGAGAACAAGCCTTGCAGGACAGATTGAAGAAGGATTTGATGTCAATTGGCAGAACACAAGTAATGATGCTAACATTAGCAGCCATGCTTGTACCTAACAATAGATAGCAACGACTGTCCGTTGTTGGCAGGACTCCAACCTGTGAGGGGAGACTCCAATAGATTTGTAGTCTATCGCCTTTACTACTCGGCCACAACAACTGCCAGTGGTGTGTTGGATGCTAAACTTAGCATTCAATAATAAACCCATTGAAGGAGTAGTTATGATTTTGGGTTCCAGAAAACAAGCCTTGCAGTCAAGAACACCTTAACCACTCAGCCACAACTACTGGGTTCCTGAGAACAAGCTTTGCACGACAGATTGAAGAAGGATTTGATGTCAATTGGCAGAACACTAGTAATGATGCTAACATTAGCAGCCATGCTTGTACCTAACAATAGATAGTAACGAACGTCCGTTGTTGGCAGGACTCGAACCTGCGAAGGGAGACCCCAATCGATTTCAAGTCCATCACCTTAACCACTCAGCCACAAAAACTGCCACCACTGTGTGGAATACTAATCTTAGTATTCAATAATAACCCCATTGAAGGAGTAGGTCTGATTTTGGGTTCCAGAAAACAAGCCTTGCAGTCAAGAATGCCTTAACCGCTCAGCCACAACTACTGGGTTCCCGAGAACAAGCCTTGCACGACAGATTGAAAAAGGATTTGATGTCAATTGGGAGAACACAAGTAATGATGCTTACATTAGGAGCCATGCTTGTACCTAAAAATAGATAGCAATGAACATCCGTTGTTGGCAGGACTCGAACCTGCGAGGGGAGACCCCAATGGATTTCTAATCCATCGCCTTAACCACTCGGCCACAACAACTGCCACTGTTGTGTGGAATGCTAATCATAGCATTAAAAAATAACCCCATTGAAGGCAGAGGCATGATTTTGAGTTCCAGATAACAAGCCTTGCAGTTAAAAACACCTTAACCGCTCGGTCACAACTACTGGGTTCCTGAGAACAAGCCTTGCAGGCAAGATTGAAGAAGGATTTGATGTCAGTTGGCAGAAGACAAGTAATAATGCTAACAGTAGTGGCCATGCTTGTACCTAACAATAGATAGTAACGAACGTCCGTTCTTGTCAGGACTCGAACCTGTGAGGGGAGACCTCAAAGGATTTGTAGTTCACCGCCTTAACCACTCGGCCACAAAAACTGCCAGTGGGGTGTGGAATGCTAATCTTAGTATTCAATAATAACCCCATTGAAGGAGTAGGTATGATTTTGGGTTCCAGAAAACAAGCCTGGCAGTCAAGAACGCCTTAAACACTCAGCCGCAACTACTGGGTTCCTGAGAACAAGCCTTGCAGGACAGATTGAAAAAGGATTTGATGTCAATTGGCATAAGACAAGTAATTATGCTAACAATAGCAGCCATGCTTGTACCTAACAATAGATAGCAACGAACGTCCGTTGTTGGCAGGACTCAAACCTGCGAGGAGAGACCCCAATGGATTTCTAATCCATCGCCTTAACCACTCGGCCACAACAACTGCCACTATTGTGTGGAATGCTAATCTTAGCATTCAAAAATAAACCCATTGAAGGAATAGGTATGATTTTCGGTTCCAGAAAACAAGCCTTGCAGTCAAGAATGCCTTTACCGCTCAGCCACAACTACCGGGTTCCCGAGAACAAGCCTTGCACGACAGATTGAAGAAGGATTTGATGTCAATTGGCATGAGACAAGTAATTATGCTAACAATAGCAGCCATACTTGTACCTAACAACAGATAGTAACGAACGTCCGTTGTTAGCAGGACTCGAACCTTCGAGGGGAGACCCCAATGGATTTCTAATCCATCGCCTTAACCACTCGGCCACAACAACTGCCAGTGGTCTGTGGAATGTTAAACTTAGCATTCAATAATAAACCCATTGAAGGAATAGGTATGATTTGCGGTTCCAGAAAACAAGCCTTGCAGTCAAGAATGCCTTAACCGCTCAGCCACAACTACTGGGTTCCTGAGAACAAGCCTTGCAGGACAGATTGAAGAAAGATTTGATGTCAATTGGCAGAACACTAGTAATGATGCTAACATGAGCAGCCATGCTTGTACCTAACAATAGATAGCAACGAACGTCCGTTATTGGCAGGACTCGAACCTGCGAGGGGAGACCCCAATGGATTTCAAGTCCATCGCCTTAACCACTCGGCCACATCAACTGCCAGTGGTCTGTGGAATGCTAATCTTAGCATTAAAAAATAAACCCATTGACGGAGTCGGTATGATTTTGGGTTCCAGAAAACAAGCCTGGCAGTCAAGAATGCATTAACAACTCAGCCAAAACTACTGGGTTCCTGAGAACAAGCTTTGCACGACAGATTGAAGAAGGATTTGATGTCAATTGGCAGAACACTAGTAATGATGCTAACATTAGCAGCCATGCTTGTACCTAACAATAGATAGTAACGAACGTCCGTTGTTGGCAGGGCTTGAACCTGCGAGGGGAGACCCCAATCAATTTCAAGTTCATCGCCTTGACAACTCAGCCACAACAACTGCCACGGTTGTGTGGAATGCTAATCTTAGCATTTAAAAATAAACCCATTGAAAGAGTAGTTATGATTTTGGGTTCCAGAAAACAAGCCTTGCAGTCTAGAATGTCAACCGCTCAGCCACAACTACTGGGTTCCTGAGAGCAAGCCTTGCACGACAGATTGAAAAAGGATTTGATGTCAATTGGGAGAACACAAGTAATGATGCTTACATTAGGAGCCATGCTTGTACCTAAAAATAGATAGCAATGAACATCCGTTGTTGGCAGGGCTCGAACCTGCGAGGGGAGACCCCAATAGATTTCTAATCCATCGCCTTAACCACTCGGCCACAACAACTGCCACTGTTGTGTGGAATGCTAACCTTAGCATTAAAAAATAACCCCATTGAAGGCAGAGGCATGATTTTGAGTTCCAGATAACAAGCCTTGCAGTTAAGAACACCTTAACCGCTCGGTCACAACTACTGGGTTCCAGAAAACAAGCCTTGCAGGCAAGATTGAAGAAGGATTTGATGTCAGTTGGCAGAAGACAAGTAATAATGCTAACAGTAGTGGCCATGCTTGTACCTAACAATAGATAATAACGAACGTCCGTTGTTGGCAGGACTCGAACCTGTGAGGGGAGACTCCAATAGATTTTTAGTCTATCGCCTTTACTACTCGGCCACAACAACTGCCAGTGGTGTGTTGGATGCTAAACTTAGCATTCAATAATAAACCCATTGAAGGAGTAGTTATGATTTTGGGTTCCAGAAAACAAGCCTTGCAGTCAAGAACACCTTAACCACTCAGCCACAACTACTGGGTTCCTGAGAACAAGCTTTGCACGACAGATTGAAGAAGGATTTGATGTCAATTGGCAGAACACTAGTAATGATGCTAACATTAGCAGCCATGCTTGTACCTAACAATAGATAGTAACGAACGTCCGTTGTTGGCAGGACTCGAACCTGCGAAGGGAGAGCCCAATCGATTTCAAGTCCATCACCTTAACCACTCAGCCACAAAAACTGCCACCACTGTGTGGAATGCTAATCTTAGTATTCAATAATAACCCCATTGAAGGAGTAGGTCTGATTTTGGGTTCCAGAAAACAAGCCTTGCAGTCAAGAATGCCTTAACCGCTCAGCCACAACTACTGGGTTCCCGAGAACAAGCCTTGCACGACAGATTGAAAAAGGATTTGATGTCAATTGGGAGAACACAAGTAATGATGCTTACATTAGGAGCCATGCTTGTACCTAAAAATAGATAGCAATGAACATCCGTTGTTGGCAGGACTCGAACCTGCGAGGGGAGACCCCAATGGATTTCTAATCCATCGCCTTAACCACTCGGCCACAACAACTGCCACTGTTGTGTGGAATGCTAATCATAGCATTAAAAAATAACCCCATTGAAGGCAGAGGCATGATTTTGAGTTGCAGATAACAAGCCTTGCAGTTAAAAACACCTTAACCGCTCGGTCACAACTACTGGGTTCCTGAGAACAAGCCTTGCAGGCAAGATTGAAGAAGGATTTGATGTCAGTTGGCAGAAGACAAGTAATAATGCTAACAGTAGTGGCCATGCTTGGACCTAACAATAGATAGTAACGAACGTCCGTTGTTGTCAGGACTCGAACCTGTGAGGGGAGACCTCAAAGGATTTGTAGTTCACCGCCTTAACCACTCGGCCACAAAAACTGCCAGTGGGGTGTGGAATGCTAATCTTAGTATTCAATAATAACCCCATTGAAGGAGTAGGTATGATTTTGGGTTCCAGAAAACAAGCCTGGCAGTCAAGAACGCCTTAAACACTCAGCCGCAACTACTGGGTTCCTGAGAACAAGCCTTGCAGGACAGATTGAAAAAGGATTTGATGTCAATTGGCATAAGACAAGTAATTATGCTAACAATAGCAGCCATGCTTGTACCTAACAATAGATAGCAACGAACGTCCGTTGTTGGCAGGACTCAAACCTGCGAGGAGAGACCCCAATGGATTTCTAATCCATCGCCTTAACCACTCGGCCACAACAACTGCCACTATTGTGTGGAATGCTAATCTTAGCATTCAAAAATAAACCCATTGAAGGAATAGGTATGATTTTCGGTTCCAGAAAACAAGCCTTGCAGTCAAGAATGCCTTTACCGCTCAGCCACAACTACCGGGTTCCCGAGAACAAGCCTTGCACGACAGATTGAAGAAGGATTTGATGTCAATTGGCATGAGACAAGTAATTATGCTAACAATAGCAGCCATACTTGTACCTAACAACAGATAGTAACGAACGTCCGTTGTTAGCAGGACTCGAACCTTCGAGGGGAGACCCCAATGGATTTCTAATCCATCGCCTTAACCACTCGGCCACAACAACTGCCAGTGGTCTGTGGAATGTTAAACTTAGCATTCAATAATAAACCCATTGAAGGAATAGGTATGATTTGCGGTTCCAGAAAACAAGCCTTGCAGTCAAGAATGCCTTAACCGCTCAGCCACAACTACTGGGTTCCTGAGAACAAGCCTTGCAGGACAGATTGAAGAAAGATTTGATGTCAATTGGCAGAACACTAGTAATGATGCTAACATGAGCAGCCATGCTTGTACCTAACAATAGATAGCAACGAACGTCCGTTATTGGCAGGACTCGAACCTGCGAGGGGAGACCCCAATGGATTTCAAGTCCATCGCCTTAACCACTCGGCCACATCAACTGCCAGTGGTCTGTGGAATGCTAATCTTAGCATTAAAAAATAAACCCATTGACGGAGTCGGTATGATTTTGGGTTCCAGAAAACAAGCCTGGCAGTCAAGAATGCATTAACAACTCAGCCAAAACTACTGGGTTCCTGAGAACAAGCTTTGCACGACAGATTGAAGAAGGATTTGATGTCAATTGGCAGAACACTAGTAATGATGCTAACATTAGCAGCCATGCTTGTACCTAACAATAGATAGTAACGAACGTCCGTTGTTGGCAGGGCTTGAACCTGCGAGGGGAGACCCCAATCAATTTCAAGTTCATCGCCTTGACAACTCAGCCACAACAACTGCCACGGTTGTGTGGAATGCTAATCTTAGCATTTAAAAATAAACCCATTGAAAGAGTAGTTATGATTTTGGGTTCCAGAAAACAAGCCTTGCAGTCTAGAATGTCAACCGCTCAGCCACAACTACTGGGTTCCTGAGAGCAAGCCTTGCACGACAGATTGAAAAAGGATTTGATGTCAATTGGGAGAACACAAGTAATGATGCTTACATTAGGAGCCATGCTTGTACCTAAAAATAGATAGCAATGAACATCCGTTGTTGGCAGGGCTCGAACCTGCGAGGGGAGACCCCAATAGATTTCTAATCCATCGCCTTAACCACTCGGCCACAACAACTGCCACTGTTGTGTGGAATGCTAACCTTAGCATTAAAAAATAACCCCATTGAAGGCAGAGGCATGATTTTGAGTTCCAGATAACAAGCCTTGCAGTTAAGAACACCTTAACCGCTCGGTCACAACTACTGGGTTCCAGAAAACAAGCCTTGCAGGCAAGATTGAAGAAGGATTTGATGTCAGTTGGCAGAAGACAAGTAATAATGCTAACAGTAGTGGCCATGCTTGTACCTAACAATAGATAATAACGAACGTCCGTTGTTGGCAGGACTCGAACCTGTGAGGGGAGACCTCAAAGGATTTGTAGTTCACCGCCTTAACCACTCCGCCACAAAAACTGCCAGTGGGGTGTGGAATGCTAATCTTAGTATTCAATAATAACCCCATTGAAGGAGTAGGTATGATTTTGGGTTCCAGAAAACAAGCCTGGCAGTCAAGAACGCCTTTAACACTCAGCCGCAACTACTGGGTTCCTGAGAACAAGCCTTGCAGGACAGATTGAAAAAGGATTTGATGTCAATTGGCATAAGACAAGTAATTATGCTAACAATAGCAGCCATGCTTGTACCTAACAATAGATAGCAACGACTGTCCGTTGTTGGCAGGACTCCAACCTGTGAGGGGAGACTCCAATAGATTTGTAGTCTATCGCCTTTACTACTCGGCCACAACAACTGCCAGTGGTGTGTGGAATGTTAAACTTAGCATTCAATAATAAACCCATTGAAGTAGTAGGTATGATTTTGGTTCCAGAAAACAAGCCTGGCAGTCAAGAATGCCTTAAACACTCAGCCGCAACTACTGGGTTCCTGAGAACAAGCCTTGCAGGACAGATTGAAAAAGGATTTGATGTCAATTGGCAGAACACTAGTAATGACGCTCACACGAGCAGCCATGCTTGTACCTAACAATAGTTAGTAACGAACGTCCGTTGTTGGCAGGACTCGAACCTGCGAGGGGAGACCCCAATGGATTTCAAGTCCATTGCCTTAACCACTCGGCCACAACAACTGCCAGTGGTCTGTGGAATGCTAATCTTAGCATTAAAAAATAAACCCATTGAAGGAGTAGTTATGATTTTGGTTTCCAGAAAACAAGCCTGGCAGTCAAGAATGTCTTAACCGCTCAGCCACAACTTCTGGGTTCCTGAGAACAAGCCTTGCAGGACAGATTGAAGAAGGATTTGATGTCAATTGGCAGAACACAAGTAATGATGCTAACATTAGCAGCCATGCTTGTACCTAACAATAGATAGCAACGACTGTCCGTTGTTGGCAGGACTCCAACCTGTGAGGGGAGACTCCAATAGATTTGTAGTCTATCGCCTTTACTACTCGGCCACAACAACTGCCAGTGGTGTGTTGGATGCTAAACTTAGCATTCAATAATAAACCCATTGAAGGAGTAGTTATGATTTTGGGTTCCAGAAAACAAGCCTTGCAGTCAAGAACACCTTAACCACTCAGCCACAACTACTGGGTTCCTGAGAACAAGCTTTGCACGACAGATTGAAGAAGGATTTGATGTCAATTGGCAGAACACTAGTAATGATGCTAACATTAGCAGCCATGCTTGTACCTAACAATAGATAGTAACGAACGTCCGTTGTTGGCAGGACTCGAACCTGCGAAGGGAGACCCCAATCGATTTCAAGTCCATCACCTTAACCACTCAGCCACAAAAACTGCCACCACTGTGTGGAATACTAATCTTAGTATTCAATAATAACCCCATTGAAGGAGTAGGTCTGATTTTGGGTTCCAGAAAACAAGCCTTGCAGTCAAGAATGCCTTAACCGCTCAGCCACAACTACTGGGTTCCCGAGAACAAGCCTTGCACGACAGATTGAAAAAGGATTTGATGTCAATTGGGAGAACACAAGTAATGATGCTTACATTAGGAGCCATGCTTGTACCTAAAAATAGATAGCAATGAACATCCGTTGTTGGCAGGACTCGAACCTGCGAGGGGAGACCCCAATGGATTTCTAATCCATCGCCTTAACCACTCGGCCACAACAACTGCCACTGTTGTGTGGAATGCTAATCATAGCATTAAAAAATAACCCCATTGAAGGCAGAGGCATGATTTTGAGTTCCAGATAACAAGCCTTGCAGTTAAAAACACCTTAACCGCTCGGTCACAACTACTGGGTTCCTGAGAACAAGCCTTGCAGGCAAGATTGAAGAAGGATTTGATGTCAGTTGGCAGAAGACAAGTAATAATGCTAACAGTAGTGGCCATGCTTGTACCTAACAATAGATAGTAACGAACGTCCGTTCTTGTCAGGACTCGAACCTGTGAGGGGAGACCTCAAAGGATTTGTAGTTCACCGCCTTAACCACTCGGCCACAAAAACTGCCAGTGGGGTGTGGAATGCTAATCTTAGTATTCAATAATAACCCCATTGAAGGAGTAGGTATGATTTTGGGTTCCAGAAAACAAGCCTGGCAGTCAAGAACGCCTTAAACACTCAGCCGCAACTACTGGGTTCCTGAGAACAAGCCTTGCAGGACAGATTGAAAAAGGATTTGATGTCAATTGGCATAAGACAAGTAATTATGCTAACAATAGCAGCCATGCTTGTACCTAACAATAGATAGCAACGAACGTCCGTTGTTGGCAGGACTCAAACCTGCGAGGAGAGACCCCAATGGATTTCTAATCCATCGCCTTAACCACTCGGCCACAACAACTGCCACTATTGTGTGGAATGCTAATCTTAGCATTCAAAAATAAACCCATTGAAGGAATAGGTATGATTTTCGGTTCCAGAAAACAAGCCTTGCAGTCAAGAATGCCTTTACCGCTCAGCCACAACTACCGGGTTCCCGAGAACAAGCCTTGCACGACAGATTGAAGAAGGATTTGATGTCAATTGGCATGAGACAAGTAATTATGCTAACAATAGCAGCCATACTTGTACCTAACAACAGATAGTAACGAACGTCCGTTGTTAGCAGGACTCGAACCTTCGAGGGGAGACCCCAATGGATTTCTAATCCATCGCCTTAACCACTCGGCCACAACAACTGCCAGTGGTCTGTGGAATGTTAAACTTAGCATTCAATAATAAACCCATTGAAGGAATAGGTATGATTTGCGGTTCCAGAAAACAAGCCTTGCAGTCAAGAATGCCTTAACCGCTCAGCCACAACTACTGGGTTCCTGAGAACAAGCCTTGCAGGACAGATTGAAGAAAGATTTGATGTCAATTGGCAGAACACTAGTAATGATGCTAACATGAGCAGCCATGCTTGTACCTAACAATAGATAGCAACGAACGTCCGTTATTGGCAGGACTCGAACCTGCGAGGGGAGACCCCAATGGATTTCAAGTCCATCGCCTTAACCACTCGGCCACATCAACTGCCAGTGGTCTGTGGAATGCTAATCTTAGCATTAAAAAATAAACCCATTGACGGAGTCGGTATGATTTTGGGTTCCAGAAAACAAGCCTGGCAGTCAAGAATGCATTAACAACTCAGCCAAAACTACTGGGTTCCTGAGAACAAGCTTTGCACGACAGATTGAAGAAGGATTTGATGTCAATTGGCAGAACACTAGTAATGATGCTAACATTAGCAGCCATGCTTGTACCTAACAATAGATAGTAACGAACGTCCGTTGTTGGCAGGGCTTGAACCTGCGAGGGGAGACCCCAATCAATTTCAAGTTCATCGCCTTGACAACTCAGCCACAACAACTGCCACGGTTGTGTGGAATGCTAATCTTAGCATTTAAAAATAAACCCATTGAAAGAGTAGTTATGATTTTGGGTTCCAGAAAACAAGCCTTGCAGTCTAGAATGTCAACCGCTCAGCCACAACTACTGGGTTCCTGAGAGCAAGCCTTGCACGACAGATTGAAAAAGGATTTGATGTCAATTGGGAGAACACAAGTAATGATGCTTACATTAGGAGCCATGCTTGTACCTAAAAATAGATAGCAATGAACATCCGTTGTTGGCAGGGCTCGAACCTGCGAGGGGAGACCCCAATAGATTTCTAATCCATCGCCTTAACCACTCGGCCACAACAACTGCCACTGTTGTGTGGAATGCTAACCTTAGCATTAAAAAATAACCCCATTGAAGGCAGAGGCATGATTTTGAGTTCCAGATAACAAGCCTTGCAGTTAAGAACACCTTAACCGCTCGGTCACAACTACTGGGTTCCAGAAAACAAGCCTTGCAGGCAAGATTGAAGAAGGATTTGATGTCAGTTGGCAGAAGACAAGTAATAATGCTAACAGTAGTGGCCATGCTTGTACCTAACAATAGATAATAACGAACGTCCGTTGTTGGCAGGACTCGAACCTGTGAGGGGAGACCTCAAAGGATTTGTAGTTCACCGCCTTAACCACTCCGCCACAAAAACTGCCAGTGGGGTGTGGAATGCTAATCTTAGTATTCAATAATAACCCCATTGAAGGAGTAGGTATGATTTTGGGTTCCAGAAAACAAGCCTGGCAGTCAAGAACGCCTTTAACACTCAGCCGCAACTACTGGGTTCCTGAGAACAAGCCTTGCAGGACAGATTGAAAAAGGATTTGATGTCAATTGGCATAAGACAAGTAATTATGCTAACAATAGCAGCCATGCTTGTACCTAACAATAGATAGCAACGACTGTCCGTTGTTGGCAGGACTCCAACCTGTGAGGGGAGACTCCAATAGATTTGTAGTCTATCGCCTTTACTACTCGGCCACAACAACTGCCAGTGGTGTGTGGAATGTTAAACTTAGCATTCAATAATAAACCCATTGAAGTAGTAGGTATGATTTTGGTTCCAGAAAACAAGCCTGGCAGTCAAGAATGCCTTAAACACTCAGCCGCAACTACTGGGTTCCTGAGAACAAGCCTTGCAGGACAGATTGAAAAAGGATTTGATGTCAATTGGCAGAACACTAGTAATGACGCTCACACGAGCAGCCATGCTTGTACCTAACAATAGTTAGTAACGAACGTCCGTTGTTGGCAGGACTCGAACCTGCGAGGGGAGACCCCAATGGATTTCAAGTCCATTGCCTTAACCACTCGGCCACAACAACTGCCAGTGGTCTGTGGAATGCTAATCTTAGCATTAAAAAATAAACCCATTGAAGGAGTAGTTATGATTTTGGTTTCCAGAAAACAAGCCTGGCAGTCAAGAATGTCTTAACCGCTCAGCCACAACTTCTGGGTTCCTGAGAACAAGCCTTGCAGGACAGATTGAAGAAGGATTTGATGTCAATTGGCAGAACACAAGTAATGATGCTAACATTAGCAGCCATGCTTGTACCTAACAATAGATAGCAACGACTGTCCGTTGTTGGCAGGACTCCAACCTGTGAGGGGAGACTCCAATAGATTTTTAGTCTATCGCCTTTACTACTCGGCCACAACAACTGCCAGTGGTGTGTTGGATGCTAAACTTAGCATTCAATAATAAACCCATTGAAGGAGTAGTTATGATTTTGGGTTCCAGAAAACAAGCCTTGCAGTCAAGAACACCTTAACCACTCAGCCACAACTACTGGGTTCCTGAGAACAAGCTTTGCACGACAGATTGAAGAAGGATTTGATGTCAATTGGCAGAACACTAGTAATGATGCTAACATTAGCAGCCATGCTTGTACCTAACAATAGATAGTAACGAACGTCCGTTGTTGGCAGGACTCGAACCTGCGAAGGGAGACCCCAATCGATTTCAAGTCCATCACCTTAACCACTCAGCCACAAAAACTGCCACCACTGTGTGGAATGCTAATCTTAGTATTCAATAATAACCCCATTGAAGGAGTAGGTCTGATTTTGGGTTCCAGAAAACAAGCCTTGCAGTCAAGAATGCCTTAACCGCTCAGCCACAACTACTGGGTTCCCGAGAACAAGCCTTGCACGACAGATTGAAAAAGGATTTGATGTCAATTGGGAGAACACAAGTAATGATGCTTACATTAGGAGCCATGCTTGTACCTAAAAATAGATAGCAATGAACATCCGTTGTTGGCAGGACTCGAACCTGCGAGGGGAGACCCCAATGGATTTCTAATCCATCGCCTTAACCACTCGGCCACAACAACTGCCACTGTTGTGTGGAATGCTAATCATAGCATTAAAAAATAACCCCATTGAAGGCAGAGGCATGATTTTGAGTTGCAGATAACAAGCCTTGCAGTTAAAAACACCTTAACCGCTCGGTCACAACTACTGGGTTCCTGAGAACAAGCCTTGCAGGCAAGATTGAAGAAGGATTTGATGTCAGTTGGCAGAAGACAAGTAATAATGCTAACAGTAGTGGCCATGCTTGGACCTAACAATAGATAGTAACGAACGTCCGTTGTTGTCAGGACTCGAACCTGTGAGGGGAGACCTCAAAGGATTTGTAGTTCACCGCCTTAACCACTCGGCCACAAAAACTGCCAGTGGGGTGTGGAATGCTAATCTTAGTATTCAATAATAACCCCATTGAAGGAGTAGGTATGATTTTGGGTTCCAGAAAACAAGCCTGGCAGTCAAGAACGCCTTAAACACTCAGCCGCAACTACTGGGTTCCTGAGAACAAGCCTTGCAGGACAGATTGAAAAAGGATTTGATGTCAATTGGCATAAGACAAGTAATTATGCTAACAATAGCAGCCATGCTTGTACCTAACAATAGATAGCAACGAACGTCCGTTGTTGGCAGGACTCAAACCTGCGAGGAGAGACCCCAATGGATTTCTAATCCATCGCCTTAACCACTCGGCCACAACAACTGCCACTATTGTGTGGAATGCTAATCTTAGCATTCAAAAATAAACCCATTGAAGGAATAGGTATGATTTTCGGTTCCAGAAAACAAGCCTTGCAGTCAAGAATGCCTTTACCGCTCAGCCACAACTACCGGGTTCCCGAGAACAAGCCTTGCACGACAGATTGAAGAAGGATTTGATGTCAATTGGCATGAGACAAGTAATTATGCTAACAATAGCAGCCATACTTGTACCTAACAACAGATAGTAACGAACGTCCGTTGTTAGCAGGACTCGAACCTTCGAGGGGAGACCCCAATGGATTTCTAATCCATCGCCTTAACCACTCGGCCACAACAACTGCCAGTGGTCTGTGGAATGTTAAACTTAGCATTCAATAATAAACCCATTGAAGGAATAGGTATGATTTGCGGTTCCAGAAAACAAGCCTTGCAGTCAAGAATGCCTTAACCGCTCAGCCACAACTACTGGGTTCCTGAGAACAAGCCTTGCAGGACAGATTGAAGAAAGATTTGATGTCAATTGGCAGAACACTAGTAATGATGCTAACATGAGCAGCCATGCTTGTACCTAACAATAGATAGCAACGAACGTCCGTTATTGGCAGGACTCGAACCTGCGAGGGGAGACCCCAATGGATTTCAAGTCCATCGCCTTAACCACTCGGCCACATCAACTGCCAGTGGTCTGTGGAATGCTAATCTTAGCATTAAAAAATAAACCCATTGACGGAGTCGGTATGATTTTGGGTTCCAGAAAACAAGCCTGGCAGTCAAGAATGCATTAACAACTCAGCCAAAACTACTGGGTTCCTGAGAACAAGCTTTGCACGACAGATTGAAGAAGGATTTGATGTCAATTGGCAGAACACTAGTAATGATGCTAACATTAGCAGCCATGCTTGTACCTAACAATAGATAGTAACGAACGTCCGTTGTTGGCAGGGCTTGAACCTGCGAGGGGAGACCCCAATCAATTTCAAGTTCATCGCCTTGACAACTCAGCCACAACAACTGCCACGGTTGTGTGGAATGCTAATCTTAGCATTTAAAAATAAACCCATTGAAAGAGTAGTTATGATTTTGGGTTCCAGAAAACAAGCCTTGCAGTCTAGAATGTCAACCGCTCAGCCACAACTACTGGGTTCCTGAGAGCAAGCCTTGCACGACAGATTGAAAAAGGATTTGATGTCAATTGGGAGAACACAAGTAATGATGCTTACATTAGGAGCCATGCTTGTACCTAAAAATAGATAGCAATGAACATCCGTTGTTGGCAGGGCTCGAACCTGCGAGGGGAGACCCCAATAGATTTCTAATCCATCGCCTTAACCACTCGGCCACAACAACTGCCACTGTTGTGTGGAATGCTAACCTTAGCATTAAAAAATAACCCCATTGAAGGCAGAGGCATGATTTTGAGTTCCAGATAACAAGCCTTGCAGTTAAGAACACCTTAACCGCTCGGTCACAACTACTGGGTTCCAGAAAACAAGCCTTGCAGGCAAGATTGAAGAAGGATTTGATGTCAGTTGGCAGAAGACAAGTAATAATGCTAACAGTAGTGGCCATGCTTGTACCTAACAATAGATAATAACGAACGTCCGTTGTTGGCAGGACTCGAACCTGTGAGGGGAGACCTCAAAGGATTTGTAGTTCACCGCCTTAACCACTCCGCCACAAAAACTGCCAGTGGGGTGTGGAATGCTAATCTTAGTATTCAATAATAACCCCATTGAAGGAGTAGGTATGATTTTGGGTTCCAGAAAACAAGCCTGGCAGTCAAGAACGCCTTTAACACTCAGCCGCAACTACTGGGTTCCTGAGAACAAGCCTTGCAGGACAGATTGAAAAAGGATTTGATGTCAATTGGCATAAGACAAGTAATTATGCTAACAATAGCAGCCATGCTTGTACCTAACAATAGATAGCAACGACTGTCCGTTGTTGGCAGGACTCCAACCTGTGAGGGGAGACTCCAATAGATTTGTAGTCTATCGCCTTTACTACTCGGCCACAACAACTGCCAGTGGTGTGTGGAATGTTAAACTTAGCATTCAATAATAAACCCATTGAAGTAGTAGGTATGATTTTGGTTCCAGAAAACAAGCCTGGCAGTCAAGAATGCCTTAAACACTCAGCCGCAACTACTGGGTTCCTGAGAACAAGCCTTGCAGGACAGATTGAAAAAGGATTTGATGTCAATTGGCAGAACACTAGTAATGACGCTCACACGAGCAGCCATGCTTGTACCTAACAATAGTTAGTAACGAACGTCCGTTGTTGGCAGGACTCGAACCTGCGAGGGGAGACCCCAATGGATTTCAAGTCCATTGCCTTAACCACTCGGCCACAACAACTGCCAGTGGTCTGTGGAATGCTAATCTTAGCATTAAAAAATAAACCCATTGAAGGAGTAGTTATGATTTTGGTTTCCAGAAAACAAGCCTGGCAGTCAAGAATGTCTTAACCGCTCAGCCACAACTTCTGGGTTCCTGAGAACAAGCCTTGCAGGACAGATTGAAGAAGGATTTGATGTCAATTGGCAGAACACAAGTAATGATGCTAACATTAGCAGCCATGCTTGTACCTAACAATAGATAGCAACGACTGTCCGTTGTTGGCAGGACTCCAACCTGTGAGGGGAGACTCCAATAGATTTTTAGTCTATCGCCTTTACTACTCGGCCACAACAACTGCCAGTGGTGTGTTGGATGCTAAACTTAGCATTCAATAATAAACCCATTGAAGGAGTAGTTATGATTTTGGGTTCCAGAAAACAAGCCTTGCAGTCAAGAACACCTTAACCACTCAGCCACAACTACTGGGTTCCTGAGAACAAGCTTTGCACGACAGATTGAAGAAGGATTTGATGTCAATTGGCAGAACACTAGTAATGATGCTAACATTAGCAGCCATGCTTGTACCTAACAATAGATAGTAACGAACGTCCGTTGTTGGCAGGACTCGAACCTGCGAAGGGAGACCCCAATCGATTTCAAGTCCATCACCTTAACCACTCAGCCACAAAAACTGCCACCACTGTGTGGAATGCTAATCTTAGTATTCAATAATAACCCCATTGAAGGAGTAGGTCTGATTTTGGGTTCCAGAAAACAAGCCTTGCAGTCAAGAATGCCTTAACCGCTCAGCCACAACTACTGGGTTCCCGAGAACAAGCCTTGCACGACAGATTGAAAAAGGATTTGATGTCAATTGGGAGAACACAAGTAATGATGCTTACATTAGGAGCCATGCTTGTACCTAAAAATAGATAGCAATGAACATCCGTTGTTGGCAGGACTCGAACCTGCGAGGGGAGACCCCAATGGATTTCTAATCCATCGCCTTAACCACTCGGCCACAACAACTGCCACTGTTGTGTGGAATGCTAATCATAGCATTAAAAAATAACCCCATTGAAGGCAGAGGCATGATTTTGAGTTGCAGATAACAAGCCTTGCAGTTAAAAACACCTTAACCGCTCGGTCACAACTACTGGGTTCCTGAGAACAAGCCTTGCAGGCAAGATTGAAGAAGGATTTGATGTCAGTTGGCAGAAGACAAGTAATAATGCTAACAGTAGTGGCCATGCTTGGACCTAACAATAGATAGTAACGAACGTCCGTTGTTGTCAGGACTCGAACCTGTGAGGGGAGACCTCAAAGGATTTGTAGTTCACCGCCTTAACCACTCGGCCACAAAAACTGCCAGTGGGGTGTGGAATGCTAATCTTAGTATTCAATAATAACCCCATTGAAGGAGTAGGTATGATTTTGGGTTCCAGAAAACAAGCCTGGCAGTCAAGAACGCCTTAAACACTCAGCCGCAACTACTGGGTTCCTGAGAACAAGCCTTGCAGGACAGATTGAAAAAGGATTTGATGTCAATTGGCATAAGACAAGTAATTATGCTAACAATAGCAGCCATGCTTGTACCTAACAATAGATAGCAACGAACGTCCGTTGTTGGCAGGACTCAAACCTGCGAGGAGAGACCCCAATGGATTTCTAATCCATCGCCTTAACCACTCGGCCACAACAACTGCCACTATTGTGTGGAATGCTAATCTTAGCATTCAAAAATAAACCCATTGAAGGAATAGGTATGATTTTCGGTTCCAGAAAACAAGCCTTGCAGTCAAGAATGCCTTTACCGCTCAGCCACAACTACCGGGTTCCCGAGAACAAGCCTTGCACGACAGATTGAAGAAGGATTTGATGTCAATTGGCATGAGACAAGTAATTATGCTAACAATAGCAGCCATACTTGTACCTAACAACAGATAGTAACGAACGTCCGTTGTTAGCAGGACTCGAACCTTCGAGGGGAGACCCCAATGGATTTCTAATCCATCGCCTTAACCACTCGGCCACAACAACTGCCAGTGGTCTGTGGAATGTTAAACTTAGCATTCAATAATAAACCCATTGAAGGAATAGGTATGATTTGCGGTTCCAGAAAACAAGCCTTGCAGTCAAGAATGCCTTAACCGCTCAGCCACAACTACTGGGTTCCTGAGAACAAGCCTTGCAGGACAGATTGAAGAAAGATTTGATGTCAATTGGCAGAACACTAGTAATGATGCTAACATGAGCAGCCATGCTTGTACCTAACAATAGATAGCAACGAACGTCCGTTATTGGCAGGACTCGAACCTGCGAGGGGAGACCCCAATGGATTTCAAGTCCATCGCCTTAACCACTCGGCCACATCAACTGCCAGTGGTCTGTGGAATGCTAATCTTAGCATTAAAAAATAAACCCATTGACGGAGTCGGTATGATTTTGGGTTCCAGAAAACAAGCCTGGCAGTCAAGAATGCATTAACAACTCAGCCAAAACTACTGGGTTCCTGAGAACAAGCTTTGCACGACAGATTGAAGAAGGATTTGATGTCAATTGGCAGAACACTAGTAATGATGCTAACATTAGCAGCCATGCTTGTACCTAACAATAGATAGTAACGAACGTCCGTTGTTGGCAGGGCTTGAACCTGCGAGGGGAGACCCCAATCAATTTCAAGTTCATCGCCTTGACAACTCAGCCACAACAACTGCCACGGTTGTGTGGAATGCTAATCTTAGCATTTAAAAATAAACCCATTGAAAGAGTAGTTATGATTTTGGGTTCCAGAAAACAAGCCTTGCAGTCTAGAATGTCAACCGCTCAGCCACAACTACTGGGTTCCTGAGAGCAAGCCTTGCACGACAGATTGAAAAAGGATTTGATGTCAATTGGGAGAACACAAGTAATGATGCTTACATTAGGAGCCATGCTTGTACCTAAAAATAGATAGCAATGAACATCCGTTGTTGGCAGGGCTCGAACCTGCGAGGGGAGACCCCAATAGATTTCTAATCCATCGCCTTAACCACTCGGCCACAACAACTGCCACTGTTGTGTGGAATGCTAACCTTAGCATTAAAAAATAACCCCATTGAAGGCAGAGGCATGATTTTGAGTTCCAGATAACAAGCCTTGCAGTTAAGAACACCTTAACCGCTCGGTCACAACTACTGGGTTCCAGAAAACAAGCCTTGCAGGCAAGATTGAAGAAGGATTTGATGTCAGTTGGCAGAAGACAAGTAATAATGCTAACAGTAGTGGCCATGCTTGTACCTAACAATAGATAATAACGAACGTCCGTTGTTGGCAGGACTCGAACCTGTGAGGGGAGACCTCAAAGGATTTGTAGTTCACCGCCTTAACCACTCCGCCACAAAAACTGCCAGTGGGGTGTGGAATGCTAATCTTAGTATTCAATAATAACCCCATTGAAGGAGTAGGTATGATTTTGGGTTCCAGAAAACAAGCCTGGCAGTCAAGAACGCCTTTAACACTCAGCCGCAACTACTGGGTTCCTGAGAACAAGCCTTGCAGGACAGATTGAAAAAGGATTTGATGTCAATTGGCATAAGACAAGTAATTATGCTAACAATAGCAGCCATGCTTGTACCTAACAATAGATAGCAACGACTGTCCGTTGTTGGCAGGACTCCAACCTGTGAGGGGAGACTCCAATAGATTTGTAGTCTATCGCCTTTACTACTCGGCCACAACAACTGCCAGTGGTGTGTGGAATGTTAAACTTAGCATTCAATAATAAACCCATTGAAGTAGTAGGTATGATTTTGGTTCCAGAAAACAAGCCTGGCAGTCAAGAATGCCTTAAACACTCAGCCGCAACTACTGGGTTCCTGAGAACAAGCCTTGCAGGACAGATTGAAAAAGGATTTGATGTCAATTGGCAGAACACTAGTAATGACGCTCACACGAGCAGCCATGCTTGTACCTAACAATAGTTAGTAACGAACGTCCGTTGTTGGCAGGACTCGAACCTGCGAGGGGAGACCCCAATGGATTTCAAGTCCATTGCCTTAACCACTCGGCCACAACAACTGCCAGTGGTCTGTGGAATGCTAATCTTAGCATTAAAAAATAAACCCATTGAAGGAGTAGTTATGATTTTGGTTTCCAGAAAACAAGCCTGGCAGTCAAGAATGTCTTAACCGCTCAGCCACAACTTCTGGGTTCCTGAGAACAAGCCTTGCAGGACAGATTGAAGAAGGATTTGATGTCAATTGGCAGAACACAAGTAATGATGCTAACATTAGCAGCCATGCTTGTACCTAACAATAGATAGCAACGACTGTCCGTTGTTGGCAGGACTCCAACCTGTGAGGGGAGACTCCAATAGATTTTTAGTCTATCGCCTTTACTACTCGGCCACAACAACTGCCAGTGGTGTGTTGGATGCTAAACTTAGCATTCAATAATAAACCCATTGAAGGAGTAGTTATGATTTTGGGTTCCAGAAAACAAGCCTTGCAGTCAAGAACACCTTAACCACTCAGCCACAACTACTGGGTTCCTGAGAACAAGCTTTGCACGACAGATTGAAGAAGGATTTGATGTCAATTGGCAGAACACTAGTAATGATGCTAACATTAGCAGCCATGCTTGTACCTAACAATAGATAGTAACGAACGTCCGTTGTTGGCAGGACTCGAACCTGCGAAGGGAGACCCCAATCGATTTCAAGTCCATCACCTTAACCACTCAGCCACAAAAACTGCCACCACTGTGTGGAATGCTAATCTTAGTATTCAATAATAACCCCATTGAAGGAGTAGGTCTGATTTTGGGTTCCAGAAAACAAGCCTTGCAGTCAAGAATGCCTTAACCGCTCAGCCACAACTACTGGGTTCCCGAGAACAAGCCTTGCACGACAGATTGAAAAAGGATTTGATGTCAATTGGGAGAACACAAGTAATGATGCTTACATTAGGAGCCATGCTTGTACCTAAAAATAGATAGCAATGAACATCCGTTGTTGGCAGGACTCGAACCTGCGAGGGGAGACCCCAATGGATTTCTAATCCATCGCCTTAACCACTCGGCCACAACAACTGCCACTGTTGTGTGGAATGCTAATCATAGCATTAAAAAATAACCCCATTGAAGGCAGAGGCATGATTTTGAGTTGCAGATAACAAGCCTTGCAGTTAAAAACACCTTAACCGCTCGGTCACAACTACTGGGTTCCTGAGAACAAGCCTTGCAGGCAAGATTGAAGAAGGATTTGATGTCAGTTGGCAGAAGACAAGTAATAATGCTAACAGTAGTGGCCATGCTTGTACCTAACAATAGATAGTAACGAACGTCCGTTGTTGTCAGGACTCGAACCTGTGAGGGGAGACCTCAAAGGATTTGTAGTTCACCGCCTTAACCACTCGGCCACAAAAACTGCCAGTGGGGTGTGGAATGCTAATCTTAGTATTCAATAATAACCCCATTGAAGGAGTAGGTATGATTTTGGGTTCCAGAAAACAAGCCTGGCAGTCAAGAACGCCTTAAACACTCAGCCGCAACTACTGGGTTCCTGAGAACAAGCCTTGCAGGACAGATTGAAAAAGGATTTGATGTCAATTGGCATAAGACAAGTAATTATGCTAACAATAGCAGCCATGCTTGTACCTAACAATAGATAGTAACGAACGTCCGTTGTTGGCAGGGCTTGAACCTGCGAGGGGAGACCCCAATCAATTTCAAGTTCATCGCCTTGACAACTCAGCCACAACAACTGCCACGGTTGTGTGGAATGCTAATCTTAGCATTTAAAAATAAACCCATTGAAAGAGTAGTTATGATTTTGGGTTCCAGAAAACAAGCCTTGCAGTCTAGAATGTCAACCGCTCAGCCACAACTACTGGGTTCCTGAGAGCAAGCCTTGCACGACAGATTGAAAAAGGATTTGATGTCAATTGGCAGAACACTAGTAATGATGCTAACATTAGCAGCCATGCTTGTACCTAACAATAGATAGTAACGAACGTCCGTTGTTGGCAGGGCTTGAACCTGCGAGGGGAGACCCCAATCAATTTCAAGTTCATCGCCTTGACAACTCAGCCACAACAACTGCCACGGTTGTGTGGAATGCTAATCTTAGCATTTAAAAATAAACCCATTGAAAGAGTAGTTATGATTTTGGGTTCCAGAAAACAAGCCTTGCAGTCTAGAATGTCAACCGCTCAGCCACAACTACTGGGTTCCTGAGAGCAAGCCTTGCACGACAGATTGAAAAAGGATTTGATGTCAATTGGGAGAACACAAGTAATGATGCTTACATTAGGAGCCATGCTTGTACCTAAAAATAGATAGCAATGAACATCCGTTGTTGGCAGGGCTCGAACCTGCGAGGGGAGACCCCAATAGATTTCTAATCCATCGCCTTAACCACTCGGCCACAACAACTGCCACTGTTGTGTGGAATGCTAACCTTAGCATTAAAAAATAACCCCATTGAAGGCAGAGGCATGATTTTGAGTTCCAGATAACAAGCCTTGCAGTTAAGAACACCTTAACCGCTCGGTCACAACTACTGGGTTCCAGAAAACAAGCCTTGCAGGCAAGATTGAAGAAGGATTTGATGTCAGTTGGCAGAAGACAAGTAATAATGCTAACAGTAGTGGCCATGCTTGTACCTAACAATAGATAATAACGAACGTCCGTTGTTGGCAGGACTCGAACCTGTGAGGGGAGACCTCAAAGGATTTGTAGTTCACCGCCTTAACCACTCCGCCACAAAAACTGCCAGTGGGGTGTGGAATGCTAATCTTAGTATTCAATAATAACCCCATTGAAGGAGTAGGTATGATTTTGGGTTCCAGAAAACAAGCCTGGCAGTCAAGAACGCCTTTAACACTCAGCCGCAACTACTGGGTTCCTGAGAACAAGCCTTGCAGGACAGATTGAAAAAGGATTTGATGTCAATTGGCATAAGACAAGTAATTATGCTAACAATAGCAGCCATGCTTGTACCTAACAATAGATAGCAACGACTGTCCGTTGTTGGCAGGACTCCAACCTGTGAGGGGAGACTCCAATAGATTTGTAGTCTATCGCCTTTACTACTCGGCCACAACAACTGCCAGTGGTGTGTGGAATGTTAAACTTAGCATTCAATAATAAACCCATTGAAGTAGTAGGTATGATTTTGGTTCCAGAAAACAAGCCTGGCAGTCAAGAATGCCTTAAACACTCAGCCGCAACTACTGGGTTCCTGAGAACAAGCCTTGCAGGACAGATTGAAAAAGGATTTGATGTCAATTGGCAGAACACTAGTAATGACGCTCACACGAGCAGCCATGCTTGTACCTAACAATAGTTAGTAACGAACGTCCGTTGTTGGCAGGACTCGAACCTGCGAGGGGAGACCCCAATGGATTTCAAGTCCATTGCCTTAACCACTCGGCCACAACAACTGCCAGTGGTCTGTGGAATGCTAATCTTAGCATTAAAAAATAAACCCATTGAAGGAGTAGTTATGATTTTGGTTTCCAGAAAACAAGCCTGGCAGTCAAGAATGTCTTAACCGCTCAGCCACAACTTCTGGGTTCCTGAGAACAAGCCTTGCAGGACAGATTGAAGAAGGATTTGATGTCAATTGGCAGAACACAAGTAATGATGCTAACATTAGCAGCCATGCTTGTACCTAACAATAGATAGCAACGACTGTCCGTTGTTGGCAGGACTCCAACCTGTGAGGGGAGACTCCAATAGATTTTTAGTCTATCGCCTTTACTACTCGGCCACAACAACTGCCAGTGGTGTGTTGGATGCTAAACTTAGCATTCAATAATAAACCCATTGAAGGAGTAGTTATGATTTTGGGTTCCAGAAAACAAGCCTTGCAGTCAAGAACACCTTAACCACTCAGCCACAACTACTGGGTTCCTGAGAACAAGCTTTGCACGACAGATTGAAGAAGGATTTGATGTCAATTGGCAGAACACTAGTAATGATGCTAACATTAGCAGCCATGCTTGTACCTAACAATAGATAGTAACGAACGTCCGTTGTTGGCAGGACTCGAACCTGCGAAGGGAGACCCCAATCGATTTCAAGTCCATCACCTTAACCACTCAGCCACAAAAACTGCCACCACTGTGTGGAATGCTAATCTTAGTATTCAATAATAACCCCATTGAAGGAGTAGGTCTGATTTTGGGTTCCAGAAAACAAGCCTTGCAGTCAAGAATGCCTTAACCGCTCAGCCACAACTACTGGGTTCCCGAGAACAAGCCTTGCACGACAGATTGAAAAAGGATTTGATGTCAATTGGGAGAACACAAGTAATGATGCTTACATTAGGAGCCATGCTTGTACCTAAAAATAGATAGCAATGAACATCCGTTGTTGGCAGGACTCGAACCTGCGAGGGGAGACCCCAATGGATTTCTAATCCATCGCCTTAACCACTCGGCCACAACAACTGCCACTGTTGTGTGGAATGCTAATCATAGCATTAAAAAATAACCCCATTGAAGGCAGAGGCATGATTTTGAGTTGCAGATAACAAGCCTTGCAGTTAAAAACACCTTAACCGCTCGGTCACAACTACTGGGTTCCTGAGAACAAGCCTTGCAGGCAAGATTGAAGAAGGATTTGATGTCAGTTGGCAGAAGACAAGTAATAATGCTAACAGTAGTGGCCATGCTTGGACCTAACAATAGATAGTAACGAACGTCCGTTGTTGTCAGGACTCGAACCTGTGAGGGGAGACCTCAAAGGATTTGTAGTTCACCGCCTTAACCACTCGGCCACAAAAACTGCCAGTGGGGTGTGGAATGCTAATCTTAGTATTCAATAATAACCCCATTGAAGGAGTAGGTATGATTTTGGGTTCCAGAAAACAAGCCTGGCAGTCAAGAACGCCTTAAACACTCAGCCGCAACTACTGGGTTCCTGAGAACAAGCCTTGCAGGACAGATTGAAAAAGGATTTGATGTCAATTGGCATAAGACAAGTAATTATGCTAACAATAGCAGCCATGCTTGTACCTAACAATAGATAGCAACGAACGTCCGTTGTTGGCAGGACTCAAACCTGCGAGGAGAGACCCCAATGGATTTCTAATCCATCGCCTTAACCACTCGGCCACAACAACTGCCACTATTGTGTGGAATGCTAATCTTAGCATTCAAAAATAAACCCATTGAAGGAATAGGTATGATTTTCGGTTCCAGAAAACAAGCCTTGCAGTCAAGAATGCCTTTACCGCTCAGCCACAACTACCGGGTTCCCGAGAACAAGCCTTGCACGACAGATTGAAGAAGGATTTGATGTCAATTGGCATGAGACAAGTAATTATGCTAACAATAGCAGCCATACTTGTACCTAACAACAGATAGTAACGAACGTCCGTTGTTAGCAGGACTCGAACCTTCGAGGGGAGACCCCAATGGATTTCTAATCCATCGCCTTAACCACTCGGCCACAACAACTGCCAGTGGTCTGTGGAATGTTAAACTTAGCATTCAATAATAAACCCATTGAAGGAATAGGTATGATTTGCGGTTCCAGAAAACAAGCCTTGCAGTCAAGAATGCCTTAACCGCTCAGCCACAACTACTGGGTTCCTGAGAACAAGCCTTGCAGGACAGATTGAAGAAAGATTTGATGTCAATTGGCAGAACACTAGTAATGATGCTAACATGAGCAGCCATGCTTGTACCTAACAATAGATAGCAACGAACGTCCGTTATTGGCAGGACTCGAACCTGCGAGGGGAGACCCCAATGGATTTCAAGTCCATCGCCTTAACCACTCGGCCACATCAACTGCCAGTGGTCTGTGGAATGCTAATCTTAGCATTAAAAAATAAACCCATTGACGGAGTCGGTATGATTTTGGGTTCCAGAAAACAAGCCTGGCAGTCAAGAATGCATTAACAACTCAGCCAAAACTACTGGGTTCCTGAGAACAAGCTTTGCACGACAGATTGAAGAAGGATTTGATGTCAATTGGCAGAACACTAGTAATGATGCTAACATTAGCAGCCATGCTTGTACCTAACAATAGATAGTAACGAACGTCCGTTGTTGGCAGGGCTTGAACCTGCGAGGGGAGACCCCAATCAATTTCAAGTTCATCGCCTTGACAACTCAGCCACAACAACTGCCACGGTTGTGTGGAATGCTAATCTTAGCATTTAAAAATAAACCCATTGAAAGAGTAGTTATGATTTTGGGTTCCAGAAAACAAGCCTTGCAGTCTAGAATGTCAACCGCTCAGCCACAACTACTGGGTTCCTGAGAGCAAGCCTTGCACGACAGATTGAAAAAGGATTTGATGTCAATTGGGAGAACACAAGTAATGATGCTTACATTAGGAGCCATGCTTGTACCTAAAAATAGATAGCAATGAACATCCGTTGTTGGCAGGGCTCGAACCTGCGAGGGGAGACCCCAATAGATTTCTAATCCATCGCCTTAACCACTCGGCCACAACAACTGCCACTGTTGTGTGGAATGCTAACCTTAGCATTAAAAAATAACCCCATTGAAGGCAGAGGCATGATTTTGAGTTCCAGATAACAAGCCTTGCAGTTAAGAACACCTTAACCGCTCGGTCACAACTACTGGGTTCCAGAAAACAAGCCTTGCAGGCAAGATTGAAGAAGGATTTGATGTCAGTTGGCAGAAGACAAGTAATAATGCTAACAGTAGTGGCCATGCTTGTACCTAACAATAGATAATAACGAACGTCCGTTGTTGGCAGGACTCGAACCTGTGAGGGGAGACCTCAAAGGATTTGTAGTTCACCGCCTTAACCACTCCGCCACAAAAACTGCCAGTGGGGTGTGGAATGCTAATCTTAGTATTCAATAATAACCCCATTGAAGGAGTAGGTATGATTTTGGGTTCCAGAAAACAAGCCTGGCAGTCAAGAACGCCTTTAACACTCAGCCGCAACTACTGGGTTCCTGAGAACAAGCCTTGCAGGACAGATTGAAAAAGGATTTGATGTCAATTGGCATAAGACAAGTAATTATGCTAACAATAGCAGCCATGCTTGTACCTAACAATAGATAGCAACGACTGTCCGTTGTTGGCAGGACTCCAACCTGTGAGGGGAGACTCCAATAGATTTGTAGTCTATCGCCTTTACTACTCGGCCACAACAACTGCCAGTGGTGTGTGGAATGTTAAACTTAGCATTCAATAATAAACCCATTGAAGTAGTAGGTATGATTTTGGTTCCAGAAAACAAGCCTGGCAGTCAAGAATGCCTTAAACACTCAGCCGCAACTACTGGGTTCCTGAGAACAAGCCTTGCAGGACAGATTGAAAAAGGATTTGATGTCAATTGGCAGAACACTAGTAATGACGCTCACACGAGCAGCCATGCTTGTACCTAACAATAGTTAGTAACGAACGTCCGTTGTTGGCAGGACTCGAACCTGCGAGGGGAGACCCCAATGGATTTCAAGTCCATTGCCTTAACCACTCGGCCACAACAACTGCCAGTGGTCTGTGGAATGCTAATCTTAGCATTAAAAAATAAACCCATTGAAGGAGTAGTTATGATTTTGGTTTCCAGAAAACAAGCCTGGCAGTCAAGAATGTCTTAACCGCTCAGCCACAACTTCTGGGTTCCTGAGAACAAGCCTTGCAGGACAGATTGAAGAAGGATTTGATGTCAATTGGCAGAACACAAGTAATGATGCTAACATTAGCAGCCATGCTTGTACCTAACAATAGATAGCAACGACTGTCCGTTGTTGGCAGGACTCCAACCTGTGAGGGGAGACTCCAATAGATTTTTAGTCTATCGCCTTTACTACTCGGCCACAACAACTGCCAGTGGTGTGTTGGATGCTAAACTTAGCATTCAATAATAAACCCATTGAAGGAGTAGTTATGATTTTGGGTTCCAGAAAACAAGCCTTGCAGTCAAGAACACCTTAACCACTCAGCCACAACTACTGGGTTCCTGAGAACAAGCTTTGCACGACAGATTGAAGAAGGATTTGATGTCAATTGGCAGAACACTAGTAATGATGCTAACATTAGCAGCCATGCTTGTACCTAACAATAGATAGTAACGAACGTCCGTTGTTGGCAGGACTCGAACCTGCGAAGGGAGACCCCAATCGATTTCAAGTCCATCACCTTAACCACTCAGCCACAAAAACTGCCACCACTGTGTGGAATGCTAATCTTAGTATTCAATAATAACCCCATTGAAGGAGTAGGTCTGATTTTGGGTTCCAGAAAACAAGCCTTGCAGTCAAGAATGCCTTAACCGCTCAGCCACAACTACTGGGTTCCCGAGAACAAGCCTTGCACGACAGATTGAAAAAGGATTTGATGTCAATTGGGAGAACACAAGTAATGATGCTTACATTAGGAGCCATGCTTGTACCTAAAAATAGATAGCAATGAACATCCGTTGTTGGCAGGACTCGAACCTGCGAGGGGAGACCCCAATGGATTTCTAATCCATCGCCTTAACCACTCGGCCACAACAACTGCCACTGTTGTGTGGAATGCTAATCATAGCATTAAAAAATAACCCCATTGAAGGCAGAGGCATGATTTTGAGTTGCAGATAACAAGCCTTGCAGTTAAAAACACCTTAACCGCTCGGTCACAACTACTGGGTTCCTGAGAACAAGCCTTGCAGGCAAGATTGAAGAAGGATTTGATGTCAGTTGGCAGAAGACAAGTAATAATGCTAACAGTAGTGGCCATGCTTGTACCTAACAATAGATAGTAACGAACGTCCGTTGTTGTCAGGACTCGAACCTGTGAGGGGAGACCTCAAAGGATTTGTAGTTCACCGCCTTAACCACTCGGCCACAAAAACTGCCAGTGGGGTGTGGAATGCTAATCTTAGTATTCAATAATAACCCCATTGAAGGAGTAGGTATGATTTTGGGTTCCAGAAAACAAGCCTGGCAGTCAAGAACGCCTTAAACACTCAGCCGCAACTACTGGGTTCCTGAGAACAAGCCTTGCAGGACAGATTGAAAAAGGATTTGATGTCAATTGGCATAAGACAAGTAATTATGCTAACAATAGCAGCCATGCTTGTACCTAACAATAGATAGCAACGAACGTCCGTTGTTGGCAGGACTCAAACCTGCGAGGAGAGACCCCAATGGATTTCTAATCCATCGCCTTAACCACTCGGCCACAACAACTGCCACTATTGTGTGGAATGCTAATCTTAGCATTCAAAAATAAACCCATTGAAGGAATAGGTATGATTTTCGGTTCCAGAAAACAAGCCTTGCAGTCAAGAATGCCTTTACCGCTCAGCCACAACTACCGGGTTCCCGAGAACAAGCCTTGCACGACAGATTGAAGAAGGATTTGATGTCAATTGGCATGAGACAAGTAATTATGCTAACAATAGCAGCCATACTTGTACCTAACAACAGATAGTAACGAACGTCCGTTGTTAGCAGGACTCGAACCTTCGAGGGGAGACCCCAATGGATTTCTAATCCATCGCCTTAACCACTCGGCCACAACAACTGCCAGTGGTCTGTGGAATGTTAAACTTAGCATTCAATAATAAACCCATTGAAGGAATAGGTATGATTTGCGGTTCCAGAAAACAAGCCTTGCAGTCAAGAATGCCTTAACCGCTCAGCCACAACTACTGGGTTCCTGAGAACAAGCCTTGCAGGACAGATTGAAGAAAGATTTGATGTCAATTGGCAGAACACTAGTAATGATGCTAACATGAGCAGCCATGCTTGTACCTAACAATAGATAGCAACGAACGTCCGTTATTGGCAGGACTCGAACCTGCGAGGGGAGACCCCAATGGATTTCAAGTCCATCGCCTTAACCACTCGGCCACATCAACTGCCAGTGGTCTGTGGAATGCTAATCTTAGCATTAAAAAATAAACCCATTGACGGAGTCGGTATGATTTTGGGTTCCAGAAAACAAGCCTGGCAGTCAAGAATGCATTAACAACTCAGCCAAAACTACTGGGTTCCTGAGAACAAGCTTTGCACGACAGATTGAAGAAGGATTTGATGTCAATTGGCAGAACACTAGTAATGATGCTAACATTAGCAGCCATGCTTGTACCTAACAATAGATAGTAACGAACGTCCGTTGTTGGCAGGGCTTGAACCTGCGAGGGGAGACCCCAATCAATTTCAAGTTCATCGCCTTGACAACTCAGCCACAACAACTGCCACGGTTGTGTGGAATGCTAATCTTAGCATTTAAAAATAAACCCATTGAAAGAGTAGTTATGATTTTGGGTTCCAGAAAACAAGCCTTGCAGTCTAGAATGTCAACCGCTCAGCCACAACTACTGGGTTCCTGAGAGCAAGCCTTGCACGACAGATTGAAAAAGGATTTGATGTCAATTGGGAGAACACAAGTAATGATGCTTACATTAGGAGCCATGCTTGTACCTAAAAATAGATAGCAATGAACATCCGTTGTTGGCAGGGCTCGAACCTGCGAGGGGAGACCCCAATAGATTTCTAATCCATCGCCTTAACCACTCGGCCACAACAACTGCCACTGTTGTGTGGAATGCTAACCTTAGCATTAAAAAATAGCCCCATTGAAGGCAGAGGCATGATTTTGAGTTCCAGATAACAAGCCTTGCAGTTAAGAACACCTTAACCGCTCGGTCACAACTACTGGGTTCCAGAAAACAAGCCTTGCAGGCAAGATTGAAGAAGGATTTGATGTCAGTTGGCAGAAGACAAGTAATAATGCTAACAGTAGTGGCCATGCTTGTACCTAACAATAGATAATAACGAACGTCCGTTGTTGGCAGGACTCGAACCTGTGAGGGGAGACCTCAAAGGATTTGTAGTTCACCGCCTTAACCACTCCGCCACAAAAACTGCCAGTGGGGTGTGGAATGCTAATCTTAGTATTCAATAATAACCCCATTGAAGGAGTAGGTATGATTTTGGGTTCCAGAAAACAAGCCTGGCAGTCAAGAACGCCTTTAACACTCAGCCGCAACTACTGGGTTCCTGAGAACAAGCCTTGCAGGACAGATTGAAAAAGGATTTGATGTCAATTGGCATAAGACAAGTAATTATGCTAACAATAGCAGCCATGCTTGTACCTAACAATAGATAGCAACGACTGTCCGTTGTTGGCAGGACTCCAACCTGTGAGGGGAGACTCCAATAGATTTGTAGTCTATCGCCTTTACTACTCGGCCACAACAACTGCCAGTGGTGTGTGGAATGTTAAACTTAGCATTCAATAATAAACCCATTGAAGTAGTAGGTATGATTTTGGTTCCAGAAAACAAGCCTGGCAGTCAAGAATGCCTTAAACACTCAGCCGCAACTACTGGGTTCCTGAGAACAAGCCTTGCAGGACAGATTGAAAAAGGATTTGATGTCAATTGGCAGAACACTAGTAATGACGCTCACACGAGCAGCCATGCTTGTACCTAACAATAGTTAGTAACGAACGTCCGTTGTTGGCAGGACTCGAACCTGCGAGGGGAGACCCCAATGGATTTCAAGTCCATTGCCTTAACCACTCGGCCACAACAACTGCCAGTGGTCTGTGGAATGCTAATCTTAGCATTAAAAAATAAACCCATTGAAGGAGTAGTTATGATTTTGGTTTCCAGAAAACAAGCCTGGCAGTCAAGAATGTCTTAACCGCTCAGCCACAACTTCTGGGTTCCTGAGAACAAGCCTTGCAGGACAGATTGAAGAAGGATTTGATGTCAATTGGCAGAACACAAGTAATGATGCTAACATTAGCAGCCATGCTTGTACCTAACAATAGATAGCAACGACTGTCCGTTGTTGGCAGGACTCCAACCTGTGAGGGGAGACTCCAATAGATTTGTAGTCTATCGCCTTTACTACTCGGCCACAACAACTGCCAGTGGTGTGTTGGATGCTAAACTTAGCATTCAATAATAAACCCATTGAAGGAGTAGTTATGATTTTGGGTTCCAGAAAACAAGCCTTGCAGTCAAGAACACCTTAACCACTCAGCCACAACTACTGGGTTCCTGAGAACAAGCCTTGCAGGACAGATTGAAGAAAGATTTGATGTCAATTGGCAGAACACTAGTAATGATGCTAACATGAGCAGCCATGCTTGTACCTAACAATAGATAGCAACGAACGTCCGTTATTGGCAGGACTCGAACCTGCGAGGGGAGACCCCAATGGATTTCAAGTCCATCGCCTTAACCACTCGGCCACATCAACTGCCAGTGGTCTGTGGAATGCTAATCTTAGCATTAAAAAATAAACCCATTGACGGAGTCGGTATGATTTTGGGTTCCAGAAAACAAGCCTGGCAGTCAAGAATGCATTAACAACTCAGCCAAAACTACTGGGTTCCTGAGAACAAGCTTTGCACGACAGATTGAAGAAGGATTTGATGTCAATTGGCAGAACACTAGTAATGATGCTAACATTAGCAGCCATGCTTGTACCTAACAATAGATAGTAACGAACGTCCGTTGTTGGCAGGGCTTGAACCTGCGAGGGGAGACCCCAATCAATTTCAAGTTCATCGCCTTGACAACTCAGCCACAACAACTGCCACGGTTGTGTGGAATGCTAATCTTAGCATTTAAAAATAAACCCATTGAAAGAGTAGTTATGATTTTGGGTTCCAGAAAACAAGCCTTGCAGTCTAGAATGTCAACCGCTCAGCCACAACTACTGGGTTCCTGAGAGCAAGCCTTGCACGACAGATTGAAAAAGGATTTGATGTCAATTGGGAGAACACAAGTAATGATGCTTACATTAGGAGCCATGCTTGTACCTAAAAATAGATAGCAATGAACATCCGTTGTTGGCAGGGCTCGAACCTGCGAGGGGAGACCCCAATAGATTTCTAATCCATCGCCTTAACCACTCGGCCACAACAACTGCCACTGTTGTGTGGAATGCTAACCTTAGCATTAAAAAATAACCCCATTGAAGGCAGAGGCATGATTTTGAGTTCCAGATAACAAGCCTTGCAGTTAAGAACACCTTAACCGCTCGGTCACAACTACTGGGTTCCAGAAAACAAGCCTTGCAGGCAAGATTGAAGAAGGATTTGATGTCAGTTGGCAGAAGACAAGTAATAATGCTAACAGTAGTGGCCATGCTTGTACCTAACAATAGATAATAACGAACGTCCGTTGTTGGCAGGACTCGAACCTGTGAGGGGAGACCTCAAAGGATTTGTAGTTCACCGCCTTAACCACTCCGCCACAAAAACTGCCAGTGGGGTGTGGAATGCTAATCTTAGTATTCAATAATAACCCCATTGAAGGAGTAGGTATGATTTTGGGTTCCAGAAAACAAGCCTGGCAGTCAAGAACGCCTTTAACACTCAGCCGCAACTACTGGGTTCCTGAGAACAAGCCTTGCAGGACAGATTGAAAAAGGATTTGATGTCAATTGGCATAAGACAAGTAATTATGCTAACAATAGCAGCCATGCTTGTACCTAACAATAGATAGCAACGACTGTCCGTTGTTGGCAGGACTCCAACCTGTGAGGGGAGACTCCAATAGATTTGTAGTCTATCGCCTTTACTACTCGGCCACAACAACTGCCAGTGGTGTGTGGAATGTTAAAGGGGATGTAGCGCCCTGGGAAAATTTTGATATTCCATCATTTATCCATAAACGCATGCCTTTTGTATTCATATCATGCCACTTCGTGTAATTACACACAAGAAAATGAGAGAAATTTGGCTCGATTGTCAAGCTAAAACGACCGGCGCCCGAGATCTGGCAGATTGTGTGCGTGACGTCACGTCAAGTGAAGAGAGTGCCACCGGCCACTAGGGGGGCAGCGCCTGTCTGCATCAATATAATTCCTTCTAGTGTGGGGAGAATTGGGGGTGTTTTGAGCTGTTTATGCTGATGCATTGTGTTCGTCCTGCACATATTCCAGGTTCCCTCATGAAGAAACACCGCTCGTTGTCAATAAAAGAGAATTCAGAGTTGGCAGTGAGGGCTGTTTCTTCAACAAGAAAAAGGCTCAGTGCTTTAATACTGAATGGCGGCGATGATGGCAGACAATTTCGTTTCTAGTTTCAGCGACGAATCCGACGTAGAAGGACGTAACGAATGTTCATCTAATGGTGACGAGGAGAGTTGCAAAGCTTTAATCGGTGTTATAGGTGACCAATTTGAGCCCAAACGAACGCCAATGCAGCGTAATGAAACGGTCATTGAGGGGAGCAATGACACTGATGAAACATCGGCAGCAGATCGTGTGGGAAACACCAATGATTTGTTTAGCATTTCTTTTTGTGAAGCTGATACACCGTGACTGCAAAATAAAGGAATGCATAGAATAATTATAATTTATTGCGCTATCATAGCTTTTCGCTCTGCCAACAGACACAAATATGAACGGGATCAGAGGATTTGTTCTATATATTTTACGAACGATCATTTATACATGTGTCGAGTCCTGTATCCAAAGGCGTGACATTTTTTTTTATTAATTATAAAAGAGTACTCACTCTGGCCATTTCAAGCTTGGCTGCTCCCTTCTTTGCGTAGCTTTAGCCTCCTTTAGCAGTCATCGTCTCTCTCTTGATATCTCGGGACATTTAGGTGGCTGTGCATCTATGGTCGGCACCGCATCTCCTTTGAGCAGCAATCTTTTAGCAAAACCCGATTTCTCTTGTCCATAGTTCGAGAAGCTTTCAGTTGGAAAATGCGCACCACAGAAAAGCGTGCCGGAGGCTGTGTCTAGAAAATTAGCCCTCTTTGCACGGACGAACTTTACCCATTTTCTGTGTAGTCCAGCTTTTTTTTTCGCGTTCAGGAACTCATGGATACTATATTCCGATAAACAACTATTTGTACACCACATAGCACAGCAGTTTTGAACCATTGTTGTGATGTTTTGGTCAAACAAACCCCAACGCTACTCTCTCGTCGTTAAAAAACAATGGCACCTAGCTCCGCCTCGACTTTCAATCACTTGTCGTGACGTCGCCGCCCCATTCGGCTGTTTCCGGAACACTTTCGGTAGTGTTCGTCATTTTCGATCTATTTTCGATAATTGCTCATTAATGTGATTGATTTTTTTGTTAACTTTATCAATATTTGTTATCTTGGCGCATAACGGTTCTATTGATGTCTCACACCCCCTTTGCCGAAACATCCCCTTTAAACTTAGCATTCAATAATAAACCCATTGAAGTAGTAGGTATGATTTTGGTTCCAGAAAACAAGCCTGGCAGTCAAGAATGCCTTAAACACTCAGCCGCAACTACTGGGTTCCTGAGAACAAGCCTTGCAGGACAGATTGAAAAAGGATTTGATGTCAATTGGCAGAACACTAGTAATGACGCTCACACGAGCAGCCATGCTTGTACCTAACAATAGTTAGTAACGAACGTCCTTTGTTGGCAGGACTCAAACCTGCGAGGGGAGACCCCAATGGATTTCAAGTCCATTGCCTTAACCACTCGGCCACAACAACTGCCAGTGGTCTGTGGAATGCTAATCTTAGCATTAAAAAATAAACCCATTGAAGGAGTAGTTATGATTTTGGTTTCCAGAAAACAAGCCTGGCAGTCAAGAATGTCTTAACCGCTCAGCCACAACTTCTGGGTTCCTGAGAACAAGCCTTGCAGGACAGATTGAAGAAGGATTTGATGTCAATTGGCAGAAGACAAGTAATGATGCTAACATTAGCAGCCATGCTTGTACCTAACAATAGATAGCAACGACTGTCCGTTGTTGGCAGGACTCCAACCTGTGAGGGGAGACTCCAATAGATTTGTAGTCTAACGCCTTTACTACTCGGCCACAACAACTGCCAGTGGTGTGTTGGATGCTAAACTTAGCATTCAATAATAAACCCATTGAAGGAGTAGTTATGATTTTGGGTTCCAGAAAACAAGCCTTGCAGTCAAGAACACCTTAACCACTCAGCCACAACTACTGGGTTCCTGAGAACAAGCTTTGCACGACAGATTGAAGAAGGATTTGATGTCAATTGGCAGAACACTAGTAATGATGCTAACATTAGCAGCCATGCTTGTACCAACAATAGATAGTAACGAACGTCCGTTGTTGGCAGGACTCGAACCTGCGAAGGGAGACCCCAATCGATTTCAAGTCCATCACCTTAACCACTCAGCCACAAAAACTGCCACCACTGTGTGGAATGCTAATCTTAGTATTCAATAATAACCCCATTGAAGGAGTAGGTCTGATTTTGGGTTCCAGAAAACAAGCCTGGCAGTCAAGAATGCCTTAAACACTCAGCCGCAACTACTGGGTTCCTGAGAACAAGCCTTGCAGGACAGATTGAAGAAAGATTTGATGTCAATTGGCAGAACACTAGTAACGATGCTAACATTAGCAGCCATGCTTGTACCTAACAATAGACAGCAACGACTGTCCGTTGTTGTCAGGACTCCAACCTGTGAGGGGAGACTCCAATAGATTTGTAGTCTATCGCCTTTACTACTCGGCCACAACAACTGCCAGTGGTGTGTGGAATGGTAAACTTAGCATTCAATAATAAACACATTGAAGGAGTAGGTATGATTTTGGTTTCAGAAAACAAGCCTGGCAGTCAAGAATGCCTTAACCACTCAGCCAAAACTACTGGGTTCCTGAGAACAAGCCTTGCAGAACAGATTGAAGAAAGATTTGATGTCAATTGGCAGAACACTAGTAACGATGCTAACATTAGCAGCCATGCTTGTACCTAACAATAGATAGTAACGAACGTCCGTTGTTGGCAGGACTCGAACCTGTGAGGGGAGACCCTCATGGATTTCAAGTCCATCGCCTTAACCACTGGGCCACAACAACTGCCTCTGGTGTGTGGAATGCTAATCTTAGCATTCAATAATGACCACATTGAAGGAGTAGTTATGATTTTGGGTTCCAGAAAACAAGCCTTGCAGTCAAGAATGTCTTAACCACTCAGCCACAACTACTGGGTTCCTGAGAGCAAGCCTTGCAGCACAGATTGAAGAAGGATTTGAAGTCAATTGGCAGAATACAAGTAATGATGCTAACATTGGCAGCCATGCTTGTACCTAACAATAGATAGCAACAACTGTCCGCAGGACTCAAACCTGCGAGAGGAGAACTCAATGGATTTCTAGTCCATCGCCTTAGCCACTCGGCCACAACAACTGCAAGTGGAGAGTTGAATGCTAATCTTAGCATTCAATAATCACCCCATTGAAGGAGTCAAGAATTCCTTCACCACTCGGCCACAACTACTGGGTTTCTGAGAACAAGTCTTGCAGGACAGATTGAAGAAGGATTTGAAGTCCATTGGCAGGACACAAGTAAAGATGCTAACATTAGCAGCAATGCTAGTACCAAATAATAGAGCACTTTTTCGTAAAAAATGTCCATTTTTGGCATGACTCAAAATTGCGAGGAGAGACCCCAGTGGATTTTCTCGCCCACCGCCTCAACCACTCGGCCACAACAACTGCTAGTGAGGAGTGGAATGCTAATCTTAGCATTCAATAATCACCCTATTGAAGGAGTAGGTATGATTTTGGGTTCCACAAAAAAAAAAAACAAGCCTTGCAGTCAAGAATGCCTTAACAACTTGGCCACAACTGCTGAGTTCCTTAGAACAAGTCTTGCAGGAAAGATAGAAGAAGGATTTGAAGTCCATTGGCAGAACACAAGTAATGATGCTAACATTAGTAGCAATGCTACTACCTAATAATAGAGCACTCTTTAGTCAAGCATGTCCATTGTCGGCATGACTCAAAATTGCTAGAAGAGACCGCAATGGATTTTAAGGCCATCGTCTTAACCATTCGGCCACAACAACTGCCACCGTTGAGTTTAATGCTTGTATTAGCATTCAAGAATCACCCAACTGAAGGAAAAGGGATGAAGTTGGGTTCCAGAAAACAAGCCAGTACATTTTGAAGAAAGATTTCAAGTCTACTGGCTGAATAAAACTTATGATGCTAACATTAGCAGCAATGCTTTTAACCCTTCAACACCTAAGCCTTTTTGTCTGAATTTGCATGCCTTTGATGTTGCCTTTATATTTCAAAGAAAAAATTGTTGACAATGGCCAGGTTGGGTCTCTTTTTTCAGGACACCAAAACATTCATGTCCAAACTGTTGTTTCTTCACTGATAAATTATAATCAATATTTTGATTAGAAAAAAAGCCAAAAAGGAAAAAAAAAAGCCCAAAATCTTGTGTCAAAATTTGTAATGTTGATGTCCCATTGATAACCAAACATGCTCGACCAACCGTTTTGAAGCTTGATAATATTCATTCAACCTGTTAGGATAAACATTCAACAGAAAAAAATAATACTGAATAGTTTTATGTTTGACAATCAACACAAACAGCATGTATTGTCATAGGCGTTTTTGGCCTTCCCTTATACTATGGTCAAAATAGGTTATATACAGTGCAAAATAGCGAAAAAAAAACATTTAAAAATATATACAAACATATGTCATCTAACACACAAAGGGTTTGGAGGATATTTCTCTGTGAGGTTAGGTATTGTACCCATCACGTTATCAAAAGTATGAACATGCAATCAAGGTTCTCGAACACACACGTCTATATAGTAATAGAAAATATTGATAGTGACGAAAATAAAAACATATACAAATAAAACATTAAAAAAAAGTATTTTCAAAAATATTGACAAGTAGTTCAGTTAAATTTTTTCAGGCATGCAACGCAATAAAGTTTTTTTTTTTGCGACTCAATAAAGTTTCCCCTTGAACTGCACACGGAGCTACAGTGGGGAGAACAAGTATTTGATACCCTGCCGATTTTGCTGGTTTTCCCACTTGCAAGCCATGTCGAGGTCTGTAATTTGCATCATACGTTCTCTTCAACTGTGAGGGACGGAATCTAATACAAAAATCCAGAAAATCACCTTGTATAATTTTTAAATAATAAATTTGTATTTAACTGCATGAAATAAGTATTTGATACATTACCAACTAGTAAATATTTTGGCTCTTAGTTCTTCTTTAAGAACCCCTCCTGTTCTCCACTCATTACCAGAAGTAACTGCACCTGTTTGAACTTGTTACCTGTATAAAAGACACCTGTTCACATGCTCAAACAAACAAACTCTAATCTCTCCACAATGGCCAAGACCAAAGAGCTGTGTAAGGACATCAGGGATAAAATAATAGACCTGCACATAAGCAAGCAGCTTGGGGAGAAGGTAACAACTGTAGGAGCGATTATTAGAAAATGGAAGAAGTTCAAGTTGACGGTCAATCTGCCTCGTTCTGGGGCTCCATGCAAGATCTCACCTCGTGGGGCATCATTGATCATGAGGAAGGTGAGGGATCAGCCCAGAACTACACGGCAGGACCTGGTCAATGACCTGAAGAGAGCTGGAACCACCGTCTCGAAGAAAACCATCGGAAGCACATTACGCCGTCATGGATTAAAATCCTACAGCGCACGCAAGGTCCCGCTGCTGAAGCCAGTGCATGTCCAGACACGTCTGAAGTTTGCCACTGACCATCTTGATGATCCAGAGGAGCAATGAGAGAAGGTCATGTGGTCGGATGAGACCAAAATTGAACTTTTTGGTCTAAACTCGGCTCGTTGTGTTTGGAGGAAAAAGAAGGATGAGTATAACCCCAAGAACACCTTTTTTGGGGCTGCTTCTCTGCCAAGGGTACAGGAGGACTGCACCGTATAGAGGGGAGGATGGATGGGGCTATGTATCGCCAGATCTTGGCTGACAATCTCCTTCCCTCAGTGAGAGCCCTGAAGATGGGTCGTGGCTGGGTCTTCCTGCATGTCAACAACCCAAAGCACACAGCCAAGGCAACTAAAGAGTGGCTCCGTAAGAAGCATCTTAAGGTCCTGGAGTGGCCTAGCCAGTCACCAGATCTGAACCCGATTGAAAATCTATGGAGGGAGCTGAAAATGTTGCCCGGCAGCAGCCCCGAAACCTGAAGGCTCTGGAGAAGATCTGCATGGAGGAGTGGGCCAAAATCCCTGCTGCAGTGTGTGCAAACCTTGTCAAGGACGACAGGAAACGTTTGGTATCTGTAATAGCAAACAAAGGCTTCTGTACCAAATATTAAGTTTGATTTTTGTGATGTATTAAATACTTATTTCATGCAATTAAATGCAAATTTATTATTTAAAAATCATACAACGTGATTTTCTGTTTTTTTTGTATTAGATTCCGTCCCTCACAGCTGAAGAGAACTTATGATACAAATTACAGACCTCTACATGCTTTGCAAGTGGGAAAACCAGCAAAATCGGCAGTGTATCAAATACTTGTTCTCCCCACTGTACGTTTCACACTACGTTACACAGGCCACTCCGCCGTTTGCGCGCTGCTGTCAGTTCTACTCGCCGAGACGCCGACTCATCCGAGGAAAACAACGACAAATACGGCTCATCCTCTTCATTGAGTTGATGAAATAATCCATTAGCTTGCGCTAAATTTAGTTTTCGATTCATTCTGCACGTTTCAAAGTCGCTCGCTCAATCCAACCGGCCGTTGCTCGTTCGCTTGCGTCCCTTTCTTAGGTGGCGCCTCGCTCGGAAATGTATTAAAAATGTTCTCATTAGGTTCATCCTTCATGACCTCACAACGGATCCTGGGATATGTAGTCTTTCGTGTTCGTGTCGGTTTTGAAAAAAAGACAAGAAATGATGGAAATATGGAGATAAACACATGGTCAATGCAGCGTTTGAATGCTTATTTATGAGTGCAATAAAAGTATAAAACTCAAATGACATTATCACCCGTTTTAGTTGGACGATTGACTTCAAGTAAAAACTGGCGTGGACATCAACTTCCGCACTTTCAAATGAGAGGAACCAGCGGCACGTGGGTGACGTAATTGCAGCGTGACGAGGCTTCAAAGATAATATGGGTAAACATGTTGCAGCCGACACATTCGGTGTTAAAGGGTTAACTCCTAGTTATAATGTAACAGTTTTAGTTTCATTTTGAAACCGTGAGTTTGAATTAAACTTTGATTTAATGACCTGCTGTTACTTGTCATTCTGAAACAAGTGGAAGCCTAGTTCTGTACTTACACACTGTAAGTGGGAATGGCTCTTCCCTTCCTCATGGGTTACATAAAACTGCCCGTGGCTGCATGTGATCATGTTGTTGGGTCAGTACAGCATATTGACTTCATTTTTTTAAGGGCCATATTACTAAAATCACATGGCTGTGCATTCTCAATCCAATTTTTCAAGCTTGTTGCGTTTCGTGACGAAATCTACTACGTACCCAACTACTTACGTACTTATCAACCCATTTAATTACTTACCCACAACAGGCTGAATCTTGGAGTCTGTGTAACCACCTAACAATATGGCCACCCTCTCATCAGGACCCCGAGTTTCAGATGGCGTTAGGCTGTACAACATGGCTTTGAAACCCACTGCAACAGTCGAACTGTTCTGGAGCTACAATTAACAAAAGGCCAAAGTTGATACAACAACCACAAAACCTTGCAGTTTTGGCACACAAGATCTAGACTCAAACATCCAAAGTAACCAACTTCACCTTCAGGACATGTGAGGTGCTCTCCTTCTCGAGCACATAGCCAAAATCCAAGAGACCTCCAGAATGGGAGGAGGTTATAGCAGGAACCACTCCTTCCCCTCGCAGAGTCACAGCAAGGGTCATTTTATGACAGCGCACCTCTAGAGTCTCACAGTACTACAGTAGGAGATAATATACACTGCTCAAAAAAATAACAGGAACACTTCGAAAACACATCAGCTCTAAACGGGGTGGGGGAATTATCTTGAAAAGCTTTGCTGATAATTCTTAGTTTTTGTGGGCCCCACGTTCTTGTACGTGTGCCGGACAAAATTAGGCTCCTGAAAAGACAACGGATAGTGTCTTGAGGTATCTTCTGACAGGCATCACTGAGCTCCTGGAGGGTCTGAGGAACAACCTGGCGGTGCCGAATGGACCTAAACATAATATCCCAGAGGTGTTCTATTGGGCTTAGGTCAGGCGAACATGGGGGCCAGTCAACATTATCAATTCCTTTGTCCTCTAGGAACTGTCTGCATACTCTAGCCACATGAGGTCGGTCATCGTCATGGATCAGTGGGAAACCAAGTCCCACTTAACCAGCCCTGACAATGGGTCCAAGGATTTAATCCCAGTACTTAATAGCAGTCAGGGTGCCATTATTTAACCTATAGTCTTTGTGTCCTTCAAGGGCTATGCCTCCCGAGACCAGCAGCATAAAATTCTCCACGGCATCTCCAAACCCTTTCACGTACAGTATGTCGCATGTGCTCCGGTGGAACCTGCTCTCATGGGTGAAGACCACAGGACGCCAGTGGCATAGTTGCCAATTCTGCTGGTCTATGGCAAATGCCAATCCAGCTTTACGGCTCTGGGCGGTGACCACAGGGCCCTTTACAGCATTGATCTCCAACACGGTCCTCAAAGGCCCGCTGTGGGTTCAGTAACTTTTTTGCCAATCTGGTGTTTTACAAGTGGAATCAGTTGAATGCAGTCAGGTGCTGCTTGATTTAGCAGAAACCTTATTGGTTTAACTATCTGTGCTGGATGGGCAGGAGCAAAAATCATGACCCACAGCGGGCCTTTGAGGACTGGGTTGGAGACCATTGCTCTACACGATGTCGTGACCTCAGTCCACCGTCATGTAGCCTACTCATGATTGTTTGGTCAGAAACATTCACACCGAAAGATTTCAGGAGTTTATTTTGTAGGGCTCTTGCAGTGCTCATCCTGTTCCTCCTTGCACAAAGGAGCAGATAACAACTCTGCTCAGGGTTTAAGGACCTTCACGACCCTGTCCAGCTCTCAAGGAAAAAGGACCTGTCTACTGGAATCTCCGCCAGGTAGCCCCTCAGACTGTTTATGAGCTCAGTGATGCCTGGATCCAGATCTGGGAGAAGATCCCACATGCAGGACACCATCTGTTGTGAGGTGCCATGGGTGTCTTTGATTGCCCACCTCTATAGGGTGATCATTTTCATTTCTATCAAGTGATGTAGCATCATTTTGTTACAAAAACTTCCCCTTCTTACTATCAGTAAAGCTTTTAAGATAATTTTCTCCCCTCCGTTTCAGATCTGACGTGTTATCGGCAGTGTTGTCACGTGCGGCTTTCTAAATAACGCGTTACTGTAATCTGATTACTTTCTTTCAGTAACGAGTAATCTGGGGCGTTCATTTTTACAAACCAGTAATTGGATTAAAGTTAGCAGATGGACTGCGGATTCAGCTGATTTTGCGGATTAATTTGTTTATTTTTCGCATCATGCCAGCCAAACGGCTGCAGGCTTTTGTAGCTGCACCAGGGAGAGGAATGTGAGCCTTTTTGGGTTTCAGAAAGTTAACGTTCACCCCGGGATCGGCCAAAACAAGTGTGCGACAACTGTGGGACCATTGGACTTATGAAGAAGTCAGTAAATATTGTGTTTTGTATTATGTCAAATACTGGGATCATGGCACACGATTTAATACGGAGGTGGCTTGCATTTTGTGGTTGACAATGCTACTTGTCCACCGAGAATGCCGCTCGGCCGACGACTGGCGGCCTGTCCCACATCCCCTTGCCGGGAGAGCCCTATACTCTGCTTATTGCCGTCTTTGTGTGCCCAATGTTCTGTCAAATTTTCCACCCCATCAGAAATTGTAACTTTATGTTAAAAATGGCCGCGAATACAGCGATTACAAAGTAAACGCTACAAACTTTCTTTAAATAAAGGAATATTTACTTACGTTTGATCATGGACGGAAATGTAGAAAAGTTCTCCTCAGACACATCCTGCCTTATTAGCTGCACACAACAACTGCACCCCGCTCTCTCACTGTTTATGTGTTTGCCGTGTTTTTAAGCATTAATTTAAGCCATATTCGTGTTAACCAGGTGGCAGCTACGCACTCCTCCTCCGACGGCCGGTTTGTCCGGCGGTCATTCTCCAGCTACTTCCACGGCAAATGAGCTCCCCTGACCGCAGCAGGGGAACGACGAGCTGTAAGTTGCTCGTTGACGATCGGTGAAGTCAATCGACAACCCCGCCACCGTGTGACATGATCCGGGGTAGTTTTGTGTGATTTTTGGCTTTGAGACGTCACTCGGTTGGGATTAGCATGTCGGCTAGCTGTCACGCCTCCTGGTTTGTTTATGCTCTCCGACAAAAGCCGGACTAACATAAAATATCATGGGGAGGTGCCAAGAAGTCGACAGTTTTGACCATTATATAATTTTGCCATGTCCTCCTGAATAAATGCATATTTAATATTTCATATTGCATTTAGCACAAGGCTGTTATTTGTCATGACCATACCATTTATTTAGCAATTGGGGAAAAATACTTGGATAAAAAGAATGTCCTGTAAAAATATTGACGTAGATAGATTGAAGCAATGATATTTTGCTGCTCTCTTCGTCGCATTTTCCTCGTTCTGAATGATTCCCCCTCAATAGGCCGAATTCCAAATCAGATGAACTCATGACCCTGCTGACGTTATTCTCCATTTAGGAACGCTAAAGGCTAAACGGTAGATTAAAGGACTAATTTCTCGTCATAGTCGAATCGTCTCAAAATATGATTCTAATTCACATAATATCGCGATTGAAATTTTTTTTTATCCTGTCATACGCACTTTGATATTTGAGTTTAATTAGTCAGGGGAGTTGATTTCAACAAATTCAATGCAGTTTGTCAGTTATTTGTTAGTTTCAGGGCTCCGGAGTGGCTAAGCTAAGGCGAGTCAATGTTTATGGTTGAAATCAACTCCATCAACTAATTAAACACCCACTAACTCAAAGATTAAGCTTAATGTAAAACATTCTGAGCTTCCCCGTTAAATTCAATTATATGCAATGACATTTTCTGTTGTCATTCATATGTTGACGCGGCAAAGGGAGAAAAATTGGTAAAAAGTAACCGATAAATTACTGTTAAAGTAACTTTGTTACTTTGATAATAAAGCAAACAGTAGAGTAGCTAGATTACCTTTTTGAGGTGTAATCAGTAATCAAATTACCTTTTCAAGTAAACTGTGACAACACTGGTTATCGAAGTGTTCCTTTAATTTTTTTGAGCGGAGTAGATTATGCTTGAGAACGACAACTGTAATAACTTTGCAAAAAAGCAGTATTCATTGAATGCGGCACCTTTTTTTCCAACGTAGGACAGAAAGCCAAAGCCAGGGTGTGTTTCTCCCCAGGCCCGATGGCTCTCAGAGCATTGAGGAGTAAAAAAGGGCCATATATATCCAGCAATGAAGATCTCAGCTAGAAATACATGCATTAAATACATAGACACATACATGTAAAATATAAACGTAATTTAAATTTTAATCTGTTTACCCACCAGGTTATAGTTTCCCAAATGAATAAAATATATTTAAAAATATACTTAAGATTAAATAACATTAAACCAACTTCAAAATAATTCTTCTTCATTGATCAATATCCAGAAAATAAAAATTACCATAGCGTTTTATGTTTACACAGGATGTTTTTGTCTGATATTTACGTTTGTTTGATCATCTTAAAACATTTAAGTGAGGAAATTAAAGATCAAATTAATACTTTGAGAAGAGCTCAAATACTTATTTTCATAGCACTGCATTTGTACAGTGATATGAAAAAGTATCTGAACTTTTAGGAATTTCTCACATTTCTGCATAAAATCACCATCAAATGTGATGTGATCTTTGTCAAAATCACACAGATGAAAACACATTGTCTGCTTTAACTAAAATCACCCAAACATTTACAGGTTTGTATATTTTAATGAGGATAGCATGCAAACAATGACAGAATCATTGTTGAGTGGTTTAAAGCTGCCCTGCCCACTATAAATCACACACCTGGTAAGAAATGTGTTGATTAGATGCATTGTCTGATGTGCATCACGGCTCGGTTAAAAGAGCTGTCCGAAGACCTGCATTCAAGGATCGTTTATTTGTATAAAGCTGGGAAAGGATACAAAACCATCTCTAAAAGTTTGGATGCTCATCAATCGACAGTCAGAGAAGTTGTCTACAAATGGAGAAAATTTGGCACTGTTGCTTCTCTTGCAAGGAGTGGCCGTCCACCAAAGATGATGCCAAGAGTTCAGTGCAGAATACTCAGAGAGGTAAAAAAAAAAGAACCCTAGAGTGTCAGTTAAACACTTACAGAAATCACTGGCACAGTCAATTATCTCTGTGGACACATCAAGTATATGTAAAACTATGGCCAAGAATGGTGTTCATGGGAGAAAGTCACTGTTGTCCAAAAAACCTATTGTTGCTCATTTAATATTCGCAAAAAGGCATTTGGACACTCCACAGATGTTTTGGCAAAATATTTTGTTGACTGAGGAAACCAAAGTTGAATTGTTTGGAAGTAACACACAACCTCATGTGTGAAGGAAAAATGGAACAGCTCACCTACATCAATACCTCATCCCCACCGTGATGCATGGTGGAAGGAGCATCATGATTTGGAACTGTTTTTCTGCCTCAGGGCCTGGACAACTTGCAATTATTAACGGAAGAATTAATTCAAAAGTTTATCAGGATATTTTGCAGGAAAACCTGAGGCTGTCTGTGAGACAGTTGAAGCTAAAAAGAGGATGGATGCTGCAACAAGACAATGATACAAAACATAAGAGATAATCAACTTCAGAATGTTTTCAGAAGAACAAAATCCACGTTCTGGTGTGGCCAAGTCAAAGTCCAGACTTGAACCCCATTAAGATGCTGTGGCATGACCTAAAGACAGCGATTCATGCCAGACATCCCAGGAATCAGACATCCCAGGAAAGTTTCGTTGTGCTTTTGTAACAATGACAATAAATATTCTGAATCTGACTGAAGTACAGCTTCACACCCTGTTTGCATACAATCTTCATTAAAATATAAAAACCTATAAATGTTTGGGTGGTTTTAGTTAAAGCAGACAGTTTTTTCATCAGTGTGATTTTGACAAAGATCAGATCACATTTGATAGTGATTTTATGCAGAAATGTGACAAATACCCAAGGCTCAGATACTTTTTCATACCACTCTGTATACGGTATATGAGTTCTAGGGCTGCAGTTATCGATTATTTAAGATAATCGATCAATCTATTGATTAATTAGTCCGAATAATCGATTAATCAGATTACAAACATTTAATGTCTTGCAGAATAAATTTCAGGAGATGTAATTCGGGGTCACCTCCTGTTGGTTTTTCGGTTTTGACTACCAGTTGATATCAAGTCACTTCCTGTTGATTTGGGGGGATTTTGGGGTCAGTTCCACTTGATAACTGGTCACATTCTGCTGATTTGGGGGCTATTAGGGACTTCCTGTAGATATTGGGCCACTTCTTATTGATCTGGGGGCATTTGCGGGACACTTCCTGCTTATTTGTGTGCATTTCGGGGTCACTTTCTATTCATTGGGAGGATTTCAGGGACACTTCCTGTTGATTTGGGGGCATTTCGGGGTCACTAATGCAATATCATTACTATTACTACCACTCCTACTACCAATACAGATAAGACATTTTTTATGAAAATGCGAAAAAAAATACCTCTAAAGATTCCTCAGAAATGTTCTGCACGGAAAACCTTTTAATCACTCGTTCTCCTAAAAATCAGAGGGTCCCAAAACCGTGGAGAAAAAATTTGAATAATTGGAACGACACGTGGGAATTCAGCACGCACAAAATGGTACTTACCTACTGCCACTTGCTGGAAATCCAAGGCATAATTTCTGATATTGCTGGATACCACCACTAGAGGAGGCTGTACAGCAGGGCACTGCAGCTTCAAGTAGAGCGTATTAAGAGGACTGTGGACAGACATTAGATGGAACATAAACAAAAAATTGAGTGTGCTAACATTCACCTTTAACACGCCAAAACAAACATTTACACATACAGTAATATATATTTATAATTTAATTGCAATTGAACAACGACCTGAACTTCAGTAAGTAATACTAACATATCTAGAGTCTGTTTTTTACCTCCACGCTGGTTGTGCTTGCCTGTCTTCCTCGGGTGGGTCTCCGTCTGACACAAAGCAGGGGATGGTGTACTCATTGTAGCGCGAGGTGAAGGAGTGCAGCAGAGACGCCCTTGCCTCCTCGAACCTTTGACCTCTACAAAGACAATTCAGCGCAACTGATTTGAAATGTAACCCTTTGGTGTAGTGCCATCAATGGCACTGAAATATGAGCATTGACAGTCAATCTTTCCAATCGAAATGAATCGGATCTCTATAGCCATTAGTAGTATGCGATGAGTTAAAAACTCTGTAACTATTTTTACTTTGGAAGAGTGGTGTCAAAAATAAGACTCGCAGGCCAGAGCGCCCCACTTGCGGGTGCAGTTTGCCCAATGAGCTCATTCATACTGTACATGTAGAATCACATGCTTTGGTTTCGACACTGGCGCCATACAACTGCAGATTTGGGCAAGACTGCTTCTGGCTCATGTGTCAGCAGTAACATTCGTTCATTCACTCCCTCCCTGACAAAATGGAATTGACATCTAGCTCTGTCAATGGCAGCTAATGAATTGATGATGATGTGACCCAAAAATGCCCTTAAAACTAACAGGGAGTGACCCGAAATCAACAAGAAATAACCAGGAAATACCCCCAAATCGACGGACGGGGCCAGTAAACAGAAAGTGGCCCAAAAATGCCATAAAATCAACAGGAAAGGATCTAAAATGTACGGAAAATAATACCGAGACACTCCAAAATGTGCAGGAAGTGACCCATAAGTAGGCTACAGAGATAAACAGAGTTTAACTACACTTAAATTACAAGAGCGTTACCCATGAACAAGAAGTGGCCTGGAAATGCCCTAAAATCATCAGGAATTGATCCAAAACCACCTCAGTTACACTGAGATACTCCAAAATGTGAAGTGCCCAAATGTTACAAACAAGTAACCTAAAATCAACAGGAAATTATGTAAAATAAACAGAGTTAAACAGAGTTTAAGTACCCTTAACGTGCCTATGACAGGATAAAAACAGTCTTAAATAGCATTATCATGTGATTTAGAATGATATTTTGAGGCAATTGGACTATATACAACAATTTAGCAAAGCGCAGATGACGAGAAATTAGTCTTTTAATCTGCCGTTTAGCCCCTGCCTGTCATTATAGCGCTCTAGCGTCCCCAACAGAAGGATGACATCGGCAGGGTGATGGTTTCATCTGATTTAGAATTCAGCCCATTGAGGAGGAATTATTCAGAATGAGGAAAATGCGACGAAGAGAGCTGCAAGATGTCATTGTTTCAGTCTCTCTACTCTAATATTTTTACAGGATATTCTTTTCATCAAAGTATTTTTCAAAAATTGCTAAATAAATGGTATGGTCATGACAAATAACAGTCTTATGCAAAATGGAATATAATGTCTGAGGAGAACTTTTCTATCAAAAGTCCATCAAACATCAGTAAATAGTCCTTTATTTAAAGAAAGTTTGTAGTGTTTACTTTGTAATCACTGTATCCGCGGCCATTTCAAACACAAAGTTGCAATTTCTGATGGGGTGGAAAATTTGACAGAACACCGGGCACACGAAGAGGGCAATAAGCAGAGTATAGCGCTCTCCCGTAGAATAGAATATTATAGAATTTATTGTCATTGTCAGCAAGAACATTGTCAGATTCAGATTCAGATTCAGAATATTTATTGTCATTGTTACAAAAAAGCACAACGAAACTTTGTTTGGAGCATCCATCCAGCTCATACAGCTAAGTTGGTAAAGTGCAAAGTGCAACCCCATAAAATAAATACCCATCAGTACCAAGTGTAAACATTGACAGAGTTTTGGACATATGTACAGCAAAGATTCAACAGCAGCATGAGGTCATGTCAGTGCTAAAGTGCAGAGCAAAAATATACCAGTTGAAAACAGGCAAAAATCAGTGCAAAACCCAGATAAGTTAATCAAGTATAATCAAGTACAGCCTACTGGTTGTCAACCAATGGGTAAGTGTCAGGGATGAGGAAATAGTGGATAGTGACATACTGCAACAATGCAAACCAGCTCAGAGTTATTGTTGTTGGTGGATGTGGATTATTGTCCGTATGAGGGGGGCAGAGAGGGGAGAAGGGCAGAGTTCAGTAGCCTCACAACCTGTGGGTACAGACTGTTGGACAGTCGTGATGTTCTGGCCTTTATGGACCTGTACCTTCTACCTGAGGGCAGTAGGTGGAAAAGGTTGTGAGCAGGATGGTGCTGGTCTCGCAGGATGTTGTGCACTCTTCTCAAACAGCGAGTGGAGTAGATGGTGCTGATCTCAGGGAGAGTCATTCCTATGATTCTCCCGACAGCTTTCACCACGCGCTGGAGCGCCTGCTGGTCTGCCTTAGTGCAGCTGGAAAATCACACTAAAAATCCGTATGTCAGAACACTGCTGATGGCACAGTTGTAAAAGTTCACCATCAGTGGTCTGGGGATGTTAGTGCTCTTCAGCTTCCTCAGGTAATAGAGGCGTTGTTGTGCCTTGCCCACCGCTGTGGAGATGTGGTCCCCCCAGGATAGGTCCTCAGTCACTGTTACCCCCAGGAATTTAAAGCTTCTCACCTTCTCCACCACATCGTTGCCGATAGTAAGAGGCTGATGGATGATGTGACTCCCCTTACGGAAATCCACCACGATCTCTTTGGTTTTCTTTGTGTTTAGAGCCAAGTTGTTTTTGTGACACCATGACTCAAGATGTTGCACCTCTCTTCTGTAGTCCGTTTCATCGTCGTTGGAGATGAGTCCGAGCACTGTGGTGTCGTCGGCAAACTTGACGATGAGGTTGGATGTAGAGGAGGCGGAGCAGTCATGAGTGTACAGGGTGTAAAGCAGAGGGCTCAGAACACACCCTTGAGGGGCCCGGTGTTGATGGTGAGAGTGGAGGAGGTGTTTTTGCCCACTGTGACACTCTGTGTGCGATTACTCAAAAAGTCCACAGTCCAATTGCACAGGGCGGTGTTGAGGCCCAGTTGGTGAAGTTTGGACCGGAGTTTGAACGGCCGGATGGTGTTAAAAGCAGAAGTGTAGTCCACAAAGAGGAGCCGTGCCATGTGTCATCAACGAAATTTGACGTGCCACTCCAGTATAAAAATATGTATTAAATAATAAAAGAATAGAATAAATACCGTAATTTCCCGAATATAACGCATACTTTTTTTCCCCAAAATCAACTTGTAAAACCATGGTGCGCATTATAAACGGGTACATGGATGGAGACAGAAATATATATATATTACATATATATATATATATAAACCGATTTTTTTTTTTTATTGACACGACCACGTTGTGTTGAAGAAACGTATGCGGCGACCAGTTGCCGACCATTACGTGACGTCACCACTTTGTTTCGGTAATACTTCACTCTAATCGGCAGAATGATTTCGTCTGTGTTAAATTCTGCTTTTTTCACTCTTCATAAAGCACAGAATTTAGTTTCTAGAGCTCATTTGAGTCAACATTTATTGCAGCTCTGCAACTCGGACCATAACAACACATACAGTGGGGAGAACAAGTATTTGATACACTGCCAATGTATCAAATACTTGTTCTCCCCACTGTACTTCCTGTGTCCGTCAACTATATCTGTCTCTCTGGAAACTCAAACCCAAATAACAATAGTTCCTATTGTTACTGTCGTGTTGACAGCAAAGAGCTCTCACAGATTTCCGACTAACGTTCTCACTTTCATTTTACCGTATCAATCCATGGAAGAAACATTTATTCATCATGATGAAACGAGCAGGTTATACAGCAGCCTTTAAAAGAAAAGTCACATCTGTTTTGTTTTCTCCTAGATTCTGGTAAGTTGGAGAAGTTGTCAAATCATATTATTACCGTAAATATTGTCAGTTTATGGTAATGTTTTGAACTACTAATGTGCTTGTTGTTTCACCAGTCATTAAAATGACATTTCTGTATCTGTACACGAGCTCTGTTTTCTTGCAATCTTCTATTTATTGGTGCTAAAATTAGGGTGCGCGTTATAAATGGGTACAATCATTTCCCCGAGATTTTACAAGTAAATTTGGGGTGCGCATTACACACGGGTGCGCCTTATACTCGGGAAATTACGGTAATTGGAAAATAGCTACTCTAGGGCTATAAGTGAGTAATTATAGCTTGCTTGAACTTAATACTGTATGTGCAACACAGGAATAGTGCAATGCGGTCCTGAATTAGCAGCGTCATTTGTGCAAAACAAATAAAATGTGAATAAAAATTTTCTATTAAAAGAAAAGTTGACTTAGTAATGTGCAAGTTCCCAGTGTAGTGCAGGTTACAAACACCAGTTGAAGAGCGTTTATGCTGAGTTCAGTTTTTATGATTATTTAGGGTAGTAATGGCCCTGGGAAAGAAGCTGTCTCTCAGTCTGTTAGTCCTTGTTTTATGGGACCTGTAGCGTCGGCCGGAGGGCAGCAGGTCAAAGAGGTGGTGGCCGGGATGATAAGGGTCCTTAATGATTTTATTAGCTCTTTTTGGTAGCGAGAGGAGGCGATCTCCTCGAGACAGGGCAAAGGGCAGCTGATTATCTTCTGGGCTGTGTTGATGGCTCTCTGTAAGGATTTCCTGTCTGCTGCTGTGCACCCAGCATACCACACGTGATGCAATATGCTCTCCACCGCGGCTCTGTCGAAAGACACCAGCAGCTTCTGTTCCAGGTGGTTCTTCTTGAGCACTCTCAAGAAGTGGAGTCGCTTCTGGGCCCTTCCCACCACTGGTATCTGGTATTAGCAGACCAGGAGTCTCCATTAATGGTAAGTGGTGCTGGGTCTGTGCCTTTCTTTCTGAAGTCAAGTATGAATTTTTTGGTTTTTGTGGTGTTCAGAAGGAGGTTGTTCTCCGAACACCACACTGCCAGTCTGTTAACCGCCTCTCTATACGCCGCCTTGTTGTCGGACTTGTTTTGGCCATTTTCCTAGGGTGAACGGGAACTTTTTGAAACCCAAAAAGGCTCACACGCCTCTCCTTGGTGCAGCAACTAAACCCTGCAGCACATTTGGCTGGTGTTATGCAAAAAATAGACGAATTAATCCGCAAAATCAACTGAATCCACAGTCCACCTGCATGCTATAAAGCAATGCTGTATTGTTAGATGCTGACCCGGGTGACGTCACATTTGCATTCGTCCTCAACCAGAGACTGGAACCGGAAGTCACTCATTTTCATAATAAAACGATCGCTTCCACACACATCCAAGCGGTACATTTCATTCAGGAGCATAAAATACCGTATGAAATATGAAATAAACCATGCTTTTTGTTGTCGAAATGTCCTAAAATACACAGGAAATGATCCAAAATGCACAGAAAATAAAAGTGAATACCCCAAAATGTGAAGGAACTGACCCGGAAGTACCCTAAAATTACAAGGAAGTGACCCAAAATCAACAGGACGTGACCAGATTCCTGGGATGTCTGGAATGAATCGCTGTCTTTAGGTCATGCCACAGCATCTCCATGGAGTTCAAGTCTGGACTTTGACTTGGCCACTCCAGAACGTGTATTTTGTTCTTCCGAAACCATTCTGAAGTTGATTTACTTCTGTGTTTTGGATCATTGTCTTGTTGCAGCTTCCATCCTCTTCTTGCTTCAACTGTCTGACAGACGGCCTCAGGTTTTCCTGCAAAACATCCTGATAAACTTTTGAATTCATTCTTCCATTAATGTTTGCAAGTTGTCCAGGACCTGAGGCAGCAAAACAGCCCCAAATCAGTCATGCTCCCTCCACCATGCTTTGTGGTGAGGATGAGGTGTTGATGTTGGTGAGCTGTTCAATTTTTCCTACACACATGACATTGTGTGTCATTTTCAAACAATTCAACTTTGGGTTCATCAGTCCACAAAATATTTTGCCAAAACGTCTGTGGGGTGTCCAAGTGCCTTTTTGGGAAACGAGCAATGTTTTTTGTTTTGTTTTTTTTAGACAGCAGTGGCTTCCTCCATGGAGCCCTCGCATGAGCACCATTCTTAGCCATAGTTTTACATATAATTGATGTGTGCACAGAGATATTGGACTGTGCCAGTGATTTCCGTAAGTCTTTAGCAGACACTCTAGGGTTCTTTTTTAGCTCTCTGAGTATTCTGCGCTGAAGTCTTGGCGTCGTCTTTGGTGGACGGCCACTCCTTAGGAGAGAAGCAACAGTGCCAAACTCTCTCCATTTGTAGACAACTTCTCTGACTGACAATTGATGAACATTCAGACTTTTAGAGATGGTTTTGTATCCTTTCCCAGCTTTATACCAACCAACAATCCTTGATTGCAGGTCTTCAGACAGCTCTTTTGGCCGAGCCATGATGCACATCAGACAATGCTTCTCATCAAGACATTTCTTACCAGTTGTGTGTTTTATAGTGGGCTTGAAAGCACTCATCAGTGATTGAGCTCAGACCTGACTTAAAATGTTTGGTAAAAATTGGTTTCAATTGCTCTTTATTTTCCCCCCTTCTGTCATTGTTTGCATGCTATCCTCATTGAAATATGAAAACCTATAAATGTTTGGGCGGTTTTAATTAAAGCAGACACTGTATTTTCATCTCTGTGATTTTGACAAAGAGCAGATCACATTTGAGGGTGATTTTTATGCAGAAATGTGAGAAATTCCAAAAGGCTCAGATACTTTTTCATACCACTGTATGTCCGTAGCATTAATTGGGTTTAACCTACTAACATACATCATATTTATTTTTGGTGTTAAAAAAACTTCTTAAAAAAATTCTTACCCAGCCTCGATGTTGTCTGGTGCTGTTGTTTCTGTTGGGGTTGCACACTTGGGAGAAAAATCCGATAATTTGGTGTTCTTGGACAATTTTTTCCCTTTGTTGGGCTCTGCCTCCCTCTTTGCCTTTCAAAACATGACAAATAGGAGGAGAAATTAGTTAACTCACCGACTGCCGTTGACGGCGCTTGACAGCCGATGCCCATTTTGAGTGGGAGGGGGCAAAATTCGCCCCTCCCCCTTCAGACGGATTGGACGTCTATGAGTTCATTTTTGGCCATTTCACGTCATTTCCTGTTTATTTTAAGTCAATTCCTTTCCCTTTTGGGGCCTATAGAATGTACCTAAATGAATAGCATGTGACTCAAAATGAACAGGAATTAAACTGTAAATGCCCTAAAATGAACAGAAAGTGACCTGTACATGCAAACAAAGTCTCACTCAAGTTTTTGTTGACTAAGACTAGACGAAGACGAACACATTTTGAAAGTACTAAAATACGGCTAAGAGTAGTGCTGCAACAATTAATCGATTACTTTGAGTAATTTGATCAGAAAAAAGCTTCGGATCAAATTTGTTGCGTTGAGTCGGTGTTATTTTTAGCAGCTCTTTAAGTTTTCATTTTAGTCTTAGTCTTGTGGACAATAATACTTATTAGTCTCAGTCATATTTTAGTCTTCTCAAAATGTGTTGGTCTTCGTCCAGATTTTGTTGACGAAAACTCATGACTAATTTTTATCTAGTTTTAGTCGATGTTTACTAAAAATGGTTTAGTCTGTAAAGTAAAAAAAAATATATTCCAAAAATAAATAAATAAATAAAGGTTTCTAACTATTTCGAATGAACATTGACAGACGAAAACATCTTGTAGCGTCTACAGGTACCACACGAACTTATAAAAAACACTCAGCAGGAAAACAGTATTATTTTCAATTAATTATACACACGTGAACACCACGAAGTGTATGTAATAAAATGTCGGAGAGTTAAAAATGACGCTTGCCATTAGCGTTAGCCAAATGCTAACTCGAACGCGAATGCTATGTTAATGCTACGAGTTACATTTAGTGTATGACGATCACTCAGCACAGACCTTTAAAAGCTAAATCAACATTGCATATTCTCTCTGACCAAGAAAACAAATCTTACTATGTGTGCAAGCCTGGAGACTCGAAAGCAGCAGCACGTCACATGAGTGAAACAACCAGACGCTGCTACGATGCAGGCTAACGACACACAAAAAATGTCACACATTGTGGACATGTGACGGAAACTATTGTGTCATCTTGTCAGACAAAAACTGGCATTAGTCTCGTTATGTTTTAGTCTGCCAAAACATTTTTAGCCCATTATCGTATCGTCATCGTCATGAAAAAAAATGTTCGTTGACGAAATATTTTCGTTATAGTCATCCTTGATGAAAACAACACTGCTTTGAGTATTTGTTTAATTACAGTGGCGTTGTTTGTTTTGAAAGTGTTTGCATCTAGTTTTATTGATTTGGGTGGATACACTGCCCTCTAGTGGCAACAGTGAATATAACTCATTTAACCTGGCTGACTCCAGCTGCTCCCTATTAAGACCAACATAGGCTAATATGTTTTTTATGCGTTCGTAATTTAGTTTATAGGAATATCTAGCTGTTTTTTTGTGGGAACATGTGTTTGAATGATTTATTAAGAGTATTGGTGGAAAAAACAAAAACGTTTGCATTATATACCATTTAAGCTAGCGAACTATTGCTATGCAAGTTAGCCAATTGTTATCTTGTTGTACTTAGATCCTCATTTATTTATTTTCCTTTTTTAAAAACGTTTGAGGCTAAGCTCAGGTATTTGAATTAATTTTCAAATGAAAGTGCAACTCTGCATACTTTGAAGAAATATTCGGGAATTTTATTTTGTGTTTCACATTTAATGCTCTTTTGAAAGTGCAATCTTAGCAAGTCTTAGTTTTACATCTCCTAAAATTTATTCCGCAAAGCATTAAATGTTTCAAAGATGATTGCTCGATTATTCAACCTAACTAGTTGATAGATTAATCAACTACCAAAATAATAGACAGCTGCAGCCGTAGCTAAGAGTAATAAGTATTTTCGTCCATGGAAATTAAAAGGGCTGCCAAGAACAACACTGATTCTAATGGAAGATTTTGTTAGCAACCTGTTTTTTATTTTATTCTGTTTTTCTTTTTAAACAGTGACACCTTTTTAAAGTGACAAATCAATTCTTAGTGGGAGCATATCTGCAAAAAATATGGATGAAAGAGCACCTGTTCTTCAAGGAGTTTTTTACTGTCTTCCTCATTGGTCTTCTTGGCTTTGAGAAGGAGACGCTGGGCTTCTTCCTTGATATCTCGGTCTTCCAGTTTAGGTTTAAATGTGACCAGGACTAAACATCTCTGGATTGCAAGAACAAAGCCAAAGCTTTTGAAAGCGCATCATGTCTGATACGATTGGCGCTTGTACTACAACTCCACTCGAGGGCGCCAGAACACAAGATACATCACCTTCCCAGGCAACAGTCGCCCTGCTGCAGGAGTGATCCTGATGCTGGAGTCTTGAGGCGAGGTGAAAGAAAACAGCCTTGCTCCAGCGGACGGCCGTTGTTTGGACTGGTTTCGGACGGTTTGGTTATAAGTAAGATAAAGAAGAGCGGTGGAGTGGTCGCCCACGGCCGTTGGTCCGAACTGCACCAGCGAATGGGAGAGCGCCAACGTTGGGCAGACGCCCATGGCGCGGCAAGCCAGGGGAAAAACTCTGAAGATAATATGTATGGAATACCATTCTTATCGTGATTATTTCATTGACATACAAAAGTGGCCGAGAACCTGTTAATTCCTGATTTGCAGTTGAGACTGAAACGGTACTCTTTGGCTTTGTTAGCGCTGAAAATGATGTCGACCTCCAGTGTTTCTTGCGGGAGGAGAGTGCCAAAACCGTCATTAGGTTGGACGTCAACAAACTGTGGTGTGAGAAGAACATAATAGTACATACCGTAATTTTCGCACTATAAGGTGGACCTGATTATAAGCCGCCGCCCACCAAATGTGACACGAAAACAATATTTGTTCATATATCAGCCGCACTGGACTATAAGCCACAGCTGTCCGCATTGCATTATGCGATATTTACACCAAAAGATATTAACCGGTAAAACTTTATTTGACAGTGGCATCATAAGCCTGTCTGAGACCAAATGAACCACCATGAAGCTTTGAACCAATTGGCTGCAAAGGTTCATTGCTTCAATGTCTTCGGGGAAGACAGTCAACCTCTGCTGCCACCTGCTGTCAACACATTTGTTGTCCAACATGCCTCCTAGAATGCATTGCAGCGCTACAGATGTAAATAACACTCAAAATTCATGTTCTGTGCTAATTATTTATTCAATTGCTGTTCCAGTTTCATTAATTGCTAGTTATCGTATTTGGCAACATTTCATTTGACAGTGGTGCCATAAGACTGTCATTAGACAATCATAATTATGAAATGACACTGTCATGAGCATTTATGAATGCTTGTCACGTCATTTAGTGTGGCGAATTATCTCACTTCTGAATGGATGTAAAACATACGAGTTAGTGACATAATTTGACAGATGACACTTAATGACATCTGTCATAAGCACTGAGTAATGCTCATGATAGTGTCATGTCATAATTATGACGGTCTTATGAAAGTTTTATGATGCTGCTGTCAAAAAAAGTGTGACCAAATACCATCACTAACAATCAATGAATCAACTGGAACAGTAACTGAATAAATAATTAGCACAGAACATAAACTTTGATTGCTATTTACATCTAAAGCGCTGCAATGCATCCTAGGAGGCATGTGTTACCTATTAACCCAAATCAACAAATAAGCCGCACTGACTAAAGGCCGCAGGATTCAAAATGAAGCCTCTACTGAAGACGGTACACAAAAAATCCCGCAAACAGTTTGCGAAGACATGTCAACAAAGCACATGGATTACTGGAACCATGTCCTATGGTCTGAGGAGACGGGCGGGCTTTCCTGTGGACAGTCTTCAAAAGAGGCTTCCTCCTGGGGTGACAGCCATGCACACCAATTTGATGTAAAGTATGGCGTATGGTCTGAGCACTAATAGGCTGACCCCCTACCTCTTCAATCTCTGACAGCACTCCTGTAACGAGTCACGACATTTTGGAGGGAAAATGACAAGCAGTACTCAATTTGGACATTTAGGGATGTATGTAGATTCTAAAGGGTGTACTCACTTTTGTGATACTAACTGTGGATATTTGCTGCTAGCTACGACATAACCACACCGGTGGAAAATATATAAATCCGGTCTGCAGCCTGTTACCTACGAGGGGTATGCCATCTTAGGCCCCCCACGATTCGATTCGATTAAGATTCAGGGCGTTACGATTATTGAACAATGATCACGGTATTGACGATGATCACGGTTATTATGATTATTGATGCATCGTACATTAATAATTAAAAAAAGTAGCCAAACAAATTTATGTCCATTTTTTATTTAAAATATCCTAATGATTCAACAGGAACGATGAAAACATGTTCATACAACAAAAAACTGCCCTTAAAGTGCGTACGACAGGATAAAAAAAAGTCTTAAATAGCATTATTATGTGAATTAGGATCATATTTTAAGACGATTTGACTATATACAACAATTTGGCAAAGCGCAGAGGACGAGAAATTCGTCTTTTAATCCGCCGTTTAGCCACACCTACCATTATAGGGCTCTAGTGTCGAGAGAGAATGTGGTCGGCAGGGTCATGGTTTCATCTGATTTAGAATTCAAACCATTGAGGGGGAATTATTCAGACCGAGGAAAATGCGATGAAGAGAGCCGCAAAATGTCAATGTTTCAGTCTCTCTACTCCAATATTTTTCAAGTAGAATCTTTTTATCTTTTTATGTATTTTTCCCCAATTGCTAAATAAATGGTATGGTCATGACAAATAACAGTCATGTGCTAAATGAAATATGAAAAAAAAAAAAAAAATGCATTTATTCAGTACGACATGGCAAAATTACTCCATAATGGTCAAAACTGTCAACTTCACCTTTACTGTTGCGCCTCTCGAACAATATTTTATGCCACCGTAGTTATTAGCCAGGCTTTTGTCATTTCCCTACTCCGGCTTCGGAGAATGTAAACAAACCAAGAGGCGTGACAGCTAGCCGACATGCTAACCCGAACCGAGTGACGTCTCAGTCTTATTTTTGCTTTTCGAAGCGGAAAATCACACAAAACTAGCCCGGGTCATATCACATGGCGGCGGGGTTGTCAATTGTCTTCGCCGATCGGCAACCCACCAGGCGGCGAGCAGGTTTACAGCTCGTTCCCATGAGAGCTTGCCGGGGAAGCAGCTGGAGAGTACCGCCGGACAAACCGACCGACGTCGGAGGAGCGCATAGCTGCCACATGGTCAACACAAATGTGGCGTAAAATAATGCTTTACTACACGGCGAAGACGTTAACAATGAGAGAGCGGCGTGCAGTTGTTGTGCAGCTAACATCGCAGGATGTGTCTGAGGAGAACTTTTCTATCAAACGTCGATCAAACATCAGTAAATAGTCCTTTATTTCAAGAAATTTTGTAGTGTTTACTTTGTAATCGTTGTATTTGCAGCTATTTTTAAGACAAAGTTGCAATTTCTAATGGGGCTGAAAATTTGACAGAAAACCGGGCACACCAGGAGGGCAATAAGCCGAGCATGGAGCTCTCCTGGCGGGGGGGTACGACAAGCCGCCGGTCGTCGGCCGAGTGGCATTCTCGGTGGACAATCAGCTACAAAATGCCAGCCACCTCCGTGTTAAAACATGTGCCATGATCTCAGTATTTGACATGATACAAAATACGATGTTTACTCACTTCCTCGTAAGTCCAGTTGTCCCACAGTAGTAGGGCTTGTTTTGACCAATATCCGCGGTGAACGGGAACCTTTTGAAACCCAAAAAGGCGCCTCACACGCCTATCCCTGGTGCAGCAACAATTTTCTGCAGCCTTTTGGCTGGCGTGAAGCGAAAAATAAACGAATTAATCCGCAAAATCAGCTGAATCCGCAGTCCATCTGCACACTGTAAAGCAATGCTGTATTGTGAGATGCTGACCCGGCTGACGTCACATTCGCATTCGTCCTAAACCCGAGACTGAAGCTGGAAGTCACTCATTTTCATGGCGCGGGATTCAAAAATTGAATATATAAAACAATCGCTTCAACACACATCCAAGCGGTCCATTTCATTCAGGAGCATAAAACACCGCGTGAAATATGAATTAAACATACTTTTTGGTGTCATACGCACTTTAACCTGCTTTTTATTTACCGTAATTTCCCGAATATAAGGCGCACCCGTGTATAATGCGCACCCCAAATTTACTTGTAAAATCTAGGGAAAATTATTGTACCCGTTTATAACGCACAACCTAATTTTAGCACCAATAAATATACAAATACAAATAAATAATACAAGAAAACAGAGCTCGTGTACGGATACAGAAACAGCACAAGCATAGCACATTGGTAGTTCAAAACATCACCATAAACTGACAATATTTACGGTAATAATATGATTTGACAACTTACCGGAATCTAGGAGAAAACAAAACAGATGTGACTTTTCTTTTAAAGGCTGCTGTATAACTTGCTCGTTTCATCATGATGAATAAATGTTTCTTCCATGGATTGATACGGTAAAATGAAAGTGAGAATGTAAGTCGGAAATCCATGAGAGCTCATCGCTGTCAACACGACAGTAACAATAGGAGCTATTGTTATTTGGGGTTGAGTCCCCCGAGGGACAGATATAGTTGACGGACACAAGAAGTCTGTGTGCTTATGTTTGTTATGTTCCGAGTTGCGGAGCTACAATATACGCTGACTCAAGTGCTTGTGACACGAAAAAGCATGTTTATTTCATAATACACGCGGTATTTTATGCTCCTGAATGATATGGACCGCTTGGATGTGTGTGGAAGCGATCGCTATATTTATTTAGTTTTTTGAATCCCGCGCCAGGAAAATGAGTGACTTCCGGCTTCGGTCTCGCATTGAGGAGGAGGGCGCTGTGACGTGTACGGTAGAAGACGTCCTCTTCACGCTACAGTGTACTGTTGTGTATGAGGACGAAGGATTCAGCTGATTTTGCGGATTAATACTTTTATTTTTTGCATCACGCCAGCCAAACGGCTGCAGAAAAATCATTCTGTATGCGGGAGAGGCGTATGCGCCTTTTTGGAGTTTCAAAAGGTTCCCATTCACCATGGATATTTACTGTGGGACCATTGGACTTACAAGGAAGTGAGTAAACATCTTGTTTTGTATTATGTCAAATACGAATACAGTGATTACAAAGTAAACGCTATAAAATTCCTTTAAATAAAGGACTACTTACGTTTGATCATTGATAGGCATGTAAAAAGCTATCCTCACGCTCATTAGCAGTTAGCTGTTAGCACGTTAGCTACACAACAATTCCAGCCACCCTCCTCCAGGGAACGAACTGTAAATTGCTCTCCGCCGGGCGGTTTGCCGATCCGCAAAGAAACTCGACAACCGGGTCGTCATGTCAAATAATCCAGGCTAGTTATGTGTGATTTTCCACTTCGAAGACTTTGAAACATCCCTCGGTTCGGGTTAGCATGTCGGCTAGCTGTCACTCCATCTGGTCTGTTTACATTCTCCGAAGCCGGGGAAGGGAAATGACATATGTCCGATTTAGGTGTCATAAAATATCGTTCGGCAGGTGTGACAGTAAAGGTAAAGTCGACTGTTTTGACCATTATGGAGTAATTTTGCCATGTCGTCTTGAATAAATGGATTTTTATTATTTTATATTCCATTTAGCACAAGTTATTTGTCATGACCATGCCATTTATTTAGCAATTGGGGAAAGTACTTGGGTAAAAAGAATATCCTGTAAAAATATTGAAATAAAGAGACAGAAACAATGACATTTTGCCGCTCTCTTCGTCGCGTTTTCCTCATTGTGAATAGTTCCCCCTCGACGGGCTGACTGGTCCTTCTCAAGCCATTTATATAGCTATTGGGGAAAATACTTGGATAAAAAGAACATCCTGTAAAAATATTGGGAGTAGAGAGACTGAAACAATGACATTTTGCAGCTCTCTTCGTCTCGTTTTCCTCGTTCTGAACAATTCCCCCTCAATGGGCTGAATAGTAAAACCGATGAGCCTAGTCTACCGCTGACGTCATCCACCTGTTGGGGACGCTAAAGCCCTATAATTGTAGGCGTGGCTAACCGGCAGATTAAAAGACTAATTTCTCGTCATCTGCGCTTTGCTAAATTGTTGTATATGGTCGAATCGTCTCAAAATATGATTCTAATTCACATAATAATGCCATTTAAGACTTTTTTTCTGGTGTCGTATGCTCTTCAAATGAGTTCAAGAAACTAAATTCTGTGCTTTATGAAGAGTGAAAAAAGCAGAATTTAACACAGACGAAATCATTCTGCCGATTAGAGTGAAGTATTACCGAAACAAAATGGTGACGTCACGTACCGTAATGGTCGGCATGATTTTGGGGAAAAAAGTGCGCGTTATATTCAGGAAATTACAGTATTTTATTTATTTATTTTTTTACAAGAAAGTGCAAAAACATTAACCATTTCAAAGGCAGTAGTTATTTCTCTCAACAATACAATAAAATTTACACAGGTGGAATGAAATCCACATTTTCTGGAAACAAAGTATCTTTAGAAATAAGACTTCTTTTAACCAGTTTACTTGGCTTTCACAGATTTCTGTACTATTTCGCATGTTTGTAGTGTTACCGCTATACTTAGTCATGGTTTTACACGTTCTGCATATGAAATGTACGTTAGCGAATTAGCTAATTAGCTTAGCACTCGGCGCTAACTGTTAACATCTCAAAAAACAACAACAATAAAAGCTAAACAGTACAAGAGGCTTCGTGTACTCACCTCTTATAGACGCACACGGGTCTTAGCAACACACTCAGGACATTTTTCAATTGACATGACTTGAAACTACTGCTGGACGTCTGAAATACAATGGGCAACGAACTATGTCTCTTCCCCTCTCGCTCTAAAAAATAACTTGCGCACAGAAGCGTGACTCCCAGGTCCTTGCCTGTCTCATACACAAATTTATTTTCCAATCTTTTGAAAAGGAGTAAATCTCTCGCTCAGTAACCGGCAGCATCCATCATAATGTTGTGCGTGTGTTCGTTAAAGGGGTCAGAGCGGCAGACATGTCTTGAATTTCGCTCTGCTACGAGTGGCTGTCATAAAGTTATTAGGGAAAATCATCGTTTTTTTAACCTTTATGAATCGTAATCGAATCGTCACGTGTCGAATCGCGATGCATCTATTAATCGATGTTTTGGAACTCCCTTATTACCTACAGAGCTGCTGGATTACAAATGTTGCTGTTCATACAACAGTTATTGACATGCAATGGAAAGTTTGAATAACTTCATCCTGAAAACATATCCAAATCTATTGATTGCATGGGTCATCTGTGATTTTCACGCGTGCATATGTTGTCTTTTTTTGGCTTGCTATGACGGGCCCATTGACTAGTGGCTAGCTTAGCCACTGAAACTAATAAATAACTAACTCCACGGAATTTGTTGAAATAGATTCCACTGACTAATTATTATTACTAATAATGTCAAAAATTCCGAACTTTCCCTTTAAGACATGGACGCTTGCTGTTTGACTTATACATCTGGTCAGGTGTAGTCCATGGTGTGGAAATTACGGTACTCAGATTTTACAGCAACAAAAAAAGAGCACATTACAAATTGCAATTCCATTCTCACTATCAGTGCTTATTTACATACAGTATGTATATCGTCTGAACAGATACGGTTGAAATAAGCGATTTGATAATGTAGTGCAGGTGAAGCTTTTTTTGCACTGTTTTGACATAGTAGGCCTACCTCTGGAAGACCAACGAAGCCAAACTCTTGAGGTAGCAGGGACATGTTGGTCATGCGAACACTGCTCTTGACTGACTGGTAGATAGAACAATAGCCAAAGTCCACCTCGCTCTGGTCAAAGTTCAAGTCAGACGATGTCACAATTGCTTGGACAGTGTAAATGACAGGCTGCACCTGAATCAGAATCAGAATGCCATGATTGTCATTGCAAAAATGAAGACAGCTGTTCAAAACATTGATATTTCTACAAAATTCGGCTTGGGTAAAGAGTTTTTAGGACTCTGGATGTCTGCATTTGATAAAATACACTAATTTAACTCATTATGATACGTTTTCATGATCATGTCTCTGAAGCCATGGCGTAAAAATCACATCCCACCAATCTGCATTTCTTCTTTAACTCTCAAATGCTAGAGGCTATATTCGTTCTTGACCTTCCAACAATGTACGTTCACTTGCTCATGAGTATGCATGCTTTAATGCCAGGAGGCAACACATTGGTGCTCCACAGGAACATCCTGGTTGTTTCTGGCTACTTGGCAGAGCTATGCCTCCTCTCCTTGTCCGTGCAGATACAAGGTTAGGAGAAGGTGACCATTTTGCAAAAAGACTGGATCTGAAAAAGCAGATTTATTTGCAGCTGCTCAACATTTTAGAATCTAGGCTTCAGTCGAGAGATTTTTGCCTTTCGAAATAGCGGAACAACCTTTATGCTTGGCTTGTAACACCCATGGAGCAAATGGGCCTTGGGGGCAGGAGATAATTTTAGCTAACCAGCTAAATAGGATACAACCTCCTGTGGGTGCAATGATGTTCACAGGATCTCATTGCGATGTTAAAAAAATAATGTCAAGAATAATACAAACCTGCCCCGCAACTTGAACAGCCATTGGAACCTCTAGGACACCAGTAGCACTGTCAAAATACTTGTCAGCGTCTTCGGGTAAGGTGTTTCTGAGAGACAACCAGAAAGACAGTAAATGGTCATGTTTCAGTCCAATTCATTTTGACCGAGAGCAGCACAGTCAAAATGGATGTTCACCATGAAGAAAAAACTGAGATGTGAACCATACAATGTTGGCCAAAAGTATTGGCACACATGCAATTCTGTCAGATAATGCTTATTTTCTCCTAGAAAATGATTGCAATTACAAATGCTTTTGTAGTTGTATCTTAATTTATTTTGCTCACAATGAAAAAACACGAAAGAGAAGGGAATTAAAAAAAAAAAAATCCCTCTCATTTTACACAAAACTCCAAAAATTGGCCGGACAAAAGTATTGGCACCCTATGAAAAATCGTGTGATGCTTCTCTAATTTGTGTAATTAACTGCACCTGTTACTTGCTTGTGGCACATAACAGGTGGTGGCGATAACTAAATCACACGTGCAGCCAGTTAAATTGGATTGAAGTTGACTCAACCTCTGTCCTGTGTCCTTTAGTGTACCACATTGAGCATGAAGAAAAGAAAGAAGAAAGAACTGTCTGAGGACTTGAGAAGCAAAATTCTGGGGAAGCATGGGCAATCTCAAGGCTACAAGTCCATCTCCAAAGACCTGAATGTTGCTGTGTCTGCCGTGCGCAGTGTCATCAACAGTGTTGGAAATAACGCCGTTATAAATAACGCCGTTACGTAACGGCATTACTTTTTCAGTAATCTAATTATTTTTTCCGCCGTTACCGTTACTCACGGTCAAAAGCGGTGCGTTACTTACTCTGAATAAATTGAAGAAACTACCAGCCGTAGCGAGTCTACTCTGCTCTATTTATTTGTCATCCAAGACTTGTGGTGCCTTCAGGTTCGAGAATAACGCACGTGTTTTGTTTTGTGCTTTTTCTTAGCAAAGATATACCAGACAGGACGTGCTGGCACTCTGTTTCTTTAATAGCACATATAACTTCAACATTAACACAAACGTACGGCTCTCGGCAGGCCGTGTCTCTAACTCACTCCCGCATCATGTGAGCAAAACAATATTGGCGCCGTGTGCACTTTAGGGTGCCTCGGATAATTCTGTATCAGAATATTACAGCACGTACTTCTTATGACTCGAGGCTGTTTGTCCCTGCTCATTCAATTAGACAATGCTTTCCAAAGCTTGCTAACGTTTCTGTTTTTGCCACACCTGAATGCTAGCCTCGTTCCCATCCCCCACTGTCAGCCAGCAAGAATGCTGCTTCCATCTTAAGGACGGCAGACGCTTTGAGGGGTACGGGAGGGGTATATACATATATATATATATATATATATATATATATATATATATATATATATATATATATATATATATATATATATATATATATATATATACATATATATACATATATATATATATATATATATATACATATATATACATATATATAAGGCTGTCAAAATTATCGCGTTAACGGGCGTTAATTAATTTTTTAAATTAATCACGTTAAAATATTTGACGCAATTAACGCATGCACTGAATGAGCCGCTCTCGCATTGCCTCAAACAGATTTCAATGACGCCGTTTATGGACATTAAGAGTGAAGAGAATGCCACCGGCCGCTTGGGGGCAGCGCAGCGCCGTTCCATACTAATGTTATTCCTTCTAATAGTGGGAGAATTAGTAGTTGTGAGACGTTTATGCTGTTGCTTTGTGCTCCACACATATTTCGGTAAGTTTGCTTTCTTTTAGTGGCAATTATGTGTCTCTTGTTGTATTTTGGGTAAGATATGCACAGAGATATATCTGTTATAAAGGCGAGTGGACACAGGCGTTCTTTGGGCTGCGCCGTTTATTGGCATACGCTTCTGCAACTCCTTCACAACAAACAGAAGTATCATTTAGTGAAAGCACAACAAAAATAATATTGCTATCTCTCAAAAAAAAAAATATTCACAAAAAGAAAAGTACTTCAGTCTGTAGTAATGAGACCCTATTCTCACACATCTAAACAACAATGCAAAGTGAACTGGCATTACTCAGAGTTTGGTCACTCAATTCTTATTATTGTTATTTTTATTCTTCTCATTATTATATTAACTCTACTTTTGATTGAAAATTGTACAAATTTTATTAAAACGAAAATATGAAGAGGGGTTTTAATTAGTGTTGCACCGACACCATTTTTTGGGCTCGATACCGATACAGATACCTGGCTGTGCAGTATCGGCCGATACCGATACCATTCCGATACCACTCTGTTAGCAAAAAAAAAACACAAAAAAAAACATATATGTATATATAATACAATACTGTGCAAAAGTTTTAGGCAGGACACCTTTTTGCACAGTATATATATTTTATAATGATTAAATTTATTAGGATCATGGAAGCTTCCACTTGGGGAAAATATATACAATCGGTATATCCTGTATAATGTATATACATAATAAAAATATACAGTACTGTGCAAAAGTTTTAGGCAGGTGTCCTGCCTAAAACTTTTGCACAGTACTGTATATGTATATGTATATGTGTATATGATATGTACGTATAAGGGATGCAACGATACAGTTAAGTCATGGTTCGGTAAGATTTTCGATACAATTCAATACGTTTAATGCTCTGAAACAGAAAATACAACTGTTATTATTATTATTATTATTTTTATTTGCTAACATGCAAAAATAACATCATATAAACAAGCATTTTAGTGCATAATATTTATGTGCTTACTTCTTACTGATCTGAAGAAATTTTGTATATAAGAGCTGAGAACAACCTTTACTGTTTGTAAAGTGGGGCACACTGTTGATTGCTGCAGCTCTCTTAGCAGCTATATTTACCATACAAGCAAAACATCCTATTTGTGGTCCGAGTCCATCTGTAACATGTACTGAATTAACAGTATTTGCAGCATTATCTTTCGTCACTGGTATGGATTGATTTCGCCTGCTTAACTTCCATTCAGTCATGGTGGTTTCTAATTCATCAATGTAGTATATGGACTACGCGTCGCTCTGGGCTCACGCAGCGAATGGCATGGGATCTAATGTAGCACATCTATGGTGCTATTTGATGATATCTAGTGTGTGCGCGCGGGAGTTAGCATGGGATCTAACATAGGACATCTAGGTTGCTATTTGATGATATCTAGTGTGCGCGCTGCGCCACTTGAGTGTTGTCTGGCCACAGAAGTCACTTCTGCTCATTACTGCACAACACATATGACAATCGACTTTCATAAACAGGACGAGTTTGAAGTACGGCGCTCTTAATTTGCCACTCATTGTTCATCATGAAACCATGAGTTTGCTTAGTCTCCCACGGTTTTAACCTTTCTGATCCCATCGGCGTTTCAATAGCAGGCGTTAGCTTACGTATGCTAAATGTTTATGAATGCCATGTTAGATGAGCAGCGTAACATTGCGGATATGCGTTGTAGTCTATCTACATCCTTAAAACTGAAGACGAAGGTGTTAATTTCGTTTGGTAATTTTGAGACAAAGACATACAGATGTCATGCATTGGGAATTGGGAAGTTAGCTCAAGTGGGGAGGACAGTACATTTGCGTTCAAGTGATGCCAGTAGATGGTATCGGCGCCCTAAATGTTGGTACTCGTCGATACCGATACTACCAATTCGGGCCGGATCGGCGCCCCCTGCCGATACTGGTATCGTTATCGGTGCAACTTTAGTTTTAATTAGGGCTGTCAAAATTATCGCGTTAACGGGCGTTAATTAATTTTTAAAAATTAATCACGTTAAAATATTTGACGCAATTAACGCAGATGTCCCGCTCAGACAGATTTAAATGACAGTACAGTGAAACGCTCCCTTGTTGTTATGGAGTTTTGCCGCCCTCTGCAGGCGCTTGGGTGAATGACCATCTCACATATTGCCTCAAACAGATTACAATGAGGCCGTTTATGGACATTAAGGGTGGCGAAAATGCTACCAGCCGCTTGGGGGCAGCGCCGTTCCATACTCATGTTATTTCTTCTAAATGTGGGAGAATTAGTAGTTGTGGGACATTTATGCTGTATTCACAATGCAATGCAAATTGCTATTTGTGCTCCAGACATATTTCGGTAAGTTTTCTTTATTTTAGTGGCAATTATGTGTCTCTTGTTGTATTTTGGGTAAGATATGTACAGATATATGTTATACAGTAAAGGCGAGTGGACACGGGTGTTCTTTGGACCGCGTCGTTTATTGGCAACTCCTTCACAACAAACATACAGTGGGGAGAACAAGTATTTGATATACTGCCAATGGGAAAACCCATTGGCAGTGTATCAGATACTTGTTCTCCCCACTGTAAATATCGTTTAGTGAAAACACAACAAAAATAATCTTCCTATTTCTCCCCCCAAAAAATAATGTTCACAAAAAGAAAAGCACTTCAGTCTATAGTAATGAGGCCCTATTCTGACACAGTTAAATAACAATGCAAAATGAAATGGCATTCTATATCAAAATAGCTATGCAAAATACACGTAAAACTTAGACTTTGGTCACTCTATTTTTATTATTGTTGTTTTTATTCTTATTATTATTATATTAACTCTACTTTTGATTGAAAATTTTACAAATTTTATTAAAACGAAAACATGAAGAGGGGTTTTAATATAACATTACTATAACTTGTAACTATAACATTTATCTTTTATGAACTACAAGTCTTACTATCCGTGGATCACTTAAACAGAAAGAATGTTAATAATGCCATTTGTGGATTTATTATTATAATAAACAAATACAGCACTTATGTACAGTATGTTGTATGTATATATCCGTCTTGTGTCTTATCTTTCCATTCTAACAATAATTTACAGAAAAATATGGCATACTTTAGAGATGGTTTGAATTGCAATTAATTACGATGAATTAATTTTTAAGCTGTGATTAACTCGATTAAAAATTTTAATCGTTTGACAGCCCTAATATATATTTATATATACACACAGTGGGGAGAACAAGTATTTGATACACTGCCGATTTTGCTGGTTTTCCCACTTGCAAGCCATGTAGAGGTCTGTAATTTGTATCATAAGTTCTCTTCAACTGTGAGGGACGGAATTTAATACAAAAATCCAGAAAATCACATTGTATAATTTTTAAATAATAATTTTGTATTTAACTGCATGAAGTAAGTATTTGATACATTACCAACTAGTAAATATTTCGGCTCTTAGTTCTTTTTTAAGAACCCCTCCTGTTCTCCACTCATTACCGCAAGTAACTGCACCTGTTTGAACTTGTCACCTGTATAAAAGACACCTGTTCACATGCTCAAACAAACTCCAACCTCTCCACAATGGCCAAGACCAAAGAGCTGTGTAAGGACATCAGGGATAAAATAATAGACCTGCACTAGGCTGGGATGGGCTACAGGAAAATAGGCAAGCAGCTGGGTGAGAAGGTAACAACTGTTGGAGCGATTATTAGAAAATGGAAGAAGTTCAAGTTGACGGTCAATCTGCCTCGTTCTGGGGCTCCATGCAAAAACTCACCTCGTGGGGCATCACTTATCATAAGGAAGGTGAGGGATCAGCCCAGAACTACACGGCAGGACCTGGTCAACGACCTGAAGAGAGCTGGAACCACAGTCTCGAAGAAAACCATCGGAAACACATTACGCCGTCATGGATTAAAATCCTACAGCGCACGCAAGGTCCCGCTGCTGAAGCCAGTGCATGTCCAGACACGTCTGAAGTTTGCCACTGACCATCTGGATGATCCAGAGGAGCAATGGGAGAAGGTCATGTGGTCGGATGAGACCAAAATGGACCTTTTTGGTCTAAACAAGGCTCGTCGTGTTTGAGGAAAAAGAAGGATGAGTACAACCCCAAGAACACCATCCCAACTGTGAAACATGGAGGAGGAAACATTATTTTTTGGAGCTGCTTCTCTGCCAATCTTCCTTCAGTGAGAGCCCTGAACATGGGTCGTGGCTGGGTCTTCCAGCATGACAGCGACCCAAAGCACAAAGCCAAGGCAACTAAAGAGTGGCCCCGTAAGAAGCATCTTAAGGTCCTGGAGTGGCCTAGCCAGTCACCAGCTCTGAACCCGATAGAAAATCTATGGAGGAAGCTGAAAGTCCGTGTTGCCCGGCAGCAGCCCCGAAACCTGAAGGCTCTGGAGAAGATCTACATGGAGGAGTGGGCCAAAATCCCTGCTGCAGTGTGTGCAAACCTTGTCAAGAACTACAGGAAACGTTAGGTATCTGTAATAGTAAACAAAGGTTTCTGTACCAAATATTAAGTTCGATTTTTTTGATGTATCAGATACTTATTTCATGCAATTAAATGCAAATGTATTATTTAAAAACCATACAACGTGATTTTCTGTTTTTTTTTGTATTAGATTCCGTCCCTCACAGTTGAAGAGAACTTGTGACACAAATTACAGACCTCTACATGCTTTGCAAGTGGGAAAACAAGCAAAATCGGCAGTGTATCAAATACTTGTTCTCCCCACTGTATATAAATAAAAAATCATCGTCTCGCCCACCCGGGCGGTATGGTCTCTCCTTTCAAGCTCGGGTCCTCTACCAGAGGCCTGGGAGCTTGAGGGTCCTGCGCAGGATTTTAGCTGTCCCTAGAATTGCGCTCTTCTGAATAGAGACGTCGGACATTGTTCCTGGTATCTATTGGAGCCATGCACCCAGCTTGGGGGTTACTGCCCCTCGTGTCCCGATCACTACTGGCCTTGCCTTCACTCCCCACATTTTCTCCAACTCTTCCTTCAACCCTTGATATTTCTCCAGCTTTTCATGTTCTTTTTTTCCTGATGTTGCTGTCGCTTGGGATTGCTACATCTATCACTACTGCTGTCTTCTGATGTTTATCCACCACCAATATGTCAGGCTGGTTGGCCATCATCAGTTTGTCTGTCTGGATCTGGAAGCCCCACAGGATCTTGGCTCGGTTGTTCTCGACCACCTTCGGAGGTGTCGCCCACCTTGACTCCGGGGTCTCCAGTCCGTACTCGGCACAGATGTTCCTATACACTATGCCTGCTACCTGCTTATGTCGTTCCATGTATGCCTTGCCTGCTAGCATCTTACACCCTGCTGTGATGTGCTGGACTGTCTCAGGGGCCTCTTTGCATAGCCTGCACCTGGGGTCCTGTCTTGTGTGATAGACCCCAACCTCTATTGCTCTTGTGTTAAGGGCCTGTTCTTGTGCTGCCATGATCCGTGCCTCCCAGTTGTCTTTTAGTCCGGCCTTTTCCAGCCACTGGTATGTTTTTCCCATGTCTGCTATCTCCTCAATGTCGGTGGTACAAACCATGCAGGGGCTTGTCCATCCATGATAGCTCCTCAGGGTCCTCCTCCTTATTGGGCTTCTGTTGCCTGAGGCATTCACCGAGCAGGCCATCACTGGGGGCCATTTTCATAATGTACTCTTGGAGGGATGTAGTTTCCTCCTGGATCGTGGCTCTGATGCTCACTAGTCCTCGGCCTCCCTCTTTCTGCTTTGTGTAGAGCCTCAGGATGCTGGACTTAGGTGAAACCTTCCGTGCATTGTAAGGAGCTTCCGTGTCTTGATGTTGGTAGCCTGCATCTCTTCCAGTGGCCAGGATACGATGCCAGCAGGGTATCTGATTACTGGTAGGGCATAGCTGTTAATGGCCTGGATCTTATTCTTGCCATCCAGCTGACTCTTGAGGACCTGCCTCACCCTCTGTAGGTATTTGGTTGTGGCAGACCTTCTAGTTGCTTCCTCATGGTTTCCATTTGCCTGTGGGATACCCAGGTACTTGTAGCTGTCCTGCACATCTGTTATGTTGCCTTCAGGTAGTTCAGCCCCTTCAGTTGAGATCACCTTCCTCTTCTGGATACCATTCGCCCACACTTATGTAGTCCGAATGACATCCCGATGTCATTGCTGTAGATTCTCGTGAGGTGGATCAGGGAGTCGATGTCACGCTCGTTCTTGGCATACAGCTTGATTTCATCCTTGTAGAGGAGGTGACTGATGGTTGTTCCACTTCGGAACCGGTACCCGAAACCACTCTTGGTGATGATCTGGCTGAGGGGGTTTAGGCCTATGCAGAACAGCAGGGGTGACACAGCATCTCCTTGGTAGATACCGCATTTGATGCTCACATAAGCAACTGGCTTCGAGTTGACTTCTAGAGTTGTCTTCCACAGTCCCATCGAGTTCTGGAGGAAGGTCCTTAGTAGGGCTGTCCCAAACGACTAATTTTCTCCCGATTAGTCAGCCGACTATTTTTACGATTAGTCGACTAATCTAATAATTTTAAAAAAAAACATTTTTTTGTTTTTTTGTTTTCTAATTTAGCAATGACATTTTTGTTGACGCTTATCAATTCACAAAAAACATATTGGAACACTTAAATTATTTATTAAAGCACAAATAAACACGTAAATAACAATAATAAATCACAAATAAACAATGAGTTCAAATGCTGATAGAATTAACTAGTGTAGCATCCCGATTGAAAAGCTGGTGTCTTAAACTGATGGTTTACAACTTTTATTCCATCCTTGATGTAATCACACTGTAAAAGCTACGGTGCACACAAATAAAACAACACAATTAGAACGAAATTAACGAAAACTTTTCACCTTTTTCCTTTTAAACCTTATTTATATATCAATGAATTGCCTATATGAATTGCCTTTACCTTAATTTATTACCTTATCATTGACAATCTCTCCCTTGAGTGCAATCACTGTATATATTTATGACCTTTTAACCTTATATAATTTTCTATACCATAAAATAAACCATAACATGAAATAAACCTTTCAGTTAGCATTAAGAACAATACTAATAGCACTTATAGGCCCATTGTCAGTGAAACATTATTATTTAGTAAGGCGACAGCACCCTCTGGTCTACAAAAAATGAAAAAACAAACAAACAAAAATTTACAAACTGGGTTACGGCGCTTGAGGTGTTTATTCACGGCCGACGTGCAGCCAAGCTTGGCATTGAAGAGACAGGACGGAAGAGTGTACGCTCCTTTGTTTCTTTGAAATAAGTCAATGTTTTGGACACTCTGGTGCGCTTTTTTGGCTTTGTGCCGCTTTCCCCGCTTGCATACAGAGCATACGACATTCTGAACTTTCCGCGCATATATTTTTTTAACCCTTCAATATATTTTTTTAACCCTTCATTAACCGTCGACGGGATGTTGTGCTCGTCGACGGATTTACGTCATCGATGACGTCGACTATGTCGACTAGTCGGGACAGCTCTAGTCCTTAGTGTCCTGTTGATGTTATACAGCTTCAAGCATTCCAGTATCCATGTGTGTGGCATTGAGTCATAGGCTTCCTTGTAGTCAATCCAGGCAGTGCACAGGTTGGTGCTCCTAGCTTTGCAGTCCCTGGCAACTGCCCTGTCCACCAGTAGTTGGTGCTTGGCTCCCCTGGTGTTATTGCCAATCCCTTTCTGTGCCCTGTGCATGTATTGCTCCATGTGCTTGCTCATTTTAGCTGCTATGATGGCTGATAGGCGCTTTCATGTGGTGCTGAGGCAGGTGATAGGCCGGTAGTTGGATGGTACTGTCCCCCTCTGGGGGTCCTTCATGATGAGGACTGTCCGACCTTGGGTTAGCCACTCTGGGTGGGTCCCCGACCTGAGCAGCTGGTTCATTTGTGCTGCTAGGCGTTCATGGAGTGCTGTTAGCTTCTTAAGCCAGTAGGCATGAATCTTGTCAGGCCCTGAAGCTGTCCAGTTCTTCATCTTGGACAGTCTTGTCTGAATGTCTGCTGTTGTGATGAGTACTGGGTCTTGTTCTGGGATGTTGCGATGTTCTGACTGCATGTCTGCCAGCCACTGGGCGTTAGTGTTGTGAGACGCCTCTTTTTCCCAGATACTCTTCAAGAATTGTTCAGTCTCAGCCCTGGGTGGGTCTGCTGTGGTCTTGGTACCCTGCCACTGAGAGTAGGCCTTAGCTGGATTATTGGAGAACATAGTGTTTATTCTCCTGGCGTTGCTTATCCTGTAGCCAAGTGACTCTGCATATATCAGCTGATTGGTCTCAGTGATGTTTACGGTGGGGATGTTCAGCAGCGCTGTGTTTACATCCTCCAGCACAGATTCTGATGGTACTTTGTTTGTTAGCCTTGTCAGGTAGGAGGTAGTTGAGTTCCCCCAGGACTTCATGATCTTCTCTCTAAGGTCTGCTGCTCTCATTCTCTTCCGCTGCTTTTGCTTGGCACCCACTCTTGACCTTGACCTGGCGTCATGGCTCCCCCTTGCCGTAGCATATTTGTACATATAGCATATTTGTACCTTGGATGAGACACATTCTGCCTCATCAATCTCTAACTGTGATAGCAAGTTCTTATTGCGGATATTAGAACACTGAGCCAGTAATTGTTTCTTGGTCAGTGTGGATGTGGGATTTCGAAGTAACCATTCTTCCCACATTCTCTCCATGCACCCCCTTTCGCAGTGGTTGCTGCTGTAGTAGCACTCCATTAACACCCTGTTCTCCGTCCTGCTCCAGCTGTGTCTTGTTCCAGTAGCCCACTTAACATCTGGTTGTCCTGGTCCCCCAACACCTGACGTGAACATTTTTAACCCGGGCGACGTTCGAGCCGGTATGACTCTCATGGATTGTTCCGCTCATTGTGAGGTATAGGCATATAGCATGAAGGGCCTTGCCCACCTGGATATCACTATGGTCCTGACTGGGATTTGAACCCCCAGCCCGTACCAAAGTCAGTGCTATTACCACTGAGCTAACCAGCTGCTAGCTAGATATATAAATTTATAAATTTTACTGTATTGTATTGCTTATTTTATTATGTTTATTTTGCATTTAATTTACAGTACACTGTACATTATACAAACAAGTATAGTTATTTTTACATACAAATACCCTTGAATTAACAGTTGTGCTTTGTTCTGTATTTTGCAGAGTATAACTAAGTTTGACGATGAAAAACATTTTTCCCATTTACATGGTTTTAATATCATGAATTCACAGTATTTCCCTGTTAATTCTACGGACATTTTTTACAGTGTATGTTACGTTATGCGACAGAGGGAAAAAAAATTCTTTTATGGATGGGCCAGTTTTAAAACCTAGTATATAACTACATCACCTAAACACAGTGACGTGCGGTCAGGTGAGGCAGGGCCTCACCTGTCATCATGACAAAAAAATAATTATAGCATCAAATTTATATGAATATTTGTCCATTGCTCTTTATGTATGACTCATTTCAAACATTTTTTATAGTCAAAATCGCTGAATTTGCCTATTTCCTGTTCAAATAAAGAAATGAAACGAGAGGTGCGGCATCAACGAGTAAAGCCTGACCTCTGATTGCGCAATCCATAACAAACTGGGTTGATACATGGAATTGGAGCGTGCTGGTTGCCATACATCTGCATGTCGCCGTTATAATGTTTCCAGATACGTTTATTTGACCTGATTTTCCACATTCTGGCTAATGTCTTTATCCCTTAAAGTTGAATGTTTGTTAGCGACATATTTAGTTTTGCTGATGGGACATAAAACCGCAGTGAAAAGGCACATGCTGCGGCAGATAGTACTCTGCCGCACTGCAAGGGGGCGTACGTGAAACTGGACTTTCCTTTTTTTTTTTTTTTTTTTTTTTTTTTTTTTTTTTTAAACCTGTCCTGTTCAACTGTTTGACACAGAGAATGGAAGTCTAAGTGCCCAGATTCTGAACAGTTTTAATGTTTCACATTGAGAGTCTGACATACTCCCATTGTGATCATTCAAAATACCTTTTTATTATGACAAAGCAGCGAACAGGAAGGGATTATGGGGGGACAGAAGAAAAGAAATACAAGAGAAGAAGGAAAAGAAACACATACACAAACAACAACTAGAAATACATTGAACATCTAAACTAGTTACTAATATGCTGGTGCTATCGTCAGCGAGATGTATTTCCGGTTTACACCATGTGGGGGCCTATTGGCCAGTGAAAGAGGAGAATGGGGGTGGGGGCGTCTATAAGCCTATAAGCTAAGTGATTGACAGGGGTAGAGTGTACACAAATCAGTTCTGTGATCTAGAACCCAGTAATCGTGTGAATCTCTTATGAGTAAGCCCGTTGGCGACCAACCCTACGCCGCCGCATCGCCAATCCCGGCACCGGGACCCCCGACCCGAGAATGCCCTACCACATCCAGCAGCACGCAGGCCCCACCGGGCCCGCGACAGCCACGCAGACGGGCGGAGAAGCCGCGCGGGCGCCAACCCAGGGCCACGGCCCCCACCCAGCCAGCCCGGGGAGGGAGGGAGGGCGGGCGCGGGGGGCCATGCGCAGCCCATCCCTCCTCCCGCAGCCCAGCAAAGGAGCCATCGTCCCCCCCCCGGGACCCAGGGTGGTCCCCCGGGCCACCCGCGCACCCATCAACCGGCCTTCAGGGATGGCAGGAGGGGACGCATCACCAACCCCACGCCTACACCCACCCCCGCCCGCCCACCCGGGCCACGAGCCACAGCCGCAGCCCCCCAACCGGCACGGCACGCCACGGGACCCCCAGCGGCCCACCAAGCCCCAGGCAAGGCAGGGTCCCCCGCCGGTGCAGGCGACACCCCGCTGATACACCGGCGCCCAGTCAGCGACCCGCGACGGCGCGCAGGGCGGATGCCCAGCCAGAGAAGAGAGGGGAAGGCGGAGGCAGGAGAACGCCCAGGAACTGCCACGGCGCCGATGCAAGATCGGAGACCCGACCCCCCAACCTACTCCCGCGGCCGGCAGCCGAGGCAGAGGGGAGGCCACACCCCAGGAGCCACGCCATATAAAAAAGTGTGGGACCCACCTACCACCCTATTAGTAAACTGGACTTTCCGTTAAATGTGGACGCGGTTAACACAACACCGGAGCTAGAAGGTTTGCTTCAAACTACGGGACAGAAGATAACTCGCGCTTTTCAAACGGACTGGTACACCCGAAAAGACTGGCTATGTGGCTGTCCTTTGAAAAATCGCCTTTGCTGCTTTCCCTGCCTTTTCTTCTCAACTTGTGCCAATGTCTGGACTAACACGAGATATTGTGACATTAAAAAACTACGACGAAGCCTCAGCAAACATGAGCGCTCGACCACTCACATTCAAAGCCTGATTGCTTTAAAAACTTTTGGAAGCTCAAGGATCGATTTGGCTTTGACGAACAGCGGAAGCTCAACGGTAGCATCCTCAATTCTAAGGTAAAGAAAAGAGTTTGAAAGACCTCATTAATGCAACCTGCATCCTAGCTAAACAGGAGTTAACATTTCGTGGTAACGATGAGCGTGTAAGCGCTTCTAAACGTGGCATATATGTAGAACGATTACATGGTTTTGCTGAGAAAGATGAAAGGTTAGCTAGACTTTTGGACACATCCACTGTGTTTTCTGGCTTGTCAAATAGAACACAGAACGATCTAATTGAAGCAATCCTCTCCATTGAGGCGGAGAGATTTTTTTTTAAAGTAAAGGAAAATAAGGAGGACTTTTACGAAAAGGGCGTAGGTTTGCATAGGGACGGTAGGGACATAACACTACCAACTTTTCAGGATGCTAAAATTGTCCCCACCAACTTTTAAGCAACCTTACCTTTTTTGCATGATATAATGTTCAGTTATATATAGAATTTAGATCTTTCAATAGTTCCATATGTTGTAAGGATAGAATTGACCCTACCATTATTAAGTCAATTATTTTCATTATGTTTATTTTTGCTAATAAAAACCAGACATTTATTCAGGAAGTTTTCAAATGTTTCTTTAGTATTTTTTGAAAACAAAGATTTGAATCGAACAGTGTATCATCTGAACCAATGCATGTAAAAGTTATTATCAGAAGATAAGGATTTATTTTGCATTGACCATTTTGCCTCTTAATTAATTAGGTTCATATACATGAGAAATGTGGCCCTTTGCCACCTGCATCCAATCTGTTTGGTCTAATTAATGTCCCGTCCCCAGCAAAAAGTGTACCTACATGCAGGTTATGCTGTTATATCGTTCCTACGAATGTTGATACCAAACCTATGCCCTTCCAAAGTAATGCCGGTTTTTGTGGTGAAGGACAGGCGCAAGAGCACAAACAGTTTTCATTTCAATCTTATTAAAAAAAAAAAAAAAAAAAAAAAAAGCTTAGACCAAGAAAAATACAATAGAATATTTAAAAACTAAATTTTGGCCTTAAATAAAATATTCTTTGTTTTTCTTTTCACACTTTTTGTTTAGCAATCTGTAATAAATTGATTAAAGTATCGGAATTAAAAGTTTTAAAAACAACTGAATAGTTCACCATAGGTCAGAATTGAATTCTGTGGCTTTGTACACCACTCTTTACTCTCATTTATGTTGCATGAATTATAGAATTGCGACGACCAACACATTGAGGGTGTGGGGCAAATGCATGCTATTTTCTTGCTTTTACGTATCGATAATATGTACCGTGTGTGTGTGTTTTGTGAAGAATGCTGATGAGATAGGAAATAACCAGTAGCCAATTGAATAAGCTACCGTTTTTGGTTTATATATTTGGAAATCTGACACTAAAGGAGTCAGTGCCTCACCAACCATGAACCTCACCGCACGTCACTGCCTAAAAATGGAAATCAAGCAAATCGGTGCAGTGACTCCGCCCAGGGTGTACAATTTTTGACTAGGATAACTACATTGGCAAGCCACCAGTGGGCGTACCGTATTCAATGGATGACGATCCTAGCGAAAAGTATAGCTGTCCAAAGCATGTTATTATAAATATTCTTGTAAGTTAATTTTATAGGTGATACTGCGTTTCGGGTTCATCAACATGATGTGCCCCCCCCCTCCCCAAAAAGTCAAAATCTGCCTATGGAAACAACCCAAAATGTACAGGAATTGACCCGTGATTACCCAAAAATTACAAGGAAGTGACACAAAATCAACATAAAATGACCAAGTTACCGAAAGTGACCCGGAAATGCCGTAAAATCAATAGAAAGCCATCCAAAATGTACAGGAAGTGACAGTGAGATACCACGTGGCGTGGTAAAACTAATTCTTTGTAGTACATTTTTCTCCAAAAGTAAATGCAATGGAGTAAATGTGACGTACTATCGCTGCATAGTTCAATCACAGCTAACAAATTAGCTCTCCGTCTATGATTACCGAAGTCAAAAGCCACAAGCTGAGCTTTTCAAAGTAAGACAAGTATTCAGACCCAGAAGACCCATTATTTTACTTGAACCCACGGCTGTGGGATCCGCTCGCTTGGGAAAACCGGAGCGAGAGACAGAGAGATGCAGCATACGCCTCCACACTGCTGTAGGTTGTAGCCATGGTGATGGCAGACATATGTATGATTCAAAGAGGCCCACTAGTTATGTTCATGTACAAATCCTCAGTATCACTCACTACCCACTTGATGCATATAAGTGTAGACATCGTGCGGTCAAACGTCAAAGCTTTTTCCAAATATTACATATTTTTCAGACTATAAAACATGGCTTTTTTTTCCTTTCTTTCAACTCTGCAGCTCTAATAACCAAGTATCTTAGTTACAAGTTGTTGAACGATAATCGTTTCGCTCATTTATGTTGCTTAGCGACAGTCATGGTGATGTTGCCACTTTGGGTGCATGCAAAGGTAATTAAGGTGGTGAGAGGGGCGAGTTATGAACAGGTACTGTACCTGCAGACTTGCTGGTAATAGGGGGATATCGCCTAATTTTCAGGCATATTCAGGAACAGTAACAATTTGATCTTGAGTTGATTTGTGAACACTTTATATTCTATAGAAGCGTATTGCTGCCACCCAAAAGAAAATCCAGTATCAGGTTTTTACTTGACAGAATCATCTAAAAACTTTCCAAATATCATGTATAAACATCATAATCATGTAGAAACGTGCTGTTATGTAAAAATGTCATAATTATTTAAAAACATGAGAATTATCATGTACAAAGGTGATAACTATTATGTGAAAACATGATATCATGTAAACATGTGATAACTATCATTTAAAAATTGAATAATTACCATGTAAAAATGTGATACTTATATAAAAACAGGATGTCATATAAAAACGTGATAATTATCATGTAAAAACATAATACTTCTCATGTAAAAACGTAATATCATATAAAAATGTGATAACTACCATGTAGAAACGTAATAATTATGTAAAAATGTGATAATTGTCATGTAAAACATGATATCTTCCATATATCTGATAGCTATCAAATAAAAAATGTGATCATTAGCATATAAAAACGTGATAATTATAATATATATATATGTATTTACAGTGGGGAGAACAAGTATTTGATACACTGCCAATGGGTTTTCCCATTGGCAAGGCAAGGCAAGGCAAGGCAAATTTATTTATATAGCGCAATTCAACACAAGGCTATTCAAAGTGCTTTAATTCACATGAAGATCATAAAAATCACATTTAAATCAATACAACGTAAAAACCAAGACAAAAGATCGCATTTAATCACAAATAGAATAAAAATAAATAAATAAAAATAAAAGAAAAATATAACAAAAACTACTACTACTAATAATAATTGAAATCAGCAATGGAGATAAGCACAAGAGGAATAGAAAGCAGGTAGACTGAAATATATAGCCAGTTATGGATATGCAGTGCTAAACAAAAGCGTTTTTAGCCCTGATTTAAAAGAGCTAACAGTTTGAGCATACTTCAGACGTTCAGGTAACTTGTTCCAGAGGTGAGGAGCATAATAACTAAATGCTGCCTCACCCTGCTTGGTTCTTGTTCTTGGAATATGCAGAAGACCCGTTCCAGACGACCTTAGGGGTCTAGATGTCTCATAGGAATCTAACAAGTCAAGCATGTATTTTGGTCCAAGGCCATTAAGTGTTTTGTAGACGAGCAGTAGTATTTTATAGTCTATCCTTTGACTCACTGGAAGCCAGTGTAGCGATTTCAAAACCGGTGTAATGTGGTCCAGCTTCCTTGTATTTGTGAGGACTCTGGCTGCAGCATTCTGTACTAGCTGCAGCTTCCTGACTGATTTTTTATCAAGACCCGTAAATATACCGTTGCAATAGTCCAATCTGCTGAAAATGAATGCATGCATAAGTTTTTCCATGTCTTGTTGAGTCAGAAGCCCCTTAATTCTGGTTATATTTTTTAGGTGGTAATAAGCGGATTTAGTGACGGACTTTAGATGGCTATCAAATTTTAGGTCTGAGTCAATAATTACGCCAAGGTTTCTGACTTGATTTGTAGCTGTAAGTGACATTGTGCTAAGTTGCCTGCTTATCTTTGACCTTTCCTTTTTTGGCCCAAAAATGATCACCTCTGTCTTCTCCACATTTAACTGGAGAAAATTCTGGCACATCCATTTATTGATTTGATGAATGCATTTACTCAGGGAGACTAAGGGACTATAATCATGTGGGGACACAGAAATGTACAGTTGTGTGTCATCTGGATAGGCGTGATAGGAGATGTCATACTGTTCCATTATCTGAGCTAACGGAAGCATATAGATGTTAAATAAGAGTGGTCCAAGAATTGACCCTTGAGGGACTCCACACGTGAATTTGGTTCGTTCTGACTGATAGTTTCCGATTGACACAAAGAAATCCCTATCATGTAAATAGGATGTGATGCACTGAAGAATAGTGTCAGTAGTTGTTTGTAGTGGCTGTCAGCCGCAGTCAGGTATGATTTTTTTTTTTTTTATCTAGCAGCATGAGTTGAACATGATATTTACTCTTGGTCCGTTCCTCATTGCGTCCCAAAGACCGCGCTGACTATGTTTTACTTCCGCTTTACCTGGTATAATTCAATAATCGGAATTTGAATATTTGTGAATCGTTCTCGAATCTTCCACGGCCGAATCGCGAATAATCTAAGAATCGGAAATTTTGCACGCCTCTAATAATTACCATGTAAAATGTGATATTTATCATGTAAAAACGTGATAGCTTGTATATATGTAATAGCTATCCTATAAAAATGTGATGATTAGCATACCAAAGCGTGATTTAATGTAAAAACGTGATAATTATCATGTAAAATGTAATAATTCTCATGTAAAAACATGATACCATGAAGAAACATGACAACTATCATTTAGAAATGTAAAAATTACAATGTAAAAATTTGATAACTTTTAAAAACGTGATATCTTGTACATACGTGACTTCTATCATGTAAAAATGTGATAATTAGCATATAAAAACATGGTTTCATGTAAAAACATGATAAGTATCATGTGAAAACATGATAATTATCATGTAAGAATATGATCATGTAAAAATATAACTATCATGTAGAAATGTGATCATTACCATGTAAAAATGTGATAATTATCTTGTAAAAATGTGACAGCTTGTATATACGTAATAACTATCATCTAAAAATGTGATGTTTGTCATGTAAAAACGTGGTATGTTTTGATGTTAAAATGTGATAATTATCATGTAAAATCGTGAAGTCATTTAAAAATGTGATAACTATCATGTTAAAACATGATTTCATAAATAACGTGACAATTAACATGTAAAAAACATTTAAACTGTCATGTAAGATCATGATATCATGTGAAAACATAACTATCATGTAGAAGTCTGATAATAATCATGTAAAAATTTAAAAACATTATGATAATCATGTAAAAACGAGCTATCATGTAAAAATGTGTTAATTATCATGTAAAATCATGATAATTATCATGCAAAGAAGTGTTATCATGTAAAAATGTGATAACTATTATGTACAAATGTAATAATCATCTAAAAATGTGATCATTTTCATGTAAAAAAATCTCATACGTGATTACTAACACGTAAAAATGTGATGATTAGAATATAAAAACATGATTTCATGTAAAAATGTGATCATTTTCATGTAAAAATGTGATATGTAAATTGTAAGTATCATGTAAGAACGTAACACCATGTATAAACATGATAAGTGTCATGTCAAACCTGATTTTTATCAAAAACGTGTTACTGGACATCCTGCAGAGGAAACTCATTTTGGACGCTTGTACCCAGGATCTTGTTCTTTTGGTCACGACTCACGGCTCGTGAACATGGGTGAGGGTAGGAACGAAGACGGACCGGTAAATAAGATGAAGGACTAATGCAGAGTCTGCAAAGCTCCAGAGGTGCAGTCGGTTAGCGCAGGGTATTTATATGACAGGAAATATAACTTCATGATGCTAGTATTAGCCCTAATGCTCATGAAAAAGTTAATCGTAAACTTTAGTAAATCATATCATCTCCGATGATAGCAGGATTGGAACCTGCGAGTGGAGACTCCAATGGATTGCTCCAACTGCCAATGTTTAATGGAATGCTAATATTAACATTCAACAATCTGTCCACGAAAGGGAAAAGAATGAAGTTGGGTTCCAGAGAATGATCAAACTTATGCTCTACAGATAGGGCATGGATTTCAAGTCGATTCACTGAACACAAGATTATGACTGTATTGAATGTAACTTTGTGATGCTAAAATTAGCAGCAATGCACATGACAAGCAACACACGAAATGGTTGTTGTTCTTTTGGTCACGTCCCACAGCTTGTGACCATAGGTGAGGGTAGGAATGTATATTGATCAGTAAATAGGGAACTCCTTCTTCACCACGACAGACTGATAAAGAATCCTGAGCCTTCCAGTGGGGCAAGGGACTTAAATTGAACCTCATGAAGAGAGTATTGGCAGTAATACCCGCACAACAGAACATCGCAAAGCTTCACCGTTGTTGGCAGGACTCAAACCTGCGCCATCGCCTTAACTGCTCGACCACACAACTGCTAAATGTCTTGGAATGCTAATATTAATGTTCAGCAATCCGCCCATAAAAGTCAAGAGAAGTCGGGTTCCAAAAAAATCATCAAACCTATGCTCACAAGATTCAGGATTGTTCAACACAGCCCATCCTTCCTCCTGTAGCCCAGCAAAGGAGCTATCGTCCCCCCCCCGGGATCCAGGGTGGTCCCCTGGTGCCACCCGCGCACCCATCAAACGGCCTTCAGGGATGGCACCATAAACCCCAATTTTAATTTTAGGTTTATCGCCTTAACAAGAAAACAATGCTCGTATTAGATTAACTGACCTCATGATATTGACAGAATTAAAGCCTGTCAAATGTCATGACACAAAGAAAAAGGGGCATAGTGGACTGCCTGCGAGGGGGAAAGATGGGGGAAGAGGGAAGAAGAAAAGGAGGAAATTCTACACAATTTGCATTTTTTCTTACTTTATCTTCTCAACAATGTTTATAGTCAAGTCGTCAGTAGGTGTTTTGCCACTTTAATCGTCATGTTTCCTGTGGGATTTGAACTCACATCCACCTGATCCAATGCGGCACATGAGACCTACGAGTGCTCGTACAACCAAAACAATGTGTCTGTACATATACGTAAATGTAGATGGCCCTTACATAATATATCCTCTCATCTTTTCAAAAATTTTAATTATCTGCAAGATTTTGTTTTCATGGTTGTGAAACCAAAACAATGTGAGTGTATGTATACGTAAATGTAGATAGCCCTTACATAATATATCATCTTTTCAAACCTTTTAATTATTTGCAAGATTTTGTTTGTGAAATCAAAACAATGTGAGTGCACGTATACATAAATGTAGATGGCCCTTTCATAATATATCCTCTCATCTTTTCAAAAAGTTTAACTATCTACAAGATTATTTTGTTTGAATGATTATTAGGTATGTCTTCTCGATGAAAATAAATTCAGAATAAAACAAATTACCAAAGGAGAAAACAGTTAATAATAACATGACCACATAGTAAGGACAGCAATTCTTTTTTATTTTTTGCATGAATATTCATAATATATATTATAGCCTATTATAGTATTAAAAAATAAAAATAAAATATAAAAGACAACAAAGTGCAAATGAACGTGTGCAACGTGTGACAAATAAAGTCACGAATATTGGTGACACCAACTACTGCAAATTCCTCCTCCAGTCATCCATATGAATAAAAGACAGCAAAGTACAAATGAACGTGTGCATGCTCAAAATAAAAAAGCATCATCATCATCATCTGTCCCATGGAATATACATGTACATATAATTATGGCAGGGGTGGCCAACCCTGGTCCTCGAGAGAAATTATCAGGATTGTTATCAGGCAACTGCAGAGCTTGCTGATGAGCTGATCATTTGATTCAGGTGTATTAAAGGAGGGAGACATGGAAAACAAGCTGGGTTGCGGCTCTCGAGGACCAGGGCTGGCCACCCCTGAATTATGGTGTACAAAACAGTGACTATTTTGTACCTTGAAGCAAATGCACCTGGAACAAAAGTGCGCTGGTGTCGGTGAAAGCCGTTTTCCATTTCTTGGACCCTGGCTGTTTACCAATTGAAAAATGGAATTGGCCCCAGGCATATTTGAAGCAGATGTCCTTCCAGTAGCTATCCGGCTTCCCTGTTTTTGTCATCTGTAAGAATTAAATATCAAGCAGGACAGGTTCATATAAATTTTGCATTCCAATGTTAAAAATCATTTTGTTTTAAGAAGTGTCTTTTTTTTACCACATGCTTAGACTTTATGGACACCCAAAGTTGACTTTTTAATTATAGTACTATGTATACAATAAACTCTAAATAGTGTTCATGTATCATTTATTTAAAAATTGTGATATAGAAGATGAATGAATGACTATACAAGACCCCTTAAAGAACTTGGAGAAAAACACATACGAGTCTAGAGAATATATTCTTTAAGACGTGTCTCTTTTTACCGTATGCTTAGACGATACTGTATAATGTGTTAATGCATTATTTTTAAATTGTGAGATTCAATATTAATGAATGAATATACTAGACCTCTTTGAGAACTTGGAGAAAACAGATATGAGACTAGAGAATGTTTTTAGCGATCTGATTGTTCCGATCGTCCATACGCGACAACAGGGCGGAAAACGAAATAGTCATTGTTTTATCTCGCTGTTTTCCATTCGTCTTGCATGTTTTGTTGCCTTTATTTTCACTTACCTTTCTCCGATTGTTTCTTCATTGCGGCGGAAAACATGGCTGACACGCGAAACTTGGCGACGCCTTCTCCTCCACGTCACTGTGCGCCGGCTTGTTACATTAGGGTCTTTTTCTTCATCCGGGTCTTTTTCATTCGGAAGTGTTAGGACCTTTGTTTGGAAGTGTTCGGACAAACGTTCGGACCTTTTCTTATGTCGCCGTTCGGACCTTTTGTTATTTGTTCGGACCTTTTTCGGAAGTGTTAGGACCTCAAAGCAGCCCGACTTCTAGCGGGTGCGGCCACAACAACACATGGCGCCAAGGTGTCCTAGGCCGAAATTACAGTAAAGTATATAGTCAACAAGCATCTTTGAATTTGGATTCTCCAAATCAATTCAACGTGTGAACCGTCATCAATCAATTTCAAGTCTAGAAGTTAAATTTAAATGGTCACCTAACTATGGATTTCAGGTTTTCATCTTAACCAAACAATGTTGCTCAACCATTGAGGACTAACCATTTGAAACAAACTTTAGGAGCACATGTCCGTTGTTGGCAGAACTCTAACCTGCAAGGGGAGACCCCAATGGATTTCTAGTCCATTGCCTTAACCACTCGGCCACAACAAGCATTACTGTGTGCCGGAATGGTAATATTAACGTTCAACAATCCGCCCGCAAAATTGAAAAGGATGTTGGGTTCCATAAAACAATCACACTGATGCTCCACGGATTCAGGATAGGTTTCAAGTCGATTCAGTGAACACAAGATCGTGACAGTATCAAATGTAACTTCAAGAATATTAACAGCAATGATCATGAAAAATCACAAGAGACTACCCTGACTCATGTCACAAACAGCGGCGGGTTGATTGTCAACAACGATCGACCAAGTTTTGGCTCGCCGCCCCGGCAGGAGTGCTCGTTGCCAGGGATGCAACTGGACAATGACCGCCGGACAAACCGGCCGACGTTTCCTTCTTCACCACGACGGACTGATGCCGATTTCTCAGCGTTCCCCTGGCACAGTTGGTTTGCACAAGGTACTTGGCACAAGGCACAATGGAACCTAATGATGCTAGTAATACTCACACAAAGTAAGGCAGCAAAGTCTAGTATAGCATGTCCGCTGTTGGCAGAATTCAAACCTGCAAGGGGATACACCAACAGATCTCAAATCCTTCGTTTTATTCGATTCTGGATGGATTTCAAGTCGATTCAATGTCAACAAGATCATCACAATCGCAATTGGTTCACACGAGGTACTAGAACGGAACCTCATGATGCGAGTATTGGCAAAAAAATTTGCAGAAAGGAGCATAGCAAAGCATGCCCGTTGCTGGCAGAATCCGAACCTGCGAGGGGAGACCCCAATGGATTTCAAAACCATCGCCTTAACCACTCGGCCACAACAACTATCCACATGTGGGAAAATGCTAATATTAGTATTGAAGAAGCAGCACTCTACAGGGAACTGTATAAGGTTGGGTTCCAGAACACAATCAAACATATGCCGTATGGATTGCGGACGAATTTCAAGTCTATCAGGAAAATATTAAATATATTTTCCTTCCTTTCTATTTCTCATGCTTATCTGCGACACGACCTTGGATTAACCCTTAGCCAGACAATGCTGCTCGTACTCGCATCAATGATAGTGCTTCTTGAAAAAGACAAAATATTCAGGAAAGCATGTCAGTTGTCGGCAGGATTCAAACCTGCGAGGGGAGACCCCAATGGATTTGAAATCCATCCCATTAACCGCTCAGCCACAACAGCAGTCTGAATACAATAAAATGCTAATATTATATAATATTATTTTATATAGAATTGAATATTTCCAGTCTGGCTTTCGAGCTCATCATAGCACTGAAACTGCATTAGTCAAAGTAATTAATGACTTGTTACTAGCTGCTGACGATGGATTAGTGTCGATCCTGGTTCTGTTGGACCTGAGTGCAGCTTTTGACACAATCGACCAGAATATCTTATTGCAGAGACTAGAATGGGACCTAGGCATTAGAGGAGCAGCCCTCTGCTGGTTTAAATCATATTTATCTAATAGGTACCAGATTGTCAATGTAAACCAGCAAGCATCACCGTATTCCAGAGTCAGTTATGGTGTGCCGCAAGGGACGGTCCTCAAGCCCATCTTGTTTACGCCCCAACAGAACACTTTGTTCTCAGAATGCAGGTCTACTGGTAGTTCCCATGGTCTCTAAAAGTACAGTAGGAGCTAGAGCCTTTCGTTAACAAGCTTATGGGATCAGCTTCCAGCTAATATTAAAGAGGCCAACACAGTCTGTACATTTAAGATTAGTCTAAAAACGTTCCTATTTGACAAAGCTTATGGTCAGGCTAGTTGAAAACAGACTGGACTCACAGTTCAGTCTAAGCTGTGGCCTATACTACGAACCGAGTTCACCCTCCCCAGAAGTAATCCAGTTTACCATCGGGTAACCGGAGTTGACAAAACCTGGTTGTCTAGTTTGTGGTCAATCGGTGCTACGACGCTGATTATGAGGTTGATTAGTCGAACCTGTGTCAACCCAGTCAGAGTTACTGCGCGTTCACATAAAAGGGGGCGGTGACCAGAGTCAAACACTACTTGTGACGATGGCACGGGCACCTTACTTCACGGAGGAGGAATGCGCGATGATCATGCGGAATTATGAGGATTAAAATCCACCCTCACCGCGAAATCCAACACCGCTTCGGCGAGTAGAGCGCAACGGGTCTGTTGACAGCGAATTTACAGATCGTGTGATTTGTGAATGCGTCAATATGCCAGTTTACTTATGTCCATGAAAAGAAATAAAGCCTGCTGTCAGGACAATAAAATAAGATTTGGTACATTAACAGTAAGAAATAATTGTCACGCATCACCACACGAAACAGGATGATTGTATGTTTAGTCCCCTTGACTGTACGAATACGTATGTTCCTTTTTTTTAGTTTGGGCCTAAAAAATCCAGCCCGACCCGACCCGAGTCCGATCAATAAACTTGATTTGCAGGCCCGAGCCCGACAACCCCCCCCCCCCCCCAAAAAAAAAAAAAAAATGTTATATTTGTGAGGACTCAGGAGAAGAAGGAAATGCGGGGATGCCATGCGTTGTTGCGTAAATAAAAGCCCATCTTTTGTAACAATTTTTCACAGTTAAACAAGACTGTAAGATGCATATTCATTAAATATTTATATCTTTTATATTTGTGCGTCTGTCCTATCAGTGGATTTGACATTTAATTTAATCTCCTCGAGTTGGCAGAAAAAAAAAGTTTTCTTAATGTTTAAATAGTCTACATATTTCTATGATTATTATAAATGCATCAATTTGAAACGTTTCCATAACCCACTCCGAATCGCACGGCATACAGTGTTCTTACGCAGATATTCAGCATCACCGATGGAATACATATATTGTCCCTGGCGAAAGAGCGCACGGACAGGCACACACAATCTGCGCGGTTGTGAGATCAGTTGGCACAGGTAAAGAATTTCCTCAGCTGAAAATCTATATCTTTCATGGAGAACATCTTCCGGGTACGCCAGCGGATTCTGGCGGTCCCGAAAAACCCGTGCCCTCCGGAGAGAGCCCCTCACAATCCGCGCGCCAATGTCGTATGGGTCGTCCAAGTACGCTGTCATTGTCAGGAGGACACGTCCGCGGAGGAGTGCTGTTTAAATAGAGCGTGGTTAATTGGAATCCTGATGTTAAGCAAGATCTAACTCTGACACGACCAGGTTTGGCGTGTGGCGTGTGTTGCCATGGCAACACTTCTCGGTTCCAACATATCCACCTTTCGTAGTCTCGCATAGCCGCGAACTTACGTCGCACGTGATAAAGTTACTCTCGAAGTTACCCTGCTAAGCCAGAAAACCGGCTTCGTAGTATAGGCCACTGGACTAGAAGCTATAATGCCTGAGGGAAGTGCAGCCACCGAGTCCTATCCTCTGTTTTTCACTCTACCTACCACTTGTCTTTATTTCTCATTTCTAATTCTAATATCTAGTTGACTAGTCTCTTCATCACTAGTCACCCGGTGTCCCCCCCCCCTCTGGAGGAGGGGCTATTTTTCAGCCCCAGCCGCCTGACTATCCTGACTCCTGGCTGGATGGACGTCCTCGTTGCCCCCCCCCCCTCATCTCATCTGGCTAGATGGATCCCCTCATGTTCCCTCACCCCATTGCATCTCTACAAACTGGAACTCCTGCTAATACCTATCATCAGTCCAGGTGCAACTATAGCCTGTCCGTCCTGGGAGTGGATCTCTCCTTACTGTGGTTCTCCCCAAGGTTTCCTCTTTTCCCAATGGGTTTTACGAACTTTTCCTTGCCGCCATGGAGGGTCTAAGGATGGGGGAAGCCCAGCACATGAACTCATCTCATTCATCTACTGTATCTGACTGTGTATCATATTGACTCTGCAAAGCACTCTGAGACAACCTTGTTGTGATATAGGGCTATACAAATAAAATTGAATTGAATTGAATATGCTATAGGCATTAATACTGTACACTGTAAAATGGAGAGACAGCGAGAACGGAAAGTGGTATTTGGTATGAGGCAACATGGATTTTGGTATGTGGCATGTTTTTTGGTATGTGGCAAAATGGATTTTGGTCTGTGGCATTTTTATTTGGTATGTGGCAAAATGAATTTTGGTATGTGGCATTTTTATTTGGTATGTGGCTTTTTTTGGTATGTGGCAAAATGGATTTTAGTGTCCGGCATCTTATTGGTATGGGGCAAGATGGATTTTGGTATCTGGCATTTTCATTTGGTATGAGGCATTCTTTTTGGTATGTGGCAAAAAGGATTTTGGTATGTGGCATATTTTTGGCATGTGGTAAAATGGATTTTGGTATGTGGCATTTTTATTTGGTGTGTGGCAAAATGGATTTTTGTATGTGGCATTTTTATTTGGTATGTGGCCTTTTTTCGGTATGTTGCATTTTTATCTGGTATGTGGCAAAATTGATTTTTGTATGTGGCATTTTTATTTGGTATGTGGCAAAATGGATTTGGGTATTTTATTTGGTATGCAGCAAAAATTGGTTTTGGTATGGCGTTTTCATTTGGTATGTGGCAAAATGGATTTTGGCATGTGGTATTTTTATTTGGTATGTGGTGTGGTATTTGAAAATGAGCATTACCAAAGACGTGAACGTGGCTTCCGCTATAAATCCAACCATATCAAAGTTGCGCTGACACACCATCGCGGAACCGGCATATCTTAGTTCATATGTTTTAGTTCATATGTATGTCTGAAATAAAAAATTCAAAGCGGTTGACGATTTATTAATTATTAATTTGATGATTAATGGCGGAAGCCACGTTTGCGTCTTTGGTAATCTTCATTTTCAAATACCACACCACATACATAATAAAAATGCCCCATACCAAAATCCATGTTGCCACATATCAAAATCTGTTTTGCCACATACCAAATTCCACTTTGCCACATACCAAATACCACTTTTCATTCTTGGCCCCGCTGGTAAAATATCTAAAAATCTTCTACTGTAAGACACTATAAGCGGAAGCAAGAAAATCACTTCCTAAAGTGTGGAATGAAATCTCTGTATTAAACAAAGGAGAGTGATGAAAATGAGTAGTTGTCCTGACCAATGACTGCAAAGGGTGTACTTAAGGAAGCACTCTGATGCTGCCTGCTAATAGAATCACTGCTGGAGAGTCACTCTTGAATTAGCTTGGCAGGGCCGAGTGGAAAAGCCTAGCGGGATGTCGCAAGGCCCATATGTTATGGAGAATTTTGCGGATGGATGAGGGTTCAGATTTGTCAGCATCATGCACAGACAGCGTCATCTATACATTGTTCCCGACTACATTCTGCGATAATTACACGGAGCTATAAATGATTCGTGTAGTTTACGAGTAGTGTTAGGAAAAAAATGAAGTCTTGTGAACTATTGATATTTTGGGCCACAATTTATGTGTTGTGAATGGACCACGCACATCCCACTGAAACATCGACCCCTGCTTAGATTTGACTTCACTAATAAAAAGTGATTATAAAAAGGATTACAAAACGGATTAAGAGGCTTAGTGATATTTTACTGTACTTTGTACGGACGAAAAAACAAAAAATAATGGAAAAACTTATCAAGATTGTTGCCAAATAACGATGAGCAGGAAAAGTTCTTTTTTTTTGTATGCACGACGTAAATTAAAAACGCCGCTAATGGCGCGTGCCACCGCGGGCTTGGCGGTGTCGGCCGTGCCGTTCCACGTAATCTGTTGCAAGTCTGCGGGAACTCATCCTTGTAATCTCCCTTTTATCAGATGGAACCACAGCTGTAGGACACTCTTTGGAGATTAAGCCTAGAACCGCTGATTCAAGGGATGCTTTTTCCAGTGACTCTGCCATCAGGTTAGCCACATCAGTTCCCTAAAATCGTGTTACAACTGTTTCCATGATTATGACGTGAAACAAAACAGTTCGAATTCTATTCTTAAATTAGAGTTGCCTTGAATGATTATTTTGATTGTGGCTAATCACCAATTGTTTTTTGCTATTAGTTGACCAATGAGTAATTTATAGGAGTGTTCGGAAACAAATTGCTGCCACCCAAACTAACCCCCCCACAAAAAAAAGTCATGACGATATCACATTTTTACGTGATGATTATCAAATTTTTCCATAATAGTTATAATGTTTTTACATGGTAGTATCACATTTTTTTTTACATGACAGGTATCACAGCTTCACATGATAATTATGACGTTTTATGATAGGTCTCAAATTTTTTACGTATCATGTTTTAGCATGATGATTATCACCTTCATACATGATAATTATAAGTTTTTACATGTTTTTTCAGCAACAGTATCACATTTTTTTTAACATGACAGGTATCACATCTATACGCGATAAATTTTTTACGTATCATGTTTTTACATGGTAATTATCAGCTTTTTACATGATAATTATCATGTTTTTTCATGTTACTCTTTATGTCTTACATGATATCACATTTTTACATGACTGGTATCACATCTGTACATGATAATTATGACGTTTTATGAGAGATATTTTTTTACACAATTTACATGTTTATACATGATAGTTTTTAATTTTTTTCATGTTGCTTTTTACATTTTTACGTATCACGTTTTTACATGATAGTATCACGTTTCTTCATGTGACTTTTTAAATTTTTACATGAGATCACGTTTTTATATGATAGCATCAGTATCACCTTTATCACCTTTTTACATGATAATTATCATGTTTTTTAATGTTACTTTTTACGTTTTATATGATATCAAATTTTAACATGACAGGTATCACAACTTTACATGATAATTATGATGTTTTATGATAGGTATCACATTTTTAAAAAAATATATCATGTTTATACATGGTAATCATCATGTTTTTACATGGTAATTATCATGTTTTTACCTGATAATTATCACATTTTTACACATTAGGTTTTTACATGATGTTCATCACGTTCATACATAATAGTTTTTGTTTTTTCATGTTATTTTTTTACGTTTTTACATAATATCACGTTTTTACATAATAGCGTCACATTTTTTTCCATATGATAGGTATCACAGCTTTACATGATGGTTATCATATTTTTTACATATCATGATTTTATATGGTAATCATCACGATTTTACATGATAATACTTGTTTTAACATGATAGCTGTCACATTTTTACAAATCACGTTTTTACGTGATGATAATCACGTTTCTACAAGATAATTATCACATTTTTACATTACTGTTATTTGGGGCTGCAGCTATCGAATATTTTAGTAATCGAGTAATCGACTGAAAATATTATTGCTCGAATAATCGGATAAAACATTTTTTTTAGGTAAAGAGCAATTATAAATATCCATGAGGAAAAAAGACATTTAATCCCATATAGAATCATTTTCAGTCAATCAATGACTTTATTTTCGATGTACATTGTTGAAAACAGCCAACAATTGCATCTCAGATGTGACTAGAAAAAAAAATTCACTGCTTTCGCTCAAAAAACTTCTAGATCTTACAAAAAAATATTTCTTACCTAAAAATGTAATTACGCTTGATAGCACACATCACTTGAAAGCTACGTGTTTTTCCCACGTGTTTCAATTGAATTTCCATTTGTGTCAAGCTGTTTTTAAGTTCTACAGTAGTTAAGTTTTTAGTTAGTCTAAACCTTAAGTCCTGATAGGATTTTGAGTTTTTGCAGTGTTCAAAATAAATGTATGATACCTGCTGTATTGGAGCAAATTAGGGACCAGTGCTACTCAGTTATTTATTCAGCAATGACTACTGAGCTAAAACTGACAGTTAGCTTTATTATGTTTTATTTTTACACCCCCATCACTCTGCAGCGCTGTGTTTTTACAAATTAAATAAAGCCTGTATGTAAGACACGTTAGCGTCGTGCAAAACGTGATGCGTAGAGCTGGCAAAATTAAACGATTCCTCGAGGTGAATAAAATTACTCGGATCAGTTTATAAACTCGAGTTACTCGAGTTGCTCGAGACTTCGTTTCAGCACTACAGTTATTACATTTTTACATGACAATTATCACATTTTACATGATACCAATACATTTTTTTTCATGATAGTATCACTTTTTTTTACATGATAGGTATCAAATCTTTACATGATAGCGATCACGTTTTTTACATATCACAATTTTACCTAGTAATTATCACATTTTTACATGATAATTATCATGTTTTTACATGATAGTTGTTATGTTTTCACATATCATGTTTTCACCCGAAGATTATCACGTTTTTGCAGGATAATTATCATATTTTCACACAATGGGTATTACGTTTTTACGTGACAGTTATCACACTTTTACATGATAGGTATTGAATCTTTACATGATGGTTATCACGTTTTGATTATTATTATTTTTTTTTACATATCACGATTTTACATGGTAATTATAAAATTTTTACATGATAATTATCATGTTTTTCCATGATAGTTATCAGGTTTTTACATGATTAGCACATTTTTACATGATAATTATTACATTTTTAAATGACAGTTATCAAGTTTTTAAATGATAGTAATTACGTTTTAAAATATCATGTTTTACATGCCAGTGTCACGTTTTTACATGATAATCATCACAGTTTTACACGAAATCACGTTTTACGTGATGTTAGCAATTTTTTTTTACATGAGTTGTTTTTTCAAGTTATTGCATGAAAGTTAGCTCGTTTTTAAATGATAGTTATCACGTTTTTTACATGAATATCACAGTTTTACATGATAATTATCAGTTTTACATGATACTTATCACATTTTACATTTTACTTATTACGGTTTTACATGATAGTTATCACGTTTTAACATGATAATTATTACTTTTACATGTACCTTTGATGATAGTGTCATCTTCTTACATGGTATTTATCACATTTTTACATGAAATCACGTTTTTACATAATAGTTATTACGTTTTTACAGATCACTTTAATACATGATAGTAATCACGTTTTTACATGATATCACAGTTTTACATAACTATCATCTAAAAACGTTATACTGGACTTTTTTATTTTATTTTTTTGGGTGGCACCAATACACTAGGAGTGTGACAAAATATCGAAATGATATTTCGTGATACTAGATATACTCCTAGTTCAAATGGAAAGGAAATCTATTGGTGATAAACTCAATTAAATTCACAGCAGCCCTAGCTCATAAGATCAATTTGTTGAACAGTTTAAAAATCACTTGTTCAATTCCTGCTGAATGAAACCATGGAAAAAATATACAGTGTACATTTGAATGACAATGAGTAGCATTCCGATCACATGATAAGGGTCACTAGCAAACGAACCACTGACCTTGATATAATGGAGAAAGGATTATGGAGAATATGGAACAATACTATGGATTTGCAGGATGGGGTGAGGGTGGAAAAAAAGAGGGATGCAGTGAGGGAAAGCTGGTGGGTAGGCTGAACTAACATCGCGGACAGGAAGCAGAGCAAGAGCCTATGAGTCATTCTACAGTAGCTTCTCGATTTAAAACTGTGTGTTTTAGGAATGAAGGCAACAGGGCTTTGGAAAATCAAACATGCTTGTTGCAGCTTATTTCTAAATCTAATATCACAAAAACAACCTGAAAAATAGGCATAGAAGCAGGCAAGTTAATTGATTTCCTTTTGTCATATTTTGTATTGCGTCACCTGATCACGGTTGGGGCTAATTGTTTTTTGTGCAGTAGTGTTGAAACTGCAGCCTGATACCCATTTTCTATTGGCCCGCGGCAAATTATGGAAATATCATAGAACGTGGCCCACACAAGAAACTTAAAATTCAACCTTATTAGAGTTGCATTTCAAAATTCTAACACTAAATGGAGATAGTCAGTTAAACAGTGCTTCTTTGTTAGTTCAGGGGCCATGCACGCATGACTGAGTGCAATACGACACACTCAGGTAGAAAGATTGTCGGTGCCAGGAATAACGATCAGGTATCATACAATTGGATGTCAACATACAGTGGTATGAAAAAGTATCTGAACCTTTTGGAATTTCTCACATTTCTTCAAAATCACCATCAAATGTGATCTGATCTTTGTCAAAATCATACAAATGAGAAAAACTGTCTGCTTTATTTAGAGTTTTCATATTTTAATGAGGATAGCATGCAAACAATGACAGAAGGGGGAAAATAAGTAAGTGAACCATTTATTATTTAATATTTTGTGCCCCCCCCCCCCCCCACCCTTTTTGGCAGCAAAAACTTCAACCAGACGCTCCTGTAGCTGCAGATCAGTCTGGCACATTGATCAGGACTAATCTTAGCCCATTCTTGTCCACAAAACTGCTGTAGTTCAGTCAGATTCCTGGGATGTCTGACGTGAATACGGTCATGATCTTGTGTTCAGTGAATCGACTTGAAATCCATCCTGAATCTGTAGATCCTAGGTTTGATCGGTTTTTCGAACCCGACTTCATTCTTTACCCTTTAGTTGGAGGAGCGTTAATATTAGCATTCCATAACATATTGACAGTTGTTGTGGCTGAGTGGATAGGCGATGGACTAGAAATGCATTGGGTTCTCTCCTCGCAGGGTTTAATCCTGCCAACAATGGGGATACGTTGCTATGCTCCTTTGTGTGAGTATTATCATGAGGTAGGACTCTTTAACAGCTAGTCCTATTAAGTAGCCTTTTCAAGAAGCACAGTTATTGATGCTAATATGAGCGACTCTTATTGTCTGGTTAAGGTGATATACCTGAAATCCATTACTAAGTGACAATTTAAATTTAACTTCTAGACTTGAAATTCATTGATGATGGTTTACACATTTAATTCATTTGGAGAATTTAAATCTACAGATGCTTGTTGACTGTACGGTTGTTTGTAAATGTGGCCTACGACACACCTACTCCACATGTTGTTGTGGCCGAGTGGTTAAGGCGATGGACTCGAAATCCATTGGGGTCTCCCCTCGCAGGTTCGAATCCTGCCAGCAACGGAACGGTTTGCTGTGTTTCTTGGCACCAGTGTTGTTGTTAGTATTTCTGTCATGAAGTTACTGTTGATACTGTTATGATCTGATTGTTAAACGTTAATATTAGCATTTCAAAACACTGGCAGTTGTTGTGGTCGAGCGGTGATAGAGTAGAAATCCATTTAATCAATGTCTCCTCGAAGGTTTGACTCTTGCCAACAACTTGGATGCTTTACTAAACTTTATGTTCCTTTATGCGAGTATTGCTGCCAATACTCGCATCATGAAGTTCCATTCAAGTACGTCGTGCAAACCGATTGGGCAAGTGGAACGCTGAGGACTGCATCGGTCCGTCGTGGTAAAGAAGGAAATCTTTATTTAATTATTTAATATTGTTCAGTTAAATGTTATCATCATTATTATTACATGTTATTCATGTCAATTTTATTGTCTGTTTGCTAACGCGTTAGCAGTGCAGTTAACCATAGCTACCACATAAGTTGTGCCACTACAATAAGTTACTGCAGGTACGGTTACTGAAATATGAGAGGTACTATAATAGTATAATTAGTGTATTGTGGAGTAAGACAACATGTAAAAGAATCGTGTGTGAAATGTAGAGATATTTAATAAGAGAATATTGGCTATGTTTGATAATGTGTGTTTGTTTCAAGTGGCAAAATGAATGTTCTAGTTGTACACAGACAACAATATGCACATTGAAAATAATATGAAGCTCAGAAAAGAGACAGACAGATATGTTTGGTTGATAATAAAGATCGTTCTTGGATGTTTCCTGCAATGGCAACATGCTTCTATTTGTCAATTCATTTGTGTCCTGTATTTCAGACACACAACTTAAACTTTGACGGGTCTCCACTCCTGGGACCTGTCACGTAAAGAATAAAGTTGGGTTCGAAAAAAACGATCAAAACTAGGCTCTACAGATTCAGGATGGATTTCATGTCGATTAACTGAACACAAGATTGTGACCATATAGAAAGTAACTTTCTGATGCTAATATTAGCAGCAATGCCAATGAAAAGGAGCACAGGGGACGGAAATTGTTCTTTCGATCACGACCCACAGCTCGTGACTAGAGGTAATGGAAGGAACGTACATCGATCAGTCAATATCAAGTTCCTGCTTCACCCCAACCGACGGATTCAGTCCTCAGCATTCTATTGGCGCAATTGGTTCGCACGAGGTACTTAAATGGAACCTCATGGTGCGAGTATTGACAGTAATACTCGCAAAATGGAACACAACAAAACATCTCCGTTGTTGGCAGGATTCAAACCTGCAAGGGGATACCCCAATGGATTTCAAATCCATCACCTTAACCACTCGGCCACAAAAACATGTATAGCTACTGTGTCCTAGGCCAAAATTACAATCAACTATACAGTCAACAAGCATCTATGAATTTAAATTTCTCAGATCAATTAAATGTGTAAGCCGTCATCAATGGATTTCAAGTCTAGAAGTTAAATTTAATTGGTCTCCTCGCAATGAATTTTAGGTTTACGGCCTTAACCAGAAAACAATGCTCGTATTAGCATCAGTGATTGTGCTTTTTGAAAAGGACAAGGCAGGTTTGAATGCTTTGTTATGTTACTTTTTGCAAGTACTACTGCCAATACTCGCACCTTGAGGTTCCATTGAAGTACCTTGTGCGAACCGATTGCGCCAATGGAATGCTGAGGACTCTGTATCACTGAACACAAGATCATGACCATATTGACTGTAACTTTGTGATGCTAATATTAGCAGCAATGCCAATGAAAAGGAACACAGCGGACGGAAATTGTTCTTTCAGTCACGACCCACAGCTCGTGACCATTGGAATGGTAGGAACGTACATCAATCAGTCAATATAAAGCTTCTTCTTCATCCCAACTGACTGATTCATCGTCCTCAGCATTTCATTGGCGCAACTGGTTCGCACGAGGTACTTAAATGGAGCCTCATGATGCGAGTATCGGCAGTAATCCTTGAAAAAGTAAACACCTCCGTTGTTGGCAGGATTCGAACCTGCGAGGGGAGACCCCAACGGATTTCTAATCCATCGCCTTAACCACTCGGCCACAACAACACGTACAGCTCGTGTCCTATGCCAAGATTACAAGCAACTATAAAGATGTCTGTTGGCAAGGTTCAAGCCAAGAAAGACTACCTCTACATGTTGTTGTGGCCGAGTGGTTAACTGTTGAACGTTGATATTTTTGGGGGTGGGATGGCGTGGCTCAGTGGAAGAGTAGTTGTCCCCCAACCCAGAGGTTGTGGGTTCAATTTTTTGCTCTGATGAACTTGTCTAAGTGCCCTTGAGCAAGATACTGAACCCCACGTTGCTCCTGGTGCTGTGTCACCAGTAGGTGGATGGTGAGATAGTGTAAAGCGCTTTGAGCGCCTTGAAAGGTGGAAAAGCGCTATATTAGTATAACACCATTTAGCATTTTCCATTACACTGCAGCACTTGTTGTGGCAGAGCAGTCAAGGAGATGGAGTAGAAATCCATTGGGGTCTCCCCGCGCAGGTTCGAATCCTGCCAACAACGAATTTATTCTCTTGTATTAGAATTACACAAATTTAAAGCAACACTCGTTAACTTTTCAACCTTGGTAAAATATTCTTAACATTTGTGATTATACGTTGACTGACAACTAGTTGAATGATACCTTTTTTTATATCTTGAGGGGGTCTGTATCGCTTTCACTGGCACTAATTAACTGGTGTTCCTGCCACACAAACAAACCCTTCTCCCTTTCCCCATTCATTACAAAGACAGAAGTCGATGCGAATGCTTTTGCGCGAAATCTGAGGCTACAAACAGAGGCTAAAATGATACTCAAGAATCAACATTGGCCTGGCTTTCACTCGCTGGAGTGACTCCACCTCCCTCAACTGTCAGCGCTGACGAGTTCGGGTGGGGTTGGGGTGTTAGCCACACTAAGCCACATGGTTACTAACGGTCACCTGGCTTTGTTTAGCCACAACTGGATTAATTACCGTATTACTATTCATCCTTCACAAAGCCGCTGGAAACAGAAATGTCGTTTAATCCACCTGCAGGCGACTGGGAGATGATGATTTTACGACGACTAGGAGATGATGATTTTACAACACTGCGGGTGAGCACTGGTCCACATGGGAAACGCAGTCTTCCTTAAGGCAAAACACTACAGCTTTTGTCCAGTGGCGTCACTAAAATCGACCATAACTGAAAATTGACCTAGTGTTGCTTCAAAGTGCCTATGACAGCAAAAAGCACGTTTTTTTTTCATATTTCACGTGATATTTTATGCTCCTGAATGGAATGGACCGCTTGGATGTGTGTGGAAACCATCGATCTATATATTCAATTTTTTGAATCCTGCGCCATGAAAATGAGACTTCCTTGACGAAGAATGCGAATGTGACGTCAGCGGGCTAATCATCTTCAGTATACAGAACAACTGCGGATTCATCCGATTTTACGGATTATTTCGTTCATTTTTCGTATCACGTGCTGCAGGCTTCTGTTGGTACACCAGGGAGAGGCGTGTGACCCTTTTTGGGTTTCAAAAAGTTCCATTTCACCTTGCATAATGGCCAAAACAAGTCCGGCAACTGTGGAAAGATTGGACCCAGTCCAAGTAAGCTACATGTTTTATATTATGTCAGCTACTGGGATCATGGCATACGTTTTAATAAGGAAGTGGCTTGCATTTTGTGGGTGACAATGCTCCCTGTCCACCGAGAAGGCCACTCGGCCAACGACCGGCGGCTTGTCACACACCATGGTCACTTCCACCCCCTCGGTCCTCTTCGTGGGGCCGCCAATAGACCTCTACCCTAGGCTTGGGCTCAGGCAGCCCCCGTTCCGACGTCAGCCGGTTTGTCCACCGAGAATACGCTATTTTCTGCGTTCTTTCCCCTCTCTACCTGCCCAGAATGACAAGTTGTAACTTGCTCACCGCCGAGGGCTGGCCGGTGGGTGAAGACAATCAACCCCGCCGCCGTGTGTATGAGTCGGGGTAGTTTTGTGTGATTTTTCGTTTTCGAAAGGAGAGAATAAGACTTTGAAAAGCTGCTCGGTTCGACTTAGCATGTCGGCCAACTGTCACGCCTCCTGTTTTGTTTACGCTCTTTCCTCTGTCTACGAAGCCTGGCAGGGAAATGACAAAAACCGGTGGCATAAAATACCATTCGGCAGACGAAGAAGTCGGCAGTTTTGACCATTATGCAGTAATTTAGCCCTGTCATACTGAATAAATGCATCTTTATTATTTCATATTCAATTCAGCACAAGACTGTTATTTGTCATGATCATACCATTTACCTAACAATTAGGGCGAAGTACTTGGATAAAAAGAATATCATGTAAAAATATCGGAGTAAAGAGATTGATTCATGAATTTTGCTGCTCTCTGTGGCATTTTCATCATTCTGAATCTTCCCCCTCAATGGGCTTAATTCTAAATCAGATGAAATCGTGACGCTGTCTAGAGCTGCTAGAGCGCAATAATGACCGGCGGGGCTAAACCGTAGTTTAAAAGACTAATCTCTCGTCATCTGCTCTTTGCCAAATTGTTGTATATAGTCGAATCGCCTCAAAATCTAATGTAATCTAATTCATCATAATAATGCTATTGAAGATTTTTTTATGCCGTCACAGGCACTTTAAATAAACGACAGCCTGTATTAAAAATATATGTCTGTTAAGCTGAACAACTCACATTTAGTGAGGACAGAGGATTAATAAAGTCAAGTAAAAAATAAGATAGTGTGAGCTACAATAAGTTACTGTATGCGACGAGACTCGTAGAGTCAAAATCGCGTAAGTCGAGTACGTCGTAACCTGGAGACTTTTTTTTTCCATTTGAAAAAAAATTAAATCAAAATATTTTTTACAGGTTCGGCAGGGAATGAATTGGACGTTGATCACCGTCAACGGCACTGAAACATGATCATTCGCCGCCTGCCAGCCCTTCTATGGAAACATCTCCAATGGCAGTGCAGTCAAAAGTCTGCCGTCTCGTTGCATTATGCGTTCAAGGCTGCTCACAAACACTGATGTCTTAAGAAGGAATACCAAAGAATAGATTTGATGCATAGAGTCTCCAATTTGTGAGGCTTTGAGTGGGAGAAAAAGACAAATTAGGGAAAAAATAGGAGCGTATCGTTGAGTACGGAGGTGAAAGGCTGGAAGTCGAAGAAAAATAGATGTCTGTGTACGAGAGTGGGAGAAGCAAACAGAAGCGGTAAGCACAAGCAGACCGACACACTGTAATCCCACATTAAAACCTCGGCTGATTCACTAAAGCTGATTACTGCCATTTCCCACTTTCCCTTCCTACCCCGCTGCTCTGCTTTAACCTATTATTATTTGTTGCCAGCCTCTCTAAGTTCAGATGGTTTGGACGACTTGTGCCGTAAAACCCTGAGGGACAGCTATTACAGTGATCCCTCATTTTTGAACCCCCCAACCCGTGATAATCGCAAATAATATAGAAATAATGTGTTCGATTTATTTATTCTACGTAGTGCTGCAACATAACTCATTTAACATGGCTAAATCCAGCTGCTCCCTGTTAAGACCAACATAGGGTAAGGTTTTCTTTGAGCTAATATATGAACCATTTAAGAGCATTGTAAAAAACAAACAAAAAAAAGTTAGCATTTTATCGCATTTAAGCTGCTGGACCTTTGCTATGCAAATTGTTCTCTTGTAGGGCTGCAGCTATCGATTATTTTAGTGGTCAATTAATTGATTAACTAGTTAGTTGGAATAATTGAGTAATCGGAACATAGAAAATTAAAATACCTTAGCTGAGGCTCAAACGGTATAAAAATATAAATGAGGATCTACACTGCTGGCCAAAAGTACTGGCACCCCTGCAATTCTGTCAGATAATGCTTAGTTTCTCCCAGAAAATGATGGTAATTACAAATGCTTTAGTAGTAATATCTTCATCTATTTTGCTTGCAATGAAAAAAAACAAAACAAAAGAAAAAGAAAAAAATAAATAAATTAATTAAATCATTATCATTTTACACATAACTGCAATAAATGCAATGCCACCCTCGGCCTAATACTTGGTAGCACAATCTTTTGACAAAATTCCGCTTCCGGAATCCATTAATGTGTTTCTTACAATGCTCTGCTGGAATTTTAGACAATTCTGCATTGGTCAACTGCTGCAGATCTCTGAGATTTAAAGGGTGCCTTCTCCGAACTGACATTTTCAGATCTCTCCATAGGTGCTCAATGGGATTCAGGTCTTTAGTCCTTGCTGGCTACTTTAGAAGTCTTCAGTTCTCTCTAACCATTTTCTAGTGTTTTTTGAAGTGTGTTTTGGGTCATTGTCTTGCTGGAATTCAATTCAATTCAATTTTATTTGTATAGCCCTAAAACACAACAAGGTTGTCTCAAAAGGCTATTGTATTATTATTGGCTATTGTAATATGATACACAGTCAGAAAAAGCAAATGAAGTAAACAAAGATGAATAAATAAAGTTCAAGTCCTGGGCATCCCCCATCCTTGGACCCTCCATGTCGGCAAGGAAAAACTCGAAAAACTCCAAGCTCTTTGGGAGAAAATGAGAAACCTTGGGCAGTACCACAGTCAGGAGAGATCCACTCCCAGGACGGATAGACAGGATGCACCAGGACTGCTAATGGGAATTAGCAGACGGGGTTACAGTCTGTAAAGATGCAGGAGAGTAAAGAAACAAGAAGAGGTCCATCTAGCCAGATGAGACGGGGGTGGCAATGAGGACGTCCATCCAGCCAGGGGTCCGGATAGTCAGGAGGCTGCAGCTGAAAAATAGCCCCTCCCCTCTGGGGCTATTTTTGGGGCTGGAAGCCCCATGAGCTCTGAGGGAGACCCAGCTTTCTCACACTGGGCCCTACATTATGTTTGCAAAATTTTTTGGTTGTCGTCCGACTTCATAATGCGATGCACACGGTCAAGCAGTCCAGTGCCAGAGGCAGCGAAGCAACCCCAAAACATCAGGGAACCTCCACTATGTTTGACTGTGGGGACCATGTTCTTTTCTTTGAGGTCCTAGGTTTTTCCCCTGTAAACTCTATGTTGACGCCTTTTCCCAAAGAGCTCTACTTTTGTCTCATCTGACCAGAGAACATTCTTCCAAAACGTTTTTGGCTTTCTCAGGTAAGTTTTGGCAAACCCCAGCCTGGCTTTTTTGTGTCTCTGGGTCAGAAGTGGGGTGTTCGTGGGTATCCTACCATAGAGCCCCTTTTCATTTAGATGCCGAAGGATAGTACACGTTGACACTGTTGTACCCTCAGACTGCAGGACAGCTTGAACTTAATTGGATGTTAGTCGAGGTTCTTTATCCACCATCCACACAATGTTTTGTTGAAATCTCTCGTCAGTTTTTCTTTTCTGTCCACATCTAGGGAGGTTAGCCTCAGTGCGGTGGGCTTTACACTTATTGACGACACTGCGCACGGTAGACACAGAACAATTCAGGTCTTTGGAGATGGACCTGTAGCCTTAAGATTGCCCATTATTTTCCTTCTCAAGTCCTCAGACAGTTCTTGGTATTCTTTCTTTTCTCCATGCTCAAAGTGATACGCACAAGGACACGGGACAAAGGTTTAGTCAACTTTAATCCAATTTAACTGGCTGCAAGTGTGATTTAGTTATTGCCACCGCCTGTTATGTACCGTAAGTAACAGGTGCTGTCATTTACACAAATTAGAGAAGCATCACATGATTTTTCAAAGGGTGCCAATACTTTTGTTCAGCCCATTTTTTGAGTTTTGTGTAAAATGATAATGATTTAATTTTTTTCCCATTCTCTTTTGTGCTTTTTCATTGCAAGCAGTTGCAATCATTTTCTGGGAGAAATTGAGCATTATCTGACAGAATTGCAGGGGTGCCATTACTTTGGCCAGAAGTGTATATATATATATATATATATATATATATATATATATATATATATATATATATATATATATATATATATATATATATATATATATTAGGGCTGTCAAAATTATCGCGTTAACGGGTGTTAATTTTTTAAATTAATCACGTTAAAATATTTGACGCAATTAACGCACTAGGCCCGCTCAGACAGATTTAAATGTCAGTACAGTGAAAGGCCAACTTGTTAATTGTGTTTTATGGAGTTTTTCCGCCCTCTGCAGGCGCTTGGGTGTGACTTGCATATGTTATGTGGCGTAATGTCGCCCTCTGCTGGCGATTCAGTGCAGCTGATTATTTGGGTTTCGGCGCGCTTTTCTGACGTGATTATATGTCGACGCGAACTCACACTAATAGACAGTGCTATTCAGACCAGCTAACGTCCGCATCCAGCATTCAGTGGCAGTTCTCATAGCCCCATCACACTGTTTGTGTCTAATACATGCATTGCTTGTGAGTTATATTCCTCCTTTGTTTATATTCATGAGCATTAGATAGTTATTGATGATGTGTATTTGAATTTGTTCACATATATGGTGAAATGCAGTTACATTTTTAGATGCTTGTGAGCTAATTGACTAATGCTACTGCTCAAATGGACACGTGTGTGTACATTTGATGTTATTTTGTGATTTATGCAAGTTATTGACACATTGCCTTGTTATTTTCAGTTTTACAAAAATACAAGAAACGTGCTCCTGTCAAAAAGAGATGACTTCAGTAAAGCCCATGCAACTTTGCCACACCGTCTGATTTCTTTTTGGAACTTATGTTTGCTATCTGTCAATTTGTGTACTCATACACATTGAGGACAGAATAGGGCTACTAGTTTATTTTTTGATTGAAATTTTTACAAATTTTATTAAAACGAAAACATTAAGAGGCGTTTTAATATAACATTTCTATAACTTGTACTAATATTCATCTTTTAAGAACTACAAGTCTTTCTATCCATGGATCACTTTAACAGAATGTTAATAATGTTAATGCCATCTTGTTGATTTATTGTTATAATAAACAAATACAGTCCTTATGTACCCTATGTTGAATGTATATATCCATCTTGTCTTATCTTTCCATTCCAACAATAATTTACAGAAAAATATGGCATATTTTATAGATGTTTTGAATTGCGATTAATTGCGATTAATTACGATTAATTAATTTTTAAGCTGTAATTAACTCGATTAAAAAATTTTAATCGTTTGACAGCCCTAATATATATATATATATATATATATATATATATATATATATATATATATATATTATATATATTTCTCATTTAATATATGGGTAGATCATTTTACTTGGTCATTTCATAGTAGCCCGCAATATACAGTGCTGCTGAACTTGCTAACGCCCCCTTGAAAAAAAAAAAAGTAGCTCGCTGGATGTTGTCTCCTTGAAAAGTAGATATTGGAGCAAAATATTGTGAGCGCCCCTGCATTAGACTGTTAAGATACAAAGCAAAATAATGTGGGAATTAGAAAACATACACCCACATACTGTGTGCATCTCATATTTGCTCTAAAGGTCTCCCGGTTGATCTCCTGACATTTACTACTGCATTATTATTTGTCTTTTATGGTGTGCTGATTAATATTACTGACTTTACTGTGATACACAATTCTTCTCCTTTACACTTTGCAGAAGGCTTAAATTAACTCATTCAATGCTAAGGACGTATACAGTGTTGTTTTTGATGTTCAACTGCTTATAACTAAAAAATGAACAAGAAATGATGAAATATGGTAATCAAATCTTCCTTTCAGTTTGTTTTTGTTCATGTGGCCATAGAACACAATATTCTGTGGCGCTTGAAAGAAGAGAATGTCCTGTGACATGGTTTTTGATAGTGTATGAGTTCATGGGCTTCAGATTCAATAAGTCAGGGGTGTCAAATGAACCGCAGAATTAATGAAGAAGTTTAATGAAGAGCTTACCCAGAAATGCCCCAAAACCAACAGGAGGTGACCAATGAACAAGAGGTGGCCTGAAAATTCCCTAAAATCAGCATTAAATGATCCAAAATGTACAGGATGTGGCCCGTAAGTACCTAAAAATGACAAGGAAGTGACCCAAAATCAACACGAAGTGGACAATGACCACGAAGTGGCCCAAAAAATGCCCTAAAATCAACATGGAATAATCTAAAATGTGTAAAATGGAATCCGTAAATACCCTAAAAATAAAAGAAAGTGACCCAAAATCAACAGGAATGAGCATTAAGCCGTCCAGAAATGCCTTAAGATCAACACTAAATGATCCAAAATGTACATGGAGTGACTCGTAAGTGCCCTAAGAACAACACAAAATGATCCAAAAAGTACTAGACGTGACCTGTCAGTACCCTAAAGTTACAAGGAAGTGACACAAAATCAACAGAAAGTGGCCAATCACCATGAAGGGCCTGGAAATGCCCTGAAGTCAACGTGAAATGATCCAAAATGTACAGGATGTGACCCATAAGTACTCTAAATTTACAAGGAAGTGACCCAAAATCAACAGGAAGTTACCAATGACCATGAAGTGGCCCAAAAATGTCCTACAATGACCATGAAGTGGCCCATAAATGCCCTTAGATCAACACGAAATGATCCAAAATGTAAACGACGTGACCCGTAAGTACCCTAAAATTACAAGGTAGTGACCCAAATTCAGCAGGAAGTGACCAATGACCAAGAAGTGGCCTGGAAATGCTCTAGGATCGACACAAAATGATCCAAAATGTAAAGGATGTGACCTGTAAGTACCCTAAAATGAAAAGGAACGGACCCAAAATCAACAGTGAGTGGCCAATGGCCATGAAGTGGCCCCGAAATGCCCTAAGATCAACAAGAAATGATCGAAAATGTGCAGGAACTGTCCCGTAAGTGCACTAAGATCAACACGAAATGATCCAAAATGTACAGGATGTGACCCTTAAGTACCCTAAAATTACAAGGAAGTGACACAAAAACAACAGGAAGGGACCAGTGGCCATGAAGAGGCCCAGAAATGCCCTAAGATCAACATGAAGTGATCCAAAATGTACAGGATGTGACCCGTAAGTAGCCTAAAATTACAAGCAAGTGACCCAAAATCAACAGGAAGTGATCAATGAACATGAGGTGGCAAGAAAATGCCTTAAGATCAACATGAAATGATCCAAAATGTACATGATGTAACTCGTAAATACCCTAAAATTGCTAGAAGTAACCCAAAATCAACAGGAAGTGACCAATGACCATGAAGTGACCTGTAAATACCCGAAGATCAACATGAAATGATCCAAAATGTAAAGGTAATCTTGAATGTAAATCTAAATCTCATTGTACTCTGTATAACGACAATCAAGGCTTTCTATTCTATTTCATTAAGACGGCTACATCCTGACTATGTCTTCTGCAGGGTGTGGCATACCTTGGCAGGAACTTGAGGTGAGCAGTGAAGCTTGACTGAGCCTGGAGAAAACCAGTCCTTGGGATAATCTCCATGTGTTTCCTCATCTCTGGCCACAAGTCAAAAGTAAGCTTCAAGGCTGTGCTGGTGCTGACGTGGAAAACACACGCATGATTCACGTTAAGACTAATCACTCAAAGTTAATATACAGTGCCTTGCAAAAGTATTCGGCCCCCTTGAACCTTGCAACCTTTCGCCACATTTCAGGCTTCAAACATAAAGATATAAAATTTTAATTTTTTGTCAAGAATCAACAACAAGTGGGACACAATCGTGAAGTGGAACAAAATTTATTGGATAATTTAAACTTTTTTAACAAATAAAAAACTGAAAAGTGGGGCGTGCAATATTATTCGGCCCCCTTGCGTTAATACTTTGTAGCGCCACCTTTTGCTCCAATTACAGCTGCAAGTCGCTTGGGGTATGTTTCTATCAGTTTTGCACATCGAGAGACTGACATTCTTGCCCAATCTTCCTTGCAAAACAGCTCGAGCTCAGTGAGGTTGGATGGAGAGTGTTTGTGAACAGCAGTCTTCAGCTCTTTCCACAGATTCTCGATTGGATTCAGGTCTGGACTTTGACTTGGCCATTCTAACACCTGGATACGTTTATTTTTGAATCATTCCATTGTAGATTTGGCTTTATGTTTTGGATCATTGTCCTGTTGGAAGATAAATCTCCGTCCCAGTCTCAGGTCTTGTGCAGATACCAACAGGTTTTCTTCCAGAATGTTCCTGTATTTGGCTGCATCCATCTTCCCGTCAATTTTAACCATCTTCCCTGTCCCTGCTGAAGAAAAGCAGGCCCAAACCATGATGCTGCCACCACCATGTTTGACAGTGGGGATGGTGTGTTCAGGGTGATGAGCTGTGTTGCTTTTACGCCAAACATATCGTTTTGCATTGTGGCCAAAAAGTTCAATTTTGGTTTCATCTGACCAGAGCACCTTCTTCCACATGTTTGGTGTGTCTCCCAGGTGGCTTGTGGCAAACTTTAAACGAGACTTTTTATGGATATCTTTGAGAAATGGCTTTCTTCTTGCCACTCTTCCATAAAGGCCAGATTTGTGCAGTGTACGACTGATTGTTGTCCTATGGACAGACTCTCCCACCTCAGCTGTAGATCTCTGCAGTTCATCCAGAGTGATCATGGGCCTCTTGGCTGCATCTCTGATCAGTTTTCTCCTTGTTTGAGAAGAAAGTTTGGAAGGACGGCCGGGTCTTGGTAGATTTACAGTGGTCTGATGCTCCTTCCATTTCAATATGATGGCTTGCACAGTGCTCCTTGAGATGTTTAAAGCTTAGGAAATCTTTTTGTATCCAAATCCGGCTTTAAACTTCTCCACAATAGTATCTCGCACCTGCCTGGTGTGTTCCTTGGTTTTCATAATGCTCTCTGTACTTTAAACAGAACCCTCAGACTATCACAGAGCAGGTGCATTTATACGGAGACTTGATTACACACAGGTGGATTCTATTTATCATCATCGGTCATTTAGGACAACATTGGATCATTCAGAGATCCTCACTGAACTTCTGGAGTGAGTTTGCTGCACTGAAAGTAAAGGGGCCGAATAATATTGCACGCCCCACTTTTCAGTTTTTTATTTGTTAAAAAAGTTTAAATTATCCAATAAATGTTGTTCCGCTTCACGATTGTGTCCCACTTGTTGTTGATTCTTGACAAAAAAATTAAATTTCATATCTTTATGTTTGAAGCCTGAAATGTGGCGAAAGGTTGCAAGATTCAAGGGGGCCGAATACTTTTGCAAGGCACTGTATTACATATGCATTGCAAATAGGCCTGCACGATATAACGTTTGAATATCAGTTGGTCCTATTTGATGGCAGTAAGTTGAATTCGTTTCCCGTGAGGTTTGGACTGGTCACCGATTCTGTTCATAACTTTTACGGACAGAATTTCTAGGCGCAGCCGAAGCGTTGAAGGGTTCCGGTTTTGTGGCCTCAGCATTGCATCTCTGCTTTTTATAGATGATGTGGTGCTGCTGGCTTCATCAAGCCGTGATCTCCAACTTTCACTGGAGCAGTTTGCAGCCGAGTGTGAAACGGAAAGATATGCACCTCCAAAACGGAGACCACGGTCCTCAGTCAGAAAAGGGAAGCGTGGCCTCTCTGGGTCGGGAATGAAATCTTGCCCCAAATAGATGAGTTCAAGTATCTAGAGCAGTGGTCTCCAACCCGGTCCTCAAAGGCCCGCTGTGGGTGCAGAATTTCATTCCAACCAGACAAATGACAACACTTTTTCACCAATCTGGTGTTTTACAAGTGCAATCAGTTGATTGCAGTCAGGTGCTGCTTGTTTTGAGCAGAAACCTCATTGGTTCAACTATCTGTGCTGGATTGGCAGGAACAAAAAACACGACCCACAGTGGGCCTTTGACGACCGGGTTGGAGACCTTGTTTACGAGTGAAAGCAGGAGAACGTGGGAGATTGACAGGCGGATCGGTGCAGCGTCTGCAGTGATGTGAACTCTGTACCGGTATGTTGTGGTGAAGAAAGAGCAAAGCCACAAGGTGAAGCTCTTGATTAACCAATCCATCTAAGTTCCTACCCTCACCTAAGATCACGAGCTTTGGATCGTGACCGAAAGAACAAGATACCAAATAGAATAGGCCAAAATTAGTTTCCTCAGCAGGGTGTCCGGGCTCGATGATCCGGGAGGGTTATCGTGCTATCCTCTGCGCTGGCTGAGCGGTTTCAAGTCCTGATCTGGTAAAGGGTGTGGCTCTCATCGCCGGCACGGATCAGACCAGTTAAATTTGTACTGTGACCCGGATTTGCAGTGAAGGTTTTGGGGGGTGAGGGTGATATGTGCCAGGATGTCGAGAAAACCTCCCTCCCGATGCATTCAAGAGCTCATGGTACCAGCTACAGCTGCTACCCTGGTTTTTAAGCCTAGTGGTTATCATACTCTTCTGTTGCGCTGTTCAAGTATGACCTGGTTGAGGGGTGTGGATCACAACGCCGGAGCAGATCAGACCGGTTACATTGGTGTTGTTACCCGGATCGGAACCGAAGGTTTTGTGGGGTGAGTGTAAAAGGTGCAAGTTGGTACGTTGCATGCAGAGTAAACCTTCCTCCCGATGCATTCATGCTGCTCGCCCGGTCTTTTAGTCTAGTGGTTCTCGTGCTGTCCTGACCTCGTCGAGTGGGGCGGATTGCGTCGCTGGCGTGGATCAGACCGGTTACACTCTCACTAAGCAGAAATATGTTTTAGTCTCACGAGCCACGTTTTTATCTTGTTATCGCCTGGTCATCACCATGAAAGAAATATTGTTCGTTGACGAAATATTTTCGAAATCGTTTACGAAAACAACAATGCTTCCAGCTTATCTGGATTATTTTTGGTTGCACATCTTCAGCAAAATTCCCTCATTATGAGATGTGTACACCAGGTCCATAACAATTAGGTCACCCAGTTTCCAGGAGACCCAACAGATTGCTGTGCCTGTAGCTACAAGCCTCAGTGATAGCCTGTAATATAAATGTCTTCCCATCATGGGATTTTTTTTTTTTTTTTTAAACCTGTCTTGTTCAGCTGCTTAGACACATACAATAGGAATCTGGACAGTTATCACATGGGAGTTCGATATACTCCCGTTGTGGCTGTTAATTATGTTTTATTTATTAGAAAAAAGCAGTGAACAGGAAAGGGTTATGCTATGGGGGACAGAAAGGAAAGAAACAGACAGAAAAGGAGAAGAACAAACAACAACAACAAGAAATACATTTTTACACACCTACTCTACCTATGAACATAGTGGTAACTAATTACATTTACCCGTGGACACCATGTGGGGGGCCTGATAACCGAGGAGAAAAAGGGGGGAAGGTGAGTCAAAAGGAGACGGGATTAGGCAGGGTGGAGCGTACATAATTCAGCAATTTGAGATGGGAACCCAGTATTGTGTAAATCACCTGTAAGTGTGTATATGTTGACATCCTATTCTATGCTTGTCTTTCACCATTTCTTAGTCATTCCATCCAAAACAATGCACCAGGGAATAACCATTCCCCCCCCCAACAATTCTAATTCCCAACATGGGAATATTCAAACCTATCTTGCGCGCTCCCACCTTATAACAAATAAAAAATAATCACTTGATAACGTTTTGTTGTAACTAAATTCATTGGATGAATTGTGGCCTGTGTTAAAAAAAAAAAAGACCCTCAAAGGTGCTATGATATCCAACAAGTCACTTTAAAATGAAAGCAGACACAAATCCATAAAAATTTTTTTTTAAAAAAGTAGATCCTTATGAGTCTTTCTTTCTCAGCTGCAGTGGCCCCGCCTACCAAAAAATCTTCAGTCATACGATGATGTTATACCCATTCTCGCTTCCAGGGGTGGTGCCAGGGCCCCAGGGAGGCCCCCGCGTAGATTTACCACTTTTCTGCACGACTATCACACGTCTGAGAGGGTTCACGCATAACTGGGTGCAATGGGACACACTCACGGTAGAGCGATTGTCGATGTCACGATTAACGATCAGGTAGCATAGAATAGGATGTCAGCATATCCAAACTTAAAGGTGATTCACATAGTACAGGTAGTCCCTGGGTTCCAAAAGAGTTCCGTTCCTAGGCTTGTGATGTAACGCGAATTTCCGGGTAAGTCGTAATTAACCCTTAAGTACCTCAAAATAACAATTTAGCTGTCCGAAAACATGTATTATACATCATATTAATAAGATCAAGTAAAAAAAAAGATACTGTGAGGTACGCTGTGTTTAATGCCGTTATACTGAATGAATATTCCATCTTAAAAAAAAACTATTTGGGCTTTACTTGCGAGTGAGTTGCTTTGCCGAGAGAAAAGGGGCTGTGGAAACAAAAAAAAAGGGATCGGGACTCGCAAGAGAAGTCGGTGCCAGGGGAGAAGCAGCAGCAGCATGAGAACAAGGAAGTGGGAAGTCCGAAAAAGAAGCGTTGTCGGCGGCCAGGGAAGAATCGGAGGTTGGGGCGGGCGTCATGACGCTCCCAAGCCAAAAAGGGCGCTTATAGGCGAAATAATCTTCGGATCATCGGTCTGCCAGAGTCAGTGGAAGGTTCCAAAACCAACTGAGTTCATCGCCGAGGCACTGAAGGAGATTTTCGGTGTACAGCTGCTGCCGGGCTCATCGCAGCTTCGCTCCCAAGCCGAAACCAGGGGATAGACCGAGATCAGTGATCTTGAGCTTCCTTCGATACCAGACAAAGGAGCTGATTGTTCGGGAGGCCCGTCGACGGAGGAATATGCTGAACTACCAGGACTCGCCGATTCGGATTTATGAAGACTACTCGCCCGACGTCTAGGAGCAACGATCGGCCTACCGAGGAATAATGGCGAAACTATACGACTTGGGCCTCAGGCCAGCTCTGCTCCACCCGGCGAAGCTACAGATCACCAAGAAAGACAGTAATAGACAACGATTTTCCTCTCTCGAGGAGGCTACTGCCTTCCTGAGCTCTTTGACTTCTGCCTAAATTTATTTTTCCACATCTTTTTCTGACTGGGTGGCCTTTATTAGGCTTGGACTATTAGTGAGATGTTTTTTTTTTTTTTTACTACTGGTGGCTAGTAACCTGTTAACTTTAGGGTTAACTACTAGGAACTCTTTACACTCAATGTTTTTTGTTTTGTTATTTTCACACTCCGTGGGAAGTAACTACAGAGTGTCCTTTTTTTCTCTCCTTCTCTCGCTCTCGTTTTATGAAATTCTGTACAGGGTTCAACTTTTGTGAACTGGTTCTTGTTTAATTTTTGTGCTCTCTCGAGAACCCCCCCCCCCCCGCATTCTCCAATCCTCTCAAATGCAGAGGAACCAAATTTTCATATTTTAGTGCTTTTTTTTGTGTTTCAATGGTCCCACATGTTTCTTTCATTCAGTTTTTGTTTTTTCTGCCTCTCACTTGTGTTTGTTGGTTTGTTTTAACGTTCGGTTAATACACTTGCTATCAAGTATTGTTTGTATGCTTGACCTATTAGATATGGGCTATTTTTCTTGTGTGGGATTTTCATTGATTATTTAAAGATTTATCATTATTATTATTATTTTAATTTATTATTGTTCTTTTTTTTTTCTTTCCTCACCATTTTCCGATCCTTTAATATTTTTAATTAAAGGGGGAAAAAGGTACATTTCTTTAAAATCTCTTACTGAGGGAGTGCTCCTTGTTGAGAACCTGGGTTAACTTTACGTCCAGCGGGAGCGACGTAGGTATGGTAGAAACTGGAGGCTACAGAGATGTATGTACGACGTTTGTTGTTGTAGTTATTATTGTTTTTTTGTTTTGTTTTGTTTTGTTATGCCTCGTTTTGTTTTGGTTTTTTTCTTTTATTAGTTCTGTGTGTTTTCCCCCCTCCTCCCCAACTGTGCAGGGCAATGTTGCTGTGTCTATTTCTATAACATAAGCATGTCCATCATTTCTACATATAAAAGTAAGGGCTGCAGGTTTGCGTCCTGGAATGTTAGAGGAATTAACAATACAATAAAAAGGGGCAAAGTTCGATCACATTTAAAACAGCTCAGTGGGGATATTTACTTCATTCAAGATACTCATCAACATCTGAGGTTTCCCTTCTTAACAAACCCTGAATGAATCATGAGTTCATTCAAAGTTTTCAGTGAGGTCAAAAGGTGCAGCCATGATCATAGACAAAAATACACCCTTTGAGCCTATAAAGTCAATTGAAGATCCAAATGGTCGATTTGTTGCTGTTTCTGGCAGGTTGTTTGATATCCCGGTAGTTTTGGTGAGCGTTTACGCCCCAGTATGGGACAATCCCCAGTTCATTACACGTCTGTTTTCCTCCCTGCCCGATATAGAGTCCTGCTACCCTATTATAGGCGGCGATTTCAACCTTATCCAAGATCTAGTTCTGGATAGGTCCTCATCCAGACCCTTTACTCTATCCAACTCTGCTACTACATTAAAAGCTTTTGCAGATCAGCTGGGACTCAGCGACCCTTAGAGACATCTTAATCAATCTGACAAGGTTTTTTCTTTTTTTTCCCACGTCCATCACACTTATTCTAGAATTGACTTGTTTTAATAGACAATAGATTGTTGGACTGGGTAACTCTGAGTGAATATCACAGTATAGTTGTTTCAGATCACGCACCTGTTTCACTGGATATATATTTTCCAAATTACATACCCCCATGCATTCAATGGAAACTATTTTTTTGTTAAATAACTTAGAATTCAAACAGTTTTTTCAGCAAGAAATCATAACTTTTTTTCAGATTAATGATACTCCTGAGGTCTCCAGAGGCAATCTATGGGAAGCCTGCAAGGCATATTTGAGGGGACAAGCTATTTCTTTTGCATCCTACCAGGAAAAGGCAGAAGCGGCTAGGATGATTTGGCTCGCTAATCAGATTTTAAAAATAGACGCACAATATTCTGTTACCCCCACTAATGCTTTTTATGACGAACGTCTTAAACTCCAAGCTGAGTATGATTTACTGTCGACTTCAAAGGTAGAAATTAAATTGTTACACTCAAGACAGCGTTACTTTGAGCAGGGCGATAAGGCAGGTAACCTCCTCGCTCATCAAGCTAGATCAGCTGCTCTTTCAAAATTGATTCCAAGAATAAAATCAACCTCTGGGACAATAGTGTCAGATCCCAACCTTGTGAACAGAACTTTTAAAAATGTTATTCCGATCTGTACACGTCTGACTCCCCACCAGAGGTCTGGGAGGGGGATAACCCGCTGGAGAGCCTTACTTACCCTAGAATTAACGCTGAGTTAGTTTGCGGAATGGGCGGTCCGGTTTTACTATCGGAAGTAGAAGAAGCACGTAGTAAACTACAGAATGGGAAATCCCCTGGCCCTGACGGAGTTGGGGTGGAATTCTACAAAGCCTACTCAGATGTAATTTGTCCACAGCTGGTCAAGGTCTACAACGAGGCCTTTTTTTACTGGTAGATTACCTTCAACTTTCTATGAGGCCAACATTTCTCTTCTATTAAAGAGGGAAAAAGAGCCAGTTGAGTGTGGGAGCTATAGGCCTATCAGCCTTTTAAACGTTGATCAGAAGATACTTGCTAAGGTTCTAGCAACACGTCTACAGCAAGCCCTACCTACTCTTATCGCGGCTGACAAGACAGGGTTCATGGCTGGCCGAGACTCGTCGTTTAACACAAGGAGACTTATTAACATTATCGGCTCTCCTAGTTCTGAGGTACCTTAAGTGGTGATCTCGTTAGATGCTGACATTTGATATGGTTGAGTGGAAGTATTTGTTTTATATTTTATCAAAGTTTGGTTTTAGTGATGATTTTATTAAATGGATCAAAATGCTTTATCAGTCCCCATCTGCTCAGGTCCTTACAAAAGGGGTAACGTCAGCTTCATTCCCCGTTCATAGGGGTACTAGGCAGGGCTGCCCCCTTTCTCCACTTCTGTTCACCCTGGCAGTGGAACCACTGGCTATGTGGCTTCATGAGGAGGCACGAGTAGTGGGCATCTCCAGGAATGAGGTCACCCATAAATTATCTCTTTACGCGGACGATTTGTTGTTGTATTTGTCAAACCCAGTTTATTGTCATTGACATTTTAACTCAGTTTGGCGAATATTCTGGTTATAAATTAAATATTGGAAAAAGTGAAGTTCTGCCCATCAACACCTTATCAAGAATGATACCTGCATCCTCGTTTCCATTCAAAGGTACAGCTGAAGGGTTTCGATACCTGGGTATTTTCATCCCTGCTTCTTTTGCGGACCTTTTTATGAGTAACTTTCATCCGTTAATTGATAAATGTAAGCTTGACATGACACGCTGGTCAGTGCTTCCACTCTCATTGACAGGCAGAGTTGATTTGGTTAAAATGGTTTTACTCCCTAAATTTCTCTACCTGTTTCAACATATTCCAATTTTTTTAAGGAAATACTTTTTTCACAATCTAGATAAATTAATCCCTGCATTTCTATGGCCGGACAAGCACCCCCGTATTAACAAAACAATACTGCGGTTGCCTAAGAATCAGGGAGACCTTGCTCTTCCGAATTTTATTCTTTATTATTGGGCATATAATATTGTCAAAATAAATAATTGGCTATTGGGAGACACAGACTTGTGTCCCTCATGGGCCCAACTTGAGTTAAGATCTTCTAGGTTGTCGCTGAAGTCTCTCCTAACTGCAAAGCTTCCTTTAAAAATTCGCCATATTTCCCAAAACCTAGTTGCCATCAATTCATTAAAAATTTAGATTCAGTTTCTTAAAAACTATGGTCTGGTAGATCATTCAATTCTTGCACCAATAGCAAAAAATCATTTATTCCCTCCGTCTAACCTCGATCCCATCTTTGGGACTTGGCGCAACAGAGGCCTGATAAATATTCTATACGTTGACGGCCGCTTTATGAATTTCCAAGAGCTATCGAAATTCAACCTACCTCAATCCCACTTCTACCGGTTTTTACAAATTAGGCACTTCGTCCAATCTACCTATCCAAATTTTCCCAATCAGCCACCAACCTCTTTGATTGATTCTTTGCTTAACCTCAACTATGCCCATAGACAAACCATTTCATTCATCTATAATTCCTCTGACTGACTGTCAGAGCCATCTAAATTAAGTCTAGGCTGCACTAGAAGCTATAAAGCTGGGGGAAGTACAGCCACTGAGTTCTATCTCCTTTTTCTCACTCTACCTACCACTTATCTTACTTTATTTCTGTTTTCCAATGTTAATATCTAGTTGTCTAGTCTCTTCATCACTAGTCACCCGGTGTCCCCTTTCCCCCCTCCCCTCTGGGGAAGGGCTATTTTTCAGCTGCTGCCTCCTGACTGTCCGGACCCCAAGCTGGATGGACGTCCTCGTTGCTACCCCCGTCTCATCGGGTTAGATGGACCTCTTCTTGTTCCTTTACTCCACTGCATCTTTACGGACTGTAACTTCGCCTGCTAATTCCCATTAGCGGTCCTGGGGCTTCCTGTCTATCCGTCCTGGGAGTGGATCTCTCCTGACTGGTACTCCCCAAGGTTTCTCGTTTTCTCCCGAAGACTCTGGAGTTTTTGGAGTTTTTCCTTGCCGACATGGAGGGTGTTATATCTAAGGATGGGGGATACCCAGGACTTGAATTTATTCATTCATCTTGTTGCTTCATTTGCTGTTTCTGATTGTGTATCATATTGCCTCTGCAAAGCCCTTTGAGACAACGTTGTTGTGATCCAGGGCTATACAAATAAAATTGAATTGAATTGAATCTATATACTCACTCTTTAAAACAGAAGTGGGAGGACGAGATCGAGACTGCAATATCGGACAAACGTTGGAAGCAGATCTGTAAGCTGGTCCATTCCTCCGCCATTTGTGCCAGACATGGTTTATTGCAATGCAAAGTACTTTTCAGAGTACGCTACACTAATGCTCGACTCGCAAAAATTTACCCCACTACCCCTGACTGCTGCAATAGATGTAAACAATCACCTGCCAATCATACCCATATGTTTTGGTCCTGTCCCAGTCTCACTGGTTTCTGGCGGCAGATCTTTGAGACATTGGAAACCGTGTCTGGCACAAACCTGGGGAACGACCCATACATAGCACTTTTTGGTTGCCCTCCTCTATCACTTGTTTTATCTGCACCGATACGCCATGTAATTGCTTTTACGACCCTACTAGCGAGACGGCTCATTTTACTCAAGTGGAAACATGCACATCCCCCATCTAGTTGGCTCGAAGAAGTTTTGACTCATTTTAAGCTAGAGAAGATGAGATTTTCACTCTCTGGTAGGGGAAGTATCTTCCACAAAACCTGGCAGCCCTTTAAGGACTACCTGTATGGACTCACAATCTCTCAAGAAAGTGACTATTGAGGCCCTGTCCCCCCACTTCCCCTTTTATTTTGTCAAATTTAGTTAGTTTAGTTAATAATTTGACTTTTATCAATTTATTTATTTTTCTTATTATAATATCAATGCTACCTATTGTATTATCGAACTTTATGCGTTTTGTTTCTTGGTTGTTATTCTTTCATTTATTTATTTTTGGTTAAAGTTATTTCCATTTTTTTTTTTTTAATTTTTGTGTGTGTGTGTGTGTGTGTGTGCGTCTCCCTGTGTTTTGCTTCGTTAGTGATGTATATGTGATCTGTGTAAAAAAGATAAAGGACCTGTTTATGACACAGCCAATCACAACTTTGGAATTAAGACAAAGACTAAGCGTTTACCTTTCCGCTGATACAAAATGGACCATGAATAACATTATTCTGTTACTTTCGTTTTGGCTGAGATGTATTGACTTCTGTTAAAAAACTCAAATAAAAAGATGTAAACAAAAAAAACAAAAAGGGAGCTTCTCAGGCAGACACATGAGAACTGGAGATGATAGCGGGTGGGAACTGATGCCGTCAGGAACTGCAGGACCGTGTCGACGCTGCTGGGGGAGGAGACATGGCAAGAACTAGGTACTGTTTACGCAACTAGAAAAAAAAAAAAAAAACATGACTGGAGACAGAATAGCGGACGAGACTTCGGTTTTGCAGAGTCGTAGTCGCGAAAGTCGGTTACATCGTAACCCAGGGACTACCTGTACTTTGTTCCCTATCTCACATTGCTGAATTATGTACACTCCAACACACCTAATCACATCTTTCACTTTCCTGCCTCTTTCTCCTCAGTTATCAGGCCCCCATATGGTAAACACAGGTAAATATAATTTGCTAACGATAGCACTACAGTGTACAGGTAGTATGGGCCTGTAATCATGTATTTCTTGTTAGGGCCCGAGCACTGAGCGTGCGAAGGCCCTATTGTTTTGCAAAGGATTATTATTAGGGCCCGAGCACTCAGCGTGCGAAGGCCCTATTGTTTTGCAAAGGATTATTATTATTATTATTATTATTATTATTATTAGGGCCCGAGCACTAGACGTGCGAAGGCCCTATTGTAATGCAAAGGATTATTATTATTATTATTATTATTATTAGGGCCCGAGCACTAGGCGTGCGAAGGCCCTATTGTAATGCAAAGGATTATTATTATTATTATTATTATTATTATTATTATTATTATTATTATTCTTCTTCTTTCTTCATGGCAAATGAAAATGGCCAATTTGGAGGCCTGAACATGCACGAAAAGTCACCAAAATTTGCACATACGTGCAGATTCGCGTAAAATTTGATAATCTTGCGTCGTTTTGAAAAAATTTCAAAAAATGGCTCAGTGGCGCCCCCTTGACCCTTAAAATTTTCAAAAAGGCCTCTCCTCTCAGGTTTTCAACGTAGAGCGATGAAATTTGGGGAGTAGATACCTTATGCCTAACTGTTCAAAAAAGCCTCTTGCACCCATATTCCAAATCCGACAGGAAATCGGATATTTTGGATCAAATGTGAAATTTTTTCGGTTCACAGTTGGAGTTTACGTTTGGAGGCCTGAACATGCACGAAAACTCACCAAAATTTGCACATACATGCAACTTTGCGTAAATTTTGATAATCTACAAAAAAATTTAACAAAATCGCTCAGTGGCGCCCCCTTGAAATTTTCAAAAAGGCCTTTCCTATTAGGTTTTTTCAACGTAGAATGATGAAATTTGGTGAGTCGATACATTGCGTAAAACTGCTCCAAAAAGTCTCTTGCACCTATATTCCAAATCCAACAGGAAGTCGGAAATTTTGGATCAAATGCGAAATTTTATCGATTTACATTTGAGACCTTGTCGCTGAAGAAAATAGTTGGATCGTCTTCAAAATTGGTCAGACTATACAGGAGACATATGAGATCTTAAGTTTTCAAAATGGTGAGTTTTCATCCAAGGGTCTGGCCTGGGCGTAGTCCCAAAGTTGGCCATTTTTGGGCAAAACACCAAATTCAGAAAATGATTAAAAACTCCGTGATACAACGTTCAATCTTTTTCATTTCTAGCAAGTATATGAGATATCCCAGCCTGAACACGACTGCATTTAAATTTTACCCATTAGGCTTGGCGCCCCCTAGTGGGAACAGGAAATGGCCTTCTTTACGAGACAGGCTCCTCCTCCAAGGGAAAAAAATCTATTGACCTCAAACCTGTTTCAGGGGAGCCTCAAGACATGTGTTCAGGTGCCTAATGAAAAATATTGAGGTTTTGTAGAAGCGGAGAGGTACAAACTGGAAGTGAAAATGACCGTCAACAATTTGTCTCGCCAAAAACTTTGAACAGTCATAACTCGGCAGATATACAACATATCTGCGCCAAACTTCCCGTGTTTGTTGAGAGTCATACCCTGAAGGTTCGTGTAGGGGTCATTTGCATCAACTCTACAGTGCCAACTAGTGGCGACAGAAAGAAGTTTTAAAAAAGGCCTTTCCTATTGGGTTTTTCCAACATAGAGTGAGGAAATTTGGGGAGTTGATACCTTGTGCAAAACTGCTCCAAAAAGTCTCTTGCACCCATTTTCCAAATCCAACAGGAAATCGGGTATTTTGGATCAAATGTGAAATTTTTATCGGTTCACAGTAGGAGTTTACATTTGGAGGCTTGAACATGCACGAAAACTCACAAAAATTTCGACATACATGCGGCTTTGCATAACGTTCAATAATCTTGCAACGTTACGAAAAAATGTAACAAAATGGCTCAGTGGCGCCCCCTTGAAATTTTCAAAAAGGCCTCTCCATTTAGGTTTTTTCAACGTAGATGGATGAAATTCAGAGAGTCAATACCTTGTACAAAACTGCTCCAAAAAGTCTCTTGCATGCGTATTCCAAACCCAACAGGAAATCGGGTATTTTGGATTGAATGTGAATTTTTTATCGATTTACAGTGTGCACATTTTACACCTTGGCACCTAGGGAATTAGTTTGATCATTCTCAAAATTGGCGAGACTGTTCATGAGGCATATGAAATCTTAAGTTATCAAAATGGTGTGTTTTCATTCACGGGCCTGACCTGGGCGGGGTGCCAAAGTCGGCCATTTTTTCGCCAAAACACCGAATTCGGAAAATGACTGATAACTCCCTCATACAACGTTCAATCTATTTTAAATCTGCCATGTGTGTGAGGTATACCAGCCTGAGCACGACTGGATTGAAAATTTACCATTTGTGCCTGGCGCCTCCTAGTGGGAACAGGAAATGCCCTTTTTTACGGTGACACACTCCTCCTCCAAGGGAAAAAATTAATCGACCTCAAACCTGCATAAGGGAAGCCTTAAGACCTGTCTTCAGGTGCCTGATGAAAAATATTGAAGTTTCGTTGAAGCGGAGGGGTCCAAACAGGAAAGTGAAAATGACTGTCAATAATTTTTCTCTCCAAAAATTTTGAACAGTCATAACTCGGCAGATATACAACATATCTGCGGCAAACTTCCCGTGCTTGTTGAGAGTCATACCCTGAAGGGCCTTGTAGGGGTCATTTGCATCAAACCTACAGCGCCAACTAGTGGCAATAGAAAGTCACTCGTTTTTCCAATACATGTTCAGTTCTTTTCAGGTTGGTCATTGTAGTTTCAAGACCTATTAAAATACTTATTTACGGCCCATGTCCACGTGTCTCTGTCTGTTGCCGTGACGACCCTTTGTTCGCCATTTAAAGGAAATATTTTTTTTCAGAGACTCAGGCAGCTTATAGAGCCACAGTATTTGGCACACTTGGTCGAATTGGCCGAGTTAGAAGATTAATTTTGGGTTTTGAATAAGGGCTTGGCTGCACAGCTCAGTAGTGGCTCCTTTTTTGTAGTACTCTCTCCAATAGGGGTTTTTATCTCTTGGGTGTGGGAATGTAAATAGGCGACTTTCGAGCATGTTAGGTTCTAATGAGATAATTAGAGAGGAGGATCTGCCACCAGCCTGACCTGCACACAGTCCGAGTTGCGTGACGTCCGAGTTGCGCTAGATTGCGAGGGCCCGTTCAGTCCTGCTTGCAGGCCTAGTTATTATTATTATTAGGGCCCGAGCACTAGGCGTGCGAAGGCCCTATTGTAATGCAAAGGATTATTATTATTATTATTATTATTATTATTCTTCTTTCTTCATGGCAAATGAAAATGGCCAATTTGGAGGCCTGAACATGCACGAAAAGTCACCAAAATTTGCACATACGTGCAGATTCGCGTAAAATTTGATAATCTTGCGTCGTTTTGAAAAAATTTCAAAAAATGGCTCAGTGGCGCCCCCTTGACCCTTAAAATTTTCAAAAAGGCCTCTCCTCTCAGGTTTTCAACGTAGAGCGATGAAATTTGGGGAGTAGATACCTTATGCCTAACTGTTCAAAAAAGCCTCTTGCACCCATATTCCAAATCCGACAGGAAATCGGATATTTTGGATCAAATGTGAAATTTTTTCGGTTCACAGTTGGAGTTTACGTTTGGAGGCCTGAACATGCACGAAAACTCACCAAAATTTGCACATACATGCAACTTTGCGTAAATTTTGATAATCTACAAAAAAATTTAACAAAATCGCTCAGTGGCGCCCCCTTGAAATTTTCAAAAAGGCCTTTCCTATTAGGTTTTTTCAACGTAGAATGATGAAATTTGGTGAGTCGATACATTGCGTAAAACTGCTCCAAAAAGTCTCTTGCACCTATATTCCAAATCCAACAGGAAGTCGGAAATTTTGGATCAAATGCGAAATTTTATCGATTTACATTTGAGACCTTGTCGCTGAAGAAAATAGTTGGATCGTCTTCAAAATTGGTCAGACTATACAGGAGACATATGAGATCTTAAGTTTTCAAAATGGTGAGTTTTCATCCAAGGGTCTGGCCTGGGCGTAGTCCCAAAGTTGGCCATTTTTGGGCAAAACACCAAATTCAGAAAATGATTAAAAACTCCGTGATACAACGTTCAATCTTTTTCATTTCTAGCAAGTATATGAGATATCCCAGCCTGAACACGACTGCATTTAAATTTTACCCATTAGGCTTGGCGCCCCCTAGTGGGAACAGGAAATGGCCTTCTTTACGAGACAGGCTCCTCCTCCAAGGGAAAAAAATCTATTGACCTCAAACCTGTTTCAGGGGAGCCTCAAGACATGTGTTCAGGTGCCTAATGAAAAATATTGAGGTTTTGTAGAAGCGGAGAGGTACAAACTGGAAGTGAAAATGACCGTCAACAATTTGTCTCGCCAAAAACTTTGAACAGTCATAACTCGGCAGATATACAACATATCTGCGCCAAACTTCCCGTGTTTGTTGAGAGTCATACCCTGAAGGTTCGTGTAAGGGTCATTTGCATCAACTCTACAGTGCCAACTAGTGGCGACAGAAAGAAGTTTTAAAAAAGGCCTTTCCTATTGGGTTTTTCCAACATAGAGTGAGGAAATTTGGGGAGTTGATACCTTGTGCAAAACTGCTCCAAAAAGTCTCTTGCACCCATTTTCCAAATCCAACAGGAAATCGGGTATTTTGGATCAAATGTGAAATTTTTATCGGTTAACAGTAGGAGTTTACATTTGGAGGCTTGAACATGCACGAAAACTCACAAAAATTTCGACATACATGCGGCTTTGCATAACGTTCAATAATCTTGCAACGTTACGAAAAAATGTAACAAAATGGCTCAGTGGCGCCCCCTTGAAATTTTCAAAAAGATCTCTCCATTTAGGTTTTTTCAACGTAGATGGATGAAATTCGGAGAGTCAATACCTTGTACAAAACTGCTCCAAAAAGTCTCTTGCATGCGTATTCCAAACCCAACAGGAAATCGGGTATTTTGGATTGAATGTGAATTTTTTATCGATTTACAGTGTGCACATTTTACACCTTGGCACCTAGGGAATTAGTTTGATCATTCTCAAAATTGGCGAGACTGTTCATGAGGCATATGAAATCTTAAGTTATCAAAATGGTGTGTTTTCATTCACGGGCCTGACCTGGGCGGGGTGCCAAAGTCGGCCATTTTTTCGCCAAAACACCGAATTCGGAAAATGACTGATAACTCCCTCATACAACGTTCAATCTATTTTAAATCTGCCATGTGTGTGAGGTATACCAGCCTGAGCACGACTGGATTGAAAATTTACCATTTGTGCCTGGCGCCTCCTAGTGGGAACAGGAAATGCCCTTTTTTACGGTGACACACTCCTCCTCCAAGGGAAAAAATTAATCGACCTCAAACCTGCATAAGGGAAGCCTTAAGACCTGTCTTCAGGTGCCTGATGAAAAATATTGAAGTTTCGTTGAAGCGGAGGGGTCCAAACAGGAAAGTGAAAATGACTGTCAATAATTTTTCTCTCCAAAAATTTTGAACAGTCATAACTCGGCAGATATACAACATATCTGCGGCAAACTTCCCGTGCTTGTTGAGAGTCATACCCTGAAGGGCCTTGTAGGGGTCATTTGCATCAAACCTACAGCGCCAACTAGTGGCAATAGAAAGTCACTCGTTTTTCCAATACATGTTCAGTTCTTTTCAGGTTGGTCATTGTAGTTTCAAGACCTATTAAAATACTTATTTACGGCCCATGTCCACGTGTCTCTGTCTGTTGCCGTGACGACCCTTTGTTCGCCATTTAAAGGAAATATTTTTTTTCAGAGACTCAGGCAGCTTATAGAGCCACAGTATTTGGCACACTTGGTCGAATTGGCCGAGTTAGAAGATTAATTTTGGGTTTTGAATAAGGGCTTGGCTGCACAGCTCAGTAGTGGCTCCTTTTTTGTAGTACTCTCTCCAATAGGGGTTTTTATCTCTTGGGTGTGGGAATGTAAATAGGCGACTTTCGAGCATGTTAGGTTCTAATGAGATAATTAGAGAGGAGGATCTGCCACCAGCCTGACCTGCACACAGTCCGAGTTGCGTGACGTCCGAGTTGCGCTAGATTGCGAGGGCCCGTTCAGTCCTGCTTGCAGGCCTAGTTATTATTATTATTATTCTTCTTTCTTCATGGCAAATGAAAATGGCCAATTTGGAGGCCTGAACATGCACGAAAAGTCACCAAAATTTGCACATACGTGCAGATTCGCGTAAATTTCGATAATCTTGCGTCGTTTTGAAAAAATGTCAAAAAATGGCTCAGTGGCGCCCCCTTGACCCTTAAAATTTTCAAAAAGGCCTCTCCTCTCAGGTTTTCAACGTAGAGCAATGAAATTTGGGGAGTAGATACCTTATGCCTAACTGTTCAAAAAAGCCTCTTGCACCCATATTCCAAATCCAACAGGAAATCGGGTATTTTGGATCGAATGTGAAATTTTTTCGGTTCACAGTTGGAGTTTACGTTTGGAGGCTTGAACATGCACGAAAACTCACCAAAATTTGCACATACATTCAACTTTGCGTAAATTTTGATAATCTCCAAAAAAATTTAACAAAATGGCTCAGTGGCGCCCCCTTGAAATTTTCAAAAAGGCCTCTCCTATTAGGTTTTTTCAACGTAGAACAATGAAATTTAGTGAGTCGATACATTGTACAAAACTGCTCCAAAAAGTCTCTTGCACCCATATTCCAAACCCAACAGGAAGCTGGAAATTTTGGGTCAAATGCGAAATTTTATCGATTTACATTTGAGACCTTGTCGCTGAAGGATAAAGTTGGATCGTCTTCAAAATTGGTCAGACTATTCAGGAGACCTATGAGATCTTAAGTTTTCAAAATGGTGTGTTTTCATTCAAGGGTCTGGCCTGGGCGTGGTCCCAAAGTCGGCCATTTTTAGGCAAAATACCAAATTCAGAAAATGATTAAAAACTCCGTGATCCAACGTTCAATCTTTTTCATTTTTAGCATGTTTATGAGATATCCCAGCCTGAACACGACTGCATTGAAATATTACCCATTAGGCCTGGCGCCCCTAGTGGAAACAGGAAATGGCCTTCTTTACGAGACAGGCTCCTCCTCCAAGGGAAAAAAATCTTTTGACCTCAAACCTGTTTCAGGGGAGACTCAAGACATGTGTTCAGGTGCCTGATGAAAAATATTGAGGTTTCGTTGAAGCGGAGAGGTCCAAACTGGAAGTGAAAATGACCGTCAACAATTTGTCTCGCCAAAAACTTTGAACAGTCATAACTCGGCAGATATGCAACATATCTGCGCCAAACTTTCCGTGTTTGTTGAGAGTCATACCCTGAAGGTTCTTGTAGGGGTCATTTGCATCAACTCTACAGTGCCAACTAGTGGCGACAGAAAGAAGTTTTAAAAAAGGCCTTTCCTGTTGGGTTTTTTCAACGTAGAGCAATGAAATTTGGGGAGTAGATACCTTATGCCTAACTGCTCAAAAAAGCCTCTTGCACCCATATTCCAAATCCAACAGAAAATCGGGTATTTTGGATCAAATGTGAAATTTCTGTCCATTTCTAGTACAGTTTACATTTGGAGGCCTGGACATGCACGAAAACTCACCAAATTTTGCACATACATGCGGCTTTGTGTGGATTTCGATAATCTTGCAACGTTACAAAAAAATGTAACAAAATGGCTCAGTGGCGCCCCCTTGAATTTTTCAAAAAGGCGTTTCCTATTAAGTTTTTTTAACGTAGAGCAATGAAATTTGGGGAGTCGATACCTTGTGCAAAACTGCTCCAAAAAGTCTCTTGCACCCATATTCCAAACCCAACAGGAAATCGGGTATTTTGGATCGAATGTGAAATTTTTATCAATTAACAGGGTGCACATTTGAGACCTTGTCACAGAGGGAATCAATTGGATCATCTTCCAAATTGGTTAGACAATTCAGGAGACCTATGAAATCTAAACTTTTCAAAATGGTGTGTTTTCATTCATGGGTCTGACCTGGGCGTGGTGCCAAAGTCGGCCATTTTTTCGGCAAAATGACAAATTCAGTAAAGGACTAATAGCTCCTTGAAACAACGTTCAATCTTTTTCATATCTGGCATGTATGTGCGGGATCCCACCCTGAACACGAGTGCATTGAAATATTACTCATTAGGCCTAGCGCCCCCTAGTGGGAACAGGAAATGCCTTTTTTACGAAACAGGCTCCTCCTCCAAGGAAAAAAAAATCTATTCACCTCAAACCTGCATCAGGGGAGCCTGAAGACATGTGTTCAGGTGCCTGATGAAAAATACTGAGGTTTGGTTGAAGCAGAAGGGTCCAACAGGAGAAGTAAAAATGACTGAAGCCATTTCGTCTCACCACAAGTTTTGAACAGTCATAACTTCTACAACATATCTGCGCCAAACATATCGTGCTTGTTGAGTCATAGTCTGAAGGGTCCTGTAGGGGTCATTTGCATCAACCCTACAGCGCCAACTAGTGGCAATAGAAAGTCACTCATTTTTTTAAATATATGTCCAGTTCTTTTCAGGTTGGTCATTGTAGTTTCAAGACCTTTTAAAATACTTATTTTACGGCCCATGTCCACATGTCTCTGTCTGTTGCTGTGATGACCCTTTATTCGCTCCTTTTTTGTAGTCCTCTGTCCAATAGGGGTTTTTATCTCTTAGGTGTGTGAATGTAAAGAGGCAACTTTCGCGCATGTTAGGTTCTAATGAGATGATTAGAGAGGACGATCTGCCACCACCCTGACCTGCACACTGTCCGAGTTGCATGACGTCCGAGTTGCGCTAGATTGCGAGGGCCCGTTCAGTCCTGCTTGCAGGCCTAGTTATTATTATTATTCTTTTTTCAGGGCAAATGAAAATGGCCAATTTGGAGGCCTGAACATGCACGAAAAGTCACCAAAATTTGCACATACGTGCGGCTTTGCGTAAATTTCGATAATCTTGTGTCGTTTTGAAAAAATGTCAGAAAATGGCTCAGTGGCGCCCCCTTTACCCTTAAAATTTTCAAAAAGGCCTCTCCTCTCAGGTTTTCAACGTAGAGCAATGAAATTTGGGGAGTAGATACCTTATGCCTAACTGTTCAAAAAAGCCTCTTGCACCCATATTCCAAATCCAACAGGAAATCGGATATTTTGGATCAAATGTGAAATTTTTATCGGTTCACAGTTGGAGTTTACATTTGGAGGCCTGAACATGCACGAAAACTCACCAAAATTTGCACATACATGCAACTTTACGTAAATTTTGATAATCTACAAAAAAATTTAACAAAATGGCTCAGTGGCGCCCCCTTGAAATTTTCAAAAAGGCCTTTCCTATTAGGTTTTTTCAACGTAGAACGATGAAATTTGGCGAGTCGATACATTGTGCAAAACTGCTCCAAAAAGTCTCTTGCACCCATATTCCAAACCCAACAGGAAGCCGGAAATTTTGGATCAAATGTGAAATTTTATCGATTTACATTTGAGACCTTGTCGCTGAAGAAAATAGTTGGATCGTCTTCAAAATTGGTCAGACTATTCAGGAGACATATGAGATCTTAAGTTTTGAAAATGGTGAGTTTTCACTCAAGGGTCTGACCTGGGCGTGGTCCCAAAGTCGGCCATTTTTGGGCAAAATACCAAATTCAGAAAATGATTAAAAACTCCGTGATACAACGTTCAATCTTTTTCATTTCTAGCATGTATATGAGATATCCCAGCCTGAACACGACTGCATTGAAATATTACCCATTAGGCCTGGCGCCCCCTAGTGGGAACAGGAAATGGCCTTCTTTACGAGACAGGCTCCTCCTCCAAGGGAAAAAAATCTATTGACCTCAAACCTGTTTCAGGGGAGCCTCAAGACATGTGTTCAGGTCCCTGATGAAAAATATTGAGGTTTCGTTGAAGCGGAGAGGTCCAAACTGGAAGTGAAAATGACCGTCAACAATTTGTCTCGCCAAAAATTTTGAACAGTCATAACTCGGCAGATATGCAACATATCTGCGCCAAACTTTCCGTGTTTGTTGAGAGTCATACCCTGAAGGTTCTTGTAGGGGTCATTTGCATCAACTCTACAGTGCCAACTAGTGGCGACAGAAAGAAGTTTTAAAAAAGGCCTTTCCTATTGGGTTTTTTCAACATAGAGCAAGGAAATTTGGGGAGTAGATACATTATGCAAAACTGCTCCAAAAAGTCTCTTGCACCCATATTCCAAATCCAACAGGAAATCGGGTATTTTGGATCGAATGTGAAATTTTCATGGGTTCACAGTAAGAGTTTACATTTGGAGGCTTGAATATGCATAAAAACTCACCAAAATTTGCACATACATGCGGCTTTGGATAACGTTCGATAATCTTGCAACGTTACGAAACAATTTAACAAAATGGCTCAGTGGCGCCCCCTTGAAATTTTCAAAAAGGCCTCTCCATTTAGGTTTTTCTAACATAGAGTGATGAAATTTGGAGAGTCAAAACTTTGTGCAAAACTGCTCCAAAAAGTCTCTTGCACACACATTCCAAATCCTAAAGGAAATCGGGTATTTTGGATTGAATGTGAACTTTTTATCGATTTACAGTGTGCACATTTTACACCTTGGCACCTAGGGAATTAGTTTGATCATTCTCAAAATTGGTGAGACTGTTCATGAGGCATATGAAATCTTAAGTTATAAAAATGGTGTGTTTTCATTCACGGGCCTGACCTGGGCGGGGCGCCAAATTCTTCCATTTTTTCGCCAAAACACCGAATTCGGAAAATGACTGATAACTCCCTCATACAACGTTCAATCTATTTTAAATCTGGCATGTGTGTGAGGTATACCAGCCTGAGCAGGACTGGATTGAAAATTTACCATTTGTGCCTGGCGCCTCCTAGTGGGAACAGGAAATGCCCTTTTTTACAGGACACACTCCTCCTCTAAAGGGAAAAAATCAATCTACCTCAAACCTGCATAAGGGAAACCTTAAGACCTGTCTTCAGGTGCCTGATGAAAAATATTGAAGTTTCGTTGAAGCGGAGGGGTCCAAACAGGAAAGTGAAAATGACTGTCAACAATTTTTCTCTCCAAAAACTTTGAACAGTCATAACTCGGCAGATATACAAGATATCTGCGCCAAACTTCCCGTGCTTGTTGAGAGTCATACCCTGAAGGGCCTTGTAGGGGTCATTTGCATCAACCCTACAGCGCCAACTAGTGGCGATAGAAAGTCACTCGTTTTTCCAAAACATGTCCAGTTCTTTTCATGTTGGTCATTGTAGTTTCAAGACCTATTAAAATACTTTTTTACGGCCCATGTCCACGTGTCTCTGTCTGTTGCCGTGACGACCCTTTGTTCGCCATTTAAAGGAAATATATTTTTTTCAGAGACTCAGGGAGCTTATAGAGCCACAATAGTTGGCACACTTGGTCGAATTGGCCCAGTTAGAAGATTAATTTGGTTTTGAATAAGGGCTTGGCTGCACAGCTCAGTAGTGGCTCCTTTTTTGTAGTACTCTCTCCAATAGGGGTTTTTATCTCTTGGGTGTGGGAATGTAAAGAGGCGACTTTCGAGCTTGTTAGGTTCTAATGAGATGATTAGAGAGGAGGATCTGCCACCACCCTGACCTGCACACAGTCCGAGTTGCGTGACGTCCGAGTTGCGCTAGATTGCGAGGGCCCGTTCAGTCCTGCTTGCAGGCCTAGTTAGGGCCCGAGCACTAGACGTGCGAAGGCCCTATTGTTTTGCAAAGGATTATTATTATTATTATTATTATTATTATTATTATTATTATTATTATTATTATTATTCTTTTTTCAGGGCAAATGAAAATGGCCAATTTGGAGGCCTGAACATGCACGAAAAGTCACCAAAATTTGCACATACGTGCGGCTTTGCGTAAAATTCGATAATCTTGTGTCGTTTTGAAAAAATGTCAAAAAATGGCTCAGTGGCGCCCCCTTGACCCTTAAAATTTTCAAAAAGGCCTCTCCTCTCAGGTTTTCAACGTAGAGCAATGAAATTTGGGGAGTAGATACCTTATGCCTAACTGTTCAAAAAAGCCTCTTGCACCCATATTCCAAATCCAACAGGAAATCGGATATTTTGGATCAAATGTGAAATTTTTATCGGTTCACAGTTGGAGTTTACATTTGGAGGCCTGAACATGCACGAAAACTCACCAAAATTTGCACATACATGCAACTTTGCAAAAATTTTGATAATCTACAAAAAAATTTAACAAAATGGCTCAGTGGCGCCCCCTTGAAATTTTCAAAAAGGCCTTTCCTATTAGGTTTTTTCAACGTAGAACGATGAAATTTGGCGAGTCGATACATTGTGCAAAACTGCTCCAAAAAGTCTCTTGCACCCATATTCCAAACCCAACAGGAAGCCGGAAATTTTGGGTCAAATGCGAAATTTTATCGATTTACACTTGAGACCTTGTCGCTGAAGGATAAAGTTGGATCGTCTTCAAAATTGGTCAGACTATTCAGGAGACCTATGAGATCTTAAGTTTTCAAAATGGTGTGTTTTCATTCAAGGGTCTGGCCTGGGCGTGGTCCCAAAGTCGGCCATTTTTGGGCAAAATACCAAATTCAGAAAATGATTAAAAACTCCGTGATACAACGTTCAATCTTTTTCATTTCTAGCATGTATATGAGATATCTCAGCCTGAACACGACTGCATTGAAATATTACCTATTAGGCCTGGCGCCCCCTAGTGGGAACAGGAAATGGCCTTCTTCACGAGACAGGCTCCTCCTCCAAGGGAAAAAAATCTATTGACCTCAAACCTGTTTCAGGGGAGCCTCAAGACATGTGTTCAGGTCCCTGATGAAAAATATTGAGGTTTCGTTGAAGCGGAGAGGTCCAAACTGCAAGTGAAAATGACCGTCAACAATTTGTCTCGCCAAAAATTTTGAACAGTCATAACTCGGCAGATATGCAACATATCTGCGCCAAACTTTCCGTGTTTGTTGAGAGTCATACCCTGAAGGTTCTTGTAGGGGTCATTTGCATCAACTCTACAGTGCCAACTAGTGGCAACAGAAAGAAGTTTTAAAAAAGGCCTTTCCTATTGGGTTTTTTCAACATAGAGCAAGGAAATTTGGGGAGTAGATACCTTATGCAAAACTGCTCCAAAAAGTCTCTTGCACCCATATTCCAAATCCAACAGGAAATTGGGTATTTTGGATCGAATGTGAAATTTTCATGGGTTCACAGTAAGAGTTTACATTTGGAGGCTTGAATATGCATAAAAACTCACCAAAATTTGCACATACATGCGGCTTTGGATAACGTTCGATAATCTTGCAACGTTACGAAAACATGTAACAAAATGGCTCAGTGGCGCCCCCTTGAAATTTTCAAAAAGGCCTCTCCATTTAGGTTTTTCTAACATAGAGTGATGAAATTTGGAGAGTCAAAACTTTGTGCAAAACTGCTCCAAAAAGTCTCTTGCACACACATTCCAAATCCTACAGGAAATCGGGTATTTTGGATTGAATGTGAACTTTTTATCGATTTACAGTGTGCACATTTTACACCTTGGCACCTAGGGAATTAGTTTGATCATTCTCAAAATTGGTGAGACTGTTCATGAGGCATATGAAATCTTAAGTTATAAAAATGGTGTGTTTTCATTCACGGGCCTGACCTGGGCGGGGCGCCAAATTCTTCCATTTTTTCGCAAAAACACCGAATTCGGAAAATGACTGATAACTCCCTCATACAACGTTCAATCTATTTTAAATCTGGCATGTGTGTGAGGTATACCAGCCTGAGCAGGACTGGATTGAAAATTTACCATTTGTGCCTGGCGCCTCCTAGTGGGAACAGGAAATGCCCTTTTTTACGGGACACACTCCTCCTCTAAAGGGAAAAAATCAATCTACCTCAAACCTGCATAAGGGAAACCTTAAGACCTGTCTTCAGGTGCCTGATGAAAAATATTGAAGTTTCGTTGAAGCGGAGGGGTCCAAACAGGAAAGTGAAAATGACTGTCAACAATTTTTCTCTCCAAAAACTTTGAACAGTCATAACTCGGCAGATATACAAGATATCTGCGCCAAACTTCCCGTGCTTGTTGAGAGTCATACCCTGAAGGGCCTTGTAGGGGTCATTTGCATCAACCCTACAGCGCCAACTAGTGGCGATAGAAAGTCACTCGTTTTTCCAAAACATGTCCAGTTCTTTTCATGTTGGTCATTGTAGTTTCAAGACCTATTAAAATACTTTTTTACGGCCCATGTCCACGTGTCTCTGTCTGTTGCCGTGACGACCCTTTGTTCGCCATTTAAAGGAAATATTTTTTTTCAGAGACTCAGGCAGCTTATAGAGCCACAATAGTTGGCACACTTGGTCGAATTGGCCCAGTTAGAAGATTAATTTTAGTTTTGAATAAGGGCTTGGCTGCACAGCTCAGTAGTGGCTCCTTTTTTGTAGTACTCTCTCCAATAGGGGTTTTTATCTCTTGGGTGTGGGAATGTAAATAGGCGACTTTCGAGCATGTTAGGTTCTAATGAGATGATTAGAGAGGAGGATCTGCCACCGCCCTGACCTGCACACAGTCCGAGTTGCGTGACGTCCGAGTTGCGCTAGATCGCGAGGGCCCGTTCAGTCCTGCTTGCAGGCCTAGTTATTATTATTATTATTATTCTTTTTTCAGGGCAAATGAAAATGGCCAATTTGGAGGCCTGAACATGCACGAAAAGTCACCAAAATTTGCACATACGTGCGGCTTTGCGTAAAATTCGATAATCTTGTGTCGTTTTGAAAAAATGTCAAAAAATGGCTCAGTGGCGCCCCCTTGACCCTTAAAATTTTCAAAAAGGCCTCTCCTCTCAGGTTTTCAACGTAGAGCAATGAAATTTGGGGAGTAGATACCTTATGCCTAACTGTTCAAAAAAGCCTCTTGCACCCATATTCCAAATCCAACAGGAAATCGGATATTTTGGATCAAATGTGAAATTTTTATCGGTTCACAGTTGGAGTTTACATTTGGAGGCCTGAACATGCACGAAAACTCACCAAAATTTGCACATACATGCAACTTTGCGTAAATTTTGATAATCTACAAAAAAATTTAACAAAATGGCTCAGTGGCGCCCCCTTGAAATTTTCAAAAAGGCCTTTCCTATTAGGTTTTTTCAGCGTAGAACAATGAAATTTGGCGAGTCGATACATTGTGCAAAACTGCTCCAAAAAGTCTCTTGCACCCATATTCCAAACCCAACAGGAAGCCGGAAATTTTGGATCAAATGTGAAATTTTATCGATTTACATTTGAGACCTTGTCGCTGAAGAAAATAGTTGGATCGTCTTCAAAATTGGTCAGACTATTCAGGAGACATATGAGATCTTAAGTTTTCAAAATGGTGAGTTTTCACTCAAGGGTCTGACCTGGGCGTGGTCCCAAAGTCGGCCATTTTTGGGCAAAATACCAAATTCAGAAAATGATTAAAAACTCCGTGATACAACGTTCAATCTTTTTCATTTCTAGCATGTATATGAGATATCCCAGCCTGAACACGACTGCATTGAAATATTACCCATTAGGCCTGGCGCCCCCTAGTGGGAACAGGAAATGGCCTTCTTTACGAGACAGGCTCCTCCTCCAAGGGAAAAAAATCTATTGACCTCAAACCTGTTTCAGGGGAGCCTCAAGACATGTGTTCAGGTCCCTGATGAAAAATATTGAGGTTTCGTTGAAGCGGAGAGGTCCAAACTGGAAGTGAAAATGACTGTCAACAATTTGTCTCGTCAAAAATTTTGAACAGTCATAACTCGGCAGATATGCAACATATCTGCGCCAAACTTTCCGTGTTTGTTGAGAGTCATACCCTGAAGGTTCTTGTAGGGGTCATTTGCATCAACTCTACAGTGCCAACTAGTGGCGACAGAAAGAAGTTTTAAAAAAGGCCTTTCCTATTGGGTTTTTTCAACATAGAGCAAGGAAATTTGGGGAGTAGATACCTTATGCAAAACTGCTCCAAAAAGTCTCTTGCACCCATATTCCAAATCCAACAGGAAATCGGGTATTTTGGATCGAATGTGAAATTTTCATGGGTTCACAGTAAGAGTTTACATTTGGAGGCTTGAATATGCATAAAAACTCACCAAAATTTGCACATACATGCGGCTTTGGATAACGTTCGATAATCTTGCAACGTTACGAAACAATTTAACAAAATGGCTCAGTGGCGCCCCCTTGAAATTTTCAAAAAGGCCTCTCCATTTAGGTTTTTCTAACATAGAGTGATGAAATTTGGAGAGTCAAAACTTTGTGCAAAACTGCTCCAAAAAGTCTCTTGCACACACATTCCAAATCCTACAGGAAATCGGGTATTTTGGATTGAATGTGAACTTTTTATCGATTTACAGTGTGCACATTTTACACCTTGGCACCTAGGGAATTAGTTTGATCATTCTCAAAATTGGTGAGACTGTTCATGAGGCATATGAAATCTTAAGTTATAAGAATGGTGTGTTTTCATTCACGGGCCTGAACTGGGCGGGGCGCCAAATTCTTCCATTTTTTCGCCAAAACACCGAATTCGGAAAATGACTGATAACTCCCTCATACAACGTTCAATCTATTTTAAATCTGGCATGTGTGTGAGGTATACCAGCCTGAGCAGGACTGGATTGAAAATTTACCATTTGTGCCTGGCGCCTCCTAGTGGGAACAGGAAATGCCCTTTTTTACGGGACACACTCCTCCTCTAAAGGGAAAAAATCAATCTACCTCAAACCTGCATAAGGGAAACCTTAAGACCTGTCTTCAGGTGCCTGATGAAAAATATTGAAGTTTCGTTGAAGCGGAGGGGTCCAAACAGGAAAGTGAAAATGACTGTCAACAATTTTTCTCTCCAAAAACTTTGAACAGTCATAACTCGGCAGATATACAACATATCTGCGCCAAACTTCCCGTGCTTGTTGAGAGTCATACCCTGAAGGGCCTTGTAGGGGTCATTTGCATCAACCCTACAGCGCCAACTAGTGGCGATAGAAAGTCACTCGTTTTTCCAAAACATGTCCAGTTCTTTTCATGTTGGTCATTGTAGTTTCAAGACCTATTAAAATACTTTTTTACGGCCCATGTCCACGTGTCTCTGTCTGTTGCCGTGACGACCCTTTGTTCGCCATTTAAAGGAAATATTTTTTTTCAGAGACTCAGGGAGCTTATAGAGCCACAATAGTTGGCACACTTGGTCGAATTGGCCCAGTTAGAAGATTAATTTTGATTTTGAATAAGGGCTTGGCTGCACAGCTCAGTAGTGGCTCCTTTTTTGTAGTACTCTCTCCAATAGGGTTTTTTATCTCTTGGGTGTGGGAATGTAAATAGGCGACTTTCGAGCATGTTAGGTTCTAATGAGATGATTAGAGAGGAGGATCTGCCACCACCCTGACCTGCACACAGTCCGAGTTGCGTGACGTCCGAGTTGCGCTAGATTGCGAGGGCCCGTTCAGTCCTGCTTGCAGGCCTAGTTGCTATTTGTTCTTCAAATGTATAATACAGCGCTGCAGTTAACTAACTGAGGCAGTGCGTCAGTTTGAGAAGCAACCACTCTTTGGGGAGATTTATAAAGAATTCTGTGTGGTATCTGTTTATCATTTCTAACGACATGACAGAAAATTGAGATAACAACAGACAGCTCTGTCCACCCCCGAAAATCTGTCAAGACATTTTAGTTTTAGCCCAAACTGCCAGAGTTAGAGTGACATTTTTGATGGTTTGCTTTGAGCGCTGACGTCTTTGCTGTGTTGTCACATGTCAAACCAGATGGCAGTCATCAATAGTCTATACAGCGCTTGCTCCCTCATGTGATGTGTCATTGTCAATGTAAAGGCAATGGACCACACACCTACTCAAGTCCCTTCCTGCCCTGCTTATAATGCATCTCAAATATAATTTATATGGTATCTCATTTAATCATAGTTGCGCATCATGAACAACATTCTTTGAATTACATAGTTAAAAAATTGTTTTATGTGATAACTCATATGGGACAAGCTGGCAGGTGTAACAACAGATGGTTATGCAAATCCCATGGTGGAAAATGTTGGACTTATGAGAATGCGGGATAAAGTGACAGAAACTATTGTCACGGGTGCAAGCATATGCGTTGCACGCAGAGGAAATCTCCCTTCTGATGCCTTCAAGAGAGCACGCCACCGGCTTGAGTTGCTAGCTTGGACTTAGAGCCGCGTGGCTATTGTGCTCCCTTTTGCGCTGGCGGCGCGGGTTGAAGTTAAGGTTGCCACCTGTCGCTTGAAATACGGAACAATCAGTAATTGGGAATTAACTCATTTGCTCCCAGAAACGTATAAAAACGTTCTATTTTTAAACGCTCCACTGGCCCACAAACGTATTTATACGTCTTTTGCGTTTTTTACATTTTTTTTATAAGAAGCAAATATAGGTTCCGCTGTATCTCAGAAACTAAGAACAATGCTCCAAACCCCTTTTAAAGCAACAAAACTGGCTACTGGAGGGCAGTAGCGCATTTTGGAAGACCAGGAAACCGATTCAATAGCAGTGAATGGCCGGGCAGCTTTGTCAGAGCGCTGGCGGCATGAAGCCAGGCGGCGCTCCGACCGGACAAAACAACGAGAGGACGCCTGGGACGCCAGGCGCTGGATGACCATGCAAAACGAGTGAAACCCCCCGTGGAGCGGCTCGCCAAGCAGACCCCGCAGAAATACAAAAATAATCCATCTTTGTGAGACAGACAACGATGAGGGAAAAGTTTACAAAGCTGACGTGGCGACAACGGCGTCATCTCGGCGACAAACCGTCATCTCTCAGTAGTCGTGTGTTAATAAATTATTACTTTGCTATCTAAAGCTCTATTTGTCTGGTTGTTCATGGTATTTTGTAAAAGGAAAACATTATTCAGATGTTTGGAATGTAACTAATGCAAAAAATAGCTTTGTTAAAGTCAAAGTTATGCTTGAAATGTATGCGTTTACAAAAAGCTCATTTCCTCCGTTTTTTCATCAGAAATTGGAAAATTGCTCAAACTAAGCTATTTTCTAATGCTGATTTCTAAAGAATGGAAAAAGATACGAACTTACTTTTTTTTCTGCTGAAAGAAGAGAGTCTAATTTTTCTTTTGGTGGGTTCCAAGTTTATATAGCAATAGAACATAATTTTCTGTGGGCCTTGCAAAATCAGTCAAAATCCAGAAAAAAACGGCCGGGAGCGAAGGGCCTTGCTCTGGTGAAAATGGCTGGGAGTGAAAGAGTTAAATGTTGCGTTCCGTGTTGAACCAATATGGAATATACATGAATAGATACATTTTTATGCATTTTAGGAGTTTTGAGGATGTCCCTTTTTTCTGGCTGTAAAACTTTGGGAGCGGGGGGTGGGTGGGGCGCAGGGGGTGGGGTCTCCCGTATTTCTATTTCTGAAAGGTGGCAACCCTAGTTGAAGTCCTGACCCGGTCGAAGGGGGCGGATCACGTTGCCGGCACAGATCAGACCGGGGACATCGGTGCTGTGACCTGGATCGGCAGTGAAGGTTTCGGTGGGGTAAGAGTTACGGGTGCCAGCACCTCGAGGAAACCTCCCTCCCAATGCATTCAAGAGAACATGCTAGCGGATACAGGTGGTAGCTTAGTGGTCGGGGAGTGAGGATAACAGGTGCACGCCAAGGGAACCTAAATTCAGATGCCTTCGAGAGATTATACTAGTGGCTAGACCTACTAGCCGGAACTTTTAGCTTAATGGTTATCGAGCTGTCCTCTGCGCCGGTTGTGGGGGTTCAAGTCCTGACCTGGCTGAGCAGTGAAAGTTTCGGGGGGTGAGGGTAACGGGTGCCAGCACGTCGAGGAAACCGCCCTCCTGATGAATTCAAGTGAGCATGCTAACGGCTAGACCTGCTAGCCTGGGATTTAAGCCTAGTGGTTATTATACTTTCCTGTCGCGCTGTTCGAGTCCTGACCTGATTGAGGGGTGCGGCTTTCGTCGCCGGATCAGTAACATTGGTGCTGTGACCAGGAACGGAATTAAAGGTTTCAGGGGGTGAGTGTAAAGGGTGCAAGTTGGCGCGTTGCATGCTGAGGAACCCTCCCTCCCGATGTATTCATGCTGCTAGCCTGGTCTTTTAGTCTAGTGCACAGGTGTCAAACCGATTCCAGAAAGGGCCGAGTGGGTGCTGGATTTTGTTCCAACCGATACAACGCAGAGAGTTTAACCAATGAACTTTCTGCTGAAACAAGCAGCACCTGACAAAGTTTAACTGATTACACATGTAAAAGATCTAATTGGTGAAAAGGTGTCCTCTTCATTGGTTGGAAAGCAAACCTGCACCCACTTGGCCCTTTCTGGAATCGGTTTGACACCTGTGGTCTAGTGGTTCTCGTGCTTTCCTGACCTGGTCGAGTGGGCGGACCGCGTCGCTGGCGTGGATCGGACAGTTTACACTATCACTAAGCAGAAATCAACATTCCTGCATTTTGTTATAAATCAGAAAGTGCTATGCAAATCCGTCTAATCTTTTGTGTTACGTTGTAGTTGTATCATTTCATCAGAGCAAGAGAACAGTTTATTGAATGCTGCATACAGTGTGGTATATTACAGAGTGGGACATACCTGCTTTGGAGTGTGACCTCCTCCTGATAAAGGCGGTCAAACATGCAGATCTTCATGTCAATATTGGGTTCGACAACCCAGACTGGGAGGCCCACTCCTTCACCCTTCACCAGGATGGCTATCTGTTGAAGACAGCATATTTGCTAGATCTAGCTTGATAAAAAACTCACCAATTTATAACGAATTATTGGTCTTACTGGGTAGCTGGTTGGATCTGAAAACTTGATGTAAAGGTCCAATTTGACTTCTCCAGGAACAGTCGGAGAGAATATTATTTCCAGTTTCACACTTTCAAATGGTCCAATATCCCCTTCTCTTACCTGATATAAGATAACAAAGTATTTATTTGCAAGTTCAACCACTTTGAGGTAGGCAGTCTGAAATTTCAGTCATTGAGCCATTCCCACTTATAGATACATAATGTAACCCGAGTCTGTTCTGTGCCGCCCCGCGGTCCGCTCCCACCTCTGACTAGGCTGGGACGCGAACCCGCGCGCCGCGACGATTCTAGTCGGCAGGCAAGCTCGGTAACCACTGCGCCAATAAAGCTCGAGCCAACGGCGCAGCCGTTAGCGACCTTACATGAAGGAATCGGCGGGGAGGTTTCCACGTGCTACAACGGACACACTTTCTGTGTACCCGTTACACTCTCCCCCCGAAACCTTCGCTGCCGATCCCGGACGAGCCCCCATTTGTAACCCGAGTCTGTTCTGTGCCGCCCCGCGGTCCGCTCCCACCTCTGACTAGGCTGGGACGCGAACCCGCACGCCGCGACGATTCTAGTCGGCAGGCAAGCTCGGTAACCACTGCGCCAATAAAGCTCGAGCCAACGGCGCAGCCGTTAGCGACCTTACATGAAGGAATCGGCGGGGAGGTTTCTGTGTACCCGTTACACTGTAACGGGTACCCGTTACAGTGTAACGGGTACACAGAAAGTGTATCCGTTGTAGCACGTGGAAACCTCCCCGCCAATTCCTTCATGTAAGGTCGCTAACGGCTGCGCCGTTGGCTCGAGCTTTATTGGCGCAGTGGTTACCGAGCTTGCCTGCCGACTAGAATCGTCGCGGCGCGCGGGTTCGCGTCCCAGCCTAGTCAGAGGTGGGAGCGGACCGCGGGGCGGCACAGAACAGACTCGGGTTACAAATGCGCCAATAAAGCTCGAGCCAACGGCGCAGCCGTTAGCGACCCAACGGGTACACAGAAAGTGTATCCGTTGTAGCACGTGGAAACCTCCCCGCCGATTCCTTCATGTAAGGTCGCTAATGGCTGCGCCGTTGGCTCGAGCTTTATTGGCGCAGTGGTTACCGAGCTTGCCTGCCGACTAGAATCGTCGCGGCACGCGGGTTCGCGTCCCAGCCTAGTCAGAGGTGGGAGCGGACCGCGGGGCGGCACAGAACAGACTCGGGTTACAATAATCAAAAAACTTTTTTTCAATAATTCATTTGTAATTTACTGGGGTTCATAAGTATTTATACCCCTGAGAAAATCAGTGCTAATATTTAGTGCAGAAGCCATTGTTTGCAATTATGGAGGTCAGACACTTTCTGTAGTTCTTCACCAGGTTTTCACTTATGGAAACAGGGATTTTGGCCGATTCCTCTACACAAATCCTCTCTAGCTCTTTCTGTGCTGTTGTTGAGAAACACCAAGATTCAGCTCCATCCAAAGATTTTCTATTGGATTGAGGTTCTGGAAACTGGCAAGGCCACTCCACCTTGATATGCTTTTTACGCGGCCACTCCTTGGTCAGTTTGGCTGTGTGCTCCGGATCATTGTCATATTGGACGATCCTGCCACGACTCACCTTCAAGTCTCTGACTGAGGGAAGGAGGTTGTGGCTCAAAATCTGACGATACATTTCACCATTCATTCTCTGCTTTATACAGTACAGTCGTCCTGTCTCCCTTGCTGAAAAGCATGAGGTTTCCACCCCCATACTTCACAGTGGGGATGGTGTTCTTGGGATTGTACTCATCCTTCTTTTTTTCTCCACACACGACGAGTAAATTTTACACCAAAAAGTTCTACTTTTGGCTCATCTGACCACATAACTTTCTCCCATCATCCCTCTGCATCATTCAGATAGTCACTGGTAAACTTCAGACGGGCTTAACATGTACTGGTTACAACAGGGGAACCTTCTGAGCAATGGATGATTTTTAACCATTGCACCCGTAGTGTTCTACTGACAGTAGCCTTTGAAACTGTGCATCTAGCTCTTCTTATGTCATTGACCAGCTCCTGCCATGTAGTTCTAGGCTAAGTCCTCACTTTTCTCATCTTGACTGATTCCCCACGGGGAGAGATTTTACATGGAGCCCCAGTCCAAGGTAGAATATGTTTAGCCTTTCTAACAATTGCTGCAACTGTTGATTTCTCACCAAGCTGCTTTCTAATTGTCCCATAGCCTTTTCCAGCTTTGTGGAGGTCAACATTTTTTTCTTTGGTGTCTTTCGAAAGCTCTCTGGTCTTCCCCATGGTAGCAGTTGGATTATGACTGACTGTGGGGTGCACAGGTGACAATTATGAGCTCAAACGGGTGGTGGGTGGGTGGTTACTCATTGGGTATAGGTGGATTCCTCTAAAGTAGACTGACAACTCCTTGAATGTCATAATTATTGCTGATTCTCATGGGTACAAATACTTATGGACGCCAGTAAATTACAAATGAATTATTTACAAAAATCATACAATGTGATTTCTGGATTTTTTTTTAGTTTGTCTCTCGATGAATGGAAATGCAACTATGACTGCAATTTCAGACATCTACCTATTTTCTAAGTGGGTGAACTTGAAAAATGACAAGTGCTGCAAATGCTTCTGCTCCTCACTGTATATCAGAACAGGTATGTACAACTAAGAAACTTGTGCAAGCCTTAATGCTAATGCTCGCATAATGAAGCGATATTTGATATTAGTCATGACTGTGTGTTCAGTCGATAACACTTAAAAGCTATCCCGCATACGGCCAGTTGTTTTCTGGAACTTAACTTCATGAGTCTTCCTTTACCTGGATACTACATAAATGGTACTATTAGCTTGTGCCTGCTGCATGTGGCTCAGTGGTTAAAGCGATGGACTTGAAATCCATTGGCGTCTCCCCTCTCAGGTTTGTGTCCTGCCAGCAACGTAAACCACATCCTAACCTGAGCGCTAATGCACAAGTGTTACCTTGATCTGTCTCTCCGATCTGTCTGATTACTTTCTGAAACTGTTTAATTAGCGAGACTAACAAGAAATAGTTGTTGTGGCCAAGTGGTTAAGGTGATGGGTTAGAAATCCATTGGGATCTGCGTTCCTTGAAGCAACTATTGCTGCTCATATAAGAATCTGCAAATTATATTTGATTCTATCATGATCTTGTCTTAGTGATCCAACTTGAAATCCATTCTGAATCTGTACGGCGATATTTATTATTTTTTTTTATGGAAACAGACTTTCCTTTCCCTTTAGCGGGCTGATTGTTGAACGTCAATATTAGCATTCCTTAACATTGAAACAGTTGTTGTGGCCGAGTGGTTAAGGCGATGGATTAGAAATCCATTGGGGTCTCCCCTCGCAGGTTCGAGTCCTGCCAACAACGTAAATGTGTTCCTGAAGTTAAAGTAAAATGTTTTGTCCATTTTAGGAAGCACAATCATTTGAGCATATGAGCAACATTGTCTGGTTAAGGCGATAAATCTGAAATCCATTGTTGGGTGACCATTTAGTTTTTTGCAATATATGGACTCGAAATCCATTTATGACAGCTCACACATTTATTTGAATTTGGGAATTTACCTTCATGCATGTTTACTGATTGTATGATAAATTGTAGGACATGCTTATTTTATGTGTTGTTGTGGCCAATTGGTTATGGCGAGGGTATCCGATTTTAAAATTAAAAAATTAAAAAATATTTAATGCAAATCTTTCAGGTTGTTTTTGTCTTGTGGTTAAAGCAACAGCCTGAAAGTGCCTGTGACGCGATAAATGTTTTTTTTTTTTTTTTAAATAGCATTCATATGTGAATTAAAAATCATATTTTGAGACGACTCGACTATATACAACAATTTGACAAAGCGCAGATGACGAGAAATGAGTCTATTAATCTGACATTTAGCCCCGCCTGTCATTATAGCGCTCTAGCGACTCCAGCTGAGTTATGTCAGCAGAGTAACAATTTCAGCTGATTTAGAATTCAGCCCTTTGAGGGGGAAGATTCAGAACGAGGAAAATGTGACAGAGAGCAGCAAAATGTCATTATTGTTTTAATCTCTCTACTCCAATATTTTTACAGGATATTCTTTTTATCTAAGTATTTTTCCCCATTTGCTAAATAAATGGTATGGTCATGACAAATAACAGTCTTGTGCTAAATGGAATATTAAATATTACAAAAATGTATTCAGTACGACAGCGCTAATTTATTGGTCAAAACAGCGGAGTTCTTAAACCTCCTGGATTTTATGCCACCGGAGTTAGTCCGGCTTATGTCATTTCCCTGCCCTGGCTTCAGAGGAAAGAGCGTCAACAAAAGAGGAGGCGTGAGAGCTACCTGCTAACCCGAACCAAGCGGCATTTCCAAGTCGTTTCCTTGCCTTTTGAAAACGAAAAATCACACAAAACTATCCCGATTCATGTCACACACGGCGACGGGCTTGAATGTCTTAACCGATCGGCCAGCCCCCAGTGGCGAGAAAGTTTCGGCTCATCGTTCTGCTGCGGCCCCTTTCAGGCAGGCAGTGCTCATCGCCAGGGACGCAGAGGGGAATGTACGCCGAAAATAGGGCATTCTCGGTGGACAAACGGGCCGACGTCAGAACGCGTGGCTGCCCAAGCCCAAGTAGAGTATAGCACCCAATAGGCGGGCACACGAAGAGGACCAAGGAAGGTGGAAGTCTACACAATCGATAACCGGAGACAAGAGCGGGGGGGGCTCCCCGGGCCCAAGCCGCGGCACACCTTTATCGGTCGGCGACCATGGTATACGACAAGCCGCTGGTCGCCTTTTCGTTAGACAGGGAGCATTGTCATCCACAAAATGCAAGCCACCTCCCAGTATTTGACATAATATAAAACACGTAGCTTACTCACTTAATCATCCGTCCAGTGATTGCTCCATTGTTTTGCCCATTCTTTGCGGTGAACGGAATCTTTTGGAAATCCAAAAACCTCACCCCACTCTCCCTGATGTAGCAACAAAAGCCCGCAGCACATTGGGCTGGCGTGACGCAAAAATAAACGAATTAATCAGCTGAATCCGCAGTCTTCTGCATACAATACTAATGGCTGTATTGTGAAGATGGTTAGTTCGCTGATGTCACATTTGCCTTCTTTCTCAGTCCAGACTATGGCAAGAAGTCACTCAATTTCATGGCACAGGCTTAAAAAAATTGAATAAATATATCGATCGCTTCCACGCACATCCGAGGGGTCCATTTCATTCAGGAGCAGATGAAGGAGTAATATGAAATAAAAATGCTTTTTTTGTGTCACAGGCACTTTAACAATCGAGGAGCGTAATCTGTCCTACTTGGACTCCTTCCCCCACCAAGTGATAAGAACGCTAGTATGCTGATAGTTGACCATACCACGTCCCACCTAAGATGACATCAACCCCCTTCAAAAAGACTGAACAATTCCCTCAAAGGTCATTACTTCTCTGGATGCCTTGTGCATGCTGCTAGAATTGGACCTTTGGCCCAGTTTGTCTCTCTGTTGCCAAATTTGTTGCTCGTAGCCTTGTTTTGTTTTTGACGGTTATCGACATCGATATCCAAGCATTTTGTGATATTCTTACAATACTTACATTTCCTATACGTATGTCACAAGAGTCAGACAGGCCGTCTTGGATCTGGGAATGGATGCTGGAAGCCACAGAAGCAGCTCTTGGATCTGAAGTTGAAATCTGTGATTCTGCCAACCCACAGAGCAATGTTACCTACTTTGTTCTTCGAGTACTGAACCTGCTTGAGGAGAACATCAACTTTTCACAGCAGCTTTCTATATTAGTGCAGTGCCAATGAGATTATTTCTGGGGTAAAATGACTCAAAACAAGTAACTAAAGACTTTATTTGCCGAGAGTTACCTCATTTGCTTCCAACGACTATGATAAGACGAGTGCTGCAACAATTAATCGATTGACTCGAGTAATTCGATCAGAAAAAAGCTTCGAATTAAATTTTTCTGCTTCGAGTATTCCTTTAGCTGGAGTAGTGTTGTAATGGTTTGTTTTGAAAGTGTTTGCATTTGGCTTTATTGATTTGGGTGGAATCACTGCCCTCTAGTGGCAACAGTGAATATGATCCCATTTAACATGGGTGAATCCAGCTGCTCCCTGTTAAGACCAACATAAGGTAGGTTTTTGTCTTTTAATGCATTCGGAATTTAGTTTATAGGTATATTTAGCCATTTTTGTGGGGCTATATGGGGCTTTGCATTGCAAAGGCCCAGGTAATAAAATTCTACAACTTTAGTTTTCATCAAAATTTCCCGATCATTTCCAATGGCACTTACATTGAATTGACGCCCAAGTACACATATGTCAATGAGGGCTATGAACGTCCATGCCATCGAGGGCCATATATGTTGATTCGATTGATGCCAATATACTTAGATTCCATTGACGAATATGTAAGTCGATGCCATTGACAGCCATGTATGACCATATTTCCTATTCATTTCAAATGGCATTTACAGTGCACTGACGCCCACGTACCCCATGTACAGTGGGGTAAATAAGTTCTTAGTAAACCACTATTTGTGCAAGTTCTCCCACTTGAAAATATTAGAGAGGCCTGTAATTGTCAACATGGGTAAACCTCAACCACGAGAGACAATGTGGGGGAAAAAACTAGAAAATCACATTGTTTGATTTTTAAAGAATTTATTTGCAAATCATGGTGGAAAATAAGTATTTGGTCAATACCAAAAGTTCATCTCAATACTTTGTTATGTACCCTTTGTTGGCAATAACGTTGGCCAAACGTTTTCTGCAACTCTTCACAAGCTTTTCACACACTGTTGCTGGTATTTTGGCCCATTCCTCCATGCAGATCTCCTCTAGAGCAGTGATGTTTTGGGGCTGTCGTTGGGCAACACGGACTTTCAACTCCCTCCACAGATTTTCTGTGGGGTTGAGCTCTGGAGACTGGCTAGGCCACTCCAGGTTCTTGAAATGCTTCTTACAAAGTCACTCCTTTGTTGCCCTGGCTGTGTGTTTGGGATCATTGTCATACTGAAAGACCCAGCCACGTCTCATCTTCAATGCCCTGCTGATGGAAGTAGATTTTCACTCAAAATCTCACGATACAGTACATGGCCCCATTGATTCTTTCCTTTACACTGATCAGTCGTCCTGGTCCTGTTGCAGAAAAACAGCCCCAAAGCATGATGCTTCCACCCCCATGCTTCACAGTGGCTATGGTGTTCTTCGGATACAATTCAGTATTCTTTCTCCTCCAAACACGAGAACCTTTCTTTCTACCAAAAAGTTATATTTTGGTTTCATCTGACAATGACACATTCTCCCAGTCCTCTTCTGGATCATCCAAATGCTCTCTAGCGAACGCAGACGGGCCTGGATGTGTCCTGGCTTCAGCAGGGGAACACGTCTGGCAGTGCAGGATTTGAGTCCCTGGCAGGGCATTGTGTTACTGATAGTAGCCTTTGTTACTGTGGTCCCAGCTCTCTGTAGGTCATTCACTAGGTCCCTCTGTGTAGTTCTGGGATTTTTGATCACCGTTCTTGTTATCATTTTGAAGCCACAGGGTGAGTTCTTGCATGGAGCCCCAGGTCGAGGGAGATTATCAGCGGTCTTGTATGTCTTCCATTTTCTAATAATTTACAATCACAGTTGATTTCTTTTCCAAGTGTTTTACCTATTGCAGATTCAGTCTTCCCAGCCTGGTGCAGGTCTACAATTTTGTCCCTGGTGTCCTTCGACAGCTCTTTGGTCTTGGCCATAGTGGAGTTTGGAGTGTGACTGACTGAAGTTGTGGACAGGTGTCTTTTATACCGATAATGAGTTAAAACAGGTGCCATTAATACAGGCAACGAGTGGAGCCTCGTTAGACCTCGTAAGAAGAAGTTAGACCTCTTTGACAGCCAGAAATCTTGCTTGTTTGTAGGTGATCAAATAGTTATTTTCCACTCTAATTTGGAAATAAATTCTTTAAAAATCAAACAATGTGATTTTCAGTTTTTTTTCCACATTCTGTCTCTCATGGTTGAGGTTTACCCATGTTGACAATCAATTCAATTCAATTTTATTTGTATAGCCCTAAACCACAACAAGGTTGTCTCAAAGGGCTTTGCAGAGGCAATATGATACACAGTCAGAAACAGCAAATGAAGTAAACAAAGATGAATAAATAAAGTTCAAGTACTGGGCAGCCCCCATCCTTGGACCCTCCAATTACAGGCCTGTCTAATCTTTTCAAGTAGGAGAACTTGCACAATTGGTTGTTGACTAAATACTTATTTGCCCCACTGTATGTTGATTCTGATGCCAATGTACTTGGATTCCATTGACGCATATGTAAGTCGATGCCACTGACAGCCATATACATCCAAATTTCCCATTCATTTCCAATGGCATTTACTTTGGTTAATGCCATTGACGGCTATATATGTGCATTCTATTGATGCCAGTGTACTCGGATTCCTTTGAAGCATATCTAAGTCGATGCTATTGACGTCCATGTACAACCAAATTTCTTTCACATTTATTTTCAATGGCAAAAAAACCTGTTCCCAAATCAAATGTAAGTGACTGGATTTCAATAGGACATGTCCCCAAAATGTCCCCAATTCAACAGGAAGTGACGTGATATCAACAGGACATGTCCCCAAATCAACAGGAAGGGACCTGATATTACCAGGACATCTCCGCAAAATGTCCCCAAATCAACAGGAAGTGACCTGATATTGTCCCCAAAATGTCTCCAAATCAACCTGGGTCGGAGTAAGTCTCCCAACAGCAAAGCCCCTTAGTAATTTCTCCAGAAATTGCAGTTTCTAGTTTATTTGTGTGATTCAATAAACGTGCTTTAGGCATTTTAATGAAGTTCAGAGTTTACATTATTCATTTTTTTAACGCCAATTTTTACACTTTTACTGCAAATGAATATCGGCTCAAAAAATTGGTTTTTGGCCCCTCTAACTACTAATAACCCGTACCGGTCCAGAAAACCCCCAATCGGTTGATCTCTAGTTCATATTTAATTCACTCCTTTGTCTTTGCATTCACTTTACCTCGCTGGCACTGCCGGGATACAGTAGACCTATCCAAAACATGATCCATACTGGTGGGAATGGATGCAGCACTCTGGTTCTGATCAGCACAAGGTGTGTCCTGTCCTCCATCATCACATGAATAGTTTATTTTACACTGATCACACACACAGTTAGCACCACTATCAGTATTAACAGATTTACTGTCAGTCTGACCTGCTGTGTGTCGGCCGAGCAATGTGATGGAATCTGGACCTGGTGAATTTCCGGAACGGGCTTGGTAGTGTCCAGGCTGAAACGGGTTGCAAGTGCACCCTTGTTGGTCAAAGTGATAGTCCGTAAAATGGTTTGTCCCACTACGTGCGAACCAAAGTCGATAAACTGGCTGTCCACCTCTAACTAGAGTTAACAGAAATTAGCATTATGAGTGAAAAGCATTGGCTTGTCAGAGTGACGACATGGATTCAACAAAATATCAGCAGTTTCTTACATCACATCTCTTTATGGTGCATTTGACAGCCACAAAAAAGTTACTTTCTGCTGAAGCAAAGGCAACCTCTCCTTCCAGGTCCTCATTGATCTGTGGACAGACAGCAAAAAGTGTTGCTTTGTGTAATATTTAGTACTTCCGACAACAGAAAAAGAAACAAACATACAGAAAAAACCCCCGCACATTCAGTGGTACCTCGAGATACGAAAGCTTCTGTAATGAGAAATTCATCTTAGGCAAAGTTTTTCAAAGCTTCTTTCCCTTCATATAATGAAAAATTATTCCGTTCACGAAAGCTAATACATAACACAAAGGATGCTTTATTCCTGCTTGCAGAACATTTTAAAAGTCTCTCCATAAATGCGCTTGTCTTATACGAACCACTCCGGGTATCAGGGTAGAAAAAAATATTTTGCATAGCTAATCTGTGCCCACAGTTTAGCAATGACCCGGGAAGTCACCGGTAGTCACCACTTTAATTTGGCAGGGACTCAAAACATGGACGGAACAAGCGAGCAGCTGCCCAATGGCTGCCGCTGCCCTCGATGAATAAAGTTGTTCTGAAAGATAACTAATGCACTTTTTTTTTTTTTTTTTTTTTTAAATCACCGTGGACAATGTCACTTTCAGGACCTCCGTGAAGTTGGCCCCCCATCAGACGCAAATTTATATAAAAATTATGTCAATCGTTTGTGCTATGATTGTGCTCGTTTGTGCTGCAAAAAGTTTCGTTTGTGCCATCATCGTTTTGCAGTTATTAAACATTGTTTTTTAGGTCATCCAGAGTTCACCCAGCCCCCCATCTGTGGCGGAATGGAACCCTGGTGGTGTCATTTGATTCTGCCTCGTTAGTGCTGGATTGTGCTGCAAAAAGTTTTGGTTGAACTGCTACGGTTTTCGAGATATTCATAAAAATGTCTAGTGATGACGTCACGCGCAGCCCCCCATCTGCGGCGGAATGGAACGGCGATGATGCCATTTTTTTCTTCGTCGTTAGTGCTGGTTTGTGCTGCAAAAAGTTTCGTTTGTGCCATCATCGTTTTGCAGTTATTAAACATTGTTTTTTAGGTCATCCAGAGTTCACCCAGCCCCCCATCTGCGGCGGAATGGAACCCTAGTGGTGTCATTTGATTCTGCCTCGTTAGTGCTGGATTGTGCTGCAAAAAGTTTTGTTTGAACTGCTACGGTTTTCGAGATATTCATAAAAATGTCTAGTGATGACGTCACGCGCAGCCCCCCATCTGCGGCGGAATGGAACGGCGATGATGCCATTTCTTTCTTCGTCGTTAGTGCTGGATTGTGCTGCAAAAAGTTTTGTTTGAACTGCTACGGTTTTCAAGATATTCATAATAATGTAAAGTGATGACCTCAGTTTTCAGCGCTGCGGGCCGCACAATAGATCAGCGGAGAACGTCACTGAAACCTGTCAGTGGACGCAATCTTATTCCTGCACGACGACGACCAAAAAATTTAAACACTGTAAGTAAGCCATAATATCCTGCTGTTCAAATCGCCATTTTTAGTCCGAGCCGGTCTAATTATTTCCCTTATTTCACAGGAATAAAGAGCAGGACATGAGACCGCAAGTTGCAGACTGCAGTCAAGGCCGGCCCGCAGTTTAAAAGCTTTTATTTAATTTTTATTTTTTTATAATTAATTTTTGGTATTGTTGTCATTACAATAAAGAATGTTATTTCAAAGCATTTGTAGGTTTTTTTTTTTTTTTTTGCTGCTGCTGTTCCCTCTCCTTGTCAGAGAGGCGCGTCCATGTGAGAACAATATCCTACACACTCAGAAATATATTTAACAAACTTTCCCAGCGTTATTTCGTTGTGTAAATGTTTTTATAATTCTCATTAAAATATGTAGACTATTTCAATATTGAGTAAACTTGCATTTTTTTTCTGACAACTGTGAATTCGTTACGAAAGACTTTTATTTATGCACACAAAGGCAAGACAAATGTGATCCTTTTGAATCGTCTCCTCTGTGTGTCTGCAAAACCGCATATATTGTTTTTAATATTAAATTTTCCCTGCGTTATTTCGTTGTGTAATGTTTTTGTAACGATCATAAAAATATGTAGACTATTTAAACATTAAGAAAACGTTTTTTTCTGCCTACTCGAAGAAATGAAAATAAATTGCTGCTGCGTTTTTTTTCCCGCGTCACTCCAACAAATAAATAAATTTTAAAAAACAGGTTTTTCGGGCTCGGGCCTGCAAATCTAGTTAATTGATCGGGCTCGCGCCGGGTCGGGCCTCAATACCAGCGGGCCGTGTCGGGTCGGGCTGGATTTTTTAGGCCCGAACTACGCTCTATTATGAATATCTCGAAAACTGCAGTTCAAACAAAACTTTTTACAGCACAATCCAGCACTAAAGACGAAGACAGAAATTACATCATCGCCGTTCCATTCCGCCGCAGATGGGGGGCTGCGCGTGACGTCATTACTAGACATTTTTATGAATATCTCGAAAACCGTAGCAGTTCAAACAAAACTTTTTACAGCACAATCCAGCACTAACGACGAAGAAAGAAATGGCATCATCGCCGTTCCATTCCGCCGCAGATGGGGGGCTGCGCGTGACGTCATCACTAGACATTTTTATGAGTATCTCGAAAACCGTAGCAGTTCAAACAAAACTTTTTGCAGCACAATCCAGCACTAACGACGAAGAAAAAAATGGCATCATCGCCGTTCCATTCCACCGCAGATGGGGGGCTGCGCGTGACGTCATCACTAGACATTTTTATGATTATCTCGAAAACCGTAGCAGTTCAAACAAAACTTTTTGCAGCACAATCCAGTACTAACGAGGCAGAATCAAATGACACCACTGGGGTTCCATTCCGCCGCAGATGGGGGGCTGGGTGAACTCTGGATGACCTAAAAAACAATGTTTAATAACTGCAAAACGATGATGGCACAAACGAAACTTTTTGCAGCACAAACCAGCACTAACGACGAAGAAAAAAATGGCATCATCGCCGTTCCATTCCACCGCAGATGGGGGTTTGCGCGTGACGTCATCACTAGAAATTTTTATGAATATCTCGAAAACCGTAGCAGTTCAAACAAAACTTTTTGCAGCACAATCCAGCACTAACGAGGCAGAATCAAATGACACCACCGGGGTTCCATTCCGCCGCAGATAGGGGGCTGGGTGAACTCTGGATGACCTAAAAAACAATGTTTAATAACTGCAAAACGATGATGGCACAAACGAAACTTTTTGCAGCACAAACAAGCACAATCATAGCACAAACGATTGACATAATTTTTATATAAATTTGCGTCTGATGGGGGGCCAACTTCACGGAGGTACTTTCATGTCATCATTTTCACATACAGTGGGGCAAATAAGTATTTAGTCAACCACTAATTGTGCAAGTTCTCCCACTTGAACATATTAGAGAGGCCTGTATTTGTCAACATGGGTAAACCTCAACCATGAAAGACAGAATGTGGAAAAAAAACAGAAAAATCACATTGTTTGATTATCAAAGAATTTATTTGCAAATCATGGTGGAAAATAAGTATTTGGTCTATACCAAAGGTTAAATCTCAGTACTTTGTTATGTACCCCTTGTTGGCAATAACGGAGTTCAAACGTTTCTGAAACTCTTCACACGCTTTTCACACACTGTTGCTGGTATTTTGGCCCAATCCTCCATGCAGATCTCCTCTAGAGCAGTGATGTTTAGGGGCTGTCGTTGGGCAACACGGACTTTCAACTGCCTCCACACCCCGTGGCGTCAAAATGATAACAAGAACGGGGAGCAAAAATCCCAGAACCACACGAGGGGACCTAGTGAACGACCTACAGAGAGCTGGGACCATAGTAACAAAGGCTACTATCAGTAACACAATGCCCTGCCAGGGACTCAAATCCTGCACTGCCAGACGTGTCCCCCTGCTGAAGCCAGGACACATCCAGGCCCGTCTGCGGTTCGCTAGAGAGCATTTGGATGATCCAGAAGAGGACTGGGTGAATATGTTATGGTCAGATGAAACCAAAATATAACTTTTTGGTAGAAACACAGGTTCTTTTGTCCGGAGGAAAAAGAATACTGAATTGCACCATACCCACTGTGAAGCACGGGAGTGGAAACATTATGCTTTGGGGCTGTTTTTCTGCAAAGGGACCAGGACGACTGATCTGTGTAAAGGAAAGAATGAATGGGGCCATGTATCGAAGGGCAATGAAGATGAGATGTGGTTGGGTCTTTCAGCATGACAATGATCCCAAACACACAGCCAGGGCAACAAAAGAGTGGCTTCGTAAGAAGCATTTCAAGGTCCTGGAGTGGCCTAGCCAGTCTCCAAGTCTCAACCCCGTAGAAAATCTGCGGAGGGAGTTGAAAGTCCGTGTTGCCCAACGACAGCCCCAAAACATCACTGCTCTAGAGGAGATCTGTATGGAGGAATGGGCCAAAATACCAGCAACAGTGTGTGAAAAGCTTGTGAAGAGTTACAGAAAATGTTTGGCCTCCGTTATTGCCAACAAAGGGTACATAACAAAGTATTGAGATGAACTTTTGGGATTGACCAGATAAAGTGGGGAGAACAAGTATTTGATACGGGAAAACCCATTGGCAGTGTATCAAATACTTGCTCTCCCCATTGTACTTATTTTTCACCATGATTTGCAAATAGATTCTTTAAAACTCAAACAATGGGATTTTCTGTTTTTTTCAACATTCTGTCTCTCATGGTTGAGGTTTAACCATGTTGACAATTACAGGCCTCTCTAATATTTTCAAGGGGGAGAACTTGCACAATTAGCGGTTGACTAAATACTTATTTGCCCCACTGTATGCTGCTGTCACCTCTGTGAAGTTGGCCCCCCATCAGACGCATATTTATAGAGAAATTATGTCATTCGTTTGTGCTAGGTTTGTGCCAAGAATTTTTATTTTGTGCAGCTATCGTTTTTGAGATAGTTACAATTCTTTCATAAGTCAATCTGAGGTCAACCATGCCTCCATTTTTAATAGCACTGGCAAAAAATGGTGTCAAACGTTTATGCTGTAAGAATTTTCATAGACTTCACTATCAGTTGACGGGAAATGGGACGCGGGGCCGCTCCTTAGGGGTCCTATTTTCAAAAACTTAACATTCAAATATTTCCAAAACCAAAGGCACTAGCGACCTACAACCAAAACAAGCACCTCCCTTAGGCATATACATGAGCAGCGGCATCAAAAATTCAAAGTCGTTCCCTGGTAAAATAAAAAAATAATTAGGATTTTTAAGTTTTATTTATAACAAATCTTAAAATGGCTATAAAATTCTCAGATTTTACACTAGATGCACAAAAAATCACCAAATAAGTTGAACATTCTTGTAAATAAATGCGTAAACCCTGGAATTTCTATAGGTATAAACGTAAAATAGTCTAGAATAGATTCTTGGTAAAAAAAAAAAAAAAAGAACGGGCAGTGATCATTTTACGTAAATATTTCAAGCTTAAGTTACGCTAATTCTTTCATTTTTTCCACGTTTCAAAGTGCATGTATGATGCTATTTATCATAATACAGTAATTACCTTGAATCCTTGAACAAATCACTCTTGAGACTGCCTGCTTGCATGCACTAAAACGTTCGACCTGTTTCCCCAAAAATCCAGCGTTAGTACGCACCGTGTTTTGAGTTTATCGCAGCGAAAGCCGCCAAAACGCTCTGCCTGGCCCCCTACAGGAAGCCGTGGGGCAATGTCTGTAGGAACTGTCTCATCAACTGATAATGAAGTCAATGTAATTTTTATTTATGTTGCTATCGTTTTGAGATATTGAGACACTAACACTCGAACCACCGGGTTTTTCTGAGCTATATAGAAATACCAGAAAGGCATCAAAATGATCCCGATACCAAAGTGACTACATAATGCCATGCACACGGTCAAGCAGTCCAGTGCCAGAGGCAACCCCAAAACATCAGGGAACCTCTGCCAGGTTTGACTGTGGGGACCATGTTCTTTTCTTTGAAGGCCTAGTTTTGTAAACTCTATGTTGATGCCTTTTCCCAAAAAGCTCTACTTTTGTCTCATCTGACCAGAGAACATTCTTCCATAACGTTTTTGGCTTTCTCAGGTAAGTTTTGGCAAACTTCAGCCTGGCTTTTTTGTGTCTCCAAAAAAGCCAGGCTGTCCGTGGTTAAAAAATGAGGTGATTGGCACATTTTTCATGAAGAATGGTGGTCAGAAGTGGGGTGTTCGTGGGTATCCTGCCATAGAGTCCCTTATCATTCAGATGCTGACGGAGGTTGACTCAATTTTATTCCATTTTAACTGGCTGCAAGTGTGATTTAGTTATTGCCACCACCTGTTATGTGCCACAGGTAAGTAACAGGTGCTGTTAATTACACAAATTGGAGAAACATCACTTGATTTTTCAAAGGGTGCCAATACTTTTGTCCGGCCTATTTTTGGGAGATTTGATTTACCCACTCATGCACTGTCGCGCTCAATCTGCAATGGCGCCGTTTTACCTATGTATAGGGATAAAAGGCAGGTAAAATGAGTAGAATGAAATTGGCAGCCTTTGGAGCATTTTTTTAATTGACTAAAGCCTTACAATCCCTCTCCCTATGATTAGAAATATCATGGGAAGCAATGTGGGGAAGCAAGGCAGCAATTGATCTTTTTCTTAACACCTTATGTTATTTCCCAACTCAGAGAAGATATATCAATTGGTAGCACTACGCACAGTCATGGTTCCACTTCCCATCATGCATTTGGGCATGGCTACAGTATCATTTACTGAAAGCTCAACAAATACACTAGATGGCAATATTTAGTCACAATACACAAAGTCACAAGTCTTTCTATCCATGGATCCCTCTCACAGAAAGAATGTTAATAATGTAAATGCCATCTTGAGGATTTATTGTCATAATAAACAAATACAGTACTTATGTACTGTATGTTGAATGTATATATTCGTCTGAGTTTTATTCATTTTTTTCTCAATGCATTGCCAGAATGTATATGATCGGGAAAAATTATCGGGAATGATTGGAATTGAATCGGGAGCAAAAAAGCAATCGGATCGGGAAATATCGGGATCGGCAGATACTAAAACTAAAACGATCGGAATCGGATCGGGAGCAAAAAACATGATCGGAACAACCCTAATTACTACCAAAGCATTTCTAAATTGCAATCATTTTCTGGGAGAAATTGAGCATTATCTGACAGAATTGCACGGGTGCCAGGGGAGACCTGGAGCTGTTGGCCAAAGAATGGTCTAAAATTCCAGCAGATCATTTTAAGAAACTCATTGATGGATACTGGAAGCGGTTGTTCACAGTTATTTTGTCTAAAGGTTGTGCAACCCAGAATCAGGCTGAGCGTGCCAATACTTTTGTCCGGCCCATTTTTTGAGTTTTGTATAAAATAATAATGATTTGATTTTTTTTTTTTTTTCATTCTCTTTTGTGTTTTTTTCATTGCAAGCAAAATAAATGAATATATTACTACCAAAGCATTTGTAATTACAATCATGTTCTGGGAGTAATTGAGCATTATTTGACACAATTGCAGGGGTGCCATTACTTTTGGCCAGCAGTGTAGGCAAACTGCAGCTTTTGGAAGATGTAAACGTTTGTCCTGGGCGGTCCACTATCTGACAAGCAACTAATGTTTTGTCGAACTGGACAAGCCTATTTTGAAGGGGAAGAGAAAATGACCTCCAAAGCTGTTCGTTGCCTCAGACAACAATCCAATGGCACCTTTCTGTCTCCATACAGTTTACACACACATACATTATATGTAAGACATATTGTATGGTTCCATGCATGAAGAAAAAAAAAAGAATAGAAAGAAAGAAAGAAAAGAAAACCTGACTAGTATGTTCTATTTGGTTTACACAGATGATAAAACTGTAAGAGTTGAAGGGACAAGTAAAAAGAAAAGTCACATTCTGTCAGTAGTTTGGTCTATTTTATGGTGGCTTTTTCACCACAACCTGCCTTATGAGTTTGAAAGTGACAACCGGCCAGCTAGAATAACACCAGTTTACCCTTCCCCCATCAGCCAAGGCACCCCTGCACTGCAAACACTCAAGATGCAAATTGGAGCAATCCAACCCTGTGGTTTTGCGAGAGTGAATGGGAATGACTAATGAGGACCATATTTCTCACAAAAGATATGCTCATTAGGATCAAATGATCCTTCTCTGGTTATGAAAGTGATTTAGAACAATTGATCCCTCCTAGGTAGTTCTAGTGCTAATTTTGAGTGATGATGTCACGCAGCCCCCCCATTTATTGCAAAATGGACCCGAAATTGTCCAAATATATTTCGCTTAGGTGATAATAGCTTTCTTTTTGTTCCTGAATTGTACGTCGTCATCTTCTGTTCATGAGGAGAATTAAAGAACTTGCTACAAAAGAAAATCACCTTTTTTTCTTCTTCACTGCTAGTACTGATATAACACCTATACAAATGGTTAGCATGCATTAGCTAGCGTTTGCACACGTCCAAAACATAACCCGCTTTAAGTGTCCGATTAAGACTGAAAACACACAACAAACAATATAAAACATGGTACGTACATTGAATGATTCAAATGTATTTGGCTCGTATTTTAATCTGGTTTTACCCTTATGGTGTTTTTCCTAGTGCTTGGAACAAATTAGGTGATTTACGTGTAAAACGCATTTAATGATACGAAAGCCACTACAGACTGAATTCATTTCGTATTTTGAGGTACCACTGTCACTTGGTTACTGACCGAAGGGTGGAAAGTAATGTGCATCTCACATGACATCCCAGTCGATAAAGGACCAGGAGGTTGAAAGCTGTTGAAAAAAAAAATCAAAGTTAATAAACAATGAAGAGCTTAATCGTTTTTAAAGGGAACCTCGCAATTAAAGACATGTAGGCTCTAATAAGCCACTGTTGTTCTCTTTTACGAAAATATGTTATTAGAAACACGTATATTATTGGCATTGATTTAAGAATCTATAATATTTAGTACATGTTTTGACCTACTGAGGGCGCCATGTTTTACGTGCGCAATGCACACTGGGGGTAATGACGCGGTTAGCTTGGACTGGGAGAATAGCTGTGCTAGCTAGCAAGCGAAGCTAGTATAACAACTGGAATAATTTGACACATTCTGCTGCTGGTCAGATTGTTTTGTTACAGAGCTGTGGGATGAGTTCCCAACATTGTATCTGCATCCAATTCCAGCTCATCAGCAGTTTCTTTAAACCGATCCTAGGCGACATGCTGAGATGCTGACTTGCTGCCATTTGACCGTTTGTATATCCCTTCATTGGTAGTTGCACATTACTTTTTTTTTTTCTTTTTCGTTTGTCTGCCTCTCACCACAGTTTTCCCTCATTTTTTTTAAAAAATTGATCCCGACCTCCTGTGACGGACCCTTTTTGTGTCTCCCTTTTCGCGATCGCATTTTTGTGTGTGTTCAATAAACCTTTTTACCCAATCCCTATGTTACTGTTGTCTGCTTGCCGTCTGTAGTGAGCCGCATTTTCTAATTCCGTGGACAAGTCAGCTGCACTTTCTTTTCAGTTGTGTTTCCCTTTCAGGTTTTACCACACAGACAGACAATGCATGTGGGTTGCGATTACTTTATAAGGAAAATCATGACCCTAACGTCTCGCAGAAATATTTCCCTTAGTCCTGTAGTCTACGCGCTCATCTGCCGCACGGGAAACCTAGACTCTAATCCCGTTAGAGACCTTCTTTTAATTTGCTGCTCGTTTTGTGAAATATTGGCAGTGCTGCCCTGCTCATCACTTTTCTGCTCGGGTCCAAATTGGATGGGCAGAACCGATGACATGTAGCTAACGAGTGACACTGGGGAATTATGGCAGCGCTGCCCAGTGACGTCACCGCGCAGAGTGCATTGCGTTATCAAAAACAATGACGACCTACTACTTAATTTACCAAATTTTATAAAAATGAAATCGAGTGGTTTGAATATGAAATTATTATAATTCATATTAACATTTATTTTTAAAGAACTACAATTCTTTCTGTCTATGGTTCCCATTGCCATTGATGGTGATGACAAATGAACTTCTCAAAACTACTCGCACAGTCTTCATGACATTGTGCAACTTGTGGACATCAAAAAAGCAGTTTTTTGTTTCTCTGAAAAAGTTGTGAATGCATTGGTACATTGATGCAAATTATTGTGTACAGTTCTCTGATGTTTCCAACATTATCTGATGCTTCTGTCACATATTATCACAGGTCTCTATTGAATAGTTTCACCCACGACAATATTTAGGCATTAGTTCATATCGTGAATCTTTTCATGACTATTTTCTAAATGTATCCTGAAGTGGACATTGCTCCCAGGGAAATCTTGATTTGCTTTATTGAAGTGACCCCAAATATTTATGTTAACCATAAAATCCTTTTTTTCCAGTTTTTTCTTGTTGTTGTTGCTTTTGTTATTATCTTTGTACAGGGGTGCAGCTATCGATTACACCCCTGTCAAGTTGTACGGTTTCGGATTAATTTGTACAAGTGAGCACTGATTTTTAAATGTGTACGCCGTACGTTCAAAATGCTAGGCTAGGTGGCTCCAAATTTTCCTGACTGTAGCCGACAGTTAATTGTTAATACTTTGTACAACCCCCTTTTGCCAACAAAACAAGGTCTGGGGACTGAGATGGCCATGGGAGGAGCTTGATTTTGTGTCTGGTGAACCATTTCTGTGTAGATTTGGCCATATGTTTAGGGTCATTGTCTTGCTGAAAGACCCAGTGACAACCCATCTTGAGCTTTCGGGCAGAGGGCAACAGATTTTGATTTAAAATGTCCTGGTATTTCAAAGCATTCATGATGCCTCATCTGTCTCAGCTGACTAAAGCGCGTGTGCTTTGGTCAGAAGAGACCAAAATTGAGCTTTTTGGAACCAAACACTCTAAGTGGGTCTGGCGTGCCACGAAAGATGCGCATGCTGAAAAGCACTTCATACCCACTGTGAAGTATTGGGGTAGGTCAGTGATGCTGTGGGGCTGTTTCGCTTCCAAAGGCCCTGGGAACCTTGTTAGGGTGCATGGCATCATGAATGCTTTGAAATACCAGGACATTTTAAAATCAAAATCTGCTGCCCTCTGCCCGAAAGCTCAAGATGGGTTGTCACTGGGTCTTTCAGCAAGACAATGACCCTAAACATATGGCCAAATCTACACAGAAATGGTTCACCAGACACAAAATCAAGCTCCTCCCCTGGCCATCTCAGTCCCCAGACCTTGTTTTGTTGGCAAAAGGGGGTTGTACAAAGCATTAACACCAGGGGTGCTAATAATTGTGGCACACATTATTTGATGTCAAATAATTATTTCTTTAAGTGGGATTTTTTCCCCACTGAATAAATGCACTTGTATTGAAGGTTGGATTTTTTCTCTTTTTTTCAATGAAGGTCCCATATTATTTGAATTAAAAAAAATATATTAGAAGCTAAAAAAACACATCTTAACCCGGGGTGCCAATAATTATGGAGGGCACTGTATGTAGCAATATTACCAATGAATTCATATTATTTTAAAAATTGAGTTTTATTTTTGTTTTATATTGCACGCTTTTTACGACGTTGTAAGATTAGTCACCAATTTGTAAGGGCATACGTCACTATTTGCAAGATTACCAACGGCCTCGGGTTGACAGGTATGTGATTATTTTAGTAGTCGATAATTCTATTAACTAGTCAGTTCTAAAAATTGAATAGTCGGATTAGGAACATTTAATGTGTTGCAGAATAAACTTTAGCAGATGTAAAACAAAGGCTTGCTAAGATTGCAAATTTGAAAGAGCATTAAATGCGAATACAAAATAAAAATCCCGAGTGTCTCTTCAAACGATGCAGAATTGCACTTTCATTTACAAATAAATGAAAATACCCGAGATTAGCCTCAAATGGTATTTAAAAAAAAAACATAAATTAGGATCTAAGTACAACAAGGGAACATTTGGCTAACTTGCATAGCAAAAGTCCACTAGATTAAATGCTATAAAATGCTAACATTTGTTTTTTTTTTTTTTTTTTTGAATGCTCGTAACAAATCGTTCACATATTGCCACCAAATGGCTAAATTGACCAACAAACTAAATTATGAATGCATAAAAAAAATATTAGCTCAAACAAAAAAATTTTGGTTTTAAAGGAATCCTCTATTTTTAAGACAAGTAATTCTTGAAAGATAAATGTTAGTATGAGTTATAATAATTTAAAATATTAAAACCCCTCTTAATGTTTTTGTTTTAATACTTTGTAAAATTATTTTAAGTGATAGGTCACCATTCTTGTTACGTAGCAGTGCATGACGTCACCGGGCTCGTTGCCAAAATTCCAGCGTCTCACTCGTTAGCTTTCCCAACATATCGTCAGTTCTAGCCTTCCTATTTCAACCAGATCTGAAAAGTGAGGAGCAGGACAGCACTGTCGGTCATTCACAAAACGAGCTTCAGGGAAAAATGCGCGCAGCAAATACCTGATAAGACAAAAGTTGGGCAAAAGTCTCAATGACAACAGAGCGAGAGCGCGTATGCTGCTGGGAACTCCGGTTGGGAGCGAGAGTGTATGCTTTTGGGAACTCCGGTTTTATTAGCAGATATTCAAGGTAAGCATATTGCGTTTTCATACTTATCCCAATATAATTATGTAGATTGTTAGCATCCAGAGCTGCCGTGTGCTTTACATACAGTACAGGCCAAAGAGCACACATTGTGTAATCCATGTCTTGTACATTGTAACGCGTGGTAGGTAGGATACGTGTATAAAAGTACCAAAAAGGGGAGAAGCTTCCACCTATGCAAATTTTATTCACAAAAAATATTTCCACCTTGACCACTCTTCACTCGGGAGCTCAGCAGTACGCAAACACGCGTTCTCTGACGAACGCCAACATTGTTGTAAGGTCCATGTCAGAGTCACTGTCGTCACTGTAGTGTGCCATAGTGCTTTGATTATTTGGTATGATTTGGGGACAACTCCAACGAAGAATAGTCAACAAAAAAGATAGCAATTGTAATCCAAATCCGCGTTTTTTTACTCACTCGAAGATCCATGAATTAGACCGATCCCATGGCAATGTGTCAGCCGCGAGCAGGCCGTTGATTCCACAAAATAGACTGATCCGAAAAGCCGCTGTGGGACCGGTGAATAAAAAAAATAGACAGATCCGAAACCAATATTGCAGACGCAGTGGGACCGTCAAATCCAGAAAATAGACGGATCCCTTACATGACTGAGGATCCAGGAAAAATGTTCGGGCGCCAGTTGTAACGCGGGGTCGGTAGGATACGTGCATACAGGGACCAAAAAGGGGGATAAGCTTCCACTTGTGCACATTTATTCACTAAAAATAATAATTCCACCTTGACCACTCACTTCACTCCCCTTGTTTCCATTTGACTGGAAATTGCATCCAAAAGCAGCACATCGTGGCATTTTACTTCGCGAGTTTAGGCAGCAATAAGCAATTGTTGAACACGCTACACATTTGGAAAGATCCCAGTGACGTCATCACTGCGAGCACGCAAACCACGGCGCCAACTAACGGTCAAAATATGTAGTAAATATTATAAAATATTGCCATTGATTTAACATTTTATGTGTTCCTAAAACATATTTTAGTACAAGAGAACAATTGTGGTTTATCAGAGCCTATATGTATTTAAAGTAAAGGATCACTTTAACATGGAGCAGCTGGATTCAGCTAGGTTCAATGAGTTATGTCATATTCACTGTTGCAAGCAGAGGGCAGTGTATTCACCCAAATCAATAAAACTGAATACAAACACTCTTAAAACAAACCTAAACCAGTCAGCGAGTCGCGTCCTCCAATTTAGGACTAATCCAAGCCCCTGGAAAACGCCTCGCCAGCCAATCATGTCCGTTGCCCTGCCTTTTTTCAGACCCTCAAAGAAGGTTAACATTGCGTTACTCTTTCACTTCACACTTGATGGTGGTAAGCCACTACTGTAGTCACATCTGCCCTTATGCACGGATTCTGCTTACCAAATGGAAGCTAAATTCTTTTGTTCAATTAAAATGTTAACCACAGAAAAATATTTATTTATTTTGAGGCAATATCGCCCAGCCCTAGCGCAAGCACTCAGACGCTAAATTGAAATGACAGTTTCATCCAAATTTTTCTCTCTCATTCTACTTTTGGGTAATTCTCATCCTGCGAGTATCATTCTTCTGTTCTAGTTTTAAGACGTGATATGAAGAGGCACGCCAAGTAAAATAGAACAGTTCACTGGGGATTAAACGCCGAATGAGACAAAGTCGGAAAAAGCCTATGACAGCACTATATAAAGCGCTGCAAATGAGGCCATACAGGAGTTTTCACGCTGCACAAGCTGACGCCACATCTTCATTATAAGTTTTAAGAGCTTACAATAATCTAGTTTTTATATTGATAATTTCATTGTTTTTTGCACAATATAATTAGATGTTGTTTGACCATATAACAAGAATGAAAATTGGATGAACTAAAACCTAACAAAATATGAACTGAACTGAAGCTTTGAGTTCCTCAACACCTCCAGGATTTGGAGATGATCTGCAGAGAGGATCGGGTTCAAATGATTCCTCATGTATGTTTGTGTTTTTCATTTCATGTGACTTACAGTGGGGAGAACAAGTATTTGATACACTGCCGATTTTGCTGGTTTTCCCACTTGCAAGCCATGTAGAGGTCTGTAATTTGTATCATAAGTTCTCTTCAACTGTGAGGGACAGAATCTAATACAAAAATCCAGAAAATCATTGTATAATTTTTAAATAATAAATTTGTATATAACTGCATGAAATAAGTATTTGATACATTACCAGCTAGTAAATATTTCGGCTCTTAGTTCTTTTTTAAGAACCCCTCCTGTTTTCCACTCATTACCGGAAGTAACTGCACCTGTTTGAACTTGTTACCTGTATAAAAGACACCTGTTCACATGCTCAAACAAACAACTCCAACCTATCCACAATGGCCAAGACCAAATAGCTGTGTAAGGACATCAGGGATAAAAAAAAATAGACCTGCACAAGGCTGGGATGGGCTACAGGATAATAAGCAAGCAGCTTGGTGAGAAGGTAACAACTGTTGGAGCGATTATTAGAAAATGGAAGAAGTTCAAGTTGACGGTCAATCTGCCTCGTTCTAGGGCTCCATGCAAGATCTCACCTCGTGGGGCATAACTGATCATGAGGAAGGGGAGGGATCAGCCCAGAACTACACGGCAGGACCTGGTCAATGACCTGAAGAGAGCTGGAACCACAGTCTCGAAGAAAACCATCGGAAACACATTACGCCGTCATGGATTAAAATTCTACAGCGCACGCAAGGTCCCACTGCTGAAGCCAGTGCATGACCAGACACGTCTGAAGTTTGCCACTGACCATCTGGATGATCCAGAGGAGCAATGGGAGAAGGTCATGTGGTCGGATGAGACCAAAATTTAACTTTTTGGTCTAAACTCGGCTCATCATATTTGGAGGAAAAAGAAGGATGAGTACAACCCCAAGAACACCATCCCAACCGTGAAACATGGAGGAGGAAACATCATTTTTTGGGGCTGCTTCTCTGCCAAGGGTACAGGACGACTGCACCGTATAGAGGGGAGGATGGATGGGGGTATGTATCGCCAGATCTTGGCTGACAACCTCCTTCCTTCAGTGAGAGCCCTGAAAATGGGTCGTGGCTGGGTCTTCCAGCATGACAACGACCCAAAGCACACAGCCAAGGCAACTAAAGAGTGGCTCCGTAAGAAGCATCTTAAGGTCCTGGAGTGGCCTAGCCAGTCACCAAATCTGAACCCGATAGAAAATCTATGGAGGGAGCTGAAAGTCCGTGTTGCCCGGCAGCAGCCCCGAAACCTGAAGGCTCTGGAGAAGATCTGCATGGAGGAGTGGGCCAAAATCCCTGCTGCAGTGTATGGAAACCTTGTCAAGGACTACAGGAAACATTTGGTATCTGTAATAGCAAACAAAGTTTTCTGTACCAAATGTTAAGTTTGATTTTTGTGATGTATCAAATACTTATTTCATGCAATTAAATGCAAATTTATTATTTAAAAATCATACAACGTGATTGTGATACAAATTACAGACCTCTACATGCTTTGCAAGTGGGAAAACCAGCAAAATCGGCAGTGTATCAAATACTTGTTCTCCCCACTGTTAATACAAATACGGTGGTATACAAAAGTTTGGGCGCCCCTGATCATTTTTAGGATTTTGATTTGTAAATCCCTGATTATTTGGAACAAAAATTTCAGTTATTAAATATATCATATAGCAGATGAACACTGTAATAATTGAGAACTGAAATGAAGTTTATAGGATAAACAGATAGTGTGTAATAATTATTTCAACAACAACAACAAAAAAAGGCTGGTGCATAAATTTGGGCACCCTTGTCTTTATATTGATTAGAAAATCTTTCATCCTAATTTTTGGAACTAAAAATTTCTTTGATAAGCTGACTGACCTTCACCTACACACATAGGTAAAGCCTATCATGAAAAATGGTATTTAAGGTGACAAATTGCAAATTGTTCTCCTCTTTGCATCATCTCTGTAGAGTGGATACACGCGAGCCTCGAAACAGCCGTCAAACTATCTTAAAGAAAATATTATTCAACACTATAGATTAGGGCAGGGGTCGGGAACCTTTTTGGCTGAGAGAGCCATAAACACCACATTTTTTAAAATGTAATTCCGTGGGAGCCATACAATTTGTTTAAAACTAAAAATACGAGTAATGTGTGCATTTTATGTAATTTCAACATTTTTAAAGTACAATAAGTCTCTGAATTCTTTTTAATAAGATTGTTATGCTGTTCGTAATCAATGATGAGTATTTCTTACCATTAATGCGACATCTGGTGCTGCATGGTGTTGCTGATGGCTTTGTAGTCTGGTTGAGACTTGATGAGGTTAAGCGTCATGCAGGCTTTCAGAAACTTAGGATACGTCTCTTTTCATGTTCACAAAGAAACGACACGAATCCTCTGTTTTTTCCAACCATACACGGAGCACCATCAGTGCACACCGAAACAAATTTGTCCATTGGTAGATTTTTTTCTTTAGCGAACTCAATGAAGGATTTGAATAAATCCTCCACTCTTGTTGTCCCTTGCATAGCCAAAACTGCCAGACTTTCCTCATGTAGTTCGTCACTGACAACATACCTTGCGATCACGCTGAACTGTGATAAATTGCTTATGTCCGTTGTCTCATCCAAAGCGAGTGAAAAAAATGGAGCCGAATTTATGTCCTTCATGCGTTGCCTCAATTTGATTTGACATCATTATGGTACGATCGTGAACAGTTCTTGCTGACACGGGCATGTCTTTTATCCGTTTAATAATCTTGTCTTTACCAGAAGTCGGCAAAAAGTTCATTGGCAGCATCAAGCATGATTGCTTTGGTGTACTCCCCATCTGTAAATGGCTTCCCGTTTCTCACAATTGCTAAAGCGCCAGCAAAACTAGCCGAATTCCAATCACCTTGTTTGGTCCAAACGCGGAGTTGCTACTGACTAACTTGCACTCTTGTAAGAAGTTCTTGACATGCTTTCTTCCTGTTGTCCCCCGCTAGATATTTCGATGCAAATATTGTATGGCAGGTGTCGAAGTGCTGCTTTATATTTGACCTTTTCATAGATGCAATTTTATCATTGCATATTAGACACACCGCAGAACCTACTCTCTCCACAAAGGCAGATTCCTCTGTCCATTCCTGCTGAAAAGTACGATACTCCTCGTCTTTTTTTCTTTTTGCCATCTTCTCAAAAGGGTTTCTAAAATGAGCGGGAAAACGAAACTAAAACCGTGGGAAAATGACTACGCACGTGCGCACATCGGCCGCTCTTTTTGACAGCAAAATAGCGACCCCACTCGATCAGTGTCTGCCTCATCTGCGTTGTCAATGCGATTGATAGACAGATAAATACATAGACGCAACGACATGTATGTTTGCCACTTTCCCACTAAAATAACTGCGAACCGGCTATCTAGTCGCCGGGGATCGTCGCCGTTTTCAAGTCAACTAAGGAGTATAACTAAGCTTTTTTTTTTTTTTTTTTTTTTTTTTGGATGCGGCCGTCAAAAGAGCCAGATATGGCTCGCGAGCCATAGGTTCCCGACCCCTGGTTTAGGGGAATGATACAAAAAGCTGTCACAGACATTTCAGCTGTTAGTTTCCACTGTGAGGAACATAGTAAGGAAATGGAAGACCTCAGGCACAGTTAAATTAAGATCGGCAGGCCAAGTAAAATCTCGGCTAAGCAGAGGCAGAGGATGGTGAGAAGAGTCAAATTGAACCACAGACCAGCTCCAAAGAACTACAAACATAATTTTGCTGCAGATGGTGTCACTGTGCAACTTTCAGGTATTCAGTGTTGTTTGCACAATGAGATGAATGAGCTGAATGGGAGAGTAATGCAGACGGATGAAGCCTTTTTTGTGCACATGCCACAAAGAGTTGCTTGAGGTAGGCCAAAGCACATCTGGATAAACCAGCCTCATTTTGGAATAGGAAAAATTAAATTACTAGGTGAAGGGTATAGTTACTTTTCTCGCAGATACCGTATCACTGTTTGCATTAGTCTAACACATTTATTATAGCAAAACATTTAATCATAGTGTAGGCAGACTTCACTCCATGCCCTTTGACACAGTAAAACGAAGCAGCTTATCAGCCTTCGCCTGATAAGCGACGAAAAAACGTCATCAGCTCTTCGGTGGGGTCAGAACACCCCCGCCCTACCAAGGTAACATATTGATAGCTCGAAGCCTTAGACATCAATGCATGCCGAACCCCAGTTGTCGTGGCAACCACAACCCAGGCACGAAAGATGACACGAACTTGATCGCCCAAACCTGCCACAGAAAGAGGATCCAAAGACAACACCCAGGCACGCCTTCCGCCCAGCCCACTCCACCGCAGCTTTCAAAAGACTGAACATTTAGCGAAGAACTGTCGCTTCTCGAGGACATTTCGATGCATCCGTTATTTTGCTGACCCTGGATCCAGTAGTGCCTCTGCGTCGTCTGTTTTGCCTTGCTGTTTGATCACTGTCAACGAATAAATTGTCAACCTGTTTTCGGTGAGCCTTCCCCAAACTTTTGGAACTTGGAGTCAGTGCAAAGGGTTAACACCGGAGTGAACACGCGGAGTTTGGCCCTCCCGGCCTACTTGCTTGAGCTGCGCCAGTGCAACGCCCTCTAGTTCAGCTGTCGCTGTTCCGGGGGCTTAGCTGGGAGGCCGAATTCCTTTATAGGGAATAGCAAGGGGCGGTATGGATGGAGTATGAAGAACACAGCATTCCAAGACAAACACTTGCTACGCACAGTAAAATTTGGTGGTGGTTCCATCATGTGTTGGGGCTACGTGTCCAGCGCAATCACTGGCAATCTTGTTAAGGTTGTAGGTCTCATGGATTCGAATCAATACCAACAGATTCTTCAAACAATGTTCCAGAGCCAATGACAAAGTACAAGTTGCGCAGGGGCAGAATATTTCAACTAGACAATGACCCTAAACATGAGTCAGGTGTAACCCAGGTTAACATAGTCTCACTAAATCAAGATTCCATTGATAAAGACAACCATTAAAAGAATACATAGTTTAAACATTAAATGAAAAATGTTTAAAAATCCATGTTTGAAAAAGATTTTTAACCTGCTAAGGTCAAAATGTTAACAATTATTTAGTTGAAATTAAAAAATATATATATAACTTTCCGCTAGACTTTTATTTTGAAAATCTCAATTGGCAAAATGCACTAACATGGAAACTTGTAGAATGCGCTAAACTTCACCGCTGTTGCTCACACCTGATTGAGGAAAGAAAGGGGTGTATTTTCGGATTATACTCAAGCTTTGTTCATATTGGTGACAAAACCACTTTGCTGAAAGGAACTTAGGGATTAAAGGCTTGATTCAGAAGCGACTGAAAAATTGTTGAAGTCAAAATTTCCAACTGAGAGACAAGATGGCGAGCTATCCAAAGAAGACCCGTTGACCCGATATAGCAAATACGCCATTGAGGCTTGTCATGGCGGCGCGCACAGACGCAGCGGCCCGGAGCTCCTTTTATGTTTACACTTTGTTGGTGGTGCTGTGTGTGATTTCACACGGTTTTTGCACATTTCAGTACACTAAAGACGAACTCCTACAACTGCGCGGAGATTATCGGCTGTCCGTAGAGCAGCGGTCTCAAACCGACTCCACAAAGGGCCGCAGTGGGTCCTGGTTTTTGTTCCAACAGATCCAGCACAAATAGTTCAACCAATGAGGTTTCTACTAACATAAGCAGCACCTGATTGCAATCAACTGATTACACTTGTAAGAAACCAGATTGGTGAAAAGGTATTTGTCTCGTTTGGTTGGAATGAAATCCAGTACCCCCTGCGGCCCTTTGAGGACCGGTTTGAGACCACTGCCGTAGAGTATTTTATCCCCCCGGAGATTGCAAGAACATCCCCGGGGAAACCCGCTGCAACAGGCCGGGGGAGGAGGCGCTGTGAGCGGAAGCAGAAGAGAGGCAAGCGCGGGGGCGTGTGGGCCCGGCTTAAGGCTAGCCCTTTCAAACCACCACTGCCGACCATCTTTCTCTCTAACGCGAGGTCGATCCGTCACAAGCTGGATGAGATACGTTTGCAGATGGCGACGCGAAGGACTTTAAATCAATGTTCGTGTCTGATTTTCTCCGAGACCTGGCTAGACAGCTCCATTCCAGACGCGGCTATCTAGCTAACTAGCCGCACCGCCTACCGGGCCGACAGGACCGCGGACTCTGGTAATAAGACCGGCGGGGGACTTTGCATCTACATAAACAACTCCTGGTGCACGAATGTCACGGTAATGGAGAAACTGTGTAGTTCAGAGGCAGAACTGTTATTGTTAAAGTGTCGACCATTCTATCTCCCGCGTGAATTCTCGTGTGTTTACATCTACGCCGTTTACATTCCACCCGATGCTAACGCTAAGCTAGCGCTAGCACAAGTGAGCAGCAGCTGCCACAACAGCCTGGCAGCACATCCAGACTGCGTTTTCATTGCAGCTGGGGACTTTAATCACACGGATTTAAAATCAGTGCTTCACAAATTCCACCGAAATGTGAAGTGTGCCACCAGAGGAGATAGAACTTTGGACCAGGTGTACACTAACGTAGCGGATGCATACAGAGCCCAGGTCTATCCTCACCTGGGCCTGTCAGACCACCTCTCTCTTCTGCTACATCCACTGTATACACCAAAGATCAAGAGCGCTGGGATTACAGTAAAAACAGTGAGAACCTGGCCGGAGGATGCTGTTCATATGCTCCAGGACTGTTTCCACCACACTGACTGGGATGTATTTAAAGAGCACGACACAGATAATCGCACCTCACTGGAGAATTACACCTCTACTGTTTTGGACTACATCTGCTTCTGTGTGGACAATGTCACAGGCTGGAAAGAGTTCCGTGTGTTTCCTAATACACCACCATGGATGACACATGAGGTAAAACAACTTATACGGGAAGGGGACACTGCATTCTACACTGGTGATCAGGAGGCATACAGGGCTGCTCGGGCTAATCTCAGGAGGGGCATCAATACTGCCAAGCACCACCACCAGAGGCGTATTGAGGCCAGGTTAGAAAACACCACAAACCCGAGGCAGATCTGGGAGGGCATCAGGGCCATCACGGACTACAATAGGAAACCACCACCACCCTCAGCTGACAGTCCCACTCTCGCTGAGGACTTAAACCTTTTTTATGCCCGTTTTGACAGGGACAATAAAGACGCCGTCCTGCCCCCCCTCTCCTCGTCCGACCCCGCTCCTGTCCTGAGCGCGCATGAGGTGAGATGTGTCCTCCACCACATTAACACCAGGAAGGCGGCTGGTCCAGATGGAGTACTGGGCCGGGTGCTAAAGGACTGTGCCGCGGAGCTGACAGACGTCTTCACCTACATTTTCAACACCTCACTGTCCTGCTCTCTGGTCCCTGCCTGCTTTAAAGCAGCCACAATCGTCCCTCTCCCAAAACAGTCCAACGTCACATGTCTCAATGACTACAGACCTGTGGCTCTCACCCCCATCCCCGCCAAATGCCTGGAGAGACTGGTCATCAAGCACATTAAAGCTGCAATACCGCCTTCACTTGACCCACACCAATTTGCATACAGAGGGAACCGTTCAACTGAGGACGCCATCGCCACAGTGCTGCACACACTTTTAGTGCACCTGGAGCATAAAAACACCTATGCACGGCTCCTCTTTGTGGACTACAGTTCTGCTTTTAACACCATCCGGCCGTTCAAACTCCGGTCCAAACTTCACCAACTGGGCCTAGACACCACCCTGTGCAACTGGACTGTGGACTTTTTGACTAATCGCACACAGAGTGTCACAGTGGGCAAAAACACCTCCTCCACTCTCACCATCAACACCGGGGCCCCTCAAGGGTGTGTCCTGAGCCCTCTGCTTTACACCCTGTACACTCATGACTGCTCCGCCTCCTCTGCATCCAACCTCATCGTCAAGTTTGCCGACGACACCACAGTGCTCGGACTCATCTCCGACGACGATGAAACGGACTACAGAAGAGAGGTGCAACATCTGGAGTCATGGTGTCACAAAAACAACTTGGCTCTAAACACAAAGAAAACCAAGGAGATCGTGGTGGATTTCCGTAAGGGGAGTCACATCATCCATCAGCCTCTTACTATCGGCAACGATGTGGTGGAGAGGGTGAGAAGCTTCAAATTCCTGGGGGTAACAGTGACTGAGGACCTGTCCTGGGGGGACCACATCTCCACAGCGGTGGGCAAGGCACAATAACGCCTCTATTACCTGAGGAAGCTGAAGAGCACTAACATCCCCAGACCACTGATGGTGAACTTTTACAACTGTGCCATCAGCAGTGTTCTGACATACGGATTTTTAGTGTGGTTTTCCAGCTGCACTAAGGCAGACCAGCAGGCGCTCCAGCGCGTGGTGAAAGCTGCCGGGAGAATCATAGGAATGACTCTCCCTGAGATCAGCACCATCTACTCCACTCGCTGTTTGAGAAGAGTGCACAACATCCTGCGAGACCAGCACCATCCTGCTCACAGTCTTTTCCACCTGCTGCCCTCAGGGAGAAGGTACAGGTCCATACAGGCCAGAACATCACGACTGTCCATCAGTCTGTACCCACAGGCTGTGAGGCTACTGAACTCTGCCCCTCTCCCCTCTCTGCACCCCTCTTACGGACAATAATCCACATCCACCAACAACAATAACTCTGAGCTGGTTTGCATTGTTGCAGTATGTCACTATCCACTATTTCCTCATCCCTGACACTTACCCATTGGTTGACAACCAGTAGGCTGTACTTGATTATACTTGATTAACTTATCTGGGTTTTGCACTGATTTTTGCCTGTTTTCAACTGGTATATTTTTGCTCTGCACTTTAGCACTGACACGACCTCATGCTGCTGTTGAATCTTTGCTGTACATATGTCCAAAACTGTGTCAATGTTTACACTTGTTACTGATGGGTATTTATTTTATGGGTTTGCACTTTGCACTTTACCAACTTAGCTGTATGAGCTGGATGGATGCTCCAAACAAAGTTTCGTTGTGCTTTCTTTGTAACAATGACAATAAATATTCTGCACCTGAATCTGAACTGTGCCTCACACAGGAGCGAGACGCACGCACGACTTCTATTTGGCATCCTTCAACCTGGTGGGATCCACCATATTTTTGTTACCCAGCGGAGGTTTTTTTTTTTTTTTTTGCTGCTTTGCACCACCAGAAAAACTGGACAAAAGACATTGCTATAGCAATATGCAGATAGACTCCTTTCTATTGGAGCCGTTCAGCCTTTTGTTGAATTTGTTTTAAGTTTACTATATTTGTCATTTTTATTCTTTATGCATCTGTCTTTAATACATGAAGTGTTATTGCCTTAAAAATTTTGTTGATCAACCAAAGAAAAACGTTTGATGAGAAAAAGTGAATATTGAAACTCAAAATAGAATCCAAACATTACCTATAAAATTGAGGAAGTTGAAGAAAACAATTGATTAAAAAAAAAAAATTAAAAAAAAAAAAAAAAAAAGGGTTGATAACTATATCCTACCAATAATCAAAACTAAACAATTAAAAGGTAGGAAGAGATCTTTAAGGAAAACTTTGATTTATCAATAAGGAAATTAAAAATTCTTCTTTTTTTGAAATTTGTATTTTTTTTCAATTTTTATGTTAACTTATGTCCATTGTGTGTGTGTTTTATATATTAAAAATAGGCCGGCAGCTCAAATCCATTACTTGTCTATGTCATTTATTTGGTTTATGCATTCACTGCTTCAGTAGTCAAACCTAGCACTGGTACATATTTAATTTGACTTCAATTACTTCATAGGTGTTAGCGCCCACGACCTTCCGACTGATACACTTTTTCCAATCAGAGTAAAGAGTACACAAATTAGCTCCAGTCAGCTATATTGCAATGAGAATCTTCAGATGAATCAAAAAAGTACAACTTATTAATTTAAAAAATGACATTCTGGGCACTTTCAGTGCAAATTGTTGTGTGAACCTGGTAAAATGGCTTTTTGGAATTCAACCAACTTCAAGTCACAATTTCTCAGAGCTAAAACATCGTAGCAAAATGCATGATAGGTCATTGGAAAGATGATCCCTGAGCCTCAATTTTGAAAAATGGGTCATTGTGACACTCAATTTGCTATACCAGGTCACAAATGACAAACACAATTTGTCTGAGTTAATATCTGAGTTGCCTTATAAGTTTAAAGATCGCTTACAACCTATCATTTTTAGCTCAAGAGATGCTGTGTAATGAGGGGAAAAAGAAATAAAATATAACTGTGGGACTCTGCATGTTAATGGGAATGAGGTATGAAGTCATAGACCTGGTGAAAATGCATTCCTGCCGGAACCCTCAGAGGCTGAGAGAGTGAAATAGACTTGACTCACAGCAGTCGTGATGTGAGATATTTTGTTCGCATGTGGGAGGACATGCTTGCTTCTCAAGTCCACTGTGTTGTTAAACTGACAAGTGCTTGTGGCAAATTGTGCTACACAAGCAGATGTTTCGAAGTAATCATCAACACTCTTAGGCTTGGGTAACACTGTCAGTGAAGGCATTGATGTAAATATGAGGGCGAGTAAAAAAAAAGATCGGTACATTGTTCGAAGGGCGTAACTTCGAGTTGAACATTGGAGGGGTTAGGATTTCCACCTGAAGCAGGTCTGACTGGACAAAATTTAGATTGGCAGACAGATGACAAGGACGTCAAGGGAAGCTCAGCTTCCTCCAAAATGTCAAAAAATAAGTGATCAAATGTATACTATTGTGTGTACATTGTAACGGTCACTTCTGTGATCATCTTTGTTCCTTAGGACATCCCCCACACGGTGGCGCCTCTGTATGTTCAGTTTCTTCTTCAGTTGCTACCTACTTTTTGGCGAGCCAAGTGTGATCATGTGTGCGTGGTCCATTGCACTCCCGAGTGACGAGTGGTTGAGCTGGATTTATTTATTTTTTTGTGTATTAAAAGTGCATAAGTGGAAGTCTGCTCCCTTTTTTACTTTTTATGCACTTATCCGGCCCTGCCACGCGTTACAACATGTCATTGGCTAAATATGCAAAAAATCAGAATTGTGCATTAAGACCTGCGGTATAAACCTAGCCTAAGTGTGGATATGTTGACATCCTATTCTATGTTACCTGATCGCTATTCCTGGTACCGACAATCTCGCTACCTGAGTGTGTTGAATTGCACCCAGTTATGCGTGAACCTACTCAGACGTGTGATAGTTCTGCAGAAAAGTGGAAATGCTACGAAGGAGGGGTGCCAGAGGGCCCCAGCACCGCCCTAGCCAATCAGGAGGGGGACCGATAGCGGCCCACAGCTCCGGCAAAGGGACCACCGCCATCCCCCCAGGACCCAGGGCAGTCCCCCAGACCATCCCAAACCCAATAACCAGCCATCAGGGAAGGGATAATGGGACGTACTAGCACCTTCCATTAACCAATCCTCCGCCGCAACCCCCCCAACTGACGTGACACCACATGGGACCTTCACAGCCCACTAGGCCCAGGGCAGGAAAGGATCTCCACCGGGAGGGGGGGGCGACACCTCCGGATCCCCGACCGTGCAACCGACAGCCCAGATGATGATGAGGCCCTGCCCTGGGAGACCCACCATAAAAATTGTGGGACCCACCTACCTCCGTATTACAGTGGCTGCCAGGTCCCTGACTGGAAGCCAATACCCAACACCGTGATGAGATTATAAGGGGAGGGTAGTGCAGTGTGGTAAGGCTTTGTGGTTACTTACTTAATTATGATAAAATCCTGCAGTTGAGCGGAGATCTCAAGAAACTTGCAGTGATTGGTGATGTTGCTGATGTTTGTCAGTATTACTTTCTTTTTATAGGTTTCCCCCACTTCAAAATCCTAAAATAGATGTCAAACGATATAAATAATAGAGCCCTAAAAATAGCTAACGTGCGGCTGTTCTTTTGTGTTATACCTTAAAAAGGATGACTTCTGGTTTACTGGTGAAAGAGGGCCCTTTTATCTGCTTACCAACACCTTTTTTGGGCGTTTTTCTGAGCTTCGGGCAGACCACTGCAGCTGTTTTCTTCTCATTCAAAGGGAGCTGTAAGTGATGAAATGATATTTACTAAAGAATCCAATAACGTTTTAATAATATAATACAATGAAATCAAAGGTCACTGCCATTACATAAAAGCTGCTTAACATAGTGAAGCCCCTGTAGATGAAAAGCAGTTTGTAGTTGTGTAAAAATGAATTCATCTTAAAGTGCCTGTGACACAAAAAAAACAATGTTTATTTCATATTACAGATGGTATTTTATGCTCTTGAATGAAATGGACCGCTTGGATGTGTGTGGAAGCGATCGATATATTTTTTCAATTTTGTGAATCTCGCGCCATGAAAATGAGTGACTTCCCGATCGAGTCTCGGGTTGGGGAAGAAGGCGAATGTGACGTCAGCCGAGTAACCAACTCACAATACAGTAAGGGTGTAATGGTACATGGATTTGTATTGAACCGTTACGGTACGTGGTGCTCGGTTCGGAACGGTGGCATACCGAACGAGTTTCTGACGTAATGTAACCCTTACTTTTCGAGGATGTGAGTCGATCGGGTTACAGTTTCTTTGTGTAGATTATATTTACTCCGTCTTCTCTACTATAATGAGGACCAACACGGTAGGACAGTATAACCCAGAAACGTCAACGGCGCGACAACGTGGCCGCCGCGAGAAAGCAGTGAAACGCGAGCGTTAAAGTCAATCAGCCAATGCACACCAGTCGCAATGCGGCCACGTGTTAGACGCGTCCCAGAAAGCGGCTCAACACGACGCGCGTGAAAAGGACGGCAGAGTTTATTATTTGACGCGAGACGCGACCCTCCTACGTCAATACTACTACCGGTAGCTAGGATCGGGCAGACCGGAAGTCACTCGTGTATCTCTTGAGTGGTAGATCGGGGCATAGTTGACTTGTTTTTATTTATTTACTGCTGTCTTCTCTGCTATAATAATAACCAACACGGCCCCGTGTTCAATACAAAACCCTCCTACCACAACAAAACAAGTAGAAACTAATATTCACATAGGAACTAAAGTTATACAACATAAAATATACAATATAAAAGAATACTATACCGCATTTGTAAAATTTAAACACATAATAAAATAAATAATAGCCCCTTTAAATAAAATAAATTGAAATGAGCTAAAACACCTGTAATCAAATAATAAGAATTATAAACAGATCCTGCTTACACAATTAAATTTATCAATTTCTGTGTGGCGCTTTAACTTGAGAAAATCCACCAATAAAGCTTTTGAAAACCGTTCATAGGAAAAAAAAATGATTCATTGAGGCATTTCATTTGTAAAATACATGTTAAAATCTTTGTCATTGGGATTGCTTTTCTATTTAGCGCAGGACTTATTTTTTTCTTCTTTCTTACAGAAAGAAAGCTGATCAATACGTGGGGTCTGAAAGGCAAATTGTTGTTGGATTATCTTTAAATACCCGCTACTTTCTAGCTTTGTATAGGCTAATGTTCCTATTGTTGAAAGCACAAAGGTGTGTAATAAACAACTAGCACATTTATATTTTGCATTTTGTTTTCTTACTGTACCGAAAATGAACCGAACTGTGACCTCAAAACCAAGGTACGTATTGAACTGAGATTTTTGTGTACTAAGTAAGTAAGCTACGTGTTTTATGTTATATCAACTACTGGGATCATGGCATTTTGTGGGTGACAATGCTCCCTGTCCACCGAAAAGGCCATTCTGCCGACGACCGGAAGCTTGTCGCACACTATGGTCGCCAGCCGATAATGGGGTGCCCGCCGATAGAGCACTATCTTCGGCTTGGGCCCGGGGATCTCCCCGCTCTCGTCTCCGGTTCTCGATTGTATAGAATTCCACACCCCTTCGTCCTCTTCGCTTGCCTGCCTATAGAGCACTATCCTCGGCTTGGGCCTGGGGAGCCCCCCGCTGTCGTCTATAGTTCTCGATTGTGTCGAGACTTTCACCCCCCTCAGCCCTCTTCACGTGCCCGCCTAGAGAGCGCTATACTCGACTTGGGCTCAGGCATCCACACGATCTTATGTCGGTCGGTTCGTCCATCGAGAATGCGCCATTTTCGGCGTTCATTCCCCTCTGCGTCCCTAGCGACAAGCACTGCCTGTCTGCCGGGGCCGTAGCAGAACGACGAGCCGAAACTTGCTCGCCGCCTGGGGAAGATTTGGGAGGGAGGTGGTCGATTGGTGAAGACAATCAACCCCGCTGCCGTGTTTGACATGAGTCGGGGTAGTTTTGTGTGATTTTTCATTTTAGAAAGGCAAGAAAAAGACTTCGAAAAGCTGCTCGGGTCGGGTTAGCATGTCGGCTAGATGTCACGCCTCCTGTTTTGTTTACACTCTTTCCTCCGTCTCTGAAGCCAGAGCAGGGAAATGACAAAAACCGGACCAACTCCGGTGGCATAAAATACTGTTCGGGAGGTTTAAGAAGTCGGCAGTTTGGAACATTTTGCAGTAACTTTGCTTTGTCGTACTGAATAGAGGCATTTTTAATATTTCAGATTCCATTGAGCATGACCAATGCTCTAGCAGATAAAAAGACTATCCTGTAAAAACAGGGGTTCCCAAACTTTTCCACATTGGGCCGCTGTGGGTGCTGGATTTGTTTCCAACAAAACAGGATGACACATGTGTACCAATCTGGTGTTTTACAAGTGTAATCAGTTGATTGTAGTCAGGTGCTGCTTGTTTTAGCAGAAACCTCATTGGTTAAACGGTCTGTGCTCAATCGGCAGGAACAAAAACCAGGACCCACAGGGGTCCTTAAGGACCGGTTTGGGAACCACTGCTGTAAAAATATTGAAGTAGACAGATTAAAACAATTAGGACATTTTGCTACTCTCTGTTGCCTTTTCCTTGTTCTGAATCTTCCCCCTCAGTGGGCTGAATTCTAAATCAGCTGAAATTGTTACTCTGCCGAAGTCATCACTCAGATGGAGGCGCTAGTGCGCTAATATGACAGGAAGGGCTAAACGGCAGATTAAAAGACTAATTTCTTGTCATCTGCGCTTTGGCAAATTGTTGTATATAGTCGAATCGTCTCAAAATATGATTTTAATTCACATAATAATGCTATTTAAGATTTTTTTTATGGTGCAACAGTCACGTTAAACTAAAACACAATGATTTATTGTTCTGCAGGAGCCAGTGGTAACCTACTGCATTAGAGATGTGCCCGATATTGTTATTTCTAGAAGTTCTGAATCGGGTGAAACGTAATTTGAAGTATTAACTCACTGGCTGCTGTTTACTGCTTCACTTCAAGTAGTCCAACAGATGACTGAAATTTGAAAAAGTGATGTTTTCATCTTTTTAGAGGCATTATTAAAATGTGGTATTTGATCATCTGCCCGGCAGTAATGTATCAATTCATGAGCACGCTTCTATCGCTGCACTCGTCTATTACCCGTCATTAACTATGCTGAGACGGCCCTTTGATGAGGGTACGAGTCGGGTCCGTAAGATCACTTACACTCCACTTGTCGCACGCTCAGGCCTCGGAGCTGCACATGCAGTGGCCCGCTCCTAGGCATCAAAGGCACCAGCAAAATGTGAAATGATGCCTGTCGCCCTACATTTCGTGTGTGGGTTGCTGGATGAGCTCGAGAGCCAACACACCTCCGTAGGGGCGAACTAGAAGTTACACCGCAGCGAGTGCCACAGAGCTGGCGTCGAGCGAAGCAATTCATTCTGCAGCACACTGTGGTTCAACACACTTACAGTACTACAGCTACACTGCTTTTGTTTTTGCTTTTGCCGCAGCAAAACATTTTTTTTTTTAACCTGTCCTGTTCAGCTGCTTAGACAGACAGAATGGGAATCTGAGTGTACTTATAGACTGAACAGTTCTTATCTGCAATATAGGAGTTTGCTATACTTCCATCATGGTTTTTCATTTTGTTTTATTTATTAGAAGAAAGCAACAGAGAGGAAGGGGGTTATAGGGGACAGAAAGGAAGAAAGCTGACAGAAGAGAAGAAAAACAACAACAAGAAATACACTATTACACGCCTATTAACCCTAAGAACATAGTGGTGCTTTTGTAGTCTAATAATAATTACCTGTGGACACCCTCTGTGTGTGTGTGTGTGTGGGGGGGTGTATCCAAGGGAAAAGAGGAGGGAAAGTAAGTCAAAAGAAACATGATTAGAGAGAGAATTACACAATTCTGGCAATGTGAGGTGGGGAACTCAGTTTTATGAAAAACACCTGTAAGAGTTGAGTGGTTGACATCCTACTCAATGTTACCTGATCGCCAATCCTGGCACTGAAAATCTCATTTACCTGAATGTGCCTATTTGCATTTAGTCATGCGTGAACCCACTTCAACGTGTGATAGTCATGCAGAAAAATGGAAATGCTGCACGGAGTTCGTCAGGGGACCCTGGCACCGCACCCGCCAACCGAGCGGGTGCGAGCGTGGCACGCCCTAAACCTCACAACTCCGGCCAGTGGAGGCTGTATGTGATCAGATCGGAACATCTATATGAAATACTGTATTTATTTATCTATTTTTTATAATTGGGGAGAAAGAATCCGCGATGGACTGAGGGCGCGATGTTTGAAGCGCGAAGTAGCGAGAGATCACTGAAATTTTCCTATGACCTCAGATGAAGTTGTTCTTATTTTTCACTGAAAAACCTTGACTTTGTTACATTTACCATTATTAAAGCATCCATTGGGGCATCACAATATAATTAGCCATAAAACGTTAAGTCCACGAATGCATATTCATACAATAATGCATTATTGAATTCTGATTACTTCCTTTCAGTAACGAGCAATCTAAGGCGTTCACTTCTCCAAACCAGTAATCTGATTTAAGTGAGTTTCCTTAGTTTCTGTGCATTATTATTTTTCTATTGCCTCATAAAGTATGTAGAATGAAGACCATTTCTAGACATGTATGAAGAGCATTTTGAACACAATATGTTAGAAAGGTTTCCACTACGTGCTCGTTTCAATGGTAACCGCTCATTGTTACTTCCTGTTTGAGTCACACGCGCTACGGGTTTTGGGCCTCGTGAGGATTGCGGGTGCACCTTTGAGCCGAGTGCAGCCACCTGTTAAGATGTGTGGGGAAATGTTGATCTGTGTGTGTCCCTGAATGTACGTGAGTATTTCTCCTTCACTCTGGAGGGTTCCAGCAATAGGTTGGAGCCGCTACATGCACGGCTGTTTAGTAGCTTTTCCGTTACAATTGCGTGTAGTCATCGGCGAGCATTGTTTACATAATATTTGTGTTGCATATTTATGCTGTGAGTTGACGTGTTCGTTTAGCATCTTTGGGATGTGTTGTAAGTCCTATTGAATGTCAAGTGCTTAGTTGCCGCCACGTTTTGTGGCCAAATTGACCGCGTATGTGTACGGCGCACTTCGGGTTGTGTGGGCGCGCATTCGCGCCAGCCCCACCTTTGTGTTTATTTCACTATGCAATTAACTTGTGTGTTGTTGATTATTTTGTAGTCAATTTGCATTGTTTTACATCAGCACCAATATGCTGCCCCTAAACCCTAATCCAAAGTTCAGAATTTTTGACATTACGCTTAATCTTTGAGTTAGCGGGGAGTTAACTACCGTAATTTTCTGACTATAAGACGCACCTAACTATAGGCCACCACCCACCAAATGTGACACGAAAACAAAATGTGTTCATAGGTAAGCCTCACTGGACTACAAGTCGCAGCTTTCCTCGCTGTATTATATATTTACACAAAAGGAAATTAACCGGAACACTATTTGACAAGACCAAATGAACCACCATGAAGCTTAGAACCAATTGGCTGTAAAGCTCCATTGCTTCAAGATGCTTCATTTGGCCATCACTGCTCCCTGGGGGAGACAGTCAACCTCTGCTGCCACCTGTGTCGTCCAACATGCCTCCTATCATGCATTGCAGCGCATTGGATGTAAATAACAATCAAAATTCATGCTCTGTGCTAATTATTTCTTCACTGTTCCAGTTGTTTTATTAATTGCTCGCTATGGTATTTCATAACACTTTATTTGACAGTGGCGCCATAAGACTGTCATTAGACGATCATACTTATGGCTTGACACTGTCATGAGCATTAATTAATGCTTATAACAGATGTCATTTAGTGATGATCTCACTTTTGAATGGATGTAAAAGATACGAGCTGGACATAAATGGAGTTAGTGACATAATTTGCCGGATGACACTTAATGACACCTGTCATAAGCATTCAGTAATGCCCATGATAGTGTCATGTCATAATTATGACGGTTATATGACAGTCTTATGACGCTGCTAGCAAATAAAGCATTACCGACTAACCCAAATAAATCAACAAATTAGCTGCAATGGACTATAAACCGCAAGATTCAAAATGAGAGCAAAAAGTAGCGGCTTAGAGTCAGAAAAATTACGTTAGAGTTGATTTCAACAAATTCCATGCAGTTTGTCAGCTATTTGTTAGTTTCAGGGCTCCGAAGTGGCTAAGCTAGCGCAAGTCAATGGTGGTTGAAATCAACTTCATCGACTACTTAAACCCCCGGTAAGCCTAATGTGAAAAATTCTGATCTTCCCCTTTAAATTCAATTATCGGAAAGTCATTTACACGCGATGACATTTTACTGTTGTCATTCTTATGATGAGGCAGCAAAGGGAGAAAAATTGGTAAAAAAATAACCGATAAATTACTTTTAAAGTAACTTACTCTGATAATAAATTAATCAGTAACTAGATTACTTTATTGAGGCGTAATCAGTAATTAAATTACTTTTTCAAGTAATCTGTGACAACACTGGTAATAATTACACTGCGAAGTGAAGAGTGCGTGAGTTAAGCGGCAGGCTATCGTGTGTCGGGCCCCGCCCCACTACACCATTTTTTTTAGCATTCAGTTGATCATTTCACCTTATAACTTTGGTCCCAAAGCCCACAGAACTCAGGCTCTTCAAGGCTATCGGGGAGGCTCAGGTGCTGCATTTCCTTCTCGATGATGTCTTCCTGGTACTCTGAATCTGACGAGGAGCCGCTCGCACTTAACTTTCTTAACTTAGAGGAAACAGGTTATCAGTCTTTTTGCTGCACAAATAGCATCACACGTTATGAGATCCCCCCTCACTGTTGTGTCTCTCTCCGTGCCTGACGGGTGTACCGAATCCAGGTAACGCAGCAGCCTCTCTTTTATCCTGCCCGGGGATAAGATTTTTTGACCAGGTTTGGTTTTGGGCTGTGGTGCCTGGCGTGCTTTTCTGTTCTTCACCAGCTGCTCCTCGAGGAGCTTGTCCACAATCTCTACTCTCCTCGCCTTTTGTCTCTCCTTGAATTCCCTGTGAAGAGCACATCGACGGATTATACAGAAACGGGGTCATGTATACCTCTGCGCACAGCGAAAGAAAACACCTACACACTGTTCAGTGGAGTGGGAGTAAAGGACATGCATGTGGGAGAGCAGCAGAAAGGTAAAGGAGCCGTATGGTTTTGCACATCATATTTTTTCTAATTAGCAAAAATTCCAATCACATGAAAACAATCCTGACTAGGCATTTTCTTTGAAATTTTGTGGAACTTGCTCGAGCTCAGAGTGGCTGGAAAACAGTCCACTTATTGCATAATGTTGGTGAAATTTATTTCTAAATTCTCAAGAGAGCAAACTGGGAAGGGAAAGACGTACTCTTGCTGCCGTTTCACTTCCTCGTCTCGTTTTTGTTGGTATATGTGCCTGGTGCTGTTGAGGCCTTGGGCGTGCATGGATTCTTTCAGACGCTTCTCTTGCCTTTCTTTCTTCAGGGTGTTTGCTTTGGCTCGGCTCTGCCTGACCCGTAGGTTTTCCTGAAGAAACAGCACAAGGTTTAGGAGGCAACACAAACACAAACTACAGATGCCCATGGACATTTACACATTTTGAATGTAAAACCTTAATTTTTCGGTACCAAGATTCGGACCATTGGTGGCATGGAGAAGTCTGATCATCAAAAACACTGAAGTACAACTCCTCTTTCTACCTAAAAAGTCATTTACGCGATTTGTTTCGAAATACATATGAAAATGTGCAAAGAGTGAGCACAATTTAGTACTGAGTTGCTCATTAAACTCTTGTTCACCACCTCAGCCCGCAGGATTTTTATTTTTTGGTAGGCCAAAACATTATCTACTACCAGGGGCGTGACTAGGTTTTAAGAACAGGGAGGCTTAGCCCCCAGAAGATGTAAGGATGTAAGTGAACTACAGCTGTCGTACATCTGTCGTAAACGCGTCAACGAGCACAACATCCCGTCGTCGGTTAATGAAGGGTTAAAAAAAAAAATGCGTGGAAAGTTGCGAATGGCGGACACTCAGTATGCAAGAGGGGAAAGCGGTACAAAGCCAAAAAAGCGCACCAGAGTGGCCAAAACATTGACTTATTTCAACGAAACAAAGGAGGGTACACTGTTGTGTCCGTTTTTTTCAATGCCAAGCTTGTATACCAGGCTGCATGTCGGCCATGAATGAACACCTAAAGCGCCATCACCCAGTTGTAATTTTGAAAGACGACAGGAGACAACAAGCTGGCAGATCGTAAGTTCATATAACTAACGACATTTTTTACTGAAGTTGCCAAGCCTGTCACGATATGCAAAAAGTCCATTTAATTTTTTTAATTAAAAAAAAAAAAAAAAAATTAAACCTTGTCCTGTTCAGCTGCTAGAGAGAATGGAATTCGAAGTGTCCGGTTGGTCTGAACAGTTTTAATGTTTCACATTGGGTGTCTGACATACTCCCGTTGTGATCATTCAACATACCTCGTTTATTCAGACGAAGCAGCGAACAGGAAGGGGTTATGGGGGCACAGTAGAAAAGAAAAGAAACACAAGATGAGAAACAAAAGAAACAAACAACAAGAAATGCATCGAACGCCTACTCTAACTATGAATATGTTGGTGCTATCATTAGCTAGATGTATTTGTGGTTGACACCATGTGGGGGGCCTGTTGACCAGGGAAAGGGGGGGGGTCTATAAGATAAGTGATTGGGAGGGGTGGAGTGTACACAAATCAGTTCTGTGACCCAGAAACTAGTTCGTGTGAATCTGGCAACCGACCCTATGCTGCCCCATTGCCAATCCCGGCACCGAGGCTCCCCACCCGGCGCGCCCAATCACATCCAGCCGTGCGCGAGCCCCATCAAACATGCGACAGCCACCCCAGGGCCACGGCTCCCACCCAGCCAGCCCGAGGAAGGAGGGCGGGCGGGTTAGGGTTAGCTAGGGTTAGCCCATTCCTCCTCCCGCAGCCCTGCAAAGGGGCCATTGTCACCCCCCAGGGATCCAGGGTGGTCCGCCGGGCCACTCGTGCCTCCATCAACTGGTCTTCAAGGATGGAAAGAGGGGACGCACCATCATAAGGTCGCAAAAAGTCCATTTATTGCACGGTAAATAAAAATGATGGCGGTAATTTTCCCGGCTGCGTTTTATCGCCGTGTGCATGCATACATTTGTGCGTGGTGTACGTGTGTGTGCTGATGGCATATGAGACTCCAGTTCCTTTCACAGATGTTTATTGGTCATCAACATGCCATAGAAATGGCATGTTGAAAGGTTCAGACATACAAAATAAGGAAACACATCTATATTAAACACGTTAGCATTGCTACAGTGAGGCTAATAGGGAAAAAGACTAATATAAGGGTGCGCCAAAAAAAATAAATTATTAGATTCATCAAGATTCGACGCGTGATGATTCGATTACGATTCATAAATGTTCATAAACAATGATTTTCCCAAATAACTTAATGACAGCCTGCTGCTAGTGGAACGAAATTCAAGACACGTCTGCCACCCGGACACATAAAGGGATGCACAAGGTTAAGATGGCTGCAGCGGAAGTTACTGAGCGAAAAATTACTCTTTTTCAAAAGACTCGAAAATACATTTGTGTATGAGACAGGCAAGCGCGCTTTGTCGCTGTCGCGCTTTGGGTCCTCTTCTGTTATAGTTATTTTTTAGACCAAGAGTAGAAAAGAAATAGTTATTTCTTCTTTGCCTTTCAGTTGTCCAGCAGTAAGTTCAAGTCGTGTTGATTGGAAAATGTCCCTAGTGTGTTGCTAAGTCCCCTGTGCGTCTATAAGATGTGAATACACAAACCCTCTTCTACTGTTTAGCCTTCATTGTTGTTGTTTTTGAGATGTTACTGTTAGCTCAGAAAGCTATGCAAATTAGCGAATTCGCTAACGTGTTAATTTGTGCATTGTTTGGTGGTGTACAAAAGTTACTCCAGATTTAGAACGTGTAAAACCAGGATTAAGTACAGCGGTAAAACTACAAACATGCTAAGTAGTTGCTAAATGTTTTAGCAGCTTCTTGTGTAAAAAACAAACAAACAAAAAAAAAGCTTAAGGGCAGCAATTTGTTGTGTGGGCATGTTTCCATCGTTCCTGTTGAATCATTAGGACATTTTAAATAAATAATGGACATGAATTTGTTTGGCTACTTCATTAATTAATAATGTATGATGCATCGATAATCGTGATCAGCGTCTATCCCGTAGTCATCGTTCAATCATCGAATCGTTGCACCCTGAACAGTAATCGAATTGAATCGTGTGGTGCCTAAGATGGCACACCCCAAGTGCAGAGTCCGCATCACTGCACCGATCCGCCTGTCGATCTCTCGCTCCCTCTACCCTCACTTGTGAACAAGACCCCAAGATACTTGAACTCCTCCACTTGGGGCAGGATCTCATCACGGACCCGGAGATGGCACGCAACCCTTTTCTGACTGAGGACCGTAGTCTTGGATTTGGAGGTGGTGCTCTTCATCCCGACTGCTTCACACTCGGCTGCGAACCGCTCCAGTGACAGTTGGAGGTCACAGCTTGATGAAGCCAACTTCACCGCATCATCTGCAAAAAGCAGAGACGCAATGCTGAGGCTACAAAACCGGACGCCCTCAACGCTTCGGCTGCGCCTAGAAATTCTGTCCATAAAAGTTATGAACAGAATCGGTGACAAAGGGCAGCCTTGGCGGAGTCCAACCTTCGCTAGGAACAAATTTGACTTACTGCCGGCAAATATTTATTTATTATAAAACTGAATTGCAGCAGAGGTTTCAAAGAGCTGCATGCAGCCCCCGATTGAGATTAAAACTGCAGAAGTGGGGGCTTTTTTCCAAGGATTCTAAAGCCAAAAAGTCATTCAATTTCGCAATGACTCATGCTATTTGGGCAGTGAAATGATGCATGACGAAACAGCCGGCTGGCCTTCAGCCGCACTGCCGGGGCTTAGCGGTAGCCGACATTAGCAGCGTTACGGTTGTCTACAACCGTATACATACACACACATACGAGGGGTGTATGAAAAGTTTGAAGCATCAGAAAAACTAAAGTTAGTCCCCCAATAAGGGCTAAACACTTGCTCCATCGGCGCTGAAGCACGTTCATCCCCGGTGTACAAGAGCTATTTTTTTGAGACCCAAACTCCTCAACTGCAGCTACGACATCATCATCACTCATGAAATGTCACGCCATGCTTGAATTATCTGATCCAACGTGTGACTGTCGCATATGAAGGGGCACTTTCTGCTTATGTTCTCAACATGTCATCATGAATTTCTGAGGCAGTTATGCATTTCAAATGCTGGCACGGATTTCTGTTTTCTCCTTTTACTCACTGATTCCTTGACCCTTGCTTATTTAAAAATCTGCAAAAACTAGAAGACACATGTTAGGTCGTTTTCAGACTGGCAGACAAAATGGGATTTTAATTCATCCAGATGGAAACTGAATGGCTCTTTGGACAGATTGAAACCAGTTTTATATTAGATTTGGACAAGATGCTTCTCAGTCTGAACATCTCAGATGGGTGACGTCAGGTTATGCGGGATGACACCTTCGCTGCCAGCATGTGCCGGTGTGTCAAAAATGTGGCCCAGTCTAAACAGGCCCAGATCTGATTTGGACAATTGCTAAAAGTAGTGTGAACAGTAACATCAGATTTGAGGAGGAATCTGGTTGGAATCTAATTAAAACAAAACAAAACAAAAAAAACAGGTTAGCGTCAACGCTTTTTATACATGATGCTTACCGGACCCTTACCGAACCGTGACCCCCATACCGAGGTATGTACTGAACCCTGACTTGTGTGTGCCATACGTATATCCAATATAATAATATACTATATACAGTGGAGAAAATAAGTATTTTAACACCCTGAAATTGTTGAAAAAGTTCTCCCATTTAGAAATCATGGAGGGGTCTGAAATTTTCATCGTCGATGCATGTCCACTGTGAGAGAGAGAATCTAAAAAGAAAAATCCAGAAATCACAATGTATGATTTGTAACGATTTATTTGTGTGATACAGCTGCAAATAAGTATTTGAACACCTGAGAAAACGAATGCTAATATTTGGTACAGTAGCCTTTGTTTGCAGAGGTCAAAACGGCTGATTCTTCACCTTTTTTAGGATCAGTGTTACGTCCCAAATCGAAGGCTCACTAAGGATGTAACACAAAAAAAGCCTCGAGGTTACAAGTGGACACAGTTTATTTCACAAATCCAAAACACAAGGAACAATGGAGTACAAAATACGGAGAAGCTTTGTTTCAGGGTAAGCCCAGACCAAAACAACAAACAAAAGGAATCTACTCTTAAACCCCACCCGCTAACTAAATCCTGAACATACAAGAAGAAATAACAAATAGACAGCCACTACCCTGGCTTCCTACAATAAACAAAGCAGAAGAATGCGGGTTGAACATGAATGGTATCTTACCCCGACTGCTTCGGTGCTCTTATGTACAGTGCTGAACAAAAATGTTCCAATAACGAACTAACACAAAAGACCTCACCAAAAAAGCGGGAATGTAACACACAAGCGATCGAGTGCAAAGGCGAATGTATGGTGAGCAAAAAATAGCTGGCGAAGAGGTACGCGACACAAATGCTACGACCTCGTCTTTCCATTGACAGCGGCTGACTTTTGAAGCTTGGCGCCCTTCCTTTGTGACCAACAGCAGCGGCAACGACGTCTGCCCATTCGGTGTCGGTCAGCCTACGTCACGTTGAGAGTGGAGGCAGCCAGCTGGCGGAGGTGAGGATCAGCTGACTGTTGACGTCTCAAGCAAAATAACAATTAAACGGCCAGGACCGTCACAATCAGTGAGGTGATATGTTACATGGGGTTCCACTTTGATTGACTGTCATGATTAGCTTCATACATTTTCTAATGATTGCTCTGACAGTGGACTTTTTTTCACCAAGCTGCATGGTAATTTCTCCGTAGCCCTTTCCAGCCTTGTGGAGACTTACAACTTTGCCTCTGGTGTCTATGGACAGCTCTTTGGTCTTGGCCATGTTACAAGTTTGAGTCTTTTTGATTGTACGGGGTGGACAGGTGTCTTTATGCAGCTATCGACCTCAAACAAGTGCATTTGATTCAGGATAATACATGGAGTGGAGGTGGACTTTAAATAGGCGGACTAACAGGTCTTTCAGAGTTAGAATTCTAGCTGATTGACAGGTGTTCAAATACTTATTTGCAGCTGTATCACACAAATAATTAACAAAAAAAAATAATAACAAAAAAAATCATGCATTGTGTTTTCTGGATTTTTCTTTCAAGATGATCTCTCTCACAGTGGACACTAGGGGTGCAACGGTTCAGTTAGCCCACGGTTCGGTTTGAACCTCGGTTTGGGATCATGGTTTCGGTTCGGTTTCGTTTTTTTTTTTTTTTTTTTCTTTAAACTGCCTTTATTTTGCTTTTAAGAAAATTAAATAAACACTAAAAATGTAAACATTTTCGACTGTTAAAATGCCTCTTAGCTTTTTGGCTAGTGTAGTAACTGACTACTGAAATACACACACAGTAGTAAAAAAGTAACTTGGCAAAGTAACTGGTGTTACCTTTCATGAGTTTTTTTTTTTCATTTTTTCATAAAAACAAAAAAAACAAAAAACAAAAAAAAAACATAGTAACCTTTGCTATGTTTGGAGGTCATTTAATGTTGTGAATCAACTGTTAAAGTTGATAAAATTGCTCCCGTTTTTGCATTAGTTCCCTTCTGTCTACTTTCGCCATGTGAAAATTTTAAAACTGTTTCATCCTTTAAAGATAAACTCAAGTCAAGATTTTGCCAATTTAGGAGTATTTTAGATAAAAAGTTACTTAGGTTCGCTAGGAAGGATCACTACAACAGAGCCTTCATGAGAAGTCTACTGCTTTAAGATGGCCGCTGTTTACTAACGCATCTAGTTCTTTATTATATATGTTGCTAATGCCGCGTGTCTGTAATTTGCATCTAGTTACATATATATGTGATATCTACCGAAGCATGTGGGCGTAGTTTGTAGGCTATCGGCTACAGTCAGGTATTATTGGAGCCACCTAGCATAGTAGCATCGCGTTTGCAATGGCATCATACTCCCTTGCCTCCTCCCCACTCCTGCTCTGCTCTCTCGTGTACGTAAGTCCGTCTTTTTCCAGACATTTCTCGCGGCAGTCAACCAACATCTTAACGCACGCATTTCCCGCCTCAGTAACAGTAACAACGTTGCCAAGATTAGAAAAGTAATTAATTAGATTACTCACTACTGAAGAAAATAACGCCGTTATATTCTAACGCCGTTATTAACAACACTGGTCAGGGCGAAACGATGTGCTTTAGCGAAATCATCTTCGATGTGCTTTGCGTGCCATTTCATAAATGTCGGGGTTTTCGTTGTTGGAGAAATATGTCCGCGAGGGAACAAAGTAACGCGGTTCAAGCGTTGCAAATAAATTAACGAAGCCCGCTGTGTGATTTCACGGGTGTCATCTTCGGGGTTGTCCTGCTCTGAGAAAGTGATATCTGTGGGTGATGCCGGCTGAGGTGCCGGAGTTATAAGTGTTGCCATTAGCATAGGGAGCAAGCACTGAGCAATGCTTGCAAATTTAAATTTTTTCTTTTTCAATATTTTCTCTCCCTCCGCACTGTAGTCCATGGGGGAACCAAATGTTGCCACACCGCAAATTTGAAAGAAGCTGGTGCTTCCTCAAAATTCGGTCTCTCCACTCCTGCGCCCGCCATAGCTTTTTGTTTTCTTTCTTGTTTCACTTACACTTCGCTCGTAAGCAAGAGGGCATTACTCGTCTTCTATTACACCGGTGCTTGACAGCAATCGGACATTTACTTGCGGGGCAGGAATTTCTCCACAGCGGTGCTTCACATCACACACAGGCATACAGAGCTCGACCAATTCATTCCACAAGTGATCGGAATAAATTGCAAAACCGAAAAGGCGCAGTTCATAAAGGCGTATTGAACCGTACAGGGCGAACCATACGGTTCAGCTTTGAACCGCAAACCGTTGCACTGCTAGTGGACACGCACCTACGATACAAAATAGCAGGGTGTTCAAATGCTTATTTTCTTCACTGCATATAAATGGAGAGGACGCTGTGGTCAAATTAAAGGTTGCAATATACTTGTTTGGTGCTACTAGTCAGTTAAACGTCCTCCAAAACAGAGACAGAGGTGTGTGGAAGGATTCCTGCTGCTTACTTGGGTTGCTTCAATGTTCGATTTCAGTAACTTGACAGCCTCTATTCTCTTTTGCATTGACTCCCTCTTCTTCTGCTCTCGCTCAGCCTCTTGCTGCTGCATCCTTAATGATGAGGACAGCCACAAGGGTAATGCAAATACAATGCAACACCAACCGTGTCCTTCATAACAGAAGGTGGGGAGCAAGCAGTACACTTTCCTATTCATACTTAGTATACTTTTTGATTACCTTCTGATTGTTTCCTTCAAGTACTTAGCCCCTTTTTCACGGTTCGCCCCGCCATCTTCAGATTTCTTCCTGACCAAAGTGTCCGGTTTCTCTGGCACGTCTACATTTTTCCTGTCATCACATGCGTGTATACAACATACAAATGGTGACTTTTCAATGTTTAGAATGATCCTCGTTCTCAAAGTTGTACACTGCAGTTGTAGTAATCATGTTATTATATCAATACGTAACATTCAACAAGGTCCCACTGTACGGGAACAAGTTTCACTGTTGAAAAAGCTAGATCATGATTTCCAAAGTAAACGCAGTCTGTGAATGCATGAATAATTTTATGGGGGCAGAATGAGAAGGAGACCAACTTTTTGAGCTGTTGAATCTTCCGCCGCAGGGTATGACTGTTGTTTTTCTCCTGCTCTAGCCTTTTCACTGCATTCTGGGCTTTGAGGACATGGTAGACTCGCTCCTCCTCTTGCACCTCTTGCCTCAGCACAGAGAACTTGCCGACCTCCAACTCAAACTCACTCAGTGCTAATCTAAATGCAAAACAAATACAAAACAGCTTTCGTCTTCCAAGATAGAAGAAAAGAGGAAGAACGCTGGAATAACTTAAAGAGTGTGCGCCTATATTATTTTTGCTTATTTATCACTGTGTTCGAGGTTTATCAGCCGTTATGTGCCATGCGCTAAGAGTTCTATAACAGTATACTGGACTGTCTCAGGAAATTAGAATACACAATATTCTAATTTTTTGAGACAGTCCTGTGTATATATACAGGACTGTCTCAGGAAATTAGAATACACAATATTCTAATTTCCTGACTGTCTCAGGAAATTAGAATATTGTGTATTCTAATTTCCTGAGACAGTCCAGTATAATATACACTCAACAGCCACTTTATTAGGTACGCCATGCTAGTAACGGGTTGGACCACCTTTTGCCTTCAGAACTGCCTCAGTTCTTCGTGGCATAGATTCAACAAGGTGCTGGAAGCATTCCTTAGATAGTTTGGTCCATATTGACATGATGGCATCACACAAGTTGGTGCAGATTTGTCGGCTGCACATCCATGATGCAAATCTCCCGTTCCACCACATCCCAAAGATGCTCTATTGGATTGAGATCTGGTGACTGTGGAAGCCATTTGAGTACAGTGAACTCATTGTCATGTTCAAGAAACCAGTCTTAGATGATTCCAGCTTTATGACATGGTGCATTATCCTGCTGAAAGTAGCCATCAGTAGTTGGGTACATTGTGGTCATAAAGGGATGGACATGGTCAGCAACAATACTCAGGTAGGCTGTGGCGTTCCAACGATGCTCAATTGGTACCAAGGGGCCCAAAGAGTGCCAAGAAAATATTCCCCACACCATTACACCACCACCACCAGCATGAACCGTTGATACAAGGCAGGATGGATCCACGCTTTCATGTTGTTGACGGCAAATTCTGACCCTACCATCCGAATGTCGCAGCAGAAATCGAGACTCATCAGACCAGGCAACGTTTTTCCAATCTTCTATTGTCCAATTTCGATGAGCTTGTGCAAATTGTAGCCTCAGTTTCCTGTTCTAAACTGAAAGGAGTGGCACCCGTCGTGGTCTTCTGCTGCTGTAGCCCATCTGCCTCAAAGTTCGACGTACTGTGCGTTCGGAGATGCTGTTCTGCCTACCTTGGTTGTAACGGGTGATTATTTGAGTCACTGTTACCTTTCTATCAGCTCGAACCAGTCTGGCCATTCTCCTCTGACCTCTGGCATCAACAAGGCATTTCCGCCTTTTTTCTTTTTCAGACCATTCTCTGTAAACCCTAGAGATGGTTGTAGGTGAAAATCCCAGTAGATCAGCAGTTTCTGAAATACTAAGACCAGCCCTTCTCGCACCAACAACCACGCCACATTTAAAGTCACTCAAATCACCTTTCTTCCCATACTGATGCTCGGTTTGAACTGCAGGAGATTGTCTTAAACCATGTCTACAAGCCTAAATGCACTGAGTTGCCGCCATGTGATTGGCTGATTAGAAATTAAGTGTTAACGAGCAGTTGGACAGGTGTACCTAATAAAGTGGCCGGTGAGTGTATATGAAATAGTCTTTACACTTTTCCTCTTTATTATAATTAGTAGATTTGACTTCATTTTTGCCAGAGATGCCGAAATTGCCTCTACCATTTTCACCAAAGAGACGTAGCAAATAGGGCTGCAGCTATTTATTACTTAACTAATCGATTAACCTATCGATTAATTAGTTCGGATAATCAAGTTATCAGCTTACAAACATTTAATGCGTTTCAGAATACATTTTAGTGGATGTAAAACAAAGAAAAACGTGTTTAGGCTTACAGTAAGATTTTCAATTGCTAAGAGTGCACTTTCAGAAGAGCAATAAATGCAAATACAAAATAAAATTCCGAAGCGTTTCTTTAAACGAAGTAGAATTGCACCTTCATTTCATTCAGCAACAAATACATTTAAAAATAACTAGAGTACCTAAGCTTTGCATCAAACAGTTTTAAAAAAACAATAAATGCAGATCCAAGTACACAAAACAAACAATTGGCTAACTTGCACAGCAAACGTCCACTAGCTTAAATGCTATAAAATGCTAACATTTATTATTTATTTATTTTTTACAAAGCTCTTAGAAAATTGTTCAAACACACATTTGGAGAAAAAAAACTGCTAAACATCTTCTAAACTAAATCACGAATGCGTAAAAAAAAACATTAGCACAAACAAAAACTTACATCCTTATGTTGGTCTTAACAGGGAGCTGCTGGAAGTCAGCCATGTTAAATAAGTTACGTCATATTCACAGTAGCGGCTGGAGGGCAGTATATAAACCCAAATCAATAAAACTGAATGCAAACACTTTCAAAACAAACCATTACAACGCCATTCTAACAAATCTGTAAAGCAGCAAAATTCGATTTGAAGCTTTTTTTCCTGATCGAATTACTCGATTAATCATTTCAGCACTAGGCATGTGCCGATTACCGATTTGATCACGGTTCCAAACATACTAACATTTTTTGTCATACTGTAGTATGGTATTAGCTATTTTTTCTGTTACAAAAATGCAGCGAGAAATGGAGAAATAGTGGCAGCGCTCATCCCTGCCCCTCCGGTTTTTGTTCTGTCAGTAACACTGCTGTTGCTTTCGAAACTACACATGAGCTTTTTCAAAACCCCCTCAAAAAGTCGCTAGTATGAGAGTATTTCTGCTACCGATAAGAAACAGACGGCTGCTGCTTAGAAGAGGAAGGACAGCCGACGTGCAGGTAACACCTCCAACATGATTTCACATTTATGTGACCATCATCCGTCACTTTACACAAAATTTCAAGGTGAGTAAACGGTGTCATGAACGTTTCCCACCAGCTACGAGATTTAACTCCAGCGTGTTTTGTGTGTCTAGCGATGGTAAAACACATACTATACTATAATGTAATCTTATTAACGAGGCAGAAAACTTGGCTAGTTAGCAAGCCAAGACGGCTATCTAGTTTCCTCCCTACCATTAGCCTACTTTTGTAAAGTCTTCCGCCTTTGTAAACATCAGTTCAAAATAACATTTTCATAATAAGGCCTATGGTGTTTTTGTTCTCTCCCCTCTTTAAAATAAACTTTTGTATTTTAAGCCAAAAGAACTGTGGTGTTTGATAGAACAATTTGTCTATATGCTGCCATAGCAGATTCATGGCGCATAAACCCCTGACCTATTTTTAATTTGTCCGTTTTACCCTGGAAACCCCCATTTACAGACGTAGCGCAACAGCTTTTGTTTCAACCCAGCCATAAAAACAAGGTAAGTAATTATATTTATTATTCAAAACGTCTGTCATTTTTAGCTTAGAATCATTAATCGATGTCTAATATTTCATTTTAAAAAAACGACTTTAAATAATTATTCACTCATATTTTAAACTTTTAAACAAATTACGTCACAATGAAAAAAAGGTGGTGTCTGTAAATAAGTCATGGATATCTATCTCCCTTATAACTATCGCTTAATTTTATTTTTTGGTTAGTGTCACCCCAGGAGGAAGTCTTCTGAAGACGGTACACAAAAAAGCACGCCTGTCTCATCAGACCATAGGACATTGTCTTAGTAATCCATGTGCTTTGTTGACATGTCTTAAGCAAACTGTTTGCGGGCTTTCTTGTGTACCGTCTTCAGAAGAGGCTTCCTCCTGGGGTGACAGCCACGCACACCAATTTGATGTAGAGTGCGGTGTATGGTCTGAGTACTAACAGGCTGACCCACCACCTCTTCAATCTCTGCAGCAATGCGGACAGCACTCCTGTAATGAGTCACATGACATTTTGGAGGGAAAATGACAAGCAGTACTCAATTTGGACATTTAGCGATGTACGTACTTTCAATGGGGTGTACTCACTTTTGTTGCCAGGGGTTTGGATATTTTTGGCTATATTTTGAGTTATTTTGAGGGGAAAATGAAATAACTCTTATATAAGATGCACACAGCCTACTTTTTATTGTGTCAGAGTGTCATTTTGTCAGTGATGTCAGATATACATAAATATCTGCAGAAATGCGAGGGTTGTACTCACTTTTGTGATACAATGTATCTGGTTAAAATCATGGCGTCTTTAATTATGCTCTCGCGTGCGCTCACCTCCAGTTGGAGCTTTGCTGTTTACATTTCTTTTTAAATGCCCTCCTGTTCAAAATTTTTCTTCCCATAGAAAATTGAGATTTTAAGCTTTTCCAATGATGTATCGCATATGCATATAGGACAATTTTTAAATTTGGCCACAGCGGAACTTCAAGTCACCTGAGTGTTTTCCGCCATATATAGTTAGATATGTTGTGTGTGTATATAATGTTTTTAATTAATCACGTTAAAATATTTGACGCATTTAACGCACATGCTCCGCTCAAACAGATTAGAATGACAGCACAGTGTCATATGCACTTGTTACTTGTGTTTTTTGGTGTTATGATGCCCTCTGCTGGCGCTCGGGTGCGACTGATTTTATGGGTTTCAGCACCATTGTGTAATTATTGACATCAACAATAGCGAGCTACTAGTTTATTTTTTGATTGAACGTTTTACAAATTTTATTAAAATGAAAACATCAAGAGGGGTTTTAATATAAAATTTCTATAACTTGTACTAACATTTATCTTTTAAGAACTACAAGTCTACCTATCCATGGATCGCTTTAACAGAATGTTAATAATGTTAACGCCATCTTGTTCATTTATAGTTACGATAAACAAATACAGTACTTATGTACAGTATGTTGGATGTATATATCCGTCTTGTGTCTTATCTTTCCATTCCAACAATAATTTACAGAAAAATATGGCATATTTTATAGATGGTTTGAATTGTGATTAATTACGATTAATTGATTTTTAAGCTGTGATTAACCCGATTAAATATTTTAATCGTTTGACAGCCCTAATATATATGGGGGAAAACACTCAGGTGACTTGAAGTTCCGCTCCAATTTCGCCAAATTTCAAAATTGTCCGATATGCACGTGTGATACATCATTGGAAAGCTTAAAATCTCAATTATCTGGGGGAAGAAAAATTTTGAACAGGAGGGCATGTAAAAAAAATAAAAAAAATTAAAACAGCAAAACCCTAACTGGAGGCGAGAGCAGAATTAAAGACACCACGATTTTAACGAGATATTTTCGCGAACATACCATGTTTCGATCCACAAACTCCATGTAGCATGTATCACCGAGTGTCAAGACACAGCTGTGAATGGCCACAGCCGGATTTTTTTGGGACTTTATGGGTGAAACATGGTGATATAACAAGGGTCGCGATGCAGAAATCGCAGACAACAAGGAGTGGTTGAGATTTTCTATTTCATATAGTTACCCTTTTAAACGTTATTTTTCAAATTTTTTTTTGTTTGGATCGATTATTTATCATCTAACATATCGGGGAAAATGCGACAGTAACAAAAAAATAAAATTAAGCGATAGTTATGAGCAGGGGTCGCGTTAACCGAATATTTTCCGTCGTTGACCGTTTTTTTAAAACAGTGACAGAAAAAACTGAAGTCCAGCCGTCATTTTGACAGGTTGCAATTCGCACCCCAGACCACAGGGTGGCGAGTTAGCATATTAATTAGCTATTGTCTCTCTTGATGCATGACGTCGTTGGCCTTACTCGGAAAAATGTCAAGGCAACTGAGTGTCCGAACTAAGGCTACGTTCATACTACAGGTCTTAATGCACGAATCCGATTTTTTCGTGTTGTTCCGACTCGAGTGAGGCATTAACTTGACGGTCTGAACGTGACAAGTCGCATAGAACGGGACCATTTCAAATCCGATCTGGGTCACTTTCGTATGTGGTCTAAATCCGATCTGGGCCACATTTTTCCAGACTGTCGCGGCGGTCTGTACTGTCCAGTCCCGCAAACCGGATTTAATGCAACAATTACGTCATCAAAAAGCGAGAGACGGTACGGTAGCTACGGTAGCGATGCAGCAGTGCGTTATTAGCGCCTAGCTTGCCTTGAACACGGCTTTATAGGAAGGGTCGGACTTGACAACAGTCATAAAAAAACAAAAATAGGTTTGAGGATAAGCCTGAGAATGATCGGTTTTCTCTCTGCTCTATATAAGCAATATTTCAACATTGCTTACACGGCCGAGAGTCGGGGCAAACTGCCCGTATGTGTGTGTGACATGCACGAACAGTGCGTGCATGCTATCGCTCCATATACTTTGAATATAAGCCTAAACGGGGATTATATATGCCTGTTATTTGTGTCCTCTTTTTAACAGCAACAAGCCTATGGCTACGTTCATACTACAGGTCTTAATGCACGAATCCGATTTTTTGTCATATCTGCGCACTAATTCGCAGTCCGACATGCGCTGAGCAAGACGACCCGCATGCGCAGAAGCATCAAAACAAATGACCATACAATCACACATGCTGGCTGTCATCCGTCATTCCAGGGATATCATATTTTGCTTATTAAAAAGAGGACACAAATAACAGGCATAAATAATCCCTGTACAGGTTTATATTCAAAGTATATGGATCATTAGCATGTACGCACTGTTCGTGCATGTCACACACACATGCGAGCAGTTTGCACCGACTCTTGGCCGTGTAAGCAATGTTGAAATATTGCTTATATGGAGCAGAGAGAAAACCGATCATTCTCAGGCTTATCCTCAAACCCTTTTTTTTTTTTTAATGACTTGTCAAGTCCGACCCTTCCTAAAAAGCCGTGTTCAAGGCAAGCTAGGCGCGAATAACGCACAGCTGCTTGATGTGTGATGGCGCAGTGTGGATTCTCTGTTAAGCTTGTTCGGACAGAATATTAATTAAAGATGAATGAAAACTAAATACTATTGAATATTTCATTATTAACATTTTAAAAATTTAAGTGACGGGTAAAAATAGATTATGACCGGATTTTTATGACCCTGTCAGTCAAAATGACAGACAACGAAAAAGTCTAGCGCAACCTCTGGTTATGAGGTATATATCCGTGACTTTTTTACAGACGCCATATTTTTTATTGAGACGTAATTTGTTTAAAAGTTTAAAATATGGGAGTAAATAATTTTTTAAAGTCGTTTTTTTTTTTTTTTAACTAAATATTGGACATCAATTAATGATTTAAGCTAAAAATGACAGACATTTTGAATAATAACTATAATTACTTACTTTCTTTTTCAGTCTTGTCTGTGTTTTATATATATATTTGTTTTTATAGTTTTATACTTGCAAGTCATTTGAGATGCACTGTAAAGGGAAATGCTCCATAATTTCACTGTACAACTGTATAATGACAATAAAGGGCTATTCTATTTTACTGTTTTCTATTTTATTCTATGGAGATGTTCCAATTTTGAAAAAATATTGAAAAATGAAAAATCCTGTTCAATGGATTTTTTTTACACATACATTTCAAAGTAACACATTTTAGAGCTATAATTGCAATACCATGATACAGTCAAACCGCAGTATTTTTGCTTAAGGTTATCACATCCTCAAAATCTGATACCGGCACAGCCTATGCAGCATTAAAAACAATCTGACAATGGATGCAGTTCCTCATTAATTGAGCATTCTTTTATACTTTTACTTGAGTCATATTATTTGGGAGTAACGACACTCTTACTTGAGTAAAATTTTGGGCTACTTTGTCAAAACCTTATTTCTAGACATGGATTTGTACCAAATAGCTGCTGTTCTGTATTATTATGTTGTACATTTCCATAGAGATCAACTTGCACGGTAAGGTCTGACTATGTCGGACTGCGCTTTTTTGCGAGGTTCCGCTATTTTTACTGCTCCATCTGTGGTGGCAGCCGCCCACTGTTCAGAACAGTGGTTGAGTTAGTTCGTCCCTGCCAAAACTCGTTTTCCCCACGGAGACTCACTCTTGTTGCCTCAGCTCGTTGTTGGTGTGAGCTTCAATCTCCTCTTCCCTTTGCAGCTCGTAACACACATTCTTATGCTGAGCCCGTAAACGAATAACTGCAACGCTGCAGAGTGAAATCAAGGGGGAAAGTAGTTAAGACCAGAGGAAAACAATTTGAACATGCTTTGATACTATCGACTACAGCGGTATGAAAAAGTATCTGAGCCTTTTGGAATTTCTCACATTTCTGCATAAAATCACCATCAAATGTGATCTGATCTTTGTCAAAATCACACAGATGAAAAAACAGTGCCTGCTTTAACTAAAAACACCCAAACATTTATCGGTTTTCATACTTTAATAAGGTAAACATTCAAACAATGCCAGAAGGGGTAAAATAAGTAAGTGAACCATCTACCTAAGGAGACTTAAAGAGCAATTGAAACCAATTTTTACAAAACATTTGAAGTCAGGTGTGTGCCCAATCCCTGATTAGTGGTTTAAAGCTGCCCTGCCCACTATAAAACACACACCTGGTAAGAATTATCTTGATGAGAAGCATTGTCTGATGTGCATCATAGCTAGGTCAAAAGAGCTGTCTGAGGACCAGCGATCAAGGATTGTTGATTTGTATTAAGCTGGGAAAGGATACATAACCATCTCTAAAAGTATGGATGTTCATCAGTCGGCAGTCAGAGAAGTTGTCTACAAATGGAGAGAGTTTGGCACTGTTCTCTCCCAAGGAGTGGCCGTCCACCAAAGATGACGCCAAGAGTTCAGTGCAGAATATCAGTTAGGTAAAAAAAGAACCCTCGAGTGTCTGTTAAAAACTTACAGATATCACTGGCACAGTCCAATATCTATGTGCACACATCAACTATATGTAAAACTATGGCCAAGAATGGTGTTCATGGGAGGACTCAATGGAGGAATTCACTGCTGTCTAAAAAAAAGATTGTTGCCCGTTCAATGTTCGTAAAAAGGCACTTGGACACTCCACAGAAGTTAAGGCAAAATATTTTGTGAACTGATGAAACCCAAGTTGAATTGTTTGGGAGAAACGCACAACGTCATGTGGAGGACAAATGGAACAGCTCACCAACATCAACACCTCATCCCCACCGTGAAACGTGGTGGAGGGAGCATCATGATTGAGTCTGTTTTGCTGCCTTAGGGCCCAAACAACTTGCAATCATTAATGGAAGAATGAATTCAAAAGTTTATCAGGATGTTTTGCAGGAAAACATGAGGCCATCTGTCAGACAGTTGAAGATAAAAAGAGGATGGATGCTGAAACAAGACAATGATCCAAAACACAGAAGTAAATCAACTTCAGAATGGTTTCAGAAGAACACAATACATGTTTTGGAGTGGCCAAGTCAAAGTCCAGACTTGAACCCCATTGAGATGCTGTGGCATGACCTAAAGACAGCGATGCATACCAGACATTCCAGGAATCTGACAGCAGTTTTGTAGAGAAGAATGGGCCAAGAGTAGTCCTGATCGATGTGCCAGACTGATCTGCAGCCAGAGGAAGTGTCTGGTTGAAGTTATGGCTGCCAAAGGAGGGGCCACAAAATATTAAATGTGATGGTTCACTTCCTTATTTTCCCCCCTTCTGTCATTGTTTGTATACTATCCTCATTAAAATATGAAAACCTATAAATGTTTGGGTGGTTTTAGTAAAAAGCAGACGCTGTTTTTTTCATCTGTGTGATTTTGACAAAGATCAGATCACATTTGATGATGATTTTATGCAGAAATGTGAGAAATTCCAAAAGGTTCAGATACTTTTTCATACCACTGCATATCAGGGGGGTCCAACTCATTTTGGTTTGTGGGACATATGATGCCATTGACGGTGTTAGATGTCCATTTCATTTGGACTGGGGTAGGCGAATAAACAAAACCGTCATTGATAGCACTGACATATTAGCATTCAGGAAAAAGCCTTCCAGTATAGGTGAACTGGATGGCTACCGTTGTCAATGTAAGCCAAAGAGTTCATTTTGGGTCACTTCCTGTACAGTTTTCCTGTTTATTGGATACTTAAGTTTTATTTTGGGGCATTTCCAGGTTACATCTTGTTGATTTTGGTTCACTTCCTGTTGGTTTTGAGGGGTATTTGGGTCACTCCTTATAATTTTAGGGTGCTTATGGGTCACTGCCTGCACATTTTGGATCATTACATGTTGATTTTAGGGCATTTCCGTGCCGCTTCCTGTTCTTCGGTCACTTCTTTTTTGATTTTGGGGTCACTTCCTTGGAATTTTAGGGTGCTTAGGGCCACTTCATGTACATTTTGGGGTATCTCAGTGTCACTGCCTATATATTTTGGATCATTTTTTGTTGACTTTAGGGCCTTTCCGTGCCAGACTCTGATCGTTGGTCACTTCTTTTTGATTTTGAGTCACTTCCAGGGTACTTATGGGTAAACTCCTGTGCATTTTGGGGTATCTCAGTGTCACTGCCTGTACATTTTGGATCATATCCTGTTGATGTTAGGGCATTTCTGGGCCATTTTATGTTTATTGGTTACTTCCCGCTGATTTTGGGGCATTTCCAGGTTACGGCTTGTTGATTTTGGATCCCTTCATGTTGTTTTAGGAGGGTTTTGGGGTCACTTCTTTGTCAATTCATTGGCTGCCATTGGTCATCAATTCCATTGTGACTGCAAGAGGCGAAGAAACGTAATGTATTGCACCGTCAATAGTGCTGAAATATTAGCATTCACAGCCAGTCCTCAGTTTAAGTGAATTGGACGTCTATCGTTGTCAACGTTAGTCAAAGAGTTGATTTGGGGTCACTTCCTTGTCATTTTTGGGTGCTTACGGGTCACTTACTGTTCATTTTGGATCATTTTCTGTTGATTTTAGGTCACTTCCGGGCCGCTTCATGTTCATTGGTCACTTGCTGTTGATATTGTGTCACTTCCTGTATCGGGGTATTTAAGTGTCAATTCCCGTACAATTTGGATCATTTCCTGTTGATTTTAGGTCATTTGAGGCCGCTTCCTGTTCATTGGTCACTTCCTTGTAATTTTAGGGTACTTATGGGTCACTCCCTGCACATTTTAGATCATTTTATGTTGATTTTTTGTCATTCCCAGGCCGCTTCCTGTTCATTCGTCACTTGCTGTACATTTTGGGGTATCTCAGTGGCACTTTCTGTACATTATAGATCATTTTCTGTCATTTTTAGAGCATTTCTGGGCCCCTTCCTGTTAATTAGTCACTTCCTGTTGATTTTGGGTTACTTCCTGCACATTCGGGGGCATACCTGGGTCAGTTCCTTGTTCATTTTGGATCATTTTGGATCATTTTCTGTTGATTTTAAGGCATTTTGGGGCCACTTCCCGTTCATTGGTCACTTCCTGTTGATTTCAAGTCACTTCTTGGTAATTTTTGGGTACTTATGGATCACTTCCTGCATATTTGGGAGCATACAGGGGTCAATTCTTACATATTTTGGATCACTTTCTGTTGATTTTAGGGCATTTTCGGGCCACTTCCTGTTCATTGGTCAGTTCCTGTTGATTTTGGGTCACTTTCTTGAAATTTTTGAGTACTTATGGGTCACTTCCTGTACACTTTGGGGCATACCGGGGTGAATTCTTGTACATTTTGGATCACTGCTTGGACATTTTAGGTTGTTTCCGGGCCACTTCCTGTTGATTTTGGGTCACTTCCTTTTAATTTTTGGGTACTTATGGGTCCCTTCTTAAACATTTGGGGGCATACCAGGGTGATTTCTTGTACATTTTGGATAATTCCTGGCCACTTCCTGCTCATTGGTCATTGCTTGTACATTTTAGGTTATTTACGGGCCACTTCCTGTTCATTGGTCACTTCCTGTTGATTTTGGGTCACTTCCTTGCAATTTTTTTGTATTAATGGGTCACTTCCTGCACATTTGGGGGCCTACCGGAGTCAATTCCTGTACATTCTAGATCATTTTCTGTTGACTTTAGGGCATTTCAGGGCTGCTTCCTGTTCAATGGCCAGTTCCCGTTGATTTTGAGGCATTTCCAGTTTACTTCCTGTTGATTTCGGGTCACTTCCTTTTGGTTTTAGGTTTTGGGGGTCAGTTTTTGTTAATTCAATCGGTTGGCTTTGATGGCACTAGACGCCAATTCCATTTACACAGGGACAGGGCGAATGAATGAATGAATGTGACTGCAGGAGTGCACAAATCTCCGGTTTTACGGCGCCAATGTCATAATTTAAGCATGTAATTTTATATGTACAGTATGAGTGGGCTACAAAGTGCCTGTCAGGCAAAACAAAAACACGGGCTGAATCGGGCTCCCTATGTTTGCCACCCCTGGACTACATTATCCTAAAAGTACAGAACTTATCATTGGTGCTGAGTGAACCTGTTCTCTGCTGCTTCTTGATGTTTTATTTCTTGCTCCAAGACATCCCGCTGCTCAAGTAGAGTCTCAATGCTCTGACGTAAGAGGTTAAGGTCCTCTCTGGAAATGGAAACAAACACAAGACCAGACAAACAGCTTGCAACTGTTGACAGAGAGACAAAAATTCCAAAGGCATTTCAAAGCCAGTGCAATTAAAGGATGATAGAAGACAAACAAATACAGGAAATATTTTCAGTGTGCCGAGAGTCACAGATGGGTTAAAAACAGAGAGTGCTCAAGTTCCAGTTCATGTTTGATTAAAGTGCTGTGTAGCAGCTCCATGACAACTTTGAGAGGTTTTAGTGTTCAAGAAAAAAATGACAGGCGCATTTGCCAGCTACTGCATCATGCATTTTCGTGTGCTTCATGACTGCGGATAGATGACAAGGACATGGGCAATAAGTGACAGACCTTTAGAAAACTATTTTCTTGCAAACTGCTAAATGCGTTGCAGAGAAATTGAACTGATTGGGATCCAAGGCAAGCTTTCATTCAGGCAAAATCTACAGCTATCATTTTGAATTCTAAGCAATACTGAAAAAGGGTAGGCTAACGTGACAGACAGTCCTTAATTTCCACTCATGTCCACAGATTTTAAAGTGCCTATGACAGCAAAAGCATGTTTATTTCATATTTCAAACAGTATTTTATGCTCCTGAATGAAATGGACCACTTGGATATGTGTGGAAGCAATATATTTATTCAGTTTTTTTAATCCTGCGCCATGAAAATGAATGACTTCCTGGACTGACGAAGACTGCTAATGTGACGTCCGCGGGATAATCATCTTTAGTATATAGCCACTACTACAGAATGCAGAACGACTGCGGATTCAGCCTATTTTGAGGTTTATTTTGTTAATTTTTCGCAACACGCCAGCCCCTATGTGCTGCAGGCTTTTGTTGCTGCACCAGGGAGGGCCGTGTGAGCCTTTTTGGGTTTCAAAAATTTCCCGTTGACCACATAAAATGGCCAAAAGAAGTCCGGCAACTGTGGGACCACTGTGAGGTGAGTAAGCTACACTGCTGGCCAAAAGTATTGGCCCCACTGCAATTCTGTCAGACAATGCTTAATTTCTCCCAGAAAATGATTGCAATTACAAATGCTTTCGTAGTAATATCTTCATTCATTTTGCTTGAAATGAAAAAACACAAACGAGTATGGAAAAAAAATTTAAAGTCATTTTCACTTTACACAAAACTCCAAAAATGGGCCGGACAAAAGTATTGGCACCCTTTAAAAAAATCATGTGATGCTTCTCTAATTTGTGAAATTAACAGCACATGTTACTTACCTGTGGCACATAACAGGTGGTGGCAATAACTAAATCACACTTGCAGCCAGTTAAAATGGATTGAAGCTGATTCAACCTCTGTCCTGAGTCCTTGTGTTTACCACAATGAGCATGGAGAAAGGAAAGATGACCAAAGAACTGTCTGAGGACTTGAGAAGCAAAATTGTGAGAAAGCATGGGCAATATCAAGGCTACAAGTCCATCTGAAAAGACCTGAATGTTCCTTTGTCTACCGTGCGCAGTGTCATCAATAAGTGTAAAGCCCATGGCACTGTGGCTAACCTACCTAGATGTGGACGGAAAAATGACGAAAGATTTCAACGAAAGATTGCGGATGGTGGATAAGGAACCTCGACTAACATCCAAACAAGTTCAAGCTGTCCTGCAGTCCGAGGGTCGGCGTCTGGCTGAATAAGGACTCTATGATAGGATACCCAGGAAGACCCCACTTCTGACCCAGAGACATAAAAAAGTCAAGCTGCAGTTTGCCAAAATTTACCTAAGAAAGCCAAAACGTTTTGGAAGAATGTTTTCTGGTCAGATGAGACAAAAGTAGAGTTTCTGGGGAAAAGGCATCGACATTGAGTTTACAGGGAAAAAAAAGAGGCCTTCAAAGAAAAGAAAACGGTCTCCTCAGTTAGACATGGCTGAGGTTCCCTGATGATTTGGGGTGGCTTTGCTCCCTCTGGCACTGGATTGCTTGACCGTGTGCATGGCATTATGAAGTCTGAAGACTACCAACAAATTTTGCAGCATATGGTAGGGCCCAGTGTGAGAAAGCTGGGTCTCCCTCAGAGCTCATGGGTCTTCCAGAAGGACAGTGACCCAAAACACACTTCAAAAAGCACTAGAAAATGGTTAAAGAGAAAGCACTGGAGACTTAAAAAGTGGCCAGCAATGAGTTCAGACTTGAATCCCGTAGAACACCTGTGTAGAGATCTGAAAATAGCAGTTTGGATAAGGCACCCTTCAAATCTGAGAGACCTGGAGCAACTGGCCAAAGAAGAATGGTCTAAAATTCCAGCAGAGCATTGTAAGAAACTCACTGATGGATACTGAAAGCGGTTGTTCACAGTTATTTTGTCGAAAGATTATTCTACCAAGTATTAGGCTGAGGGTGCCAATACTTTTGTCCGGCCCTTTTTTGGAATTTTGTGTAAAATGATAATGATTTTTAACAAAAAAATTCATTCTCTTTTGTGCTTTTTCAATGCAAACAAAATAAATGAAGATATTACTACCAAAGCATTTGTGATTGCAATCGTTTTCTGAGAGAAATTGAGCATTATCTGACAGAATTGCAGGGGTGCCAATACTTTTGGCCAGCAGTGTATTTCCATTTCTTTAGAAATCTCTAGGAACATTTTTTTAAAAATCACATGATGCATTGAGCTTTGAGCAAACAGTGCATTGGTGGCAGCCGGGAACATCACCAAACCTGGCTTTCAACAAGGAGCGTTCCTTCTGTCTCTGGAAGTTGTCCAGCTGGTACAGATTCCGTCTCAGCTTGAACATCCGTGCCGTCGCTGCAAAAGTCCTAGGCTTCTCTTCGTCAGGCTCGCCCGCAAGGTCATCATCACTGTTTTCTCTATTTAGGTGGCAAAATTGAAATTGCAACAGTCTCTGATAATGTTCATTATTTGAGTACCGTAATTTTCGGACTATAAGCCGCTACTTTTTTCCTTCATCTTGAATTCTGCGGCTTATAGTCCAGTGCGGCTCATTTGATGATTTTTTTGGGTTAATAGGTAACAATTTATTACAGAGCGGCATCATAACATTGTCATAAGACTTTCATCGATACTCATGAAATATCATGGGCTTTACTGAATGCTTATGTCGTGAAGTGACATCCGGCAAATTATGTCACTAACTCCATTTATGTCCAGCTCGGATCTTTTACATCCATTCAAAAGTGAGATAATTTGCTGGATAACACAAAATGACATCTGTTATTAGCATTCATTAATGCTCATTACAGTGTCATGTCATAATTATGCTTATCTAATGACAGTCATGTGGGGCCACGGTGAATTAAAGTGTTACCAAATACCATTACTAGCAATTAAAAAAACAACTGGAACAGTAACTGAAGAAATTATTAGCACAGGACATGAATTTTGATTGTTATTTACATCTGTAGCGCTGCAATGCATGCTGGGAGGCATGTTGGACAACAACAGTGTTGACAGCAGGTGGCAGCAGAGGTTGACTGTTTGACAGTGATGGCCAAATTAAGCTTCTTGAAGCAATGAAGCTTTGAAGTCAATTGGTTCAAAGTAATTGGTATGATGCCATTGTCAAATAAAGTATTACTACTGGTTAATATCTTTTTCGTGTAAATATCCCATAATACATACTTAATGAGATACATACATACATAAATACTACAGGACAGCTGCGGCTTATAGTCCGGTGCGGCTTATCTATGAACAAATGCTGTTTTCGTGCCAAATTTGGTGGGTGGCGGCTTATAGTCAGGTGCGCCCTTTAGTGCGAAAATTAGGGTATATTAAAAAGCACTTACTCGTATAACTCTTCTAGCCACTCTAGATCAGGAAGCTCCTCTTTTTCCTCCTCTGGGAGACAAACATAGGAATATTGACTGAAAATATATTGTCATTAAAGCTACAATGTGTACTGTGACTGACTAGCAAGCGCACACAACCTGTTCACAAAAAATGTCACCAATTAATGCTCACTTGTTGATGTTAAGGGGTATTCATAATGTATTAATATGTTCAGTTTAGTGATTAAATGTAGTTTACAGTGTTAACTGAAATATTGAAGGCAGCTTCCAGTGTTTCAAAAATTCAGAAAATGTGGAGTAGTGGAAAAAAGCGGAAGAAAAAGACAGTATTTCCAGAAAGTGACCGATTGTTATTAGAGCAGGTGATTTATGAAAGACAAATTCAAAAGTTTGATGTTTTCTTCTGTTTATTTTGCGCTTTATTAAGAGCTGCTTTTTAGTTTTAGCCAACAGAACAAACTTACAACTTTCAAATGTTGTGATTAAAAAACAAAAGCCTTTGTTTTTTCTGTTGTATCGAACCTGTACTGATCAGTCATCCCCATACCGAGGTACGCACTAAACCGTGACTTGGGTACACAGCTGGGTAGTAACGCGTTACATTTACTCCGTTACATTTATTTGAGTAACTTTTGGAGAAAAACGCCACTCTTACTCAGGGGTGAAAGTGGGCCAAAACGGTCCAGAATGCTGTTTCGGTACAAGAAAATATGATGGCAACTGTCAAAAGCCTATGTAAAAAAAAAAAAGAAAAAAAAAAACTGATAAGCTGCCACCTTTGCGTCTCATCTCCAAGAAGAAAACTACAGTGGCCGAGATGTGTCAGACAAAATGCAAAGTCTTTGCAAACAGAAAAAAAGCAATGACCCTATATGCACACACTTTGCAAAGGAAAAAAAAAACACGAATGCAGGCTGGCACAAGATGACTTCCATTTGCCAAAGCATGACTGCAAGTTGGCAAAAGCACAAACCCCAATTGCCACAACAGGAATGCAAATTACATGTGCATAACCGCAAAGTTACAATTTCTGATGGGGTACAAAAGCTGACAGAACACTGGACCAGTACCAGTACTTAAAGTGCCTATGACAGCAAAAAGCATGTTTATTTCATATTTCATGGGGTATTTTATGCTCCTGAATCAAATAAACCGCTTAGATAAGTGTGGAAGCGATCGATATACTTATTACATTTTATTAATCTCGTGCCAGGAAACTGAGTGACTTCCTGGATTGACGAAGAATGCGAGTGTGATGTCAGCGGGCTAAAGGCTGAGTTATACTTCCGCGTCAGACCTGCGCCGTCAAGGAAGACCCGATTTACGACCCTGCGCCGTAGCCTGACGCGCTCCTATCGATTTTTCAAACTCTAGCATCAGCCTAGCGTCACGTCAACGCATATGACGTGGCGGAAATGGACTGTGATTGGTCCGCTCAGACTGTTGTTTCCGGTTCAGCATGATTGCCATTGTAAAACATTATTTTTCTACACGCAAAAATGGACCAAGCCGACGGGAGTATCATCGAAGAGCAAGTCTCGTCAAGACATTATTATGATTGCCAAATGGCAAGGTCGGCGATTGAAAAAAAAAAAAAAATGGAAAAACCACCGAGACGTGTGTGTTCGGAATCGAGTGGCCACACGAAGCGGTGACCCTGTCGGCCAAAAACTGCCAACTTTTTATCACTTTATGTCATATTTTTGTTTGGTGCACTTCATCATTTATTGTGTACATATGTTTGCTGTGAGTCTGTGACTTATTTACGTGTCACACTTCAAGTTTATGAAGAATAAAGCACAGGTTTGGTGTCAAAAGAGTTGTTTTGATCTTTAATTTTCAGTAACAGACAGTTACCACACGATACCTCATTACTGAGCGAAAGTGCCTTGGTGCTTTTTATGATAACGTTAAAATCAAGGCTCCCAACGCAGTTTGGGAAATTCCATAGACGTCAGAAATCTGCTATGGCTGGTTGTAGGACACGGCAAACAAATCGGGCTGGAGGGCTTTGCAGACCTTGGACACAGTGCTCGACGCCAGTTTGAAGCTAGCCGCCACAGCTAGCTGTCTCCACTCGAGATTAGAACTCTCTGTGCGGCATCAAAAGTCGGCCAGACTGCCTCGAAACCGTCTTCTACGTCACCTGCCCCTCAACATTTGTATTATCAACATTTATTCAATGTTGATGAGCAGAAGATTTACATTCTAGCATTCCATCTTGCATTGGTTATTTTTTCTCCGTTAAAGTACACTAGCGGAAGTCAACAAGCATGCCCCAAAATCGTACAAACATAACGCCACACCACTCTAGTGGCTTGGTGGCGAACTACAGAGCAACGCATTCCCTCACCGCAGAACTATCGAATGCTCATTGACGAAGTAATCACTTCGCCGTCACCGCGACGCAGGAGTATAACTCAGGCTTTACAGAGTAATGCGTTCCCTCACCGCAAAACTATCGAATGCTCATTGAAGCCGTAATCGCTTCGCCGTCACTGCAACGCAGGAGTATAACTCAGGCTTAATCATCTTCAGTATACAGCCAAATGCTACATTATGCTGAACGACTGCGGATTCAACTGATTTGTGGATTATTTCATTTATTTTTCGCATCACTCCAGCCCAATGTGCTGCAGGCTTTTGATGCTGCACCAAGGAGAAGTGTGTGAGCCTTTTTGGGTTTCAAAAAGTTCCTGTTCACCGCAGATAATGGCCAAAACAAATTCTGACAACTGTGGGACCATTGGACTGACGAGGAAGTGAGTAAACTACGTGTTTTGTATTATGTCAAATACTGGGATCATAGCGCACGTTTTAACAAGGAGGTGGCTTGCATTTTGTGGGTGACAATGCTCCCTGTCCACCAAGAAGGCCACTCGGCCGACAACTGGCAGCTTGTCACACACCATGGTCACTTCCGCCCCGTCGGTCCTCTTCGTGTGGCTGCCAATAGACCACTATCCTCGGCTTGGGCTCAAGACCGAGAATGCCCGTTCATTCCCCTCTCTCCCCTGTCTGCCTGCCCGTAATTTAGATTCCCATATGTTGTAAGGATAGAATTGACCCTACCATGATTAAGTCATTTACAGTGATTTCATTATGTTCAGACTTCCATTGACCTTTTCACTCGCTGAATGTGCCAGTCCATTTTTTCCCCTAACTGGCTAATCACGTAACCCCCAAACACACACACGCATTCACACTCCCCGACAGAAATTCAGTACAGCATGCTGCCTCCCCTGCCCCCTTCGAAGACGAGGAATGTTAGAAGTTTTTTTCCCCCGCCAGCAGCAGCCACTTTAAGTAATTTAAAAACGTAAATGTTGTGTTGGTGGGAAACACACCATTAACTTTGCTACTGAAAGTCACACCTGCATCAGAGTTAGCATAACATTAATCTGTGCGAATTTCTCTAACTGCTTTGAGAGAAATATCCTCCTGGATGTTTTCTACTTTTAACGTTAATTAAACTGTAAGAAATGTAGTGAACCAAGGTTTACCTCTTTTCCCCAGTTTTCATTTTTATTTTATTCATGTGGTCTTAAAGCAGCCCAAAGGAGCTTTCATTTTTTTTTTTGAGTTTGGCTGTGCTTTTGGACAAAAGCAGTAGTGTTTTACCTGAAGGAAAGCTCCATTTTTATCTTTTTTGTTATTCCCTGACTAAGAAGTTTTTTTGTTATATTTAATTTAGGGCTGTCAAAATTACCGTGTTAACGGGCGTTAATTAATTTTTAAAATGAATCACGTTAAAATATTTGACGCAATTGACGCACATGCCCCGCTCAAACAGATTAAAAAATATGACAGCAGTGTCATGTCAATTTGTTACTTGTGTTTTTTGTCTCCCTCTGCTGGCGCTTTGGTGTGACTGATTTTATGGGTTGACATCAACAATGGCGAGCTACTAGTTTATTTTTTGATTGAAAATTTTACAAATTTTATTAAAACGAAAACATTAAGAGGGGTTTTAATATAAAATTTCTATAACTTCTACTAACATTTATCTTTTAAGAACTACAAGTCTTTCTATCCATGGATCGCTTTAACAGAATGTTAATGTTAATGCCATCTTGTTAATTTATTGTTATAATAAACAAATACAGTACTTATGTACAGTATGTTGAATGTATATATACGTCTCGTGTCTTATCTTTCCATTCCAACAATAATTTACCCAAAAAATATGGCATATTTTATAAATGGTTTGAATCGCGATTAATTATGATTAATTAATTTTTAAGCTGTGATTAACTCGATGAAAATTTTAATCGTTTAACAGCCCTAATTTAATTTAATTTGACAATTTTGAGTGGTATTCGCAAAAATGTATATTTTTTTGGATTCCTGGATACTTTACAGATGATTAACAAGGCTGAAAAAGCAGTTTCTGTTCTCGTACCCCTCTATAAAATAAACTGCTGTATTTTAAGCCAAAAGAACTGTTGTGTCTCATAGAACAATATGTTTATTTGCTGCCATAGCTGATTCATGGCGCATTAAGTCCCCAAATTATTTTTATTTTGTCCGTTTTACCCTGAAAACCCCCATTTACAGACATCAGGCAACGACTTTTGTTTCAACCCAGCCATAAAAAGAAGATAAGTAATTATATTTATTATTCAAAATGTCTGTCATTCTTATCTTATAATCATTAATTGATGTGTAATATTTTATTTAAAAAAAAAAACGACTTTAAAAAATTATTTACTCGCATATTTTAAAGTTTTAAACCAATTATGTCACAATGAAAAAAAATGGCGTCTGTAAAAAAGTTATGGATATCTATCTCATAACTATCACTTAATTGTTTTTTTTTTTTTTTTTTGTTACTGTCGCATTTTCCCCAATATTTTAGATGATAATGAACCCCCCCCCCCCAAAAAAAAAAGTTAAAATGGTAAATATATGAAAATGAAAATCTCGATTACTCCTTGACGTCTGCGATTTCTGCATTGCAACCCTTGTTATATTACCATGTTTCACCCATAAAATCCAGCTGTGGCCATTCACATCTGTGTCTTGACACTAGATGATATATGCTATATGGAGTTTTTGGATCGAAACAAGGTAAGTATGCGATAATATCTCGTTAAAATTATGGCATCTTTAATTCTGCTCTCGTGTGCTCTCATCTCCAGTTAGGGTTTTGCTGTTAAAAAAAAAAAAATAATTTTTAAATGCCCACCTGTTCAAAATTTTTCTTTCCCCAGAAAATTGACATTTTAAGCTTTCCAATGATGACACGTACAAATCGGACAATTTTGAAATTTGGACAAATTGGGGGTCTCAGAGCGGAACTTTAAGTCACCTAAGTGTTTTCTGCCATATGTTAATATAATTTGTGTTGAAATAATACAATTTAAATTTGCTAATAAAATGTTTCTTTAGCAGTTTTTGAAAACAAAGGTTTGAATCAAACGATGTATCACTGAACCAATACACATGCACTGCAAAAACCCACCTCCTTAAAACTGGAAAAAAAAACTTCGCTTGTTTTCAGTGTAAATCTACAAGAAAAAATAAGTATAACTAGGCCTGCAAGCAGGACTGAACGGGCCCTCGCGCAACTCTGACTCGACTCGCCTTTTTTGGGGGGATTAGAAATACACTCACACACGTAGAAAACAAAACTTGTAGGAGAGGGTCCTAAAAAAAGCGTGGTGCTACTGAGCTGTGCTGCCACGCCCTTACTAAAAACCAAAATGAATCTTCTACTTTGGGCCAATTCGACCAAGTGTGCCACATTCCATGGCCCTATTAGCTGGCTAAGTCCCTGAAAAAATACACTTCTTTTTAATGGTGAACAAAAGTTCGTGACGGTGACAGACAGAAACATGTGGGTATGGGGCTTAAAATGTAGTCTTACAAAAGGTCTTCAAACGGACCAACCTGAAAATAACTGGACGTGTCAGTAAAACTAGTGACTTTCTGTCGCCACTAATAGGTGCTGTAGCGTTGATGCAAATAAGTGGTACAGGAGCCTTCAGGGTATGACTTTCACCAAGCATGGAAAGTTTGGCGCAGATATGTTGTATGTCTGCCAAGTAATGACTGTTCAACATATGTGGCTAGACAAAACTGCGGCGGTAAATTTCACTTTCATGTTTGGACCCATCCGTTTCAATGAAACCTCAATATTTTTCATCAGGCACGTGAACACATGTCATAAGGCTCCCCTGAATCAGGTTTGATGCCAATTGATTTTTTTCCCATGGAGGAGGAGCCTGTCTGGTAAAAAAGGGCGTTCCCTGTTCCTAGCAGGGGGGCGCCAGTCCTAATGGGAAATATTTTAATGCAGTCAAGTTCAGGCTGGGATAATTCACATAGATGACAGATTTGAAAAAGAATCAACCTTGTATTAGGGAGTTATTAGTCATGCTCTGAATTTGGTGTTTTTCCCAAAAAATGGCCGACTGTGGCGCCCTGCCCAGGTCAGGCCAGTGAATGAAAACTCACCATTTTGAGAACTTAAGATATCATATGTTTCATGAATAGTCTCAACAATTTTGAGGAGGATCCAACTAATTCCCTAGGGGGCAAGGTCTCAAATGTGCACCCTGTAAATCAATAAATATTTCACATTCAATCCAAAATACCAGATTTCCTGTTGGTTTGGAACATGAGTGCAAGAGACTTTTTGGAGTGGTTTTGGACAAGGTATAGACCAGTGTTTTTCAACCTTTTCTGAGTCACGGCACGTTTTTACATTGGGAAAAAACCTCGCAGCCACCACAAACCAAAAACGTTCGAAAATTACTTTCTGTACAGTATATTTAATTATAAAATAATTTCTCAATATTTATACTTACCCAGTGTGAAACTTGAGCCTGCTTAGATGAATATAAAGCCGATATCCTGGCAGGAATCTTCGTCAACATCTCTCAGTCTGTTTTTATTTTTTATTTTTTACAACAGTTAGGCTTGAAAAGCTCAGAATAATCAGACAGAGGGACTTAAGCGATGTCTTCAACCGCATCAGGGCCGAGCATCTTGCTGACAATGGCTTTGCAGGCAGGTAGTATTATAATCTCTGCCACAGTGTGGGACTTTTTGGATTTAGCAAGTTCTGCAACAAGGTAACTGGCTTTGAGGGCTTCCTTATTTACCTTTGTAGTTTTTCTCAAAAAGTTGCGTATTTCTCTGTGTTTTCATGAAGGCAAACAAAATAGTCCATAAACTTGTTTTGAAGTGACGGGTGTTTCACCTGGAGATGACGTACCTGCTCGTGCCGCATTCAAGAACTGCTCGGATCTCTAACGTGCCGCGGCACACCGGTTGAAAAACAATGGTAGACTCCCCGAATGTCGTCGCTCTATGTTGAAAAAAACCTAATAGGAGAGGCCTTATTAAAAACTCCTGTCGACACTAGTTGGTCCTGTAGGCTTGATGCAAATTACCCCTAAAGGACCCTTTAGGGCAGGGGTCCCCAATCTTTTTTGCACCACGGACCGGTGTGATTTTTTTTTTTTTTTTTTTTTTTTTTACGAGCCGGTGTTCTGTCAAATTTTGCACCCTCGTAAAATTTTGCTCCCAAAGCTTTTTGGCGGTGAAAAAGCCCTCTTTTATATTCAGTTGGACTCTCAATGTTAACCTAGGGTGCTAAAAAACTATTTACATCATAAACATACATGTGCAACACGAAAATGGTGTAAATTAATGCTAAGTGAGAGAGCTGCGTGTAGTTGCTGTGTGCAGCTAACATGGCAAACGTAAGTTAATATTCCTTTCTTTAAAGAAAGTTTGTAGTGTTTACTTTGGAAACGCTGCATTCGCGGCCATTTTTAATGTTATGCACATGCAAGATTTGTCAGCACACCGGCAATGTGCGGCAGAAAAATACAGCAAATATAAAAAATATCTGTTTTTAGACCCGTCGTGTTCAGTACAGGGAAAAAATAACTCACCCATTGAATCAGTGGGAGGCCTGAGCTTGTTTCGTTGAGACGAGGTGGTCCCATCAAAGTGTGATGGGAGAGTGAGAGAAGCCCGCTTCACAAAGATACGATGTTGGAAATTGTAGCACGGTTTTCAATGCTCTCCTAGCGATACCAGGATATTCCAGAATGACTTTAATTCAGAACCTCGGTAGAGTTGTTGTCTCAAATGTACGCTTAAGGTCATCGTCATTTGTGATCTCTACAAATTGATCATCCTGTTGCACAGACATGCTCGAATCACTCAGGTTTATTCACAAACAGGTCACGAATCGACTCCTTCACAGTTCGTGGGTCTTTAGTGATTGGGAAGTAGCGTAGGTTTGGTTTTCTTCGAGGTTGTAGGCTCATCTTCTGGCTCGTCAGGTGCATTTTTCCTCGTAAAAAATGTGTTTTTCAGTCATTCTAGTGTGGGGGCTAATTATTTCCAGAAACAAATGTGATTTGCCTGCCCTACGTCAGACATGCCGGTATCGGTCCGCGGCCCGGCGGTTGGGGACCTCTGATTAACGGTATGACTCTCAACAAGCCCGGGAAATTTGGCGCAGATATGTTGTATATCTGCCAAGTTATGACTGCTCAAAACTTGTGGTGAGACAAAATGGCTACACTCATTTTCACTTTCCTGTTTGGAACCCTCAACTTCAACATAACCTCAATATTTTTCATTAGGCACCTGAACACATGTCTTAAGGCTCCCCTGATGTACGTTTGAGGTCAATAGATTTTTTTCCATTGGAGGAGGAGCCTGTCTCGTAAAAGAAAGGCATTTCCTGATCCCAGCAGTGGGCGCCAGGCCTAATGGAGAAAATTTCAATGCAGACACGTTCAGGCTGAGATACCTCACATACATGCCAGATATGAAAACGATTGATCCTTGTATCAAGGAGTTATTAGTCATTTACTGAATGTGTCACTTTGCCAAAAAAATGGCCGACTTTGGCACCCCATCCAGGTTGGACCCATTAATGAAAACGCATTATTTTGAAAACTTAAGGTCTCATGTGTCTCCTGAATAGTCTCACCAAGACGAAGACGATCCAACTAACTCCTTTGTCGACAAGGTCTCAAATGTGCCTTCGCACGCTTAGTGCTCGGGCCCTAATTATGTGGCAGTGCTTCCAAGTAAATTTTACTCAGATTTCTTGTAATAAGAACAATAGCTGGTTCAAAACATTATTTGAAAGCATTTTTTCCCCCAAGATTTAGGTGAAAAATGACCAACTTTTAGATGTATGGGCTTAATAATAACACAGTAATATTTACTTAAAGTAAATGGAATAATCTGACGCATTAATCTGTTAACTAGCCTTTAACACTCAAAACAAGATGGAAAAAAATATTCAGATAAATTTAAGAAAAATTATCAGATGAACACGTTATAAATTTGCAGTGTGGAAGTTTAAGCATAAATCAATACACATTTATTTTGCATTAATCATTTAGCCTATCAATTAATTAGGCTCTTATTTTTATTAATGTCCCGTCCCCAGCAAAAAGAGTACAGGCAGGTTATGCTGTTACATTGTCCCTACCTACCTAATATTGAGACCAAACCTACGCCCTTGCTATCCACCCACCCAGCAGTGGGAATTGTTTTGCTCTCAAAAATTTCACGTGATGTTTGGCTCCAAAATATAACAGGCTGCAAATTACTCATGTCGTAATTGCGTTTTTAAGCAAGTATCACTCACCAGTCTCACCATCAATGTCCTCGTCAGAGCTAAATTGATAGCTCGTCGGTTCACAGGTGTCAGAAAACACGTCCCATTCACATAGATTGTCCGAATCCTCCATCTTCCCCTTTGAATGAATAACCGAATAGATTAGCGGAGTCAGTCGCCAACAAAACAACTATCGTATAGTGAAAATTTCCGTGGATAATTATTTGGTCATTTTACATGAACCTGAGGAAGAAGAAGCGAGGGAGTTGGTTTGTTTTCAAAGTAAGGTACTATGTTCTCGGCAGCAAAAACGTGTCGTCAGTAATGCAAATGTTCGCACTGGAAAAAACACAACTAGTTCAAGGATAAGTTACCTCACTAGACCTGTCCGTTCTTCAATCCTCACGTGCTTCTCTCTGCTTTACTTTTTTTTTTTTTTTTTTTTTTTTTTGTTTTTGACTCCGAGTCAGTGAAAGATTCAGGGGATGTTTGGCTGTTTCCTAGGAAACAAGAGAATCAGGAAGTTCACAAAACTCGTCTTCCCCGGAAGCACGAGAAGCTACAACCAATCGGGGGGATCGGATAACCCAGAATGCACTGCTAGAAGCCAAATTGGTACGTACTAGCCATATATTTTTTTGTATAACAGTTAAAAATGTATTTTCTTAAATTTTACTGTCTAATGCTATATACACGTAAAAGTTGTGTTTGAGGGGGAAAAAATCGGATAACCCAGTATGCACTGCTGGAAGCCAAATTGGTACGTACTCGCCAACAAAATAACAACAAACTAACAAAACAAACACATGATAAGTAGTCATCACAAATATTGTATGAATATATTGGTGCATCTTTAAATAAATACTTAAATGTGTCATTAATTCATTAAAATGGGAATTGAATAAATTAAAGTGTTATGAAATGTCATTTATTCATTTAAATACGAATCCATTTATTAATTAAAACAACTTACTGAATTCATTTATTCATTTAAATACGAATCCATTTATTAATTAAAAAAACTTACTGAATTTATTTTTTCCCAGTCAAACTCACTGATCAAAGTCAGTGGGCGGTACTATATGTATGATATAGTACCGGGGTCCTTAACTAGCAGACCACGGTCCACAGCCGGACCATGGCACACCTCTTTGCGGACCCACGGACGAATGGAAAAATGAAAAAAAAAGTTTTCAACATACAACCTTTTTTTAAAATCGCAATCCATCGCTATGCGCTACTATTCTATCGCTAAATTCTGTTTTATTTTTAGTCAGATATATTTCGTGTTCTCACTTCTGTTGTCATATCTGTGGCAACGATGCGCTGATTGGCTGAGAGAGCCTGCGTGGATGAGCTGATTGGCTGAGAGAGCGTACATGGATGCGCTGGTTGGCTGAGAGAGCCTGCATGTTACTAGCTAGCATGGATGGACCACAGCAGTGTCAGCAACCTCAAACATGAGTCGCACCCGGCACTTTGCAAACCATTTGTACATGCTGTCGTGTACTTTATTTTTCATTCAAGAACGTGAGTCATACTGTGAGCAAACGTGATTTATTTATGTATTTCCCCGTGTTACCCCGGCACTCTCGTTGCATGCGGGCAACGTTCAAGATCACAACGTTAAGCAACGTTCACTAACACCACACATGCCAGCAGTAGATCACAGCAATTGCAACGGAGTGCTCACTCAGAGTGTCGTGGGTGTTGGCCAAACATAAGAAGCCGTTCTCTGATTGAGAAATAATAAAAGAGTGTATGACTGAAGCAATGACGGCAATGTTCAAAGGGAAAGAAAAGGAGGAAATTACCACATAAATCAAATCTCACTCTCAGATTTACCAACCACAACACACACTGAAGTACTGGCTGATGATGAGTAAACAGCTTCGTGACTCCCAAATGCCATTTCTCTCATTGAGCAGTGTTTTACAGTTAAACTTACTGTCAACAATTGTTATGTTTGCACCTTAATGACAGGGCTTGTAATTTATGTGCTGAACAAGTGTACATGCACTGTACTACTTGCACGCTTTCATTTTTGTCCAGCAGTGTTTTACAGGACAAAATGTATTGTCAATAATTATTGTTTGCACCTTAATGACAGACCTAGTCAGTTATTTAGTGTACATGTGTAAATGTTGTACTTGCATGTTTTTTTGTTGTATTTTTGTTTTAAGTAAAAAAAAAATTTTTTTTTTGTTAATTTATTTTTATTTAATCCAAATGTACATTTTATTTTTGTTTGGTCAAAAGAAAACCACCTTTACCACCTTCGATCTGCCTTGTACTTGACCTACATTAATAAATGGACCCATGCTTGTATGAGAAAAATAATTGTGGACCTTCAAGATTTATATTTGAGGACCCATGATATAGTATATATTTTTTACATTAAATGAGCTGGTGTTTTAATGAATTAACACATCTGCACATTTATGAATTAGCGCATTTAATGACGCCCCCCCCCCCCCCCCCCCATTCTAATTTTAATTGATTAATGACACGTTTAAGTATTTACGGAGCTCCTAAACTTTAGGAGCTAATATTTATAATAAAATTTATTAAAAGTTAAGCAATCTGTTGCACACCAGATTGTTTTTAGTACGTACCAGAAACTGTCTGGTAAACATTTTCACTATATAGCATTTAAGCTAGCGGACTTTTGCTATGCAAGTTAGCCAATTGTTGTAAACATTAGCATTATGTTGCTTAGTGTGACACTATTTTGATTTCCAAAAAATAGGACATTCGGCCCTGCCTGGAGATACTTAAATTTTATTTGAAATCCACTCAAAGATGCCTTTAAAAAAAAAAAAAAAAGAGAGAAAAAAAAGCCTCTTCTGTATTGTTGAATCCTTGAACAAAATAATTGCTGTCTTTTCAATTCTTACTGTACAAATAAATATCTGACACACAGTTCTAAATAATACATCTTCTGTAGAAAATCCAGCCACAACAAAAAGCTCATTTTTCTTTCCAGTGACATAATGTAAAACAAACCGTAGCCTCAAGACTATCACGACAGTTGTCGTTGACAAATTGTTATTCCCATTCATTATTATTGCCATTCAATGTTCTAAATTGCATGCAAACAATAACAGAAATAAGCTGACAAACAATTCAACCAGCATGTTTCCAAACGCAGCAGCTCAGAACTACATATCCCTTCATGCCTAGCGCGGCTTCCCTCACTGACAGCTAGCACCGGTAGCCAAGGCAAAAATCAAACATTGCTATAAAAGTTTACAACAGCGGTCTCAAACCGACTCCACAAAGGGCCGCAGTGGGTCCTGGTTTTTGTTCCAACAGATCCAGCACAAACAGTTCAACCAATGAGGTTTCTACTAACATAAGCAGCACCTGATTGCAATCAACTGATTACACTTGTAAGAAACCAGATTGGTGAAAAGGTATTTGTCTCGTTTGGTTGGAATGAAATCCAGTACCCCCTGCGGCCCTTTGAGGACCGGTTTGAGACCACTGGTTTACAATCATCGGCATTGTAAGCGATGTAACTGAAAATCAATAAGAAATGACGTGAAATGCCCCAAAAAGAACTCATTGCCAACCATGGGCTGCCACTGAAGGCCATACAGTCACGTGAAAAAATTAAGAAACCACATGAAATAATCAGTTCTTATTAAGAAATGTTCATGTATCAATGTCTGATCTTTTTTTCTTTATATCTGGAGTAGTAAACAACAAAAATTAACATTGTTTTACTCATTATAGCAAGTATATCAACAAAAATGCATATTCTGAGAAAAAGTTAGGACACTAATAGGTAGTGTAACCCCCTTTGGCTGAAGTAACTACGGTGAGACACTTTTTGTAGCCATCTACCAGTCTTTGACATGGGTCTGAAGAAAGTTTGCCCCACTCCTCAACGCAGAATAACTTCAGCTTGGAGATGTTTGAGGTTTTTTTTTTTTGCATGTACAGCCCATTCCAAATCACCCAATGGGATTGAGATCTAGGCTTTGACTCGACCATTCCAGGACTCTCCATTTCTTCCTTTTCAGCCAGTCCTTGGTGGATTTACCGGTATGTTTCGGGTCATTTTCATGTTGCAGAGTCCAGTTTCGCTTCAGCTTTAAATTTTTCACAGATGATCTCACATGTTCCGCAAGCACCCTCTGATACACGATAGAATTCATGGTGGATTCTATGATGGTGAGCTGGCTAGGTCTTGCTGCAGCAAAGCATCCTCAAACCATGACACTTCCACCTCCATGCTTCACAGTTGGTATGAGATATTTTCCTGGAATGCTGTATTGGATTTATGCCAAACATGTCCTCTGTTCTGGTGTCCAAATATTTCAATTTTAGATTCATCTGTCCAAAGAACATTATTCCATAAGTCCTGGTCTTTGTCTACATTGACTCTGGCAAACTTCAGTCTGGCCTTCATGTTCTTCTTGGAGAGCAAAGGTTTCCTCCTTGCACACCTCCTATGAAGGTTAAACTTGTGAAGTCTCTTTCTGATTGTAGAGGCATGCACTTTCGCATCAACAGTAGTAAGAGCCTGCTGTATGTCCCGTGATGACATTTTAGGGTTTTTGGAAACTTCTTTTAGCATCTTGCTGTCTGCTCTCGGGGTAAACTTGCTTGGACGGCCAGACCTGGGAGAGTTGGCAGTTGTTTTGAATGTCCTCCACTTTTAGACTATTTTCCGGACAGTGGAATGGCTTATTTTATATTCTTTCGAGATCTTTTGAAATCCCTTACCAGACTCATAAGCGTCAACAATCTTCTTTCTGAAGGCCTCAGACAGCTCCTTTGATCCCACCATGGGTTTTTCTCTCACTTCAACAGTCAAGGGCACAAACTAAATGTGAGGTATAAATAAGGCAAGCCTCCCTCAAAACGCTGGGTAATGATGTTCTAATCATGTGCACCTGATGTGATACCTTTGTGTGTGATTTTAGCCATTTTAAGTGGGACTGAATGTGGGTGTGTCCTAATTTCTTGCTCAGTAGAAATTGCATTTATTTAAAATGACATTTTACAGAAAGTTATTAAAAAATTGTATAATTCTATTACTTGTCTCAAGATCAAATATCCACATGATCAAATATGTTAGAAAACACACAGGCTTCCTTAGGAAGTCCTAATGTTTTCACATGACTGTAGATGTCCAATCCGTTTGAAGTGGGAGGGATGGCTTCCACCTCAAATAGATTGCACGTCTACTGATGATAAACTCACAGCTGAAGGTTGAAAATAGCTTGTTTATGTGTTTATTGTAGAATATCGTAGAATGATATCCTTATCCCATAATTATTGTATCACCACATCGTGAGAACATTGTTATCGTGAGCCTTGTACTGTATCGAAACTAATTGGAATACAGGGTCAAAATAGAAACAACGTCTTGGTTCAATTGCTTCTTCAGGTTGCGTAAAATAATGAAGCATTTTAAAACACAGGTATAAAATTTGAACACAGAAATTGCCCTCCCTTCACCAGCACTTCCAATGTCATACTGACATGTTATTACTTATATTTCTAAAGCAACATTCAGCAAAAATGTCTGAACTGGTTCAGAAAGAAGGATAAATCTGTGAGGTATGCAAAATCTTTTGTTACACATGCCAGATACTGTCCCCTATCTGATGAAGCTGCGCTGGGAAAAGACATTGACAGTGCATTCTAGCTGATCGCTATTGAAGCGGGACAATTTTCTTCATTTGACAGCGTCTATCCATTTTCTATACAGCTTATCCTCATTAGCATTGTGGGTGAGTTGGAAGCTATCCCAGTTGATAAATGATTTAGCGCAGGGGTGTCAAATGTGCGTCCCGAAGTGTTCTTCCGCCTGACAGGCACGGTGTAGCTCATTCATACTGTACATACTAAAACCACCCAAATATTTATAGGTATTCATATTTTAAGCGGTTCATGTTTAAACATGTCCAGTTTTCAGCTGCAGAAGGATGCATACAACTTCCCTGGACACCCCGCGTACATCAATTTATGTATACATTTTTATTATTTTTGTGGCATTCCTTAGCAGACGAGAGAGAATTCGTATTCTATGTTCATCATTCTTGCGACTATTTCCCACTGTTGTTCATACAGTGCCTTGCAAAAGTATTCAGCCCCCTTGAATCTTTCAACCTTTCGCCACATTTCAGGCTTCAAACATAAAGATATGAAATTTAATTTTTTTGTCAAGAATCAACAACAAGTGGGACACAATTGTGAAGTGGAACAACATTTATTGGATAATTTAAACTTTTTTAACAAATAAAAAACTGAAAAGTGGGGCGTGCAATATTATTCAGCCCCTTTACTTTCAGTGCAGCAAACTCACTCCAGAAGTTCAGTGAGGATCTCTGAATGATCCAATGTTGTCCTAAATGACCGATGATGATAAATAGAATCCACCTGTGTGTAACCAAGTCTCGGTATAAATGCACCTGCTCTGTGATAGTCTCAGGGTTCTGTTTAAAGTGCAGAGAGCATTATGAAAACCAAGGAACACACCAGGCAGGTCCGAGATACTGTTGTGGAGAAGTTTAAAGCCGGATTTGGATACAAAAAGATTTCCCAAGCTTTAAACATCTCAAGGAGCACTGTGCAAGCCATCATATTGAAATGGAAGGAGCATCAGACCACTGCAAATCTACCAAGACCCGGCCGTCCTTCCAAACTTTCTTCTCAAACAAGGAGAAAACTGATCAGAGATGCAGCCAAGAAGCCCATGATCACTCTGGATGAACTGCAGAGATCTACAGCTGAGGTGGGAGAGTCTGTCCATAGGACAACGATCAGTCGTACACTGCACAAATCTGGCCTTTATGGAAGAGTGGCAAGAAGAAAGCCATTTCTCAAAGATATCCATAAAAAGTCTCGTTTAAAGTTTGCCACAAGCCACCTGGGAGACACACCAAACATGTGAAAGAAGGTGCTCTGGTCAAATGAAACCAAAATTGGACTTTTTGGCCACAATGCAAAACGATATGTTTGGCGTAAAAGCAACACAGCTCATCACCCTGAACACACCATTCCCACTGTCAAAAATGGTGGTGGCAGCATCATGGTTTGGGCCTGCTTTTCTTCAGCAGGGACAGGGAAGATGGTTAAAATTGACGGGAAGATGGATGCAGCCAAATACAGGAACATTCTGGAAGAAAACCTGTTGGTATCTGCACAAGACCTGAGCTGAGACTGGGACGGAGATTTATCTTCCAACAGGACAATGATCCAAAACATAAAGCCAAATCTACAATGGAATGGTTCAAAAATAAACGTATCCAGGTGTTAGAATGGCCAAGTCAAAGTCCAGACCTGAATCCAATCGAGAATTTGTGGAAAGAGCTGAAGACTGCTGTTCACAAACACTCTCCATCCAACCTCACTGAGCTCGAGCTGTTTTGCAAGGAAGAATGGCCAAGAATGTCAGTCTCTCGATGTGCAAAACTGATAGAAACATACCCCAAGCGACTTGCAGCTGTAATTGGAGCAAAAGGTGGCGCTACAAAGTATTAACGCAAGGGGGCCGAATAATATTGCACGCCCCACTTTTCAGTTTTTTATTTGTTAAAAAAGTTTAAATTATCCAATAAATTTTGTTCCACTTCACGATTGTGTCCCACTTGTTGTTGATTCTTGACAAAAAATTAATATTTTATATCTTTATGTTTGAAGCCTGAAATGTGGCGAAAGGTTGCAAGGTTCAAGGGGGCCGAATACTTTTGCAAGGCACTGTATTTGTCCATTTTATTTGACTGTTTGGCAGATATTTTTTCTAATGTTATATATTCAGTGATTAGATTTAGCCATTGGTTCATGCTAACGTTTTGTTTGTTTTTCCAATTCAGCAATATTGTGATTTTCTGTTTTTTTCCCCCACATTCTGTCTCTCATGGTTGAGGTTTGCCCATGTTGACAATTACAGGTCTCTCTAATATTTTCAAGTGGGAGAACTTGCACAATTAGTGATTGACTAAATACTTATTTGCCCCACTGTATATAGAACTAGATGCGAAATGACAGACTCGCCGGCGTTAGTAAACAGTCGTCATCTTAAAGCAGTAGACTTCTCTGGAAGGCTCTGTTGTAGCGAAGCTTCCTAGCAAACCTAAGTACCTTTTTATCCAAAATACTCCTAAATCGGTAAACTCTTGACTTGAATCTATCTTTAAATGATGAAACAGTTTTAAAACTTTCACATGTCGAAAGTAGACAGAAGGGAACTAATGCAATAACGGGATCAATTTTAACAACTTTAACAGTTGATTCACAACATTAAATGACTTCCAAACATAGCAAAGGTTACAATCTAGTAATCACAATATCCCTGTGTCTAAGTTTAGGGTAAAGAATTGGGCTAGGGCCTATTGTCCCAAAAACCCTTTGAACTTCAAATAGTGTGACCTGTGTTTTTTTTTTTTTTTTTTTTTTTGAATTAACGAAAGAAAAAAAAAAAAAAAAACAGTTCAATTCAATCAGTTAATATAAACACATTTGATGTGAAAGACATTATAGAATGGATCATGTAATAACGTGTAAAACATGAAAAGCAAGACCAGTTACTTTGCCAAGTAACTAGTTACTCTTTGAAGGAATCTCACCTTCTAGCCAGACAGCCGGAATCACGCCAGCCGAACCGCAATACCCACGCTGGCGCAACTCCAATGACCCTGGCTGGCGAGACCCTGAAAATCCGGTCAGAAGGCCAAACTCCGCGCATTCATTTTAGTCTTAACACTTTGAAACTTCCATTCCAACTTCCACTTCCATTTTGAAAGGTTTAAAGAAGGCTTACCGAGGACAAGTTAAAATTTTATTCGGGTCGACAGCGATCAAACTGAAAGGCGAAACAGACTCAGGCGAGGATGCAAACTCGTTCCAAGATCACCATATCACACCCATCAACAAAAGATGACAAAAGACTCGCAGGAGAAAAGATTAGTTAAATATTCAGTCTTTTGAAGGCTCTCGCGGGGCGGGGTGTGGGCAGGAAGAAGGTTGGGTTTGGGCGTTGTTTAAGATTATTGTCTGTTTGTGGATTGGACAGGAGGATTCGGGAGTTACTGTTGTCCGGGCAACGAGAGTCGTGGATTTTGCCACCTCACCGGCAAAGGGTCTCTTGGAGTCTTGTCAGTCGTGTTATCAGTTGGATATCGGGTGTTCTCCTGTGTTCCTTGTTTTGTGGACTGTCCGGGAGAACTTCCGTGATAAGAAGGCGTCGTGCATCTTTTATGCCCTATATTCTGCTTGTTTTCCTTAAACTATGGTATAAATGCTATTTATTATATATTGGGTGTGTTAGAGTAATACAAACAGTTAGACGGTGCCTATGAGAAAAGGTATTATCTCCTTCAAGGCTTAACATATTCTGTCCATTTTGTCCACATCAAGTAAAAAATGTTAAGTTATAGTTTTAGTGAGGAGGAAATCCTCTCCAGAATGAAAATCTCTCTAACGATGTCAAACCAGTCCTCTGTTGTTGATCTTTCAGGTTTGAGCCACTTTCTTGTCAATGCTTTTTTGCTTGCAGCCAACAGAATGTGGATGAGTTTCTTTTCATTACAGCTAATTTGTTGCACATATACGTATTTTACATAAGTAAATGGTAGCAAAGGACATAGGAATATCAAAATTAAAAATCTTTTATAGATGATAATGAAAATCCAACGAGTATTTTTGAATAACCACACATTCCCAGAATATATGGAAATGGTTTGCGAAGAGAGCCCCTTTGACGCTGTTGTGGCAAAATCCACAAACCTCATTGCCCTGATAACAGTAACTCCCGAATCCTCCCGTCCAATCCGCAAACAGACAATAATCTTAAACAACGCCCAAACACACCCCTCTTTTGCCCACAGCCTGACCCACGAGAGCCTTCAAAAAGACTGAATTTTTAAGTAATCGTTGTCATTTTTCTCGGTAACCTATTGTTGACTTGTGATATGGTGACCTTGGATCCTCGCCTGGGTCCCTCTGTGCTATATGATTGCTGTCGACCTTAATAAATTGTCAACTTGTGCTTCGAAGCCTTTTTCCAGCTTTCAAAATAGAGTCAGTACAAGGGGTTAAGACTCAGGTGAACGCGCGGAGTCTGGCCCTTTGGCCGGGTTGTCGGACTCTCGCCGGCCCGGGTCGTCGGAGTCTCGCCGGCCCGGGTCGTTGGATCTGTGCCAGCGCGGGTCTGGCGGTTCAGCTGGCGTGATTCCAGCAGTCTGGTTAAAGGGTCAGATTCCTTCACCCTGAAATGGCCAAAAATCAACAGCTAACCCAATATCTACAGGAAGTGACCGCGAAATGCCTCAAAATCAACAGGAAGTGACCCGATATACCAACCATGACAGCATAGCTGCCATCACTTTTGTACATGCTACAGTAATTTCTTGTCCAGGAGGCAAGGCAATAGAATCATGATGAACATCCAGTCAGTGACAGTGTTAAGTTGTCATGATGGAAAGCCAGACACCATATGATCTAATGGGGATAACTTGTGTATGTACCACCACATTATGTAATTCTGTATTATAATATCCTACAGTCCCATTTTCGTGTCTATGTAGACAGATTGAGTGTGTGGTGTTAAAATGTCAAACCAGGGCGGGAAGAACAACAGATTAGTAAATCTCTCTCTCTCTCTCACTCTCTCATTGCTGTAGGAGGAGGCTGCACTGCGCTGCTGTCGGATCAGTCCGTTGCAGTTTGGAGCTAGATCCACGCGCTTTTCCTCCGGTGCGCCTTCCCCTTGCGCGCTTTCAGACAACATGGTGCCATCATCATCATCATGACGACCGCAATTGTTTTCATCAGCTTCAGACGCGCACTTTCACTTTATTGTTCCTCGCGTCATTTGATCACCAGGAGAGTCTCTTTAAATAACATCTAAAGAGCTCCGGCGTCAATTTTCACTGAGGAAAACTTATTTTTATCCAGTTTTTTTTTTTTGGACCACATGTGAAGATGGATCTGTCCAATTTTATGCTAAGCACGATGGCTCTGCTCCTGGTCGGAAAGGATCTTCTCACCAGGTGAGATGAGGTTCTTACAGGTGTTCAGATATATTGGTGATTCGTTTTTGGTTCGCGGTACATGTTATAGATTCGTGTGGATTTGACAATAGCACTGAAATATTCGTATTCACAGACAGTCCTCTTAGTTAAAGTGAATTGGATGTCTGTAGTTGTCAATGTAAACCAAAGAGTTCATTTTGGGTGACTTCCTTGTCGTTTTAGGTTACTTGTGGGTCACTTCCTATACATTTGGGGCATTAAGGGGTCAGGTCATGTACATTTTGGATCATTTCCTGTTGGTATTAGGGCGTTTTCAGAGCCGCTTTCTGTTTATTTGTCACTCCCTGTAAATTTTACGTCACTTCCTTGTCATGTTTGGGTACTTACGGGTCACTTCTTGTAAATTTTGGATCCCTTCCTGTTGATTTTAGGGAATTTCCGGGCGTCCATTGATCATTCCCGTTGATTTTAGGGCTTTTGAAGGCTACGTCCTGTTGATTTTGAGTCACTTCCTTGCAATTTTAGGGTACTTACGGGTAGGCATGTGCCAGTTAGCAGTTTCAAGGTTTATCGTGGTATTAAAACGTCATGGTTTCAAAACCACAAACATTTTCCATCATACTGTAATACGGTATTAGCTACAGTGGCATGAAAAAGTATCTGAAGCTTTTGGAATTCCTCGCATTTCTATAAGGAATGATTGGCCAAGAATGGTGTTCATGGGACGACTGCACGGAGGAAGCCACTGCTGTCTAAAAAAACCCTCATTTTTGCTCGTTTAATGTTCGCCAAAAGGCACTTGGACACTCCACAATTGTTTAGGCAAAATATTTTGCGGTCTGATGAAACCAAAGTTGAATTGTTTGGGAGTAACACACAACGTCACGTGTGGAGGAAAATTGGAACAGCTCACCAACATCATCACCTCATCCCCACCATGAAGCATGCTGGAGGGAGCATCGTGATTTTGGGCTGTTTTGCTACCTCAGGGACTAGACAACTTGCAATCATTCATGGAAGAATGAGTTCAAAAGTTTATCAGGATGTTTTGCAGGAAAACTTGAGGCCCTCTGTCAGACAGTTAAAGCTAAAAAGAGGATGGATGCTGCAACAAGACAATGATCCAAAACACAGAAGTAAATCAACTTCAGAATGGTTTCAGAAGAACAAAATACACATTCTCAAAGTCCAGACTTGCACCCCATTGAGATGCTGTGGCATCACCTAAAGACAGCGGTTCATGCCAGTCATCCCAGGAATCTGACTGAACTACAGCAGTTTTATAGAGAAGAATGGGCTAAGACTAGTCCTGATCAATGTGGCAGACTGATCTGCAGCTATAGGAAGAGTCTGGTTGAAGTTATTGCTGCCAAAGGGGGGTCCACAAAATATTAAATATGATGGTTCACTTACTTATTTTCCCCCATTCTGTCATTGTTTGCATACTATCCTGATTAAAATATGAAAACCTATACATTTTTTTCATCTGTCTGATTTTGACAAAGATCAGATCACATTTGATGGTGATTATATGCAGAAATTTGAGACATTCCAAAAGGTCCATATAATTTTTATTACCACTGCATTTTAAATGTCCCAAAAGTGAAGCGAGAAATGGGAGTACTTCGGCCACTGAAAAGAAACAGACGGCCGCGGCTTAGAGGAGGAATGACAGCAGGACCTCCAATATGATTTCACATTTATGTTTTTTTTTTTCAATAGGGTGCCATTTGGACGTTACAGAGTGGCCACTAACAGAGGGGACATTTTGTGCAAACGTTAGTCGTCAGTCTAGAAAGCTAGCCTAATAGCTAACATGGCTTTGGGACTGGACTGAGAAATCTTTCATTTTACAAATAAACCTTTTGAAATGATTCAATTTCTTTAATACATACTTTTAACAGAGCTGACACATTATGATCAAGCGCAGTCAAAGTACTACATAAAACGGCAAAATCAGATTTTTAAAGGAGGTAAAAAAAAAAATCAAATTGCTTACCACAGTTGAATTTCCCGCCACTGGTGTGGTGTTATCTCAGAAGAGTGATGTCATTCATGAATGGGGAATTTTGGAATTTTGGAAAACACAAACACAACTAAAAAATATTTTAATTAAAAAACAACAACATGATTAAAGATATTTTATTGTTTGGAATTTCTTTCTACTTATATTAGTTACTTTATACACTGAATTTAAATAAAACACATAGCAAAATTCCATCACAACCTTTTACCAGAAGTCAACTCAATTAAATTAAAAAAAAAAAAAATTTGGAGCCTGTGCCCTTGAATTTATAATAGATGGCAATTGATGATGCACACACAAAAAAAGTTGAATGAGCTTTTGTCCAACTTTATTGACAATACAGCTTCATATATACTGAGGAAACAAATAGCAACCTATAAAAAAAATATATATAGTTTTGGTTGCCTTATTTTGAAATGAATGATTGTTAAAAATATGTTTGAATTTGTTTTGAATGGAATAAACACGGCTTTCATCCTGTAAATTTGCTTTTATGAATTGGCCATAATTATATCATCAGATTAGTAAAATGTACATCATTTGACTCTCCAAATAAGACTGACATGACACTGTCAACAGCATTAATGAATGCTGATTACATTAAGTGTCCTTGAAAAAAATCTCAATATTGCATCAAAAGGGACATGATTTACTAAATGACACTCAATAGCCCCTTTCACACACATATCCTGGTAAATTCCCATGTAAGGTGTCGAGGATTTACTCGCGTCATTGCTTTCACGCATGGAGAGATATCCTGGAAATGACATAGGTTGGACACTTTCAGACTTGTCCCGTGTTGCCCACTCTGCGCTCTCTGTGCGGTGAGGGCTGCTGGCAAGATTTTATAACCCGGAAATTACGTAATTTTCGGTCAGCATCGCCTGTCACATTCTGTTGGTCGGATCGTGTTTTGTTACAGAGCCAGTTGTGGGAGCGTTCTCGACGTCGTACCTGCAGCCAATTCAAGCTCATCAAGACTGTTTTTAAACCCAGGCAATCCAAGAGAAGATTGCCGAGATATTAACTTGCTGGGCGCCATTTGACACCTTGTACTCTCAAATTTCGTGCATTTGCTAGCTTGGTCGTCTGCCGCCCTTGTTTTGAAATCCCCCACTTTGTGCTGGTATTTGAGTGTATTTGTTTTGTTGTTTAACAGCTTTCTGCCTACCGCTTAGGTTAGTATTATTGATCCCCGTCGACCTGGTGTCAAGGACCCATTATGTTATGCCTCCTTTTCCGCGATCGCATTTATTATTGTTTACATTTAATAAACCCTTGAACGCATCCCTCCGTTGTTTTTTGCTTTAAGGTACAACCTTCTTCCCGCAGTTTTGGACCGTAACATCGGCAACAAAATAAACCACACTAGTGCTGCAACGATTAATTGATTAACTGGAGTAATTCGATTGGAAAAAAGATTCAAATAATTTTGCTGCTTTGAGTATTCGTTCAATTAAAGTGGCGTTGTAATGGTTTGTTTTGAAAGTGTTTGCATTGAGTTTTATTGATTTGAGTGATACACAGCCCTCTAGTGCCAACACTGAATATGACATAACTCATTTCACATGGCTGAAAGTTTTTGTTTGAGCTAATTTTTTTTAATGCACTCATAATTTAGTTAATTAATATATTAAGCCGTTTTTGTGGGAATATGAGCCATTTGTTAAGAGCATTGTTAAAAAAAAAAAAAGTTAGCATTTTATAGCATTTAAGCTAGCGGACCTTTGCTATGTAAGTTAGCCAATTGTTCTTTGGTTGTACTTTGATCCCTATTCATTTTTTTTAAACCCTTTTATGTTCCTTATCCGATTACTCGATTATTCGAACTAACTAGTTCATCGATTAATCGACTACAAAATAATCGATAGAGTCAATCGGCTTTACAATCCAGAAGCAATTTAATTTTGTTATGTTTTCAGTTTAATTTAGCTATTTCCAGCTTGGTGTGTTCATAATTGCGATGTTTGTTTACCATTTTTCGTGAAGCGAAGAAAGAGGAAGTGATGATCGGCCCGCCATGATATTTACGTCATCAGCCATCATGCTGTGACCCATGAATTTGACGCCTGCTTTCACACACACTGCTTCCCGGAAAGTCCCGGACATTATACTAAAACACTACTCAGTAAATGTCCGTGTGTTCTCCGTGTCAGTCGACCCGTGAAATTGCTCTTAATTGTAAGTGCTGCCTGTTTAAATCCCAGGATTTAAACGGTGTTTCGGTATGTGAAAGGGGCTAATGACATCTGTCATAGCCCTCGTTCATATCATCATTTTGACAGTCTTATTACACTGATTTCAAATTAAGTGTAACCAACAATACATTTTGGTCTGCTTTACTTTTGCACTCACGGTCTCAATGACACAATTTCCATAATGCATATGGAGGAGGTGACTCGTTTGTTATGGAGATGAATGCCAAATGAGGTGGGCAGGTGCACCCATGTCTGGCGGCTCACATGTCACTTACAACCACACATCCGGGCCTGGTCAATAGGGGTCAAGCATTAAATGATTTAATACTAAAACTTGGACATTGGTGAGGTTTCAAATTGTCCTACAACTATGCTCATAATTTTAAACACTCATTTCAAATCAATGTTCCCCATTGAAATGAATAGATTTGCAATAATCTAGCCTCCAATATAAAAACATCATCAGTTAAGCTGATTATTTATCTTTGTCTCCAACCATATTATGTTCTTCACAGCATTGTTACTTTCATCAACGATGACGATTAAGGAAATATTTGGTCGGCGAACAATTTTTTTCACGACGATGACAAGATAATAACGAGCTAAAAACGTGTCATGGGAGGTTGAAAATGGAACGAGACGAATGACAGTTTTTGTCTGATGAGACGACAACAATACGAAAATGCGCCATGCATAGTTTAATAGTACTACGTAAGGCTGTATCCTAGCAGTGTTTGGGTCGTGTCACCCATGTGACATGTCCTTACAACCTGACCGTCACCGGTGGCTGGTGGTTAACGCATTCACTTCCAAAGACATACAAAAAATGATGTTCTTCAAGCTAGGCTGCGCTCCGGGCTTGCCTGATTTGAAAAACATGGTAAGATTTGTTTTTGTATCATGGCAAGAGAGAATGTGCAGTATTGTTTAGCCTTTTAAGGTCTGTCATAGACTTCAAAATGACATTGACCGGTCAGATGCCACCTTCACTGCGCCACGCCTTCAAGTAGGGCGCCATCCCACAATCCGCTTCAGTTACCGGCAGTCGGTCGCAGCAACACATGCAGCAACCCAACACCAGATTTAGTTTGAAAAAGTACGAAAGCAGCAATCCAACACCGGATTTAGGTTGAAAAAGTACGAAAGCTGTACCGCATACAAAGAGGAAGGATTGTCTCAGGAGTGATTTTTCGATGATTCAAGGAAATTATTATATTTTTTGTTTTTTCACAAGAATTTCCAACGTAAAAAGCTCTTTGTTGTAAGGCAGCAGCCACATTGTCTAACGGTCTAGCATCATTCTTCGACATATATACGTCAAATAAATGCTAACTGGCCGATTTTTTTGCTTTTTTAACAAAGAATCGAGAGTGTTTTACATCCATTTCTAAAACGAATTCAGGGATTTAGGCATTCAATTACAAGAATTTTCACCGGAAAAGCTCTGTTTACATAAGGCGGCCGCCACAGTGACTAACATACTAGCATCGTACTTCGACATATTTACTTAAAATAAATGCTAACTGCACATTTTTTTTTGCTTTTAACCAAGAATCAATACTGTTTTACGTCCATATCTATAAAGAATTCAGGGATTTAAGGATTTATGCACAAGAATTTTCACCAGAAAAGTTCTATTTACATAAGGCGGCCGTTACATTTCCTTAATGACTAGCATCATGGTTTGCAATATTTACATAAAATAAATGCTAACTGCGTGTTTTTTTTTTGTTTTTGTTTTGCTTTTGACCAAGAATCGATCCTGATTTGCATCCAAGTCTATGAAGAATTCAGGGATTTAAACATTTATTAACAAAAATTTTAAATAAAAAAAGCTCTTTGTCTGTGATTCCATTCGGTCAACTTTGACAGCCACACTAACTATGCAGGCCCCCTATTAATTGGCCCCAATATAGTATGAAGTCTATGCGTCTGTGCTGATTGATCATTACACGCTAAATGTAACTCGTTGTGTTAGCACAGCGTTAGAATTAACTTTAGCATAGCAAGCGTACAGTCAGCTACGGTTTATACTCGTCGCGCTCTGTGCTTCCAGTTGAAAATAAAACTAGATAAAATATAAATATTATTGTAACAGCTGTGAAGTTTCCCTGCAATCTTTTATTTCACCAAAGGGAGGAGGTTTTGTTTCGCTTATGTTAATTGGAGGTTTACATAGTACTTTTTTTTTTTTTAAGTGTGCATTGTTTTTGTTTAGCTATTTTCATTTTACAGGTAGTCCCCATGTTATGACGTACACGACTTCCGTGATCTCGACTTTTCAACGCCGGAGACTTGTCCGCCATTTACTCTCCAGGCATTTTTTTCTTTTTTCTTTTTTGTCGCATAAACAGTACCTTATTGTACCTCTTTTTTTTACTTTACTTTATTGATATGACATGTTCTGTCCTCACTAAACAGCAAACAAGGAAACTGTGGTTTTTGAAGCTTTTTACTACCTTCACTTGTGACAATTTCAGAAGCTGTAACACACATATCTACACTTATGTGCAAACCTACACACATTTTAACAATAAAACACTTGACACAATACACTTGGTGTTCAAACGTTCATCTAGTTTGATCAATATGTAAATTTAGTAGATTAAATTAGCCCAATTTGCCTAACAGAATTCCACTACCTTAAATGCTACGAATGCTAACGTATTTACTATTCATATAGCAAATCGCTTACACATAACTCCACAAACTGTAGCTCAAAACCTAATTACAAATGCATACACAAACATATTAGCTGAAACAACTTACAGCCTTATGTGGGCCAAACCAGAGTGCAGCTGTCGTTTATACATGTCGGACGAGTCTGCTCCTCAGTCAACACAAGGCTACAGTCCAGCCAGGCCCAGCGCTGCCACCAAAAGGCAGTGTATCCTCCATCATTAAACAAAATACAATATTTTTGGATAGTTTTTTTTTTTTTTTTTTTTAATTTAGGGGTACACATAGGGTTAATTCCACGCTGAAATTCGGGTTATGTCACCAGCGTAGGAATGGAACTCGTTTGTAAACCAGGGACTACCTCCTCAGTACATGGGACTATATTTTCAATAATAATTTGTTTACAAGTTAAATTAAATGTTGAATTTTATAAGTTTAATTAACTATGAGCGCACACCTAATCAGGTTGCTTCCTGTTTTCTGCTAAGAAAGTCCGGAGCAGAAATCACCAGTGTGCATTAGATAGCTTGACCTCGTTCAAGTTGCTAAAATCGAGCTATAAATAAGCTTAATAAGTCACATTTACTTACCTGTTTGTTCACTAGCAGGCCAAAGTGGTATGTATCTTATTGTTTTTGTTTTATATTTTTGCATATGTTCATTGATTCAATTGTACACCATTTCGTTGTCTCACCAGTTCTAAAATGTGTGTGGTGTAAAGAAAGTTATACTACAGTAAATCAGTGGAACAAGAACTCTGTGTCTCCATTTGTGAACATGCCGGCATTATTATTGTCCAATAATAACGGCATTTAAAGTAATATTGGGAAATATTGGTATCTGTTTCACGCCAGTATGTATGCTGGGTCATAAACTAATGTGCAGGCCTGCAACCTTTGTGCATGGGCTGGTCATAGCTTAGCACAGCAGCTGTTCCTAGAATTAGCTCTAGATGTCTCTAAACTAAGATGCTTGAGATCTGATAATTGAGGGAAAGACCATAATTAGGGTTGTTCCCATCATGTTTTTTGCTCTCGATCCGATCCCGATCGTTTTAGTTTGAGTGTCTACCCATCCCGATATTTCCCGATCCGATTGCTTTTCTTTGCTCCCGATTCAATTCCAATCATTCCCGCTAATTTTTCCCGATCATATACATTTTGGCAATGCATTAAGAAAAAAATGAATAAAACTCAGACGAATATATACATTCAACATACAGTACATAAGTACTGTATTTGTTTATTATGACAATAAATCCTCAAGATGGCATTTACATTATTAACATTCTTTCTGTGAGAGGGAATCCACGGATAGAAAGACTTGTGACTTTGTACATTGTGACTAAATATTGCCATCTAGTGGATTTTTTTAGCTTTCAGTAAATGATACTGTAGCCATGTCTAAATGTATGATGGGAAGTGGAACCTTGACTGTGCGTAGTGCTACTAATTGATATATCTTCTCTGCGTTGGGAAATAAGTTAGGGTTTTAAGAAAAAGATCAATTGCTACCTTGCTTCCCCACATTGCTTCCCATGATATTTCTAATCGTAGGGAGAGGGATTGTAAGGCTTTAGCCAATTAAAAAATGGCTCCAAAGGCTGCCAAAATTCACTCTACTCATTTTACGCTGCCTTTTATCTCTCTATGTAGGTAAAACGGCGCCATTACAGATTGAGCGCGACAATGCGTGAGTGGGTCGTGCAGCGCATGCATTAATTGCGTTAAATATTTTAACGTGATACATTTTTTAAAAAATTAATTACCGCCGTTATCGGGATAAATTTGATAACCCTACCTTAAGCCTAAACTAAAGACACTGGATGAGTGTGACTCTGGATGAGTGTAACATATTATGTCTGTAACGTTAAATACAATTAGAAAACGCTTTAATTTAAAAATATATATATATTTAAAAAAGGCATGGCCGATATTTTTTTGCTGATTCCGATACTTTGAAAATGACGTGATCGGACCCTATCGATCGCCATAATCATTAATGGTGCACAATTAAAATGAACAATAAATGAAAAAAAATAATGAATTGTAAACTCATCACAGTTTACAGTTAGTCAGCAGAAATAAATAGTCCGTAAGAAAAGTAATAAAATACATAATTATTACTAAGTGAATGTTAAGGCTATGACCGCTTATCGGTATGACATCGATAAAGGATTTTTGGAGTTGGACAATACTGGGGTATAGGTTAAAAAGTCATTATCTGACACCTCTAAGTAAAATCTATGGAAAAGCCTTACGGAATTGGCATAGTCGTTGTAGTCGCTACAATATGTGGTCGTCTGTCAATTTATGTCTGTCATTCCAAATTGTTGGAAATGTCGACGAAAACTAGACGGAGACCAACCCAGTTTGAAATAACTAAAATATGATTGAGACAAATGAGACGACAATAAAAAGGGCTGCCTAAAAAAACACTGCTGCCCAGTACAATGCAAAGTGTGGGCTATGCTTCTTCCGCCTCGTTGCGTGTCAGCTCTCCCGCTCTCGGACACACGCGCTTAAAATTGCAGCCTGCCAGCATCACTACAACCGCCCACCCATCTGAGAAAATAATGACTCTTTCCCGCTCCTCCGTTCCACCGCACTTGGCTCGTGGCTAAATTTAGGACTCAGGCACCTTTTGCTACCGCTGAGCTGTCACTCACCTTTCGATTCACCACCAAACCCTGCGTCTAATAAAAGATTATTCTTATCGGTGGTGATTTTTCACAGTACGTCGGGATAATGAGAAATATCAGCAGACAGCTAAGGATATGGCTTTGTTAATGTTAGTTGTAAAAAAAATCATGATATTTCTTTTCCATCAACTGAACTCAAATATATAAGAGAACACAAAAATCGTTAACCAGCATAAATGTCTACGTTTCTATAAATAATTGTCCATTCGTGGGGGTTCCTGGTTGCCTGTGGAATTCCATCCGTTTCTTTCAAGGTTGCTTGGCAACCGGCATTAGCAAGCAGCTAACTGAGGCTGGGTTGATGGAGGAAACAGCAGTGGTAGAGTTCTTTATTAGAAAAGTAAACACGTGTGTGAAAAGTAGGGATGGGAGTTTCGACTAATTTCCATGCCGATTAGTCTCCTATTTTATTTGCGACAAGTCTATAAGCAAGAAAACTCGCAATTTAAAACACATATTACATAAAAAGTTTAAAATGCAAAATTTTTTTGTATTTACAAGCTATTTCAGTTCTATATGGTGGAAAACAGACAAGGCTGAAAAAGCAGTTTCTGGTCTTTGAACCCCTTTTTAAAATAAACTGCTGTATTTTAAGCCAAAAAAACTGTTGCGTTTGATAGAACAATATGTCTATATGCTGCCGTAGCAGATTCATGGCGCATAAACTCCGAAATATTTTTAATTTGTCCGTTTTACCCTGGAAACCCCCGTTTACAGACGTTGTGCAACCGTTTTTGTTTCAACCTAGCCATAAAAAGAAGGGAATTAATAATATTTATTATTCAAAATTTATGTATGTAATTAATTTAACTTTTATTTTATTTTATTTTTTTCTCATTACAATATCAATGCTACCTATTGAATTATCGAACTATATGCTTTTTGTTTCCTGGTTGTTATTCTTTCATTTATTTATTTTGGTTAAATTTATTTCTTTTTTTTTTTTTTTTTTTGTGTGTGTGCGAGTGTCTCCCTGTGTATTGTTTTGTTAGTGATGTATATGTGGTCTGTGTAAAATAGATAAAGGACCTGCTTATGACACAGCCAATCACAACTTTGGAATTATGACAAAGATTAAGCATTTACCTTTCCACTGTTACCAAATGGACCATGAATAAGATTATTCTAATTGTTACTTTTGTTTTGGCTGAGATGTATAGACTGAGGTACTTGTGTTAAACTCAAATAAAAAGAAACAAAATGTATGTCATTTTTAGCTTAGGATCATTAATTAATGTCTAATATTTCGTTTAAAAAAATGACTTTAAAAAATTATTCAATCGCGTATTTTAAACTTTTAAACAAATTACGTCACAATGAAAAAATTACTGTCTGTAAAAAAGTCACGGATATCCACCTCATAAATATCGCTTAATTGTGTCTTACCTGCTGTAAGACAAGTTTCCCCTTCTTAGGGGACAATAAACTGAGGGTTGGACACTTTCAGACTTGTCTCGTGTTGGTGACTCGTCACTCTCTGTGCGTGGTGTGCGAAGGACGGGATTTTTTATTATGTCATTTTTGGTCGACATCGGCAACAAATTACCTCACATTTCCAAAGATGGACCATAGACTTCATAATGATATTGACGGGTCACATTCGCCAGACGCTGCGCCACGCCTTAAAGTAGGGGGCCATCCCACACTCCGCTTCAATCGGTCAAGGTCAGTCGCAGTTATTCACCACATGCAGCAATCCAACTCCGGATTTAGGTTGTCTCAGTTTGTTCGAGGATTAAAGGTAATTATTATATTTTTCGTACCATGCATGCATTTTGCAACGTTGTGAAAAAAATCAATGGGAGAAATTAACCGCAACGGCATCAGCGTCATAATTTGCAATATTTACGTAAAATAAATGCTAACTGCCCGTTTTTTTGCTTTTAACCAGGAATCGAGACTGTTTTACTTCCATATCTATTAAGAATTCAGGGATTTACGCATTTATTCACAAGAATTTTCAATGTAAAGAGCTCTTTGTCTGTGTTTCCACTCGGTCAGCTTTGACGGAGATAGGCCCCCTATTCATCGGCTCCGCACTCCGTGGCCCGTCAATATCATTATGAAGTCTATGGATGGACGATAGGCTGTCTCTTCCTCGGTTCTTTTCGTCTTACGGCGAAGAAAAAGGAAATGACGATTGGCGCGCCATTATACTGTACAGTACAGGTGATATCTAGCATCGTACCGCAGCATCATGTGGGCGTAGTTTGTAGGCTACTGTTAGGTACTATTGGAGCCACCTAGCATCGCATTTGCAACGGCATCACAACTTCCTTCCCTCCTCCCCACTTCTGCTCTGCTCTCGTTTCCGTGAGTCTGTGTCTCTGACTTTTCTCGCGTCATTCAACCAGCGTAGTAATGCACGCCTTTACATCGTCAGGTAACAGCGTTGTCAAGATGAGAAAAGTAGTTAATTAGATGACTCACTACTGAAAAAATTAACACCATTAGTAACGCTGTTATATTCTAACACCGTTATTAACAACACTGATTGTTACGTCTGATTGGTATCATGACATCATGTGATTATTGTTATTATGACTCATTTGTGAAACTAGCAGAGGCACTGTGCTTGCAAAAATAAAGTCAAGTCTAATATGTATTTGGCGGAAAACACTCAGGTGACTTGAAGTTCTGCTCTGAGACCCCCAATTTGGCTAACTTTCAAAATTGTCCGATATGCATGTGTGATACATCATTTGAAAGCTTAAAATCTCAATTTTCTGGGGGTAGAAAATTTTTCAACGCGAGGGCATTTTCTAAAAAAATATATTTTTTAACAGCAAAACCCTATCTGGAGGTGAGAGCACGCGAGAGCAGAATTACAGACGCCATGACTTTAAGGAGATATTATCGCGTACTTACCTTGTTTCGATCCAAAAACTCTATGTAGCATGTATCACTAAGTGTCAAGACACAGCTGTGAATGGCCACAGCTGGATTTTGGGGGGATTTTATGGGTGAAACATGGTAATATAACAAGGGTCGCGATGCAGAAATCGCAGACATCAAGGAGTGGTCGAGATTTTTTCGGGGATATATTTACCCTTTTAAATGTTTAAATGTTTTTTTAATTTTTCTTTGTTTGGATCAATTATTTATCATCTAAAATGTCGGAAAAAATGTGACAGTAACAAAAAAAATACAATTAAGCGATAGTTATGAGGTAGATATCCGTGACTTTTTTACAGACGCCATTTTTTTTCATTGTGACAAAATTTGCTTAAAAGTTTAAATTATGTGAGTGAATAATTTTTTAGTCTTTTTTTTTTTTTAAACGAAATATGAGACATCAATTATTGATTCTAAGCTAAAAACGACAGACATTTTGAATAATAAATATAATTAATTACTTTTGTTTTATGGCTGGGTTGAAGCAAAAGCGGTTGCGCGACGTCTGTAAACGGGGGTTTTCAGGGCAAAACGGACAAATTAAAAATAGTTCGGGGGCCTAACGCACCATGAATCTGCTATGGCAGTTTATTTTAAAGAGGAGTGCAAGAGCAGAAACTGCTTTTTCAGTCTTGTCTGTGTTTTCCGCCATGTACAAACCCTAGCAAAAAGTATGGAATCATCAGTCTCGGACGAGCTCTCACTCAGAAATTTTATTATTTAAAACAAACTCAGATATAAAAATAATGAATTATTTTTAAAAAATGCAACTCTTTAGCATTCAGACACTAAAAGAAATGAATAAAAAGCATCGTGGTGGTCAGTAAATGTTACTTTTATAGAGCAAGTGCAGGGAAATAAATATAGAACTACTCCATCCTGAGGAAAAAATATATGGAATTATGAGAAATAAAGAAAGAAATAACAATCAAAACCCATCTGTAGTATTTAGTAGCACCACCTCTGGCTTTTATGAGAGCTTGCAGTCTCTGAGGCATGGACTTGATGAGTATTCTTCATCAATTTGGTGCCAACTCTCTTTGATTGCAGATCCCAGATCATCCTTGCAGGTAAGAGCCTTGCTGTGGACCATTTTTTTTTTCAATTTCCACCACAGGTTTTCAATAGGGTTGAGATCTGGGCTATTTGCAGGCCATGACATTGACTGCATGAGTCTTTCTCCAAGGAATGTGTGAACAGTTTTAGCTCTATGGCATGATGCATTGTCATATTGGAAAATGATTTCATTATCCCCAAACATATTTTCAATTGAAGCGATAAGAAAGCTGTACAAAATTTCTTCTAAAAACTTGTGCATTTATTGAAGATTTAACCACAGCCATCTCCCCAGTGCCTTTGCCTGACATGCAGCCCCATATCATCAAGGACTGAGGGAATTTTGATGTTTTGTTCTTTGTTGATCTCACTGGAACGGCACCAAACAAAAGTTCCAGCATCATCACCTTGTCCAATGCAGATTCTTGACTCATCACTGAAAATAACCTTCAGCCAGTCATTGACAGACCATGATTGCCTCTCCTTGGCCCATTGCAGTCTTGTCCTTTTCTGTTTAAGTGTCATTGATGATTTCCTTTTAGCTTTCCTGTGTGAAAATCCCATTTCTTTTTGGCGATTTTGCACAGTTCTGTCACATACATTGACTCCAGCCTTCTCCCATTTCTTCTTCATTTGTCTTGTTGTACAGCTTCTGTTTTCAAGACATATGGCCTTTAGTTGTTTGTTTGGACGTCTTCCTTGGTCTACCAGTACGCTTAACTTTAACAACCTTGCCATGCTGTTTGTACTTGGTCCAGATTTTTGATACAGCTGACTGTGAACAGCCCACATCTTTGGCAACCATACGTGTAGCGTTACCTTCTTCAAGAAGTTTGATAATCCTCTCCTTGGTCTCAAGAGACATCTCTCTTATTGGAGCCATGATTCTTGTGAATCCACTTGGTCCAGCGGCCCTCCAAGGTGTGATAACTGAGCTGTTTTTAACTGCTGACAAACGAGCAGATCTAATCTGAGGCAGGGGCCCAATTAAGGAAAGGAAATTGACTGGGTGTGTCTGAATTTTCTACTCAAAATGGAGTGATTCCATATTTTTTTCTTCAGAATGGAGTGATTCTATATTTATTTCCCTGCACTTGCTCTATAAAAGTAACATTTACTGACCACCACAATATTTTTTATTCATTTCTTTTAGTGTTTCTGAATGCCAAAGAGTCTTGAACTAATTCATTATTTTTTCAAGTTTTTAATCTGAGTTTGTTCTACATAATAAAATGTCTGAGTGAGTGCTCGTCCGAGACTGGTGATTCCATACTTTTTGCTAGGGGTTGTAGAATAAAAAGGAAAAATGCAATGACTAGTGTAGCCCAAAGTAGCGGAGTAAGAGGAGCAATGATGAATAGGATCATAAAAGACTATACACAAACCAGCTTCCACCTCTTCAACCTGTTGCCCTCTGGCAGGCGTTAACAGCCAAAAAAAACTTTCCAAGAGATGTCACAATATTCAAGTTTACACTGAAATGTCACTGCACTGCTAATGCCACAACACTGTCACGTGCATCTCAATGAGTAATATGTTCTCAGACATCTGTCTTAATCTGAATACTGCCTAATATGTGTACACACATAGACAAAGTTCCATTTTTATATAAGTATCGATATAAATGGCTACCTTGAACGAAAAGCTTTTCTTACGGGAAACAATATGTTGCTCTTACGGAAAGCAATACATCATACTGTGGCGTCATGTGGATTGTTTTTTGTAGATAAGCCCAATTCCAAAGTTTTGTCAGAAATAAAGTTCCTCATTAAAAGAGGAGCAATGAACGTCACTAAAAGCTTTTTTTTTTTGGGACGGGAAACGATGTTTTCGCGAGTTTGACGAGATGAGCCATTGTTTAACCAGCAGCTGTATATTTTTTTAAAATAAAACATTTCTCGATTGGATCTTTCCCCAATTTATATGTGGAATGTATTCGTAGCGAATATATGTAACAATCAATATGGCGTGACAGGTTAGGAGACTGAATTAATCACGGAGAAAACCGCGCATGGAGAGAACATGCAAACTCCACCCAAGAAGCGGATTGAACTCTTGATCTCAGAACTGTGAGACGGATGTGCAACTGCTCACCCACTGTGCCGCAACATTGTAATTAATTGTAATTAACACATTATAGCCACACTCTTAATACATGTACAGTATATCGAATCAAACAGTGATGAAATAAAAATCACGGCCTGCGTCTGTATGACGACACACGCAACTACCTAAATGTACTGTAATTAGCTCTCAAAGCTTTTGCCGCACATCCAATTCATTGCGAAATGTTGGCAGCCACATAGAGACGGGGCGAAGATCCAAGCCTTGAGAGTGAGGAAGAGAGGAAATTGACTTGAATGTTTGTCATGGATGGAGCGATGCAAATGTTTAATACGCCTCCTCTGGAGAGCAATCAAATTGGTAACCCTGCACGCAGGAAGGTTTATTTAGTGAGGGTTCTTAATTCTTTTAATGAATACGAGATGATGAAACAAAACTCAGGACAAAAAAAAAAAGACAAAAGCAATAATCACCTGAGCGAGTGTTTTTCAACCTTTTCTGATTCACGGCACGTTTTCACATTGAAAAATTCTTGCGGCACACCACAAACCAAAAATGTTCCAAAAGGTAGTCCCCGGTTTATGAACGAGTTCTGTTCCTGTGCTTGCGATGCAACCCGGATTTCCGCATAAGTCGGAATCAACCCTCTAAATACCTCTAAAAACCTTCTAAATTAAAAAAAAATTATCTAACAACATGTACTATATGTCATTGTTCTGTCCTCGCCAAGACGTTGGAGCTAGCTAGCTCGACGGCGAGCTAAACTCCAAAATGATGATGTCTGGTTTGCTGCCTATTCAGCTGCTAGTGACATCAACACTTGCATAATGAAACCAAAATAAAATGAAATTAAATCAGTTTCATCTTCAATAACAGCAATTCAAATTTGTGTTTACAAGTAGCTACTGATAATGCGGTAACAAATAATTATCATGTATCATTTAGCGTCCGCACATCATCAAAAGCAATCACATAAATTTGCCCCAAGCATTCGACCACAATTGAAAACACACAATAAACAGTACAAAAGGGGTTATATACGGCCGTTGCCTCTGGATGCTTCAAAAGCAACAAATGTACACGCAGGCTGTCACCTCTTCACTCGGCTGCTTCCTCATGTGTGCATGCGTGGGGTGGGCGGGTGTGTAAATGCTCTTGTGTGCGGAGCTACAACCTGCGCTACGCTTCCTGTGCCAAAATAAAAGCATTCATCACTAAACAAAAGTCATCATTTAAACACAAAAAATGATGGACACAAAGCATCATATCCTGGCAGGAATTGAAGAAAGACACACACACCAAGTCTGTTTTTTTTTTCTTTCTTTTTTTCTATTATCAGACGGGGGGACTTTAGCAATGCCTTTAACCGCCAGGGCCAAGCATCTTGGTGACAATGGCATTGCAGGCAGGTAGTATTAATGTCTCTGCCACTGTGTGGGACTTTTAGCAAAAAGTTCAGCAACAAAGTTTCGAGGGCTTTCTCATTGACTTATGTAGTTTAAAAAAAATAAAATAAAAAAAGTTGCCCCTTTCTCTGTGTTTTTACAAAGGTGAAGGAAATAGTCCATCGATAATTGTTTCGATTGGAGAAAACATTTAAGCTTGCTTGGCACCATAGACTGTTGGATAGCTGGTCATGTCGCGTTCAAGAGCCGCTCAGGTTTCTAGCCACCGGCCACCTTGCTGTCCTCGACAATGTGTTGGAATAAAAAACGGGGAGGATTAACGGTGGTCACATATGGATAAAATGGAAAGGACACTTTTGTGTATATCGACACTTGATGAGTCTAATCAAATGATGTACAATAGATGTGCTGGGGTCCACATTGTTGCGGACAGCAAGGTGGCTGATGGCTAGAAATCCGAGCAGTTCTTGAACGCCACACGAGCAATACCTCGCTCATCTGCACACGACCGAAACTTTCGACCTACTCCTTCCTCCCTATATTCAGTTCAATTCAATTTTATTTGTATAGCCCTATATCACAACAAGGTTGTCTCAGAGGGCTTTGCAGAGTCAATATGATACACAGTCAGATACAGTAAATGAATTAGATGAGTTCAAGTCCTGGGCATTCCCCATCCTTAGACCCTTTATGGCAGCAAGGAAAAACTCCAAAAACCCCATGGGAAAGGAGAAACCTTGGGGAGAACCACAATCAGGAGAGATCCACTCCCAGGACAGACAGACTATACAGACTATAGAAGCACCAGGACTGATGATGGGTATTAGCAGAAGGAGTTCCAGTTTGTAGAGACGCAATGGGGTGAGACAAATTGAGGGGATCCATCTAGCCAGATGTGACGGGGGGGGGGGGGGCTGGTGGGGTATTACGAGGACGTCCGTCCAGCTAGGGGTCAGGATAATAAGGTGGCTGCGGCTGAAAAATAGCCCCTCCCCCAGAGGGGAAAGTGGAAAGGGGACACCGGGTGACTAGTGATGAAGAGACTAGTCAACTACATATTAAAATTAGAAAGGAGAAATAAAGACAAGTGGTAGGTAGAGTGAGAAACAGGGGATAGGACTCAGTGGCTGTACTTCCCCTGGCATTATAGCTTCTAGTGCATCTTAGACTGAACTGTCTTAAATGTACAGACTGTGTCGGCCTCTTTGATATTAGCTTTGGTATTAGTTACCAAGCTCCATAAGACAGGAGCTTGGTAACTAAATGCTCTAGCTCCTACTGTACTTTTAGAGACCCTGGGAACTACCAGTAGACCTGCATTCTGGAGAGTGAAGTGTTCTGTTGGGGCGGTAAAGAACCAGAGCATCTGTGAGATAAGATGGCCCCAAACCATTAATGGTCTTAAATGTAAGAAGGAGGATTTTAAATTTAATTCTAAACTTGACTGGAAGCCAGTGAAGGACTTGGAGCACAGGGGTGATGTGCTCTCTTCTGTTAGTTCCTGTTAAAAGTCTGCCGCGTTCTGGACTAGCTGAAGACCTCTTAGGAAACTTTTAGGACAAGATGCGAGTAAGGAGTTTCAGTAATCCAATCTAGATGTAATGAACGCGTGAATTAATTTTTCTGCATCGATTTTAGACAGAATATTTCTAATTTTGGTTATGTTGCGTAGGTGAAAAAAGGCTGTTCTGCAGGTTTGTTTAATATGAGCTTTAAATGATAGGTCTGGGTCAAATAGAACTCCAAGGTTTTTAACTGTGGTGCTGGAGGCTACACTCACATTGTCCAGAGTGACTATCTGGGCCTATTAGAGAGTGTCTCACACTTTTTGGGCCTATGTAAAGGACTTCTGTCTTTTCAGGGTAAAGTAAAAGATAATTAATGCTCATCCAGGTATTTACATCTTTGACGCAGGTACTTAGTTTATCCACTTGCCTGATCTGATCAGGTTTAATTGATAAATACAATTGTGTGTCGTCAGCGTAACAATGAAAATTAGTGCTGTGTTTTCTGATGATATTGATGGCAGCATACACAGTGTAAACAAGATGGGCCCAAGGACCGAGCCTATATATGTATACGGTCTAATTATATATATATATTAGGGCTGTCAAAATTATCGCGTTAACGCGCGGTAATTAATTTTTTAAATTAATCACGTTAAAATATTTGACGCAATTAACGCACATGTCCCGCTCAGAAAGTATTCTGCCTTTTGGTAAGTTTTACAGCAAGGCATTTTGTGCTGTCCAACAGCGAACTCTTGTGGTCGCTTTGTGACATGGTTTATTATTTTCTTCTTTTCTTTCTTCATAATGGCTGCACGACGTCTCGGGCTGATAATGTTGTGCTTATATGATCCTTGGACAAGATTTGTCCGTAAGTATGGTTGTTGTAAAGAATGTACATATTATGTTAGCAAGTGAAATGTTATATTTTTTGTATGAGACGCTTTTTGTTTATGTTTAGTGAACCTGTATAGCGTGCTAAGCTAACATTGTTGCTAATGCAATGCTTGTGTACTTTTATTTTGTAGTTTTAGACAATGGTTTGAGGCCATTTTATTAATAAATCAGATGAAAAAGGAAGAAGTCTAATTATTAAGGCGTCGTTCACTGGCTGTATAGCTTTGGAAAAAGTAGACGCTTCGGAGTGAGGACAGCATAGACAGATTTAAATGACAGTAGAGTGAAATGCCCACTACAGTCCTTATGTACCGTATGTTGAATGTATATATCCATCTTGTGTCTTATCTTTCCATTCCAACAATTTATTTTACAGAATATATATATAATTTACAGAAAAATATGGCATATTTTATAGATAGTTTGAATTGCGATTAATTGCGATTAATTACAATTAATTAATTTTTAAGCTGTAATTAACTCGATTAAAAATTTTAATCGTTTGACAGCCCTAATATATATATATCAGAGGATGCGCTACACTTTTTTGTTGTCTGTCATTTTGACTGACAATCATAAAAATCCGGTCATAATCTATTTTTACCCGTCACTTAAATATTTAAAATGACTATATCTTGATGCAGTCACTATATGTATATACACAATAATACTTTAGAGTAAATAACATTAGTGCAGTCATGGATTACAGTAAGCAGGCCAGTGCTGTGTTTCCATATATATTATTATATTATGTATATACAGGATATATGTACACCCCCCCAAGTGGGACCTTCCATGATCCTAATACATTTAATAATAATAAAATATTATATAATTCCATTATATATATATATATATATTTTAATTTTATTTTATTATTATTAAATAAGAATGCACGTTGATACGACGCACATAAAGGAAACTTCAATTTTTTAAAAAATCGTTAGAAAGTTGTATGGACTTACAATCCGCTAGCTTGTTGTTTCCTGTTGTCTTCCGAAATACACATGGGTGACGGTGCGTCAAGTGTTCTTTCATAGCCGACGTGCTACCGTGGTATGCGAGCTCAGCTTAGCAAAAAGAGTACACACAGTGGTGGCACCCTCCATATTTTCCTTGAAATAATTTCAGGCTCTGGCTAGTCTGGTCCGCTTTTTTGGCTTTATGCCGGTTTCACCGTGTTACCAATTCTGCCCTTCTTGGTAATTGGTGGCGTTTTCAGCTGCTCGCCGCAGTGAGGAGTGAACCGGCGATTCACTTGAATCGTTGTCATCCTTCATCCTCCATTGCATCAGTCCCTATTTTTTCACCTCTTTTATCAACATCGTCGTTTTGGGGCTTTTTGAAGAAACTTCGGACACTCAGTTGCCTTGACATTTTTCCGAGTAAAGCCAACGACGTCATGCATCAAGAGAGACAATAGCTACTTAATATGCTCACTCGCCACCCTGTGGTCTGGGGTGTGAATTGCAACCTGTCAAAATGACAGATGGACTTCAGTTTTTTCCGTCACCGTTTTAAAAAACCGGTGAACGACGGAAAATATTAGGTTAACGCGACCCCTGATATATATATATATAAAACAGAAGCTCAGTAAGGAGGAGGACCCTGCGGAGATGTGGAAGGACAAGCCCCTGCATGGTATGTACAACTCACAAATTAAGGGGGTAGCTGACATGGGGAAAACATACCAGTGGCTGGAAAAGGCCGGACTGAAGGACAGCACGGAGGCACTGATCATGGCAGCACAAGAACAAGCCCTAAACACAAGATCAATAGAGGCTGGGGTCTATCACACTAGACAGGACCCCAGGTGCAGGCTATGCAAAGAGGCCCCTGAGACAGTCCAGCACATCACAGCAGGGGGTAAGATGCTGGCAGGCAAGGCATACATGGAAAAAATATATATATATATATATATATATATATATATATATATATATATATATATATATATATATATATATATATATATATATATATATATATATATATATATATATATATATATATATATATATATTTGGGCTGCCAAACAATTAAAAATTTTAATCGAGTTAATTACAGCTTAAAAATTAATTAATCGTAATTAATCGCAATTAATCGCAATTCAAACCATCTATAAAATATGCCATATTTTTCTGTAAATTATATATATTCTGTAAAATAAATTGTTGGAATGGAAAGATAAGACACAAGATGGATAAATACAGTGGGGAGAACAAGTATTTGATACACTGCCAATGGGAAAATCCATTGGCAGTGTATCAAATACTTGTTCTCCCCACTGTACATTCAACACACGGTACATAAGGACTGTAGTGGGCATTTCGCTCTACTGTAATTTAAATCTGTCTATGCTGTCCTCACTCCGAAGCGTCTACTTTTTCCAAAGCTAGACAGCTAGTGAACGACGCCTTAATAATCAGACTTCTTCCTTTTTCATCTGATTTATTAATAAAATAGCCTCAAACCATTGTCCTCTTTAGACCGTCATAAAACTACAAAAAAAAAAAGTACACAAGCATTGCATTAGCAACAACGTTAGCTTAGCACGCTATACAGGTTCACTAAACATAAACAAAAAGCGTCTCATACAAAAAATAGAACATTTCGCTAACTAACATAATAGGTACATTCTTTACAACAACCATACTTACGGACAAATCTTGTCCAAAGATCATATAAGCACAACATTACAACGTAGGCGTCAGCCCGAGACGTCGTGCAGCCATATTGAACTGGCAAGAAAAAAATAAACCATGTCGCAAAGCGACCACAAGAGTTCGCTGTTGTGCTGCAGCACAAAAAGCCTTGCTGTAAAACTTACCAAAAGGCAGAATACTGTGTGAGCGGGTCGTGTGCGTTAATTGCGTCAAATATTTTAACGTGATTAATTAAAAAAATTAATTACCGCGCGTTAACGCTATAATTTTGACAGCCCTAATATATATTAAAACACTTGACTTGGTGTCTTAAGAATTTGTAGACCACCAATTTGGCCACATTTCAAAATTGTCCAATATACACGTGTGATCCATCATTGGTAAGCTTAAAATGTCAATTTTCTGGGGGAAGAACATTTTTGAACAGAAGGGCCTTTAAAAAAAAACAAACAAAAAAACAGCAAAACCCTAACTGGAGGTGAGAGCACACCAGAGCAGAATTAAAGACGCCATGATTTTAACGAGATATTATCGCGTACTTACCTCTTTTCGATCCAAAAACTCCATGTAGCATTTATCACCGAGTGTCAAGACACAGCTATGAATGGTCACAGCTGGATTTTGGCGGATTTTATGGGTGAAACATGGTAATATAACAAGGGTCGCGATGCAGAAGTCGCAGACATCAAGGAGTAATCGAGATTTTCATTTACATATATTTATATTTTAAACTTTTTTTTAATTTCTTTCTTTGGACAGATTATCATCTAAAATATTGGGGAAAATGCGACAGTAACGAAAAAAATTACAATTAAGCGATAGCTATGAGGTAGAAATCCATGACTTTTTTACAGACGCCAATTTTTTCATTGTGCCATAATTTGTTTAAAAGTTTAAAATGTGCGAGTGAATAATTTTTTAAAGTCTTTTTTTTTTTAACTAAATATTAGACATTAATAAATGATTCTAAGCAAAAAATGACAGACATTTCGCATAAAGACATATTGTTCAATCAAACACAACAGTTATTTTGGCTTAAAATACAGCAGTTTATTTTAAAGAGGGGTGCAAGAGCAGAAATGGCTTTTTCCGGCACCATGAATTTTGCGAACGCTAACCAGGACTCACACAGTGATTAATTAATTTTCCACAATGATCCCATTTATTTCAGACATGGCAATGATTGCCAAGCTAAAAATACTGCCGCTTCAACAAAATGGCTTCACTGCAGGAATATCATTTTAGCCGCTGTTCATTCCTGAAAATCATGCTTCCAATAAGCGTAAGGTGACTTTCAAATGTTATGACCTTCTCGCAAGGTTTTGCCTCACACGCATTATGAACATCCGCCTTGTGCGGCCGTCCATTTATTTTCTGCAAGTCGTGATTTGTCAAAGTCAATCTCTGGTGAAAGGTCTTCACGTTGAGTGAAAACTCATTATTGAATATGGGCCTCTCGTGACAGGGTGGACGAGACTTGACATTCTGTCAAGTGCAATCAGATGCAGAGTGTGCTGTTTATTTGTAAGAGGACACGCTGTCCCTCTTCAGTCATTTATTTTAGAGTACAAAACTGCCATCTAGTGGTTTTGAAGCTGTACTGCGCTTACATGCAAAATTTTGAAATGATCTTTAGGGCTCCAACGGGGTTCCATTGTCTTAGATTTAATTAAAAAAAAAAAAAAAATCTAACAAATATAGAAAATCCCTGAAATTACAGCAAAAAAATCAATAAGAGATTCTACCAGACTCCATGATGGGGGGAAAAAAAAAAAAAAAAAAGCCAATTTAAATGACAGCATGCTTAAAATTTTAATGAGAAAATATATATAAGCACATTGTGGAATAACAGAAACAAATGCTTGTTGTGGGCATATATGTAAAGTAATAATAATAATAATAATAATTTTTAAAAAGCCGTACAAAAGTGATTCATCATAAACAACAACAACAAATAAAACAAACAAACAAACAAACAAACGACAATGTACTCCTACATTACAAATTTATAAGGTCTTAATAACATGATTTTTCTTAAATCTAGTCAATTCTTTTCTCTATCTTGTTTTAGATTTTAAATACTAGTTAGCAGATTAATTTGTAAGACTTTTTCCACTTACTTTGTAAGTAAATATTACAATTTGATCTCAGGAAGTGTTTACGTCTTGTTGAAATTCGCCCCCCCGGCCCAGACGCACCCGGGAACAGCACCAGCCAAAACAAGTGCCGCTCGGCTGACGCTGCCCCGCGCCGGGAAGGCCGAATCTCGCGCGTCCTCTTATTTTAACCCTTTGTACTGACTCCATGTTTTAAAAGCTTGAAGAACACTCACTCTGTTATCTCGGGGGGCACTCGCACACTAATCTACAATTCCATATACATGCCCATACCTATCCCATACACATATATTTATATGTCTATGCATACATGCGCATGTATATATTACGTGTGTCCCACCAAATCCAATCGGGAAGCAACAATCCGGTGATTGTGTCGCCCAGACGCCAAACAGCATGCGGGGGGGGGGGACAGAAAGCGCTGTTTCACAACCTGCGGTTGGGACGCGTGGGGGGTGTGGGGGAGGGGGCGACTCACAACCCCTCTTCAATTGTTGCCTCTCGCAATTTAATTGGTTACCGGGGACACCACGCTTCTAATCTAAACTTGTCCTTTTATCTCTTTTTTTTTTTTTTTTTCTTTTGCCCAGCCTAAACTACGAAATGGATGTTGTACTTCATGCGCAAATCTATAATACTGCCCCTCTAGTGTTAAGACTACTGTTACCAAACTAATTCCCCATATGACAGAATGCAACATTCACCGTTAGACAAAACACAAAATGGTCGAAGGTCGCGTCAAGTCAACTTTCACCCGCCTCGAATTATGACCAAACGTCTTTTTACCTTCAGAAAGGGCTTCAGTTGACTCTTCCGCAGCCGCTCGTCCATCCCCTCCGTCGTCTGGGCCGAAAACAGGTTGACAGTTTATTCGTCGACAATGGTAAAAACAAGGCAAAAACAGATGACGGAGGGACAATTCTGGATCCAAAACAAGGCTACATGTTTAAGAGCAGCAAAAATCTGTGTTATCTCAGTGTCCAGTCTTTTTAAAGTCTTTGCTGAGGCGGGCCTTGTCGAAGGTGTTTCTGGGCGTTGCTTTTGGGTCATCCCCTCTGTGGCCGGTTTTGGGCGGCTTAGGTTCGTCCGCGGATTGGGACGCCCGCTATCAACTTTGCTGTCCGGGCTGGTTGTACTTGTTTTAGGACAAAGCGCTTTGTCCTTGGAGTTTGCTGGGAGAGCTGATTGCCAGAGTTGGTGCGTCAATCTTGTGATAAGACGGCATTGTGTATCTCTTCTATTTCTTCTCATTAAACTATGGTGTTCTATTTATTTTATATTAGTAGTGGAGTCCTACCGTAAATATGAAAATGATACTATTTCCTGATTAATTATATTACGCGTGTTAGAGTAATGCAAACAGTTAGACGGTGCCTACGAGAACCTGTACCATATGTATGTGTTAGACTATATATGTGTTAGACTAATGCAAACAATTATACGGTGTGTGCGATGATGATATCCTTTCCCCTTCAGTCTAAAAGGTAATTTTTTAATGAAGGACCAGGAGTGCAAAAATTACATAAATATACACACAACATAGACTTAATAATGTATTTATGGGGCGCGGGGGCGATAAATAGGGGGCCTGCATTGTTGGAGAGGCCGTCAAAGCTGACTGAGTAGAATCACAAAGAGCTTTTTTCATTGAAAATTCTTGTGAATAAATGCTTAAATCCCGGAATTATCTATAGATATGGATGTAAAACTGTCTCGATTCTTGGTTAAAAGGAAAAAAATTTGCAGTTAGCATTTATTGTACGTAAATATGTCAAAGTAAATATGTCAAAGTACAATGCTAGTCAATTAGTGAATGTAGAGTATCTAGCGGCCGCCCTATATAAACAGAGCCGGTGAAAATTCTTGTGAACAAATGCTTAGATCCCCAAATTATTTATTGATATGGACGTAAAGCAGTCTCGATTCTTGGTTAAAAGCAAAAAAAAAAAAAAAAAAAAGTGCAGTTAGCATTTATTTTACGTAAGTATGTCGAAGTACAATGCTCGTCTGTTAGTAAATGTAGCTAGCGGCCGCCTTATGTAAACAGAGCTTTTCTGGTGAAAATTCTTGTGAATAAATGCTTAACTCCCCGAATTCTTTACAGATATGGACGGAATACAGTCTCGATTTTGGGTAAAAGCAAAAAAAAAAAAAAAAAAAAAACGTGCAATTTGCATTTATTTTACGTGAATATTGCGAAGTATAATGTCAGTGCTGTAGCGGCTAATTTCTCCCAGTGATTTTACTCTACGCACGCAACTAATAATTTATTATAAAATATTATATTATAAAATATTATATATAAATATATGAATATTGAAATAAATTAAAATGAAATAAATATTGAAATAAATAAATAAATATTGAAATAGAAGGCTTTTGATGACACATGTAATAGTATATTTAATTGTGTATTGATTTATTTAATTTTTGCACTCCTGGTCCTCCATAATTTTTCACCTAAATCAAGAAAAAAAATAAATCTTAAATTAATAACATTTCTGACACATTTACCCCCCCCCCCCCCCCCCCAATAAGAAACACTCCAATATAACTTGAACAAATCACTTTTATTGACAAAGTTAATCTCAAATGTCCGAACATCATATCAATTTTTATTGTTTAAAAAAAGTAACAAATAAGACATTTTAATCTTAGAAAACAAGTTTTTGTTTCAACTGTTTCTTTGCTTGTTCTAAACTTCATTTTGCTTCGAGTGAGTGTTTATTGCCTTTTTAAAAAGCTGGAATATACAGTACATGATTTGTTGCTTGATATAATTGAGTCCTTTTTTTTTTTTTTTTTTTAAGATTCAATTTCCTTAATGTGTTATGATTTTTGCTTATTATAAACAAAATGTTACTTAAAATGAGTGTTTAAAGTTTTTTTTTTTTTTTTTAAGATTAAATACTCATATGTATTGCTTGAAATGACCTGTCAGGCTTAATATCGGCTTAATGAAAACTGGGTTTTATTTCTTATTTCAAGAAATCTAAGTGAGTAAATTTTACTAGCACTGGCAGATAATTTCACTTATTTCTAGTAAATTTACTCTGAAAACAAGGGAATTTAACTAGTTTGAAGGAGTTGTCTTTTTGCAGAGTAGCAATGAAAATTATTCCTAGAAAAATAGCGCTTTCTTTCAATAATTCAATACTAAATCTATTTCAGTCTTTGCACATTTTCTCATAGTAATAACACTTTAATAATAGTGTTTGGGAACAGGACATCCAATATCCAATTACCAGGGGTGAACTGGGGAGTCATTAAATGACTTATTGGAAGCCATCCAAGTACCTGTACCTTAATGGAAAAAAAACAGCAGGACTGTTTACAGCTTTCAAAATGGAGGACAATAACAATATAGCAAACAATATCCCAAGCCCTTAATTAGCCTAGAGTAAAATAGGCTTTGGCAGCAATATCTTTATTTATTTTGCTTGCGATGAACAAACACAAAAGACATTGAATTTTTTTAAATCATTAGGAATAAGCGGCATGGAAAATGAATGAATGAATAATTTTACACAAAACTCCAAAAATGGGCCAGACAAAAGTATTGGCACCCTCAGCCTAATACTTGGTAACACAACCTTTAGACAAAGTAACTGCTAACAACCGCTTCCGGTATCCATCAATGAGTTTCTCATTGCTCTGCATGGAATTTTAGACCATTCTTCTGAGGCCAACAGCTCCAGGTTTCTGAATTTTGAGGGGTGCCCTCTCCAAACTGCCATTTTCAGATCTCTCCACAGGTGTTCTATGGGATTCAGGTCTGGACTCATTGCTGACCACTTTAGAAGTCTCCAGTGCTTTCTCTCAAACCATTTTCTAATGCTTTTTGAAGTGTGTTTTTGGTCATTGTCCTGCTGGAAGACCTCTGAGGAAGACCCAGCTTTCTCACACTGGGCCCTACATTATGCTACAAAATTTGCAAAATGATCTGACAGAATTGCAGGGATGCCAATACTTTTGGGCAGCAGTGTATGACTCCACTGCCAAATAAAGTGTTACCTGGCAAAATAATCTGTAACAACTAGATGTTAAAATGGATTACATTTCAAGAAGCAACTCCCATCTCCTGGGTCATTTAATCATCTAAGCATCCTGGTCCTGGTCCTTCCTCGAATGCAGCATGAGCACGAGTGGCCGATGCATTCCTCTCTCTATTGTGGTCGCATTACGCATCTAAAAAAAAAAATAGTCCTGCACAAATAAATGAATTACGGCTGTTTAGCGTGACATTGTTTTGGCTGCATGGGCATTTTGAACAACGATTTGCATTTTGACTTTATTTGACTATGTGATATATAGATATGTACAGTGGGGCAAATAATTATTTAGTCAACCACAAATTGTGCAAGTTTTTCCACTTGAAATTATTAGAGAGGCCTGTAATTGTCAACATGGATAAACCTCAACCATGAGAGACAGAATGTGAAAAAAAAAAAAAACTGAAAATCACATTGTTTGATTTTTAAATAATTTATTTGCAAATCATGGTGGAAAATAAGTATTTGGTCTATACCAAAAGTTCATTTCAATACTTTGTTATGTACCCTTTGTTGGCAATAACGAAGGCCAAACGTTTTCTGTAACTCTTCACAAGCTTTTCACACACAGTTGCTTGTATTTTGGCCCATTCCTCCATGCAGATCTCCTCTAGAGCAGTGATGTTTTGGAGCTGTCGTTGGGCAACACAGACTTTCAACTCCCTCCTCACCCCGTGGCGTCAAAATGATAACAAAAACGGGGAGCAAAAATCCCAGGACCACATGGGGAGGACCTAGTAAATGACCTACAGAGAGCTGGGACTACAGTAACAAAGGCTACTATCAGTAACACAATGCGCCGCCAGAAACTCAAATCCTGCACTGCCAGACGTGTCCCCCTGCTGAAGAGAGTACACGTCCAGGCCCGTCTGCGGTTCGCTAGAGAGGATTTGATGATCCAGAAGAGGACTGGGAGAATGTGTTATGGTCAGATGACACCAAAATAGAACTTTTTGGTAGAAACACAGGTTTTCGTGTTTGCCGGAAAAAGAATACTCAAATGCACCATACCCACTGTGAAGCATGGGGGTGGAAACATCATGCTTTGGGGCTGTTTTTCTGCAAAGGGACCAGGACGACTGATCTGTGTAAAGGAAAGAATGAATGGGGCCATGTATCAAGAGATTTTGAGTGAAAATCTCCTTCCATCAGCAAGGGCATTAAAGATGAGACATGGCTGGGTCTTTCAGCATGACAAAGATCCCAAACACACAGCCAGGGCAACAAAGGAGTGGCTTCGTAAGAAGCATTTCAAGGTCCTGGAGTGGCCTAGCCAGTCTCCAGGTCTCAACCCCATACAAAATCTACAGAGGGAGTTGAAAGTCCGTGTTGCCCAACGACAGCCCCAAAACATCACTGCTCTAGAGGAGATCTGCATGGAGGAATGGGCCAAAATACCAGCAAAACTGTGTGAAAAGCTTGTAAAGAGTTACAGAAAACGTTTGGCCTCCTTTATTGCTAACAAAGGGTACATAACAAAGTATTGAGATGAACTTTTGGTATTGACCAAATACTTATTTTGCACCATGATTTGCAAATAAATTATTTAAAATCAAACAATGTGATTTTCTGTTTTATTCCCCCATATTCTGTCTCTCATGTTTGAGGTTTAACCATGTTGACAATTACAGGCCTCTCTAATATTTTCAAGTGGGAGAACTTGCACAATTAGTGGTTGACAAAATAATTATTTGCCCCACTGTATATGTATGTATAGATATGTTAATATCGTTTTTTTTTTTTTTTTGGCATGCTAGGATGGCCCCATTGACTCGCGCTTGCTTAGCCACTCCGGGGCCCTGAAATTAATAAATAACAAACTGCACGGAATTTGTTGAAATCAACTCCAGTGACTAATTAAACCCTCGCTCGAAGATTAAGCCTAATGTCGCTTTAATAACAACAAATAGTAACATTTACTTAAAGTAAGTGAAATAATCTGATGCATTAATCTGTTATGAAGGAATCTGACCTTTTAGCCAGATTGCTGGAATCACGGCAGCCAGACCGCCGGACTCGCGCAAATCCAACAACCCGGGCCGGCAAGACTCCAACAAATCAGACAAAAGGCCAGACTCCACGCGTTCACCTTAGTCTTAACTTTTTGTACTGACTCCATTTTGAAAGCTGTAAAAATGCTTTGAAACAAAAGTTGACAATTTCTTCCTGTCAACAGCAATCATACAGCACGGAGGGACCCAGGCAAGGATCCAAGGTCACCATATCACAAGTCAGCAAAAGGTTCCCGAGAAAAATATGACAATGCTTGGTTAAACATTCATTCTTCTGAAGGCTCTGGCGGGGTGGGCCGTATGCAGGAAGAAGGGTGTGTTTGGGCATTGTTTAGGATTATTGTCTGTTTGTGGATTGGACAGGAGGATTTGGGAGTTACTGTTGTCAGGGCAACGAGGGTTTTGGATTTTGCCACCTCAGCGTCAAAGGGGCTCTTGGAGTCTTGTCAGTCGTGTTATCAGTTGGATATCAGGCGTTCTCCGGTGTTCCATGTGTTGGAGCAGGGTGTCCCGCCATTTGTTCTGGACTGTCCGGGAGAACTTATTGCGAGAGTTTGGGGTGCAGATGTGGGCTTGTCAGCGTCGATCTTGCTCAGTCAGTTGCATGACGCACACGTTGGGCTTCTATGATAAGAAGGCGTCATGTATCTCTTATGTCCTATATGATGCCCTTTTTCATTAAACTATGGTATAAATGCTATTTATTTTATATTGCGTGTGTTAGAGCAATATAATCAGTGAAACAGTAAATATGAGAAAAGATACTATTCCCTGATTGATTATATTGTGTGTTAGAATAATGCAAACAGTTAGACTGTGCCTACGAGAAAAGGTACTATCTCCTTTGGTTAACTACTCCTTAACACTCAAAACAAGATCAATCTTATTGGGATATTATAAATTTGCAGTGTATGGCTCTGGTGAAATCACATTTAAACATAATTGAAGTTATTTTTTTGGGCTTTCTCAGTCAAAAAGGGTAACAACCTCTGGGCTAACATCTTCATTTCAAATAGTAAAAAAGTGTGTGAGACTCCCAGTGTTCTCTTTTCCGTCGAATCCAGGTGGAAATGACTCTTTTGAGTGTTAAAGTGTAAAGTATTTATTTTCCCATCTGAATATTTTTGAGTCCTATTTCAAATTTAATGTGACTGAAGATTCATTGACTGCTATATTTGCTCTTTTTGTGTCTGACTTTCAGGGCCATGCTGAGCGACATTGGGGACTATGTAGGTACAGACATTGAAATATCCTGGTTACCTAATCTGGATGAGCTCATGAAGGGCTATGCCAGAAACTTTCGCCCTGGGATAGGAGGTGAGTATGAGATCTATTGCTTGTGGCATTGGATGACATTTCATCCCATGACATTTACAGCCATCCTTAGCATAACATTAGTTACACTAATATGCATCGTTATACAGTCATGTGCAGTCCTTCATCATTTGATGGATGTAAAACAGATGGATAGAGTGTTCTTTGCTAAGAATGGCTGCAAGATGTAAACTATCCAATGACCTCACAGATAGATTTCTCAATCTCACAGCTTAACTCAGTTGTGCTAAGGTGGAGCATGTCATGCGCAATGACCATCATCATGCAGCATCTTGTGCTCAGTGCAGACTGTGAATGGAATATATTCATTTTAACAACAACAAAAAAGTGCTCTGAGCATTCAGGAATCTAGTCCGTTGTGTGCTGCCATTCCCCTCATTCAATTCATTGTAAGTCTTACCACAGTTATTTAGTAAAATAGCTTCGTTGAAATATTCAGTTATCTGATATATCTGCCGATAAAAGCATTCAAAATAATATTGGAAGTAATCGGTATTGATTTTGTGCCAGTATATTAACTTGCTTATACAGTGTATCACAAAAGTGAGTATACCCCTCGCATTTCTGCAGATATTTAGGGATATCTTTTCATGGGACAACACTGACAAAGACAGTACACACTTCTGAAGACGGTACACAAGAAAGCCCACCCGTTTCATCAGACCATAGGACATGTTTCCGGTAATCCATGTGCTTTGTTGACATGTCTTTGGCAAACTGTTTGCGGGCATTCTTGTGTACTGTCTTCAGAAGAGGCTTCCTCCTGGGGTGACCGCCATGCACACCAATTTGATGTAGAGTGTGGCGTATGGTTCGAGCACTAACGGGCTGACCCCTCACCTCTTCAATCTCTGCAGCAAAGCTGACAGGACTCCTGTAACGAGTCATAAGACATTTTGGAGGGAAAATGACAAGCAGTACTCAATTTGGACATTTAGAGATGTACATAGTTTCTAAGGGGTGTACTCCCTTTTGTTGCCAGGGGTTTAGACATTAATGGCTATATTTTGAGTTATTTTGAGGGGAAAATAAATGAACTATATTATACAAGATGCACACAGACTACTTTTCATTGTGTCAAAGTGTCATTTTGTCAGTGTTGTCCCATGAAAAGATATACTTAAATATCTGCAGAAATGCGAGGGGTGTACTCACTTTTGTGATACACTGTAAATTAATATACTGAAGCCTTTGTGCATGGGCTGGTCACAGTTTAGAACAGCGGCTGTACTTAGAGTCATGTAATGTTAGTATGTAATGACTTTATAATTCATTATTTTCCCGTTTTTTTCCTTCATTTTATTTGTGCACTCTTGCACGAGTGATTAGGGTCTTTCCCTCAGTTAACAAATCCCAGGCATCTTAGCTTGGAGATGTCTAGAGGTGGTGAGAAATACACATTAATTTCCGAGGGACATTATAAAAAAATATGGCAAAACGGTACGTTAAAAATGCGCACATGATTTAAATTACATATTCAATGATAATTATGACATGATTAAATGAAGTAATTACTGGAGTGATTTAATTTAAGAGGTCACTATAGTGGACAGCTATTCAGGCTATGTCTACATTAGGACGGATAATAGCCTTAAACATGTAATTAGTTAGAATATACGGCATGTCAGCTACGCTAATCTGCCTCTGATCCGTACAAGAATTTACACAGATAAATTAGTCGGCTAATATTACTCGCCGCTTAATATAGACTAGTGTGTCCGAACAACAATCGGATACTAAGAAGGTAACGACATGCCGTCGCCATTTTTATTGCGGCATGACGGCATCGTAAACAGTGGAGGCGGACGATCAAGATGTGACATTCCTTCCCCTTTTTTCATTTCCACATATTTTTCGTGAACCTTCTAAGTATGTCACAATAATATGCTTCAATTTAGTGCCCATTAGTGATCCTCCCGTCGCAGATTACGCTGAAATGAGCGTTTTCATACAGAGCTCGTCTCCGTTCAGCCAACTGGCCCCTTCCAACTCAATGCTGACTGAACATGAGCATACAAAATTGTGTAGAGGAAAATTAAACCCCGAAAAGTGACCTGCGTGGTACCCCCAAGTCAAAGAGGCGTGGGATCAGTTTTTTTCTTGACATTTACACCTGTCAAAACTGTCGCCACTTCACATTTACACCTGTCAAAACTGTCGCCACTTCCAGGATCTCCACTGTTATCGACAAGCACTCCAGGTTGCAGCTTCCAGGAAATATACGCAGCGCCACTCCATTTGTTTCTATTTGTTATTTTCCAAGTGGTGAGAGTTCAACTGAGCATCGTTTGTAACATCCCAAGTAACGATGTCAGGCTTTCGTTGTTGTTTTCTAAAGATTTATTTCAATCACAACTCGGTGACTGCTCGTAAAAGCCGAGCGTACTCTCCCTTCACTCTCGCTCCCGCGTGGTACGTTCAATTGCGTTCACTACAAAAAAAACAGTGATCACAAAACGGAGTTCCCGACCCCTGGTGTGGTAATTGGTAAACCACGCTGGTGTTGACGCAACACATGAGGCTGCTCCTTTCTACGTATGCGTAGTTTGCGCAAATGCAAGCGTACCTTGCAGAAGCTGAAGGGCCTTAAACGCACCTTAAACGTATTGCGGGGAGGTATAAAAATAGTTGGCAAAACACCCTGGAGAAAAGTATCTGTCCTAGTGTAGATGTAGCCTGAAACGTACCTTTCTCTTTAATGCACTGGTTTCAATGGTTTAACTGCATAGCAACCTAAAGTGTGCTCTCTTCTGCCATACTCTATTCGGGTCAATTCAGTGGTCAGTTAGTGTGACTGCAAGTAAATATCCCCTGAATCCAAGATAACTTGTGACCTGTGTCGATTACACTTAGTATATGCTGACAATACTTCTATGCCTGAAGAGCTACAATGGTGAAAAAAATGTAATATACGGTAACATCTTGGGAAAGATCAGGCCACTGAAGAAGAAAAAAAAACTGTTGTTGTTTTAGGCATCTTGTAAGTAACAATGAAGACAAAATTCCTTACTTAACTATAGTATACAACTGTACTGTTTTAAGTACATAAAAGTTGTTAAAGTTTTTAATAAAGATTGTGAGTAGAAAACATAAAAAGCTCTTATATGAATGGGTTTGTGTGTGTAGTTTCTTTATAAAATAAGAAATGACAGCAACTCAAGTGCTAATGTGCTTTTCCAGAACACAATACAAACGGACACTTAACGTAACACGAGGTAACCTTTCAGTTTTGGTCGATTTTAGCGACGCAGGTGGACAAAAGCGATAGTGTTTTTGCCTTAAGGAGGACTGCGTTTCCCATGAGGACCAGCACACACTGTCGTAAAATCCTAATCTATCTCTATATGGGAATACAGTACAAAATCAAACATTTCTTATTTTCAGCATTGTCATATGCTTAGCCACAACTATATTCATTACCTTATGACTATTCACCCTTCACACAGCCGCTGGAAACAGAAATGTCGTTCCATCCATCTGCAGGCGACCGGGAAGTCAGGATTTTACAACACCTTATGGAAAACGCAGTCCTTCTGAAGGCAAAAACACTACCGCTTTTGTCCACCTGCGTCCCTAAATTGACCAAAACTGAAAGGTTACTTAGGATTGCTATAAGACACTGATTAGCATAATAGCTATGTAGCTTAGCACTGCGTGCTATGTTGTAACGTCTCCTCAACAAAGAATACAAACAATAGAATTGGCTTCATTTTGTCACCTCTGAGGGAGGCACACTGGATCTAACAACACACAAGACAATTAACTCTCGACACTTCGTAATATTATTGGTTAAGCAACCCAACCTGAGTGTAGCAGTGAACTCTCTCTCTCTCTCTCTTGCTCTAATCACTGGCGCCCGCAAAGACTCACATTACACACAAACAAGGACCCAAACGAGACTGCTTATAGCTGCAGGGAAAAAAATTGAGTACCAAATTCGTTGGCAACTAATTTATTAATCGATTTTAATCGATTAGTTGTTGCAGCCTAAATATGTATTATCGTTCCAATAATGACTAATTTTTCCTAATACACAGCGAAACGCTTCGAAAAACCTTTCGTTAAAATGAAATTTATTTATACAGAAGCGTTCGTATCTCAAGGTAATGCTGGGTCATTTTTTTTTTTTGAAAGGGCCCCATTTGTATCCCTCGTATAAATGAAGCTCTACTTACACTAAAGTATGACAAATACACATTCAACTTTTTTTGTGTATTATTAATTGCCATTCATTATAAATTCAAGAGTACACGCTCCTAAGTTTTATTAATTGCCATTTATTATAAATTCAAGAGTGCATGCTCCTAAGTTTTTTTTTTTTTTTCTTTCATTATTTTATTAATTTAATTTACTTTTGGTAAAAAGTAGTTATTGAATTTTCCAGTGTTTCATTCAAATTCAGTCTATAAATTATTATTATTAATCTAAAATAATTGTTATTATTTTATTCTTTAATCTTTAATTTTGTGTTGTTTTGAAATTAAAATATATTATCTAATTTAAAAAAAAAAGCAAAACATTTTCATTCCCTATGTCGCTGTCCACTATGTTAATTTGTGTTCCTGTCCCTTTAAAGACCAAATGTGAAGTAAGGTTGGCCAACCATGTTTTTGAATAATATCAATGGCTAAACAATTATAAGAATATTTTCGTCATTTTTTTTTTTTTTTTTTACGCAACCCTTCCAGATTCTTTGTTTAATCCATAGCAACGCCCTTGACAACGATAATGCTTTTCTTCGACAATCTTCGAAAATTTTCGGAAATTACGTCACACAGAGAACTGCGAGGGAAGTCCGCCATAGAACAGTATTGTTGCATTGCTTCTCGGTAAGATGCCACGGCGGTGTGTGGCGATGTATTGTTCTCAATCGAAAGAAAACTTGTATGAGTGGCCAAAGGATAGCAGGGCACGTAAATGGACATCCTTCGTTCGCACGAAGCGAATGAATTTCACGCCTTCATCGAGTAGTGTTCTCGGCTACAAACACTTCGAAGATGCCTGCTTCCTCAACCCGTCTGCTTATGATCAAGGATTTGCAAAAAAGTAAGTGTGATTTTTGGATAGATGACTGATGCCTTTGTCAAAGCAGAGCTACCAACAGTTGTGGAATGAACAGTACAAGGTAGCTACGTAAGTCGAAAGGTAACTCAAGGCAAAACCCTGATCGTGTTGTGGAATGAACAGTAGAAGTCATAGTTCCCCGATCATAGTTGTATTGAGTTAATTTTGCCTACACTTATGAATTCGTCAAAACTTTTCTTTTATCCCAGGCTATAGTAGGTGGTTATTTACCTGACATGTTTTGGCGAACACTTCTGCCTTCGTCAGAGGGTCCGAAAGCGGAAGTGTTCGCCGAAACATATCAGGTAAATAAAAGCTAACGTCGCTAGCTTCTACTGTTCATTCCACAACATGACCGGGGATTCGTCAAAACATTTCTTTTATCCCAGGCAATAGTAGGTGGTTTATTTACCTGACATGCTTCAAATCATAATAATAATAACAGCCTATATCTTACCAATCTTGGAATCTCGATGGGTCTTGTCTCCATTCCATGTCAGGTAGTCTGGGCACATTGTTTGCATCCTGATTAGCGTCTGGCTAATACATGTACTGTTCAACATAAAATTCCAACCTCCTCCTCTTCAAAAACTTGGATCTCTTCACTTGCGCTCGATCTATCGCTTATATCGCTGTTTGAATCATTGTTTGAAGGGCTTTGTATGGCGGCCTTATGGAGCGCTGCCATCGCTGTTCTCGGTGTGACGTATCACTTCCGGGTTCGTCCCCTTTCAGGCTCGAACTTTGGAAACGCGATTATTTTGTCAAATATACAACATATAAAATTTTTTTTCATGCTTTATTTGTTGGACAATGTTTAATTACTTTAATTGTGACCCTATTTGACATTTTATGAAATTACTGCACATTTGGTCTTTAATAGGGTTGTTCCGATCATGTTTTTTTGCTCCCGATCTGATCCCGATCGTTTTAGTTTGAGTATCTGCCGATCCCGATATTTCCCGATCCGATTGCTTTTTTTTGCTCCTGATTCAATTCCAATCGTTCCCGATAATTTTTCCCGATCATATACATTTTGGCAATACATTAAGAAAAAAATGAATACAACTCGGACGAATATATACATTCAACATACAGTACATAAGTACTGTATTTGTTTATTATGACAATAAATTCTCAAGATGGCATTTACATTTTTAACATTCTTTCTGTGAGAGGGATCCACGGATAGAAAGACTTGTGACTTTGTGTATTGTGACAAAATATTGCCATCTAGTGTATTTGTTGAGCTTTCAGTAAATGATGCTGCAGCATGCCCCAATGCATGATGGGAAGTTAAACCATGATGGGAAGTAAAACCATGACTGTGCGTCATGCTACCAATGGATATATCTTCTCTGCTTTGGGGAATACGTTATGGTATTAAGACAAAGATCTATTGCCACCTTACTTCCCCACATTGCGTCCTATGATATTTCTAATCATAAGGAGAGGGATTGCAAGGTTATAGCTGATTGAAGGAAGGCTACAAAGCCTGCCAAAATTCACTCTACTTGTTTTGCGCTGCCTTTTATCTCTCTATATTGGTAAAATGGCGTCATTACAGATTGAGCATGACATTGAGTGAGAGGGTCGTGCAGCGCATATATTTATAGCATTAAATATTCTATCGTGACACATTTTTTAATAATTTAATTGCCGCTAAATTAAAGACTCTGGATGAGTGCAACATATTATGTCTGTAACGTTAAATACAATTAGAAAACGATTTAATTAAAATATATATATGTTTAAAAAAGGCATGACCGATATTTTTTTGCCGATTCTGATACTTTGAAAATGACGTGATCTAACCCGATCGATCGGGATGCCGATCGATCGCGACATCTCTAGTCTTTAAAAAAATTCCCAATATATTCATGACATTACTCTTCTGCGATAACATCCCACCAATGGCGGGAAATTAGACTATGCTGAGTAATTTTATTTTTGACCTTCTTTAAGAATATGATTTTGCAGTTTTATGAAGTACGTTCAATGGGGTTGATCATTACGTGTCCACTCTGCTCAAGTTATATATCAAAGAAATTAAATAATTTCCCCAGGTTTATTTGTAAAATGATAGCTTTCCCATCCAGTATCCTAAATCATATTAGCTATTGTGTGAGCTCAGCTCGGCCGAGGACTAACTTGAGCACAAAATGTCCCCTCTGTTAGTGTCCACCCTGTTACGTCCAAATGGCACTCTATAAAAAATGACCCTGCTGTATATTCAGAATCAAATCTTGGAATGATAGGGTTTAAAATCCAATATAAACATATTTAAAATTCAAAGCTAGCACGCAAAGTAGATGCACTCGCCTCTGTTAACCTTGACAGCACTGTAGCTTATCCGCCTCGTAAACAATTTCCCAAAGGAAGGTGTTGAATGGTGGGGAAAGGCTGTTTATGATTCCATAATGTTCAGCCAAAATAACCTCCGTTATTCCTCGCTGTGCTCCCCCGCGAGCGCCCTCGAGCTTCATGCTAATCATATGGCGAACTGCAGAGTGAGAACCCAGCCACGCGTGGGTGTGTGTGAGTGTGGGTTTGCATGAACGCCAGCAGAAGCTTGCCCCGTGTGAGCCCGTGAAAGCTCGGCGGTGTTTATGACGGCCCGTGGTGTGATGTGCCACTTAGCATGGTTCAACTGGATAATGCCTAATCGCTGTGCGCCGTAGGAGTGTTGGAGTTGTGGGAGGGAAATTGAGGTGTGGGGTAGTAGTGCGTTTGTATGTGTGTGTGTGTTTGCTTTTCTCTTCTCACACCTCCTCCTGCAGGTCCACCCGTGAACGTGGCCATGGCGATAGAAGTGGCCAGCATTGATCACATCTCTGAAGCCAACATGGTAAATTTCAGGCATTCGCACACATGCACAGGAAAAATCGATTCACAGCAAATTTGGTTTTAATAAACCTGATTAATGCCTCAAGGGCTTGGAAGCAGTTTACTATATCATAAGGGCGTAGGTTTGCATTGGGACGGAAGGGACATAACACTAGCAACTTTTCAGGATGCTCAAATTGTCTCCACCAACTGTTAAGCAACCTTGTTTGCATTATATAATGACTTCAGTTATAAAGGTCATTTAGATTGTCTTCCCATATGTTATAAGGATAGAATTGACCCTACCATTATTAAGTGAATTACTTTCATTGTGTTCAGACTTTCATTGACCCCTTTTCATTTGCTGAATGTGCCAGTCCATATTTTACCCCTCAAACGCACTTTTCATTGGCTGATGACTTGACCCCCCGCACACACACACATGCAATCACAGCCCTGACACAAATACAGTACAACATGACGCCTCCTCCACCCCCTTCGAAGACGAGGAATAGTAGTTTTTCCCCCGACAGCAGGAGCCACTGTAAGTAATGTAAAAAGAGGTCAATGTTGTAGAGATGGGGAACACACCCCTAATTTTGCTACTGAAAGACTGACCTGCATCAGAGTTAGCATAACATTAAATTATGTGAACTAGCTAACCTGCAAAACTTGAGTAGGAAGCTGCTTAGAGAGAAATATCCTCCTGTATGTGTTTTCTACTGTTAACGTTAATTAAACTGTGAGAAATGTAACGAACCGAGGTTTACCCCCTTTTCATTTTAATTTTATATTTGTGGTCTTAAAGAAGCCCACAGAAGCTTTCATATTTGTTGAGTTTGGCTGTGATTGTGGACAAAAGCAGTAGTGTCTTAATTGAAGAAAGGCTCCATTTTTATTAATTTTGTTAATCCCTGATTTAAGTTTTTTTCAGTTGTATTTAATTTCTTTATTTCTGACAATGTTGAGTGGTCTTATGGTTTATTTCTTGCTTCCTGAAGCAATACATATGCACTACAAAAACACACCTGCTTAAAACTAGTTAAAATCCCTTATTTTCAGTGTAAATCTACTAGAAATAAGTGAAATGATCTGCCAGTGCTTCAAGTAAATTTTACTCAGATTTCTGGAAATAAGAATAATAGCTAGCTGAAAATAAGCTTAAAGTGTGTACGACAGGATTAAAAAAAAGTCTTAAATAGCATTATTATGTGAATTAGAATCATATGTTGAGACGACTATATACAACAATTTGACAAAGCGCAGATGACGAGAAATTAGTATTTTAATCCGGCATTTAGCCACGCCTACCATTATAGAGCTCTAACGTCCCCAACAGGAGGATGACGCGGGCAGGGTCATGGTTTTATCTGATTTAGAATTCAACCCATTGAGGGGGAATTATTCAGAAGGAGGAAAATGCGATGAAGAGAGCCACAAAATGTCATTGTTTCAGTCTCTGTACTCCAATATTTTTACAGGATATTCTTTTTATTGAACTATTTTCCCCCAATTGCTAAATAAATGGTATGGTCATGACAAATAACAGTCTTGTGCTAAATGGAATATGAAATAATAAAAAGGCATTTATTCAGTACGACGTGGCAAAATTACTCCATAATGGTCAAAACTGTCGATTTCACCTTTACTGTCGCACCCCCCGAACGATATTTCATGCCACAGTAGTTAGTCAGGCTTTTGTCATTTCCCTGCCCTTCAGAGAATGTAAACAAACCAAGAGGCGTGACAGCTAGCCGACATGCTAACCCGAACCAAGTGATGTCTCAAAGTCTTATTTTTGCTTTTCGAAGCGAAAAATCACACAAAGCTAGCCCGGATCAATTCACATGGCGGCGGGTTTGTTGATTGTTTTCGCCGATCGGCAACCCACCCGGTGGCGTGCAAGTTACAGCTCGTCCCCCTGCTACGGACAGGAGAGCTCGCCGGGGAAGCAGCTGGAGAGTACTGCCGGACAAACCGGCCGACGTCGGAGGAGCGCGTAGCTGCCACATGGTCAACACGAATATGGTGTAAAATAATGCTTTACTACACGGCGAAGACGTAAACAGAGAGCGGCGTGCAGCTGTTATGCAGCTCATTTCTTTAGAGTTTTCCAGTTGGAACGTGAAGATATTTGTCTGTTTGTTTGGCCTAATATGGTTATGTAATAAGTTATATTATTTACGACCCCGGAGTCTCGTCCGCCATTTTGTCTCTAGTCTTTTTTTTTTCTTGTCACACAAACAGTACCTAATTGTACCTCACAGTATTTCATTTTTTACTTTACTTTATTAACATGACTTGTTCTGTCCTCATTGAAAGTGAAGTTGTTCAGCTTGACAGACAGCAAACAAAGCAATTGTGCTTTTTGAAGCGTTTTACTTCTTTCGTGTTTGACAATTCGTAAAGCTGTAACACACATATGTACACGTCTGTGCAAAACGACACACTTTTTAACAATAAAATAATACACAAAATGATTGGTGTTCAAACGTGTAAATTTAGTAGATTAAATTAGCCTAACTTGCCTCACAAAAGTCTGCTACCTTAAATGCTATGCATGCTACTGTATTTACAATTCTTATAACAAATTGCTCACACGTACATACACAAACATATTTTGGCTGAAGCAACTTAAAGCCTTATGTGGGCCGAACCAGAGCGCAGCTATCCTTTATCCATGTCAGACGTCTGAGTCCTCCTTTATGAGAGCATTATTGAAGGACAGTCCAGCCAGACCCAATGCTGCCACCAGAGGGCAGTGTATCCTCCATCATTAAACAAAGTACAATACTTTTGGTCGTTTTGGATAGTTATTTTGAATTTTTAAAGGGCTAATACCGATTCACGCGGAAATTCGGATGATGTTGCCAGCGCAGGAACGCAACTCCTTTGTAAACCGAGGACTACCTGTATTCTTTTTACCAAATACCTTTTTACTTGTACTTGAGTAAATTTATTTGTACTTTATTGTTTGGCAGAATTATTGAATGATTTGGTGTTATGCGATTTTTTTTGCTTAGTACAAATTTAAATGCTAAATTTGAGACATTTACACTCCCGCCCTTTAAAAAAAAAATCTATTAATCACTAAATTCTTTTGCGATTAGTTTACGATTATATCATTCTGGGCTTAAAGCTTTAGCTGGAAATGTAGACACACGCGCATCTCTGCAATTTAAATGCGTTCACCTGTGGTTAAATAAAAACAAACAAAAACAAACAACAACAACAAAAAAATTGGCTGTGCCATAATTGATGTTCACTAATTATGGTAAGCAGCAATGTTAATCTTCCTTCTAGTCTGTTGGTCAGTCCATGACTCAGTCTTCATATTTGTGTGTCTTTGGCAGGAGTACACCATGACTGTGTTCCTGAGGCAGAGCTGGCACGACGACCGCCTGTCCTACAACCACACCAACAAAACGCTGGGACTGGACAGCCGCTTCGTCGACAAGCTTTGGCTGCCCGACACCTTCATTGTCAATGCCAAATCTGCTTGGTTCCACGATGTTACCGTGGAGAACAAACTGATACGCTTGCAGCCCAACGGCGTCATTCTGTACAGCAGCCGGTACGAGCGGAATGTCGGCCGTGAAAAATGTGTTGATCGCATTGCCATTATTTTGCAGTATTCAAATGTTTGCACTTGAAAAAAAAAAACGTGAGCGCACCGTCTCCCACTTACTGCGCCTCATTATTCATGCCACGAGAGGCGAATAAACACAGTTTCCATGGTAACCTCTAAAGTTTGAACTTTTTGTCTTGAAGCGCCGGCAGCCTCTGCAGCAAATATACTACACGAACTCACAAATGTCATGAAAGATGCACGCAATTTTCCTAGGAATAGTTGAGAATACTGATGTGTGGTATGACTGAGGGAATGTGAAACGCTTTCAACTCTCAGAGGGAGGTGATGTGCAAGCTCAGCAACAGGCCAGATGGGAACTCCTTCGCAAAACAGATGCCAAAGCAGAAATGGCCCACCAGATTCAGACAAATGACTCATACAACTAGAAAATGCCATTTCTGGAGAAATGGCAACAGTACCATTGCTTTGGCAGGTAAAGCCCTTGGGGTCACGTCCTGCTGATATCAGATCTCTTTCTGTTGATTTGGGGACATCTCAGGGTCACTTCCTGTTGCTATAAGGTCACTTCCTGTTGATTTGGAGACATTATATGGTCATTTCCTGTTGATACATTGGCGTACATGGCCTTCAATGGCACCGACTTACATACGCTTCAATGGAATCAGAGTACATTGGCATCAATAGAATCGACATATATGGTTGTCATTGTCATGGATGTACATGGACGTCAATCGCATGGACGTACATTGCTGTCAATGGAAGGGATGTACATGGCAGTCATTGGCATGGACATACATGCCTGTCAAGGGAATCGAAGTATATCGGCATCAATAGAATCGACATATATGGTTGTCAATGGCAAGGACGTATATGGCCGTCAATGGCATGGACCTAGATGGCTGTCAATGGAATCCAAGTGCATTGGCATCAATAAAATCGACATATGTGGTCGTCAATGGCAAGGACGTATATGGCCGTCACTGGCAATGACGTACATAGCCGTAAATGGTAAAGACGTTCATGGCCATCAATGGCATGGACGTACATTGCTGCCAATGGCATGGACGTACATGGCTGTCAATGGAATCCAAGTACATTGGCATCAATAGAATCGAAATACATGGCTGTCAATGGCACTGATTTACATATGCGTCAATGGAATCCAAGTACTGTGGCATCAATAGAATCGACGTACATGGCAGTCAATGGCAAGGACGTATATGGCTGTCAATGGCATGGACATACATGGCCGTCAATAGCAAAGACGTATATGTCTGTCGGTGGCAAGGATGTACATGGCTGTCAATTGAATCCAAGTACATTTGCATCAATAGAATTGAGACACATAGCTGTCAATGGCAGTGACATACAGTGGTACCTCTACCTACGAAATTAATTGGTTGTAACTTCTGGAAGTAGTTTCTTAACTTGAAAATTCTGTGAGTAGAGACACTTTTTCCATGTGAATGCCCTAATCTGTTCCAAGCCACCCAAAATTCAGACATTTATCTTTTATAATGCATAAAAATGCATAAAAATATGTAACAAATACATGTTACAATTAGATTAATGTGCAATAAACAAATCAGAGTTGAGCAAAATGTAAAAAACCAAGAATAGAGTAAATAATAAAAGCTAATACACTCATGTAAAGCTGTCGGAACACGAGGGGCGAATGACGCGGATGCTGGCATACACACATACACAAACAGTAGAGGCCCCTCTTAGCCAGTTGGATGCCAGGAATGCTATGCAATAGCCAATGGCAAAGCAACTATAAGTATGTTACATTCAGTAAACTCTGGGAGGTGCCGGTACTAGCCATAGTGTATTTTTGCCATTTGTATCCTGAAATTTCTTTCTGAAGAAGAGGCAATATTTCCCCATTTAAGTGTGTCTTAACCTGAAAATTCTGTATGTAGAGGTGTTCTCAAGTAAAGGTATCACCGTACATGGCTGTCATTGTCAAGCACGCACATGGCTGTCAATAACATGGAAGTACTTGGCTGTCAATGGCCATAGACTTCCCAATCAGTTGACGAGAAAGCTTGTACAGACATTGCGCCATTGCTTCCCGTATAAGGCCTGGCCAGGCAGAGCGTTGTGGCGGCTTTCACTGCAATAAATTCAAACACACGTTCTAACGCCGGATTTAGGAAGAAAGTTTTAGGGCATACAAGCAGGCAGGAGTGTCTCAAGAGTGATGTGGTAGAGGATTCAAGGTAATTATTGAATAAAATAGCCCTATGCATGCACTTTGAAATGTGAAAAATGAAATTAATGGAAAAAATTTAAGTAAGTTTAGCCTGAAATATTTATGTGTGATTTATGTTGATGAATGATAACTGGCTGTTTTTTTTTTTTTTTTTTTTTTTTTTTTTTTTTTTTTTTTTGCTTTTAACCAAGAATCTAGACTGTTTTACGTTCATATCAAAAGAAATTCTGGGTTTTACGCATTTATTTAGAAGAATTTTCAACTTAAAAAGCTCTTTGTTTTGTGACGGCCGCCATGTTGGATTTTGTATCCATACACAATAGCGTAATAAGTTTACATTCAAATAATCAGCTAATTTTTGTCCAACCTCCCCAAAATCTAGTAACTTAGACATTTCTGCATCATTACAAAAAAAAATGGCTCTGACGTGTTTTATATTATGTAACATTTCAATCTAAAAACGACGAGGGCTAGATAGCCAGCAAGACGTGCTGAGGCAATAGTGACATCGGAATTGAACCTAAATAAATTCAGAGTAAATAAAAAAGTGCAACATTTGCTTTACTCAAGTTTCTGATGTGAAAATTGAGTGATTTATTAATTTATTAGCTGTTGAAAACCTATGTCAAAATGGAACTAAATAAAAAACAATTGAAGTCGCTATTATGGGCCAAAATTTATATGATATGTTAAATATTGCTATTGATCCTGAAACTGTTGGTGATTATCGCTGCATATGGTGATTTTTGTGCATCGAGCGTAAAATTTGAGAATTTTATAGCCATTCAAGTTTTGCTATAGTTATATAAAAAAAATAATTAATCAGGATTTTGTTTGGGAACAACTTTGAATTTTTTTCTATGCCGCTGCTCATGGTGACTCATTGCTAGCGGCTTTGGTCTGTAAAATATTTGAATTTTAAGTTTTTGAAAATAGAACCCCTACGGAGCGGCCCCGCGCCCCGTTTCACGCAATAGCATCAACTTACTTGGTCACTATTTATATGGAGTAGCGTATCATTTTAGCAGTGTGCAACCAGCACATACTTTATGATAACTCTTGGCATAATTTCTGGAACATAAATAAAAAAGCAGCAGTATGGGAAGTTGTTAGCGCTCAGAAAACACCGGAAATTTTAAAATGCCATTTAAATTCATCGATACTCAGAGATGAGAGATGACGTACAGGCAGAGGGCGGTGCGTGTCGCTTGCCGCTGCAGTTGCATCGCGTGTGTTGGTTTTCAGCTCAACGGCGATGACTTTGGCATTTTGCCATCGCTCATCGTGTGTGTCGAGCCACCTAGCCGAACTTATTCCACCCGTCGGCCTCCTTTGAAACAGTGACGGCGGGTTTGTTGAAAAGGAAGAAGTCACTTATTGTCCTTTTAGCCAGTGTTCAAAAGTGCTGTCAAGTTTTCCGGCTACCCCAATTATAAACCCGCTCCACACATTGCCCACCACCTCCACCTTATTTTTCTTGTCTTGTATTTTTTCCCGTCAAATCAGTTCGCTACATTACCGCCAACTAGTGGTTTTAACCTCGTACTGACTTTAATTTTAGTCGCAAAATAGTTTTGGTCGCAGCCTGGAGCCCTGCTACATTTTTCACAGATGTTATGGCTTCAAGCTTCTGTGCCCTGCACCTTTGAAGAACAATAAAAGAATGTTGATTAATTGGTATTCTCCCCCTCCACAGAATTACCTCAACAGTGGCCTGCGACATGGACCTGACAAAGTATCCCATGGATGAACAGGAGTGCATGCTTGACCTGGAAAGCTGTAAGACACACATTCAATCCTTGTTAAAATGTTGCGTTCAGACTGGCAGCGTTTTGTCGCTCGTACTACGCCTTGTGGCTACATATGCCAATATGAGATTCTGACAGTATGCTAACCAACAAGCCAAAACATCAGGGTGTCAAGCAGTGTTGTTTTTGGCAGCCCTTTTGATTTTCGTCTTAGTCTTAATCTTTTGGACGAAAATACTTATTAGTCCTAGTCATATTTTAGTCATTTCAAAATGTGTTCGTCTTTGTCTAGTTTTAGTTAACGAAAGTCAGACAAATTTCGTCTAGTTCTAGTCACAAATACTCATGTTTTCATCTATCAACTTCAAAAGTTTTAGTCCATGAATAAATCATTAAATAAAAGGTTTTCAACGATTTTGAATGAACATTGACGACGAGCACAAAATTGTAGAGTCTAAAAGGACACATCTCCGTGATGATAATACACACTCAGCAGGAAAAAAGCAAATTATTTTCAATTAAATAAACCTGGATGCTGCAAACTGTATAAAAAAAGTTTTTCAAGAGTTTAAGACGACATTGACATGGGGATGGCGTGGCCCAGTGGTAGAGTAGTTGTCCCCCAACCCTGAGGTTGTGGGTTCAATTCTCTGCCCTGATGAACTCGCCTAAGTATCCTTGAGCAAGATACTGAACCCCACATTGCTCCTGGTGCTACGTCACCAGTAGGTAGATGGCGATGTAGTCTAAAGCGCCTTGAAAGGTGGTAAAGCGTTATATAAGTATAACACCATTTACCATTCACCATGCTAAATGCCAATGCTAAGGCGAACGCAAGTTAAGTAGTGTTTAATGATTGCTTGGCACAGACCTTCAAAGGCTAAAGCAACATGGCATATCGAGCCAAGATGAGAAAACAAAACTAAACAAGCATCACCTGACACGTGTCTCACAAAAGGAGCCTGGAGTGGGCACAAGCTTACTTACCGGCTGGTAAGTAAGCATGCGTGTGGGGCCGGGGGAAAAGCGCAGCACGTCACATTAGTGACACGACCAAACACTGCTAAGATGCGTGCTAACTACACTGTCTACTGTACGACAATGTCACGCATTGTGAACTTATGACGGAAACTATGCAAATCATCATCTCGTTCCCATCTAGTCAGACGATATGTGGCATCCATCTTGCAATGTTTTAGTCTCCCAAGACGCGTTTTTAGCTTGTCATCGTCATGAAATAATAGTTCGTTGAGGAAATATTTTAGTTATTGTCATCGTTGACGAAAACAACACTCGTGTCACGGTATTGCAATTACACCTCGAAAATGTATTATTTTGAGATCTCAGAAGAACTTTCATGCAGCTGACCCACTGCCCTGAGCCGGCTGTCCTATTTTAATGCATATACTGCACTACCCTCCCCACACAATGCCATTACGGTGCTGGGTAATAGGGCGGTAGGTGGGGGCTCTCAGGGCGGGGCCTCCTCTTTGCCTAAGATGCCGGTTGTTGGGGTCGAGGCTCTGGTCCCGCACCGCATCAGGGTGGCCTTGGTATCGCCAGCTTCCGCCTTCCTCCCTCTTACAGTGGGGCAAATAAGTATTTAGTCAACCACTAATTGTGCAATTTCTCCCACTTGAAAATATTAGAGTCTCCTGTAATTGTCAACATGGGTACCATGAGAGACAGAATGTGCAAAAAAAAAACCTGAAAATCACATTGTTTGATTTTTAAAGAATTTATTTGCAAATCATGGTGGAAAATAAGTAATTGGTCAATACCAATAGTTCATCTCAATACTTTGTTATTTAGCCTTTGTTGGCAATAACGGAGGCCAAACGTTTTCTGTAACTCTTCACAAGCTTTTCACTCACTGTTGCTGGTATTTTGGTCCATTCCTCCATGCAGATCTCCTCTAGAGCAGTGATGTTCTGGGGCTGTCGTTGGGCAACACGGACTTTCAACTCCCTCCTCACTCCGTGGCGTCAAAATGATAACAAGAACGGGGAGCAAAAATCCCAGAACCACACGGGGGGACCTAGAGAATGACCTACAGAGAGCTGGGACAACAGTAACAAAGGCTACTATCAGTAACACAATGCGCTGCCAGGGACTCAAATCCTGCACTGCCAGACGTCTCCCCCTGCTCAAGAAAGTACACGTCCAGGCCCGTCTGCGGTTCGCTAGAGAGCATTTGGATGATCCAGAAGAGGACTGGGAGAATGTGTTATGGTCAGATGAAACCAAAATATAACATTTTGGTAGAAACACAGGTTCTCGTGTTTGGAGGAAAAAGAATACTGAATTGCACCATACCCACTGTGAAGCATGGGGGTGGAAGCATCATGCTTTGGGGCTGTTTTTCTGTAAAGGGACCAGGACGACTGATCTGTGTAAAGGAAAGAATGAATGGGGCCACATATCGAGAGATTTTGAGTGAAAATCTCCTTCCATCTGCAAGGGCATTGAAGATGAGACGTGGCTGGGTCTTTCAGCATGACAATGATCCCAACAGCGAGGGCAACAAAGGAGTGGCTTCGTAAGAAACATTTTAAGGTCCTGGAGTGGCCTAGCCAGTCTCCAGATCTCAACCCCACAGAAAATCTGGGGAGGGAGTTAAAAATCGGTGTTGCCCAATGGCAGCCCCAAAACATCACTGCTCTAGAGGAGATCTGCATGGAGGAATGGGCCAAAATGCCAGCAACAGTGTGTGAAAGTCTTGTGAAGAGTTACAGAAAACGTTTAGCCTCCGTTACTGCCAACAAAGGGTACATAACATAAGTATTGACATTAACTTTTGGTATTGACCAAATACTTATTTTCCACCATGATTTGCAAATAAATTCTTTAAAAATCAAACAATGTGATTTTCTGTTTGTTTTTTTTTTTTTTCCACATTCTGTCTCTCATGGTTGAGGTTTACCCATGTTGACAATTACAGGCATCAATAACAATTTCAAGTTGGAGAATTTGCACAATCAGTGGTTGACTAAATACTTATTTGCCCCACTGTATCTATGCAAGCACTCTCCTTGAGCCCCGGCGCGTGTCACCGGCTGAATCCCGGTGGGGTGTCGCCCCCTCCCGGTGGGGATCCTGTCCTTCCCTGGGCCTATTGGGCCGTGGGGTCCTGTGGTGTGCCGTGTCGGTTGGGGGGTTGCGACGGTGGCTGGTTTAGCGTTAGGGGCAGGCTTAGGGGTGGTGGCGGGTCCCCACATTCCCTTCCCTGAAGGCTGGTTATTGGGGGCGCGGATGGTCTAAGGGACCGCCCTGGGTCCGGGGGGGATGGCGGTGGCTCCTTTGTCGGAGCTGCAGGAGGAGGGATAAACCGTGGTAGCTCACCCTCCTGATTGGCTGGGGAGGTGCCGGGGTATTGGGACGGCCCCCGTGCACCATTTCCACTTGTATGAAGGACTATCACACATCTGAAGCTCCTTTCACACCTACCTAAACACCGTTAAAATCCTGGAATTTAAACGGATAGCCTTTATGTGTGAAAGCAATTTTCCAGGTTGACTGACACAGAGATGACGCGGAAATTTACCGAGTCATGTCTTAGTATAATGTACGGGACTTTCCCGGGAAGCGGTATGTGTGAAAACAGGCGTTAAATTACCGGGTCACAGCACGACGGCTGACGACATACATATCATGGAGGGCCGATCGTCATTTCCTCGCAGTAAGACGAAAAGCGGTAAACAAACAACAACAAATCGCAATTATTATTTTGGAAAACTGGAAATAGCTAAATTAAACTGAAAACATAACGAAATTAAATTGCTACTCTTCTGGATCATAGAGCTGAGGAAGAGAGTCCTTGGTCCATCTTTGAAAATGTGTGGTTTATTTTGTTGCCAATGCCAACTAAAAATGACGTAATGTCCGGGTTATAAAATCGCGCCAGCCGCCCTCCCCGCACAGAGAGCGCCAAGTCGGCAACATGGGACAAGTCTGTGAAAGTGTCCAACCAGCGTTATTCCCAGGATATCTGTCCCAATGTGAAAGCAATGACTCATGTAAATCCCGCATCACCTTACACGAGAATTTACCGGGATATAAGTCAAAAAGAGGCTTGAATGGATTCATGCATGATTGGGTGCAATTAGACACACTCAGGTAGAGAGATTGTCAGTGCCAGGATTAGCGATCAGGCAGCATAGAATAGGATGTTAGTATAGCCACACTTACCTGTACATGTGATTCACTCCACCCTGCCTACCTCTCCTCTTGACTCACCCTCTCCCCTCGGTTATCAGGATCTACTATGAAACTATTCATGTTGTACATATTTTTGTACTTCTTGTTGTTCTAAGTTGAGGAAACACTTCTTTAGAATAATGTTTTTAAATAAATTGATTTCTACTCCCTAACTTCAACCATCGCTAGCGAATAGCTAATTTTGTTCTGTTTTAGACGGTTACTCCTCGGAGGACATTGTCTACCACTGGTCAGAAAGTCAGAAGCACATCCACGGCCTGGACAAACTGGAGCTCTCACAGTTCACAATCACGGACTATCGGTTTGTCACAGAGATGATGAATTTCAAATCTGGTGAGTCTCAGTTTTGCCAGTGGTTTAGGCATTTTGTAGTTCAGTGGCGGGTAAAATAGCTCAAAAAAAGTAGACTAGCGTTACTTCAAAACAATATTACTTAGGTAAAAGTAGTCATCCTGATCATAAAAGTGTTTCGGGGCGTATATTCAATGTATTTGACCATGAGATGACCATGAGATTAAAACAATCGTATCCCCGGTTTCCTGTGGTGTATCGGGTCCAAATAAAAACTGGAAGAGAATTTCAAGTCCGCACTTTCGAAGGATCCTTAAGGGAAGTCTTTTTTTTTTTTTTTTTTTTTTTTTAAATGTTTTTTTAGGGCTGTCAAACGATTAAAATTTTTAATCGAGTTGATCACAGCTTAAAAATTAAGTAATCGTAATTATTCACAATTCTATATATATATATATATATATATATACATTCAACATACTGTTCATAAGTACTGGATTTTATTTATTATAACAATAAATCAACAAGATGGCATTAACATTAACATTCTGTTAAAGCGATCCATGGATAGAAAGACTTGTAGTTCTTAAAAGATAAATATTAGTACAACTTATAGAAATTTTATATTAAAACCCCTCTTAATGTTTTCGATTTGATCAAATTTGTAAAATTTTCAATCAAAAAATAAACTAGTAGCTCGCCATTGTTGATGTCAATAATTACACAAATCTCATCGTGCTTAAACCTATAAAATCAGTCGCACCCAGCAGAGGGTGACAAAAAACACAAGTAACAAGTGGACATGACACTGTGCTGTCATTTTAATCTGTTTGAGCGGGGCATGTGCGTTAATTGCGTCAAATATTTTAAACATGATTAATTTAAAAAATGTATTACCGCCCGTTAACGCGATAATTTTGACAGCCCTAGTTTTTTTTTTTATCTTTATTTTCTAGGGCGTGATTGTCGACCTCTGATGGTTTAAACGATGGTACTTTTTTTTTCAAGCCCATCGAGTAGAACCGTTATTATATTACTATACTATAACCTGTTACATGACAATATTAGGCAATATTAGACAATAAATATACAAAAATAAAAAATCACCTATCCAAAGACGATGAGTGCCTTCTAGTGGAGGAAAAACACATTTCCTACAATTAAATAAAAATGATCATATCTCTGGTTTTCCCTGGTCTATCGTTGGATCTTGAAATCCGTGCTTTCCAGTCACGTTGACTCGTTGTCAAATCGTTTCATTTTTATGGCGCTTTGAAGAGGCCACGCGATTAAACAGTCCGGCGTGATCATAGGACTTCTGACTGTCAGCTCATGTGTGGCCATTTGTATTGTTACTTCTGATTGGTATCATGGAATCATGTGATTATTGTTGCGACGTCTCATTGGTGAAACTGGTAGAGCCGCTGTGCTGGCAAAAATAGTCAAATCTAATACGTAGAATAAAGAGGAAACGAAACTAATCTAGTGTAGCCCAAAGTAAAGGATTCAAGTAAATGCAGTGGTGGATGAAATACTCACTTTGTTACTTAAGAAAGTACAGATACAGTGGCAAAAAAATTAAGCTACACTAACACTACAAGTTCCATTTAGTGTGTGATGATACCTGCAGTATAAGAAAAACATTACTCGAGTAAAAGTACAAAAGTACATGCTTTTAAATGTATTTTACAAGTGAAAAGTGTAAGTATTTTTCTCCTGATACAAAAATGTTTTACATAAGATATATACGTACATATACAGTGAGGAGCAGAAGTATTTGCACCACTTGTGATTTTGCAAGTTCACCCACTTAGAAAATAGGTAGAGGTCTGAAATTTCGATCATAGATGCATTGCCACTATTAGAGAGACATAAAACAAACAAACAAACAAACAAAAAAAACCGGGAACTCAAATTTTACGATTTTTCAATAATTTATTTATAATTTACCAGGGTTCATAAGTATTTGTACCCCTGAGAAAATCAGAGCTAATATTTAGTGCAGAAGCCTTTGTTTGCAATTACAAAGGTCAGATGCTTTCTGTTGTTCTTCGCCATATATAGAAACAGGGATTTTGGCCCATTCTTCCACACAAATCTTCTCTAGATCTTTCAGGTTTTGGGGGCTTTCAGACCTCTACCTATTTTCTAAGTGGGTGAATTTGCAAAATCGCAAGGGGTGAAAATACTTCTGCCCCTCACTGTATATAATATTAGTATTAAGTACCATGGAACGCAGGTGAAAAATTGAAAAGTAGTGGAGTAAAAGTAGATATGTGCTCGAAAATGTAGTGAAGTAACAGTAAAAAGTAACGCTTCATATTTTTACTTAAGTAAAGTACTGATACACAACAGTAACATTTCACCACTGAGTAAATGTAACATATTACTACCCACCTCTGGTCCCTTATCATTATACACTGTATTCTATTCACAAAAGCAGTGCAAAACCGTAGCACCATAGGAGGATTAGAAAATATTAGTAGCTCCAGTGTTTCAAACAAATATGGCAGTCTGCACATCTCTTTTAAAATGTAAAGCTTTGACTCCACAAGGCTTAAAAATCCCTACCGTCAGCATGTTTGAAGAACAGCTGAATTTCAACTGGGGAATTTTCATCATTGATAATTGCAATCTTCTAAAAACAGCAAGGCGGCACGGTGGCTGAGTGGTTAGCACGTCTGCCTCACAGTTCTAAGATCAAGGGTTCAATCCCGGGCTTCGGCCTTCCTGTGTGGAGTTTGCATGTTCTCCCCGTGCCTGCGTGGGTTTCCTCCGGGAACTCCGGTTTCCTCCCACATCCCAAAAACATGCTTGGTAGGCTGATTGAACACTCTGAATTGTCCGTAGATATGAGTGTGTGCGTGAATGGTTGTATGTCTCCTTGTGCCCTGCAATTGGCTGGCAACCAGTTCAGGGTGTCCCCTGCCTACTGCCCCGAGTTAGCTGGGATAGGCTCCAGCACCTCCGCGACCCTCGTGAGGACAAGCGGCATGGAAAATGAATGAATGAATGAATAAAAACAACAAGTCAATTAACCACTGGTTTTCCTATTCTTCTCAGCGGGAAGATTTCCAAGGCTCAGCCTTCGCTTCCAGCTGAGACGTAATCGCGGAGTGTACATCATCCAATCGTACATGCCTTCCATTTTACTGGTTGCCATGTCCTGGGTGTCCTTTTGGATCAGCCAATCAGCAGTTCCTGCCCGTGTATCTTTAGGTTGGTATTGGAAAGATTGCTGTTGTCCTTAATACTTTTGGTCTCTCACAACACATCATTACATATTTTCGTATGATCTTTGTTTACGTTAATGTGTAGCTAGTTAGCCTCTGTCTTTTCTGATTGAAATGCAACATTGCTATGATAACGCAACATCATTCTCTATGGCAAAGCACTTATCTGGCAAGCCAAATGGGACGAGCGTGGTGAGTTCTCAATATTTGGTTCCTAGTTGTGGTTTCGTTTTTGGCTGTGTTATCTGTTTATGACCTTGTTTCAGAGAAGAAGCTAAGAGCTGCACTCTTATCTTATCCAAATTAAGTCAAAAAGACTTAATACTTCCGTATTGGCCCGAATATAAGACGGCCCTGGTTATAAGACGACCCCCTCTTTTTCAAGACTGAAGTTTGAAAAAAGGCTTTTTCAACACCAAATTAATTTTTATACAGAAAATAATTAGAGTACATCCGAAACAAATGATCATAACAATATATTTGAGAGAAAAAGCATGTTATTTTGCCTCGTTCAAATCTCAATGTCTGAACATTTAAATATGTAAACTAAAGTGCAATCACATTCGTAAATGAATGGCTTCTGGTTTTTGAAATGTAAATAAACCAATCTATTGTGATAAAACAACATAATTGCAATAACATCATTAACCATCAAAGTGAAGTCTAACTGTAACTGTAGTCTTGAAACAAATCTGAATAAGGAAAAACATTGCAATAAAATAATGTAAACTGGTTAAACTAAAAAGAGCAGCTGAGATCTGTCATGACATAACATGGCTTCAATGATATTTGGCGCCATCGAGCGTCGTGAATGGAGAGAGTAGCTGAGAACTGTCATGACAAAACATCGCTTCAATGATATCTAGTGTCGTGAATGGGTATAATGTCTAGACCGTGAATACAAGACGAGCCCCTCTTTTTTCAGTGTTATTTCAATGCAAAAAACACCGTCTTATATTCGGGCCAATACGGTAATATACTGTATACATGAATGTCTCGAGTAGGTCTGCAGCTATCGATTATTTTAGTAGTGGATTAATCAATCAACTAGTTAGTTCGAATAATTGACTAATCGGATATCGAAGAGAGCAAGATGGCACTTTCAAAAGAGCATTAATGCATATACATAATAAAACTCCCGAGTGCTTTTTCAAACTATGCAGGACTGCACATTCGTTTAAGTACAACAAGAGAAGAATTCGCTAACTTCCATTGCTAAAGTCCGCTAGCTTAAATGCGATAAAATGCTCTTAACCAGTTGTTCAAACACATATTCCCACACAAAAGAGCTAAATACACCTATAAACTAAATTAGGAATGCTTAAAACATTGGCTCAAATAAAAACCTACATTATTTTGGTCTTAACAGGGAGCAGCTGGATTCAGCCATGGTAAATGAGTTAATGTTATATTCACTGTTTTCACTAAAGAGCAGTATCCATCCAAATCAATAAAACTGAAAGCAAACACTTTCAAACCATTACAACTCGATCGAAGTACAACAAAAGAACAATTGGCTAACTTGCTTCGTAAAAGTCTGCTAGCTTAAATGCTATAAAATGCTAACTTTTTTTTGCAATGCTCTTAACAAATTGTTCAAACACATACCCACAAACAACTTCTAAATATACCTCTAAACTAAATTATAAATGCATAAACAATCATATTCAACTCAACTCAAACAAAAACCTTATGTTGGTCTTAACAGGGAGCAGCTGGATCCAGCCACGTTAGATGAGTTATAACATATTCACTGCTGCCACTCGAGGGTAGTGTATCCCCCCTAATCAGTAAAACTAAATGCAAACACTTTCAAAACAAACCATTACAACTCTATTCTAATTAAATTAATCCTTGAAGCAGTGAAATTTGATTCAAAGCTTTTTTTCCTAATCAAATTACTCGATTTAATTGATTAATTGTTGCAGCTCTAGTCTTGAGTAAAACTAAAAAATATCTGGGAATAAATATCTCTACAGCGTACATTAGACAAATGTAGGGCTGCAGCTATCGATGATTTAAGTCATCGATTAATCTATCCGTTAGCTCGAATAATCGAGTAATTTAGGGACCTTTCATGCCTCAAATTGTATAAAAAAAAACTGATAAATGAGGATCAAAGTACAACATGTGAACAATTGGCTAACTTGCTTGGCAAAAGTCAGTTAGCTAAAATGCTATTAAATGCTAAATTTTATTTTTTACAATGCTCTTAACCAGGGGTGCCCAAGTCCGGTCCTCGAGAGCCCCTATCCAGCTTATTTTTAATGTCTCCCTCCTTGAACACACCTGAATCAAATGATCAGTTCATCAGCAAGCTCTGCAGGAGCCTGATAATGATCCTGAATATTTGAGTCAGGTGTGTTGGAGGAAGGAGAAATGGAAAACAAGCTGGATAGGGTCTCTCGAGGACTGGACTTGAGCACCCCTGCTCTTAACCAATCATTTCCAACATATATTCCCACAAACAACTTCTAAATATACCTCTAAGCTAAATTACGAATGCTTAAACAATCATATTAGCTCAAACAAAAACTTTACAACCTTATGTTAGTCTTAACAGGGAGCAGCTGGATCCAGCCATGTTAGATGATTTATATCATATACACTGTTGCCACTCAGTGACTCCACCCCAAATCAATAAAACTAAATGCAAACACTTTCAGAATAAACCATTACAACGCCACTAATTAAACGAATCCTCGAAGCAGCAAAATTTTAATCGAACCTTTTTTGTAATGGAGTTACTTGAGTTAACCGATTAATCGTTGCAGCACTAAACAAATGTGACGCATCCAGAACATGACACTGTCGCATTTTTAGTCTCTTTGTTCTAGCCACTTTCACCTGAGTAGCACCTAGACTCTTTTTTCGACAGCAAATCGGCATGTACACCATTTCATAAACATAGCCTCGACAACTCACTGTAAATGCGTGCTGCTACACACGTGAACTTAAAGCCTGTGTTATGCTCCTGCTTTGCGGTGATGGTGAAGTGACTACGGCATGAGCAATCGATAGTTCTGCTGTAAGGGAACGCGCTGCTCTGTAATTCACTGCCAAAGCACTAGAGGGGTGTAGCGTTGTGTTTGTACGGTTTTGGGGAATGCTTGTTGATTTCCTCTAGTCTAGTTTAACATGAGAAAAAATAAGTAAACAATGCAAGATGGAACACTTGAATGTGGATCTTCAGCTCATCAACATAACAATAAATGTTGATCATACAAATGTTGAAGCGCAGGCGACGCAGAAGACGTTTTGAGGCGGTCTGTCCGACTTTTGATGCCGCACAGAGAGTTCTAGCCTCGGGTGGAAACCAGCGAGCTGTGGCGGCTAGCTTCAAACTGGCGTCGAGTACTGCGTCCAGCGTTTTGTCCGAGGTCTGCAAAGCCATCCAGCCCAGCCAGTGGACAGCCATAGCAGATTTCTGGCGGTTATGGAAGTTCCCAAACTGCGTTGGAAGCTTTGATGTTAACGTTATCATAAAAAGCACAGAGGCACTCTCAATCAGTGATGATGTATCGAGTGTGAAAAGTCTGTTGTTGAAAGTTGTGCTTTATTCTTCATATACTTGACGTGTGACACGTAAATAAGTCAGATTCACAGCAAACATATGTAAACAATAAATGATGAAGTGCACCAACCAAAAATACGACATATAGTGATAAAAAGCTGGCAGTTTTTGGCTGACTGGGTCACCGCTTTGTGTGGCCATTTGATTCCGAACACACACACATACTTGTCTCGGTAGTTATTCCATTTTTTCTATTCAATCGCTGGCTGACCTCCAGCCCCGTATTTTCAGCAATCTCCACCCACAAATTGCTTGCCATTTGGCAATCTTCATAATGTCTTGACGAGACATTGTAGAAGTAGTTGTACTTGCTCTTCGTTGATACTCTCGTCGGCTTTGTTCCTTTTTGCGTGTAGAAAAATGTTTGACATTGTCGGTGATTTCGCGCTTAACCGAAAACAACTGTCTGAGCGGATTAATCATCCATCGTCCATTTCCACCAAGTCACATGTGTTGACACGGCACGAAGTCAGAAAAATGAGAAGGAGCCAAAGAGGCTACAGCGAAATGTCGTAAATCGGGTGTTCCTTGACGCCGTAGGTCTGACGCGGAAGCATAACTCGGCCTTAAGAGTGTTTTATAATGGAACAGCAGCAACTGAGCACCAAAGCAAAATGAGACAAACGAAAACGTTCACGCTGTTCTGTTCCGACAGGTATCACAACTGTTCTCACCATGACCACTCTAATGGTGAGCGCCCGCTCCTCCCTTCCTCGCGCATCAGCCATCAAGGCGCTGGACGTCTACTTCTGGATCTGCTACGTGTTTGTGTTCGCCGCCTTAATCGAGTACGCCTTTGCTCATTACAACGCTGACTACAGACTCAAAGAAAAAGCCAAGGTGAAGGCCAACAAGCTCGGCTCTGAGGTGAGGAACCCATTCCCGAGATGTTTTAGCGCTATTGGCCGCTAACCGCTTCAGGTGTTGTTGTGAGTAATGAGTAGGCCTTTGAGAACACAGCTTTTAATCCATTCGCTGACAAGCTTCTATGCCGCTGACCTTCAAAACTACTCAATTTCATAGCACATACTGTACCAGGAATATAAAATAGGGAGTCAAAAAACTTTGTTCCCATGTGAATTGTTTTAAAACCCCTTAACCTTCGATATTCACACTCAAAGGACGAAGAGCGCCTTGATTAATTGACTATCTGACAACTAATTGTTTAACAAATTCAATAAAGTACAACCTTTAGAGAGATTTCTTACCTATAAATTGTCTAAATTCCCTTTTTGTCCCGTCTACTATGGCCATACCAGCCAAAACAAACATATTGAGAGACAGTTTCTTTCCAAAAACTGTCACTATACTCAAGTTTGCAGTGAAATATCACTATCATTGCACTGCTAATGCCACAACATTGTCACGTGTATCTCACTAAGCATTATGTTCTCAGACATACAGTGAGGAAAATAAGTATTTGAACACCCTGCGATTTTGCAAGTTTTCCCAATTAGGAATGATGGCTGGTTTGAAATTTTCATGGTAGGTGCTTGTCCACTGTGAAAGACAATCTAAAAAATATCCCGAATTCATAGTGTATGATGTTTTTAACAATTTATTTGTATTATACTTCTGCAAATATGTATTTGAGCACCTGAGAAAATCAATGTTAATATTTACTGCAGTAGCTTTTGATTACAGTTACAGAGGCCAAACATTTCCTGTAGCTTTTCACCAGGTTTGCACAGACTGCAGCTGGGATTTTGCACCCCTGCTCCACACAGATCTTCTGAAGATCAATCAGGTTTCTGGGCTGTCACTGAGAAACACAGAGTTTGAGCTTCAGCCAAGGATGTTCTATTGGGTTTAGGTCTGGAGACTGGATAGTCCCCTTCAGAACCTTGATATGCTTTTTACGAAGCCACTCCTTGTTTATTCTTGCTGTCTGCTTCGGGTTGCTAGTCATGACCCATTTTCAATGCTCTAACTGTTTGAAGGAGTTTATTGCCCTAAATCTCTCAATACATGGCTCTGGCCATCATCTCCTTGATACAGTGCAGTCATTTATTCCCATATGCAGAAAAACACCCCCAAAGCATGATGCTACTACCCCCATGCTTCACGGTAGGGATGGTATTCTTAAGATAGTCCTCATCATTCTTCTTCCTCCAAACACAATAAGTGGAATTAAGACCAAAAAGTTCCATTTTGATCTCAGATGACCACTTGGCTTTCTCCCATGACTCCTCTGGATCATCCATGGTCATTGGCAAACTTGAAAGGGGCCTGGAAATGTGCTGGTTTAAGCAGGGGAACCTTCTGTACCATGCATGATTTTAAACCATGACCTGTTAGTGTATTACAGTAATCTTGGAAATGGTGGTCCCAGCTCCTTTCAGGTCATTGACCAGCTCCTGCTGTGTAGTTCTTGGCTGATTCCTCACCATTCTTAGGATCATTGAGACCCTACGAGGTTGATCTTGCATGGAGCCCCAGTCCGAGGGAGATTGACAGTCATGTTTAGCTCCTTCCATTTTCTAATAATTGCTCCAACAGTGGGTCTTACGTCACCAAGCTGCTTGGAAATTCCCCCGTAACCCTGTCCAGCCTAGTAGAGGTCTACAATTCTGTCTCCGGTGTCTTTGGACTGCTCTTTGGTCTTGACCATGTTAAGAATTGGAATCTTCCTGATTGTATGGGGTGGACAGGTGTTTATATGCAGCTACCCGCCTCAAATAGGTCATTAAAGTCAGACTCAAAAAGTCCACCTCCACTCCACGCATTCGTTGGACTTTTTAAAGGTGACTAGCAGATCTTTGAGGCTCACAATTCTAGCTAATAGACAGGTGTTCAAATACATATTTGCAGCAGTATAATACAAATAAATTGTTAAAAAAATCATACACTATGAATTCGGGATTTTTTTTAGATTGTCTCTCACAGTGGACAAGCACCTATCATGACAATTTCAAACCCGTCCATCTTTCTTAAGTGGGAGAACTTGCAAAACTGCAGGGTGTTAAAATACTTATTTTCCTCAATGCATGTCTGATAACATAATGCTTGGTGAGATACACTTGACAATGTTGTGTCATTAGCAGTGTAATGATAGTGATATTTCACTGCAAACTTGAGTATGGTGACAGTTTTTGGAAAGAAACTGTCGCTTTGTATGTTTGTTTTGGCTGGTATGGCCATAGGACAAAAAGAAAATTTAGACAATATAATAATAATTATATAAGCGGCATGGAAAATGAATGAATGAATGAATGAATAATATAATAATAATAATAATTTAGATAATACTGTATATTGTCATATACGCACTATTATATTACCACCACATCCCCACTTGCTGCTAGTCACTTATTCACTTTATTGTAGAAATGTGACCAAAAATTGGGCGCCAAAAACCTTCGGCAGTTCACCACCGTGAAGTGTGAAGAAACTTCGTCCTCATGTGATGACGCAATCATAGCACAGCGAGCTAACATTACTGGCTCACAGCCAACATATCTGCAGTTTGAAAGTATTTTTAGGTATCAAAGAAATATAGAAATAATTAAATGAAGGAAAATAAATAAATTTGCTTCATTGCTGCCACAGGCTCATTCTGAAGTTGCTTTACATTTCTTTGTTTCGTATCGTTTTTTTCAGCACAGCTTCACATTTAAAGTTATTATTTTTACAATAACCTACTTCATGTCCACATTATGCTGAAAAATTGACAAAAATCAGCAAATTCGAACTGAAAAAAAAATGTTATTTTTCACTTTTGTATGCGATCTATCACATCGGCGTGATCGTAGGCCTTTAGAGGTTAAAGATAAAGATCACATCGAGATCAGCGTTTCAAACATCTTTGCTTAAATCATGAATTGTATGAATTTAGGGTAATTATTTTAATAACAGCTAAGCTTAAGACTATTTTGTTCTTGTCCTCAGAAATTGCCTCTCTGTGTGTTCTTGCAGTCCATCGTGAAGAACGGCAAACAGGCCATGGTTCTGTTCTCCTTGTCCGTCACCGGAATGAACCAAGGCGTTGTCATATCCAACCGCCACAACAGAGCACAGCGCTCTAGCAGCGAGATCCCCGGGGAGGCCGTCTCCGAGGAGTCCGAGTCCAGGAGGAGATCCGGACAGATGCAAGAGAGCGAGGAGAAGAAGTGTTGCTCCAAGTGCGTCTGCAAACCCATTGACGCCGATACCATTGACATCTACGCCAGAGCCGTTTTCCCTTTCACCTTCGCTGTGGTCAACGTGATCTACTGGGTGGCGTATACCATGTGAGAAGGGAAGAAAAAACACGGACGCTTATGGCTGCCATCCAAGAAGGACTGTGTATATATGTCTTAGGCAGCTGTGGGGAAAACCAAAATAACTTTAGAGGGAATGACGCCTGTGGAAATGGCAAATTGTTGTGACCTTCAAATTTAAACACAAACATGGAATGCAAGTATGCAAAGGACGGCTTTAATAAGTGCATCAACCTGCTAGTGCATCTTCAGTAGTGACCCTGCACACACAAATACAGTTTATCTTGCCAACGGTTGATAGCTTAGCTCTGCAAGCCACAGTTTGGAATCGAACGAGTACAACAAGATGAAGTGTTCCTACTACTTTGCATGGCTGATAACTCATTTTTCTCCCTACTGTGGCCACCACTTGTTTCCTTCCTTCTGATTTTTCATTTAGACTGGAGTATGTTTACTCCTTCTTCCTATTCTGACAGTTTCCTCGCCATTAAAGAACTTCGTCCATGACTGGTTCCAGTGTGTGTTTGCATGGATCCTAAAATGTTTGGGGATTAAAAAGTAATGTTACTTTTATGCAGTGTTGTTAATCTTGCTTTAAAAAGTAATTAGTTACAGTAGGAGAATACTTTGAAGACCTCCTTGATTCCACTGACACACCTTCCTTTGAGGAAGCAGAGTCTGGGGACTCTAAGATGGGCTTCCTATCTCTGGGGTTGAAGTCACAGAGGTGGTTGGAAATCTCTTCGGTGGAAGAGCCCCGGGAGTGGATGAGATTCACCCGAATTTCCTAAAGGCTTTGGATGTTGTGGGGCTGTCGTGGCTGACACGCCTTTACAACATCGCGTGGACATCGAGGACGGTGTCGGAGGGTGTGTTACAACTATTGAGGGATCACACTCCTCAGCTTCCCCGGTAAGGTCTATTCAGGGGTGCTGGAGAGGAAGGTTCGTCGGGTTGAGTTGTATCTCGGATTCAGGAGGAGCAGTGTGGTTTTCGTCCCGGCCGTGGAACAGCCTTACACCCTCTGCGGGGTCCTCAAGGGTGCATGGGAACCAGTCTAACCAGTCTAATTGTGTTTTGTAGATTCGGACCGTGTCCTTCGGGGAGTCCTGTGGAGGGTGCTTCGGGAGAACGGGATACCGAGCCCCATGGTAAGGGCTGTTCGGTCCCTGTACGACCGATGTCAGAGTAAGCAGTAAGTCGGATTCGTTCCCAGTGAGGGTTGGACTCCGCCAAGGTTGCCTTTTGTCACCAATTCAGTTCATAACTTTTAAGGGCAGACCTTCTAGGCGCAGCTAAAGCATTGAGGGGGTCTGTTTTAACCCCTTGTACTGACTCAATATTTAAAGCTGGAAAAAGGCTCCGAAACACAAGTTGACAATGTATTCCAAGTCGACAGCAGTCAGATAGCAAGGCAAAAACAGCAAATAGACCCATACAAGGAGGAAGGGTCAACAACAAAAGATTCCCGAAAAAAGACAGCTCAAGCTAAAGAATTCAGTCTTTTGAAGGCTCTGGTGGGGCGGGCTGTGGTCCAGAAGAAGGGTGTGTTTGGGTGTTATTTTGCGTAATTGTCTGTTTGCAGATTGGGCTGCGGAGTTCGTGCGTCACTGTTGCTGAGGCAACCAGAGTTGGAGATTTTGTCAGCCTAAGCACCAAAGAGAGCTGAGTGTTCAAATTCTGGTTGTGGAGTCTTCTTGTTATCAGGCGTTCCTTGTAGCAAGACAGACTGTCCCGTCTTTGTTCTGGACTGTCCATTGTTGGCCCCCAGAAGAGCTGATGGCAGGATTTGTCAGCATCAGTCTCGCTCAGTCAGCTGCATGACGAGCATGTTGTGCTTCCGTAGTCAGCAAGCATCCTTATCTACCCGTTGTCTAGGTGCTGCAAATTCCAATCAATCCACTCATACTTCATATACATTATATTCAACTGGTTTTCTTAAACTATGATTTAGATGCTATGCTCTTTTATTATTGGTTGTGTTCGAGTAATACAAACAGTGAAACAGAAAATATGGGAGAGGATACTATTCCCTTCAGGGGCAAAGGAGAATGCGGAGGTGGGCGGTGAGTCAAAAAGAGTACACAAATCAGCATTGTGAGGTGTAGAACCCAGTAATATGTGAATCACTTGTATGTATGGACATGTTGACATCCTATTCTATTCTGCCTGATCGCTAATCCTGGTACCAACATTCATATTGAAGTGCCCTAAATGAACAGGAAGTGACCTGTAAATGCCTACAAGACTGGCTATGAAAAAGTCAAACTGGCAGCCATCAATGGCTGCCAGTGAGCTAACGTAGACACGATTATAATAGATGAGTTTGGGAGCAACCTGTTGGGTTCTTTTGTTTTTAAAAGTCACACCTTTTTAAAACGATATATTGATTCTCGATGGGTGCATATCGATAACCTTGTGGGCTACAATTTATCGCAATATTTCACGTTTTCAATATACAGTCATGCTAAAAAATTAGGACACCCCATGAAATATTCAGTTCTTTATTAAGAAATGTTCACATATCAATATCTCATCTTGTTTTTCTTTATCTCTGGAAAAAAATGATTTAGTTGAGGGTAAACAACAAAAATTAATAAAGTTTTAAACCAAATATATCTACAAAATGCATATTCTAACTGAGGAAAAAGGACACCCTACCACCTAATAGATAGTGTTGCCCCTTTTGGCTTAAATAACTTCAGTGAGCCACTTTTTGTAGCCATCTACCAGTCTTTGATATCGGTCTAAAGAAAGTTTCCCCCACTCCTCAACACAGAATACTTTCAGCTGTGAGATGTTGGAGGGGTGTCTTGCATGTACAACCTGTTTCAAGTGACCCCACACCATCTCAATGGGATTAAGATGTGGGCTTTGACTCTGCCATTCTAGGACTCTCCATTTCTTCCTTTTCAGCCAGTCCTTGGTGAATTTACTGGTATGTTTAGGGTCATTGTCATGTTGCAGGGTTCAGTTTCGCTTTAGCTTTAATTTTTCTCACATGTTCCTCAAGCACTCTCTGATACACGATAGAATTCATGGTGGATTAGCATCCCCAAACCGTCCACCTCCACGCTTCACAGTTTGTAGGAGGTTCTTTTCCTGAAATGCTGTATTGGGTTTACGCTAAACACGTCCTCTGTTCTGGTGTCCAAATAAGTCAATTTTAGATTCATCTGTCCAAAGAACATTATTCCAGAAATCCTGGTCTTTGTCTACATTCACTCTGCCAAACTTCAGTCTGGCCTTTGTGTTCTTCTTGGAGAGCTAAGGTTTCCTCCTTGCACATGAAGTTTAAACTTGTGAAGTCTCTTTCTGATTGTAGAGGCATGCACTTTCACATCAACAGTAGCAAGAGCCTGCTTTAGGTCCCGTGATGACATTTTAGGGTTTTTGGAGACTTCTTTAAGCATCTTGCGGTCTGCTCTCGGGGTGAACTTGCTTGGACGGCCAGACCTCGGCATGTTGGCATTTGTTTTGAATGTTCTCCACTAGTAGACTATTTTCAGGATAGTGGAATGGATAATTTCATATTCTTTTGAGATCTTTTGAAATCCCTTAACAGACTCATAAGCGTCTACAATCTTCTTTCTAAAGGCCTCAGACAGCTCCTCATCTCACCAAGGTGTTTTCTCTCACTTCAACAGTCAGTGGCACAACAAACTAAATGTGAGGTTTAAATAAGGCAAGCCTCATTCAAAACACTGGGTATTGATGTTGTAATCTGATGTGATACACCTGTGTGTGATTTTAGCCATTTTAAGTGGGATTGAATGTGAGGGTGTCCTTATTTATTCCTCAACAGAAATTGCATTTATTTAAAATTACAGTTTACAAAAAGTTATTAAAAATAAACTGTATATTTTTTTCCGTTTTAATTGTTTAGTTGTATTACTTGAATCTCTCAAGATTGTTAAAATTGATATTAAATATCCATATGACCAAATATGTTAGAACCCACACAGGCTTCCATAGGGTGTCCTATTTTTTTTTACATGACTGTATTGCCACACCTCTAGTGTGAACCAGGATAGCAGTAATGTTGGGTGTAAGGGATAGGTGGAGGCAAGAGATCAAAATCATTTATTTAATTAGGTGATTTGCTTGATGCATGTAGACACATCATCGACCCCACCTAAGATACTTGTTTTCAGGATGAGGTGATCTCCAACAAGAGGATTTGTATTGCGTGAAAATAAACTAAGTCTGACCTCCCATTTGCAAGCTTCCAAAAGATATGCGTGTTTAGTGTCACACCTGCTCATTGGAAAGCTGACTGAAAAATTTCAGTCTCTCAGCTTTCTTCAGGCCTCTAGTTTTCTCTCCAAGTATTACTTTGAAGTTCTCTCCTCACGCACAAGGCTTTGCACTGTCAAGTGGGATTTGCATATACGATGAGAATAATTGCCCCTATGAAAGATGATATTTTCCGAGGGAAGAAATGCACCTCTTATGATGTCGTGTGTGGCTGTTATGTAAAAAGAATCTATTGATACTCGTTGGCTGCCATTGACGGCAATGTACTGTAAATGGTGTCGGAAAAGTCCTGTTTTGACCTTACAGACAAAATATTACAAATAGGACAATCAGTGTGTATTGTCCATTTTGTAATATTTTGTCTGTAAATCAAAGCAAAATCTCCTTAGTGGCAAGGCCGGGGGTCGATGAGATCCGCCAGGAGTTCCAAAAGGCTCTGGATGTTGTGGGGCTGTCATGGCTGACCCGCCTTGACAAAATCGCATGGACATCGGGGACAGTGCTTCTGTATTGGCAGACAGGGGTGGTGGTCTCCCTTTATAAGAAGGGGGCCAGGAGAGTGTGTTACAACTATAGAGGGATCACACTCCTCAGCCTCCCCGGTAAAGTCTATTCAGGACTGCAGGAGAGGAGGGTCCGTCGGGAAGTTGAATCAGTGTGATTTTCATCCTGGCCGTGGAACAGTGGACCAGCTCTACACCTTCGGGAGGGTCCTCAAGGGTGCATGTGTTTTGTGGATTTGGAGAAGGCGTTTGACCGTGCGCCTCGGCGAGTCCTGTGGGGGGCACTTCGGGAGTACGGGGTACTCTTGGTACCCTTAGTAAGGGCCGTTCGGTCCCTGTACGACTGGTGTCAGAGTTTGGTCCGCATTGCCAGCAGTAGTTTGATTCGTTCCCAGTGAGGGATGGACTCAGCTAAAGCTGCCCTTTGTCACAAATTCTATTCATAATTCTTATGGACAGAATTTCTAGGTGCAGCCGAAACCTTGAGGGGGTCTGGTTCGGTGGCCTCAGTATTGCATCTCTTTTTGCAGATGAGGTAGTGCTGTTTGCTTCATCAATCCTTACCTCCAACTCTCACTGGAGCAGTTCGCAGCCAAGTGTGAAGTGGTTGTGGTGAAGATCAGCACCTCCAAATCCGAGACCATGGTCCTCAGTCGGAAAAGTGTGGCGTGCCCTCTCTGGGTCGGGGATGAGATCCTGCCCCAAGTGGAGGAGTTCAAGTATCTTGGGGTCTTGTTCACGAGTGATGGTAGGAGGAAGCGGGAGCTCGACCGGCGGATCAGTGCAGTGATGTGAACTCTGGGGGGGTTTCCCATATATGCTCATCGCACCCAGGCCGTGTTGACATTTGTTTTGCCCCTGATTCAGCATATGGTGAGTTACACTTTCCCTGCACTTAAAGGGATCCACAGATATAAAGGTTTATAGTGCTTAAAAGATAAACGTTATTATGAGTTACATTGATTTGATATTGAAACCATTCTTGATGTTTTTGTTTTTATACAATATTTGTAAAATTAGTTTAATTCGTAGGTCGCCATTGTTGTTGATGTCGCAGGGCGGTAACATCTGTGAAACCATGAGACTATGTCATCTGTTCAACCCTTTCAATTTGAACCCAAGAGGAACATTAATGAGCATTACAGCACTCTCGATATTTCACAAAACGAGCAGCAAAAGCAAATTGAACAGGAAAAGGCTGGATGAGACTCGAGGAGAGTAGGGAAAAAAATGGTTTTCTGCTAAAATGTGCTTCACTAGCGAAACGTCCTACAAGAGGGGAATATGACACCCAAAGTACTACCATGCGCTTTCAGCTTGTTTTGTTTAGATGCATACAGACAGAACATACTAAAGATGCCTTGAGGAAATACTAAAACGTAGTAATATCAAATAAGGGTGGTTTAAATAATAATGTGGTCAACAGATCAACAGTCTGCTTTAAAGCTACCACAAGAAAACACAATGCTTAAAAGTATGACAGTGAAACACATGCAATAAGTATTATGAGTTGAGATTAAAAAGTAATAAAAGACTCAATAAAAACACAAATAGTAAGTACACGCCGCTTTTAACCGATGTGCGCATGTGTTGGACGTCTCGGAAGGAATTGGAGTAACTCGGTAGTGTTCGTCTAGTGACAGTGACAATCTACGTCATCACCACGAGCCTCCTTTGCGTGCATAAAACATGGTGCCCTCCGTAGGTAAAAATATGTACTCAGTATTATAGATTTTGAAATTAATGGCAATATTTTATGTGTTTCTAATAACATATTTTAATAAAAGAGAACAATTGTGGCTAATTAGAGCCTAGAAGTCTTTAAGTCAGAGGTTCCCTTTAACATTTGTTTTTAGCTCGGTCGAGTTATTTATATTTTCTTTATTTTTCTGTCACACATTGCCGGTCTGTGGAAAAGCAAAGGCCCACATCACACTGGTCCGAGGTGCAAAAAAAGTTGGGGACCCCTGTCCTACATATTCAATAGTAAATCACAGCCAACAAGATTTACTATCCTGGATCTTGAGAACAACCCAATTAAATTTAAGGAGGAGCTGAAACTAGAAAAAGTTGGACGAGAGGCAACAACAACCTGAAGATCTGACATGTGCTCAAAAGGTCAGCTCCTTTAAATCAGGGCTCAAAATACTACTGTTTACTGCAGCGTAGTCATAACGGCCTCTACTGTTCAAATACCTAAGTGTGTGACTTTAGCTTTTAATCCATTTATTTGTTTTAGTTTTTTTACTTCTATTGCTTGTTTCAATTGTTTTTGTTTCAAACGGCATCTTGCTGATTTTAACGTGAATTTTATGTATCCGTTTATATGTGTTTTTATTTCTTTTTCCTAATTGTGTCTTGCCGATTTTATAGTGATGTAAAGCAGCGGACCATATTACACCAGCCATGAAATCACTACACTGGCTTTTGGTGAGTCAAAGGATAGACTATAAAATCTGACTGCTGGTCAACAAAACACTTAATGTCCTTGGACCAAAATACCTGCTGGATTTGCTTGGTCCCTTTGTATCTGCATTTTAGGACCCATTTCCTATTGCAAGTTTTTTTTTTTTTTTTTTTTTTTTTTTAATCTTGCTCATTTCTGGTTTGTTTTTTGCTGATTTAAAGTGCCTATGACATCAAAAGGCATGTTTATTTCATAATTCACGCAGTATTTTGTATGTTCCTGAATGAAATGGACCGCTTGACTTCCAGCTCCAATCTCAGGTTGAGGACGAATGCGAATGTGACGTCACCTTGGTTAGGATCTCACAATACAGCATTGCTTTATAGCATGCAGATGGACTGATTTTGCGGATTAATTTGTTTATTTTTCGCATCCCGCCAGCCAAATGTGCTGCAGGGTTTTGTTGCTGCACCAGGGAGAGGCCCATTGGACTTACGAGGAAGTGAGTAAATATCGTGTTCATGGGCTCATGGGACACATTTTAATATTGAAGTGGCTTGCATTTTGTGGCTGACAATGCTCCTTGTCCACCGAGAATGCCACTTGGCCGACGACCGGTGGCTTGTCGCACAACCCCTTGGTCCTCTTCGCTTGCCCGCCGGGAAAGGGCCATACTCGGCTTATTGCCCTCTTCGTGTGCCCAGTGTTCTCTCAAATTTTTCACTCCATCAGAAATTGCAACTTTTGTGTTAAAAATTGCCGCGAATGCAGCGATTACAAAGTAAACACTTCAAACTTTATTTAAATGAAGGAATATTTACTTACGTTTGATCATGGACGGACATGTAGAAAATTCTCCTCAGACGCATCCTGCCATGTTAGCTGCACACAACAACTGCACGCTGCTCTCTCACTGTTTACGCCTTCGCCGTGTAGTTAAGCATTAATTTACACCATATTCCTGTTGAACATGTATGCTTATGATGTTACTTGTTTATTTAGCACCTGTGGATAACATTAAGAGTCCAACTGAATGTAAAAGAGAGCTTATTCACAGCTACAACAGTTTTGGGAGCAAAATATTACAAGGGTGCTAAATTTGGCAGAACACCGGAAATGGACCACTATCCTCGGGTTGAGCTCGGGCAGCGGTCCATCAACATCGGCGGTTTGTCCGGCGGTCATTCTCCAGCTGCTTCCCTGGCAAACGAGCTCTCCTGCCCGAAGCAGGGGAACGACGAGCTGTCACTTGCTTGCCGCCGGGGGGTTGCCGATCGGTGAAGACAATCGACAACCCAGCCGCCTTGTGATATGATCCGGGGTAGTTTTAAGTGATTTTTCGCTTCGAAAGGCGAGAATAAGACTTTGAAGCGCTGCTCGGTTTGGGTTAGCATGTTGGCTAGCTGTCACGCCTCCTGGTTTGTTTACGCCCTCCGAAGCCGGGCTAGGGAAATAACAAAAGCCGGACTAACTCCGGTGGCATAAAATATCGTTTAGGAGGTGCAAGAAGTTGACAGTTTTGACCATCATGGAGTAATTTTGCCATGCCGTACTGAATAAATACCGTAATTAACATAATTTAATATTTCATATTCCATTTAGCACAAGACTGTTATTTGTCATGATAATACAATTTATTTAGCAATCGGGAAAAAATACTTTGATAAAAAGAATATTCTGTAAAAATATTACAGTAGAAAGATTGAAGCAATGACATTTTGCTGCTCGCTTCGTCTCATTTTCCTCATTCTGAATAATTCCCCCTCAGTGGGCTGAATTCTAAATCAAATTAAATCGTGACCCTGCCGACGTCATCCTCCAGCTGGGGACGCTAGAGCGCTATAATAGCAGATTAAAAGACAAATTTTTCGTCATCTGCGCTTTCCCAAATTGTTGTATATAGTCGAATTGTCTCAAAATATAATTCTATTTCACATAATAATGCTATTTAGGACTTTTTTTTATCCTGTCATAGGTACTTTAAGGCCAATAAGTAATTTTGTAGCGAATTAAGTGTAACTAATTTAATTTGATTCATTAATGTTTTACTTAATTTATTTTAAATAATGTAATTAAGTGTAAGTATGCGATAATATCTCATTAAAAACATGGTGTCTTTAATTATGTCTCTCGTGCTTTCACTTCCAGTAGGGTTTCACTGTTTAATTTTTTGTTTCGTTAAAATACTGTACCCTCTTGTTCAAAATGTTTTCTTCCCCCAGAAAATCGAGATTTTAATCTTTCCAATGATTTATCACACATGCAATTAGAACAATTTTGAAATTTGGCCAAATTGGGGGTCTCAGAACGGAACTTCAAACCAAGTGTTTTCGCCATATATAAAGTATAGTAGAATGATTAGTCTTTGTTAGCTTTTTGTGAAGTTTTGTGCTTGTACGCTATGTTCACTTACATTCCGTTTAACTCCTGGGGGCTGACCCACCGCCATTCTTAAAACCTAGTGACGCCCCAGGCAACCCCTGTAACAGATGTAAAAAGACGTCAATGTTGTGGAGGTGGGGAACACAACACTAATTTTGCTCTTGAAAGTCCGATCTGCATCAGAGTTAGCCTAACATGAAACTGTGTGAATTCGCTAACCTGCAAAACTCGAGTAGGAAGCTGCTTAGGGAGAGAGAAGTGCTCTCCAGTATGTGTTTTCTAATGTTACCATAAATTAAAGTGTGAGAAAAAAAATATTTATGTGGTCTAAAAGCAGCCCAAAGGAGCTTTTATTCTTTGTTGAGTTTGGCTCTGTTTGTGGACAAAACCATCAGTGTTTTACTTGAAGGAAAGTTCCATTTTTAGTTATTTTTAGTATTCCCTGATTAGGACGTTTTTCAGTTATATTCAATTTCTTGATTTAGACAGATTGTTGTGTGGTCTCAAAACAATTGATTATTTATTTATTTTTATTTTGCATTCCTGGATAGTTAAGAGATTATTGTGTATGTTAATATAATTTATGTTAAAATATTGCAATTTAAATTTGCTTTAAAAAAAATCCAGATAATTATTCTGGAAGTTTTCAAAGTGTTTCTTTAGTAGTTTTTGAAAACAAAGGGTTGAATCAAACAATGTATAACTTGAACTAATACATATAAAAGTTAGTATAAATCAATACAGACTTATTTCGCATGGATTATTTCGCCTATCAATTAATAAGGTTCATACTCGTGAGAAATGTAGCCCTGACCCTCATTCACCCAATCTGTTTTGTCTTATTAATGTCCTGTCCCAGCAAAAAGGGTTATTGCAGGTTATGCTGTTATATCGTCTCTACCAATGTTGAGCCCAAACCTAAGCCCTTGTCCATAACGTGTTTTTGAAAACGTTCCAGTTGCAATATAATATCGAATTTGAAGATATCTGAACACATGTAGTTCATTTTAAATTAGTGAAGAGAACTTTAAACTAGTTCGTGTTGAAAATTAATTTCCCCAAACCCCTGCACCCAGGAAAGGAATTGGAACATATAAGAAAAATGAGCAGGGGTCAGGTTATTATTCCCATCACCATGAGATGGCAGTATTGCCAAGACAACCGAACGCACCGTAACCGTACAACAAAACACTTATCAGGAATAAGAGTGAAGTTAAAATGAACAAAGCAAAACAATTCACACCTTTGCTGTTTTTTATGTGAAACATATCCTTTCAAGGAAACAGTTTTTACCAAAAAAAAAGCTGATTACTTCATTTTGAAGGGCTGGCTTTCCTCGCGAGCCTGATCAGTCCGTTTGAGTGCTCTGCATTTTTATGATGTCTGAAAAGGCCCACTCATGATTGTGCGGGGGAGTTGTTCAAGTTCGTTCTAATTTCCCTGCCCTTTCTCTCTTTTGAGGGATGGAACACGCTTTAGAAGAATTCCTCCGCAACTCGTAAATACAGAGAATGTCGTTCTAAGAGCCTACGAGGACCGATATCGAGTGTTTGAGGTCTCAAGGTTTTGAGCCACTTTAGAACGGGGATAAACGCTTGCAGCCTCTTCTTACCAGACAATACCTTTCAAATGCAGCCCTCCTACGCTTCGAGATGACATTCTCGCTTGTCTTCTCTCACACTGTGCGGGGTAGCAATGAAATGAAGAACAGCGCCTGCCACGAGTATGGCCTTTGTAGTACTACCTAGTCCGCATCCCTCGGTATCAAATTGCTGCACATCACCCCAGCACGCACAGAATGAAGAAAACAATGTTCTCATTGAAGTAGTAAATAGCTTTTAGTATTAGTATTTTTAGTATTAGTGCTGTGTATTAACGGGAAATGGCATTTTAATACTAATTCATCAATCAAGCATTCTTAGCAGGGCTGTCCCAAACGACTAATTTTCTCCCGATTAGTCAGCCGACTATTTTTACAATTAGTCGACTAATCTAATAATTAAAAAAAAATATATATATACTTTAGCAATGACTTTTTTTTACGGTTATTAAATCACAAAAACATTTTCACACATTCAGAACACTGACTTAGCCTTTCCGACATGATTTAAAACAATTCTTAAAAAAAGCTAGCATTAATATTATAGTATACTACTATATATTATAATGATTATAATAATTATTTATTGCCAATCAGATTTTTCGTAAAGGGTGTCATTTTAAAGCTATTCTTAGTGTGGAATCTGAATTGTGAATTGTGGGATTAACTCCAGAAATCGTTATTTATATGACGAACATGGCGTGCTTTTATTTTGAAATGTTCACCGCAAGTACGTTCACTAAACCGCTAACCATAAGCTTTACACTCTGCAAAAAAGCACTTTTTGTCATTGCTTGGTGCCAGTAATAGATTTTTTTTTCCCGTTTACAAATGCTGTTAACCAGCAATTTTTCATGTTTTGAGGTGTCACTTTTTAACCGTAAGTTTGTGTTTTGGAGAAGACTAGCAGGCTAAAGTAGGTTGTCTTTTTCCCCATTGTCTTTTTCCTCATTAGCCTCAATGTAGCAATGCTAATGTTTACAGTGTTTAATGTACGTAGATGTGTTTCCTTATTGTTAGGATTCCCGGAATGGAGGGGTATCTTTATGCAGACACAGGGTTAGGGTTAGGGTGGCAATGAACCAAAATGCTTTATTGTGTCCAACACAAAAGCAGTGGAACTCGATGATCGGGGTCGTCGAGTGGGCGTGAGGTGATGAAGCTCGGGAAGGAGGCAGGCATGAAATCCGACAAGGGGCGCGCAAAAAACAGGACCTGGGACGAGAACATAAAATGTCGTGAGCCGGTGATCAGAGCAATAAGTGAAGAATGCGAGATACAACTAACTTAGCAAACAGACACGTTGATCGGGCGGACGAGGTGGCGGCGTCAACTGCTTTTAAAGAGAGCTGATTATCATCACCATCACCTGTGGCCGCTCTATTGCCTGGCACGCCCAGACTATTGTCCCTGTGTTTTTCAAACACTGAGCGTATAGTCTGGGACCCAGCCCATTAACGGCCTCTCGAGCAAGTACAAAATCAATCGACAAATCAGATTCGTTTATTTGCGTGATGTATTCTTAACGAGCAACGTCACTCTTCCGCGTCTGAAGTCGTCTCCACAACAACACAGATGGCGACCAGGAGAGCCGAGAATATGTTCCAGTCCACGGTATAATCAGTTTTAAATTACCAAAAACACATCGACACAAGTCATTGACAACAGTCTGTCTCGCGCTAGCCATGTTGAATAAACTCCGCTCTCCTCGTATATTTACTTCCGCGCGCAAGTCCCTCGTCCCGCCCATCGCTGATTGGTCCACTCTGCTGTCTGTTTGCTGTGGCTTGCTCCGCCCTGGAAATTTTATCCGCTTAATGGTGGCCAGACTCAATAGCTGGAACAGTGGTGAGTCTGGAGTACCAGGCTAGCCGCTCTACCCTCCTGACGTCCACTCTATAATCAGAATAAAAACACGCGCACCTACCAGAGGTGGGCCAGGGCTCAGGAAGGAGGAGCAGAGGCCCTAACAGGACCCCCCCCTCCTACGGGCGCCACCTGGCGCCTGACGAAGACGCCCAGGATGGGCGTGGTGTAAATCACGGATGAGCTTGCAGGACAACACCCACCGGGCTGGAACCCAGGACCGCTCTTCTGGGCCATAACCCTCCCAGTCCACCAGATACTGGAGCCCACGGCCACGACGGCAGACGTCGAGAAGCCGCTCCACACGGTAGGCAGGACCCCCATCGATCGAGAGAGTTGGTGGAGGCGGCTGAACAGAGGAGGCCAAAGGGCTCGTAGAAACTGGCTTGACTTGGGAGACATGGAAGGTAGGGTGGATCACTACCTTGGTGATCTCAAAGGAGCCAACGAACTGAGGGGATAGCTTAACAGACTCAGTTTTCAGTGGCAGGGACTTCGAAGAGAGCCACACTTTTTGGCCGACGGCGTAGCTGGGTGCAGGTGTACGGTGGCGGTCAGCCTGGGCACAGGACTTCTCAGAGGCGCGAAGGAGTGCGGAGCGCGCTTGCTCCCAGACCCTGGAACAATGATCTATGTGGCCTTGGACAGACGGGACGGCGATTTCATGTTCCTGTAAGGGTAATAATGGGGGTTGGTAACCCAAGGAACACAAGAATGGTGACATACCCGAGGAGGCATTTGGCAGGGAATTGTGCGCGTATTCGACCCAGGGTAGTTGATCGCTCCAGGTGCCGGGGTGAGCCTGAGTGGTGCAACGGAGGGCCGCTTCGAGCTGTTGGTTGGTCCGCTCGCACTGGCCATTGGTCTGTGGGTGGTAAACAGAGGAGGGGCTCACGCCCACACCCAGGGCCGCACAGAAAGCCCTCCAAACTTGTGAGGTGAATTGGGGTCCACGGTCAGAGACGATGTCTGCCGGAATGCCATGCAAACGGAATACATGGTCAGTGAGCAGGGTTGTGGTTTCTGTGGCTGACGGGAGCTTGCGAAGGGGGATGAAATGGGCGGCTTTGGAGAACCTGTCCACGACGGTGAGTATCACTGTGTGGCCCTTGGAAGGAGGCAGACCGGTGATGAAATTCAGCGCTATGTGTGACTAAGGGCAGCTTGGGATGGGTAACGGGCGGGGGAGTCTAGAGCTGGGCTTGGTGGAAGTTTTGCTGCGGGCACATACTGTACATGCCAGAACAAAGGATCTGGTATCCTCTGACATGGACGGCTACCAGAACCACTGGTGCAGCACAGCCATGGTTCTACGTATGCTGGGGTGGCAGAACAGCCGGGAGGAGTGAGCCCACTCCAGCACCTGGGAACGGAGAGCCTGGGGTACAAACAGGTCGGGTTGTGGGCCAGCTCGGGGGTCTGGGTGTTCACCATGGGAGTCCTTCACCTTCTGCTCGATCTCCCACTCCATTGAAGCGAGGAAGCAGGTTGGTGGAAGAATGGGAGTGGGTTCCTCCTTGGATTCGGTGGTCTGGAACTGGCATGACAGAGCGTCTGGCTTGACGTTTTTGGAATCTGGAATGTATGACAGGGTGAAGTTAAAGCGGCAGAAAAACATGGCCCACTTGGCTTGTCGTGGATTCAGTCTCTGGGCGGACTTGAGGTACTCCAGGTTTTTGTGGTCAGTGAGCATGATGAAGGGTTGGGATGTCCCTTCCAGGAGGTGGCGCCATTCTTCCAAGGCCAGTTTTACCGTTAACAGTTCTCTGTCCCCGATGCTATAATTGCGTTCAGCGGGAGAGAGCCTGCAGGAGAAAAAGGCACATGGATGGATCTTGCCGTCAGCGGGCCGGCGTTGGGAAAGCACAGCGCCCACGCCAATCTCTGAGGCGTCGACCTCCACGATGAACTGCAGTGCAGTGAGGGGTGGGGATGGACTAGCACCGGGGCAGAGGTGAAACGGCTTTTGAGGTTGCTGAAGGCGGAGTCTGCGGCGTTGGACCAAAGAAACTGTTTGGCGAAGGAAGTGAGGGCAGTGAGTGGAGCCGCGATCCGGCTGTAATTACGGATGAAGCGGCGGTAAAAATAGGCAAATCCGAGAAACCGCTGTTGCTGCTTCCAATCTGAGGAGCGAGGCCAGTTCAGAACCGCCGTGACTTTTGCCGGGTCCATGCGTAGCTGCCCCTGAGCTCCGACACAACCAAGAAACGTAGTCTCTGGAACATGAAACTTGCCTTTTTCTGCCTTGACGTACAGTCTGTTCTCGAGGAGCCGCTGGAGTACTTGACGGATGTGGTTCTCGTGCTCTTGAGGTGTGCGGGAGAACACAAGAATGTCATCCAAGTAGACCACCACAAATATATTAATCATGTCTCCCAGGACGTCACTAAAAGGGTTCTGGAAAACCGCTAGAGCGTTTGTGAGTCCGAACGGCATTACCAAGTACTCATAATGGCCCAGGGGTGTATTAAAGGCTGTCTTCCACTCGTCCCCCTCCCTAATACGGACAAGGTGAAAGGCGCTACGTAGGTCGAGTTTTGTGAAAATAGCAGCACCTTGGAGGGGGGTGAACGCAGAATCAAGAAGTGGAAGAGGGTACCTGGTTTTGACAGTTATCTCGTTCAGGCCTCGGAAGTCTATGCAGGGTCTCAGGCCGCCGTCTTTTTTACCTATGAAAAACAATTCCGCACCTACAGGGGAAGACGACGGGCGAATGGTAGCAGTTGCTAAGGACTCTGTAATGTATTTTTCCATCGCCTCCCTTTCTGGTAGAGAGATGTTAAAGAGGCGAACTTTGGGAAGAGTCGCACGAGGAAGGACTTCGATCGCACAGTCATAAGGACGGTGTGGCGAGAGCGATGCTGTACAGTCCTTATCAAATACCTGCCCCAGGTCGTGGTAACATTTTGGTACAGTGGACAGGTCAGCTTGTCCCACGCTCTGGACAGGACGAGCAGGCACTAAAGCGGATTTGAGACAGTTAGTATGGCAGAAGTCACTCCACACCGTTAGCTTGGGGTGTGTCCAGTCTATGGCAGGGTTGTGTGTCTTTAGCCAAGGCAGGCCGAGGACCAACGGTGTGCCGGGATTGTGGAAGACTAGAAAGGAGCTCACCTCTCTGTGGTTTCCGGACAGCAGGATGTCAACTGCGTCGGTTTTATGACACACACTGAAAGGAGACGCCCATCGAGTGCCGTGGTTTTCAATGGGGCAGGAAGCGGGTGCGTAACCAGCCCCAGCTGGTCCACGAGGTCACGATCCATGAAGTTCTCGTCAGAACCACAATCCTCGAGGGCGGTCACGCTGCAGGACTGTTCCTTCAAGGTGAGTGTGGCTGTGAGCTGGAGCCGGCGTGAGGAATGATGGGACAGATGGCTCACGAGTAGTCCCCCCTTTCCTGGTGAGCCCCAACGCAGCGGGCAGCTGCAGATAAAGTGCCCACCTTGACCACCGTAAATACATAATTGTGCAAAATACCTGTGTGCACGCTCCTCCTGCGACAGCCTGGTGTGGCCAAACTGCATTGGTGCAGTCCGTTCAGCAGGGGGCGATGTCATCGACGCCATGTCAGTGGCCCGGACAGGAAGCGGGGGTGGTCGTGGGAAGACCGTGAGGGGCAAATGCAGGACGTCTGGCAGCACCCTGCGTTGTCTCTGGCGTTCACGAATGCGATTGTCAATTTGGATAGAAAGGCTGACGAGATTGTCCAATGAATCTGGCTGGTCCCAGGTGGCCAATTCGTCATTGAGAGGCTCGTTTAATGCGCGGAGGAATACCTCTTGAAGTGCCGCGTCATTAAAACGACTCTCAGCGGCCAACGTCCGGAACTGAAAATTCGACGATGCTCCGAGACCCTTGGTGAGCCGACATGAGCCCTTTGGCTGCCTCTTTTCCACGGATTGGGTGGTCAAAGATTTTGCGCATTTCCCCAGTGAAAGTGCGTATGAGCGACTCACACATCCCTGCTCACACACCGATGATGCCCAATCGAGAGCAACGCCACTTAGGCAGCCAATATGGTAGGCAATTTTTGCTCTGTCTTCGTGGTATGTGTACGGCTGTTGCTCAAAAACTATTGCCTGGCACGGCCAGACTGTTCTCCCTGTGTTTTTCCAAACACTGAGAGTATAGTCCGGGACCCAGCCCATTAACGGCCTCTCGAGCAAGTACAAAATCAATCGACAAATCAGATTTGTTTATTTGCGGTGACGTGTTCTTAACGAGCAACGTCACTTTTCCGCGTCGGAAGTCGTCCCCACAACAACACAGATGGCGTACAGGAGAGCCGAGAATATGTTCAAATCACAGGAGAGCCGAGAATATGTTCTAATCCATGGTAAAATCAGTTTTAAATTACCAAAAACACATCGACACAAGTCATTGACAACAGTCTGTCTCGCGCTAACCATGTTGAATAAACTCCGCTATCCTCGTATGTTTACTTTCGCGCGCAAGTCCCTCGTCCCGCCCGTCGCTGATTGGTCCACTCCGCTGTCTGTTTGCTGTGGCTTGCTCCGCCCTGGAAATTTTATCCGCTTAATGGTGGCCAGACTCAATAGCTGGAACAGCGGCGAGTCTGGAGTACCAGGCTACAAAAACTAGGCTACATTGCAAAAGAAAGGCGCGACAAGCGCCGAGGTTGCCGTCGTAAGGCGCCGGAGCGGGGACGTGAGGTTCTCGGCCCGTAGCCAATGACGCCGGGTTACATGCGGGAACGCGGCTTGGCGAGGCGGCAGCATGGCGAAGGGGTGACGGCGAGTTGTTCTTGTATGGCCTGGAGTGAGTGGGAAATGTCTGTTACCTTATGGAAGAGGAAGTCAATGGCTTGGTGTTGGTCCCGGAGTGACCTGGGAGAGCCGGAGGGATTGTCTGCGAGATCCATCGTGGCCCGATCAAACTGTTAGCATTCCCGGAATGGAGGGGATCTTCATGCAGACACAGGCACGGTGTGGCAATGAACCAAAAGGCTTTATTGTGTCCAACACAAAAGCAGTGGAACTCGATGATCGGGGTCGTCGAGTGGGTGTGAGGTGATGAAGCTCGGGAAGGAGGCAGGCATGAAATCCGACAAGGGGCGCGCAAAAAACAGGACCTGGGACGAGAGCAAAAAATGTCGTGAGCCGGTAATCAGAGCAATACCTGAAGAATGCGAGATACAACTGACTTAGCAAACAGACACGTTGATCAGGTGACGAGGTGGCTGCGTCCGATGCTTTTAAAGAGGGCTGATTATCATCGCCATCACCTGTGGCCGCTCCACCCGTCTGACGTCCACTGTGTAATCAGAATAAAAACACGCACACCTACCAGAGGTGGGCCAGGGCTCAGGAAGGAGAAGCAGAGGCCCTAACACTTATTTTGTCTATTTGAACTTTAATTACACGGTGTGTTGATGACCAATAAACATCTGTAAAAGGAACTGGAGTCTCAAATGCCATCAACACGCAAATGTATGCACACACGCAGCGATAAAATGCAGCAGCTTAGCTTTGCATGCAATGCAAAAACTACCATCTATAATTCTGTTTTTTTCCCAATTGGGTTTCTCTGCGTACCGCCTAGCCAAAACCGTGACCCATCCACATTGCCCAAACACCAAAACGACCCGCTAAAAAAATTCCGTTCTCCCAAAAATAGATATTGAATCCAATGAAAAGCCTTTATTGTCATTGTACGTTATCGGGAGCCTTGTATAGAAAATCCTAACGTTTCATGTGGCGCCCATATGTTCCCATCCTTACTTGATATGTTAGAATACGCTCAGGAAGCAAGAGAGGACCCCCTCCCCCCAAACCATTTGGTGCTCATTCCACTATATGACCCCCTGGGCAACCGCTTAGCTCGCCTATGCCCCTGTTCCCATCTATCAACACTGTTTGTCTCACTGATGTCTTGTTTAACTTTTTGCTCTTGCTTCTTTGGTATCCTTAGGAGAAGTCATGGATGAACAAATTATCACAGAATGAGATACGAGAAGATCCAACTGGCCTTGCATATTTTCTAATTACAATCGCTCGTAGGAGTGATATTTTTCTGTACCTGCCAAGAGACGTTCAATCCACTTGGGTTGGGCAGTCATTGCCTATTGCTGTCAATGGCCATGAATGGGTGAAATTGAAAGCTAATGTGGTGCAAATGAAAATAAAGCTCCCCTGCTTTGCTCCAAATATTGCAGCTGCAACCATTCGAGTGAAGGCAAAGTGGCCCGACGAGGCTTTCTTTGTGTATTTTTTTTTGTTATATTGTTATCCCTGTGTGTGCTCTTGTTGCTCTCTTGAAGACATTGCTCCGCCCGCTCGTTGGAAAGCAGCTTAGGGCTCAGATCAACAACAGGCCTCTGATTCTTTTTTTTTCATACTAGACAGGTTACATGCAAGGGCGTAGGTTTGCAAAGGGACGGTAAGGACATAACACTACCAACGTTTCAGGATGCTCAAATTGTCCTCACCAACTTTGAAGCAACCAATTTGCATTATATAATGAGTTTTGTTATATAGGTCATTTTAGGACTAAACCGCAACAGATTATAAGCCCCCACCCACCAAATTTGACACGAAAACGACATTATTTCATAGATAAGCCGCACTGGACTGCTCACAGTATTATGGGGTATTTACACCAAAAGACATTAACCGAAAACACTTTATTTGACAGCGGCATCATACAACTGTCATAAGGCCAAATGAACCACCATTCATTGCTTCAAGAAGCTTCATTTGGCCATCACTGCTCCCATGCGGGAGACAGTCAACCTCTGCTGCCACCTAATGGTGTCCAACATGCCTCCTAACATGCATTACAGCGCTACAGATGTAAATAAAAATCAAAATTCATCTTTTGCGCTAATTATTTCTTCAGTTACTGTTCCAGTTCCAGTTAATGTTAATTCATTGCTTGTTATGGTATTTGGTAAGACTTAATTTGACAGCGGCTCCATAAGACTGTCACTGGACAATCATGATAATGACATAACACTATCATGAGCATTAATGAATGCTTATAACAGATGTCGTTTAGTGTTATCAGGCAAATTATCTCACTTTTGAATGGATGTAAAAGATCCAAGATGGACATACATGGAGTGACATAATTTGCCGGATGACACTTAATGAAATCTATCATAAGCATTCAGTAAGCCCCATGATAGTGTCATGTCATATTAATGACGATCTTATGACACCGCTGTCAATGTGTTACCTATTAATCCAAGTAAACCAACAAATAAGCTGCACTGGACTATAAAATGCAGGATTCAAAATGAGGGAAAAAAAGTAGTGGCTTATAGTCTGAAAATTATGATAGATTGTCTTTACATATGTTGTAAGGATAGAATAGACTCTACAATTTTAAGTTAATTGTTTTCATACTGTTCAGACTTAAAGTTATCTCTTTTCACGTGCTGAATGTGCCGGTCCATTTTCTCCTCCTCAAACGCACGTTTGATTGGCCGATGTCTGGTAGGATGTTTCGCTGTGTAGGATATTTTGGCAGAACATCGGGTCATATAGAATATGACGCAATTCATGAAAATGGGGCGTTAAACTGAGGCTTATTACTTTTCAAATGTGTTTCATTGTGCTGTCTAGCTGCAGGAAACTGCATTATAATACACTGACGCTTTTATTTTCAATACAAAAACTCCAACACACACTGTGGGTGAAATAGAATGCTGTCTTTTTAGTAGCCTAGTAGTTGTACATAAACTATCCAGCATGCGTGTGTACTGCCTTTGTGCAGGCCTTCTATGGAGAAAACGCGCGGGCATAAAAAACTTTTTTGGGTGGTAAAAACTAAAAAAGACCCTCAGCACCCCCTGCTCTGACTGACTTCCAGTGCCCCTGGTTTTATTGTGCTACGTGGGAGATTGATGTACTCCCATTGTGGTTGATATTATTATTATTATTATTATTAAAGCAGCGGACATGAAGGGGTTTGAAATAATTATCACATATAGCGGAAAACACAGACAAGCTGAAAAAGCAGTTTCTGCTCATGCACCCTCTTTAAAATAAACTGCTGTATTTTAAGCCAAAAGAACTGTTTTGTTTCATAGCACAATACAGTATGTCTATATGCTGCCATAGCAGATTCATGGTGCATTAATTCCCCAAACTATTTTTAAATTTGTCCGTTTTCCCCTTGAAACCCCGTTTACAGACATCGCGCAACCGCTTTGTTTTCGACCTAGCCATAAAAAGAAGGTAAGTAATCGTATATATTATTCGAAATGCCTGTCAATTTTCGCTTAGAATCATTAATTGATGTCTAATATTTAGTTAAAAAAAAAAAACGACTTAAGAAAATTATTCACACGCAGATTTTAAACTTTTAAACAAATTACGTAACAATGAAAAAATTGGCGTCTGTAAAAAAGTCACGGATATCTACCTCATAACTATCGCTTAACTCATTTGCTCCCAAAAACATATAAATACGTTCTATTTTTAATTGCTTCACTGTCCCAAAAACGTATATTTACGCCTTTTACAGGTTCCCATGTATCTTAGAATGCACAAAGCTCTAAACCCATTTTAAAGCAATAAAACTGGCCACTGGAGGGCCATATGGTAAAACCTCCAACCCGATTCAACCAGTACAGCGTAGTTGTGACCGTGCTGCTCGCCTAGCAGGGCCTGCTCCACAGGCTTGCCGCCCGCGTCCCCCGCAGTTTCCCGCGCGGAAATACGCACGCCACAACCAGTTCCACCCCAGGAACACAAGTTCCCCCGGGCGAACGAGGCAGTGGTCACCACAAAAGAAAGACTAAAAAAAAAATCCATCTTTAAGAGACAGGCGGCAATGAGGGAAAAGTTTAACCCGCTGTCGCGGCCACCAAGCGTCATCTCTCAGTTAGGTATGTGTGAATAAATTGTTACTTTGCTATCAAAAGGTCTATTTGTCTGGTTGTTCATGTTATTTTGTAAAAGGAAAACATTATTCAGAATTTTGGGATGTGACTAAAGCAAAAAATAGCAGTGTTAAAGTCAAAGTTATGTTTGAAATGTATGCGTTTAAAAAAAAGCTCATTTTCTCGGTTTTTTCATCAGAAATTGGAAAATTGCTCAAACTAAGCTATTTTCTAATGCTGATTTCTTAAGAATGGAAAAAGATATGAACTTACTTTTTTTTCTGCTGAAAGAAGAGAGTCTAATATTTCTTATGGTGGGTTCCATGTTCATATAGCAATAGAACAGAATTTTCTGTGGGCCTTGCAAAATCATTAAAAATCCAGGAGCGAAGGGCCTTGCTCCGGTGAAAATTGCTGGGAGTGAATGAGTTAATTGTATTTTTTTCGTGACTGTCGCATTTCCCCCAATATTTAAGATGATAAATAATCGATCTAAATGAAGAAAAATTGATAATAATAATAATAAAAAAAAAAAACTTTAAAAGGGTAAATACAGTATATGAAAAAGAACATCTCAACCACTCCTTGATGTCTGCGATTTCTGGATCGCGACCCTTGTTATATTTCTATGTTTCACCCATGAAATCCCCCAAAAATCCTGCTTTGGCCATTCACATCTGTGTCTTGACAATCGGTGATACCTGCTACATGGAGTTTTTGGATCGAAAAATGGTAAGTACGCGATAATATGTCATTAAATTCGTGGCATCTTTAATTCTGCTCTCGCGTGCTTTCATCTCCAGATAGGGTTTTACTGTTTAATTTTTTTTTTTAAATGCCCTCCTGTTCAGAATTTTCTTCCCCCAGCTTTCCAATGACGTATCACACATGCATGTCGGACAATTTTGAAATTTGGCCAAATTGAGGGTCCCAGAGCGGAACTTCAAGTCACCTGAGTGTTTTCCGCCATATGTTGCTTATGATTGTAGCGTTGCTATCGTGATCTATTTATATTTAGCAGTGGACACCATGAGGGAGGAAATTTTGAACTCAAGTTCATGATTTAAAAAAAAAAAAAGTTTGTTATTCTGTTATTTCTTCTCCCCAATAATTGCTGTAAGCAATTTTTGACAGAGTTGATTTAAAACCACAGACAGCAATTATTCTATCCACTTTAACACTGCAACTCTGTCAGATTCATCTTCACATTCAATTTCAAATCCTTATCCAACTAGGGTTTACTCTAGCAGTGAGAGGACAGCCCTCAGATTACTGGGATTTCCATAAAGCTTTGTTGCCAAAGATTCAGTCCATACATTAGCAACTCTACAGCTTTTATCCACAGTATATTTTGATGAACATGAGCAAAACCTTGCTGTTTCAATGGTCTTTATTGTGAGAGAAAAAACAAGACTGCAGTCCTTAAAGTGCCTATGACAGCAAAAAGAATGTTTATTTCATATTTCATGCGGTATTTTATGCTCCTGAATGAAATGGACCACTTGGATGTGTGTGAAAGCGATCGATATATTTATTCAATTTTTTGGATCTCGCGCCATGAAAATGAGTGACTTCCTGGATTGACGAAGACTGTGAAAGAGATATCAGCGGGGTAATCATCTTCAGTATACAGCCAATACTACAGTATGCAGAACGACTGTGGATTAAGCCTATTTTTCGGATTATTTGATTTTTCGCACCACGCCAGCGAGAATGCGCTTTTCTCGGCTTGGCCACGAGCAGCGCCCCGCTCTGACGTCGGCAGGCTTCCATGGAAAACGAGCTCTCCTGCCCGCAGCAGAGGAACAATGAGCTGTAATTTGCTTGCCGCCAGTGGGTTGCCGATCGGGGAAGACAACTGACAACCACAGCCGCCGTATCATATGATCCAGGGTAGTTTTGTGTGATTTTTCACTTCGAAAGGCGAGAGTAAGACTTTGAAACGCCGCTCAGTTCTGGTTAGCATGTCAGCTAGCTGTCACGCCTCCTGGTTTGTTTACGCTCTCCAAAGCTGGGGCAGGGAAATGACAAAAGCCGGACTAACTCCAGTGGCATAAAATATCATTCAGGAGTTGACCATTATGGAGTAATTTTGCCGTGCCGTAATGAATAAATATGACATTAATTAATATAATTTAATATTTCATATTCCATTTAGCACAAGACTGTTATTTGTCATGATCACACCATTTATTTAGCAATTGGGAAAAATACTTTGATAAAAAGAATATTCTGTAAAAATATTAGAGTAGAAAGATTGAAGCAATGACATTTTGCTGCTCCCTTCGTCTCATTTTCTTCATTCTGAATAATTCCCCCTCAGTGGGCTGAATTCTAAATCGAATTAAATCGTGACCCTGCCGACGTCATTCTCCTGCTGGGGACGCTAGAGCGCTAAATTAAATCGTGACAATGCCGACGTCATTCTCCTTCTGGGGACGCTAGAGCGCTATAAAGACAGGCAAGGGTTAAACAGCAGATTAAAAGACTAATTTCTCGTCATCTGCGCTTTGCCAAATTGTTGTATACAGTCCAATCGTCTCAAAATATGATTCTAATTCACATAATAAAGCTATTTAAGATCATAAGAGCATCGTTTTTCAATCAGTGTGCCAGGGCACACAATTGTGCCTTGAGAGATCGTCAGGTGTGCCGCGAGAAATTATCCAATGTCGCATTTTTTTTATGTCATCGGGCGGAGGTGCAGTACGACGGAAGGAGTAGGCAGAAGGTTGATTCGTGTGCAGATGAGCGAGGTAATGCTTGTGTCATGAGCAATAACTGGTCGGATTTCTAGCCGTCAACCACCCTGCTATCCGCGACAATGGATGTGGACCCTAGCACTTCTATTGTACATCATTTGATTAAACTCGTCAAGTGTTCATACACATGAAAGTGTCCTTTCCATTTTATCCAAATGTGATGACCGTCAATCCTCCCCCTGTGTTTTGTTCCAACACATTGTTGAGGACAGCAAAGTGGCTGATGAAAACACAGAGAAACAGTCAACTTTTTGCGAAAAAATACAAAGGTAAATGAGAAACCCTGAAAGCCAGTTACCTTGTTGCTGAACTTGTTGCTAAATCCAAAAAGTCCCACAATGTGGCAGCGACATTAATATTACTTGCCTGCAAAGCCATTATCAGCGAGATGCAGTTAAAGACATAGCTAAAGTCCCCCTGTCTGATAATTCTGAGCTTTTCAAGCCTAAATGCTTAAAAAAAAAAAAAAAAACAGAGAAGGACTGAGAGCTGTTGAAGAAGATTCCAGCCAGGATATCGGCTTTGAGTTCATCTAAACAGGCTCAAGTTTTACACTGTGGACTAAGGATGGGCGGATCGATACCAAAATATCGATATTTCGATCCAGCGCGTTAAGTTTTAGGTATCGATCCCCAAGCAAAAGTATCGATATTTGGAATAAGTATATTATATTTTCTTTGTCTTTTTTTGGGGTATATTTTTGTGCACTTTTTGTACGACTTTGCCTTTTGCGTTCTGCACGCACGTAAGCAGTGCACGCACATAAGCAGAGCACCGGTGTCTGCTCCCGCCCCCATTTACGTCCCTATCATATGTCGATCAGCTTGCTTTTCCTCCGCCCCTCTAGCGAGGCACCAACACAGTCAATACAAACAAACATTAGGAAGCTAGTGGTAGCATGGCTGCGGCATCGACAATGGATCATAAAAGAAGTCTGGTTTGGACATATTTCATTTTAATAAATAGCAACGAGGCTAAGTGCACAGTTTGTGCCGAAACTGTCAGATATTCTGGTTATACCAAAAGCCTCACGAAACACTAAAGAAACATGCATCCCGAAGCACACGACGAATTAAATGGATGAAAAACATGCCGCTCAAGCCGAGGAGGACACGAGGAAAGACAAGCGCACGCCGCCGAAGCAAAGCAAAGTACTTTAGAAGGGGCGATTGCGAAAGGCAGGACTTATCCAGGTAACGTAGGTGCTAATAGATAATCAGAGACGATATAAGCATTAGTGGCTGATGTGCAATATGAAACGATAAATATGGCGTTTTTGTCATCTCACATAAAAAGAACTTTGCAGCACTACTGAATATGCTTTGTGATGGAAAGTTATAGCTACATCTTGTTTGTGAAAAGCAAAGTTTATACCGCATTATATAAAAATGACCATTGTGACATATTCAACAGTGAAGTATTACTGTAACCTAAATGTGAGTCTCCATGTTATTAATTTTTGATACAATGAGGACAAATCAGCCCATATCACGTTCATGAATTATTACATAACATTTTAAATACACACATCTCCCCTTACTGTATTTCTAAAATTAGCTATTATTCCTTTTTTTTTTTTTTTTTTTTTTTTTTAAATTGCAAGTTACTATCGTTTATTGGATTTGTTTTTAATTATCTATCATTAGAGGGCGGTAACCTGGTACTATTAATTGCTTCTTTAATTAGATTCAAAATATTTAACTTAGGTAGATTAAAATTTGATCAATACAATGTGTAGCAGGGAAATGTTCTGTGCATATGAATTTAAGGGTCATATTTAAAGAGAGAATGACTAATCAGATTTTGTTGTTGATGGATTGGTTTGTGAGTTTGTAGGGAAACTGCTTTGCTAGTTATTAAAAGCAGCAGTTTTTCCATTGCAATGCATATTTGACACAAAAAGACTTTTATTAGTTTTTGAGTGCTTGCTGTTGTTGTACATTAGATATCATCAGAAAGGCTGAGAACTCTGCAGGGTTATATATATATATATATATAAAAAATATGAACTTCCGGTATCGATATCGGATCGGGAGCGCAATATTTGGCCTTGGTAATACTTGGTATCGGATCGAATCAAAAATCACTGGTATCGCCCATCACTACTGCGGACATATAGATAATGAGAAATTATTTTAAGACTACAGAAAGTCTTTTAGGAACATTTTTGGTTTGTGGTGTGCAGCCAGATTTTTTCCAATGTAAAAGCGTGCCGTAACTCAAAAAAGGTTGAAAAACACTGAAATTGAGCATGAATTCGCAGTGGATTTTCTCTACTCCCATTCTCAAAAAGAAACAATACAGATATATACAAAAACAATATAGAAATGAATATATAAAGTAAAATGAACAAACTTATGGGAACAAATATCTCTAAAATACAAATATCTTATTTGTATACCACCAATTCTGGCCTTGCGAGTCTTTTTCTGTGTCTAATTTTGAGTGGCAACCCAACTAGCAAATTTTGAGGTAAAAATATACACCTGCTGCGTAAAATCCCAATTCCGAGTGACACTCCCAGTGAGGAAAAACGGCATCGCAGGAAGCGATAATGTAGGGAACAGTCATCCCAGCACCTGGGTTTAGGGCAAATGTGAAATCTTTTGTGACAACGTGATGAAGAAAACACAATGGCATGATGAAAGTGTGACTTGTGAGTGAAGAGAGCCCTTTTCCTCTTCAGATTAACTGCATGCTTTAACAAGATTGTGTGGGCATGTGGGAGGATGGGGTTGTCAGCTGATCCACGGGCTGCCCTACATAGACAGAGTGAGAGGAGGAGAGCATGGAAACTGAAACCCTGCCACTCCAGTGCACATGGATGAAGAAGAAGGAAAAAAAAAAACAGAAGTTGGGGGGGGGGGGGATATCAACCCTTAGAAGTGCTTCTCTGTTCGCACGAAGAGAGTGATGGTGCCCTCAGGTGCTGCCTGTGTGGTACTCTTTGCATATCATTAAATGCATGTATGACGCCCCCCAGAAAGCTTTATTTGCGCATACGATCATTCAATTAAACATACTAAAAATGATGCTTCTGGTAAGTGAGGATGTCAGCTGCACATTGACAACACTTTGATCTGAGGATTTTATATTTTTATTCAATCCTTTACACTTTGAGCATTTCTTTTTTTGGTGAAATTATGGGTTTCTCTCTGAGTATAGACGAAAAAAAAAACTGTTCAAACATGCCTTGTTACCAGTGCTTAATTTGTAAATCATAAGGTGCCGGAACGCATAGTACATATGACAGCGCAGGGATGACGAGACAGGCACAGGTCCTGGATGAGAAAATGGTGCGGAAAACAACACGGGACTTACAAGGCCCAGTTTCAGATAATATCCATCGTATAGATGTTATGACAACAAATTACAAATATTTAGGCTATACTCTGCACAGCACGGGCAATTGCCCACATAACCACAGGTGGGACTAACAGAACACAGTCAGCAATTAGTTTCTCAACAGGTCTAACTTGATTACAATAGATTTGATTGATTACAAGAGTACAATAAATAACACAAACCTATTCTTTTAAGAGTTTCCTCCCCCCTGTCTCCTCTGGCCCCAAAGTTCCTACCACCTTACAAATTGTGCAGCTCAAACCCGAATTTTCCATAAGGGTACTGGCCTGTTGCTTCAGCTGTTGGTGGTCCACCTGGCTGACTGCTGGCACTGTAGCTGGCCCCCACTCCGGGTAGCACTGAACCTGACCAGCTGCTGCCACGGTAGCAGCCTTCTGCCCCGGCTTGGCTGGCTGTCCGTAAACCTGGCTAGCTGCTGCGGCGCTAGCCTCTTGCCGCACCTGGTCCCGCCTGTTAGCATGATTGCTGCAGCTGCCCACATTGCCGGTTGATGCGTTTCTGACTCGTTTTGAATCAACTTCCTTCTTTTTGAAATAAGACCGTAAATGTAACTGTCTTTTTGGCATGTTGAAATACCGTTTGATCCTCGCTGCTTGCTCCCCAGATACCACCAATTTCCAAAGTTTTTTTGTTTTATGTCAGGGGTGTGATTTGTTGGTCCAGCTTTTCAGTGCATCAACAAATCTCAAACTCTTTCAAATAACTTTAATTTTTCATAAACAACATGCAATTCTTGGGATTTGTTCGGTAAATGAATTTATTCAATTCAATTCAATTCAATTTTATTTGTATAGCCCTGGATCACAACAATGTCGTCTCAAAGGGCTTTGCAGAGGCAATATGATACACAATCAGAAACAGCAAATGAAGCCACAAAAATGAATAAATAAATTCAAGTCCTGGGTATCCCCCGTCCTTAGACCCTCCATGTCGGCAAGGAAAAACTCCAAAAACTCCAGAGTCTTCGGGAGAAAACGAGAAACCTTGGGGAGTACCACGGTCAGGAGAGATCCACTCCCAGGACGGATAGACAGGAAGCCCCAGGACCGCTAATGGGAATTAGCAGGTGAAGTTACAGTCCGTAAAAAATGCGGTGGAGTAAAGGAACAAGAAGAGGTCCATCTAGCCAGATGAGACGGGGGTAGCAACAAGGACATCCATCCAGCTTGGGGTCCGGACAGTCAGGAGGCTGCAGCTGAAAAATAGCCCCTCCCCAGAGGGGAGGGGGGAAAGGGGACACCGGGTGACTAGTGATGAAGAGACTAGACAACTAGATATTAACACTGGAAAATAGAAATAAAGTAAGATAAGTGGTAGGTAGAGTGAGAAAAAGGAGATAGAACTCAGTGGCTGTACTTCCCCCAGCTTTATAGTTTCTGGTGCTGCTTAGACTAAACTTTGAGTCTACTCCGACTTCAACTAGCCTGACCATAAGCTTTGTTGAATAGGAACGTTTTTAATCTAATCTTAAATGTGCAGACTGTCTCGGCTTCTTTAATATTAGCTGGAAGCTGATTCCATAAAACAGGGGCTTGGTGGCTAAAGGCTCTAGCTCCGAAAGTACTTTTAGAAACCCTGGGAACTACCAGTAGACCTGCATTCTGAGAGCGGAGTGTTCTGTTGGGGCCGTATGGAACCAGAGCATCGGAGAGATAAGATGGCCCCAACCCATTAATGGTCTTAAATGTAAGAAGGGGGATTTTAAATTTAATTCTAAACTCGACTGGAAGCCAGTGAAGGGCCTGGAGCACAGGGGTGATGTGCTCTCTTCTATTGGTTCCTGTTAAAAGTCTTGCTGCTGCGTTTTGGACAAGCTGAAGACCTTTTAGGGAACTTTTAGGACAAGTTGCAAGTAGGGAGTTACAGTAATCTAATCTCGATGTAACGAACGCGTGAAATAATTTTTCTGCATCGCTTTTAGATAAAATATTTCTAATTTTGCCTATGTTGCGCAGGTGAAAGAAGGCCGTTCTGCAGGTTTGTTTAATGTGAGCTTTAAACGATAAGTCAGGGTCGAATAAAACTTTAACTGTGGTGCTGGAGGCTACACTTACATTGTCCAGAGTGACTATCTGGGCAGCTAAAGAGTCTCTCACACTTTTCGGGCCTATTATAAGGACTTCTGTCTTTTCAGGATTAAGTAGAAGACAGTTAGTGCTCATCCAGGTATTTATATCTCGGACGCAGGTGCTTAGTTTGTCCACTTGCCTGATCTGCTCAGGTTTAATTGATAAATACAGTTGTGTGTCGTCAGCGTAACAATGAAAGTTAATGCTATGTTTTCTGATGATATTACCTAGAGGAAGCATATAGAGCGTAAACAAGATGGGCCCGAGGACCGATCCTTGCGGCACACCATAACTAACTCTAGAGTACGGTGATGATTGCTGGTTTACATTGACAAACTGGTACCTATTAGATAAATATGATTTAAGCCAGCAGAGGGCTGCTCCTCTAATGTCTATGTCACATTCTAATCTCTGCAATAAGATATTATGGTCGATTGTGTCAAAGGCTGCACTCAGGTCCAACAGAACCAGGATCGAGACTAATCCAACGTCAGCAGCTAGTAACAAGTCATTAGTTACTTTGACTAATGCAGTTTCAGTGCTATGATGAGCTCGAAAGCCAGACTGGAAATGTTCAAATAAACTATTGTCCTGTAGGTGCTGACAGAGCTGTTTAATTAACGTTCTTTCAAGGACTTTGGAGAGAAATGGTAAATTAGAGATAGGTCTATAATTGGCCAAAATATCAGGATCAAGAGTGTTTTTTTTCAAAAGCGGTTTAATAACTGCATATTTAAAGGACTGCGGCACGTGGCCAGTAACTAATGAGGTATTTATTATATTTAAGATAATATCAATAGTTAGAGGCAGGGTCTCTTTAAAATTAATAATTTATGCATATTATTGTTTTATTCTATACTATAATGTCCGTAACTATGCAGAGTCCCATTAATAGACGCTGGGACTGGAGAGCTGTGAGATAGTAGGACGCGAGGGGGAGACGGGCGAGAAGCAAAAGTTAGCGGTCGAATGTGGCGGCAGTCCGCTGTTATTTTATTTATTGTTTTCCTATTGCTGCCACAATAAAGTGGAGACCCCCCCCCCCCCCCCCCCATTCGGGGCTATTACAATACATTTTTAAAAAACTTTTTTATATTATTATTATTATTTTCTATACAGGAGAGGTGCTGGATCTGCCCAAATAGGTCCCGGAACACAGGGAGGCCAAAATCAAGAGGTGCCGGATCTTGTTACGGCACAAATTAACCTCTGCTTGTTACACATTGTTTTATTCCTAAATCATCAAAAGATTATGTTATGAACTTTTTTCCAAAACGTTTATATTTTTGAAAGTGTCATAAGCAGCTAAAGTTGAGGACTTTTCAAATGCCAAATATGGAAAATCACACACAGTGCTTGATTACTGATAAACAAAAAATCTTAGTACGGTTTTGACAACTGGTCATAAAATTTTAACATCTTAGCTTTAATTTGACATATTGCACATCGAGGTTGAGCAAATGAGCACGGAGTCATTTACATTCCAAAAATTGCACCTTTTGACACTATTTTGTAAACTGCTCTTTTTCTTGGTCAGGCAGTGCACTGGAGTTGCTTACTAAAGTTAACGATGATTGACAGATGTTAAAGTTTCCTCTTGCCAGAGATGTCTGAAAGCGCCGTATGCGTTAATAATCGTTTAACTTGTTAAACAGTTGCTGTGGCAACTTACTGTGTGTAAGTGAGCAGCTTGAGCTGATATGAGTGGACTCACTCTTTGAATATTTAATAAAAACAAACATATATTCTAATTTATTCTGGTTTAAAAATAATTCAGTGTGACAGTAATTTAAACTTATCATAATTCTTACATTTGAAGTGCTTGAAAACCCTTTATTTAAATATATTCATATATATTTTTTATTAATTTCTTTCTAAAATTAAACATGGATTCCTGCAATAGGGTGATTATTGAATGCTAAAAGTAGCATTCCACTACATGCTGGCAGTTGTTGTGGCCGAGTGGTTAAGGCGATGGACTTGAAATCCATTGGGGTCCCCCCTCGCAGGTTCGAGTCCTGCCAACAACGGGCATGCTTTATTAATGATTGCGCCATTACTTGGTACAATCAATGCTGCTAATGTTAGTGTCACATCTTGCGTTCAGCCAATAAACTTGAAATCTGCACGGCATATCTTTAATTGCTTTCTGGAACCCAACTTCATGTTGTTTACTTCAGTCGGCTCCTCATTGAATGCTAATATTAGCATTTACTTATATCATGGTAGTTGTTGTGGCCGAGTGGTTAAGGTCTCCCTTCCAGGTTCGAGTCCTGCTGACAGTGGACGTGTGATACTAAAGATTCTTACTTGATTGGTCCAAGCATTGATGCAAATGTTAGCGTCATATCTTGTCTTCAGCCAATAGACTTGAAGCTCTTCTTCATTCCTGACAGCAATGCTTGTTTTCTAGAGCCCAATTTCATACCTATTCCTTCAATCGGGTGATGATTGAATGCTAATAAATCCATTGGGGTCTCCCCTCGCAGGTTCGAGTCCTGCCAACAACGGATATGCATTTCGATCTATTGCTCTGTACAGGTATTCTTGCTAATGCGATCATCATAACTTGTGTTCAGCCAATGGACTTGAAATCCATACGGTATATGTTTAATTGTTTTCTGGAACCCAACTCATGCCGTTTCCTTCCCTGGGCTCATTCTTTAATGCTAATATTACACCGCTGGCCAAAAGTATTGTCACCCCTGCAATTCTGTCAGATAATGCTCAATTTCTCCCAAAAAATGATTGCAATTATAGATGCTCTGGGAATAATATCTCCATTTATTTTGCTTGCAATGAAAAAATACAAAAGAGAATGAAAAAAATAAAATCACTATCATATTACACAAAACTCCTAAAATGGGCCAGACAAAAGTATTGGCACCCTCAGCCTAATACTTTGTTGCACAACCTTTAGACAAAATAACTGCGAACAACCGCTTCCTGTATCCATCAATGAGTTTCTTACAATGCTGGAATTTTAAACCATTCTTCTTTGGCCAATTGCTCCAGGTCTCTGAGATTTGAAGGGTGCTTTCTCCAAACTGCCATTTTCAGATCCTTCCACAGGTGTTCTATGGGATTCAGGTCTGGACTCATTGCTGTCCACTTTGTAGGTCTTCAGTGGGAGAGGACGCTGGCGTTGACTGTTCGCCGCTTCTCCATACCGGATTCATTCCCGCACACCACATAACCCTTCAAATCCGTCCTCCACGAGATAAGTTATTTTTTTTCCACTTTGGCTCTCCACGTTCCCACCATCGCTCCTTTCTTTTAATACATTTTACCATCAAGCCCGGTGAACCTTCAGCCTGAATGGCGTTGCTAACACGGAGCTAGCTGTCAAGCTCACCTCGGTGCTGGCGTTTGAGCAGACATCTATCTGTTCACCTATTATCGGCTCGTGCTTGCTGTCTGCCCTCGAGTGGGTGTCTGGGGGTGGACTGCCGTCTCTGTGGGGGCTTGCGATCGTGCTGGCTGCGCGGCTGCCACCCATCGTCGCTCGCCGGGATCCTGGCTAATGGCTAGCGCCGGTGCTCCTGGCCACTCCACCGTCATCTTTGTGCCGCTTCAGAGCTCCCGTCACACCGGCGCGTCTTCTGGTGAGTTCCATCTCCCATGCCGACCCCGCTACATCCATAGAGGATCCGGTCGCCGGTTTGTTCAGTCGGGTCTCGGTGACCGTGCCGGGCGCATCGCATCCCTCTGGCCGGTGGTGCGCGCCATTGCTTCGAATGCTGGAGGTGGGGGTTCGTGCGGCTCGGCGGTGAGAAAATCCGGAGTGGATCACAGCGTTCTTCGCCCACTAACTGGACCGGACTCTACAAGCTATTCCACACTGGAACTACTCAATGTGCAATCACTGTCTAACAAAGCTGGACTCATCCAAGATCATATCACAGACAAGAAAATAGACATTCTCTGTCTCACGGAGACCTGGCAGCAGCCGGATGTTTATTCTGTCCTCAATGAGGCTTGCCCCCCTGGATATAACTACCTCAGTAAGGCTCGCACTACTGGCCGGGGGGGTGGCCTCGCTGTATTTCACCGTAGCACCATCCAAACATCCTTACTGTCTGTCCCAGACGTCAACACTTTTGAACACCTGGTATTCAACTGTAAACACATCACTTCACATCACGCCACTTCTGCAACCATAGCAGTTATTTATCGCCCCCCAAAACCACATCCATCATTCCTCTCTGAAGTTCATGATTTTCTCATTTCACTTTGCACCCTACACGCTAACGTACTGGTACTGGGCGATTTCAACATTCACATGGACTCACTCTCCTGTCGATTGGCTGCAGAATTCAAACAGGTTCTGGACTGTCTCAATCTCCACCAATCTGTCGATGGTCCCACCCACACCAAGGGCCACACCTTGGACTTAGTCATTACAGATTCCATTCACATTTCAGATCTTCATATCCAGGACATTGGCATTTCTGATCACCATGCAGTCACCTTCAAAATCCCTCTCCCTGCCCCCCTCACCAAACTACGTCGTCATATATCCTTCAGGAATTTCAAGAACATCGACTCCACATCCCTCAGTCAGCATCTGCAGCTCCTTTCCCCTCCTCCAAATACATCAGTCACTGGACTCATGGATTACTACAACCACAATCTCCTGTCTATCCTTGACACTCATGCGCCACAAAAAAACCGGACAGTCACCTTCACCCGTTCAGCTCCCTGGTTCACAGAGGAGCTGAGAACACTAAAAAGGACTGGCCGAGTCCTGGAGCGGGCCTATGTTACATCACGGCTGCTGGTGCATAAGTTGGCCTACCGGGAACATCAACGGAAATATGCCAAAGAACTCTCCAGGGCCAGGTTAGCTCACTACTCCAACATTATTAACAGTAACTTAGGTAACTCCAAACAACTCTTCACCACCGTCAAACACCTCCTTAAACCTCCAACTATAGTACACCACAATCAGACAGTCTCACAGTGCAACAAATTCATGGACTTCTTCACTACCAAAATACACAATATCCGCGCGTCTTTCTCCCATACTTACAGTTCTGTCACATCATGTGACATTGCACCCGTCACCCACAACCTGTCTCACTTTTCCCCCACAGTGCAGCAGGAGGTCGTGAAGGTCATCAATAAATCCAAACCATCCACTTGCTCCTTAGACCCCTTTCCTTCCCCTCTGCTTAAAGCACACTGCCACTCCATTAGCCACTTAATAACAAAAATTATCAATCTTTCCCTTCAAACCGGGCATGTTCCGGCCACCCTCAAAACAGGTATCATCAAGTCCCTCCTCAAAAAACCCACTCTTGATCCCGATCCTCTGTCAAATTATAGACCCATCTCCAATCTCCCCTTCATTTCCAAAATTCTTGAAAAAACTGTATCCATCCAACTCCATAACCACCTGAAATCAAATCGTTTATATGAAAAATTCCAATCTGGTTTTCGTCCATCCCACAGCACCGAGACAGCGCTCATCAGAGTCACCAATGACCTTCTGATGACCTCTGACTCCGGTTCTACTTCCCACCTTATCCTTCTCGACCTCTCTGCTGCATTTGATACTGTTGATCATCACATCCTCCTTCACCGCCTCCAACACGATATAGGTATCTCTGGCACTGCCCTACAGTGGTTTAACTCATACCTCAGGGGAAGGACCGAGTTGGTAGCCCTGGGGGATGCTAAATCCCGCCCTAACACTGTTGTCTGCGGAGTCCCCCAGGGCTCTGTGCTCGGTCCAACCCTCTTCACCATTTACATACTACTCCTCGGTCGTGTCGTCAGCAGGCATGGAATACAATTCCATTGCTATGCTGACGACACACAACTATATTTCAAGGTCACTCCGTCCTCCACCCCCTCCTCCTCTGTTTCTCAACTTGACTCCTGCCTGGAGGAGATAAAGGCTTGGATGAGTGAAAACTTCCTGCAGCTGAACAGCTCCAAAACAGAAGCCATTCACATTGGTACCCCTCACCAGCTCCGTTCCGCCCCCATTTCCTCAGTCTCCTTTTTCGGCCACAAATCTTCCCTCTCCCCTTCTGTGACTAATTTGGGAGTCAGGTTTGACCCCCATCTTAGCTTTAACAATCACATCAATTACATTTGCAAAACCTCCTTCTTTCACCTCCGCAATATTGCCAAACTCCGGCCATCTCTCTCCCGTCCTGCTGCAGAGAGACTCGTACATGCCTTTATCTCCTCCAGGTTGGACTATTGCAATGCACTCCTCATCGGGATCCCTGGCAAGAGCCTACAGAGGCTTCAGTATGTCCAAAACAGCGCTGCCAGGGTCCTGATGAGGGTGCGTAAACATGAGCACATCACCCCCATCCTCCGCACCCTACACTGGCTCCCTGTTCACCTCTGTATTGAATTCAAAATCCTCCTTCACACCCATCACTGTCTACACGGTGTAGCCCCCACCTACCTCACCGAACTCCTCACATTACATACTTCAGACAGAACCCGGTCAGGCCAACAGCACCGTCTACTCCCGCCCAGGACTCGGCTCAAGACTATGGGCGACAGGGCCTTTGCAGCTGCTGCTCCCCGTCTGTGGAACGCCCTTCCAGACCATCTCAGAGCCCCGCAGACGGTGGATGCATTTAAAAAAGGACTAAAAACTCACCTTTTTAAAAAAGCTTATTCTAGCTAATTTTATTTGACTTACTTCTATCTGATTGGCATCTGATTTTATCTGTGCTTGTGTCTGTTTTGCTTTTACTGTTTTATTCTTAGTCTTTTTCATTTTATTTATTATTTTCTTTTTTGCCAATGTGCTCTTTGAGATTTGTTTGTTAAATGTAAAGTGCGTTATAAATAAAATGCATTATTATTATTATTATTTCTCTCAAACCATTTTCTAGTACTTTTTTGAAGTGTGTTTTGGGTGATTGTCCTGCTGGAAGACCCATGATTTCTGAGGGAGACCCTGCTTTCTCACACTGGGCCCTACATCATGCTGCAAAATTTGTTGGTAGTCTTTAGACTTCATAATGCCGTAAACACGGTCAAGCAGTCCAGTGCCAGAGGCAGCAAAGCAACCACAAAACATAAGGGGAACCTCTGCCATGTTTCACTGAGGGGACCATGTTCTTTTCTTTGAAGGCCTCGTTTTTTTTTTTCCTGTAAACTCTATGTTGATGCCTTTTCCCAAAGAGCTCTACTTTTGTCTCATCTGACCAGAGAACATGCTTACAAAACGTTTTTGGCTTTCTCAGGTAAGTTTTGGCAAACTCCAGCCTAGCTTTTCTATGTCTCTGGGTCAGAAGTGGGGTCTTCCTGGGTATCCTACCATAGAGTTCCTTTTCATTCAGACGCCGACGGATAGTACGGGTTGAGACTGTTGGACCCTCGGACTGCAGGACAGCTTGAACTTGTTTCGATTTTAGTCGAGGTTCTTTATCCACCATCCGCACAATCTTTCATTGATATCTCTAGTAAATTTTTCTTTTCTGTCCACATTTAGGGAAGTTAGCTACAATGCCATGGGCTTTACACTTATTGATGAAACTACGCACGGTAGACACAGGAACATTCAGGTCTTTGGAGATGGTCTTGCAGCCTTGAGATTGCCTGTGCTTTATCACAATTTTGTTTCTCAAGTCCTCAGACAGTTCTTTGGTCTTCTTTCTTTTCTCCATGCTCAATGTGGTACACACAAAGACAGAGGACAGAGGTTGAGTCAACTTTAATCCACCACCTGTTATGTGCCACAGCTAAGCAACAGGTGCTGTTAATTACACAAATTAGAGAAGCATCGCATGATTTTTCAAAGGGTGCGAATACTTTTGTCCGATCCATTTTTGGAGTTTTGTGTAAAATGATAGTGTTTTAATTTTTTTCCCATTCTCTTTTGTGTTTTTTCATTGCAAGCAAAATGAATGAAGATATTACTACAAAAGCATTTGTAATCATGTTCTGGGAGAAACTGGGCATTATCTGACAGAATTGCAGGAGTGCCAATACTTTTGGCCAGCATTGCATAAAGACTGGCGAACGGAGGAGGACCACCGAGATCATAGACATTAAGGGAGTTCCAAAAAATCGATTATTAGATGCATCGCGATTTGACACGTGAAGATTCGATTACGATTCATAAAGGTTAAAAAACGATGATTTTCCCTAATAAATTATGACAGCCGCTCTTAGCGGAACAAAATTCAAGACAGGTCTGCCGCCCCGGACACCTTTAATGGACGCACGCACAACGTTAGGCTGGATGCTGCCAGTTACTGAGCGAGAGATTTACTCCTTTTCAAAAGAAAGAAAAATAAATTTGTGTATGAGACAGGCATGGAGTGCCAGGGACCCAGTGGTTGCGCTTCTATGAGCAAGTTATTTTTTAGAGCGAGAGGGGAAGAGAGATAGTTCGTTGCTCCTTGTCTTTCAGATGTCCAGCAGTAGTTTCAAATCATGTCAATTGAAAAATGTCCTGAGTGTGTTGCTAAGACCCGTTTGTGTCTATAAGAAGTACACGAACTCTCTTGCACTGTTTAGCCTTTATTGATGTTGTTTTTGAGGTGTTAACAGTTGGTGCTGAGCGCTAAGCTCATTAGCAAATTCGCTGAAGTGTATTTCATATGCAGAACGTGTAAAACCATGATTAAGTACAGAGGTAACACTACAAACAGGCAAAATAGTACAGAAATCTGTGAAAACATATATATATATATATATATATATATATATATATATATATAAGTATTCAGCCCCCTTGAATCTTGCAACCTTTCGCCACATTTCAGGCTTCAAACATAAAGATATGAAATTTAATTTTTTTGTCAAGAATCAACAATAAGTGGGACACAATCGTGAAGTGGAACAACATTTATTGGATAATTTAAACTTTTTTAACAAATAAAAAACTGAAAAGTGGGGCGTGCAATATTATTCGGCCCCTTTACTTTCAGTGCAGCAAACTCACTCCAGAAGTTCAGTGAGGATCTCTGAATGATCCAATGTTGTCCTAAATGACCGACGATGATAAATAGAATCCACCTGTGTGTAACCAAGTCTCCGTATAAATGCACCTGCTCTGTGATAGTCTCAGGGTTCTGTTTAAAGTGCAGAGAGCATTATGAAAACATAGGAACACACCAGGCAGGTCCGAGATACTGTTGTGGAGAAGTTTAAAGCCGGATTTGGATACAAAAAGATTTCCCAAGCTTTAAACATCTCAAGGAGCACTGTGCAAGCCATCATATTGAAATGGAAGGAGCATCAGACCACTGCAAATCTACCAAGACCCGGCCGTCCTTCCAAACTTTCTTCTCAAACAAGGAGAAAACTGATCAGAGATGCAGCCAAGAGGCCCATGATCACTCTGGATGAACTGCAGTGATCTACAGCTGAGGTGGGAGAGTCTGTCCATAGGACAACAATCAGTCGTACACTGCACAAATCTGGCCTTTATGGAAGAGTGGCAAGAAGAAAGCCATTTCTCAAAGATATCCATAAAAAGTCTCGTTTAAAGTTTGCCACAAGCCACCTGGGAGACACACCAAACATGTGGAAGAAGGTGCTCTGGTCAGATGAAACCAAAATTGAACTTTTTGGCTACAATGCAAAACGATATGTTTGGTGTAAAAGCAACACAGCTCATCACCCTGAACACACCATCCCCACTGTCAATCATGGTGGTGGCAGCATCATGGTTTGGGCCTGCTTTTCTTCAGCAGGGACAGGGAAGATGGTTAAAATTGACGGGAAGATGGATGCAGCCAAATACAGGAACATTCTGGAAGAAAACCTGTTGGTATCTGCACAAGACCTGAGACTGGGACAGAGATTTATCTTCCAACAGGACAATGATCCAAAACCTAAAGCCAAATCTACAATGGAATGGTTAAAAAATAAACGTATCCAGGTGTTAGAATGGCCAAGTCAAAGTCCAGACCTGAATCCAATCGAGAATCTGTGGAAAGAGCTGAAGACTGCTGTTCACAAACACTCTCCATCCAGCTCGAGCTGTTTTGCAAGGAAGAATGGGCAAGAATGTCAGTCTCTCGATGTGCAAAACTGACAGAAACATACCCCAAGCGACTTGCAGCTGTAATTGGAGCAAAAGGTGGCGCTACAAAGTATTAACGCAAGGGGGCCGAATAATATTGCACGCCCCACTTTTCAGTTTTTTATTTGTTAAAAAAGTTTAAATTATCCAATAAATTTTGTTCCACTTCACGATTGTGTCCCACTTGTTGTTGATTCTTGACAAAAAATTAAAATTTTATATCTTTATGTTTGAAGCCTGAAATGTGGCAAAAGGTTGCAAGGTTCAAGGGGGGCGAATACTTTTGTAAGGCACTGTATATATATATATATATATATATATATATATATATATATACATAAGAATATTGGTTAAAAGAAGTCTTATTTCTAAAGACACTTTGTTTCCAGAAAATGTGGAATTCATTCCACCTGTGTAAATTTTATTGTATTATTGTGAGAAATAAGAACTGCCTTTAAAATGGTTAATGTTTTTGCACTTTCATGTAAAAATAAATGAATAAATAAAAAAGCAGCTTAAGGGCAGCCTTATGTTGTATGGGCATGTTTCCATCGTTCCTGTTGAATCATTAGGATATTTTAAATAAATAATGGACATAAATTTTGTTTGGCTACTTCATTAATTAGTAATGTACGATGCATCGATAATCCTTATAAGCTTGATCATAGTCAATACCGTGATCATTGTTCAATAATCGAATCATAGCACCCTGAATCGTGATCAAATCGAATCGTGGGGTGCCTAAGATGACACAACCCTATTCTACGGCCGTATTGTCGAGCCAGTTCACGGACGCGCACACCACGCTCATACTTTCCTATTATTTCCATCTTTATTTCAATGGTAAGCCTCACCTTTTTCCTTTTTTTCACCACCTGCACTAAAATTGTTGGAACCCATGTTGCTTTCCCTCACAAGAAAATCCGCCGTGCGTCCGTCTTGCGGGAAAACAAAAAAACTGCAGCGCTGTCATAAATTGTCATATTTCAAGCATGTCGGATATAGAAACAAATGGCAAGTCAAATTTTACGTCGGACGTCGAAAAGATCGTGTGTCGAAGTGATCGTATCTCGAGCTGCCACTGTATTGTAAAAAACAACATTTTAGACGGGTGAATGATTGTTTATTTGCTGCCACCCTCCCAACTTCAAATGGATTTGATGTGTACTAGTGATAAACTCATTTCAATTCACAGCAGAAGCTTAAAAACAGCTAAATTTTCTGTTTATTAGTTGTTATGTAGAATGATTTCCTCACACATGTATTTGTAATGGTTGTAGCGCCATATCGTGAGCCTTATGGTAAATGGTGTTATACTTGTATAGCGCTTTTCTACCTTAAGGCACTCAAAACGCTTTACACTACATCGTCATCTACCAACTGGTGACGCAGCACCAGGAGCAATGTGGGGTTCAGTATCTTGCTCAAGGATACTTAGGCAAGTTCATCAGGGCACAGAATTGAACCCTTAACCTCTGGTTTGGGGGACAACTACTCTACCACTGAGCCACATCATCCCCATTATATTGCAAACCGTATCGTATCGTGAGCTACCCAGAGGTTTCCACCCCTAACATATGTGAAGTTTTGAAAGATTATTTTGCAAGATTTTTTGGGCCCTAACATTCAAATTTTGGACCTTGCTCTCCGCCTGTTAGTGTTTTACGTGAAATCTGACACTTTGCTAATACGGATAAACAATGAAAATTTGCACAACGCCCGCAGTCGGGGCAATCACTCCAAGGGCACGGAGGATTTATTGTTTAAATACTAATTGGTTGCTTCCTTTGCCATCCCCTACTTTTCTCTGAGCTGGGAGAGCTGCCACGACATTCATTTCCAATTTACAACAGCGCCTGTGGTCATTGAGGCCAGGCTACGTCGGGACCCCAGTCTTAAAGCAAAAACGCAGTCAGTTGTCTGACTACAACATAATAAGGAGAGCAGAGAGAGCGCTCCGAATAAACTCATATGTTAAGTTAGCTCAAGTATCGTTTGAGCCATATGTCTGCTGATGGCTTCGCAGTGAGATAGCCATGTCCTAATTCTGTCCTGCTCAATAGAGTTGCCAGCTCTGAATTGCTTTTTACCAGTGGAAGCCCAAGGACTTGTTAAGTGAGCTGAATGTGAAAGCAATATGCTGGAAACACTTTCCAGGAACACATGAAACATGGTGTCATTTTTTTTAAGCGTCGATTTTTATGTTCTTCCAATTTCCATTTTTGCCAAGGAAAACTCAAATCGTAGTCATGTACAGTCAGGTCCAAGAATATTGAGGATATTCTCATCCATATTTTGTCGGCAGCGTTGTTGTTTTCGCTGCCGACTACGATAACGGTAATATTTCGTCAACGAACAGTTTTTTTCATGACGATGATGTGCTAAAGGCGTCTAGAGAGCAGTGGGGGATGCTGGTCTTTCAATGAGGGGAAGCTCAAAGTGTGTCCGTCTGTGAGCGCTTTGTGATGGTGGAGGGTTCAGCGGCACCAGTTGTTCGGTAGGGAAAAAAAACTAGGGTGCCAGAAGTCAAGTCTCCAAACACAAGCAGCTACAATAGAAAAAACACCAGAAATAGAAGCTCGATTTTTCACTAGTCGTTTTTAACAAAGCAAGTGTCGCTAGGATGATGATAAAAGTTTCTGGTTCAACCTAGAATACCAAAATGAAAATTAAAAAATGCCTCCCGTGGATGTTAATACATGTAATACACGTACTTTCCTTGGTCGTGACTCTTGGAGTGACATGTGGAAATCACAAACTGCTCAGGATCACTTACAACATGTGGCGTTTCTTGATGTGAACACAACACGTCCGGCTGCCTCGAACATCGCCCTCACACGCATTCATTCCAGCGCGCGCTTCCTTTATCTCCCCACCCGCGCATGCCACACAAAGCCTGTGGGTTCCAAGATAGCACTCACAACACTACCCCAACTCTGAATGGCAATTGAGAAATAACATTGCAGCATTCTTACAGTTGTTATACAAAATGAACAAATAAATAGACTCAGCAGTTAACAAGAGGCAGCCGGTCCAACAATAACAAGAAATGACACACAATAACAGTGCAACATTACCTCACCCATGCACCATAATGGTCCAGTGCACTGGGCCGACATCCAAGTCATTGACTTTGTCCTTCCAGCTGGTGTGACACACCACCACACTCCCAACCGCCTCATGATCAACATGGGAAGACGGTCGTGACTGGTCCAGAGCCCAGGCATTGTTCAATGGCTCTCGACTGTGGTAGTGCTTCAGCTGATCATGGTGAACAACTTTTGCCTTTGACCTCGAGTCCTTCTGGATACCATAAACCAAATTGTCCGATTGACCAAGTACAAAGAACGGTTCATCATAAGATAGGAGGAACTTCCTCACCTTGTTCTTGACATGACGAGTACCTTTGACAAGGTACCACACAGGATCGCCAACCTTTTTCTACATTTTTGTCATACTGCCATTTTGCAAGTGCGACTGACTCATTCATGACATCTCGTGTAATTAGGTGGACCAACTCCAGCCGATCCCGCATCTGCTGGACATACTCCGGCTGCAATGGTTAATCGACCATGTCAGGGGGTAATCCTGCCACGAGGTCCACTGCCTCACTCACTTCTATACCAAACATTAGAAAGTTTTGAGTGAACCAAAACTGGAATTGTGTTTGGTCGCTCTCTAGGCCATCACCGCATACAGAACCATAAGGTCCCAGTCCACAATGATCCGCCTGGTGGTAAGAACCTTTTGGAGAGTGGCATTGAATCATTTAACTTGACCATTTGACTGGGTTCGAAATGGTGCCATATATTTCTTCTCGATGCCAAACAAGTTGCACAACCCTCGAAACACTTCGGACTCAAAGTTGTGGCCCTTTTCACTGCGCAGCACTTGAGGGATCCCGTAGCAACATATCCATTCGGACGCCACAACTTCTGCGACAGTCCCAGCACGCTCGTCAGGAAGGGGAAAAGTTTCAGTCCAATTGGTGAAATAATCCTGAATTTCCAACACATACAGTTTCCGGCGTTTGGTCTCATTCAGCAGCCCCATAATGACCAAAGCAATGTATTCCATGGGAGCCCCACGGGTCCGCGATCTGCATGGGAGATTAAAGGCTGATTTATGCTTCTGTGTTCCGTTGACGACGGAGTGACGGCATAGACCCTACGTCGTCATTGAGCATTCGAAGTTTTGCGTCAGGGGAACCCGTTGCTCTGTAATTCTCCGCCAAGCCACTAGAGAAGTGTGACTTTGTCTTTGTACAGTTTTGGGGGACTTGTCGAAATGCTTTAGTTTTCCTACGGTCATAAACATCAATGGCAACAGAGATGTAACGCATGTATTGGAGCTGCAGCTAATCAATATTGAACAACAAATGTTTTAAATACAAATATTGAAGCGTAGGTGAAACAGAAGACATCTGCAGAGGTGTTTGGATGTTTGAAAATGACGGTGTTGTTGTGCTGAACCGGAAACAATGTTCTGAGCCGACCAATCAGAGTCCTTCGACGTTCATCTCACGACGTGTTAATATGACAGTAGTCACTGGTAGTTTTCCTTTTTTTTCATACAAAAAATCCCCGCACGTGACCTGTGCGAATGACAGATAAAATCTCTGAATCTGAATCCGATTTTTTGGGGGGCGCACGTCAGGCTACAACGGAGCATCCAAATATGGTCTGCGTTAACGGCGTAGGTTTGACGTCAGCGCAACGCAGATGCATAAATCAGCCTTAAGGACGCATTCACACCTGCCCTGTTTGTTCCGGACCAAACCAAAAAAGTCGGGCTGGTGTGAATACAAACCAGCAAACTCTGGTGCGGACCAAACAGCCGGTCCAAGACCTTGCCGGAGAGGTTGTCTTGGTTCGCTTCCAAGTTACCGTGGTGCAGTTTGCAATATGTGTGAAAGTGACCGCACCATAGTCCGGATCATAGCTGAAATCACATAACTTTTTGCATGTAACAGGCTTCTGTAGCAAGGAAATGTTGTATGGTTAGTATCACAGTCTGTGGTTAGCAGTAAATCACCTAATATGAGTCAGGGTTCAATGTGGAACCATGAGAAGCGGAATGTCTACTGTCCTTGTAAAATGAACGCGGCATCAAAGGCCTTTGATGCTCCAAATTTCCCACAAATGCTTGTCATTGGATAAAACAAATCATTATGAGCGCATTTGCAGTACTCTGGAACTTCTGGATCGTTTATTTCCTCATTTTACCATGTTACCCTGCCCAGACCATTTTGTCAAATCCTGGTTTGCTTGCTCAAATTGCAATGTGAAAAGGAACCGCATCAAAAAAGTCCGGGCCAAATGTATTGATAAACTGAACTATGCTCTTTCCTGGTGTGAATACATCCTAAAACATAATGAGAGTTTCGTTTGACGAGACGAGAACGAGAGAAAATTCGACATAGTTTCTGTCATATGTTCACAATGAGTGGCATTTTCCTATTGTACATATGAAATTCCTGCATCATAGAGTGTTTGGGTCGTGTTTCTCATGTGACATGTGCTGCGCCCCCTCCGCTCATCGGAGTTTAGGATGCCCTTCAAGTTATGTTCCAGGCTTGCTTGTTTTAAAACTAGGGCTGTCAAAATTATCGCGTTAACGGGTGGTAATTAATTTTTTAAATTAATCACGTTAAAATATTTGACGCAATTAACGCACATGCCCCGCTCAGATTAAAATGACAGCAGAGTGTAATGTTCGCTTGTTACTTGTTTTTTGGTGTTTGGCGCCCTCTGCTGGCGCTTGGGTCCAACTGATCTTATAGCTTGCTGCACCATGAGTAAGCAGTGTAATTATTGACATAAAAAATGGCGAGCTATTAATTTATTTTTTGATTGAAAATTTTTCAAATTTTAATAAAATGAAAACATTAAGAGGGGTTTTAATATAAAATTTCCATAACTTGTACTAACATTTATCTTTTAAGAACTACAAGTCTTTCTATCCATGGATCGCTTTAAGAGAATGTTAATAATGTTAATGTCATATTGTTTATTGTTATAATAAACTAATACAGTACTTATGTACCGTATGTTGAATGTATATATCCGTCTTGTGTCTTATCTTTCCATTCCAACAATAATTTACAGAAATATATGGCATATTTTAGAGATGGTTTGAATTGCGATTAATTACGATTAATTAATTTTTCAGCTGTAATTAACTCGATTAAAAATTTTAATCGTTTGTCAGCCCTATTTAAAACACATGATAATATTTGTTTTCTTGTCTTGGCAAGAGAGAAAATGCAAATTGCATTGGCCTTTAAAGGTCTGTGCTGAGTGATCTTTCACACTCTAAGGCTAGGTTCATACCGCAGGTATTAATGCACAATTCCAATCTTTTGTCATATCCATTTTTTGGCGTGCCCGTTCAGACTGCGTTTGTCCATTGAGCACGTTCAAGTATTGCGCATGCGCATTAACTCGCAGTCTGACAGTCACCAAGCAAACTGACCCGCATGCGCAGAAGCATCAAAACAAACGACGCATGCTGGCTCTGCATCATTCCACGGTGATCAGATTTCAGATTTCCAAAAAAAGAACACAAATAACAGACATAATCTCCGTTCAGTCTTATATTCAAAGTTAATATGGATTGATAAAATGCATGCACACACAATATTCAAAGTTTATTAGAGCTTTCAAACTATTCAAATTTTTAATCGAGTTGATCACAGCTTAAAAATTAATTAATTGTAATTAATTGCAATTCAAACCATCCCTAAAATATGCCATATTTTTCTGTAAATTATTGTTGGAATGGAAAGATAAGACACAAGACGGATATATACATTCAAAGTACTGCACATAAGTGCTGTATTTGTTTATTACAACAATAAATCCACAAGATGGCATTAACATTATTAACATTCTTTCTGGTAAAGGGATCCACAGATAGAAAGACGTAGTTCTTAAAAGATAAATTTTAGTACAATTTATAGTAATTTTATATTAAAAACCCTTCTTAATGTTTTCGTTTTAATACAATTTGTAAAATTTTCAATCAAAAAATAAACTAGTAGCTCGCCATTGTTGACGTCGCCGCGGTGACGTCACATGGGCTCCCTGCCGTTCTTCCACAGTGTCTTTAACTACGTAAGGTAGTGATTGAAATACACCACAAGGTGTCAATGGCGAGTTTTAAATTACTTAGAAATCGAGCCAATGAGTGTGTTTTGTCCCTTGACTGACACTGTGGTTCCCTGTATACTGGGTCCATCCATTCCATTGTACTTCACGGTCATTTGAGTGCTGGCTTCACAACGTACGACACCACTGATAGTTTGTATATTGTGACTAAATATTGCCATCCAGTGTATTTGTTGAGCTAAGCGAAATATATGAATAGAGTTTGACCAAAGTCTGAGTAAGTTATATCTGTATTTCGCATAGCTATTTTGATTGGGAATGCCAGCTTCTTTTTTTTTTTTTTGTGAACAATAATTTTCTTGAGAGATAGGAATATTATTTTTGTTGTGATTTAACTAAATGATACTTATGTTTGTTGTGAAGGAGTTGCCGAAGCGTATGCCAATAAACGGCGCGGTCCAATGAACGCCTGTGTCCACTCGCCTTCCTCTGCCTCTTAGCTCTCAATGTGCAAAAAAACAGCATCATTGTAATCTGTTTGAGGCAATGCATGAGCGGGTCATTCCGCGCATGCGTTAAATTCATCAAATATTTTAACATGATTAATTGAAAAATTAATTATCGCCAGTTAACGCTATAAATTTCACAGCACTAAAGATAATATGGATTGACAGAACGCATGCACCGTATGTGTGTGCGTCGTGCTTGCACGCACACACATACAGTCAGTTTGCCCCGACACTCGGCCATGTAAGCAATATTGAAATACAGTACTGCTCATTTACCACAGAGAAAGAAAACCAAGCATCCCCCCATTTCATTTATTTTTTGACTGTTGTTAAACTCACCTCTTCCCAGAAAGCAGAGTTCAAGCTAGGCGCTATCGCTACTGTATAGCTACATTGATGCCGTCCTCCATGCCTCTCGCTCTTTGCTGACGTAATTGTTGCATAAATTCCAATTTGAGAGATTTGACTGTTCGGACCGCCACCACATTCTGGAAAAATGTGGCCCAGATCGGATTTGAAATGGTCCACTTCTATGCGCTTTGTCCTGTTCAGACCGTCAATTTCTAATTTATGAAACGGGAGCTTTGCAATGCAAAGCGCCCATCTAATAGGAATATAAACAGGAAGTTACCCTGAAATATCCCCAAATCAACAGGAAGTGAGCTTCAATATTGTCGAAAGCCCTTATTTTTTGACTAAAGCCTTTGAATTTTGCAGACAAAAACATTTTGCGTATATGGCGACTAAAATTAAACATTTTGAAATGATTAAAATATATCTAAGACTAATAAGTATTTACATCCAAAAGACTAAGACAAAAATTAAAAGGGCTGCCAAAAACAACACTAGTTCAGCAGTCACATCGTTAAATACAAGGAAAGCAGTATCATTGGCAACTAAAACAACCCCATCTGGCCATGCATTAGTTTTGGTAAAGAGATTTCTAGAGGATTTTCGTCACTTCACTTATCCTGTAGCTGGCCATCCCGACTTAATAGACAGATGATTTTGTTACAACGCTGATTACTTTGTGTAATTGGATGCATCTAGATTCAGCAGTCACTTTGCTTTGATTACGATTTACATACATCTTCAACTGCGCTTGTCCTCAGCGGGGTCGAGATTGAGCTTTAGCTGTTAAACTTAGGGTGTGAGGCAGGGAAACCCCTGGACTGGTTGCCACCCAATTACAAGGCATTTACAAACAAACATTTGTATTCACTCCAACTGACTACAATGTCTATGTAGTGGACCAACATACACAAGGACATTGGTGTTTAAAGTTAAAATTCAACTTCATAAAGTCACAAAAAACAGTTAAATTTGGGCCCAACATAAAAAAAAGGGCAACATAACAATATGCTTCAACCAAAACTGTCCTCCTAATCTTTTAAATCAGGAAGGACTCTACTAACGACCACCTGAGGGAGGTATGACAACAAATTATTCAAACATTGTCAACTTAAATAACAACAGATGGAAAAAGAAACATACAATGACTTCAAACAATTAATCAACTAATGTGCATCATAATAAACAGTGGAAAAATTAATGCCACGTAATCCTACTTAAATGAATTTGAAATATCACCCCAACCCCCCCGCCAGATGGTAAGTGCCAGGTCTTAAACAGCTGTAGGTCGTTACCTCAAATTATAATATCAAATCAAGTAAACATTCAAATATTAACTAAAGTGTGCACCCTTTGAAAATACATGTCCAAATAACTCAAAATATCAAATAAATAAAAATTGTACTAAATCTCGGAACATTAAACTGTGGTGGTAGTGGTATCAACCACTGTCTACAATGTTTTAGTCAAACTTAAATGCTATGTTACATGCTAACCTGAACCGAGCAGCTCTTCCAAGTCTCTTCCTTGCCTTTTGAAAAAGAAAAAAACATACAAAACTACCCCGACTCATGTCACACATGGCGGCTGGGTTGCTCGATCATGGCAACCATGCTGTGCGACAAGCCACCCGTTGTCGGCCGAGGGAGGCGGCCACTCCTGCCATTTCGGTGGACAGGGAGCATTCTCACTCACAAAATGCAAGCCACCTCCTTATTAAAATGTGTGCCATGATCCCAGTATTTGACATTACATGAAACATGTAGCTTACTCAATTCCTTGTCCGTCCAATGGTCCTACAGTTGTTGGACCTGTTTTGCCCATTCTTCGTGGTGAACAGGATCTTCTTGAAACCCAAAAAGGCTCACATGCCGCTCCCTAGTGCAGCAACAAAAGCCTGCAGCACATTGGGCTGGTGTGATGCGAAAAATAAAAGAATTAATCAGCTGAATCCGCAGTCATTCTGCATAATAATTTAATGGCTGTATTGAGAAGATGATTAGTCTGCTGACGTCACATTCGCCTTCTTCCTCAATTCAGACTCAGTCACTCATTTTCACGGCGCGGGATTCAAATGATTAAATAAATATATCGATCGCTTCCACACACATCCAAGCGGTCCATTTCAATCAGGAGCATGAAATACAGCGTGAAATGTGAAATAAACATGCTTTTTGCTGTCATCGGCACTTTAATTATTAATAATTATATCCCGTGTGTGATATCCTCAATCGCTTTTAAATAGGCATTTTTAAACAAACACTTTCAAGCAAATGCATTACTGCTACTCTCAGGAACAACTGTCACACCTGTAAAAAGGCATTTTGCAGGAGAGCACGGCTCTGGGAGAGCATTTCGACTCTTCGGCCAAGAATAATGGAACGTCACTGTCAAGTGCATGGCCCAAAGCAGTTTGTGAAATCCAGGGGTATTGTCTACCTACACCGGCAACGCTGGGCATACTGCTAGTTTAGGGTAAACCTGAGTGCCTAAACAACAACCCACCCGGGGGGTTATGGGGCAGCCCAGCCCATCCCTCGTCCCGCAGCCCACCAAAGGAACATCATATGTTGAATGAATTATATTGTTGCATTTTACTACTTACCAAATGCTATTGCTTCATGAAATGTATTTGATGAAATAGTTATTAAGTTACTATATATTTGCTTTTATCAATTGCGGCCCGCAATGAAGAAATGCTTTTGCTTACTATTATTGTTGACAAAGAAAGAATTTTTTGTCTTGCCTGGTCAAGGTCAGAAGAGGCCGCTTTGCTTTGCTGAAATGTGCTGACACATATGTATATAATTCCACCTATTTGGGGATGGCGTGGCTCAGTGGTAGAGTAGTTGTCCCCAACCCAGGGGTTGTGGGTTCAACTCTCTGCCCTGATGAACTCGCCTATGTATCCTGAAGCAAGATACTGAACCCCACATTGCTCCTGGTGCTGCGTCACCAGTAGGTAGATGGCACTGTAGTGTAAAGTGCTTTGAGCAGCTTGAAAGGTGGTGATTGAATGATGTTATACAAGTATAACACCATTTACCTACATGCACACACATAGCTAAACAAAGACAAGAGGTGTCGCCAGCTTGCTTCTCCTTTTTCCCTTTTAGGGCAAGACACCCTTCTGTTGCTAGGGCCATCCCAAATAAAAAACGAAGTGAAGGAGGGGCTAGTTAGAACGATTGTGGAAGCTTTATTTTGTAGTCCATTGTATAGCTTCCTCCTTCTCCTTGCAAGCTTTTCAACGAACTGTTTTCAACAACTGTGCTAATTATTTCTTCAGTTAATGTTCCAGTTGTTTCATTGACTGCTAGTTATGGTATTTGGTAACACTTTATTTGACAGTGACATCATAATTATGACATGACACTATCATGGGCTTTACTGAATGCTTTTGACAGATGTCATTAAGTGTCATCTGGCAAATTATGTCACTAACTCGACGCTGCTGTCAAATAAAGTGTTACCTATTAACCCAAATAAATCAATTAAAAATTCCGCACTGGACTATAATCTGCAGGATTTAAAATTAAGGAAAAAAGTTGCAGTTTATGGTCTGAAAATTATGCAAATCTGTGACTCGACTCAACAGTTTTGTAACTTGACGCAACTCTGCTTGACAACCTTTTGACCCGGCTTGACTTTATTTAACCTTGTGACTTGACTTGACTGGACTCGATATAATCTTAATTTGCTCACAATAGAACTACTTCAGACTTGGACCAAAACACTCAGTATCTCAATCTCGCGAATAGATTGCCTTGTTGAGTCTAAAAAACAACGGCTATTTTACGCTTGCATGTAAACTCTATCATTGCTCATCATTTGGAGAAATGCTGCTCTGCCATGAAATTTGAACTGATCCAAGTTTGTGCACATGCTTCACAGCATGCAATCCTCAATTTAGAATCTACAGCAGAGTGAGATTCTAAATGCCTGAAAGGGGTTGAGACCGGTGAAGGGGAGGAAACAATAATGGCTTTGGGTGCAAAACAGCTTTGCACGTCTTATCTTACGTCTATTGCAGCTTGTCACTAGTACAGCTCATTGGCTCGGCCATTAGCAGGAACAAGCTCCTTACTTTCCATCTGTGTTGTGTCCATTGATTATATCGGCTTGCTCGGGAACACTCGCGCCTTTACAGGGAGAGGTTTGCTATGCAAGTCGTTACTTTATTTTTAATCCGTATTTAATTTGAGGTGGAAAAAAATACCTCAAGATAAGACATTAATTTGTTCAGTGACCACAATCGTAACGTCAAATGCTCTCATTTCAAAACATCTCCCTGTTAAAATTAGTAAAGTACCATAAAAACAACACATTTTTATATATATATATATATATATATATGTATATACATGTATGTATTTTTTTATTTTTTTACTAAAACATGTTTGACTTCTGATGTATATATATGTATATACATGTATGTATTTTTTAATTTTTTTACTAAAACATGTTTGACTTCTGACTGTGTGCACCACATATATATATATATATATATATATATATATATATATATATATATATATATATATATATATATACAGTGGTACCTCTACATACGATCGCTTCGACACACGAACTTTTCGACATCCGACGTAAAATTTGACTCGCCATTTGTTTCTACATCCGACGACATGCTCGAAATACGACGACAATGGCAGCACCGCAGACGAATGCAAGGCGGATTTTCTTGTGTGACAAATCAACACTGGTTTCAGAAAAGGTTGGTACAGGTGGTGAAACAAGGAAAAAGTTGACGCTTACCTTCTAAATGAAGATGCAAATGACAGAAAAATATGAGCGTAGGGTGGGCATCCGTGAAATGGCTCAAAAATACATCTCCACGGTCCTCCTCCGACCATCGTTCGCCAGTCTTTATAAATTAAGCTGACAATCCTTTTGTGGTAACATCTCCAGAGAAATCGCCAACTTCGCCACGTTTTTATCATTTATTTCACAACTTATTCAAAACAAAAACACCTTCTGTCTGCCGCAATTGAGGTGTTCTCAAGAAAACATTCAAAGTGAAAGTGAAACTCAAGCTCACCGGTCTGTCTCTGGCACGTGAGCCCCGCGGTGCGTTCAGGGTCAGCAAAAAACGTCCGCCACATTAGAACCCGATTCGTTACATTAATACAGGAATTATTATTATTATTATTATTATTATTATTATTATTCCGATTTTGATTTATAATTTATTTGTTTTGCTATGTGTAATTGCCATTTGTAATAGTACCAGCAGTATTTTTTAAGGATTTAGTGAAGGTTTTTGGGCTGTGGAACGAATTAATGGAATTATAATGTATTCCTATGGGAAAATCCTGCTCGACATACGACCATTTCGACTTACAAACAAGGTCCTGGAACGGATTAACTTCGTATGTAGAGGTACCACTGTATATATATATATATATATATATGGCAGAAAACACAGACCCGACTGAAAAAGCAGTTTTTGCTCTAGCACTCTTCTTTAAAAGAAACTGCTGTATTTTAAGCCAAAAGAACTGTTGTGTTTGATAGAACAATATGTCTATACGGTCCCATAGCAGATTCATGGCGCATGAAGCCCCCGAACTATTTTTAATTTGTCCGTTTAACCCTGGAAACCTCCATTTACAGACGTTGCGCGACCGCTTTTGTTTCAACCTAGCCATAAAAAGAAGGTAAGTATTTATTATTCAAAATGTTTGTCATTTTTAGCTTAGAGTCATTAATTGATGTCTAATATTTCGTTTAAAAAAAAAAAAAAAAAAAGACTTTGAAAAATTATTCACTCACATATTTGTAACTTTTAAACAAATTACGTCACAATGAAAATAGTGGTGTCTGTAAAAAAGTCCTGGATATCTACCTAATAAGTCATAACTATCGCTTAATTTTATTTTTTTTGTTACTGTCGCATTTTCGCCGATATGTCAGATGAAAAATAATCAATCCAAACAAAGAAAAAAAAAAAAAAAACATTAAAAAGGGTAAATATTAGGGCTGTCAAAATTATCGCGTTAATGGCCAGTAATTCATTTCTTAAATTAATCACGTTAAAATATTTGACGCAATTAACGCACATGCCCCGCTCAAACAGATTAAAATGACAGCACAGTGACATGTCCACTTTTTACTTGTGTTTATTTGTCTCCCTCTGCTGGCACTTTGGTGCGACTGAATTTATGGGTTTAAGCACAATGAGCATTGTGTAATTATTGACATCAACAATGGCGAGCTACTAGTTTATTTTTTGATTGAAAATTTTACAAATTTTAGTCAAACGAAAACATTAAGAAGGGATTTAATATAAAATTTCTATAACTCGTACTAACATTTATCCTTTAAGAACTACAAGTCTTTCTATCCATGGATCGCTTTAACAGAATGTTAATGTTAATGATAATAATAAAGAAATACAGAACTTATGTACAGTATGTTGAATGTATATATCCGTCTTGTGTCTTATCATTCCATTCCAACAATAACTTACAGATAAATATAGCATATTTTATAGATGGTTTGAATTGCAATTAATAAAGAATAATAAATTTTTAAGCTGTGATTAACCCGATTAAAAATTTTAATCGTTTGACAGCCCTAGTAAATATATGAAAATGAAAATCTCGACCACTCCTTGATGTCTGCGATTTCTGCATCGCGAACCTTATTATATTACCATGTTGCACCCATAAAATCCAGCTGTGGCCATTCACAGCTGTGTCTTGACAATTGGTGATACATGCTACATGGAGTTTTTGGATCGTAACAAGGTAAGTACGCGGTAATATCTCGTTAAAGTCATGGCGTCTGTAATCCTGCTCTCGCTTGCTCTCACCTCCAGGTAGGGTTTTGCTGTTTAAAAAACACTTTTTTTTTTTTTTTTAAATGCCCTCCTGTTCAAAAATTTTCTTCCCCAGAAAATTGAGATGCCACAATATTAATTAGATATTATCGTGTACTTACCTTGTTTCGATCCAAAAACTCCACGTAGCATGTTTCACTGAGTGTCAAGACACAATGTGTTTGGCTACAGCTGTATTTTTGGGGTATTTTATGGGTGAAACATGGTCATATAACAAGGGTCGCGATGCAGAAATCGCAGACATCAAGGAGTGGTCGAGATTTTCATTTTCATAAATTTACCCTTTTTAACGTATTTTCTTTTCAATTTTTGGGGTTTGGATCAATTATTTATCATCTAAAATATTGGGGAAAATGCGACGGTAACGAAAAATTGCAGTTAAGTGATAGTTATTAGGTAGATATCCGAGACTTATTTACAGACGCCAATTTTTTCATAGTGACGTAATTTGTTTAAAAGTTTAAAATATGCGAGTGAATAATTTTTTAAAGTCGTTTTTTTTCTAAATGAAATTTTAGACATAAATTAGTGATTCTAAGCTAAAAATGACAGACATTTCGAATAATAAATACGATTACTTACCTTCTTTTTATGGCTGGGTTGAAACAAAAGCAGTTACGAGGTGTATGTAAACGGGGGTCTCCAGGGTAAAACGGACAAATTAAAAATTGTTCGTGGGCTTCATGCGCCATGAAACTGCTATTGCAGCATATAGACATATTGTTCTATCAAACACAACAGTTCTTTTGGCTTAAAATACAACAGTTTGTTTTGAAGAGGGGTGCAAGAGCAGAAACTGATTTTACAGCCTTGTCTGTGTTTTCCGCCATATAAATATGTAATTATCTAGAGATGTGACCGAAAATTTGGCGCCAAAAACTACCTCCGTGAAGTTGGCCCTCTACGGCGCCCCTAAAGGGACATCAACAAAAATAAAATAAATTTAAACTATCTGGTGCGCACTATAAACAATCTGGTAAACATGAGCTTTATATAGCATTTGAGCTAGCGGACTTTTGCTATGCAAGTTGGCCAATAGTTTTTCTGTAAGATTTTTATTTAATTATTTATTTATTATATTGTTTGAGTTAAGTTTGAGCGCGCATTGGACACCAGCATTTTTGGCGTGCTAAAAATGATAATACAGGATTTAGTTGAGCTTTACTACAAAAGAACAATTGGCCAACGTGCATAGCAAAGCCCGCTTAAATGCTTTATATTTACATGATTGTTTTTAGTGCACACCAGATAGTTTAAATTTATTTTATTTCTGTTGCTGTCCTTTTAGGGGCTCCGTAACCCTCATCAGACGCAAATTTATATGAAAAATATGTCAATCGTTTGTTGTTAGTTATGCTGTAAAAAGTTTTGCTTGTGCTGATATCGTTTTTGAGATATTTACAATTCTTTTATAGGTCAATCTGAGGTCAACCAGCCCCCCATTTTAATTAAAAACGGCTAAAAATGTTTTCAATCGCTTATGGTTTATATGTGCCTTAAAATTTTTTGTTTGTGCTACAATCGTTTTAAAGATATTAATTTCAAGTGATGACGTCATTCGCAGCCTCTCCATCGCGGATGACGGAGCGTACCAACTCACTCAATAACAGAGGGGTGTCTAAACAACTAGGGCAAACATAGCACACACGAATGGCACCCGTTCGGGTCCATCTTGCAGTAAATGGAGGGGCTGCAAGTCGTGTCATCATTTACTGCAAAATGGACCAAAAAGTGTTATTTTTGGAGTAAATTAAAAAAAAAAAAAAAAAAAAAAAATTAAAACAATTTTTTTTAGTAAACATCCACTAAAATTAGACTAAATTAGTGTTGTGCTTTCGTCGACGAAAATTATATACTAGGCAAAGACATTTTGAGATGACTAAAATATGACAAAGACTAATAAATATTATCGGCCAAAAGATTAAGATGAAATTTAAAAGGGTTACCAAAAGTACACTGGCTAGCAACCACCATTGATTTGTGCTAGCTTAGCCACTCTGGAGCCCTGCAACTAACAAATAACTAACAAACTGCACGGAATTTGTTAAAACCAACTCCACCCACTAATTAAATCTCCGCTAGCGCGAAAATTAAGCCAAATGTAAAAAATTCTGAACTTCCCCTTTAACAGCGCATTTCCAGGTCACATCTCTCAAACGCCATCCGAACGCACAGGGCCCTTCATTTTATTGGAGCATTGTGCGGTCATGTCACCTAATTCACAAACAGGTGCCAGGAGCCCGCATGAAAACATTCGCTGGTTTTCAAGCTTAATTGCAAATGCACCGTCTGTGAAAAAAAAAAGAACAATGTTTTCTTGTAACATTTCCTGGGAGAAAATTTGGCTCATAATGTGTTAAATGAGCATCCACATCGCAGCATCTGTTCTTCAAATATTTACAGCCAGATTGCCATATTAAAGAGCAGTTAGGGGTATAATGGTCTTGTAAAAGGAAACTTATTAGGTTGAACCTATGTGTCTACATGTGAAACCAACCTGCATGGAATTCAGTACTCTTTTTTTGTTTGCTTTCTGACTTGTCCCTTTAAGTACAGTGGTACCTTGACATACGAATTTAATGATAAAAAAAATATACACACCCCAGCTTCCACGTCATCAACATGTTGCCCTCTGGCAGGCGCTACCAGCCAAAAACAAACAAACTGACAGATTTTTTCCAGTAGCTGTCACCATACTCAACTTAAGTCTGCACTGAAATGTCAGTGTAATTGCACTGCTAATGCCACAACATTGTCACATGCATCTCACTAAGTAATATGTTCTCCGACATCTGTCTCAATCTGAATACTGCATGATCTGTGTACTGCATATGCAATATTTGCAGTTACACTATAGCATTTTTGCACTGTTACGTCAATATCTATGCACAAACTGTCATATCAAGTCAGCCATCTGCCTCTTCGTCTGAGTACTGTAAATGTCAATTTGATTCCCAATCTGTGTACAATGTAACCTGTGTTTTTATCTTAGCCTTATTGTACTTTTTTTTTTTGATGTGGTGCAAATTATGGCAAAGCTTTAAATCTCGTAGTACTTTGTGCAATGACAATAAGCGCATCTTTTCTATTCTATTTAGTGCTGCAACGATTAACTGAATAACTTGAATAGTTTGATTTGAAAAAAGTTTCGAATCAAATTTGCTGGGTCGACGATTCGTTTAATTAGAGTGACATTGTAAGGGTTTGGTTTGAAAGTGTTGCATTCAGTATTATTGATTTGACGGAAACGCTTCCCTCTAGTGGCAATGGTGAATAACTCGTCTAACATAGCTGAATCCAGCTGCTCCCTGCTAAGACCGACATAAGGTAGGTTTTTGTTTGAGCTAATGTTTGTGCGATGACAATAAGCGCATCTTTTCTATTTTATTTAGTGCTGCAACGATTAACTGATTAAGTTGAATAATTTGATTTGAAAAAAGCTTCGAATCAAATTTTCTGGGTCGACGATTCGTTTAATTAGAGTGACGTTGTAAGGGTTTGGTTTGACAGTGTTGCATTTAGTTTTATTGATTTGACGGAAACGCTTCCCTCTAGTGGCAATGGTGAATAACTCGTCTAAAATAGCTGAATCCAGGGAGCAGCTGAATCCAGCTGCTCCCTGCTAAGACCAACATAAGGTAGGTTTTTGTTTGAGCTAATGTTTGTTTATGTATTTGTTATTTATTGTGGAAATATATTTAGCAGTTTTTTGTGGGAATATGTGTTTGAACGGTTTGTTAAGAGCTTTGTAGAAAAAAAAGCATTTTATCGCATTTAAGAAAGTGGACTTTTGCTATGTAAGTTAGCGAATTGTTATGTTGTACTTAAATCCTCATTTATTAATATTATTTTAATATAGTTTAAGGCTAACCTCAGGTATTTTAATTTAGTTTTAAATGCATTTGTTGCTCTAGTAATATGAAAGTGCAATTCTGCAAGTGCAAGTTTGAACATACACACAGGAATTTTACTTAGTGTTCGCGTATACGGTAATGCTCTTTTGAAAGTCAAATTTTAGCAAGCCAAAATAAATATTATTGCAAATATAAACACTTGTTTCTTTGTTTAACATCTTTTAAAATGTATTCTGCAATGTATTACATCTTCGTATTCCGATTGCTCGATTATTTGAACTAACTAATCAATGGATTAATCAATTAACTAAATAATCGATAGCTGCGGCCCTAATTCTATTCTATTCTATTCTATTCTATTCTATTCTATTCTATTCTAGAGTGGTAAGAAAAAGTATCTGAACCTTTTGCAAGTTCTCACATTTCTGCATGAAATCACCATCAAATTTGATCCGGTCTTTGTCAAAACCACACAGATGAAAAAACAGTGTCTGCTTTAACTAAAACTGCCAACACATGTATAGTTTTTCATATTTTAATGAGGATAGTATGCAAACAATAACAGAAGGGGGAAAAATAAGTACGTAAGTGAACCATTACATTTAATATTTTGCGGCCCCCCCTTTGGCAGCAATAACTTCAACCAGACGCTTCCTGTAGCTGCAGATCAGTCTGGCACATCGATCAGGACTAATCTTGGCACATTCTTCTCTACAAAACTGCTGTAGTTCAGTCAGATTCATGAATCTCTGTCTTTAGGTCATGCCACAGCATCTCAATGAGGTTCAAGTTGGGACATTTACCACTCTAGGAAGTGTATTTGGTTCTTCTGAAACCATTCTGAAGTTGATTTACTTCTATGTTCTTGATAGTTGTCTTGTTGCAGCATCCATCCTCTTTTTAGCTTCAACTGTCTGATAGACGGCTTCAGGTTTTCCTGCAACACCTCCTTATACTTTTGAATTCATTCTTCCATTAATGACTGCAAGTTGTCCAGGCCCTGAGGCAGAAAAACAGCCCCAAATCATGATGCTCTCTCCACCATGCTTCACAATGGGGATGAGGGGTTGATGTTGGTGAGCTGTTCCATTTTTCCTCCACACATGACATTGTGTGTTACTGCCAAACAATTCAACTTTGGTTTCATCAGTCCACAAAATAATTTGCTAAAACTTCTGTGATTTCTGTGGAGTGTCCGAGTGCCTTTTTGCGAACATTAAATGAGCAACAATGTTTTTATTTTATTATTTTTTTTAGATAGCAGTGGCTTCCTCTGTCCTCCTATGAACACCATTCTTGGCCATAGTTTTATATAGATTAATGTGTGCACAGAGATATTGGACTTTGTAAAAATTGGACTTTGGTAAAAATTGGTTCCAATTGCTCAAAGGTTTCAAAAGTGTCCTTAGGCAGAGAGTTCATTCACTTGATTTCCCCCCTTCTGTCATTGTTTGCATGCATCATTAAAATATGAAAACCTCTAAATGATTGGGTGGTTGTAGTTAAAGCAGACACTGTATTTTCATCTGTGTGATTACGACAAAAATCAGATCACATTTGATGAAGATTTTTTTGCAGAAATATGAGAAATTCCAAAAGGTTCAGACACTTTTTCAAACCAATGTATTCTATCCTATTCTATTCTACAATTGACTGCTTGTCTGACGATGAAGACAGTGATGACTGTGATATGATGTAAATGCAAGGTTTGATTTCTTTCTCTTTTTTTGGTTTCAATAACTACATTATGTAGGACATGGGCAGCTGAAGCATCCCCCCCACCCTCTTTGGAACACTTCAGAGAGTGAATGGAGCGGATCTATTTCAGGAAGTGGGTTAGTAGCGAGGCGAACAGGCTCCATTCAGGGAATAAACATATTTCACACATTAGAATGTTTGTTATCGAACCTCACTGCCCTTGGCGGTGTAACAACAAGTTAGGATATTTTGTTAGTGAACCATATAGCTTAGGTAGTGCTTAGGTCAGGGATGTGAAACTAATGGCGTTGTGCCTGACAGGCACGTTGTAGCTCATTCATACAGTACATATAGAATCACATGCTTTTATTTTGACCAGGGTTGTAGCAAAATATTAAAATTGTAATATTTCGTGATACTTTGTATCCTGATAGATTATCGATATCCTTCTGCCAAGAATCAATATACAGTATAAACCTGAAAAGGTGTTCTAAATAGTTGCTACCAAAATCTTCCACAAGTCCACTAACGGTTTACTCAATGGCTGCCATTGACAGCGCTAAGACACCCAATCCCATTAGACTGGGAGAGTCCTGATTTTTAGGAAAATCACTTCATGAGAAAAAAAAATACTTAAACACACTTGACATTTTTCTGTTACTAACATTCTACAGCATCTGCATTAATGATTGCAAACTTAACAATGTAATAAAATAAAACAGATAATTTGGCTTCCATCCAATGCTGAATATTGGTACAGAAGAATGATATTATAAGGATGGATATCTACTATTTGTTATGATGAGAGGATGCTATGCCGATCAACCGTGCCGAGCAACCGTGTGGCTTAGTGTGGCTAAAGCAACCACCCGAGCTTGTCAGCGCTAACAAGTTCGGTTGGGAGTGGGGGGGGGGGGGGGGTGATGTCACTCCATGGAATTAAATGTTTGGCCAATGTTAATTCTTGAGTATCCTAGTAGCCTCCCTTTTTTGTTTCCTCTTTGGACAAAACTTTGTATCTCTTTTGTTTCCCTGCCATCTTTGCATAATTAGTAGAGTTAGTTGCACAAAAGAGTTCGCATCGACTTATAATGTTTTTAAAATTCTTTTTTCTTTATATTAAATGGGGAAAAGGGGAAGTGACGTTCAGTGTATCAAAAAAGTAGCTAACCCTAACCCTAACCCTACTCATATACTCTGATATACACTTAAATACTCATATTAAACAAACCTGCAGAACAGCCTTTTTTCACTTGCGCAACATAGCCAAAATTAGAAATATTCTGTCTAAAAACAATGCAGAAAAATTAATTCACACGTTCGTTACATCTAGATTGGATTGCTGTAACTCCTTACTCGCAGCTTTTCCTAAAAGTTCCCTAAAAGGTCTTCAGCTAGTCCACAACGCAGCAGCAAGACTTTTAGACATCACTCCTGTGCTCCAAGCCCTTCACTGGCTTCCAGTTGAGTTTAGAGTTAAATTTAAAATCCTCCCTCTTACATTTAAGACCATTAATTAATTAATTAAATATGGTGCCATCTTATCTCACAGACGCTCTGGTTCCATACCGCCCCAACAGAACACTACGCTCTCAGAATGCAGGTCTACTGGTAGTTCCAAGGGTCTCTAAAAGTACAGTAGGAGCTAGAGCCTTCAGTTACCAAGCTCCTGTCTTATGGAATCAGCTACCAGCTAATGAAGCTAAAGAAAGTTAAAGAGGCCGACACGGTCTGTATATTTAAGATTAGACTAAAAACGTTCCTGTTTGACAAAGCTTATATTCAGGATAGTTGAAAAATGACTGGACTGACAGATCACTCTAAGCTGCCCTAGGAGCTATAATGCTGGGGTAAGTACAGCCACTGAGTCCTATCCCCCGTTTTTTTTTACTCTACCTACCACTTGTCTTTATTTTCTCTTTTGTAATTCTAATATCTAGTTGACTAGTCTCTTCATCACAAGTCACCCGGTGTCCCCTTTCCCCCCTCCCCTCTGGGTGACGGGCTACTTTTTCAGCTGCAGCCGCCTGACTATCCTGACCCCTGGCTGAATGGACGTCCTTGTTGCCCCCGTCTCATCTGGCTAGATGTTTTTTTTTTTTTTTTTTTTTTTTTTTGCTTTATTTTTATTTTCTTCTTTAATATTAAAAAGGACACAATGTTATGCTGAGGTGTACTTATACAGTAATAAGAATTTTATAGACAAATGTTACTACAATGTATTTACAGTGGTGGCAGAGAGCTGGGGGGTGCGCGGAACGTTTACGTCTTATGTCTACGTTTGTGCTAGTTGTTAGGACACCCCTCTGTTATTGAGAGAGTTGGTACGCACCATTAACATAACATAACAGAGGGGTGTCCTAACAAGTAGCACAAACGAGTGGCACCAATTCGGAACCATTTTTGCAGTAAATGAGGGGCTTAGAGGGACGTCATCACTCAAAATTAATATTTCAAGCCCCCCAATTTACCGCAAAATGGACCCAAATTTTTTTTTGCTCTTTTCGTGCTAGTTGTTAGGACACCCCTCTGTTATTGAGAGAGTTGGTACGCTCCATTAGCTGCGGGAGCTAAGCTAAGAAAAAGCTACGAGTGACGTCCCCACTCGAAATTAATATCTCAATCAAAGCATAATACTGTATCTACAAAACCGTTGCAGCACAAACGATTAACATCATTTTTGTATAAATTTGTGACTGATGGGGGGGGGCAACTTTACGGCAAAGTGTCGTCTTATTTATTATTTATTTATTTATTTTTTACTTCTGGTTCATCGTCTTTGCAATTGTCTTGTGAGCCTTTTGCGGTCGTGCTGCGAGCCATTTGCTGTCGTGTTGTGGCAATTGGCGTTTGTGCTTTTGCCAATTTGCAATCGCGCTTTAGGAATTGGGGATTGTGTTGTGGCAATTTGCATTCATGCTGCGAGCCATTTGCTGCCGTGTTGTAGCAACTGGGGTTTGTGCTTTTGCCAATTTGCGATCGCGCTTTAGGAATTGGGGGATCGTGTTGTGGCAGTTTGCATTCGTGCTTTTTTTCTTTTGCAAAGCGTTTGCAATTAGGGTTCGTGCTTTTTCTATTCGCAAAGTGTTTGGACTTCACCTGACACCTCTCGGCCACCGTATATTAGAGCCATATATATACATTTTTAAAAGTGACTACGAGATTAAAGTCGTACTCGTACAACGACAATATATAGTCTTGTTATTACGTAGGGTAATGTACAGTAGCTGTGAGCCACTACACACTTTACATACATTTACCTTAGCAAGGAACTACGTCGAAGCAGTAGTATAAATTCTTCTAATGATTATAATTTGATGTAAATATAGCGACGTTATAAGGATTTCGTTATTTATAAAACTGATTCTAAAACACAAAATGCTTTTAATATTGTTGATTTTAACGGAGGCGGCAACGGAAGGGAAGCTGCTTATCCAGCTACGTTAGCCCGACATTAGCCCCTAATACTCCGTCGTACGACACACATAAAGGCAACTACAATAAAAAAATGTTGTTTGATGGACTTACGATCCGCCAGCTTGTTGTCTCCTGTCGTCTTCCAAAATTATGCCTGAGTGTCATGTGCCACTTCATGGCCGACGTTCTGCCGTGGTATGCAAGCTCGGCACAAAGACTGCACACGACAGTGACACCCACCTTTGTTGTGTTAAAATAAATTTATGCTTTGGCCACTCTGGTCTGATTTTTGGGCTTTGTGCCACTTTCCCCGTTTACATCCCAAGTGTCTGCCATTCTCAACTTTCCACACGTACTGTATATATGTATACATATTTTTTAACTCGCCTTTAACCATCTATGGGATGTCGTGCTCGTTGATGCATTTACGTCATCGACTATGTCGATTAATCGGGACGGCTCTATTGTCTGGAAATTACGTTGGTTTCTATGTTTGTTTTATTGGTCTGGATGGGGGTTGCAGGACATTTCACATGAGTGCCACGACCCAAACACTGCTACGATTGCAAGCTGATTGACTACACGTAAAATAAGAAAGTGTCTCACATTGTTAACAAATGAGAGAAATATGGCGCATTTTTGTCTCGTCACACGAAAACTGGCATTCGTCTCTTTACGTTCTAGTCTCCCAAGACACGTTTTATCTCGTTATCGTCTTGTCATAATAACGGAAAAATATTTGTGTTATAAAAATTGTTGACCAAAACAACAATGTCCCTGAGTTTTTTTTTTCTGTCCAACGCAATTCGGCGCCCCTTCAACTACACTGCTGGCCAAAAGTATTGGCACCCCTGCAATTCTGTCAGATAATGCGCAATTTGTCCAAGAAAATGATTGCAATTACAAATGCTATTGTAGTAATATCTTTATTTACTTTGCTTGCAATGAAAAAACACAAAAGACAAAATAACTGCGACCAACTGATTCTGGTATCCATCAATGAGTTTCTTGGGTGGCGTGGCTCAGTGGTAGAGTAGTTCAAGTCTCCGCTCTGATGAACTCGTCTAAGTGTCCTTGAGCAAGACACTGAACCCCACATTGCTCCTGCTGCTGCGTCAACAACAGGTGGATGGCGAGATTGTGTAAAGCGCCTTGAAAGGTGGAAAAGTGCTATATAAGTATACACCATTACAATGCTCTGCTGAAATTTTAGACTATTCTTCTTCGGCCAACTGCTCCAGGTCTCTGAAATTTGAAGGGTGCTATTTTCAGATCTCTCCACAGGTGTTCTATCGGATTCAGGTCTGGACTCATTGCTGGCTAATTAAGAGGTATCCAGTGTATCCAAATCATTTTCTAGTGCTTTTTGAAGTGTGTTTTGGATGAATGTTATGCTGGAAGACCCATGACCCCTGATGGTGGCCCAGCTTTCTTACACTGGGCCCTACATTATGCTGCAAAATTTGTTGGCACGCCCATGCACACAGTCAAGCAGTCCAGTACGAGAGGCAGCAAACTAACCCTAAAACCTCAGCAATGTTTGACTATGGGGACCGTGTTCTTTTCTTTGAAGGCCTCATTTCCCCCCCCTGTAAACTCTATGTTGATCCATTTTCCCAAAAAGCTCTACTTTTGTCTCATCTGACCAGAGAACACTCTTCCAAAACGTTTTTGGCTTTCTCAGGTAAGTTTTGGCAAACTCCAGCCTGGCTTTTTTATGTCTCTGGGTCAGAAGTGGGGTCTTCCTGGGTATCCTACCATAGAATCACTTTTCATTCAGACGTCTACGGATAGTATGGGTTGACACTGTTTTACCCTCAGACCTCAGGACAGCTTTAACTTGTTTGGATGTTAGTCGAGGTTCTATATCCACCATCCGCACAATCTTTCGTTGAAATTTCTCATCAATTTTTCTTTTCTGTCCACATCTAGGGAAGTTAACCACAGTGCCATGGGCTTTACACTTATTGATGACACCACGCACGGTAGACACAGGAACATCCAGGTCTTTGGAGATGGACTTGTAGCCTTGAGATTGCCCATGATTCCTCACAATTTTGCTTCTCAGATCCTCAGACAGTTCTTTGGTCTTCTATATTTTCTCCATGCTAAATGTAGTACACACAAGGACACAGGACAGAGGTTGAGTCAACTTTAATCCATTTTAACTGGCTGCAAGTGTGATTTAGTTATAGCCACTAGCTGTTATGTGCCACAGGCGGGCAGTAGGTGCTGTTAATGACACAAATTAGAGAAGCATCAGATGATTTTTCAAAGAATGCCAATACTTTTGTTCGACCCTCTTTTGTGTTTTTTTCATTGCAAGCAAAATAAATGCAGATATTACTACCAAAGCATTTATAATTGAGAAAATGAGCATTATCTGACAATTGCAGGGGGGGCAATACTTTTGGCCCGCAGTGTCGATGGCCCCCTAGGCAACTGTCTAATTGCCTATGCGCAGGGCTGTTTGTGTTAATCCCTTTTACCAGCATGTGATTAAGTGTACTCTTTTCCATGCACAACTAAAACCTCCTCGAATGCATCTGTTTAAAGACTTGACTTTCATATCTGTAGCTCGATTCCGCCATTGACACCTCGCCCATCTGGAGCTGTGGCCGATGATCAAAGCCAATCCCGAGGAAAATGAAGACTAATGGATTGGAGGGCCCTCGTGATCTACGCTTGTATTCCTTTAACGTGACACCACATGGAGTTAGCACACAACGTTGCCAATATGTTTCCGTGCTAAAACATGTTATTCAAATCCAAATTGTCATCGCGTGCTTTGATGCAGGTACACAGCATAAAACAATGCTTTGAAGGTAGATTCCCTGTAGATGATTGCCAGAAGCAATATGCAGAAACAGAGAGGAGGAGTTCTCATAGTGGGCTTCGACTTTTATCGCTCGCTGTTTCAGATCACCACAAAAAAAACAACAACGAGGCCTCATGTGTTATTGTCACTTCTGGCCTGCATGTATGTACAACAATGAAAGACTGTTCTAACCCATGATTGGCACTGGACAACAGGCAAATAGGCTTATCCTGCACTCGTGTAGCATTACGCTCCTATAAGCTACACTCACTCTGTGTATACATCTGTGCTTTACCTACAAAGTGAATTCTTCCCTGACATGATGTGCTGTCATTCTTGCCTCGCAGCTAAAAGATTGCTTAATCCAGACAGAGGCCTTTTTGCTGATCCCTTGTTTTTGAACAAATAATTGTCTTCGCCTACCCAACGCCTTTGGGATTGAAAGGAAAAGATAGGGAGCCACATCAATATAATTGAGGCTATAAAAGGACGGGCGCAAACTCACCAACACTGCCGGCAGTCAGACTTTCAATCAGTACCTCACGCGAGGATAGCTGTAGACGGTGAAAAGGAGACAAAGAAGGATCAGCAGTATAACTGTTTTTCTGTGCAGCATGGAAGAAACATTAAGTGTGGTGTTAAACGGAATATTTTTGGCAAGTTGTTAAGAAACTGGCAGGAAAATCAAGTCTTCTCAAAAGGTCAACTTGAGGTGGCAGACTTAAGAGTCTGCTACAGAAAACAGCAAGCAAAACAACAACAAAGACATTTTCTTTTCAGTAAAAGTCAGGCAGGCTTCGGGAAACTTTTCGTATTATTTTTAAGTTTCCATTCACGGTAGGTATTGTAGATGTAAAGGCATACAATTTGATATCCTGGGGGAGGATGTTGCCCAAATCTGCAAGAATACACGTAGATATTTGAAGTACTACCTCAGTTTTAAAACATGATTCTTCAAATACATTGAAAATGCAATTGCCGGGGGCGCTACACTGCTCGGCTGAGTTCAATTGAATAAGACAACAATGCAATATATATACTGTATATCGCCTCCAAAAGTGTATGAATTTTTAGATTACATAGATACTTTACAAGTAATAAGTTAAATTGTTACATTTGTTGTCTCTCATGATTTTAAGACAATTTTATTGCAATTGGACAAGGGGCTTTTTTTTTTTTTTTTTTTTTTTTTTTTTAAATTCGTAACAATTCTAATCTTTAGCTTTATTCCAACAGCACTTAAATACCACAGCTGTGACGAAGCACTGTACACTCCTGGCCAAACTTATTGGCACCCCTGCAATTCTGTAAGATAATGCTCAAATTCTCCCAGAAAATGATTGCAATTACAAATGCTTTGGTAGTAATATCTTCGTCTATTTTGCTTGCAATGAAAAATCATTATCATTTTACACAAAACTCCAAAAATGGGCCAGAGGAAAGTAAAATGATTCTCTAATTTATGTAATTAACAGCACATTACTTAGGTGTGGCACATAACAGGTGGTGGCAATAAGTAAATCACACTTGCAGCCAGTTAAAATGGAATATAGTTGACTCAACCTCTGTCCTGTGTCCTTGTGTGTACCACATTGAGCAGGGAGAAAGGAAAGAAGACCAAAGAACTGTCTGAAGACTTGAGAAGCAAAATTGTGAGGAAGCATAGGCAATCTCAAGGCTACAAATCCATCTCCAAAAACCTGAATGTTCCTGTGTCTACCGTGTCCAGTGTCATCAATAATTGTAAAGCCCATGGCACTGTGACATACCTCCCTAGATGTGGACGAAACGAAAAATTGATGAGAGATTTCAACGAAAGATTGTGCGGATGGTGGATGAACAAACTCAACAAACATCCAAACAAGTTCAAGCTGTCCTGCAGGCCGAGGATAGAACAGTGTCAACCCGTAGTATCCGTCAACGTGTGAATGAAAAGGGACTCTATGGTTGGATACCCAGGAAGACCCCACTTCTGACCCAGAGAGTTTTTTGGGCCAAATCATCAACAGAGAGTTTACAGGGGGAAAAAATGAGGCCTTTCAAAGAAAACAACACAGTCCCCACATTCAAACATGATGGAGGTTCCCTGATGGTTTGGGGTTGTTTTGCTGCCTCTGGCACTGGACTGCTTGACCGTGTGCATGGCTTTATGAAGTCTGAAGACTACCAACAAATTTTGCAGCATAATGTGAGTGTGAGAAAGCTGGGTTTCCCTCAGAGGTCATGGGTCTTCTAGCAGGACAATGACCCAAAACACACTTCAAAAGCACTAGAAAATGGTTTGAGAGAAAGTACTGGAGACTTCTAGGGTGGCTAGCAATGAGTCAAGACCTGAATCCCATAGAACACCTGTGGAGAATGGTATATAATTCCAGCAGAGCACTGTAAGAAACTGATTGATGGAGTTATTTTGTCTAAAGGTTGTGCTATCAAGTATTAGGCTGAGGGTGCCAATACTTTTGTCCGGCCCATTTTTGTAGTTCTGTGCGAAATGATAATGATTTATTTTGTTTTTTTCCATTGTCTTTTGTGGTTTTTCATTGCAAGCAAAATAAATGAAGATATTACTACCAAAGCATTTGTAATTGCAACTTAACATTTTCTGGGAGAAATTGAGCATTATCTTACAGAATTGCAGGGGTGCCAATACTTTTGGCCAGCAGTGTACATGGCCAGGCAAGGCAAGGCAAATTTATTTGTATAGTACAATTCAACACAAGGCAATTCAAAGTGCTTTACATCACATGAAGAATCATGAGCAGAGATATGGTGGAAAACATACAGGTGACTTGAAGTTCCGCTCTGAGAGCCCCAATTTAGCCAAATTTCAAAATTGTCCGATATGCATGTGTGATACATAATTGGAAAGCTTAAAATCTCAATTTTCTGGGGGAAGAAAAATCTTGAGCAGGAGGGCTTTTTTTTTTTAATATATATTTTTTAAACAGCAAAACGCTATCTGGAGGTGAGAGCACGCGAGAACAGAATTACAGACGCCATGACTTTAACGAGATATTATCGCGTACCTACTTTGTTTTGATCCAAGAACTCCACACAGCTGTGAATGGCCACAGATTGATTTTTTGGGATTTTATGGGTGAAACATGGTAATATAACAAGGGTCGCGATGCAGAAATCGCAGACATCAAGGAGTGGTCGAGATTTTCTTTTTCATATACTTACCCTTTTAAACATTTTTTTCCCAACTTTTTTTTGTTTGGATCAATTATTTATCATCTAACATATCGGAGAAAATGCAACACTAAACAAAAAAAAAAAAATTCAATTAAGCGATAGTTATGAGTTAAATATCCGTGACTTTTTTACAGACGCCATTTTTTTCATTGTGACATAATTTGTTTAAAAGTTTAAAATATGTGAGTGAATAATTTTCTAAAGTTGTTTTTTTTTTTTTTTGTGAAATATGAGACATCAATGTATGATTCTAAGCTAAAAACGACAGACATTTTGAATAATAAATATAATTAATTACCTGTGTTTTATGGCTGGGTTGCAACAAAAGTGGTTGCGCGACGTCTGTAAACGGGGGTTTTCAGGGTAAAACGGACAAATTAAAAATAGTTCGGGGGCTTATTGTGCCATGAATCTGCTACAGCAGCATATAGACATATTGTTCTATCAAACACAACAGTTGTTTAAGCTTAAAATACAGCAGTTTCTATTAAAGAGGAGTGCAAAAGCAGAAACTGCTTTTTCAGTCTTGTCTGTGTTTTCCGCCATATATATGATTCGTCAAAATCACATTAAATCAGAAGAAAGTTAAAACAAAGACAATTCAAAGTGCTTTACATCACAAGAAGATCCACAAGCAGAAATAAAAGTATACATAAAAATCACATTAACTCACGAAGAGTAAAAAACAAACAAACAAACAACCAAAAAAAAAAAAAAAAAAAACCTAATAATAACTGAAATCAGAAATGGGAATAAAGCAGAAAAAGAATAAAAAGCAAATAGCTTGCAATTTGAAATATAGTAGTATAGACAGTCAGGAATATGCTGTGATGAATAAAAGTGTTTTAGCCCTGATTTAAAGGAGCTGACAGTTTGGGCACACTTCAGACCTTCAGGTAACTTGTTCCAGAGTTAAGGAGCATAATAACTAAATGCTGCCTCACCTTGCTTGGTTCTTGTTCGTGGAACATACAGTAGACCGGTTGTAGACGACCTTGGGGGTCTAGATGCTTGATAAGGAACCAACAAATCCAGCATGTATTTTGGTCCAAGGCCATTAAGTGTTTTGTAGACGAGCAGTTGTACTGTATTTTATAGTCTATCATTTGTCACTGGAAGCCAATGTGACGTTCTCAAAACCGGTGTAATGTGGTCCAGTTTCCACGTATTTGTAAAAACTCTGGCAACAGAATTCTGTACTAGCTGCAGTTTGCTGACGTTTTTTTTTTTAATTTTTTTTATTAAGACCTGTAAATATACCATAGCAGTAGTCCAATCTTATGAAAATGAATGCATGGATAGGCTTTTCCATGTCTTGTTTAGTCAGAAGCCCCTTAATTCTGGCTATATTTTTTAGGTGGTAATAAGCAGATTTAGTGACTAACTTTAGATGGCTATCAAATTTTAGGTCTGAGGCAATAATTACGCCAAGATTTCTGAATTGATTTGTAGATGTAAGTGACATTGTGCCAAGGTGCGTGCATCTTTGACCTTACCTTTTTTGGCCTAAAAATGAGTATTTCTGTCTTCCCCACATGTAGCTGGAGAAAGTTCTGCACATCCATTCATTGATTTGATGAATGCATTTACTCAGGGAGACTAGGGGACTATAATCATGCTGGGGGACAGAAATATAGAGTTGTGTGTCATCTGCATAGGTGTGATAGAAGTCATACTGTTCAATGAGCTGAGCTAAGGGAAGCATATACAGAGTATCACAGAACGGGACAACACTGACAAAATGACACTTTGACACAATGAAAAGTAGTCGGTGTGCAGCTTATATAATTTATTTCCCACTCAAAATAACTAAAAATACAGCCATTAATATCTAAACCCCTGGCAAAGAAAGTGAGTAGCCTCTTAGAAACTACATACACCCCTAAATATCCAAATTGAGTACTGCTTGTCATTTTCCCTCCAAAATATCACGTGACTCGTTACAGGAGTGCTGTCAGCATTGCTGCAGAGATTGAAGGGGTGGGGGGTCAGCCTGTTAGTGCTCAGACCATACGCCGCACTCTACATCAAATTGGTGTGCATAGCTGTCACCCCAGGAGGAAGCCTCTTCTAAAGACGGTACACAAGAAAGCCCGCAAACAGTTTGCTGAAGACATGCCAACATAGCACATGGATTACTGGAACCATGTTCTATGGTCTGATGAAATGGGCGGGCTTTCTCGTGTACCGTCTTCAGAAAAGGCTTCCTCCTGGGTTGACAGCCAATTTGATGTAGAGTGTGGCGTATGGTCTGAGCACTAACAGGCTGAACCCCGACCTCTTCAATCTCTGCAGCAATGCTGACAGCACTCCTGTAATGAGTCACATGACATTTTGGTGGGAAAATGACAAGCAGTACTCAATTTGGACATTTAGGGATGTACATATGTAGTTTCTAAGAGGTTACTCACTTTCTTTGCCAGGGGGTTAGATATTAATGGCTGTATTTTGAGTTATTTTGAGGGGAAAATAAATTAACTCTATTATATAAGCTGCACACCAACTACTTTTCATTGTGTCAGTGTCATTTTGTCAGTGTTGTCCCATGAAAAGATATACTTAAATATATGCAGAAATGCGAGGGGTGTACTCACGTTTGTGATACAGTGTAGATATTAAATAAAAATGGTCCAAGAATGGACCCTTGAGGAACACCACACGTGAATTTGGCTCATTCTGACTGATGGTTTCCGACTGACACAAAGAATTCCCTACATTGTAAATAAGATGTGAACCACTGAAGAACAGTGTCACTGAGTCCTAACCACTGTTCCAATCTGCTGAGTAGGTCGTGATCATCCGTGTCGAATGCGGCGCTCAGATCCAATAGTGGCAGAATGCGTCAGTATTCCAACAAATATCATTTAGGACTTTGATAAGCACAGTCGCAGTGCTGTGTTGTGGCCGAAATCCAGGCTGAAATGAGTTAAAAAGATTGTTTTGCATCATAAAAGCCTGGATCTGTTCAAAAACAACCCTCTCGATGATTTTCCCCAGGAATGTCAGATTTGATAGTGGCCTATAACTACTAAGGGTTGAGAAATCCAGATTAGTTTTATTTTAGAAGAGGATTTTTTACTGCAGTTTTTAAAGTCTGAGGGAACGCTCCTGTTTGGGGAGAAGAATTTTTAATCAGAAGTATGTCTGGGGCTATGCAATGAAAAAACAGTTTTGAAAAACATAAAACATCAAAAACAATTAAATTAACAGGATCACATCCGAGTTATTTCAGATACTTGGGTAAATAACCCTTTACTTTGACATAGAAAGCATGCAGGAAGAGCAATTTCTTTCCCCCAGTTGTACATTGTGTTATTGTATCATAGTCACGGCAGTTTTCTGGGGTGCATGCATCAATTTACAGATTAAGCACCTTCACCATAAGTAGACGCCAAATTTTTTGTGGAATTCCCACTGAAAATGTATCAGCAGAAGAATAGGCTTCTCGCCACTTCACAAGCATTGACAAGTAATAGCAAGTGGTTATATAATCAAATGAAAGTCATAACTCAAAAGAAAACTAAAATTATCACATAACAACAAATAAATAGCATGACTAGCAAATAATGAAACAATGAAAACAGTAACCGAAGAAATAATTAGCACAGATCATGAACTTCGAATGTTATTAAATCTGTAGTGCCATAATGCATGCTGGGAATCATGTTGGACGACAACAGTGTTGACAGCAAGTGGACGGTTGTCTCTCCCAAGGGAAGTGAGAAATTACATCTAGCAGTGAGTTGCCAAATGAAGCTTCTTGAAGCAATGAAGCTCTGCAGTCAACTGGCTCAAAGCTTCATGTTGGTTCATTTGCTGTAAGGGGTCTTGAACACTGGAAGTCCTGGGTTTTCGGGGGCTATAAAGAAAGATCAGAGAGGCGTCAAATGACCCCGATACCAAATTAACTACTTGGCTTTGTCACACAATAGACCACTCAAACAAGCAATCGAGCAGCCAACCCCCCTGCACACTCCTGTGGAGTCGCTGCCTAGGTGTGAAGGTGGGGTTTCACTCTGGATAGCTGCAATTAGCATCTTGGATATTTGCAAATCCAGGGCACCCTCTGCTTTGTCAAACACAGAGGAACACGGAGATGGCCAGTCGCCGAGTTCTACAATATGATTGACATAGCAGCACTGAATGCATATGTGTTGTATCATACATGCACCGGAAGACAAGAGAGAGGGGTGGACTTTTTGGTGGGTTTGCAAAGGAATTGGCTCACTCTCATTTGGGTGCAAAGAAGGCGCAGAAGAAAAAATTGTTTTGGCAACAACCTCCAACACCTAGCCCCGTGAAAAGGGTGAAGTGTCATATGTCACCAGTGTTGTTAATCTTACTGAAAAAAAGTAATTAATTATAGTTACAAATTACTTCTCCCAAAAAGTAATTGCGTTAGTAACTCAATTACCTGAATCTAAGAGTAATTAGTTACTTGGCAAAGTAATTGGTGATAATTACTTTTTTTTTCCCCTCAAAAAAAAAAAAAAAAAAAAAAAAAAAAAAAACATTGGCCACACTATGTGAAGGTTTTTGGTACAATTGGCCCGAGCCCAATTCTTTACCCTAATTTACCCTTTACCCTGAATCAACTGTTAAAAGTTGTTAAAATTGCTCCCATTATTGCATTTGTTCCCTTCTCTCTACTTTCGACATCTGAAAGTTTTAAAACTGTTTCATCATTTAAAGATAGATTCAAGTCAAGATTTTGCCGATTTAGAAGTATTTTAGATAAAAAGTTACTTAGGTTCGCTAGGAAGGTTCTCTACAACAGAGCCGTCCTAAAAAGTCTACTGCTTTAAGATGGCGGCTGTCTACTAACGCATTTAGTGCCATGCAGTGTTGTTAATTTTACTTTAAAAAAGTAATTAATTACAGTTACAAATTACTTCTCCCAAAAAGTAATTGCGTTAGTAACTCAGTTACCTGAATGTAAGAGTAATTAGTTACTTGGCAAAGTAACTAGTGATATTTTTTTTTTCTCAAAAAAAAAAAAAAAAAAAAAAAAAAAAAAAACAGGTCACACAATGTGAAGCTTAAAGGGTTTGGGGGACAATTGGCCCAAGCCCAATTCTTTACCCTCCACTTAACTAGACACAAGGGTATTGCGATAACTAGCTAGTAACCTTTGCTATGTGTGGAAGTCATTTAAAGTTGTAAATCAATCGTTAAAGTTGTTAAAATTTCTCCCGTTATTACATTAGTTCCCTTCTGTCTACTTTTAACATGTGTAAGTTTTAAAACTGTTTAATCATTTAAAGATAGATTTAAGTTAAGATTTTGCCGATTTAGGAGCATTTTAGATTTAAAAAAATTACTTAGGTTCGCGAGGAAGGATCTCTACATCAGGGCCTTCCTGAGAGGTCTACTGCTTTAAGATGGCGGCTGTTTACAAACGCATGTAGTCCTTAAAACATGTTGGCAATGCAGCAGTGTCTGTCATTTGCATCTAATTCTATAATATGATATCTACCGTGTCATGTGGGCGTAGTTTGTCGGCTATGGCTGCAGTCAGGTATTATTGGAGCCACCTAGCATCGCGGTTGCAACGGCGTCTTCCCCACTCCTGCTCTGCTCTCGTCCCCGTGAGTCCGTTTCTCTCAGACTTTTTTTTATTCAACCAACTTAGTAACGCATAGTAACGCACGCCTTTCCCGCCTCAGTAACGGTAACGGCGTTGCCAAGATGAGAAAAGTAATTAATTAGATTACTCATTACTGAAAAAAATAACGCCGTTAGTAACGCCGTTATATTGTAACGCCGTTATTAACAACACTGGATGTCACCACATAAAAAAATGTTTTGCTTTGTATTACACCGCCCCTTGTACGTAGGCAAACTGCAGCTTTTGGAGGATATAAAAAGGTTGTCTGCCTGATTTCCTCCCTGAGCAGTCCACTGTCCGACAAAGCCAAGGCACCTCTGCCCTGCAAACACTCAGGATGCTGACTGGAGCAATCCAACCCTGTGGTTTTGCGAGTGTGACTGGGAAGGACTAATGAGGACCTCAATGCTCACAAAAGATATGCTGCTTAGTGTCTGATGACCCTTCTGTTGATACAAAAGAAATTTGTAATAACGGATCCACCCTTGGTAGTTCTTGTCAGAAAATGATATGAATGTGCTTATGTTACTATATGAACAAAATGAAACAAGTACTCCAGAGATAATTTGTTATTCATTTTTTTCATAGATAATAGCATTCCCAAAGTGTTTGGCTTTAACCAGTTTTTTTTTTTTTTTTTGGGAAAGTATTTCACTAGCTTTATATAATATACTTGAACATTCCCAATTCCAAAAATGTGAGATGACTGATAGGCCCTTGTGTTTCCGTTTGGGCAACTGAAACAAAAATGTTTTAATTATGTAGGTTTTTTTTCCTTTTTTTTAAGATATTGTATCAGGACCTATAATTTTGTAACCCTGGCATATCAAGGTGCATCGTATCGTAAGTTTAGGTGTATCGTCCCATCCATAACTAGCACACCCATGTCTATAGCTAAGCAGCTTTAGCAAATTAGCAAACTGGACAGACATCCTGACAACATCAAACAAAAACTACATGATGTTTCTTTCCTAATACCAATACACTTTATCAAAAACTGCAATTTGTCTCCTTTGAGTCTTTTGGACATTTAGTATTCCGCAGCTCTCGCACTTCATGTGGTGTCTACTAATTGGATGCCGAACACCTGCTGTCCTCTGAATTGGATGTTATTGTGTTTTCTCTTAAAGAATGACTCAAGCGCATATGTGTGCATTGTAATATTTACTAACTGCATACATGCACTGGTGCGTGTGGATAAACACACAAAAGTACCTACTGCTTTGCTAAGCCTTGTAATGGGCTATTTATGTGAATTCATGTGAATTAATATGTTGCACCATAATATCACATTTAGAAGCAAAAAATACATAAGTTTACTACTAAATTACTGCAAAATCATTAGAATGTGAAATAATTGCTATAAAATAATTTATATATATATATATATATATATATATATATATATATATATATATATATATATATATATATATATATATATATTAAGGCTGGGACTTTAACGCATTAATTTCGATTAATTAATTATAAAGCTTTTAACGTGTTAAAAATTTTAACGCAATTAATTGTTTCAGTTCCATTTGTCCGCATGCGGAACCTCCCTACTCATATGTTTCTGGTACGCCGGTAAATCTGACGCACACAAACAAACGCTAACAGCAGCAGTGATGGGAGGCGACATTTTATTTGGACAGTTAGGGGCTAGTTTTCCCCTATAAAACGCATCCTGATGGGACAATGGACAAGAGCATTGTTTTGTGCAAGCTGCCGTTCCTGACTGTCTCAGGAAATTAGAATATTGTGTATTCTAATTTCCTGAGACAGTCCTGTATATATGGACAAATAAAAAATACCCATTACACTCATTTTTATGGCAGATAACACAGACAAAGCTGAAAAAACAGTTTCTGCTCTTGCACCCCACTTTAAAATAAACGGTTGTATTTTAAGCTAAAAGAACTGTTGTGTTTGATAGATATGTCTATATGTTGCCATAGCCATTTCATGGCACATTAAGCCCCCAAACCATAGACTTCATAATGGTATTGACGGGTCAGATCGGTTATGCACTGCTACACGCCTTCAAGTAGGGGGCTGCCCACATCAAGAGGAGCTGTTCACAAACACATGCACCCAGCGATCTAACGACGGATGTCTGTCGTAAAAGTACGAAAGCTCTACCGCATACAAACGGGAAGGATTGTCTCAGAAGTGATTTGTTCAAGGATTCAAGGTAATTATTATATCTTACGTACCATGCATGCATTTTGAAATGTTGTGTGAAAAATCAATTGGAGAAATTAGCCGCTACTGCATTGGCATCATAGTTTGCAATATTTACGTAAAATAAAGAGACTGTTTTACGTCCATATCTATAAAGAATTCAGAGATTTAAGCATTTATTCACAAGAATTTTCACCGGAAAAGCTCTGTTTACATAAGTTGGCTGCTAGCTACATCTACTAACAGACTAGCATTGTACTTTGACGTATTTTCTTAAAATGAATGCTAACTGCACGTTTTTTTTTTTTTTTGCTTTTAACCAAGAACCGAGACGTTTACGTCCATATCTATAAAGAATTCAGGGATTTAAGCAATTAGTCACATGAATTTTCAACGAAAGAAGCTCTTTGTCTGTGATTCCACTCGGTCAGCTTTTCATGGCCTCGCCAATAATGCAGGCCCCCTATTTATTGGCCCCGCGCCCCGTCAATACATAATGAAGTTTATGCCGAAACTATTTTTAATTTTTCCATTTTACCTTGGAGACCCCAGTTTACGGACACCACGCAACCGCTTTTGTTTCAACCCAGCCATAAAAAGAAGGTAAGTAGCATAATTATATTTATTATTCAAAATGTCTATCATTTTTAGCTTAGAATGATTAATTTATGTCTAATATTTTGTTTTAAAAAAATGACTTTAAAAATTTACTCAATCGCATATTTTTAACTTTTGGACAAATTACGTCAATGAAAAAAATAGTGTCTGTAAATAGGTCACAGATATCTACCTCAAAACTATTGCTTAATTGTATTTTTTTTTTTATACTGTCGCATTTCCCCTGATATTTTAGATAGTAAATAATCAATCCAAACAAACAAAGAAAAAAAAAACGTTTAAAAGGGTAAATATTTGAAAACGAAAATCTCGACCACTCCTTGATGTCTGCGATATCTGCAAAGCAACCCTTGTTATGTTACCGTGTTTTACCCATAAAATCCCCAAAAAGTCCGGCCATTCACAGCTGTGTTTTTGGATCAAAACAAGGTAAGACCGCGATAATATCTCGGTAAAATTATGCTCTCTCATGCTCTCACTTCTACATCTGTTTTTTTTTTTTTTTCTTTTTTTTTTTTTTAAATGCCCTCCTGTTCAAAAATTTTCCTCCCCCAGGAAAACTGAGATTTTAATCTTTCCAATGATGTATCGCATATGCATATAGGACAATTTTGAAATTTGGCCAAATTGGGGGTCTCAGAGCGGACCTTCAAGTCACCTGATTGTTTTCCGCCATATATACATAATACATAATATAAAAACTTTTGTAAAACTGGGAAAAAAAGAAAAACATTAAAACACAATACGGGACCTTGAAATATCAGTCAAAATGCCCCAAATCGACTGCTGGAGAGAATATGTTGTTTTCGGAATATGGCTTTCACTCATAGAGTTTAAATTTACAAACAATTTTGTAGCCTAATAGTTAGGGTCGGGCATCAAGCATAGATGGGATCCAGAACAAACACTTCGGTTGCCCCGGAACCGTTCAAATTTTTTCATTTCGATTCCAAGTTTCGATGCGCTTACCGCCGACCGGAAAAAATAGCTGCCAAACACTACGAAGAATAAGCCATGTGAAGACTAGCTCCATTATGAGCAAATCATATGAAGTGGCTAATTTAGCTTAGCACAAAAACATGTTGCTTCACTTCACATAAATAACAACATAGTAACAGAAAAAACACATCGAAATGATATCAGACCCTCTGTTAAAGCTTGCAAACTTACAGATTTTGTTTTATACATGGTTCCCAACAATATGTAGAGCAGAGGAGGTGTGTGGTGTCTGTACACCTCAAGGATTCTTTTCCAACTAAAGTCACCACTAGAGGAAGCCAATAGCACTTAGCAAAACCAAAGAAAAACTGTAGAGTCCGGAGTTACAATAGTGATATCTTGTGGACAGATGAACAATATATCAGTTTAGAAAGAACTCAAACTTCAAATTTAGTCAACTTAAGATCAGAACACTTCCCGCCTGACATCTGCAAAATGTTAGCCCTTAACTAACTTGTAGAAATGCCAGTTAAAACAAACGATGCAATACGATAAATGCCTGCAGCATAAGACACTCTAAAAAATAGGCAAAAGAATATGTGTAAATGTTTTCTCTGTCAGCTTTTTGTGAAAGTGCACTCCTGTGGAAAGAAACTTCATCATATTCAAGTTCAAAGACTGATATTTATATACGAGTTAAAAATAGCCCTGTGAGAAATTCATAGCAAAGTTATTTGAAAGTTCGTATAATTAAAAAAAAATAATCAAGAAGTTAAGAAATTAATATAAGCTATGTAATTTTTTTAAACCTGCCTTTTAAAAGAATCAGAATCGAGAATTGTTTGGAACCGGAATCGAAACATGGAATCGGAACCGTTCAGATTCAAACGATGCCCAACCCTACTGCTACTAATAAAAAGTATCATAATTTGATCAGATAGAAATATATTTTGTCATCCACAAGAGGAACATATATTAAGGTGGAAGTCAGGGGAGTATGATGAGGAGAGTGCCAAAGGCTTATGCAGTGAAATCAGGGAGTCAGTCTGGGTAAGTGTAATTTACCTGACGGCCTGACATCACCCTCCAGGATTCTGCCGGAGGAGGACCAAGAGTCATGTCAGAAAAATCGTCTCCATTCTCTTATTATTTCCCCATGTTGAAATTCAGCAACAGCAGTATAGTGGGCTTTGGGTGAGCTTCTCCTAGTGTTCCCACTTCATCAGATATTCCAATCCTCAGATGGAAGTGGCCAAAGATAAAGTTTGGTCTATTGGCTAAAAACAAAAAGCAGCTCATTTTAAAGTGCAAAATAAATAGAAGAAGAATTGTGAATTTGCATTTTTATTGTTCTAACATTCTTCAATTCACAGTGTATGTGCAAAAATAGACAAAACACGCATTTTTGTAAGTATTGACTGAGGTAACAGTTAAAGTCAGGTAGCAGTTGTCAGCTGGAAATCTTTTTATAAAAATAAGATACTAACATTTTCAATGTTGGCTTACAGACAGTTAGCTGTAAATCATTACCAGTGAACATACTCCCACAAAACATACCGTAATTTTCAGACTATAAACCACTACGTTTTTCCCTCATTATGAATCCTGCAGCTAATAATCCAGTCCTGCTTATTTGTTGATTCATTTGGGTTAATAGCAATAGTTACTAACACTTTATTTGACAGCAGTGTCATAAGACTGCCATAAGACCGTCATAATTATGACAATAAACTATCATGGGCACTGATGAATGCTTATGACACATGTCATTAAGTGTCATCCTGCAAATTATTTCACGAACTCCATTCATGTCCAGCTCGAATCTTTTACATTGAAGGAATCAGACCTTTTAGCCAGATTACCAGAACCACGCCACCCGAACCGCCAGACCCGCGCTGGCGCAGATCGAATGACCTGGGCCGACGAGACCCCGACAACCCGACCAAAAGGCCAAACTCTGTGTGTTTGCCTTAGTCTTAACCCCTTTTACTGACTCAATTTTGAAAGCTGGAAAAAGGCTTCGAAACACCAGTTGACAATTTATTCTGAGTTGACAGCGATCAAACGGCAAGGTAAAACAGAAACAGATTTAGGCGAGGAGGCAGATTCTTTCCAAGGTCACCATATCACAAGTCAACAAAAGGTTCCCGAAGAAAATGACAATGATAAACATTCAGTCTTTTTGAAGGCTCTCGCGGGGCGGGTTGTTGGAAGAAGGGTGTGCTTGGGCATTGTTTAGGATTATTGTCTGTATGTGGATTGGACAGGAGGATTCAGGAGTTAATGTTGTCAGGGCAACGTGGATTGTGGATTTTGCCGCCTTAGCGTCAAAACGGCGCTTGGAGTCTTATCAGTCGTATTTTCAGTTGGATATCGAGCGTTCTTCGGTGTTCTTTGTGTTGGGACAGGACGTCCCGCTATTTGTTCTGGACTGTCTGGGAGAACTGATTTCGAGAGTTGGTGGTGCATACGTGGGCTTGTAGATGTCTTGCCTCGTCAGCGTCAGTCTTGCTCAGTCAGTTGTATGACGCACATGTTAGACTTCCGTGGTAAGAAGGCGTCATGTATCTCTTATGCCCTATATTCTGCTTGTTTTTCATAAACTACGGTATACAGTGGGGAGAACAAGTATTTGATACACTGCCAATGGGAAAACCCATTGGCAGTGTATCAAATACTTCTCCCCACTGTAAGTGCTATTTATTTTCTATTGAGTGTGTTAGAGCAATACAAACAGTCAAACAGTAAACACGAAAAAAGATACTATTCCCTTCAATATCCATTCAAAAGTGAGATCATTTGCCGGATCACACAAAATGAAATCTGTCATAAGCATTCATTAATTTTCATGGCAGTGTCATGTCATGATTATAATGGTCATATGACAGTCTTATGGCACCACTGTCAAATAAAGATTTACCAGATACCATAGCTAGCAATGAATTAAACAACTGGAACAGTAACTGAAGAAATAATTAGCACGGAACATGAATTTTGATTGTTATTTACATCTGTTGCGCTGCAATGCATGCTAGGACGCATGTTGGATGACAACAGTGTTGACAGCAGAGGTTGACTGTCTCCCGCAAGGGAGGAGTGATGGCCAAATGAAGCTTCTTGAAGCAGTGATGCTTAGCAGCCAATTGGTTCAAAGCTTCATGGTGGTTCATTTGGTCTTATGATGCCGCTGTCAAAGTGTTACTGGTTAATATCTTTTGGCGTAAATATCCCATAATACAGTGAGGACAGCTGTGGTTCCAAAACTGACAAATCATCTCTTGAAATAGTGCAAAATAGGTGCTGAAGCAAAATAAGCATTTCCTGATATTAAAATATAAAATAAATACACTTCAAGAGTGTTAGTAATACTGCATTTAATAGTTCCCACTCTGTACATTTGCCACAACTTTCCTAGTATTAATCAATGATAACTTCTTCGCCTGTTTTAGTTTGTCTTCTGTGCCCCGTAATGTTGGTTGTTGGTTTAGGCGCATTACGTTACCTCTACTGCCCCCTGGATTGGAGGAGGACCAACTTTGACATGGACTTTTTTTTTTTAACCTGACGCATCCACATGGTCTGCATTGCTTCCAAAGTAGATCCAGCTGCCACCCGCGGTACTCGTAGGGGGCGCGGTAGGTGGATGAGGAACGTTTGATCGGCTTGGTAGTTGAAAGCAGTGCGCGTGTTTGGTGGGGAGGACAAACACTTGATCTGATTGGTCGTTGATAGGAGGTAAGAGCTCAAGCTGGTCAGAAGAGGTCACTCTTCAGGGAATACATTAAACCATTCCTCCAGCTTCTACTTTTAGAACTAGATATATTAATCCTTTAAAGCAGACATGTCCAAAGTCCGGCCCAGGGGCCAAATGCGGCCCGTGGTCAAATTTCATCTGGCCCCCAGCATCTGTCATAAAATCAATAACGTCTGGCCCGCACACAGACTTAATAAATTAGTCAGCAGTACTGCTACCAGCATATGAAGTAGCTTACATACTAAATGCTGCTCCTCATTTACCCACTAAAAGGCAGCAGCACTCCAAACAACATTACCCCATGTTACGCTTTACTTGCAATTTTCTAAAATGGGGACAATCAACAAAAAAAAAAGTTGACTGCGATGTCCGACGCTTCAAGGATAGGTGGAAATTGGACTAATTCTTCACTAAAATACGCAACAACAAGATACGCAGAGAGAAATTGAAGCAACTTGAAGCTAGTTTAATTTCACAGCAGCGGTATTTTGCTAGAGCCTGAGAGTTGAAAGAGAACGCCACAAAGGCTAGTTGTGAGATTGTTAAAATTATCAATTCAAAAAAATAATAAAGCAAATGTGACACACAGAATGGCTTGCTAAAATTTGCTTAAATATATTGTTCTGTTAGGGCCTCCGCCCCTCCCTCCTGACACCTAACCCACCTGGGGCAGGTGCACATGTTTTTATCTGATTACAGGTTGAGACGGGTGGAGCGGCCACAGGTGAGGGCAACTAACAATCAGCCTTCCTTAAAAGCCAGTGGACGCCACCACCTCGTCGCCCGATCAACTCGTCTGGTTACTTCCGTCAGTTGTATCTCGCATTTCCTTGATTCATCGTTTTGATTACTAGTTGCTGACATTTTTGCTCTTGCCCCAGGACTTGTCTTATGCGCGCCGATTGTCGGATTCCACGCCTGCCTCTCCCCGAGCCTCCGCTTCGCCTCCCTGCTAAGCCCTCCAAGCCTGACGTCACCCGCCTTCTGCCTCGACGCTCGTGTCATCATTTTGTTCACCAATAAAATATCCATCCTCACAACCGGCTGTCTGCTTTGGGATCCCCTCCTTGCTCACGCCTCCCTAACAGATTGATCGGGCCACCATGGATCCCGCGGACAACACAGCCGGCTCACCCACGTCACTCGCCGACCACCACCAAGCCATAGACTATCTCTTCAGTAAGGTAACGGACATAACTCATGCACTCCAATCCATCCAGGCGCAACTCACACCACTACCTCAGGCGCGCACGGCCCCGTCACCCCTACGTCACCCCACCGCCTCGCCAAGCCACACGCCTGTTGCTAACCCAGCGTCATCGGCTACAGGTCGAGAACCCCACGTTCCCGCACCGGCTCCATACGACGGTAACCTTGGCACGTGTCGGGCTTTCTTAGTCCAGTGCAGCCTTGTTTTTGAGCAACAGCCGTCCATGTATCAGGGGGACAGAGCAAAGATAGCTTACCTTATTGGTAGCATGAGAGGGACCGCGTTGGATTGGGCTTCCTCCATATGGGAGCAGGGTTCCCCGTTGTGCACGTCATACTCCCGCTTCACAGAGGAGATGCGCAAAATCTTCGACCATCCCGTTCGCGGCAGAGAGGCCGCTAAGCGAATTATGTCCGTGCGCCAAGGGTCTCGGAGCGTCGCAGAATTCTCAATCGAGTTCCGGACACTAGCCGCTGAAAGCCGTTTCAACGACGCGGCGCTCCAGGAGATTTTCACCGGCGCATTGAACGAATCTCTTAAAGACGAATTGGCTACGAGGGACGAGCCGGATTCATTGGACAGTCTGATTCGATTATCGATTCAAATCGATAATCGCCAGAGGGAGAGACGACGACAACGCAAGGAACAACCGGGCGCTCCGCGCACTCGCTTCGCGGCCCTTCCGTCCCCGCCTCCACTTCCTGTACAGGTCACAGACGCTGCGCCGGCGACCCCGCCCCCTGCTGACCAGCCCGAGCCCATGCAATTGGGTCGCACCAGGCTCTCCCAAGAGGAGCGCACACGCAGGTATGCTGCTCAATTGTGCATTTACTGCGGTCAGGGAGGGCACTTTATACGCAGCTGCCCGGTGCGTCCGGGAAACTGCTAGGCTCGCCAATAGAAGAGGGACTACTGGTGAGCCACGTTTCCCAAAATTCCTCACGTCGGCTCCAGCTCACCGCTACACTCTCTTGGAGGGGTCACTCCCGCACAGTCACAGCCCTAGTAGACTGTGGGTCAGATGAAAATTTCATAGATCAGAGCCTGGTGAACCAGTTGGGGCTGGAGACACACCCACTTCCTGCCCCGTTAAAGACAACTGCGCTTGATGGACAGCCTCTTTTCAGCGTGAGCCGACAGACTGAAGCCTTCGACGTCCTTTTATCTGGCAACCACAGAGAGGTGAGCTCCTTTTTCGTTTTCCGTAGTCCTCGTACACCCTTGGTCCTTGGTTTGCCTTGGTTGAGAACTCATAACCCCACCATAGACTGGACACACCCCAAGTTAACGGCATGGAGTGAATATTGTCACACTCACTGTCTGAAATCTGCCCTAGTGCCTACCCGATCGGTCCGCGAACTGGAGCAGCCTGACCTCTCGGCGGTACCAGAATGCTACCACGACCTGGGGCAAGTTTTTAGTAAGGACCAGGCAATGTCACTCCCTCCTCACCGTCCATACGACTGTGCCATCACTCTGCTTCCTGGTGCGACTCTCCCGAAGGGACGGCTTTACAACATCTCGCTACCAGAGAGGGAGGCAATGAAAGCTTACATCACGGAGTCCCTGGCCTCAGGTATTATTCGTCCTTCTTCCTCCCCAGTCGGTGCGGGGTTCTTTTTTGTGAGTAAAAAAGATGGCGGCCGTAGACCCTGCATCGACTTCCGAGGCCTGAACAACATCACAATTAAAAACAAATACCCTCTTCCTCTTATGGATTCTGCCTTCACCCCCCTCCGCGGGGCTACCCTCTTTACGAAGTTAGACCTGCGTAGCGCCTACCACCTCGTCCGTATTAAGGAGGGTGACGAGTGGAAGACTGCTTTTAACACGCCCCTGGGCCATTTCGAGTATCTAGTGATGCCCTTTGGGCTCACTAACGCCCCTGCAGTCTTCCAAAACTTGGTTAACGACGTCCTAGGTGATATGATCAACAGGTTCGTGGTAGTCTATTTGGATGACATCCTAGTGTTCTCAAGCACGCGATCAGAACATGAGATCCATGTCCGTCAAGTCCTTCAGAGGCTCCTCGAGAACCGGCTGTATGTAAAAGCTGAGAAGTGTGAATTCCATGTTCCGGAGACTACTTTTCTTGGGTACATCGTAGGAAAGGGGGAGCTACGCATGGACCCGGCAAAGGTAACGGCGGTCCTGGACTGGCCTCGCCCCTCCAACAGGAAGCAACTGCAGCGCTTCCTCGGGTTTGCCAACTTTTACCGAAGGTTCATCCGCAATTACAGCCGGGTAGCTGCCCCCCTCACGGCTCTCACCTCCACTGCCAAATCCTTCCTCTGGTCAGACGCTGCGGACGCCGCTTTCAGTGACCTTAAGAGCCGGTTCACCTCCGCCCCGGTGCTGGTCCACCCCAGCTCATCTTTGCAGTTCATCGTGGAGGTTGATGCCTCAGAAACGGGTGTGGGCGCTGTGCTCTCCCAACGCCAGCCCGCCGATGGCAAGGTCCACCCGTGTGCTTTTTTTTCCCGCAGGCTCTCACCCGCAGAACGGAATTACAGCATCGGGGACAGAGAACTCCTGGCAGTCAAACTAGCTCTGGAGGAATGGCGCCACCTCCTGGAAGGCACCCCACAGCCCTTTGTCGTGCTCACTGACCACAAGAATCTAGAGTACCTCAAGTCAGCGCGGACATTAAATCCACGACAAGCCAGGTGGGCAATGTTTTTCTGTCGCTTTGACTTCACCCTGTCCTACATTCCAGGATCCAAAAACATCAAGCCCGACGCCCTTTCACGTCAATTCCAGACTATCGAACCTAAGGAAGAACCTGCCCCGATACTCCCACAAACCCGCTTCCTTGCCTCCGTGGAGTGGGATATCGAGCGTAAAATAAAAGACGCCCAGGGTGAGCACCCAGATCCTCGAGACGGTCCCCAATCTGACCTATTTGTACCCCAGGAGCTTCGTGCACAAGTATTAGAGTGGGCTCACTCATCCCGCCTCTTCTGCCACCCCGGCATCCGGAGGACTCTGAATGTCCTGCGCCAACGATTCTGGTGGCCAACCATGCAAGAGGACACACGATCCTATGTCCAGGCCTGCACCGTATGTGCTCGCAGCAAGACATCCACCAGGCCCAGCAGTGGACTCCTTCGCCCGCTACCCATCCCGAGCCGGCCCTGGTCCCACATAGCCCTGGACTTCGTCACTGGTCTACCCCCTTCCAAAGGAAACTCCGTGATCCTCACTGTAGTGGACAGATTCTCCAAGGCCGCCCATTTCATCCCTCTACGCAAGCTCCCATCAGCCACGGAAACCGCAACCCTGCTCACTGACCACGTTTTTCGTCTACACGGCATTCCGGCGGACATAGTCTCCGACAGAGGCCCTCAATTCACCTCGCAGGTCTGGAGGGCGTTCTGCGCAGCACTTGGGGTGGGTGTGAGTCTCTCCTCCGGTTACCACCCGCAGTCCAACGGCCAGTGTGAGCGTGCGAATCAACAGCTGGAGGCAGCCCTCCGTTGCATCACGCAAGCTCACCCCAACACCTGGAGCGATCACCTACCTTGGGTAGAATATGCCAACAACACTCTGCCGAATGCCTCGTCAGGCATGTCCCCGTTCCTTTGTTCGTTGGGGTACCAGCCCCCATTGTTCCCCACGCAGGAACGGGACATAGCAGTCCCCTCGGTCCAGGCTCACATCGAGCGTTGCTCCAGGGTCTGGGAGCAGGCGCGCTCGGCGCTCCTCCGTGCCTCTGAGAAGTCCCGTGCGCAGTCCGATCGTCACCGTGCGCCTGCGCCGGTTTACAACGTCGGCCAAAAGGTATGGCTCTCCTCCCGATCCCTGCCTTTGAAGACTGAATCGGCGAAGCTCGCCCCCCGGTTCGTCGGCCCATTTGAGGTCATCAAGGTGGTGAACCCCAACGCTGTGCGTCTTCGGCTCCCTGCTCATTACCGGGTGCACCCCACGTTCCATGTCTCCCAAGTCAAGCCGGTTTCCACAAGTCCCTTGGCCCCCCCTGTTCCGCCCCCTCCGCCGCCTCTGTCGGTCGACGGGCATCCGGCCTACAGGGTGGAGCGGCTTCTGGACGTTCGCCGCCGTGGCCGGGGGCTCCAGTACCTGGTCGACTGGGAGGGCTATGGCCCGGAGGAGCGGTCCTGGATCCCGGCCCGGTGGGTGTTGTCTCGTGCACTCATCCGGGATTTCCACCGTGCCCATCCCGGGGCTCTTCGTCGTGCGCCAGGTGGCGCCCGTAGGCGGGGGGGTCCTGTTAGGGCCTCCGCCCCTCCCTCCTGACACCTAACCCACCTGGGGCAGGTGCACATGTTTTTATCTGATTACAGGTTGAGACGGGTGGAGCGGCCACAGGTGAGGGCAACTAACAATCAGCCTTCCTTAAAAGCCAGTGGACGCCACCACCTCGTCGCCCGATCAACTCGTCTGGTTACTTCCGTCAGTTGTATCTCGCATTTCCTTGATTCATCGTTTTGATTACTAGTTGCTGACATTTTTGCTCTTGCCCCAGGACTTGTCTTATGCGCGCCGATTGTCGGATTCCACGCCTGCCTCTCCCCGAGCCTCCGCTTCGCCTCCCTGCTAAGCCCTCCAAGCCTGACGTCACCCGCCTTCTGCCTCGACGCTCGTGTCATCATTTTGTTCACCAATAAAATATCCATCCTCACAACCGGCTGTCTGCTTTGGGATCCCCTCCTTGCTCACGCCTCCCTAACATTGTTCTACGTAAGGGACGTCAGCCAAGGTCGCCCCCCCACATTTTTACCACTCCAAATCTGGCCCCCTTTGTAAAACGTTTGGACACCCCTGCTTTAAAGTCATATACTGTAGTTAAATTTTAAATAGGATTATATACCAGTACAGTGGAATGAAAAAGTATCTGAACCTTTTAGAATTTCTCACATTTCTGCATAAAATCACCATCAAATGTGATCTGATATTTGTCAAAATCACTCAGATGTAAAAATGTAAAAAAAAAAAAAAAAAAAAAAAAAACTGCTTTAACTAAAACCACCCAAACATTTGTAGCTTTTCATATTTTAATGTGGATACTATGCAAACAATGACAGAAGGGGGAAAAATAAGTAAGTGAACCATCACATTTAATATTTTGTGCCCCCCCACTTTGGCAGCAATAACTTCAACCAGACGCTTCCGGTAGCAGCAGATCAGTCCGGTACATCGACAAGGGCTAATCTCGGCCCATTCTTCTCTACAAAACTGCTGTCAGAGTCTTTAGGTCATGCCACAGCATCTCAATGGGGTTCAAGTCTGGACTTTGACTTGGCCACTCCAAAACATGTATTTTGTTCTTCTGAAACAATTGTGAAGTTGATTTACTTCTGTGTTTTGGATCATTGTCCTGTTGCAGCATCCATCCTATTTCTAGCCTTAACTGTCTGACAGTCTCCGATTTCCAGCAAAACATCCTGATATACTTTTGAATTCATTCTTCCATTAATTATTGCAAGCTGTCTAGGCCCTGAGGCAGCAAAACAGCCCCAAATCATGATGATCCCTCATTTGGTGAGCTGTTCCATTTTTCCTCTACATATGACGTTGTGTGTTACTGCCAAACAATTCAACTTTCATCAGTCCACAAAATATTTTGCCAAAACTTCTGTGGAGTGTCCAAGTGCCTTTTTGCTAACATTAAACAAGCAACAATGTTTTTTAGACAGCATTGACTTCCTCTGTGGAGTCCTCCCATGGACAGCATTCTTGGCCATAGTTTTACATATAGTTGACGTGTGCACATAGGTATTGGACTGTGCCAGTGATTTCTGTAAGTCCTTAGCAGACACTCTAGGTTTCCTTTTTACCTCTCTGAGTATTCTGCACTGAACTCTTGGCGTCATCTTTGGTGGACGGCCTCTTCTTGGGAGAGAAGCAACAGTGCCAAACTCTCTCCATTTGTAGACAACTCCTCTGACTGTCGATTGATGAACATCCAAAAACTTTTAGAGATGGTTTTGTATCCTTCCCCAGCTTTATACAACTCAAAAATCCTTAATCACAGGTCTTCAGACAGCTCTTTTGACCGAGCCTTGATGCACATCAGACAATGCTTCTCATCAAGACAATTCTTACCAGATGTTTGTTTTTTTGTCGACAGGGCAGCTTTAAACCACTCATTGGTGATTGGGCACACACCTGTCATTGTTTGCATGCTATCCTAATTCAAATATGAAAACCTATAAATGTTTGGGTGGTTTTGGTTAAAACAGACACATTTTTATCTGAGTGATTTTGACAAAGATGAGATTACATTTGTTGGTGATTTTATGCAGAAATGTGAGAAATTCCAAAAGGTTCAGATACTTTTTCCATACCACTGTACAACGTAATATCAGGGTCTAGTTAAGTTTAGGGCTAAAGAAATATTTCGTTATCTATTTATAAGGAAGACTCAGTGGGGCTGGAAGTGGTATTGTTTGTGCTGTTAGGTTAGGGTTTGGGTTAGGGTGTTCAAATACTTATTTGCAGCAGTATAACACATATAAAATGTTTTAAAAAATCACACAGTGATTTCGGGATTTTTTTTTTTTAGATTATACTTATAAATACTTATATTCCTCACTGTATTTAAACTGTCCCCAAAAATAAGACATTCACATCAAGAAAACCAAATCCCCCCACACCCTCCTAATTACTCGTATATGAATTTTGCCAAAGCAGGATTTAATTTTCATTTTATAGGATGTTTTTCCCTTAATCAAGACATGTCACAAATTAGAAAGAAATTCTTTTCGTTCTAATCAGGCCAGGGCTGCAAGTGAGATTCAATATAATTATTGAGCCGTGGTGAAAAAAGGTTTTCACCAAACCAATCACCACTAAATTGAACGTTTTCCCTTACGGGGCCGTAAATGTCAAAATAAAACCAGAAGCAGCATATCCTCAATATTGTTAACATGCTAAACTGGACTAGCAAAGCTCTCCGGGGACAAATAAAGTCTTACAGATGACAGCGAAGGTGGGAGCGTACCGGAATTGGATGTTTGATTTGTATCCCGTGCTCTTCTCCCAGTTCCTAGCATTTGCTTCGCTTCGATGCGCACGACTGAGCTCTCGGTAGATGATCTAGTGTAAAGCTTAAAAGTCGGCCAATTGATTTTATAACCGCATTAATCATCAGGTGCCGGAGATGCACACTGGAGGAGCGGAAGAGCCCAGTCAAGCTTTCTGTGAATTCACACCCAAGCTGAGCAGTCGCGCATCCCACTGCCTTGCATGAATTCATTGTGACACCTCGCGCTAAAGCTCTGGCGTTCAGCCTGATGTGTGTTTGCCTTACCATTACTCATGTTAGGTACACAAAATCTGCTCGATTCATGGACGGAAAAAACACAGAAAGCAATCATTGTGTAGCAAGAGAGAGTCGCACTGGAAATTTGTAGACCCTCTGGCTTTTGTGAGTATAACGTAAATATCTGTTCAAATGAATTATTTCCGAAACAAAGGTCGAAAGGCTTTGAGCACACAATTTGAAACGGGTGACAACGTGGTACAGGTTCATCACCTTACCATATTGTAACTGCCCGTTTTATGAGGTGCCGTTATGGACATGCTGTAATTCTGGAATAGGTCTTACACACACTAGTTAAACGCTCCTATGCACGCATACAGTATCATAAGCCCTTTTCAATCCTGGCATAGCACAGTAATTTAGCAGCTAGTGACCTAAACTGGTCATAATTCCTGATTATGTGGTAGACGTTGTCTGAATACAGGCAGCAGAGGTGGGTAGAGTAGCCAAAAATTTGACTCAAGTAACATTGTTCTTGTTGTCTCCTGCTTTGCCGAATCGGGGTCGCTGGGGAAGCAGCCTCAGAAAAGAGGCCCATATAGCCCTCCCCCAGCCACTTCCACCAGCTCGTCTGGGAGAATCCCAAGGCATTCTCAGGCCAGCTGAGAGATATAATCTCTCCAGTTGGACATGCCTGAAACACCTTCCAAGGAAGGCATCCAGGGGGCATCCTAACCAGATATCCGAACCACCTCAACAGGCTCCTCTCGACATGGCGGAGCAGCGGCTCTACTCCAAGTCTGTCCTGGATGACTGAGCTCTTCACCCTACCCCTCTGCGAACTAATTTCAGATGATTGTATCCGCTATCTTGTTCTTTTGTTCATTACCCGAAGTTCATGGCCATAGATAAGGGTAGGAACGTATATGGCCCGGTAAATCAAGAGCTTTGCCTTCCGGAATCTTCCCCACGACAGACCGGTTAAGACCCCGCAACACTGCAGACATCGCCCCAATCCGCCTGTCGCTCTCACGCTCTGACCTACCCTCCATTGTGAACAAGATCCCAAGATACTTGAACTCCTCCACTTGGTGCAGGCACTCACCCCTGACCTCAAGCGAGCAATTCACCTTTTTCCAGCTGAGACTCATGGCCTCAGATTTGGAGGTTCTGTTTCTTATCCCAGCCGCTTTACACTCGGCTGCAAACCGTCCCAGTGACAGCTAGAGGTTGCTGTGAGATGGAGCCAGGAGGACTACATCATCTGCAAAAACCAGAGATGAGATCCTCCCCCCACCGAACTTGACCCCCTCCACCACCTGGCTGCGCTTAGAAATTCTGTCCATGAAAGTCACGAACAGAACTGTTGACAAAGGGTAGCCCTGGTGGAGTCCAACCCCCCCCGGGAACAGGTTCAACTTGTTGCCGGCGACATGGACAAGACTTATGCTCCTGTGGTAGAGGGACTGGATGGCCCCTAACCCCAACCCATCCACCCCATACTCCTGGAGTACCCCCCACAGGGTGCGCCTGGGGACATCTTTATAAGCCTTCTCCAAATCCACAAACTACCAGATGACACTAAATGACATCTGTCATAAGCATTCATTAATGCTGAAGGAATCTGACCTTCTAGCCAGACCGCCAGACCCGCGCTGGCGCAGCTCTAACGACCCAGGCCGTCGGGACTCCGGCCAGAAGGCCAAACTCTGCGCGTTCACCTTAGTCTTAACCCTTTGTACAGACGCCATTTTAAAAGCTGGAAAAAGGCTTCGAAAAACCAGTTGACAATTTATTCTGAGTCGACATTGATCAAACAGAAAGGACAAACAGGCACAGACTCAGGCGAGGAAGCAAACTCGTTCCAAGGTCACCATATCAGAAGTCAACAAAAGGTTCCCAAGAAAAAAATGACAACACTTCGTTAAACATTCAGGCGTTCGAAGGCTCTCGCGAGGCGGGCCTTCGGCAGGAAGAAGGGTGTGTTTGGGATTATTATTTGTTTGTGGATTGGAAAGGAGGATTAGGCAACGAGGGTTGTGGATTTTGCCACTTTAGCGCCAAAGGGGCTGTTGGAGTCATGTAAATCGTTTTGACAGTTGGATATCGGGCGTTCTCTGGTGTTGGGACAGACCGGTGGTGTGTCAGTTGGTGTTTCAATCTGGCTCATGACGCACACGTTCGGCTTCCGTGAAAAGAAGGCATCGTGTATCTTTTATGCCCAATATTCAGCTTGTCTTCCTTAAACTATGGTATAAGTGCTATTTATTTTATATCTGGTGTGTTAGAGAAATACAAACAGTTAGATGGTGCCTATGAGAAAAAAATACTCTCGTTTAAAGCTCATGACGTTGTCAAGTCATAATTACGACAGTCTTGTGATGCCACTGTCAAATAAAGTTCTACGGTTAATATCATTTGGTGAAAATATCCCATAATTCAGTGACGACAGCTGCAGCTTCTAATCCGGTGCACCTTAAAGTCTGAAAATTACGGTAAATGTCCCATGCATCAGGGGTTGTAGAACCAATGCCAAGGCAAAGGACATTAATTGGAAAATAAAGCAATAAAATAATAATATATATTTTTTAAACTTGTATGCACGTGTATTTTTCAGCCTTTCGGTTTTTAGTTTTTCGGCCAAGTGTTTTCAATATTCCGTCTTATGTTTTGTCCAAGAATTTTGCTTTCTGTTTCATTCTTACTTATTCGTCACAGTCATATTTTAGTTATTACAAAATGTTTTTGTCTTCCTGCAGTTTTAGGCGACGAAATCTTATAAAAATGTTGTCTTGTTTTCATCGACAGTTACTCATAATGTTTTCGTCTGTAAAATTCTATAGTTTTAGTCCAAAAGTTAATAAAGTTTTCCAACAATTTCGAATGAACATAGACACACACGTATTGTAGCGTCTACAAGGACAACGCCAACTTTGTGATGATAATACACACTCAGCAGGAGAATCAGTACATTACTTTCAATACCAAGGGTGGATCAGTTGATACAAATCCCATTTGTATCCAGAGAAGGGTCATCTGACCCTAATCAGCATATCTATTGTGAGCATTAAGGTCCTCATTAGTCAACCCCATTCACACTCGCAAAACCATACGGCCGGATTGCATCTCCAATTAGCATCTTGAGTGTTTGCAGGGCAGGGCTCCCTTGGCTTTGTTGGACAGTGGACCGCTCAGGCAGGCAATCGAGCAGACAGCCTTTTTACATATTTCAAAAGGTGCAATTTGTCTACAGTACAAGGGATGGTGTAATAAAAAAAAATAAAACAAATCACTTTTTATGTGGTGAAATATGACACTTCGCCCTTTTCCCGGGGCTAGGTGTTGGAGGTTGTTGCTAAAGCAATTTTTCCTTCTGCCCCTTCTTTGCGTCCACATGAGCGTGAGCCAATTCCTTTGCAAGACCCACCAAGAAGTCCACTCGTCTCTCTTGCCTTCCGGTGCACGCCTGATACAACACATATGCATTCAGTGCTGCCATGTCTATCATATTGTAGAACATGGTGACAGGCCATCTCCGTGTTCCTTCCTGTTTGACAAAGCCAAGGAAGCCCTGGCTTTGCAAATATTCAAGATGCTAATTGCAGCTATCCAGAGTGAAGCCCCCCCCTTCACACCTAGGCAGCGACTGCACAGGAGTGTGTAGGGGGGTTTTCTGCTTGATTGCTTGTTTGAGCAGTCTATTGTTTGACAAAGTCAAGTAGTCAATTTGGTATTGGGGTTATTTGACGCCTTTGTGGTCTTTCTTTATAGCCCCCAAAACTCTGGGACTTTCAGTTACCAAGAAGCCACGAACCGCTTGTAAAAAAAAATTGTCCAAGCGTTTAACATCCTCTAGACTTACTGACCAGAAAAGCCAAGTGACTCTGCTTTAGACTGGCCAGTGTTTTAAAAGGACGCTCGCCATTCTGAAGCTAATGCTAACGCGAATGCAACGCTAATGCTAGGGTTACGTTTAGCATCTGATGATCACTCAGCACAGACCTTTAAAGGTTATAGCAACATTGCATGTTCTCTCTTGCCAAAAAACAATCTTACCGTGTTTCCAAACAAGCAAGATGGAGCGCAGTCTAGCTTGAGACACAGGTAGTCCCCGGTTTACGATGGACCCGACTTTTGCGATTTTGACTTCACGACGCCTGAGTGTCGTCGTTTTTTCTTTCTTTCTCATTTTAAATGTTGACTTTTGTTTTGTGATACATGCTTTTATTTTGGTGCAGGAAGCGTAGACGCGATAACATGTAACACCCACCCACCCACCCCACGCACGCACACACAGAGCAGCCGTCAGCAGAATGACAGAGGTGACAGCCTACGCGCACAATTGTTGCCTGTGAAGCATCCAGAGGCGACAGCTGCATTTAACCTATTTTGTACAGTTTATTGTGCGTTTTCAATTGTGATCGAATACTTGGGGCAAATTTATGTGATTGATTTTAATGAATTTGATGATGACGCTAACTTATACATGCTAATCGTATGTTATTGCTGTTATTGAAGATGAGACGGATTTAATTTCATTTTATTTTAGTTTCATTCTGCAAGCGTTGAAGTCATGAGTTAGCAAAACACATGGATGTCTGACATCGTCATTTCGGAGCTTAGCTTACTGTTTAACTAGGACTTAGCTCCAACGTCTTGGCAATGACGTATAATACATGATTTTGCATAGTTTTTATTTATTTTTTTTAATTTTGAGGGTGTTTTGATGTATTTAAAGGGTTAATCCCAATTTACGCGGAAATCCGGGTTACATCGCCAGCGAAGGAACGGAACTCGTTCGTAAACCGGGGACTACATGTACCTCCTAAACACCGGTGAGGAGGAGAGGTGCAGCACATCTCACATGAGTGACACGACCCAAACAGTGCTACGATGCAAGCTAACGTACACCACGAACAATATGAAAATGTCACGCATTGTGTGCATATGACTGAAAAAATGTTGCATTTTCGTCTCGTTGCCATCTCGTCAGACGAAAAATGGCATTCATCTCGCTATGTTCTAGTCGTGTTTTTAGCTAGTTTTTAGCTCGTCATGAAAAAACTGTTCGTCGATGAAATATTTTCATAATCATTGTTGAGGAAAATAACACCGGTGTGATCATAGGACTTCCAACAACAAAGCTGTGTGTGGTCTTGTCATGTCATTAGTAGTTGCATCATCTCATTTGCATTGAGATACTTTTTAATGTCTTAGTGGAGTACGTTTCACAAAATGTGTTTTTGAAGATGACCTGACTCATTTTTCTATGCCAGGTCACATGTGACGCTCGTTAAAAAAACCCTCTGACTGGATGGAGACGTTGACACACATGGAGCACTTACGAGAGTACACCCAAAGGGGCCCTGCATCCTGTGAGTGGGACGGAGTGTATAGTAGCTCTGGGTATTGTGAGCCCTGATCTGCCATTTTACCCTCCAATTTGCTTGCTATTTAACTGCACCTCTCATTTGTTGGCCTGGAAATAAACAGCTACTGAAATCCCAGCTTGCATCAACCATGATTGCTTCTGTTTGTAACTCCCACAAAGCGAATTCAATCTCATCACCCCGACTCAGAAAAGATTCCACCGCAAGCAGACAATGCCTATTGCGCTCGGCTTAGGGTTGACAATCGAGGAGCCGTATTGCCATCTCATTTACACGACTCAGTGAAAGAAAGTGAACGCAACTGCAATGACTATCCACCCACGCTGTTTAACAAAGCAAGGTGCCTACACTATTGGGCCATGGTGTTAGTGAACATTGGGTGGAAACTCAATGAGAATTCAGTGAATGTGGTTGTACATATGACATTATAAATCTCAGAAATAACAATTCAGATTTCAACATAATACACTGCAAATGTGTAGTATCCGAGGTGAGTAGTAATGCGTGACATTCAAGATCACTTCTTGTTGATTTGGCGATATTTCAGCATCACTTCCTGTTGATATGAAGTAACCTCCTGTTGATTTGGGGGCATTTCGTTATGACTTTCTGTTGAGATCGGGTCACTCCCTGTTGATTTGAGGGCATTTTGGGTCAGTTCCGGTTGTGGGTCACTTCCCACTTGGGGGCATTTCGGGGTCAAGTCGTGTTGATATGGGGTCACTAGTTTTTGATTTGGGGGCATTCGGAGTCACTTCCTGCTGTGGTGGATCACTTCCTGTTTTGGGGCAATTTGGGGTCACCTCCTGTCGATTTCAAGTCTCTTCCAGTTGATTTGGGGGCATTCGGAGTCCCTTGTTGTACTGGGTCACTTCCTGTTGATCTTGGGGTGTTTTAGGGTCATTTCCTATTGATATCAGGTCACTTCCTGTTGATTTGGGGTCATTTTGGGTCAATTCCCGTTGTATTGTGTCACTTCCAGTTGATTTGTGGGATTTCAGGGTCAATTCTTATTTATATAGGCTCACTAGTTGTTGATTTGGGGGCATTCAGAGTCACTTCCTGCTGTATTGGGTCACTTCCTATTGTTCGGGGGCATTTTGGGGTCACTTCCTGTTGGTATCAGGTCACTTCCAATTGATTTGGGGGAATTTTCGGGTCAACTGCCGTTGATATGGGGTCAATAGTTGTTGATTTGGGGGCGTTCGGAGTCATTTCCTGCTGTATTGGGTCACTTCCTATTGATTTGGGGTCACTTTCTTTTGGTATGAGGTAACCTCCTGTTGATTTTGGGGCATTACAGGGTCATGTCATATTGATATAAGGTAGCGTCCTGTTGATTTGGGCGCATTTCAGGGTCACTTCCTGTTGATATCAGGTCACTTCCTGTAATTTGGGGGCATTTTGGGGTGAATTCCCACTGATATAGGGTCGCTAGTCGTTGATTTGGGGCCATTCAGTGTCACTTCCTGTTGATATCAGGTCACTTACTGTAATTTGAGGCCATTTCAGGGTCAATTCCTCTTGATATAGGGTCACTAGTTGTTGATTTGGGGAATCGCTTCCTGTTGATATCAGGTCACTTCCAGTTGATTGGGGGGCATTTTGGGGTCAATTCCTGTTGATATGGGGACACTAGTTGTTGATTTGGGGGAATTTGGAGTCACTTAGTATTATATCGGCTCACTTCATGTTGATTTAGGGGCATTTTGGGGTCACTTCCTGTCGATATCAAGTCACGTCCAGTTGATTAGGGGTCAATTCCTGTTGCTATCGGGTCACCCTCTGTTGATATGGGGGCATTTGGAGTCACTTACTGTTGATTTTGGGGCATTTCCGGGTCATTTCCTGTTGATATCGGGTCACTTCCTATTGATTTGGGGGCATTTCAGGGTCACTTCATGTTGATTTGGGGGCATTTTGGGGTCACTCGATATAGTTAAAAACTCTAACATATTAAATATTTCAAATACAAATACAAATATTTTTTCCTTTTTTTTTTTGCACAACACCCCCCGTCTTAGCAAAGAATGGACTGACCCTGCTCTGGCGCACTCAAGGCTACACTATCTATGTGCCCTGAAGCAGGAAAATAAAATCTGTCACTGTTATGAACTCTAAACATGGTGAATCGTCATAAATCGGGTGCGCAGAAAAGAAAAGAAAAACAGATGAAAATCATGGAGGTGAATGACAAAAAAATTAAGTTTTTAAAAGGGGGACAAGAAGCCAGAGAATTAGGGCTAGAGTTGACTGTGGACGGTGATGTCTGTAAGTGAACAACAGCCGCTAACACTGAACGGTTTACATTCGCGATCACTGGGACCAAAGCCCGATTCGAGTCTGTCGCCGGCCGCTTGTAGCCTATTGAGCTGCGGTATGACAAGACATACCGCTCGCGTTGAGCCGAGGAGAGAGACGGAGATGGGAAATCAGGGATATATGTTAGTCTTTGGGGAGCAGGTGTGCGAGGCTGAACAGACACTCGGGTCAGGTGGCTGGATTTATGTTGGGTTTACAACCCACTGTGTATTATAGCAAACGCTGATACGAATCCATCACCGAAACAGCACAAACAAACCTGTTAACAACCTAGCCATGCTCTCCATTGAGCGTGAGCGTGCTCAAAAACTGGATTTCACTGATGTTATAAAAGACTTTGCTGTCAAAAAATCTAGGCGCATCACTGTTTGACTTGGGCTTGATAACCCCAGGGATGCGGAGGGGGCAGGCACAGGATGTTTAGTTATACTGTTTTGTTGCTTAGCAGGCAGGCATAACACTCTTAGTTGTATTATATTGTAGCCAACATAGGATAATAGATGGAAATTGTTTCATTATATTGTGTCATATCACATTACGGTCTGTTAAATATAACTGTCCATCTCAAATTAAATAATTTGAAAATTTACACTGTCATTTGCTTGCAAAGCATTAAAAGTCATGTTGTCATGACAAGCCTGTAGCAGGGGTGGGGGGGCCCTATAATGGTCTCTTGTCCCCGGGCCCCTGCAAGTCTGTTGACAGCCCTGATTGTGACAGACTTTAATTGGTAGAGGGAAACAGTGAATAGAAATCAACACTGTCATCAACACTTTCTGGCTGTGACTCAGTCAGTCTTTCTTCCTTCAACCTCTATATCAAAACTTCCTTACTCATCTTGTTGTTCATCTGAGAACAAACCAAATAAGATGTTCACTGAGCCACCATCAGCACAGTTTTTTTTTCAAAACTCTTATTTCATTATTAGAGAACTTAAAGATGTATACCCATCTAGATAAGTTGTGAAGAGAACAGACAAATATGGTTATCGGTATGGTTGGGTTGAAATAGCCTTGGGAGAAATATGGTTGACTATACAGGGTAGTGACACACTGGTCGAAATAGCCTTGGGACGGAGGGTAATTCATTATTAAAGAAGAAAACTAAATCAGATAAAATTACATATTATTATTTTTTTAAAATTCTCACAATAAGCCTGGTGTAAGAATTCACTACAGTATTTGCTCAAACACGGTTTAATAGGGTATCACCGTTTGTTTTCAACCACCAGATGTCCTCAGGCTCCTTACCACACACCCAGGTCACAGAAGAAAAGCGCGCAGGGGCTTAGGTGTCTGTTAGGGCTTAGGTGTTGACGGTGTTCAAGTAAACCCGGTGGCGTGCTTGTACAATCGGCCAACACAAACACACATAAGTAAAAATAAATAAATATATTAAAAAAAAAAAAAAAAAAAAAACAGTCAAAAGGGGCACTTTGGGCATGTAGGAGGAAAGGGGCAGCCTCCTCCCCTCCCCCTCTACACGTGCCTGGAATACGGTCACATGACCATTTTCTTTCTCTAAAATTGACTTATCTTGGCTTGATGTGCTGGGTAACCAATCAGGTGTTAGTCTGGCCTACTGACTCACTGGGTGAGCTTGACAAATAAAATAAATTAATGAAGTGCTGCAATATGTGTTCATGAAATAATTCATTAAATACTGAAATAATTATATGTTTTTACATTAATTACATGTAATTTGGTCGAATGCAATTGTCCACATAAGGATGATTAAGTGTTACACTCTCTGGCATGCCGTCCTGTTAAACTTCTTTCTGTTAAACTCAAGTAAAGATTTCTACCAGCAACTTCAATGCATTGCAACATACTGTTTTTCATTTTATTTTATTTTTTTATCCATCACGTCAAATTTAACTCAAACTCAAAACGATTGGTGAAGAGACCAGGATGCTAAGATGATGAAATGACCCAGGAGATAATATATGCTTACTGAAATGTATTCCATTTCTTTTTTTTTTTTTTTTTTTTTTTTTTTTTTAAACCTGTCCTGTTCAGCTGTTTGACACAGAGAATGGAAGTCTAAGTGCCCAGATTCTGAACAGTTTTAATGTTTCACATTGAGAGTCTGACATACTCCCATTGTGATCATTCAAAATACCTTTTTATTATGACAAAGCAGCGAACAGGAAGGGATTATGGGGGGACAGAAGAAAAGAAATACAAGAGAAGAAGGAAAAGAAACACATACACAAACAACAACTAGATATACATTGAACATCTAAACTAGTTACTAATATGCTGGTGCTATCGTCAGCAAGATGTATTTCCGGTTTACACCATGTGGGGGCCTATTGGCCAGTGAAAGAGGAGAATGGGGGTGGGGGTGTCTATAAGCCTATAAGCTAAGTGATTGAAAGGGGTAGAGTGTGCACAAATCAGTTCTGTGATCTAGAACCCAGTAATCGTGTGAATCTCTTACGAGTAAGCCCGTTGGCGACCAACCCTACGCCGCCGCATCGCCAATCCCGGCACCGGGACCCCCGACCCGAGAATGCCCTACCACATCCAGCAGCACGCAGGCCCCACCGGGCGCGCGACAGCCACGCAGACGGGCGGAGAAGCCGCGCGGGCGCCAACCCAGGGCCACAGCCCCCACCCAGCCAGCCCGGGGAGGGAGGGAGGGCGGGCGCGGGGGTGGGGGGCCATGCGCAGCCCATCCCTCCTCCCGCAGCCCAGCAAAGGAGCCATCGTCCCCCCCCCCGGGACCCAGGGTGGTCCCCCGGGCCACCCGCGCACCCATCAACCGGCCTTCAGGGATGGCAGGAGGGGACGCACCACCAACCCCACGCCTACACCCACTCCCGCCCGCCCACCCGGGCCACGAGCCACAGCCCCCCAACCGGCACGGCACGCCACGGGACCCCCAGCGGCCCACCAAGCCCCAGGCAAGGCAGGGTCCCCCGGCGGTGCAGGCGACACCCCGCTGATACACCGGCGCCCAGTCAGCGACCCGCGACGGAGCGCAGGGCGGATGCCCAGCCAGAGAAGAGAGGGGAAGGCGGAGGCAGGAGAACGCCCAGGAACTGCCACGGGGCGATGCAAGATCGGGGACCCGACCCCCCAACCTACTCCCGCGGCCGGCAGCCGAGGCAGAGGGGAGGCCACACCCCAGGAGCCACGCCATATAAAAAAGTGTGGGACCCACCTACCACCCTATTACTGTGGCTGCCAGGTTCCCGACTGGCAGCCATCACCCAGCACCGTGATGGGGGTGTGAGGGGAGGGTAGTGCAATGTATGCATTAAAATAGGAGAGCTTGGCTTGGGGCAGTGGGACCGCAGCATGGAGCTTCTGCCCAGCCGCCCGTCCCACCGCCCTTTGCCAGAGCTCTCCTGTGGAGTATGATGTGTGGTGCATTTAAAAAAGGTGCAGAGATGGCGGGGCCCGTGGTGAGGAGGCAGCCGTGAGGTACCCCCACCCCCAACAGGTCCCAACCATCCCACAACCTTGGTGTGTGGTGCATTAAAAACAGGGGGGAGCCGGGCCGGGACTGTAAAGCCCCGTCCCAACTCTCCCCGGAGAAATGTATGAGCATGTAAGTGCCAAGGTGAAAAATATTTACAGTGCCGAAGTGAGAAGTGCGTGAGTTAAGAGGCAGGCTCCCGCGGGCGTGGCCCCGTCCACCAGAACCACCGGCCGCAGGGCAGAAGAGGCGTCAGGGCCCCGATCAATCCCCGCCCCAGACCACCCACGGCGCCTCCGCGACCGCCCCCCCCCCCCCCACCACCACCGAGCACCCACCCCGCACCCCGAGCAGGCGCCACACCAAGCGCCGGCGACCAGGGGACGTCCACCCCACCGGCAAGGGACAGCAAGCCTCACCCAAGGCCCCGCGGGCCCCAAGAGGCCCCGCCAACGACTCCGCCGGCCGGGGGGCAGCAGCGGCCGCCGCGGCCCAGGGAGGCGGACAGGGCCGGAAGCAGACCAAGGGGACGGAAGCGCGCCCCCCACAACCCACCCCCGGGCCAGGAGGGGCGCGCGGCATGACACCAGAGGGCACCTCCCCGGCACCCGGTACAGGGAGACGCGGCTCCGGCCGGGCGGACCTGGGAGGGAACCATGGCTGCCGTATGTACCCCCCGGCCCCCACCCCAACTCCACCCCACCCCACCCCGGCCGGCCGGGGAAGGGCCGCGGCCCCGGACCGGCACCCGCGCGGCCCCCCCACCCGCCCACGACACCAGCGCGCGCCCGACGGGACCCCCGCACAGCCAGACGCAACCAGACAAGCCCCGGCCGAAAATCCCGGGGGCCAAGACCGGCGACGGGACGGCCCAGGGCAGGACGCCAACAAACTCCACCTGCAAAGCTGACAGAAGAAGAGGTTTATCAAACACCATTAGATGTATGCCAAGGACCGGTGAAGTGTATTATTTACGCATAGTTCCTTAATTGTTCCAAGTCTGATAATATATAGGGTGTTCCAAAAAAAAGTTGCATATGTTCCCCAGCAGCTGGAAACCAAATTGTCTATGAGTATCCTTGTAAAATAAGCCCATTGACCGACTAAACTGTGAAGGAAGAAAGTGTATTTATTACATGCTGTTGGGAGTGTACAAAACAGTTTGGATTTAAACATGTCCTGTTTCCAGCTGCAGAAGGATGCATACAACTTCCCTGGACACCCCGCATACATCAATTTATGTGTACATTTTTATTATTTTTGTGGCATTCCTTCGCAGGTGAGAGAGAATCCTTATTCTATGTTCATCATTCTTGCGACCGTTTCCCACTGTTGTTCGTATTTGTCCATTTTATTTGTCTGTTTGGCAGATATTTTCTCTAATGTTATATATTCAATGATTAGATTTAGCCATTGGTTAATGTTAATGTTTTGTTTGTTTTTCCAATTCAACAATATTGTTTTTTTGGCTATCGTTAGACTTGCTAGTAGTGGACGGGTTTGATGGATAGAGATATTCACTGTATTCAGATCGCCAAGCAGACAAAGAGTTGGAGACAATGGAATCCTGCAGTTCAATAGGAAAGAGAGTTTCTTCGTTACCTGTGCCCAGAAATCTTGTATTGGTTTACATTGCCAAAGAGCATGAATGTATGTATCTGAAGTATCTTCGTTGCAGTTTGTACATTTATCGGATTGGGAGAACCCCATTTTGTGCATTTTAGATTGAGTAATATGCCATCTGTGCAGTATTTTAAACTGTATAAGCTGAAGGTTCTTATTCTTTGTCATTATAAATGTATTTTTACAGATGTTGGACCAATAGTTATTATCTAATGTTACCGAAAGTTCGTTATTCCATTTTTCGATTGGTAGGCAAGTAGAGTTGTTACATGAGAGGGCTTTATATACTTTTGAAAGTATTTTTTTTTGTTGAGGATGTATATTTATTATTTTATTTACGAAAGGTGGTGGGTCTAACGTACCCGTTAGTGATGGAAATTTGCTTCTGATGGCTGCCCTGATTTTATTGTATTGCAGGAAATTGACCCCTTTGATCTGGAAATCTTGCATTATTTTTTCATATGACATGAATGTATTATCTTTAAACAAATGCTGTAACTGGTTTATTCCCGTATCATCCCATGCGCTGAAATAAATAGGAATTTTATTAACTCCAAAGTCTGGGTTGTGCCAGATTGGTGAGAATTTACACGGGGCTTGTTGTGATTGCGTAATTTCCATACCTCTCCACCAGGCTTTCAAGGTACATGCTATCATTGGGTTTTTGAAGCAGCTATGGTGCTTAATACTAGAGCTAATAAAGGGGAGGTTTGCCAATTGTATTTGGTTGCAGTCTGTTTGCTCTAATTCTAGCCATGACTGTTGTTCAGTGTTAAGATATAACCACCTAATAAGATATTGTATTTGATTTGCTATATAATAGTGTTGGAAATTAGGGGCCTCTAGACCCCCCTCTGGTTTATTTCTTTGCAATTTGGCAAGGCTAATTCTGTTTTTCTTGTTTTTAAAGTAGAATTTTGTGACGGCTGAGTCTAGGTCTTGAAACCATTTTTGAGTGGGTTTAAAGGGGATCATTGAGAACAAATAGTTTATTTGTGGTAATACTTTCATTTTGACTGTTGCTATCCGGCCCAAAAGTGAGATGGGTAGATTATTCCAGTGTGTCAAATCTTCACATATTTTTGCTAAGAGAGGTGTATGGTTTAGTTTAGTTAATTCTGTAAGTTTTGGTGAAGTGTTGATTCCAAGATACTTTATATTCCCTATTGGAATATTGTGATTTTGATTTGCAGGATTCCATGAGTTTGTTGATAAGGGCATTATAATTGATTTCGACCAATTTATAGCATAATCTGATATTTGTGAAAATGTCTTTATTAGTTCAAAAGTCTCATGTAGGGAGGATTCTGGTTTTTCTAGATATAATAGTATATCGTCTGCGTATAAGTTAATTTTGTGTTCTGATGTGCGCGAGCAAATCCCTTTGATATTAGCGTTTTGTCTTATTGCAATTGCTAATGGTTCAATAAATAGAGCGAATAATAGGGGTGAGAGTGGACAGCCTTGTCGAGTTCCCCTTTGAAGACAGAAACTTTGTGAAATGACCCCGTTTGTGTTTACAGTGGCTTTTGGGGCGTTGTAGAATATTTTTATCCAGCGGATAAATGGCTCACCGAAGCCAAATTTTTCCAAAACTTTGAAGAGAAAAATCCAGTTGACTTTGTCAAATGCTTTTTCTGCGTCCAAAGAGAGGATAATTGCTTTCTGTTTATAATTCTGTGCAATATTAATAAGATTTAACAAGCGTCTTATATTGTTTGTAGAGTTACGTCCTTTAATAAAGCCGGTCTGGTCTTTATGAATTATAGTGGGAAGAGTTTGTTCTAATCTAGTAGCTAAAGCCTTTGCAATAATTTTAATATCTGTATTCATTAAGGATATTGGTCTATAGTTTGCTGGTTGGGTTAGGTCTTTCCCTTCTTTTGGCAGTAGTTTGATTACTGCAGTGTTCATATTGTCTCTAATTTGACCCTTGGCACTGATTTCTTGAACCATTCTATAGAAAAGTGGTGCCAGCATATTCCAAAAGTGTTTAAAATATGATGTCGAGAACCCGTCGGGCCCCGGTGCGCGACCTGTTGGCATGTCCTTTACGGCATTCCATAATTCAGCGAGGGTAAGTGGGGTATCTAGCAATTGTTGGCTTTCTAAAGTTATTTGGGGGATGTCAAGATTATTAATGAATAGGTCAATGTCTTCATTATGATCGTTTGTCACCGAGTATAAGTTTTTGTAGTAGCTGTAGAAAGTTTCGTTAATTTTTTCTGGTGATTGTGTTATTATGCCGGCTGAATCTTGTATTGTTGTAATTAATGTTTTTTCTTTGTTACGTTCGAGTTGGTTTGCTAAATATTTCCCGGATTTGTTATTATGCTCAAAGTTGGTATATCGTAGTTGTTGTAACAGAAACTGAGTTTTTTTAGACAGAATACTATTGAGTTGTTCTTTGGCGCTGAAAAGTTCTTTTGTGGTATTGTCCGTGGGATTATTGGCGAATTCCTCTGTCAGTTGTTTGATTTTTATTTCTAACTCGTTTTCCAACTTCTGTTCTTGTTTTTTTTTATATGATGAATATGAGATAATCTTGCCTCGAATTACGCATTTTCCTGTTTCCCAAAGCAGCGATGGTGAGATGTTTGGGGAATCGTTAAGTTCCATGAAGTCTTTCCATTCTTTCTTAACAATGTATCAAATGCTGGGTCATCTAATAAGGAATCATTACAGCGCCAGGTTGCAGGGGGTATTGTGCGGGAGTCAATTTTAAGGGCTAAAGAAATTGGTGCATGATCACTGATGATTATTGGATGTATTCTTGGCGAAATATTATTAATAGCGGAATTATTCGCTAGAAAAAAATCGATTCTTGAACACGAACCATGGGCTAGGGATTGAAAGGTATATTCCCTTTTTGTTAAATGTTTTGCTCTCCAGACGTCACTTAAGCCAAAATCGTCCATATATTTCCTAATGGTTCTTGCAGTTTGTGACTGTTTAGTGAGTTTAAAATTGGAGCTATCTATACTTGGATCAAATGTATTCCATTTCAACACCAAGTTGTTAGACAGATTATTTTGTCAGGTAACACTTCATTTGACAGTGGAGTCATAAGTTTGTCATAAGACACTCATATTTATGACATGACACTGTCATGAAGATTATTGAATGGTTATGCCAGATGTCATTACGTGTCATCTGGCAATTTATGCAGAGGTGGGCAGAGCAGCCATAACATTTTTCAAGTAAGAGTAGCGTTACATCAAAATAATATTACTCAAGTAAAAATAAAAGTAGTCGTCCAAAAAATATACTCAATTACAAGTAAAAAAGTATTTGGTGAAAAGAATACTCAAGAAATGAGTAACTGCTTATATTTTTGTTGGATTTTTTTTTTCACAATGGGTATTTTTCTCTGAGCACATATATATATATATATACATATATATATATATACATATATATACACACACAACCACACACACACACACATATATATATATATATATATATATTTATATATATATATATATATATATATATATATATATATATATATATATATATATATATATATATATACAGTGGTACCTCTACATACGAAGTTAATCCGTTCCAGGACCTTGTTTGTAAGTCGAAATGGTCGTATGTCGAGCAGGATTTTCCCATAGGAATACATTATAATTCCATTAATTCGTTCCACAGCCCAAAAACCTGCACTAAATACTTAAAAAATACTGCTGGTGCTATTACAAATGGCAATTACACGTAGCAAAACATATAAATTATAAATCAAAATTGGAATAATGTAATAAAAAGAATAATAATAATTCCTGTAATAGTGTAACGACTCGGGTTCTAATAAGGCGGACGTTTTTTTGTGTACCTGAACGCACCGCGGGGCTCACGTGCCAGAGACAGACCGGTGAGCTTGAGTTTCACTTTCACTTTGAATGTTCTCTTGAGAACACCACCAATTGCGGCAGACAGCAGGCGTTTTGTGTTGAATAAGTTGTAAAAGAAATGATGAAAACGTGGCGAAGCTGGCGATTTCTTTGGAGACAATAAGAATTGTCAGCTTAATTTATAAAGACTGGCGAACGATGGTCGGAGGAGGACCGTGGAGATGTATTGTTGAGCCATTTCATGGATGCCCACCCCACGCTCATATTTTTCTGTCATTTGCATCTTCATTTCGAAGGTAAGCATCAACTTTTTCCTTGTTTCACCACCTGTACCAACCTTTTCTGAAACCTGTGTTGATTTGTCACACAAGAAAATCCGCCGTGTATTCGTCTGCGGTGCTGCCATTGTCGTCGTATTTCGAGCATGTCGTCTAATGTAGAAACAAATGGCGAGTCAAATTTTACGTCGGATGTCGAAAAGTTCGTGTGTTGAAGCGATCGTATGTAGAGGTACCACTGTATATATATATATATATATATATATATATATATATATATATATATATATATATATATATGTATATACAGTGCCTTGCAAAAGTATTCAGCCCCCTTGAATCTTGCAAACTTTCGCCACATTTCAGGCTTCAAACATAAAGATATGAAATTTAATTTTTTTGTCAAGAATCAACAACAAGTGGGACACAATCGTGAAGTGGAACAACATTTATTGGATAATTTAAACTTTTTTAACAAATAAAAAACTGAAAAGTGGGGCGTGCAATATTATTCGGCCCCTTTACTTTCAGTGCAGCAAACTCACTCCAGAAGTTCAGTGAGGATCTCTGAATGATCCAATGTTGTCCTAAATGACCGATGATGATAAATAGAATCCACCTGTGTGTAATCAAGTGTCCGTATAAATGCACCTGCTCTGTGATAGTCTCAGTGTTCTGTTTAAAGTGCAGAGAGCATTATGAAAACCAAGGAACACACCAGGCAGGTCCGAGATACTGTTGTGGAGAAGTTTAAAGCCGGATTTGGATACAAAAAGGTTTCCCAAGCTTTAAACATCTCAAGGAGCACTGTGCAAGCCATCATATTGAAATGGAAGGAGCATCAGACCACTGCAAATCTACCAAGACCCGGCCGTCCTTCCAAACTTTCTTCTCAAACAAGGAGAAAACTGATCAGAGATGCAGCCAAGAGGCCCATGATCACTCTGGATGAACTGTAGAGATCTACAGCTGAGGTGGGAGAGTCTGTCCATAGGACAACAATCAGTCGAACACTGCACAAATCTGGCCTTTATGGAAGAGTGGCAAGAAGAAAGCCATTTCTCAAAGATATCTATAAAAAGTCTCGTTTAAAGTTTGCCACAAGCCACCTGGGAGACACACCAAACATGTGGAAGAAGGTGCTCTGGTCAGATGAAACCAAAATTGAACTTTTTGGCCACAACAATGCAAAACGATATGTTTAGCGTAAAAGCAACACAGCTCATCACCCTGAACACACCATCCTCACTGTCAAACATGGTGGTGGCAGCATCATGGTTTGGGCCTGCTTTTCTTCAGCAGGGACAGGGAAGATGGTTAAAATTGACGGGAAGATGAATGCAGCCAAATACAGGAACATTCTGGAAGAAAACCTGTTGGTATCTGCACAAGACCTGAGACTGGGACGGAGATTTATCTTCCAACAGGACAATGATCCAAAACATAAAGCCAAATCTACAATGGAATGGTTAAAAAATAAACATATCCAGGTGTTAGAATGGCCAAGTCAAAGTCCAGACCTGAATCCAATCGAGAATCTGTGGAAAGAGCTGAAGACTGCTGTTCACAAACACTCTCCATCCAACCTCACTGAGCTCGAGCTGTTTTGCAAGGAAGAATGGGCAAGAATGTCAGTCTCTCGATGTGCAAAACTGATAGAAACACACCCCAAGCGACTTGCAGCTGTAATTGGAGCAAAAGGTGGCGCTACAAAGTATTAACGCAAGGGGGCCGAATAATATTGCACGCCCCACTTTTCAGTTTTTTATTTGTTAAAAAAGTTTAAATTATCCAATAAATTTTGTTCCACTTCACGATTGTGTCCCACTTGTTGTTGATTCTTGACAAAAAATTAAAATTTTATATCTTTATGTTTGAAGCCTGAAATGTGGCGAAAGGTTGCAAGGTTCAAGGGGGCCGAATACTTTTGCAAGGCACTGTACTTCATTTTTTACGGTTCTTTAAAGACACCACATGATTAAACAGGCAGGCGTGAAGCTAGAGCAGCAAGCTTGCATCTGATTGGTATAATGGAGTCATGTGATTATTGTTGCGAGGTCTCGTTGGTGAAATCGGTAGCGCTACCCCAGTAATACACCAGGCACGTCTCTACTCTTGGCATCGCTGGCAATAAATAAATAATAATAATAAACAAATAAATCTAATATGTACAATAAGAGGATAAATGTAATGACTCTTGTTTAGCCCTCTCATTCACCGCCAAGCCACTAGAGGGGTGTGGAGTTGTGTTTGTAGGGTTTTGGGGGACTCTTGAAGACTATGCTAAAATGCTAACGGAGATAAAACGCTTGAATGTGGATCTTTAGTTCATCAACATTGAACAACAAATGTTGATCATACAAATGTTGAGGCGCAGGCGACGCAGAAGACTGATTTGGAGGCGGTCTGTCAGATTGTTGATGCCGTCACATTACGAATTTTAGCCTCGGGTGGAAGCCAGGAAGCTGTGGGGGCTAGCATCAAATTGGCGTCGAGCACTGTGTTCAGCGTTTTGTCCGAGGTCTGCAAAGAATTATGGACAGCCCTCCAGCCCGATTTTTTTTTTTGCCGTGTCCTACAATCAGCCAGTGGGAAGCCATAGCAGATTTCTGGTGCTATGTAACTTTCCAAACTGCGTTGTAAGCCTTGATGGTAAACACATTATCATAAAAGCACTGAGGCACTCTCAATCAGTGATGATGTGTCAAGTGTGTGAACTGTCTATTGTTGAAAACTAAAAATCAAAACAACTCTTTTGACACCAAACCTGTGCTTTATTCTTCATATCCTTGAAGGGTAACACGTAAATAAGTCACAGACTCACAGCAATCATATGTACACAATAAATGATAAAGTACACCAACCAAAAATACGACATAAAGTGATAAAAAGCTGGCAGTTTTTGGCCGACTGGGTCACCACTTCGTGTGGACATTCGATTCCGAACACACACATAGTTTTTGTAACGCATGGCAGGGCTGGATGGGTACATAAAAAGTAAAAAAGGGAGCAAACTTCCACTTATGCATTTTTAATACACAAAAAATAAGTAAATCCAGCTCAACCACTCGTCACTCTGGAGTGCAACGGACCACGCACACATGATCACACTTGACTCCCCAAAAAGTAGGTAGCAACTGAAGAAGAACGTGAACATACAGACAGCCACTGTGTGGTGAATGTCCTAAGGAACAAAGAGGATCACAGAAGTAACCGTTACATAGTCCCCCTTGATGAGAAAAAGGCTGCCCACAGCCGTACACAGCTGAAGATGAACCATAAATCAGCTAAACAGCATCATATACATAGACAACTGTAAAGGCTGAAAGAAACTTAGAGCAAAGACTATCAATCAAATCAATCAATCAAATTTATTTATATAGCCCTTTACAAAACCCGGAAGGTCCCCAAAATGCTTTACAACAAAGACAAACATGGCACATAGTAAATAAAAGGCAGGAAAGTATTATACAATGACATTAGGAAGAAAAGAAAAGAAAAAAGAAACGAAACAACGCATCACGATTAGTCAGACAGCAAACAAAACAATAAAACAGATAAAATCCGAAAACATTAAAAACCCTAAAGAAATAAAACCAGGCTAAACTAATCTTGGGGAAAGGCGAGTCTAAAAAGGTGTGTCTTTAAACGAGATTTAAAAAGGCCCAAATTTGTAGTGGTGCGGATTTCAGGCGGAAGACTATTCCATAACCTGGGTGCAGCAACCGCAAAAGATCGGTCTCCCTACTGTTTGAGTTTGGACGTTGGGACTTGCAAATGAAGTTGGCCGGTAGAGCGAAGACTCCTGCCAGAGTTACGGATGGTTAAAATTTCTGATAAGTAAGAAGGATCCTGGCCATTGATAGAATTAAAAACAAACAGTAAAAGTTTAAAATCAATTCTAAAATGGACTGGAAGCCAGTGGAGCGATGATAGCACTGGGGTAATATGTTCACGTCTAGGTGTATCTGTTAAAAATCGAGCAGCAGCATTTTGAACAAGTTGGAGACGAGAAACCGAGGATTTAGAAAGACCAACATAAAGTGCGTTGCAGTAATCCAGCCTTGAGCTTATAAAAGCGTGAATAGCTTTTTCCAGGTCGTGGCGAGTAAGAAAAGGCTTCACTTTGGCCAAGAGACGGAGCTGGAAAAAACTTGCTCTTACAACAGAACTAATCTGTTTTTCAAAGTTGAGCCTGCAATCGAATATCACTCCGAGATTTTTAACATGTGTTTTAAAAAAGGGAGCCAGAGTGCCAGGGTTGGGCTCAAGGGCATTTAACATAGAAGGTGTGCCAAAAGTAATATATTCAGTTTTGCTTTCGTTAAGATGTAAAAAGTTTTGCGCTAGCCACTGCTTCACATCGGATATGCACTCCATTAATTTAGTGAGAGCAGTTTGTCCGTTGGGTCTCAGGGGGAGATACAGCTGCAGGTCATCAGCATAAAAATGAAAAGAGATATTATGTTTTTTTATAACTGATCCTAAAGGTAGGAGATAGAGCGCAAAGAGAACAGGCCCTAAAATGGAGCCTTGTGGCACCCCACAAGACAGAGAGGTTTGTGAGGAGGAAAATTCCCCAATCATTACTGAGAAGGTCCTATGTTCCAGGTATGATTTAAACCACTGTAGAGCTTTACCACGGATACCTATAAAGTGTTCTAAACGAGATACAAGGACTGTGTGGTCGACTGTATCAAATGCTGCTGTGAGATCTAGTAAAACAAGGATTGCTGGGTTTCCATTATCTACAGAAAGGGCAATGTCATTGTGCACTTTTAACAGTGCTGACTCAGTGCTATGTCTGAACCTGAAGCCTGATTGAAACTTGTCGAGGGTGGAGTTTGTCTCTAGAAATGTTTGCAAGTGAATAAAAACAACTTTTTCTAAAACTTTAGAAAGGAAAGACAAGTGGGAGACGGGTCTAAAATTGGACAGCACGGAGTCGAGATGGGTTTTTTTAAGAAGGGGTCTGACTACAGCCTGTTTGAAGGCAGCTGGGACAGAACCGGTACTGAGAGAGTTATTTATAAGAGCCAGCAGACTTGGTCCAAGGCAACTAAAGACTTCCTTTAGAAGCCCAGATGGAATTATATCTAACGGACAGTTAGTGGGTTTCATGCCACTAACTATTTCAGATAGAGATGACAATGAAAGGAGATCAGATTGTTCAAAAACAGTGAGCAGTTCTGGAGGATGTACATTATCTGATGAGATACCCGAATTGCAGACATTTTGCCTAACCGAAGAGACTTTGTTTTGAAAGAAAGCGAGAAACTCCTCACAAGTGGCACCTGACACATCAGTTAAGACAGTGGGGTGCGGGTTTAAAACAGAGTCAATTGTGTTAAAAAGCAGTCTTGGATGGCTGGAGCTGTTATTTATAATAGAAAATAAATAATTCGACTTGGCCTGTTTTAGGGCCTCCTGATAGGCAGCCAAGGTGTCCCTCAGCAATTCCAAAGAAACATGGAGTTTGTCCTTTTTCCATTGACGTTCAGCCCGCCTGCATTTTTGCCTGAGCAGGCGGGTATAGTCATTAAACCATGGAGTGGCTTTGGGTTTGGAACTTTTTTGCCGTAGAGGGGCAATGGAGTCCAAAACAGCAGTGCAGGTGGAACAAAAAATGGAGAGAAGACTGTCTGAGCAGACAGGAGAAGGCAGAACGGCGTCAGGATGCTGCTGTAGGTCTCCAGATGCAGTCACAAACTCTCCTGCTGTGGATGGAGTGATGCGCCGGCGGTAACAAGCTGGAGAAATTTGCTTTTCTGCAGACAAAGGGGCAGCAAAGTCAAAAATGATGGGAAGGTGGTCCGAGATGGCAGTATCCACTATTTCTCTGATGGAGACTGAAAGCCCAAGCGAAATCACCAGATCCAAAGTGTGACCATGCTCATGAGTTGGTGCATTCACAGACTGGGTGAGGCCAAATGAGTCCAGAAGTCCTTTAAACTCATTTGCCAGCTGATTCGCAGCGCAGCAGACGTGAATGTTAAAATCCCCGCAAATTAAAACCCTGCCAAATGTTGGAATAAAGTCTGATAAAAACTCAGAAAACTCCTGGATAAAATCCTTGTTAAAACCAGGGGGGCGATAAACAGTGGCACAAAGCAATGGGGGAGAAAGCCCGATAGAGAATAACTGCAGTTCAAAACTTGAATAATTATGAGCAGTTATGGTCCTACATTTGAGCTTGTCCTTGAATACAGCAGCCAGGCCGCCACCACGGCCAGACGCTTGCGGGGTGCTGAAAAAACAGCGGCCAGATGGGAGGAGCTCCGAAAAGGCGCTGCATTCACCTGGTTTCAGCCAGGTCTCCGTTAGAAAAAGGAAATCCAAATGATGTGTCGAAAAGAAGTCGTTCAAGATAAACGTCTTATTCGTAAGGGACCTTGTGTTAATTAGCGCTGAGTGAACCAGGGAATGCTCAGCTGTGGGGGTGAAGCCGCGGAGCGGACGAAGGTTCCCCGGCACAGAGCCACGCAGGGAAAGCCTCACCGGCCGACAACGCGGAAGTAGCGTCCCGACGTCCCGGTTAGTCAGCCGAAGCCACCGATAACGGAACTCCAAGGAACTCCGTAGATCATATCCCTTGAAGGCAGTCAGGGGTCTAGCCGGTGGATGATAGCGTTCGCAGCGATAGGACGCCAGGTAGGCTTTTAATTTGACAGCAATTCCTCCCCGCTTACCACGTCTCCGGCGGCGGTAGGTACGAGGCAACCAACAAGGAAGACGCCGTAGATGTGGTGGTAAAAACGCCAAAAAAGGCGGCGGTGACTTTGAGTGACTATAGCCACCATACGGCAACTTTTCCAATGTGCCACGAATATTAAAAAGTGTCAGGCGATCGTACACGTGCAGCGGTGACATTGTCCGTATAACAAGTAGTAAATACAGGGAAAATAACAATACATCGAGCAGAGTGAGACGGCCAGCCAAACACAGGGGCGCCATCTTGACTATAACAAAAATAAATGCACAGTGATTTTTTTCCTCCTTGAACAGCAAAAGCTTTGAAAAACATGAACCTCAATTTCAAAAACAAACATGGGCAAATACGGTAAATACGCCAAATCAACAAATGACAAACAAAGAAGAGCAGCACAAAACATGGCCAACGGCCAGAAACGCCTCACTCCAGGTCAAGTCTGTCAGTGTGAAAGGCATTGGTCCATTTACGATTAGTCAAACCAGACGCCATTCTGGGGCGACGTCTGGGCCTGAGGTTGTATCGCCTCAAGCATCCAGGAAATAGACAGATCCCAAGCCAAAGTTGAAACAGCGGTTGGACGGTCGCATCCAAGAAATAGATGGATCTTTCACGTCAATGTCACAGCCGCGGTCGGGAAAGCTCCGATCCTCAGAGGCACAGGGATCGCCAACAACTATCCACATGAGGCAGACGAAGTCACCTTCGGATCCGAAACTTAACTGAGGTCGAGGGAAAAAATGTTCAGGCGCCATTTGTAACATGTGGCAGGGCCAAATGAGTGCATAAATAGTAAAAATGGGAGCAGACTTCCACTTATGCACTTTTAATACACAAAAAATAAGTAAATCCAGCTCAACCACTCGTCACTCTGGAGTGCAACGGACCACGCACACATGACCACACTTGACTCCCCAAAAAGTAGGTAGCAACATAAGAAGAAAGTGAACATACAGAGGCGCTACCGTGTAGTGGATGTCCTAAGGAACAAAGAGGATCACAGAAGTGACCGTTACGTAGTTGTCTCGGTGTTTTGGAGGTTTTTTTAGTTAATCGCTGGCTGACCTCCAGCCCCGTATTTTCAGCAATCTCTTCCCACGAATTGCCATTTGGCAATCTTCATAATGTCTTGACAAGACATTGTAGAAGTTGTCGTACTTGCTCTTTGTTGATACTCTCGTCGACTTGGTCCATTTTTGCATGTAGCAAAATAATGTTTGACAATGCCGATGATTTCGCGCTGAACTGGAAACAACAGTCTGAGCGGACCAATTACAGTCCGTTTCCACCACGTCACACGCGTTGACGCGATGAGAAGTCAGAAAGTTGTGAAGGAACAAGAGAGGCTACGGCGGAGGGTCGTCAACGACCAATTTATTCATAACGTTGATGAGAAGATAAATAACTAAAAACGTGTCCTGGGAGATTAAAACATAACGAGACAAATGGCGGTTTTCATTTGACCAGAGGAGAACGAGACGAAAATGCGACATAGTTTCCGCCATATGCATAGGTGAAAGTTGGCCGGTATAAGATTCGGGGTCGGTATACGGTGCTTTGATCTCGAAAATATGACGGCAACTGTCAAAACCCTATGATGAAAAAACAAAAAAACCAAAACTTGTTAGGCTGCCACGCATGCATCTCATCTCCAAGAAGAAAACAATCTACCAACGTCAGATTTACATACTCAAGTATTAACAACAAGCTTAATAAAGTCATTGTTGAGCATCAGCGGTTTCAACCGATATTTATTATATATTTATTCGACGGAGGGCATGGAGCTTCCCCAGCTGCTGTAGTTAACCGAGTCTGACGAGTAGGGATGGGAATCGAAATCCGATTCCAATTCGGAACCGGTGCCTAGTGTTTCGAGGCCTCGACATCACAATGAAAAAGCCTTAACGATCCCTTTAACGAGTCCTGAAGACGCATATTGCGTCGTGACTGTCTTGTTGTCCAAACGCATCAAACTAGCATGGCGCCAAGAACCACCCGCTCCAAAGTTTAACTGCACTTCACCAGGAAAGAGGGTGAAAATGAAAGGTGACGATGGTTTAGCACGAAGCACAAGCATTGCAGCCGTAAACATAACAATGACAGCACGTAGGTTCAAACGCTCGAAAGTTTGTCTTCACTTCACGAGGAAAAATTACAACAAAACGACTTGCAATCATTGCAAGGTGGAGATAACTGCATCGGGAGAGAAGGTGGAGATAACTGCATCGGGAGGGAATAGACTGCACTGTCCTCACCGAGACAGCTATACAGCTAGCCAAACTCCGAAATGACGACACAGAAGACGTTGGTATAATTTGCTGACTTTATTCAACCATCACTTGAAGAGTGAAACTGAAAATAGAAATGAAACAAATCCATTTCGTCCCCAATAACAAACAGGTTTGCATCAACGTAAATCAGCGATGATTAGCTGTTAATTCTGTAATAACAAAACAGTTAGCATGCGTTCGCTGGCATTAGCACATCGTTCAAACCACTACACAACTGGATTTAAGTGTCCGATCGCGAGTGGAAACACGCAACAACAACACAAAAGATGATACATACAGGCGTTGCCTCTGTAGATATTTTACAAGCATTAACAAAGAACGTAGGTTCGTCGCAGTGCTTCCCTCTCTCACTAACTCGCTCACTCGCTTGGATGCGGCATTTCTTCTTCTTCGCGTGTAAGCGCGCTCTTCTTCACGTGAGCGCGTTCTTCTTTGCGTGAGGAAGCGCAAGGGTGCCCCCACTTGAGCGTGAAAGCACCATAAAAACTAAAAGGCATGCATTTCAATATACTGGTAAATAATACACATTAACAGTGGTCCCCAAACTACGGCCCGCGGGCCGAATAAGGCCCGCCCCGACATTTAGTCCAGCCCCCTGAACAATACCAGAGAGCATTTTGAAATTTTTTTTTCTCAATAGTGTTATTTATTTTCTGGCCTTTTTCTGTGAAGAACTCAGAGAGGGTTTTTTTTTTTTTTATACATTTGGGCACTCCTGCAATCGTCACACTTTTTCTGTAACAAACTGACCCCGGCCCCTCATCAGAGAAGGGAAAAGTTATGCGGGCCTCACTGGAAAAAGTTTGGGGACCCTGCAAGTTTAACACATATTGCTAACGGCAGACCAACGACCTATATGCCAATAAATACCAATATTTTTTTATTTCTATTAGAAAAATGTTTCAGTAAAATGTTACACATTCTTGTGCATTTGCCACTTATTGCCACAGTTAATATTGAGGCTTTGGGCCTCTTTTGACCTTGTTGTGAGTTTGTAAGGTTGTGACTTCTGATTAAACAAACTCGATGCTAATCAAAACGTTTGTTCTTCTTTTTCCCCAAATTAGATAAGATAAGAGAATCGATAAAGAATCGAATCGTTAAGCAATATCGATAATATCGATAATGGAATCGGAATCGTAAAAATCCTATCAATTCCCATCCCTACTGACGAGTCGCGTCACTGCCTTGGACTCAGTTGTCCGTTCAATTGGCTAACCCTAACCGTCAATGGTTTTGCGTGACTTGATTGCCAGCTGAATGTCAATGCATTGTAATGGTAAGTGAATGGTAAAAAATCACAGCCACACGTTTTTCTAACATTGAAAATGAATGGAAAATTTGGACGTGCATAGCTGTCAATGGCATAGATGTGCATGGCCTGCAAAAATGCCATAAACCAAAAAAATGCCATGTGTCTAATGCATTTTGCCCCATACCAAAAAAATGCCACATGCAAAAATCCATTTTGCCACATACCAAAAAAATGCCGCATGGCAAAAAAAAATGCCACATGCAAAAATCCATTTTGCCGCAAATGCCGCATGGCAAAAAAAATGCCACATGCAAGAATCCATTCTGCCACATGGCAAAATCCATTTTGCCACATACCAAATACCACTTTTCTTTCTCTGCCCTGCTGCATACTTGTGTTGTTTGTCTTATTGTTTTAATATGAGTATATGAAGCGTTGTAATCACGCTGACTTCTGTAATAAACATTTTTTGTTTCACGCGCGCCACATGCGCAGTATAGATTGAACTTCCTTCAACATAACATCATGTGACTCAATGAGTAATTGCACTGCATGCTGGGTAGTGCAGTTCTAACTCCTTACACAACAATACTGACATGTGTTGAGCAGGGAGAGTTAGCTCCGATTGGTTCAAATCTACATTTTCTGGAACAACAACAACAAAAAAGAGCAAAGCTTAAGAACAAAGCTTATTGAATTGATGCGATTATAAAATGGCAATGTAACAGAAAATTGATCAGCTTTTTAATGGTAAATGGTGTTATACTTGTATAGCGCTTTTCAAGTTCAAGAGGCTTGCTTATTTTATCCACTGTCCATCATTTATTTAGACTCGTCAAGTGTCATTGTACATTCTCACTGAAGGTAAAAGAACTATGAATGAACATGTGTGCAACTATGACTGAGAAAAACCAGGTGAATAACTAAAATGTGCATATAATATTCTTGTAATTTCAAAGTAGCCTCCCTTTGCTCTGATTACGTTTTTGTACACTCTTGCCATTCTCTTGATGAGCTTCAAGAGGCAGTCACACAGAATAGTTTTTGACTTCATAGGTATGCCTTTTCAGGGTTGATTAGTGGAATTTATTGCTTTGGGACCTTCATTTGTGTTGCATTGAATGAGGTGTGTCCAAACTTTTGACCTGTAGGCCTACTGTATCTTACTTACCATATTTTTTGGACTATAAGTCACACCTGAGTATAAGTCGCACCAGCCATAAAATGCCCAACAAAGAGGAAAAAAACATATATAAGTCGCACTGAAGTATAAGTTGCATTTTTGGGGGAAATTTACTTGATAAAATCCAACACATAGAACAAATATGTCATCTTGAAAGGCAATTTATGATAAAAATACAATAGAGAACAACATGCTGAATAAGTGTACAGTATGATAATGTTACATGATGCATGAACAACGAAATGCAAATATACCGTCCTCACCAGGAAGCTACGGCTCGGTCCTGGCTATACAGCGAGCTAAACTCTCATGACGATGCTGGACGTCCATATAATTTGCTGACTTTATTTTGGCCTTTGTTATGACACATTCATTTGAAGATTGAAACTAAAAATAGAAATAATACTTATCAATTTCGTCCTCGATACCAAACAGGTTCGCATCAACGTAAATAAATGATAATTAGCTGGTATTACAGCAATGACACAAACGGTTATCATGCGTTTGCTAGCATTAGCACATCGTTCAAACAACCACACAACTGGCTCTAAGTGTCCGATCGCAGGTGGAAAACACACAACAACAACAGAAAACATGATACACACAGGCGTTGCCTCTGTAGAGATATTTTACAAGCATAAACAATGAACGTACAGTAGGTTCGCAGCTGTTTCATTCTCTCTCTCTCTCTTTCTCTCTCTCTCTCTCTCTCTCTCTCTCTCTCTCTCTCTCTCTCCCCCACTCGCTCAGATGCTGCGTAGCTGTCCGTCTTCTTCTGGCGTATGAGCGCTCTTCTTCGCATAAACAAGTGCGAGTGCGCCCCCACTTGGGCGTGAAAGAGCCACAAGCTAAAAGCATGCATTTCAATATAAAAAAACTCAATAATACAATGGAACACACATTGCCAAAGGCAGAACGCGAACGTGGCCATAGCTATTAAGAGTTATTCAGATAACTATATCATAAAGAACATGCTTACAAATTTACCAAGCCATCAGTTTCACTCCAAAACACCAAAATAACATGTGAAATGCTATCATAATGTGTTAATAATTTCACACATAAGTCGATCCTGAATATAAGTCGCACCCCCAGCCACTCTATGAAAAAAAACTGCGACTTATAGTCAGAAAAATACGGTATATAATACGGTATATTAGGAAATTGGAAAATGTGTGTGTGGGTGGGTGGTTAGGAGGTTGGGGTTACTGCTGTTTTTGTTAACTTTTGCAAATCATTGCAAAAATACAATTTTATATGAATATCAGTTTATTTGTTTGTACTGTTATGTGTTATAGGAACAACTGTGCCAAAAGCAGTTTTAGCTGCATTTCATTGGTTCTAGGAGTTTTTCATTGTGCTTCCGTTCCGCCGTTGATGGAGGGCTACGTGACGTCATCGCTATAAATTAAACGCATAATATCTACAAAACCATTACAGCACAAACAACACATTTTACAGCCAAACGAAGCATAAATGATTGAAACTATTTTAAGTCATTTTTAATCAAAACGGGGTGCTGGTTGACCTCAGATTGACCTATGAAAGAATTGTAAATATCTAAAAAAAAAACACGATAGCAATACAAGTGAATTTTTTGACAGCATAAACATAGCACAAACGATTGGCATCATTTTTAAAAATAAATTTACATCTGATGGGGGGCCAACTTCACGGCGGTACCTTTGAGTATTATTACATTGCGCAGCAACGTGTTGATTTAAATCCACTGCCAAGAGACAAAAAAATCCAAGTTTTAAAAATGATCACAATGTAAGTTCTTTTGTTCTTCTGAACAAAGAAGTTCAGAGCGCTGAAGTTCAAAAACCAAGAGAGCAAAGTTTCACTTGCGTGTCTTCAAAGCAAAGAAGCAACATTGTGTGTACATGTCAAAAAGTGTGGACGTTGACGTGCTTTGTTGCTGTTATTTACCGTAGCTTGACAGCATCTCGCTGTTTGCTTCATGACAACTTTCCCCACCATAATTGGTCACAGTTCACCTTTCATTCGGCGGTGCTCCTCCTGGCCGCTCAATTTCTTGCATCACAGCAAACCTTTCTTCTCAATTCATGTAAAGGTCAGGGTCAAATGTTGAGTTACAGTTTGCGATATGATAAATAAACAAAGTCATTGCTGGATGGTTATATCATGCATTTATACATTAGATTTTTTGAGGATTCAAATAGCACCCAATTTGTGAAATGGTCAATATACAATGGCGTCTTTAAAGTGCTGTAAAAAATAAATTATTTATATAAATTGTCATCATTATTTATAGAGGGCTGCCGTTAGCATGACTTTAAAGCACGGATTTCAACCTCACTCTCAGTTTGTATTTGGCTACGATAAACCACGGAAAACTGGAGATTTGATCGTTTTAATTTCATGGTATGAAATACAGTGTATCACAAAAGTGAGTACACCCCTCGCATTTCTACAGATATTTGAATATATCTTTTCGTGGGACAACACTGACAAAAAGACACTTTGACACAATGATAATTAGTCTGTGTGCAGCTTATATATTAGAGTTAATTTATTTTCCTTTCAAAATATAGCCATTAATATCTAAACCCCTGGCAACAAAAATGAGTACACCGCATGGAAACTACGTACATCCCTAAATGTCCAAATTGAGTACTGCTTGTCATTTTCCCTCCAAAATGCCATGTGACTCATTACAGGAGTGCTGTCAGCATTGCTGCAGAGATGGAAGAGGTGAGGGTTCAGCCTGTTAGTGCTCCGACTATATGCCGTACTCTACATCAAATTGGTGTGCATGGGTGTCACCCCAGGAGGAAGCCTCTTCTGAAGACGGTACACAAGAAAGCCTGCAAATGGTTTGTTGAAGACATGTCAACAAAGCACATGGATTACTGGAGCCATGTCCTATGGTCTGATGAGACGAAGATTAATTTGTTTGGTTCCGATGGTCTCAAGCATGTGTGTCAGCAACCAGGTGAGGGGTACATAGATAAGTCTGTCATGCCTTCAGTCAAGCATGGTGGTGGGAATGACCCCCCCCACCTCTTCAATTAAAAAAATAAAATAAAATAAACAAAAAAACCCTAACTGGAGGTGAGAGCACACGAGAGCATAAATAAAGACGGCATGATTTTAACGAGATATTATCGCTTACCTACCTTGCTTCAATCCAAAAACTCCGTGTAGCATGTCTCACCAAGTGTCAAGACACAACTGTGAATGGCCACAGTCGGACATTTTGTGGATTTTATGGGTGAAACACGTTAATATAACAAGGGTCGCAATGCAGAAATCGCAGACATCAAGGAGCAGTTGAGATTTTCTTTTTCAAATATTTACGCTTCAAATGTTTTTTTTTTTCTTTTCCAATTTTTCTTTGTTTGGATGGATTATTTATTATCTAAAATATCAGGAAATATGACAGTAACAAAAAAAAAAAAACAAACATTGTTACGTGCCAAAGATGGCTCGCGAAAGGCGTAACATAAAACAATCCACACAAATGGACAAGTGGACACAAATTTATTTACACAATAATCAAACTCGCAATGAATATGTACAAAATGCTGAGGAAGCGTGACTTCAGGGTAAGCCCAGGCCAAAACAACAAACAAAAGCAACTACACTTAAACCCCACCCGCTAACTAAGCCCTGATCATGTAAAAGGAACAAAGAAAAGACAGCTTCTAACCTAACTTCCTACTCTATACAAAACAGGAGAAAACGGGTTGAACAGAAATGGCGACTTACCCTTACTTGCTTCAGTGCTCTTATTTACAGTGGTGAACAAAAACGATCCAATAACGAATAAACACAAAAGACCTCACCGAAAAAGTGGGAGTGTATCAAACTAGCGATCAAAATGCAAACGAGCGTGAATGGCGAGCAAACAGCTAGCGAGGAGGAACGCGACAGAATGCTGCCAAATTGCGACCTCCCAGAACGTTGACAGCGGCAGGTTTAAGAAGCTTGGCGCCTTTTTCCGTGGCCAATCAGCGGCGGTGACGTCGTCGGTCCGTCCTGCGTCGATCAGCTGTCATCACAGTGGGAGGGGAAACAGCCAGCTGGTGGAGGCGGCGATCAGCTGACTGGAAGAGTCTCAGAAGTTAACCATTAAACGGCCAGGGGCCGTCACAAACATATTTTTTCATTGTGATGTAATTTGTTTAAAAGTTTAAAATATCCGAGTGAATAATTCTATAGTCTTTTTTTAAAGTAAATATTAGACACCAATTAATTATTCTAAGCTAAAAATGATACACATTTTGAATAATAAATATAATTACTTTTCTTTTTATTGTTGGGTTGAAACAAAAGCGCTTGTGTGGTGTCCGTAAACGGGGGTCTCCAGGGTAAAAAGGAGAAATTGAAAATAGTTTGGGGGCTTAATGCGCCAGGAAACTGCTATGGCAGCATATAGACATATTGTTCTATCAAACACAACCGTTCTTTTGACTTAAAATACAGCAGTTTTTCTTAAAGAGGGGTGAAAGAGCAGAAACTGCCCTTGAGTCAAACCTCTAGCTGCTGTACCCAAAATGGGGTATATTGAATGATTCTGTTATGAAACAGCGAGCCATTAAATATGGATCCAAACACAGACGTGGAAGTTTGATGTATTTATTATTACAAACAAAAACTAAGGGAGCACACCAGAACACGGGAGAAAAAAATTCAACATAAAATGGCCCGAACCAGGGCAGCAAGAGGATCAAGGAGAAGGCAAAAATGGCCAGAAAAAACAAAAAACAAATAATACCAAAGTCCAACTAAAATACCAGCACAAAAACGTGATAACAAAGAATACAACCGTAAAAGGCAAGAGATCTTGAGATGACACGCACAGCTGTAAGCAAGCAAGTTAGTAAGTAATAGTCCGACACTTGCTGATGGGAACAGGCAACCTTAAATATCACAAGAAAGCCCGCAAACAGTTTGCTGAAGACATGTCAACAAAGCACATGGATTACTGGAACCATGTCCTATGGTCTGATGAGACGGGCAGGCTTTCTTGTGTACCGTCTTCAGAAGATGCTTTTACCTGGGGTGACAGCCATGCACACCAATTTGATGTTGAGTGCGGTCTAAGCACTAACAGGCTGAACCCCCACCTCTTCAATCTCTGCAGCAATGCTGACAGGACTCCTGTAACGAATCATACGACATTTTGGAGGGAAAATAACAAGCAGTACTCAATTGGGACATTTCTGGGTGTAAGTAGTTTCTAAGGGGTGTACTCACTTTTGTTGCCAAGGGTGTAGATATTATCGGCTATATTTGGAGTTATTTTGAGGGGGGAAAAATGAACTCTATTATATAAGATGCACAATGACTACTTTTCATTGTGTCAAAGTGTCATTTTGTCAGTGTTACCCCATGAAAAGATATACTTAAATATCTGCAGAAATGCGAGGGGTGTACTCACTTTTCTGATACACTGTATGTCTCCTTAAACATCTTATTCGGAGACTTGCTGCTGATCACCTGCAAATTGTCTTTTCTCGCAGTGACAAAAAGCACTTTGCCCAGTCAGCGTCATGATAAACGATAGCCCACGTTACCACCGGGAGAGATTTTCTTCCGATCTGCTCTTAAGTGAGAACATATTCCTTTTCCTCTCACAAAAAAAAAGCAGATGTGATGAAATGGCAAAATACAGGAGAGTCTCCCGCAATAACAGACGGGCTCTTAGTTTTTGGGGGAGCGAGAACGCGGAACAGATGGAGGGCCTCGCGTACATTTGCCTCGGGCCGCCAAAATATTGTGTTTGCCACTGGCTGCGCTGCATCTTATATTCAGGGGCTTGAGGCACCTTGCATAGAACATTTTTGGGGGATGAGCGTTTAGCCTCCCGACTGTGAACCACTTTAATTTTCCAATTCGTATTTTGGTCTTTTCCTTTGATTCTAATAATACAGCGGCAAAGAAAGAATTTTATGGAACTTGTTTCGCATTTGAAGGAATAAAAACAATGAGGGAAACCTTTAAAAAAGGAGAGTGCCTGCTTTTTCCTGTACAAGTGATACGCATTTGCAGAAATCTTGCAGAAATCTTATTCAGTTTTAGGTGTTGTTTTGGCATCCCTTTTAATTCTCGCTCGTCAGGACCAAAATACTTAGTACGTAGTCTAAGGCCATGTTTACACTACAACATGGGGTGTTTTGCCGTTGCAGGTAATTCACGGGTTAGGAACGAGTTCTGCTCATGCGCCGGCGAAGTAACCTGAATTTCCCTCCAAGTTGGAACTGACCCTTTATGTTCTCCTAAATTAGTGTTGTAACAATGAATCGATTAACTGATTAGAAAAAAGCTTCGAATAAAATGTTGCTGATTCGAGTATTCGTTTTAATTAGTTGCATCGTAATGGTTTGTTTTGAAAGTGTATTTAGTTTTATTGATTTGGGCGGCTATACTGCCCTCTTATGGAAACAGTGAATATGACGTAACTGATTAAAATGGCTGAATCCAGCTGCTCCCTGTTCAGACCAACATGTTTTTTTTTTTTTAGGTAATTTTTAAAAAATTCATTCATAATTTAGTTTATAGGTGTTTTTAGTCAGGTTTTTTTTTTTTTGTGAGAATATATGTGTGAATGATTTGTTAAGATTGTTAAACAATATATATATTAGCATTGTATAGTATTTAAGCTAGTGGACATTTGCTATGCAAGTTAGCCAATTGTTCTTTTGTTCTATTTAGACCCCAGCCCCCCTCCTTTTTTTGTATACTGTTTGAAGCTAAGCTCAAGTATTTTATTTTTAAATGAAAGTGCAAATCTGCATAGTTTAAAGAAACACTCGCTAATTTTATTTTGTATTCACATTTAATGCTCTTTGAAAGTAAAAGCTTGACAAGCCTTTGTTTTACATCTCCTGAAATTGATTCTGCAACGCATTGAATGTTCCTAATCTGATTACTCGGATTAACTATTCGATTGAATAAATCGACTACTAAAATAATCGACAGCTGCAGCCCTACCCTGATACCCCCTAAATCTCAAAATAACAATCTAAAACTATGCATTACACTTCATATTGATAAATTTAAGTAAAAAACAAGATACAGGTAGTGACCGGGTTACGACGTGCCCAACTTACGTGATTTCGACTTTACGATGCTGGAGTCTCGTCCGCCATTATGTCTCCATTGGTGTTTTTGTTTATTACTTGCGTAAACAGTACCTAGTTTCCGTTGCCATTCTTCATGTCATGATCCCTCTCGCGTCGCCACCGTCCCGCAGTTTCTTTCAGCTGGGAGATCTGCCGTTTTCTTGTTCTCATGCTGCTGGTGCTGCTGCTTCTCCCCTGGCGCCGACTCCTTGCAAGTCTCGATCCGGATTTTGAGTTTGGACGCTGGCGACCCGAGCGGCCATGATATCCCCCTCTCGCCTCCCTAATCTTTCTACAGCGCCCTTTTCTCTCAGCAAGGCGACTCACTCAAGAGTAAAGCCTTAATCGAGTCATTGCATATAATGGCATTTAACACAACGTACCACACGGAATCTAGTTTTGTACTTTTTAAAAATTAATATGGCATATAAAACATGTTTTTGGATAGTTATTTTAAGATTTAGGGGGGATTAGGGGTACTTAAAAGTGCGTATGACACCAAAAAGCATGTTTATTTCATATTTCACGCTGTTTTATGCTCCTGAATGAAATGGACCGCTTGGATGTGTGTGGAAGCAATCGTTTTATATATTCAAATTTTTAATCCCACGCCATGAAAATGAGTGACTTCTGGCTTCAGTCTCGGGTTTAGGACGAATGTGAAATTGACGTCAACCGGGTCAGCATCTCCCAATACAGCATTGCTTTGTAGCATGCAGATGGACTGCGGATTCAGATGATTTTGCGAATTAATTAGTTTATTTTTCGCATCACGCCAGCCAAACGGCTACAGAAAATTGTTGCTACACCAGGGAGAGGCATGTGAGCATTTTTGGGTTTCAAAAGGTTCCCGTTCAAATAGGATATCGGCCAAAACTAGCCCTACTACTGTGAGACCATTGGACTAACGAAGAAGTGAGTAAACATTGTATTATGTATTATGTCAAATACTAGGATCATGGCACACGTTTTGATATGGCGGTGGCTTGCATTTTGTGGCTGATTGTCCAGAATGCCACTCAGCCAACGACTGGCGGCTTGTTTGCACACAGCCCTCTATACTCGTCTTATTGCCCTCTTTATGTGCCCAGTATTCGGTCAAATTTTCAACTCGATCAAAAATTGCAACATTGTGTTAAAAATGGCCGCGAACACAGCGATTACAAAGTAAGCAATACAAACTTTCTTTAAATAAAGGACTAATTACTTACGTTTGATCATTGACTGTCATGTAGAAAAGTTCTCAGACACATCCTGCCATGTTAGCTGCAAAACAACTGCATGCTACTCTCTGTTTACGTCTTTGCCGTGTAGTAAAGCACTATTTTACGCCATAATCGTGTTGACCATGTGGCAGCTACACGCTCCTAAGACGTCGGCCGGTGTACTCTCCAGCCGCTTCCCCGGTGAGCTCTCCTGTCCGTAGCAGAGGAACAAGCTGTAACTTGCTCGCCGCCGGGCGTGTTGCCGATCGGCGAAGCCAGTCGACAATCCCGCCGCCGTATGATATGATCCGGGCTAGTTTTGTGTGATTTTTCGCTCCGAAAAACAATCATAAGACTGTGAGACGTCACTTGGTTCGGGTAAGCATGTCGGCTAGCTGTCATGCTTCTTGGTTTGTTTACATTCTCTGAAGCTGGGGCAGTGACATGACAAAAGCCTGACTAACTACTGTGGCATAATAAATCGTACGGGAGGTGCGACAGTAAAGGTGAAGTGGACAGTTTTGACCATTAGGGAATAATTTTGCCATGTAATACTGAATAAATGCATTTTTATTATTTCATAATTCATTTTGCACAAGACTGTTATTTGTCATGACCATACCATTTTTTAAGCAATTGGGTATACTTCGATAAAAAGAATATCCTGTAAAAATACTGGAGTACAGAGACTGAAACGATGACATTTTGCGGTTCTCTACGTCACATTTTCCTCGTTCAGAATAATTTCCCCTCCAATGGGCTGAATTCTAAATCAGATGAAACCATGACCCTGCCGACGTCATCCTTCTGTTGAGGACACTAGAGCCCTACAATAGTAGGCGTGGCTAAACGGCAGATAAAAAGTCAAATTTCTCGTCATCTGTGCGTTGATAAATTGTTGTATATAGTCATATTGTCTCAAAATATGATTGTAATTCACATAATAATGCTGTTTAAGACTTTTTTTTTAATCCTGTCGTATGTACTTTGAGGGTTAATTCCGATTTACACTGAAATTCGGGTTGAGTCCCAAGCGTAGGAACGGAACTCGTTCGTAACCCTGGGACTGCTGGCACTTTATTTCCCATCAATGCTGAGAGGTGGCTGGCCGAGACAAGCCCGTTTCAGCCATACACTGAACTCTGGTAAAATCCCGGGATTTAAACGGGTAGGCCCGATGTGTGAAAGCAATTAGACCGACACTGCCGCTGACGGCGGTACCAATCAGAACTTCCTAAATTCCAGGATCTCCAACACTTCGTGACTGTTGGCAACCCTACTCAACCGCGAATCCTATGCTAACACTACGAGTAGAGTTGCCAACAATATTAAGGCAAAGTAGGCAAAGCTGAAAGTACAAGAAGGAGACGGATGTTGAGTGAAGGGATTTTATTTCACAAAGGTAGGGTGTTGAGTGGCTGCGGGGGTGATGGTTAAGTCTATTGCAGGTGGTTTCGAGGGCTTTGCAGGGTTGGTGTCCAGATAGCAAAAACAGAAAACAGACAATGCTTCAAAAAATCAAATTTCTCATCAAGGTCAGGAAGGCTTAGTCTGCCAAAGTACCGCTTGTAACAGGCAGAATCATCTGGCACCTACTTGTTGCCCCGGCCGCTTTTTAAAATCAGTCGATATTGCTGATGAGCTGCAGGTGCACTCCCAGGTCTGCCACACGCAGCCTGCCAAGTTTGAACTCATGTCACATGTCAAAACAGGAAGGATCACAACAATCAACGTCAAAGTAGAGGGGAGTCTGGGCTAGGACCACCACAAACAGTTTCGGATTGCGCAGAACATCCCGGAATAGAGGAAGTTCTGATTGGTACCACCGGCGGTAGTGTCAGTTCCTAAACATTTTGGATCATTTCCTGTTGATTTTAGGGCATTTCCAGGCCACTTTCTGTTCATTGGTCACTTCCTTGTAATTTAAGGGTACTTATGGGTACCTTCATGCACATGTTGAATCTTTTTGTCTTGATTTTAGGGCATTTCTAAGCCACGTCCTGTTGATTTTGGGGGGATTTCGGGGTCACTTGCTGTACTTGTTTGATGATTTCCTCATGGTTTTACGGCATTTTCTGGGTGCTTCCGGTACATTGGTCACTGCCCATGGACTTTCTGGGCTTTCTAGGGTCACTTCCTGCTCAGTTTGGATAATTTCTGTTGATTTTAGGGCATTTGCGGGCAACTTCGTGTTCATTGCTCAGTTTCTGTTGTTTTGGGGGGCACTTCAAGGTGACTTCCTCTTGATTTCAGGTCACTTCCTGTTGTTTTTTTTTTTTGCATTTTTGGGTCACCTCTTTGTAAATTATTATTTTTTAAAATTAATCTTCGGATCCCAATCAATCAATACGAATGTAAAAAACTAAAATCGAAAAACTTACACTTCAATAAACGAGATGAGACTTTTGAAGAGCTTCTTTTAACAGCTGCTAAATTTTTTAAATCCTGCTTTCTTAAATTGATTATTTATGCTCTCATTGTTTCATCAGTGTGGAACTCTTGGCTCATGTGTTTGGGATAATTCAAAACAGTGCCAGTGAAGCAAGTGAGTGAAAGCTGGAAAAAAAAAAGAAATAATGAATCCAAATAGTCTGCCCCCGAGCGTAGCACCAAACTCAAGATGGTCGGATGACAGAAGGCAGGACTGTGACATCATGTGACCTGGGCAAAGGGAAGACTATGGGAAACATGCTCTCATGAGAATTTAGGAGGAAATATGACTAAAAAGGAAAGTGCAACAAGCTGATAAACTGTGACTTTAAATCCTTTTTTAGATCCTGGCTTTTTGCAGTCTTCACATGCTCTGGGAAAGACGATCCTTACCACTTGCTAATTGGTAATCACTAAAGTTGTCTGATATTATTGGTCGATGGAAGCATTTTTAAATGATATTCAATAATATCGGAATCAGTTTTCATTCTTGGGTTTGGGCCAAAATGCATATTGCCTTCAGAATGAACATGGAAGCCTTGTGCTTTTGTACAAAGGCTGGTCACAGTCTAGCACAGTAGCTATGCTAATAGACCATTAGATGTCTTCAACCTAAGATACTTGGGATTTGTTATGTGAGCAGACTATTTGCGTTCATGATGCAAAATTTAAATGAACAAAAAGTGATTGAAAAACAATGAAATATAAACTTATTACATATAACTACTGCGTTACCAGAAAAAAATAGTCACTAGAAAAAATAATAAAATACAAAAATCAGTGCAAAAGACAAAGCAAAATGCTTCTTGGGAATCATCATTGCATTAGCATTTCCTATGACTGCCAGCCTGGATTTGTAACGCTTTGGTCGCCCCTCAAGTGGAAGCTACTGTAAACGTGATTTAATTGTGAGTGATTACTTTTATTTAATGAAAGACATTTTGGCTCATTTCAATTTATATTATTCGTATGAGACATTTATTTTCTAAAATTTCAGTTGACGTTGTTCTCTGTTAAATATTCACAGAATGTTTATTTTATTTGGAAAACCTTAAAGTTGTTACATTTATCATTAAAAAGCATTCAGTGAGGCATCACAATACAATTTGCAATAACACCTTAAGTGCACGACCGCATATATCGGTATCAGATTTTTGGAGTTCAAGAATATCGGTTAAAAATGCATTATCGGACAACTCTAATTATGGGTGGATCCTGTTCATGTGCTTTTGTTGTTGCCACAACAAAAACAAATACAACAAAACACGGCAGGCACGGAAATCATTTTGCTTTTTTTGGGGGTAAAACTAGCCTCGCAAGCAAGACTGTTCTTCCTGAGTCAATGATTCATCAAGCAAACCTCAACTGTCCAACCACTTCCCCTGGGTATACCTCAAAAATTCAATGATGCAGCAGACTGGTCCGTTTTGCCCAAATATTATCACAGCAACTCAAAATGATTCTCAGTAGCTTGTGTGGCCCACACGTGCTTGCACGCATGCCTGACAACGTCGGGGCACACTCCCAACGAGCCGACGAATGGTGTCCTGCGGGATCTCCTTCCTAATCTGGACCAAGGCATCACTGAGTTCCTGGACAATCTGAGGAGCAATGTGGCGGTGCCAGATGGGCCTAAACGTAATGTCCTGGAGGTGTTCTATTGGGTTTAGTTCAGGTGAAAGTGGGGGTAGTCAATGGTATCAATTTCTTCATCCTCTGGGAGCTGCCTGCATACTCCAGCCACATTAAGTGAGCATTGTCATGGACCAGCAGGAACCCACGTCCCACTGCACCAGTGTAGGTTTTGGCAATGGGTCCAAGGATTTTATCCCGATACCTAATAGCAGTGACGGTGTCTTTATCTAACCTGCAGAGGTCTGTGTCTCCTTCCAGGCAAGCTCTATGGTTCTGGGCAGGGCCTGCTACAGGGCGTCGAGCCCTCATGGAGCCTTTTTCTGATTGTTTGGTAAGAAACATTCACACCAGTAGCCTGCAGGAGGTCATTTTGTAGGGCTCTGGAAGTGCTCATCCTATTCCTCATTCAGACTATAAGGCGCACCTGACTGTAAGCCGCCACCCACCGAATTAAATACGAAAATGGCATTTGTTCATAGATAAGTCACACTGGAATATAAGCCGCAGCTGTCCTTACTGTATCATTGGATTTCTACACTAAAAGATATTAACTGTCCTTTCGGTCATGACCCACAGCTCGTGACCATAGGTGAGGGTAGTAACGTAGATCGACAGGTAGATCGAGAGCTTCGCCATTCAGCTCAGCTCCTTCTTCACCACAACAGACCGGTGCAGAGTCCGCATTACTGCAGACGCTGCACCGATATGCCGGTCGATCTCCCGCTCCCTCCTACCCTCACTCGTGAACAAGACCCCAAGATACTTGAACTCCTCCACTTGGGGAAGGATCTCATCCCCATTCCGGAGAGGCACTTCGCCCTTTTCCAACTGAGGACCATGGTCTCGGATTTGGGGGTCATGATCTTCATCCCAACTGCTTCACACTTGGCTGCAAACCGTTCCAGTAAGAGCTGTGGGTCGTGACCGAAAAAACAAGATCCCTGATACAAGTGGCCGAAATGTGTTTCCTCTGTAGGGTGTTCGGGTTCTCCCTTAGAAATAGGGCGAGAAGCTCAGTCATCTGGGAGGGACTTGGCGTTGAGCCGCTACTCCTCCGCGTTGAGAGGAGCCAGCTGAAGTGGCTTGGGCATCTGGTTTGGATGCCTCCCCGGAGAGGTGTTCTGGGCATGTCCCACCAGCGGGATGCCCTGGAGATGACCCAGAACACGCTGGAGAGACTATGTCTCTCAGCTGGCCTGGGAACACCTTGGGATCCCTCCGGAGGAGCTGGTTGAAGTGGCGGGGGAGAGGGAAGTCTGGGCTTCCAAGTTAACTGCTGACCCCGCCAACCTGACCCCTGAGCAAGCGGAAGATGATGGGTGCATGGATGGATATTAACTGGTGACTCTTTATTTGACAGTGGCATCAGATCATAAGATTGTCAAAAGACCACCTTTATTGTGTCAAGAAGCTTTATTAGGCCATCACTGATCCCTTGGGGGAGACAGTCAACCTCTGCTGCCACTTGCTGTCAACACTGTTTCGTCCGACATGCCTCCTAGCATTTACTGCAGCTCTACAGATGTAAATTACAAAATTTTTGCAAAATCCATGTTCTGTGGTAATTATTTCTTCAGTTACTGTTCTAGTTGTTTCATTAATTATGGTATTTGGTAACACTTTATTTGACAGTGCTATGACACTGCCATTAGCATTAATGAATGCTTTTGACAGATGTCATTTTGTATCATCCGGCAAATTATCTCACTTTTGAATGTATGTAAAAGATAAGAGCTGGACATAAATGGAGTTAGTGACATCATTTGCCGGATGACACTAAATGACATCCGTCATAAGCGTTCATTAATGCCCATGATAGTGTCATTTCATAATCATGACAGTCTTATGGCAGTTTTATAACACCGCTGTCAAATAAAGTGTTGCCTAATCCAAATAAATCAACGAATACTGTAAACCACACTGGACTATAAGTCGCAGGGTTCAAAATGAGGGGAAAAAAGTAGTGGCTTATAGTCCGAAAATTACGATACTTATTATCAGGAAAGACATTCAAGTTCATTTTCCCCCCATTTAGATCTGATGCGTTTTTCAAATGGTCCTCTAATTTTTTTTTTAACAGTGTGTAACAAATAGTCAAGAGGGGCTTATGTGTATTTTTCTCCTCAATTTTTTAGTATTCTGTGGTCTTTTGTGTGGAATTTTACAGTACTATTATGACTAATAACAGTGCAAATAACAATAATACCAGCAATTAATTGGTTTTGGATGGATTTACAAAAGCAAAAAAAAAACCTGTGGCCTATACTACGAAGCCGGTTTTCTGGCTTTCGAGAGTAACTTTATCACGTGCGACGTAAATTCGCGGCTATGCGAGACTACGAAAGGTGGATATGTTGGAACCGAGAAGTGTTGCCATGGCAACACACGCCACACGCCAAACCTGGTCGTGTCAGAGTTAGATCTTGCTTAACATCAGGATTCCAATTAACCACGCTCTATTTAAACAGCACTCCTCCGCGGACGTGTCCTCCTGACAATGACAGCGTACTTGGACGACCCATACGACATTGGCGCGCGGATTGTGAGGGGCTCTCTCCGGAGGGCACGGGTATTTCGGGACCGCCAGAATCCGCTGGCGTACCCGGAAGATGTTCTCCATGAAAGATATAGATTTTCAGCTGAGGGAATTCTTTACCTGTGCCAACTGATCTAGGCAGACGTCACTAATGTAACCCGCCGAGTCAGGCCCTCACAACCGTGCAGTTTGTGTGTGCCTGTCCGTGCGCTCTTTCGCCAGGGACAATATATGTATTCCATCGGTGATGCTGAATATCTGCGTAAGAATACTGTATGCCGTGCGATTCGGAGTGGGGTTTGGAAACGCTTCAAATTGATGCATTTTTAATAATCATAGAAATATGTAGACTATTTAAACATTGAGAAAACTTTTTTTCCTGCCAACTCGAGGAGATTAAATTAAATGTCAAATCCACTGATAGGACAGACGCACAAATATAAAAGATATAAATGTTTATTGAATATGCATCTTACAGTCTTGTTTAACTGTGAAAAATCGTTACAAAAGACGGGCTTTTATTTACGCAACAACGCATGGCATCCCCGCATTTCCTTCTTCTCCTGAGTCCTCACAAATATAACATTTTTTTTGGGGGGGGGGGGGGTTGTCGGGGTCGGGACTGCAAATCAAGTTTATTGATCGGACTCGGGTCGAGTCGGGCTGGATTTTTTAGGCCCAAACTAAAAAAAAAACACGTATTCGTACAGTCAAGGGGACTAAACATACAATCATCCTGTTTCGTGTGGTGATGCGTGACAATTATTTCTTACTGTTAATGTACCAAATCTTATTTTATTGTCCTGACAGCAGGCTTTATTTCTTTTCATTGACATAAGTAAACTGGCATATTGACGCATTCACAAATAACACGATCTGTAAATTCGCTGTCAACAGACCCGTTGCGCTCTACTCGCCGAAGCGGTGTTGGATTTCGCGGTGAGGGTGGATTTTAATTCCTCATAATTCCGCATGATCATCGCGCATTCCTCCTCCGTGAAGTAAGGTGCCCGTGCCATCGTGACAAGTAGTGTTTGACTCAGGTCACCGCCCCCTTTCATGTGAACGCGCAGTAACTCTGACTGGGTTGACACAGGTTCGACTAATCAACCTCATAATCAGCGTCGTAGTACCGATTGACCACAAACTAGACAACCAGGTTTTGTCAACTCCGGTTACCCGATGGTAAACTGGATTACTTCTGGGGAGGTTGAACTCGGTTCGTAGTATAGGCCACAGATGAATAAAGATTATTTACGTATTTCATTTTGCACCAGAGACATAGACTTCATAGTGTATTGACGGAACACGGGGCGTGGGGCCGATAAATAGGGGGCCTGCATTGTTTGAGAGTGGACTCACAGACAAAGAGCTTTTTTTGTTGAAAAGTCTTGTGATTAAATGCTTAAATCCCCGAATTCTTTATAGATATGGATGTAAAACAGTCTCGATTCTTGGTTAAAAGCAGAAAACAACATGCAGTTAGCATTTATTTTACATTAATATGTCTAAGTACAATGCTAGTCTGTTTGTGAATGTAGCTAGCGGCCGCCTTATGTAAACAGAGCTTTTCTGGTGAAAATTCTTGTGAACAAATGCTTAAATCCCTAAATTCTTTGTAGATATGGATGTAAAACAGTCTCAACTCTTGGTTAAAAGCAAAACAAAACAAAACAAAACAAAAACGTGCAGTTAGCATTCATTTTACGTACTGTAACTATGTTGAAGAATGATGCTAGTCTCTTTGGTCTTTGTCATGATAAGGGGGCTGCCACAATGGCTTTTTCGTTGAAATTTCTTGTGAATAAATGTTTAAATTCCTGAATTCTTTATAATTATGGACATAAAACAGTCTCGATTCTTTGTTAAAAACAAACAAACAAAAAAAAACGTGCAGGTAGCATTTATTATACATAAATATTGCAAACTGCGAGGCTGGTCTGTCAGGAAATTGGCAGCCGCCATTTGTAAACAAATAGCTTTTTCCGTTGAAAATTCTTGTGAATAAATTCTTAAATCCATGAATTCTTTAGATATGGATGTAAAAGTGTCTCAATTCTTGATTAAAAGCATATAAAAATGGGCAGTTTGCATTTACTTTACGTAAATATGTCGAAGAATGATTCTCGTCTGTAGCGGTTAATTTTTCCTCTTGATTTCACTCACTTTTCAAAATGCATGCATGGTACGAAAAATATAATATTTACTTTTAATCCTCGAACAAATCACTCCTGAGACAATCCTTCCTGTTTGTATGTGGTACAGCTTTTGTACTTTTTCAATCCTAAATCAGGCGTTGGATCACTGCATGTGTTGACTCCGCGACCGACTGCGAATAACTGAAGCAGACTGTAGGGCGGCCCCAAACTTAAAGGCGTTGCGCAGTGAAGGTGGAATCTGACCCATCAATCATTATGAAGTCAATGCCAGAGAGTTTGAAATATTCTCCAAATTAAATGATATCTTTTTTTTTATGTCGTTTTTGTGGTTATACGGTTTGGTTTGTAATTGCAAATATTCATACAAGTTATCATTTTGGTCATCTACTTTTCTTTCATTTCTTACAACTTGACAAAAAACACCTCTTATGGCGCATGAAAGGAGTTCTTTAAAATCTATAAACACAACATAGTTTGTCCAAAACTTGTTCATCTTGCTGTGCAGCAAAAAAGAAGAACAGATGCGGAGAAATTATTAAACGATTGCGATTGCTCTGAGGATGAACAAAACAAAATGGTTCATGGAGAAGTCAGCATTTCTTCCAAATATTGTGCCCTGGAGCTAAAGAATGGAGCAATGGAGAAATAGAAGGTCTCACAGGACAGCGCGGTGGATCCATTATTTTTTTGTTACGGCTCAAACACATTTAGAAGTTTTCACTGAGTCATTCAACATTGAGGAGAAAATATTTTTCCCTCGCCGCCGCCATTTGCTGTGAGCCCCACAGCAATCAGTACAGGTTGTAGGACGTCTTGGACTTTTATGAGGCTGTCGTACATTACAGTAAGTGTAACCCAGTGGTTGACTTTTACAGTTGAAATATTTACAACCTTGTACCGCGATCAGAAGGGGGGGAAAATATGAGCTCATCCTAAAATAATATTGATGTTGTTGATTCTTCCATTTTTTTAAATTCTGTGCTTGAGCGTATCCAGGTGACTTCGCACCGGACTGGTCAACAATCAATTACAGTAATTGCATTTTGTCATGTTTCCATTAGGGTGGTTTTCATGAAAGCTATGCATTACAGCAGTGCTTCTCAATTACTTTCTATTAGTATGAGTACACATCTGCATAGCATTGTGTCCTTTTTAATATTAAAGAAAAAAGTAATTTAGATAAACTTACAATAAAGTATAACTTGACTAACAATATTTTGTTTGTAAAAGAAAAGACTGCCTGAATAAAAAAAAGTCACATCCAAACTGTAAAAATACAGTCAAAGTACATTTTTTGACAATTTCATACTGAAAAATCAAATGTAATAAAATTAATACAGGTAGTACCCAGGTTATGACGGACTCGACTTACGTGATTTCGACTTTACGACGCAGGATTCTCGTCCGCCATTGTCTCCAGATGTCTTTGTTTTTTAACCTACATAAACAGTACTTTATTGTACCACACAGTACAGCGATCCCTTGTTTTTTGGGGTTAATGGGGAGCAGAACTCGCCGCGATAAGTGAAAAACCACAAAGTAGACCCCCCCTTTATTTATTTATTTTTCTTATGTGTTCAATATATTTGTTCAGATTTTGCATTGTAATAAGATATATATGAGAAAAATGTGGAATGTTTTTTCACTTTTTTTCCTAAGTATAATTAAAAAAATGTATATATGTATATACAGTGGTATGAAAAAGTATCTGAACCTTTTGGAATTCCTCAACAAATGTGATCTGATCTTTTATCAAAATCACACAGATGAAAAAAACAGTGTCTGTTTTAACTAAAACCACCCAAACATTTATATGTACAATGACAGAAGGGGGAAAAATAAATATATTGGATATTAAATATTTTGTTTTGGTTGGTTGGTAATTGGTTTCAATTAATCTTTAAGTCTCCTTAGGCAGAGGGTTCACTTACTTACTTCACTACTTACTTCCCCCTTCTGTCATTGTTTGCATACTATCCTCATTAAAATATAAAAACCTATACATTTTTGGGTGGTTTTAGTTAAAGCAGACACTTTTTTTTTTTTATATATATCTGAGTGATTTTGATCAGATCACATTTGATGATGATTTTATGCAGAAATGTTAGAAATTCCAAAAGGTTCAGATACTTTTTTATACCATTGTATATTTTAATAAATGTTTTTTAAGCACTTCAAATTTAATAATTATTACAAGTTTTAAACATGTTACTGCCTTAGCAAATTATTTTTAAACAAGAATAAAGCAGAAAAATGCTTTGTTGGGTGAGTCCACTCAAATTGGCTTAGCTTCTCCTTGATGTATATTAACTGTTTTTGTGAATTGGTTCACGTGGTACAACATAATGCAGGGGTGCTCCAGTGTCCACTTCTGGGGGACACTGGAGCACCCCTGCATTATGGTAATAATGCAAACAATAATCCAAATGAGAGACGGCTAGCTTGACTTTGTTGTTACTTGTTGAGGCTGGCCTGACCGCAGTTGTTTTGCAAGTTAGAAAGTTCACTCAGATTATTACTATGCTAACTCTGATGCAGGTTCGACTATTAGTAGCAAAATTAATAGTGTTTCCTCCACCTCCACAACACTGATGTCTTTTTAAATTACTTACAGTGGCTTGTGCTGGCCGAAAAAAAACTTCTAGTATCACTCCTCTTCGAAGGGGATGGAGGAAGCGACATGTTGTATTTTTGTTGGCGGGGTTGTGTGAGTGTGCGTCTATGTGGCGGATGGAGGGGGCAGGGGAGTCAAGTCATCAGCCAATTAAACATGCGTTTGAGGGGAAAAATAACCGGCCGGCACATTCAGCAAGTTAAAAGGAATAAATGTAAATCTAAACAGAATGAAAATAATCCACTTAATAATGGTAGGGTCTATTTTATCCTTCCAACATATGGGAAGGCAATCTAAATTACGCTTACTTTAAATTAAATAAAGTTGGTAGTGATATGTCCCTACTGTCCCTATGCAAACCTACGCCCTTGCTAACGGTACTCGCTGGTTTACTGATGTAACACTGACAAAGCGGGACGATTGTTGGCAATATTCAGCACGTTTTCGCTGAAAATAAAAGCATGCGGCCTATCAATGTTATTGGGGTCAAATATCGTTAAGTGAAATCATAATTGATTTGGCTTCCTGCTGGCAACTGCAAACATTTTTAGACACAGTAAACCCAGTTGTCTTTCCTCGTCTCCCACCGCATTAAAAGTCAAAGCCAAACACCAAACGCTACATACGCTTCGTCATATTTCTTTGTCTTAGTGCTTTATATCTCCCGTGCTCTTTGCTGTGCGCTCGTGTTTGGTTTAAAAAATATCACACACACTGAGAAAATGAGAGTGCCACTGCCACCCACTGAGTGGATATGCAAGTTCACTTTATTCTTGTAAAGTATGTTCCCCAGGGTCACATGCGCCCCCCTGTGACCTCATATTCGTGAGAAATGCAGCCCTGACCCCCGTTCGCCCAAACTGTTTGGTCTTATTAATCTCCCGTCCCTGGCAAAAAGTGTACATGCAGGTTATGCTGTTATATTGTCCCTAGCAATATTGAGACCAAACCTACGCCCTTGCCAGTCATACTGACGGTAGCGAGAGAAAACCTCGCTTTATGATATCAAAGAGTTTATTCTCGGGCAGATATTCATGTGGAGTATGAAGTGTTCTGCTCTTTAACCAGGCAGCTGTTAATGAAGCGATAGTGTCTTCTGTCTGATCAATCTTGATCAATTGACGACTGCAAAGGACAAATTTATCTCGGGTAATGAAGATGTTCCAGCGCCCCCCCAGTAGTGCTGGAAAAATACTGCTTGTCTGGTAACTTATCTAATTGCCACGGGGTGCCACCTCTGCGTTAGATTTCCCTTATTAGTTTTCCAAGCCCAAATGAGGCTCATTAGCTGGCTGGCTCTAATTAGAGGACATACATCAGAACACTCTCGGGTTTTCCGGCATTGCAAGCGGGAAAAATGAAATGCCGTTAATCAATCCGGCCTCCTGTTTAAAATGTCCTGCAACCTGAAATGACGCAAATGCTGAACGTGGCGCCTTTCGATGCAGACACAGTAGCTCTGCCAGTGAGGCGCGGCAAATGTGCATTAGAGGAAAATCTCTCAGAGCTCTTGCCAAGTCACGCGTAGTTCAATTTGTTCAATCAACAGTGGTTGGAGTTTTATTTAAATAACATAGAGTCTTCATGATTTGCTGTAGCAACTTACTGCACCCAAACTAACACGCCTCAGGTACTTAACAGGGTGTTACTTATTGATGGCAAATATAATAAGTGAGTCTAATCTTCTACAAATATGCTGTCGGCAGTGGAAGTTACTGGACTGTACTAATATGCTCAAATATAAGCATTTATATTAAAGTCCCACTGTCTTCATTTTGTGCAATGCTATTCAAAAGGCATTGTAAAGACTTGTACTCCTTCAATACACAATTTCAAGACTATATATTGTCATATCATCATGTAGAGCTAGATAATGCAATTTCCGGAGAAATTGCAATGATAATTTTGCTGTGATGGTTGCAATGTCGGGTCACTTCCTGTCGATTTTGAGGCACCTCAGATTTCCTGTTGATTTCATAAGCGGATTTTAAGGAGGGTCCGAAAAGTGTCATTACATGTAATTGACTTTCATATATATATGTATATATATATATATATATATATATATATATATATATATATATATATATATATATATATATATATATATATATATATATATAAGTTGTTAAGCAATAAAACTGCAACAAAAATGAATAATATGAACAAAAAAACATATATTTTCATAATGGGTCAAAATTATTTTTCGAGCACCTTAGACGGTCATTTGCTTTGCATAACATTCCCCCCCCCCAAAAAAAATATATTAGAAAAAAATATTTTAAAAATGATTTTTCTTTGATCGAATTTTTTTTTTAACAGAAGAAGGAACTTTTTGGGGGATTGAATGATTTAGTAAAACACAATAAGGATTGCTTCAATCAAAGAAAACTTTTTCCAATGAAAAATTGGTCAAAAGCAAATTTTTCAATCTCAAATATTTTTTCACATTCAAAAACCTTTTCTATGATTGAAATTTGTCTTTTTTTGATTTTATTTTGAAAATCTATACTTTTTTGAAGCAACTTATGTCCTAGTCAAAAATGTGGCCCAAAAACAAATCAACATTACTTCAATCAAAAAGTTGCTTCAATCATAGAAAACTTCAATTAAAAAAAAAAAAAAAAAAAAATAGCTTTCACAGGCATTTTTTGTTTTGTTTTTTAAGTTTCAAATTTATTTTTGCATTCAAACACATATTTTTTTTTAATTGAAGCGACATTTTTTGGTTGAATAATAAAGACACAAATCTACCTCCATATGGCTCCACCCAGGAGATACAATTTTTGACTGGGGTAACTACATTGGCACGACACCGGTGGGCGTACCATATTCAGCGGATGACGATCTTGGCGAAATGTATTGCCTAAGCAGCCTGATTTAGAATGATGGGAAACAAAAAACGCTCATTGTCAACTTATTATTATAAATATTCTTGTAAGTTCATTTTATTGCTTACACTGCGTTTTGGGGTCATCAACATGTTGTGCCCCCCCTGCCCCAAAAGTCAAACTCCGCCTATGGTTGATTTCCAAAAAGGGTCTGACTGCAGCTAAGAGCCAAGTGACAGCCACTACAAACCACTCCTCAGACAAACCACTCCCCCTGCAAACCACTCCTGTTATTAGTGTGGTGGCGCGAAGAGCTAGGTTAATATTTGAAGTTCAAAGGGTTTTTGGCCCTAGTTCAATTCCTTACCCTTAATTGAAGAAATCCGACCTTTTAACCAGATTGCCGGAATCAAGCCGAACCGCCGGAACCACGCAATCCCAAAAACCCGGGCCGGCAGAAGCCCCAACAACCCGGCCAAAAGGCCAAACTCCGCGCGTTCACCTTACTTTTGACCTCTTGTATTGACTCCATTTTCAAAGCTGGAAAAAGGTTTCGAAACACAAGTTGAACATTTATTCCATCTCGGCAGCAATCATACAGCACAGAGAAGCCCAGGCGAGGAGGCAGACTGGATCCAGGGTCATCATATCACAAGTCAACAAAAGATTTCAGAGAAAAAAAATACAAAAAAATACTTAAACATTTAGTCTTTTAAAGGCTCTGGTGAGGCTTCTGGAAGAAGGGTGTTTTTGGGCGTTGTTTGGGATTATTCTCTGTTGTGGATTGGACAGGAGGATTCGAGCGTTTCTGTTGTCAGGGCAGTTAAGGATTTTGCCATTCAATGTATTCACTTCTCGGTCGCGGGTTCCTCCGTATCAGATATTCCTTGTGGCAAGACAAGATGTCCTGCCATTTATTCTGGACTATCCAAAAGAGTTGATTGCGGGATATGGTGGTGCAGATGTAAGCTTGTAGATGTCTTGCCTATCACCTGCTTGTCAATGTCAATCTTGCTCAGTCAGCTGCATGACGTGCGCGTTGTTGGGCTTCCGTTGTCAGAAGGCGTCCTGTATCTGTTCTGCCCTTATCTGCCCTTTGTCTTGACGCTGCAAATTCTAATAATTTGAAGTCCAACTGTTCATATTATCAAATATATTCTGCTTGTTTTTCTTAAACTATGATATGAAGGCTATTTATTTTCTATCGGGTACGTTAGAGTAATACAAACAGTAAATACGAGAAAAGATACTATTCCCTTCAAAACTTAACTAGATAAAGGGCTATTGTGGACACAGGGGCATGCCTGAACATAACTAGATAGTAACCTTTGCTATGCTTGAAAGTCATTTAATGTTGTGAATCAACCGTTAAAGTTGTTAAAATTGCTCTCGTTATTGTATTATTGCTTTATTTCCCTTGTGTTACTTTTGACATGTGAAAGTGTTAAAACTGTTTCAGCATTGAAAGATGGATTCAAGTCAAGATTTGGTTGTTTTAGGAGTATTTGAGATAAAAACTTGCTTACCTTCGGTTCGCTACAACAGAGCGTGCCTGAGAAGTCTACTGCTTTAAGATGCGGCTGTTTACTAACGCCAGCGTTTCTGTCATTTCGCCTCTAGTTCTGTATATGTGATATCTATGAGACGCATCAGACAGTTGCACCATAGCATCATGTGGGCATAGAGGTGTGATTTGTAGTGACTGTCGCTTGGCTCTTGGCTGAAGTCAAGTATTATTGTGATTTCCTGGGTATTTCGGGTTCACTTCCTGTACATATTGGGATTTTGAGGCATTCCAGGGTAACTCCCTGAAAATATCATGTCACTTCCTGTTGATTTGGGGGCATGTCTGGGTCACTTCCTGTTCATACTGGGTAGCTTCGTATTGATTTTGGGGAATTTCAAGGTCACTTTCTGTGTATGTCGGGTCACTTCCTGTTGATTTGGGGGCATTTCAGGGTCACTTCCCATTCATGCAGGGTCACTCTGTATTGATTTGGGGGATTTTTAAAGTCACATGCTGCTGATTTGGGGGCATTTCAGGGTCACTTTCTGTTCATACTAGGTCACTCTGCATTGATTTTGGAGAATTTCAAGGTCACTTCCTATTGATTTGGGGATATTTCGAGGTTACTTCTTGTTGATTTTGAGGCATTCGAGGGTCATTTCCGGTAGATTTCAGGTCGCTTCCTGTTGATTTGGGGGAATCTAAGGGTCACTGCCTGTTCATACTGGGTGACTCCGTATTGATTTTAAAGAAATTCAAGGTCACTTCCTGTATATTTCAAGTCATTTCCTGTTGACTTGGGTAAATTTCAGGCTCACTTCTTGTTGATTTTAAAGCAGAAATGGTAAGTAATTTCATAACATGCCAAATAGGGTCACAATTAAAGTAATTAAACATTGTCCAATAAATAAAACATGAAAAAATAATTTAAATGTTGTTTATTTGACAAAATAATCGCGTTTCCGAAGTTCGAGCCTGAAAGGGGACGAACCCGGAAGTGATACGTCACACCGGGAACAGCTATGGCAGCTCCATACATACGGCCGCCATACAAAGCCCTTCAAACAATGATTCAAAAAGCGATATAAGCGATAGATCGAGCGCAAGGGAAGAGATCCAAGTTTTTGAAGAGTTGGAGGAAGAAGAGGAGCTTGGAATTTTATGTTGGACCTAACATGACGCTAATCAGGATGCAAACAATGTGCCTAGACTACCTGACATGGAATGGATACAAGACCCATCGAGATTACAAGATTGGTAAGATATAGGCTGTTATTATTTTCATGATTTGAAGATGCAGGCATTTGCACATAATTTTATGTTTTTGTCTATCTGATGACATTGTTAAAAAAAATAATAATCAGACTTCATGTTCATTTTGGCAGATCCGGCAGCTCTCGTGCTTATAAAATAATAATATAAAAACATTGGAGGGAAAGAAGGAGATGAGTCGTTGATGGCTCTCTCCACTTTATTGTGGCAACAATAAGAAAACAAAATAATAGCGGACTGCTGCCACATTCGACCGCGAAGTTTTGCTTCTCGCTGATCTTCTCCTCGCCTCCTACTACTCCAGTGTCTCATAAACGGATTGTGCATAGTGTCTTGTTATGAGCCTTTTGTTTTCAAATGTATCAAACACACGACGTGCTGACAACTTTGTTTCTTTATTAACACATGGAGCTAACAGTACGAACACAGCTCGGGGCTCTCGGCAGGAAGTGGCGTCTAATGGCGTGAGGAAATGTAGTTTTTTCACACAAGCGAACAGATTACAAAGCACCACTTCAGTGTTGTCCCGAGACTACATTTCCCATGATTCACTGCGTGACCTGCGCGCTCGCTGATTCGCTGCCAGACATTAAAACCAACATGCTTGTTGTTGTCACCTGTCAGCGGCTCTCTAACGTAAAACACAAACTAAAAGGGTATCAAGCGATCACCGTGAAAGAAACGCCGAACCGTACAAATGCAATGCAATGCTTGAAGCATGAAGGTGGAAATACATAATACAAATACAAATAAATGTGCACAAACTCACCGGCGGTGTGTGTCTCTTACGGCAACGTGACCGTGAATTACCGCGATGCCGACCTGCTTATATGCACATCCACACTCCTTTCCCGATTGACAGTGGATAAACCCTTTCGGACAAGATCGTAGATGACGCACAATTTAAACACGCTTAACCTAGCGAACGCAACAGCAACTATGATCGGGGATTGCCACGAGTTAATTTTCGGCTAACGTCGCTAGCTTATACTGTTCATTCCACAACAGTTGGCAGCTCTGCTTTGACAAAGTCATCAGTCATCTATCCAAAAATCACACTTACTTTTTGGCAAATCCTTGACCATAAGCAGACCGGTTAAGGAAGCAGGCATCTTCGAAGTGTTTGCAGCAGAGAACACTACCCGATGATGGCGTGAAATTCATTCACTTCGTGCGAACGAAAGATGTCCATTTACGTGCCCTGCTATCCTTTGGCCACTCATTCAACTTTTCGTTTGAGTGAGAACAAAACATCTCCACACACTGCCGTGGCATCTTACCGAGAAGCTAGGCAAAAAAAACCAATACTGTTCTATGGCGGACTTCCCTCGCACTTCCCGGTGTGACGTAATTTCCGAAGATTTCTGAAGATTGCCGAAGAAAAGCATTTTCGTTGTCAAGGGTGTTGCTATGGGTTAAACAAAGAATCTGGAACGGTTGCATTAAAAAAGATGATGAAAATATGCTTATAATTGTTCAGCCATTGATATTATTCAAAAACATGGTTGGCCAACCTTAGTTCACATTTCCGCTTTAAGGCATTCCAGGGTAACTTCCTCTTCATATTGACTCACTTACTGTTTAATATGGGCATTTCCGGGTCACTACGGCTAGGTTCATACTGAGGGTCTTAATGCACAATTCCGATTTTATTGTCATATCTGTTATTTTTTTTGGCGTGCCCATCCAGACTGCCTCTGTCCATTGAGCAAGTTCAAGTATTACGCATGCGCACTAACTCTCAGTCCGACATGCGCTGAGCAAGCTGACCCACATGTGCAGAAGCATCAAAACATCAAAACAAATGAAGAAATTATCAAATTTTGATTTCCAAAAAGAGGACACAAATAACATGCATCGTACACTGCTGACCAGAAGTATTGGCACCCCCTGCCATTCTGTCAGATAATGCTCAATTTCTCCCAGAAAATGATTGCAATTACAAATGATTTGGTAGTAATATATTCATTTTTTTGTTGTTGTTGTTTGCAATGAAAAACACAAAACGGAATGAAACACAAAACAGAATGGGGAAGAAAAAAATCATTATCATTTTACACAAAACTCTAAAAATGGATCCGACAAAAGCATAGGCACTGTCAGCCAAATACATGGTAACACAACCTTTAGACAAAATAACTGCAATGAAAAAACACAATAGAGTTGGAAAAAAATAAATCAATATCACTTTACACAAAACTCCATAAATGGGCTGGCCATAAGTATTGGCACCCTTTGAAAATCCTGTGATGTTTCTGTAATTTGTATAATTAACAGCACCTGTTACTTACCTGTGGCAAATAATAGGTGGTGGCAATAACTAAATCACGCTTGCAGCCAGGTAAAATAGATGTTGACTCAACCTCTGTCCTGTGTCCTTGTGTGTACCACATTGAGCATGGAAAAAAGAAAGACCAAAGAACTGTCTGAGGACCTGAGAAGCAAAATTGTGAGGAAGCATGGACAATCTCAAGGCTATAAGTCCATCTCCAAAGAACTGAATATTCCTGTGTCTACCGTGTGCAGTGTCATCAGTAAGTGTAAAGCCCATAGCACTGCGGCTGACCTCCCTAGATGTGGATGGAAAGGAAACATTAACGAGAGATTTCAATGAAACATTGTGCGGATGGTGGATAAAGAACCTCGACTAAGTTCAAGCTGTCCTGCACTTGGAGGGTACAACAGTGTCAACCCGTACAATCCGTTAGCGTCTGAATGAAAAAGGGACTCTATGGTAGGATACCCAGGAAGACCCCACTTCGTCATCATCAACAACAACCCCCCCCCCCCCCCCCCCCCCCCCGAGGCTTTCAAAGAAAAGAACAAGGTCCCCACAGTTAAACATGGCAAAAGGTTCCCTGATTTTTGGGGTTGTTTTGCTATCTCTGGCATTGGACTGCTTGACCGTGTGCATGGCATTATGAAGTCTAAAGACTACCATCAAATTTTGCAGCATAACGTAGGGCCCAGTGTGAGAAAGCTGGGTCTCCCTATGAGGTCATGGGTCTTCCAGCAAGACCATAACCCAAAACACATTTCATAAAGCACTAGATACCCCATCCCTTTTTATTTTTTTATGACTGTTGTCAAGACCGTCTCTTCCCAAAAAGCTGAGTTCAGGCAAGGTAATGTACAGCTCCATACAGCTTCTCCCTGCTCATTGCTGATGTAGTTGCTGCATTTTTCCACAATCTGGAAAAAATGTGGCCCAGATCGTATTTACCGTAATTTCCCAAATATAAGGCGCATCCGTGTATAACGTGCAACCCAAATTTACTTGTAAAATCTAAGGAAAATTATTGTACCCGTGTATAATGGGCACCCTAATTTTAGCACGAATAAATAGAAGAATACTAGAAAACAGAGCTCGTGTACAGATACAGAAATGTCATTTTACTGACTGGTGAAACACAGCACAAGCATAGCACATTGGTAGTTCAAAACGTTACCGTAAACTGACAATATGTACGGTAATAATATGCTCTGATAATTTCTTGAACTTACCAGAATCCAGGAGAAAACAAAACAGATGTGACTTTTCTTTTAAAGGCTGCTGTATAACTGGCTCATTTCATCATGGATTGATATGGCAAAATTAAAGTGAGAACGTAAGTCGGAAATCCGAGAGAGCTCATCGCTGTCGACACGACAGTAACAATAGGAACTATTATTATTTGGGTTTGAGTTTCCCGAATGACAGATATAGTTGACGGACACAGGAAGTCTGTGTTGCTATGTTTGTTATGGTCCGAGTTGCGGAACTGCAATAAACGTTGACTCAAATGAGTTCAAGAAATTTAATTCTGTGCTTTATGAAGAGTGAAAAAAGCAGAATTTAACACAGACGAAATCATTCGGTCGATCAGATTGAAGTATTACCGAAACAAAATGGTGAAGTCACGTACCGTAATGGTCGGCAACGGATCGCCGCATATGTTTCTTCAACACAACATGGCCGTGTCAATAAAAAAAAAAAAAAGTTTTTTATATACAGTATATATATATACTATATATTTCTGTCTCCATCGACGTACCCGTGTATAATGCGCACCATGAGCTTACAAGTTGATTTTGGGGGAAAAAAATGCGCGTTATATTCAGGAAATTACAGTAAACCACATATGAAAGTGACCCAGATCGGATTTGAAATGGTCTACTTCTATGCGACTCGTCACGTTCAGACCGTCAAGTTAAAGCCTTACTCGAGTCGGAACCTGTGGTATGAACCTAGCCTGGTTTTGTCTCCCAAGACACCCGTTATAGCTTGTCATCGAAAAGAAAATATTTTTCGTTGACAAAAATGTCAATGTATCCTATCCTATCCTATCCTATCCTATCCTATCCTATCCTATCCTATCCTATCCTATCCTATCCTATCCTATCCTATCCTATCCTACCCTACCCTACCCTACCCTACCCTACCCTACCCTACCCTACCCTACCCCACCCCTTCCCGCCCCGCACCGCCCCACCCCACCCTTTCCTTGCCCTGCCCTGATTTTATTTTGCAACGACTCAGAATTCCAAATTGAAAAAAATCGTTTGGAAGAGGAAGAAATTCGAATGGTCCCTGCCAACCCTCCGGGTTCAAATTGATTGATCATCCATCGATATCAATGAGAGTGGAAGAATCAAGCTAAATTACAGTTTTAGTCTTTTTAAAACTTCAGCATCTTTCAAGGTCTTATAAGTTCCTCAACAACAAAAAAATTGAAATAGTTTCTACAGTTCACAAGTTTGAAACTGGAAAAACATGACTTTGTTTAATGATGCATGGGAGCTTCTGATTGTGGACTCTGTTTTTCAGCAATTATGTAAAAAATATAATGCTCTGTTCAAATACAATGCTTGTAAATCAATAGTCTATGCTGAAAGTAAGTACAACTACTATAAGGAATGGTTTAAATCCAGCAGCAGGCGGCTTGGTGACAAGATTAGGAGATATTTGACACTAGCTGAAATGCTGCCTTCTCCCCGGGTTCATTTACTATAGCATTGCAGCAGAAAAGCTGTGATTTTCCAGCCCAGTTGATCCCTAGTTATTAATGCATTACCTCAGGAAGGCACTCCCACACATACATTTCCTTTGGAAGATTTTTTTCTATGGCAGTTTAACTTTGTATCATAGGTGGTGCTGCAACTGCTTTGTATATTAGGCCATATTTCCTGTTGAAATAAGGGAATGCAGAAATCATAGAGCGATGACTCACTTACAACTTGAGAAATGGTTAAAATATCACTAATTAAGTAGGGGTGTAACCAAGGGGTTAGATTTGCATAACGACGGTAGGAACATAACACTAGCAACTTTTCAGGATGCTGAAATTGTCCCCACCAACTTTTAAGCAACCTTATTTGCATTATATAATGACTTCAGGTATATAAGTAATTCAGATTGTCTTCTCATATATTGTAAGGATAGAACTGACCCTAGCATTATAAAGTGACTTTCTAAAGTACTTTCATTATGTTCAGACTCACAATGACCCCTTTTTATTTGCTAAATGTTTTCCCCTCAAACGCATGTTTGATTGACTGATGACTTGAACACACACACATGCATTCACAGCCCCGATAGAAATTCAACATGTCGCCTTCTCCGCCCCCTTCCAAGATGACGGATATTACGTTTTTTTTTTTTTTATCCGCCAGCAGCAGACACTATAAGTAATGTACAGTGTATCACAAAAGTGAGTATACCCCTTGCATTTCTGCAGATATTTAAGTATATCTTTTCATGGGACAACACTGACAAAATGACACTTTGACACAATGAAAAGTAGTCTGTGTGCAGCTTATATAATAGAGTTAATTCATTTTCCCCTCAAAATAACTCAAATTATAGCCATTAATATCTAAACCCCTTGCAACAAAAGGCAGTACACCGCATGGGAACTACGTACATCCCTAAATGTCCACATTGAGTACTGCTTGTCATGTTCCCTCCAGAATGTCATGTGACTCGTTACAGGAGTGCTGTCAGCAGTAGTCCGGACAAAACGTCATGCTTAGAGCTGGCAAAATTAAATTCCATGAGGCGGAGAAAATTCCACGATCAATTTTTAAAATCGAGTTACTCGAATTATTCAAGTAATCGTTTCAGCTGTAGTTCCCACATGTGATATTTACCCTTTATGAGGGTACCCTTATAGAGTCATGTGAAAAAATTAGGACACCCTATGGAAGCTTGCGTGCTTTCTAACATATTTGGTCATATGGATATTTTAATTCAAGTAATAGAACTAAACAATTAAAACTGAAAAAAAGATTTTTTAATAACTTTCTGTAAAATGTAATTTTAAATAAATGCAATTTCTGTTGAGGAATAAATTAGGACACCCCCACATTCAAACCCACTTAAAGGGCTAAAATCACACACAGGGGTATCACATCAGGTGCACATGATTAGAAGATCATTACCCAATGTTTTGAAGGAGGCTTGCCTTATTTAAACCTCACATTTAGTTTGGTGTGCCCCTGACTGTTGAAGTGAGAGAAAACACCATGGTGAGGTCAAAGGAGCTGCCCGAGGCCTTCAGAAAGAAGATTGTAGACGCTTATGAGTCCGGTAAAGGATCTCAAAAGAATATAAAATCAGCCATTCCACTGTCGGGAAAATAGTCTACAAGTGGAGGACCTTCAAAACAACTGCCAACATGCCCAGGTCTGGCCGTCCAAGCAGCAGATCATTAGATGCTAAAAGGAGTCTTCAAAAACCCTAAAATGTCATCATGGGACCTACAGCAGGCTCTTGCTACTGTTGATGTGAAAGTGCATGCCTCTACAATCAGAAAGAAACTTCACAAGTTTAACCTTAATGGGAGGTGTGCAAGGAGGAAACCTTTGGTCTCCAAGAAGAACATGAGGGCCGGACTGAAATTTGCCAGAGTGAATGTAGACAAAGACCAGGACTTCTGGAATACTATTCTTTGGACAAATGGATCTTATAGTGATTTATTTGGACACCAGAACAGAAGACATGTTTGGCGTAAACCCAATACCAGGAAAAGAACCTCATACCAACTGTGAAGCATGGAGGTGGAAGTGTCATGGTTTGGGGATGCTTTGCTACAGCAGGAACTAGTCAGCTCGCCATCATAGAATCCATGATGAATTCTATTGTGTATTAGAGGGTGCTTGAAGAATATGTGAGATCATATGTGAAAAAAATTCAAGTTGAAGCTTGCAACGTGACAATGACCCAAAACATACCAGTAAATCCACCAAGGACTGGCTGAAATGGAGAGTCCTGGAATGGCCGAGTCAAAGCCCAGATCTTAATCCCATTGAGTCGGTGTGGGGTGACTTGAAACAGGCTGTACATGCAAGAAAACCCTCAAACATCTCACAACAGAAAGTATTCTGCGTTGTGGAGTGGGGCAAACTTTCTTCAGACCGATGCCAAAGACTGGTAGATGGCAACAAAAATCGTCTCACAGAAGTTGTTTCAGCCAAAAGGGGTAACACTAGTTATTAGGTGGTAGAGTGTCCTAACTTTTTCCTCAGTTAGAACATGCATTTTTGCTGATATATTTGGTTTAATGAGTTAAAACAATGTTCATTTTTGTTTTTTACCTGCAATTATTTCACTTTCTTTTCCAGAGATAAAGAAAAACAAGATCAGACATTGATATGTGAACATTTCCTAATAAAGAACGAATATTTCATGGGGTGTCCTAATTTTTTTCACATGACTGTACTGTATTTAAGTGGCAGGCATCTATCCACTAACGTATCTGTTGTCACACAATGGCATCTTTTTGTCTGTGGTCATTGACTCAGGTCGAGGGAGGGGAGGCCCTCAAAGGCGCATTGCAACCCTTTAATGCACTGCAGCTATTGAACAGGCAAGTGGGGCTGTATTGACTTTGATCTGAATTGAGTGACTTTCATGGTCAATTTTACACGGACCGCTAGTTCTGCGCATCAATTCACCCCGAGCCTTTCGGCAAGTAGAGGAAATGAGATTCTCGTCTTCACTTCGGGATCTAGTTCAGTGTGAAGACCAGATACAGGCTTGCTCACATGACAAGATATTGTCCGAGGAATACACACACACACACACACACACGCACGCACACACACACACACACACACACACACCACTCTTACATAAAAACATAGTTGACCTTCAGGAGATGAGCAGCTATTTTCTCGCTTGTTGCCATCCGCCGTTAAGAGAATTAACAACAGCATTGTAGTCAGTCTGTGGATGAGTTTGAAACTTGTTGTGATGTTGAGGAAAGTTTGTGATGTTGTTCTCTTTTCACGCGGAGGAAAGGCTAAAAAACAACAATGCTTTGCATGCGTGCGGATATTCTTGATTGTGCTTTTTTTGGTTGGATGTTCTGGGGCGGAAGCAAGAAAGTAAATACATGCTCTGCTGCATCCCAGAATGCAAAACACATCTGGCTACACGAGCTGTTTAGCTGAAAGTTGGAATGTGCACCAAATGTTGGCTTGTAGTTTGAATCACAATAAGAAATAAACAGGAATTCAGGCTTCTTTAGGTTCATTATGTTATTACTTCTTTTACATTTGCTCCAAAAAATAGCTTTTTCTTCTTCTTTCATTCTTTTCTTGTATTCAATGCCATGAAGATATTTTTGATATTTTGAAGTATTTACACATGCTTATAGGATTCGCTGAGTATGACATACTGCGATGAGTTGCCGGAATGTTGGTGCGTGTTGCATCCTTACTGAGCCCCCCTGGTGCCAGGTTACGAAAAAAATATTTTTCAAAGCTAATCTGAACCCACACTTTAGTAATCTGTACCAACACATACCGTACACTTATTCAGCCTTACAGATACAGATAGAAACAGAAACAGTAGGTATATTTTAATAATTTGTGGGTACCGTTTAGTAATCTGTGGGTATGGATTACTAAAGTGTGGGTAGAGTACCCACAGTTTACTAATCTGTGGGATCATTTTAGTAATCTGTACCCACAATTTAGTAATATATGGGTACAGTCTAGTATTATGTACCCACAGTTTAGTAATCTGTACCCACAGATTATAAAACTGTACCCACTAATTAGTAACATGCGGCTACAGTCTAGCAATATGTAAGTACGGTCTGTTCATAGTTAATCAATACCCACAGTTTAGCAATCTGTACCAACACGCTACCAAACTGTGGGTATCTGTTAGCAATGAAAAATATTTTTACAGATTACTAAACGGTGCCCATAGATTTTTAAACTGTTGCCAGTAATTCTGTAAATCCTACATTTTCTCTAATGAATTCAGATTTCCAAATTGTCAGCACGTTTTTATCTATTTATTTATTTATTTATTTTTTAAACAAAGAAGGTGCTTCCTTTACTTGATTCTCGTTACTGCCACCAGTATGAATTACTCTTATATTGTGGTGCCGAAGGTAAAGAAACACTGGAGCTGTATTGCAAAATACTTAATATATAGGTCTGGTAACCCCATGATCCTCGTGGGGATACGCAACAGTACAAATGATGGATGGATGGGTGGGTGGGTGGAATAATTTATAAAAATAGAATAACAGCATTTTGGGAATGTGACAGATTGCGGTCTTATACAGAGACGTCTCCAGCAGTGTAGAGTATATATCAATAAACTTCACCATCAATCCAATCACCATCACTATCAATACAATCATCATTAAATGTGATCTGACCTTTGTCAAAATCACACAGATGTAAAAACAGTGTCTGCTTTAACTAAAACACCAGGCATTTATAGGTTTTCATATTTTAATGAGGATAGCATGCAAACAATGACGGAAGGGGGAAAAATAAATAAGTGAACCCTCTGCCTCAGGAGACTTCGAGAGCAATTGAAACCAATTTTTACCAAACAATTTAAGTCAGGTGTGTGCCCAATCACTGATGAGTGGTTTAAAGCTGCCCAGCCCACTATAAAAGAATGGTAAGCCTGGTAAGAATTGTCTTGGTGATAAGCATTGTATGATGTGCATCAGTCAAAAGAGCTGTCTGAAGACCTGCGATCGAGGTTTTTTATTTATATAACGGTAGGAAACGACACAAAACCATCTCTAAAAGTCTGAATACTCATCAATCCACTGTCAGAGAAGTTGTCTACAACTGGAGAAAGTTTGGCACTGTTGCTTCTCTCCCAAGGAGTGGCAGTCCACAAAAGATGACGCCAAGAGTTCAGCGCAGAATACTCAGAGGTAAAAAAGAAGCCTAGAGTGTCTGCTAAAGACTTACAGAAATTATAGTAGTCCAGTATCTCTATCATCAACTATATGTAAAATTATGGCCTAGAATGGTGTCCATGGGAGGACTCTGCGGAGGAAGGTGTCTAAAAAATAACATTGTTGCTCGTTTAATGTTTGCAAAAATGCACTTGGACACTCCACAGGCGTTTTGGCAAAATATTTTGTGGACTGATGAAACCAAAGTTAAATTGTTTGGGAGTAACACACAACATCAAGAGTGGGTAAAAAATGGAACAGCTCACCAACATCAACTCCTCATCCCCACCGTGAAGCATGGTGGAGGGAGCATAATGATTTGGTAGTGTTTTGCATCCTCAGGGCCTGGACAAATTGCAATCATTAATGGAAGAAAGAATTCAAAGGTTTATCAGGATTTTTTGCAGGAAAACCTGAGGCCGTCTGTCCGACAGTTGAAGCTAAAAAGGCGATGGATGGTGCAACACGACAATGATCCAAAACACAGAGGTAAATCAACTTCAGAATGGTTTCAGAAGAACAAAATACACGTTCTGGAGTGGTCAAGTCAAAGTCCAGACTTGAACCCCATTGAGATGCTGTGGCATGACCTAAGGACAGTCCAGACTTGAACCCCATTGAGATGCTGTGGCATGACCTAAGGACAGCGATTTATGCCAGACAGCCGATGAATCTGATTGAACTACAGTAGTTTTGTCAAGAAGAATGGGCAAAGATTTGTCCTGATAGATGTGCCAGACTGATCTGCGGCTACAGGAAGTGTCTGGTTGAAGTTATTGCTGCCAAAGTGGGGGTGGGGGGGGCACAAAATATTAAATGTGATGGTTCACTTACTTATTTTTCTCCCTTCTGTCATTGTTTGCATACTAGTCACATTTAAATATGAAAACATACAAATGTTTGGGTAGTTTTAGTTAGAGCAGATGATGTTTTTTTATCTGTGTGATTTTGATAATGATCAGCTCACATTTGATGGTTAAATGTGAGGAATTCCAAATGGTACGGATACTTTTACATACCACTGTAGGTGATGCTAAGTACTGATGGGCTCCTGACATTCGAAGCTCTGATGCATGCGGCGTAGCTCGTAAAGCACTTGTACCAAAGCACGTTTGACACAATTGAGTGACATATAAAACAGGCTTCGAATCACCCGATTGGCTCGTGGTCATGAGAGCCACTTGGCGGGATCGAATGTGCACTGTAATCGGAGTCTAGGGATGGCAATCGAGAACTGGTTCCTATAGAAAACCGATTCCGTGTGTTTCAATTCCGCGAAATCGTTCGGCAGTTTATCTAACAATTCTCTTATAGAGTCCAACCAGCACGACTTATGTCACGTAACTTTCGCATGTTATACAGATTCAATTCTGCAAGTGAGACTACATGATTACTCAATGAGGGACTACTCAGCAAGTATGATCTGGAGAGTCGTTGCAGAGTGAGTTTGCGTTGACTTTCACAGGCAAGGCATTATTCACGAGACTACATAAAGAAATGGTGATTTTTCCCAAAAAGTTTATTAATGGGTCTATCGTATTCCTCGTCGAACTGTATGAGAAAATATAACATACACGCATCTAAAATAATCCTAAACGATTTTATTAGCAATTTTAATACTCCTGTTAGAAAGGTTCCTTAGGTATAGGTTTGTCCCCATAGCAACCAGTCAGTTGCTTCCTGTTATTGTCCTACGTCACCTGCGCTGCGTATTCTGGGACCGAGAATAGGCGTAAGGTGTGCATTTCGAGCAGAATGCGTCCACGTGTTAAGATGTGTGCGAGGCAGTGTCAATCTGTGTGCATCCATGAACGAATGTTAATATTTCCTCTTCATATCATAAAGTTCTTATGATAAGTTAGAGCCGTTATTAGCGCGACCGTTTTGTGTTTTTAATGTTACGTCGGCTGGTTGCTCCTGTTCATCCTCGCTGCGTCGAGGATAGCATTGTTTACATAATATTCGCGTTGCACATTTGTGATAAGAGGGAATGTGTTAGTTTAGCATCTTAAGATGATGTTGTACATCCATATGAGTGTAAAGTGCTTTGTTTTCGCCATTTTTATGGCCAAGATGACCGAACATGCACGCAGTGTGCTTCCGGGTTGTGCGCGGGCACTCACCCCCCCCCCCCCCCACACACACACCTTTGTGTTTATTATACTGTGCGAGTCATGTATGTGTGTTATTGACTGCTTTACAGTCAGTTTGCATTGTTTATTGCATCAGCACTAATATGATGTAATTTCCTTTCCCTTCAGAACCACACATATTCCAGTCTTCTTCCACACACATACAAATACTAGGGCTGTCAAACGATTAAAATTTTTAATCGGGTTAATTACAGCTTAAAAATTAATTAATCGTAATTAATCGCAATTCAAACCATCTATAAAATATGCCATATTTTTCTGTAAATTATTGTTGGAATGGAAAGATAAGACACAAGACCGGTATATACATTCAACATAGGGTACATAAGTACTGTATTTGTTTATTATAACAATAAATCAACAAGATTGAAGATGGCATTAACATTATTAACATTCTCTTAAAGCGATCCATGGATAGAAAGACTTGTAGTTCTTAAAAGATAAATGTTAGTGCAGGTTATAGAAATTATATATTAAAACCCCTCTTAATGTTTTCATTTGATTAAAATTTGTAAAATTTTCAATCAAAAAATAAACTAGTAGCTCGCCATTGTTGATGTCAAGCCCATAAAATCATTTGGGCCCAAGCGCCAGCAGAGGGTGCCAAACACCAAAAAACAAGTAACAAGCGGACATTACACTGCTGTCATTTTAGTCTGAGCAGGGCATGTGCGTTAATTGCGTTAAATATTTTAACGTAATTAATTTGAATCAAGTGCCATTGCCTGGATATAGTTGTGGCTGTTGCCATGTTGGATTAAAAGTGTCAAAGACCAACTCCACTCTCCATACCTTGTGTTCTAACCGACACTCCGAGGCCAATGAACCATTAAACATATTGAACCCAGAACCTCATACAGTCCAATAGTCCAAATTAGAATCGATAAGAGAATCGATAAAGTATCGAATCATTAAGCAATATTGATAATGGAATCGGAATCGTAAAAATCTTATCAATTCCCATCCCTTTCGGAGTCGCTATTTAGTGGCGTTCATTTGAAAAATATAATTGAGAATACTATTAATTATATTATCCAATTTCACAATTACTTTTATTAAATGGATTTCCAAAAGGTTTAAAGTGTTATCAAACCAGACAGGAGTAGAAAAAACAAGAAATAAATCTGTATAACGTGTGAAGTCCTATCTTTGACGATGGGATGCCGCCAGCTGAAAAACAATAAATAAATACAGACAGGAATCTTTTCTTAAATTTGTTGTGAGCAATGCAGAGTGGAGGACCATTTTACAGTTAGTAGATAGTCGATTTATACAGCGCTTTCAAAATGGCCCAACCCTGGAGGAACAAACATGGAGTCGGGAAAAAAAGCAATCTTAAAAAGTCATAAAACTGGAAAATGTTTTCCCTTCCGACTGGGCCATTAGGCGACATAGGCTCAGGGCAATGAGGAATCATACCTTCAATATAGTTATAACAAATTATAAACAATCATTTTAAGTTACAATGTTTATAATATCATGAAAAGAGGGGGAAAAAAATCTTTATTTAGATGGGAGAAAGCAAGCAACGCTAATAAAGTACCACCTGGAAAAAAGATACTGCTGTTATAGAACACATAAATAAGAATTGAGGGAAACATTTGAAATAAAAATATGGATATACATTAAAACTGAAGCCAATGCAAAATGTTTACGTTTCATTTTTTTCTTTAAAATATACGTCAAACATTCCTCCAGTACAAGCAATATGTAAATTTAGTAAATCAAATCAGCCCAATCTGCATTATAAAGTCCGCTATCTTAGATGCTATGAATGCTAACGTATTTACACTTCACTCATAGCAAATTGAAATACATAACTAAACAAACAGTATCTCCAAACTTAACCACAAATGCATTCACCAACATACATCAAGTGAAACAACTTACAGCTTCATGTGGGCCGAACCAGAGCGTAGCTGTCCCATGTCAGACACGTCTGCTTCTCAGTCATAAAAGGTAAGAGTTCAGCCACACCCAAGACCGCCACCAGAGGGCATCATTTGATAAAGTACAATACTACAAACCATCTCACAGGGTTTTGACAGTTGAAGTCATATTTTCCGGATCAAAGCACCAAATGTCGGAACGGCCCACTTTTACCCCTGACTATAACGAAAATATTTCGTCAACGAACAATTTTGTTTATGACGACGATTTGACGATAACGAGCGAAAAACGGGTTTTGGGAGACTAAAATATAACAAGACAAATGCAAATTGTAATGCCACTGGCCCCTTTTTAGTGGTATTACTGTGGGGCGTCTGCGATGTCGTTTTGGATGTGTGCCGAATGCGTAAAAGAAAAAAGAAATTCTCATTAAAAAATACCATAAACGGGATTTTTTTTCATCAATAACACAAATACTCAGAACGTTGTAAGAATATACACCGACGAAAGATGGTGTTCACAATACACTGCTTACACGGCACACCCAGCACAGTCAAAAAACTTTGCTCTAAGTAGACAACCCTGCTGTTCCGTTCACTTGTGTTTGAATAGCCTGTCAGACTGAACCAATAGAGCCCTCTGCTGGCTTGTTTCCAACAAAATAAATATGGCTCTCACACTAGTTTTCATGGGACCAGACAAAAATGCGCAATAGTTTCCGTCACGTTTACAATGTGTGACATTTGTATGTGTAGTTAGCCTGCATCGTAGCAGTGTCTGGTTGTGTCACTCATGTGACGTCCTCCTGCTCTCCAATCTCAAGGCTTGCATACAAGCAAACATGTTAAGATTTGTTTTCTTATCTTGGCCAGAGTGAATATACAATGTTGCTTTTAGTGCTGCAATAATTCATCGATTTACTCAAGTAATTTGATAAGAAAAAAAAGATTCAAATTAAATGTTGCTGCTTCGAGTATTCATTTATTTAATGTGGCGTATTAATGGTTTGTTTTAAAAGTGTTTTAATTTAGTTTTATTGATTTGGGTGGATAAACTGCCCTCTAGTGGCATCGTTAAATATAACATAACTCATTTCACATGGCTGAATCCAGCTGCTTCCTGATAAGACCAACATAAGCTAAGTTTTTGTTTAAGCTAATGTTTTTTAATGCATTCCTAATTTAGTCTATAAGTATATTTAGCTGTTTTTGTGGGAATATGTGTTTGAACTTTGAACCATCTGTTAACAGCATTGTTTAGAAAAATTAATGAATAAAACGTTAGCGTTTTTTGGCATTTAAGCTAGCGGACTTTTGCTTTGTAAGTGAGCCGATTGTTCTTTTGTTGTACTTAGATCCTCATTTATTTATTAGGGACCGAGCCCTAAGCGTGCGAAGGCCCTATTGTTTTGCAAGGGATTATTATTTTTTTATTTTTAAAATTTTTTTTCAGGGCAAATGAAAACGGCCAATTTGGAGGCCTGAACATGCACGAAAAGTCACCAAAATTCTCACATACGTGCGGAAAATTGTAAATTTTGATTATTTTGCAACGTTGCAAAAAAAAAAAAGTAACAAAATGGCTCAGTGGCGCCCCCTTGAAATTTTAAAATTTGCCTATAACATTAGGGTCTGTCAGCGTAGAGCAATGAAATTTGGGGAGTCTATACCTTGTTCAAAACCGCTCCAAAAAAAAGCATTGGCACCCATATTCCAAACCCAACAGGAAATCAGTTATTTTGGATCGAATATGAAATTTTTATTGATTTACAGGGTGCACATTTAAGACCTTTTCGCCGAGGGAGTTAGTTTGATCATCTTCAAAATTGGTGAGAGTATTCAGGAGACATAGGAGATCTAAAAATTTCAAAATGGTGCGTTTTCATTCACGGGTCTGACCTGGGCGTGGAGCCAGAGTCGGCCATTTTTTCGGCAAAATGATAAATTCAGTAAATGACTAATAGCTCCTTGACACAACGTTCAATCTTTTTCATATCTGGCATGTATGTGCGGGATCCCACCCTTAACACGAGTGCATTGAAATATTACCCATTAGGCCTAGCGCCCCCTAGTGGGAACAGGAAATGCCTTTTTTTACGAAACAGGCTCCTCCTCCAAGGAAAAAAAATCTCCTCACCTGAAACCTGCATGGGGCAGCCATAAGACATGTGTTCAGGTGCCTGATGAAAAATACTGAGGTTTGGTTGAAGCAGAAGGGTCCAACAGGAGAAGTGAACATGACTGAAGCCATTTCGTCTCACCACAAGTTTTGAACAGTCATAACTTGGAAGATCTACAACATATCTGCGCCAAACATCTCGTGCTTGTTGAGTCATACTCTGAAGGGTCCTGTAGGGGTCATTTGCATCAACCCTACAGGGCCAACTAGTGGCAATAGAAAGTCACTCGTTTTTCCAATACATGTCCAGTTCTTTTCAGGTTGGTCATTGTAGTTTCAGGACCTTTTGAAATACTTATTTTACGGCCCATGTCCACATGTCTCTCTCTGTTGTCGTGACAACCCTTTGTTTGCCATTAAAAGGAAATATTTTTTTTCAGAGACTCAGGCAGCTTGGTCGAATTGGCCCAGTTAGAAGATTCATTTTGGTTTTGAATAAGGGCTTGGCTGCACAGCTCAGTAGTGGCTCCTTTTTTGTAGTACTCTCTCCAGTAGGGGTTTTTATCTCTTAGGTGTGTGAATGTAAAGAGGCGACTTTCGAGCATGTTAGGTTCTAATGAGATGATTAGTGAGGAGGATCTGCCACCACCCTGACCTGCACACTGTCCGAGTTGCGTGACGTCCGAGTTGCGCTAGATTGCGAGGGCCCATTCAGTCCTGCTTGCAGGCCTGGTTATTTTTTTTTATCCGTTTGAGGCTCAGCTCAGGTATTCTAATTGTTCATGTACCTTATCCAAATTCCTGATTATTTGAACGAATTAGTTCATTGATTAGTCGACTACAAAAATAATCGATAGCTGCAGCCCTGGTTGCTTAAGCCTCTAAAGGTCTGTGCTGAGTGATCACAAACTAAATGTAACTTGTAGCGTTAGCATAGCATTCGCGTTCGCATTAGGCTATAGACCCTACCCACGTGACGTCACAACTCCGCTCTCCTGAATGGTACCGCCCAACTGTCCGTCAAAATATAGTGTTAACCTGTTACGGCTACGTACATTCCTCCTATTTACGGCGTGTTTTTCTGCTCCTTAACATTAATAATCAAAATGGTGAAGGCGTGTGTGGCTGTTGGTTGCACTAACAGAGAAGATGGAAGGAGAGACTTGAAGTTTTACCGTATTCCGAGGGATCCAAAGAGGAGAGCGAAATGGACGGCTGCAATTCGACGTGAAAACTGGGCACCAAAAAATCACCACAGACTATGTAGTAGTCATTTTATATCCGGTAAGATGCATTTAAGATATACTTAGAGGGTTTTGGGCTGACAAATAACCACAATTAAGATCATTGCTAGGCTAATCGCCGACAACATACACGTATGTATGTAGTGAGAGTGCTATCGCTAAACCATATAAACATTAAAAGCCTTAACTCCATTGACAAACGACATGAAATACATTAGACTTGACAGTGGATGTTAGCAATAACAAAAGATTTTGAATTGAAAATTTCGTAACTCACCTTTCCAAGCACAAGATAGATTCCTGCCGAATTTTCGTGGACGAGGACCTGTTTCACCCAACCAGCAACGAAGTATTTATAAGCCTCCAAGCTCTTGAAGTTTTTCAAATTTTCGTGAGAATAGGCTGATTTTGTGTGGACAAGATAATTGTAAATATCAGCGTAGCAGATGTCAGGCAGACAGGGCGAAGACAGTGGGTCGAAAAACATCGATTTGGGCATCAAATATGGATCTGCCGACTGTATAGAACGAAGCTTTTCCACATAACGCCTTTTATGCAACACATCCAGTGAGTTTACGGCATCAGAAAGCACCGGGTCTTCCATGAAATGCATTTTAAATTCCTCGATCAATTGAAACCAATGCTAATACAGAGACAAAATGACGGACAAGTGGGCGGAACCATACAGCGAGCACGTGGTTTTGTGACGTCGGTGGGTAGGGTCTATAGTTAACGGTGAGCGTCCTCTTAAACTCTCAGATAACTTTTTTTTTAACAGACGTCGTGGCGTCCAGGTGGGTGCATTACTACCCTTGGACTTTTAGGATATTATTTAGAATTTTTAAACGGTAAATTGCGATTTGCGCGGAAACTCGGGTTACGTTGCTAGCGTAGGAACGGAATTTGTTCATAACCCAGGGACTACCTTTAAAACCCAGGGACTACCTGTAATAATGATAATGATAATAAAGAATATAGAAATAGAAACTCAATTTTTTGCTAGTCGTTTCTAACAAAGCAAGTGTCGCTAGGAAGATTAGGAAAGTCTCCAGTTCAACTCAGAACAACGGGAAGTACCGTCTTGCTTGCAAGGCTAGCAATACACACCAAAAAAATGGATTGTTATACAGCTGCAGTGCCCCCCATCTGGGACACAAACTTCTTGTGCCTCTTCCCTCTGGAAAAAGGTACAGGAACATCAGCACCCACACAAACAGACTGAAACAAAGCGCTGTGAAATCCATAACCCAATCTTCTCACATACACTATGACCCTGTCTGATAATTAAAATGAGTATGTCACCCAATTTCAGGGACATTGAGGAGAAAAATGCACTGAAATTCATTGTCTGTTGTGTTTTACTGGCTTCAATTAATTTGAAATTTTCTGAAGTTTTATTATTATTTACACGTACACAACTGAAAGGTGCTGAAAAGCAATTCCACTGTGCCGTGATAATAAAAATCCTTTTTATATTTCTTTATGAAAATATAACCAAAACTAATTACTGTCCTTTGAGAAATATGTTCAAAATCCACCCCAAATGGCTTGTATTGTTACACTAAACTAGCAGTGTTGCTAAAATAAAATAAAAGTCAAGAGTGCATACAATAAATTACACGTGAGTTATGGTGTTTAGTTGTATGTATCTGGTGGTTAAAGAGAGATTTGATAGGTGGGGGAACCGTAAAATTAGGGGAAATGACATACATCATGGTAAAAAATTGTACTGGATTTATTCTTAAAAGAGAAATACGGGTGGGATTAACAGAAAAAAACCACAAAGCAATCTAAACATAAAAAAGCCAAGCTGGAGTTTGCCAAAACTTACCTGAGAAAGCCAAAAACGTTTTGGAAGAATGTTTTCTGGTCAGAGGAGACAAAAGTAGAGCATTTTGGGAAAAGGCATCAACATAGAGTTTACTGGAGGCCTTCAAAGCAAAGAACACGGTCCACACAGTCAAACATGACGGACGTTCCCTGATGTTTTGGGGTTGCTTTGCTACCTCTAGCACTGGACTGCTTGATCGTGTGCATGGCATTATGAAGTCTGACAATTACCAACAAATTTTGCAGCATAATATAAGATCTAGTGTGAGAAATTTGGGTCTCCCTCAGTGGTTAAGGGTTGTCCAGCAGGACAATGACCCAAAACACACTTCAAAAAGCACTCAAAAATGGGTTGAAAGAAATTACTGAGGACTTCTAAAGTGGCCAGCAATCCAGTCCAGACCTGAATCCATAAAACACCTGTGGAGGGATCTGAAAAAAGCAGCCTTCAAATCTCAGAGACATGGAGCAGTTGGCCAAAGAAGAATGGTCTAAAATTCCAGCAGATCATTGTAAGAAACCAATTGATGGATACCGGAAGCTGTTGTTCGAGGTTATTTTGTCTAAAGGTTGTGCTACCAAGTATTAAGCTGAGGGTGCCAATACTTTTGTCCGGCCCATTTTTGGAGTTTTGTGTAAAATGATAATGATTTAAAAAAATGTTCATTCTCTTTTGTTTTTTTTCCATTGCAATAAATGAAGATATTGCTATAAATGTTAGTACGAGTAATAATAATTTGATATTAAAACCCCTCAATGTTTTCGTTTTAATAGATTTTGTAACATTTTAAATAAAAAAATAAATGAGTAGCTCGCCATTATTGTTGACGTCGCAGGGCGGTGACGTCACAGGGCCACGCTGCTGTACTTCAGAGTCACTCTAACTAAGTAAGGTAGTGATTTAAATACACCACAAGGTGTCAATGGTGAGTTTTACATTAATAAGACATCAAGCCAATGAGTACGTTTTGTCCCTCGACTGACATCGTAGCTCCCTGTTTTTTTTTTTTTTTTTTAGACTGGGTCTATTGTGAGTTCATTTGAGTGTTGTCTTCACAAGACTCCCGAAAATGGCTCCCAGCATCATAGTTTGTGTATTGTGACTAAATATTGCCATCCAGTGTATTTGTTGAGCTAAAGGAGTTGCTAAAATGTTTAAATATAGTTTGACCAAAGTCTGAACAAGTTTTATGTGTATTTTGCGCATCTATTTTGACTGTGAATGCCAGTTCTCTTTGCATTGGTGTGTTGTGCTAATGGGGCTTCAATAAATCACTACCTTACAAAAATAAAGAGTGATACGTTTTTTTTTTTGTTTGTTTGTTTTTTAAAGAGTGATAAGTGGAATTCTGGCAGCGTGGCCCTGTGACGTGACCACCCTGTGACATCAACAACAACGGCGACCTACTAGTTAATTTTACAAATTGTATAAAACATAAAGAGGGGTTTCAATATCAAATTATAATAACTTGTACTAACATTCATCTTTTAAGAACAACAAGTCTTTCTATCTGTGGTTCCCTTTAAATATGGTAAACTAGCATTAGCATTTGGGTTAACAATCTAACAAACTCCTTGCTTATTTACTAAAATAATTTACCTAACTTTAAATTACATTTTGCTGAACGCAGAACCACCAAAACATATTTGTGATGGAATCCTTGTGCTGATGTACGAGTGCGATGTGGGGGTAAAAAAAAAGCTCCTGTTTGCTCTGCGTGTGATAAAACACTCACATTACTATTTCATGCAAAGCTTTGATTGTCTGTGTTCAGATAAGGTCTCCATCTATTTAGTCAGGCGGTTAATGGAATTCCGTAGCCGGCGAGGTATTAAAACGAAAAAGAAAATGCAATTTAAACATAGTTGTGTTAAAGGACCACCCAAGCATCTTATTGTCTTTTAACGCTCTTATTTTCACCGAAAAGCGCAAGTACGCACGCATAAAATGTATGGCTGCACCAGTAGGAAAGTGGTTGCGTCATCTTCAAACTTTTACATGAGACCCTCCCAGAGCGTCTCTTGTTAAAGAGATGCAAGTGGGGGTGAAATGGAAGAAGAAAATAATTAAAAATGCAGCAGAACATCGGCAGACTTTATTCATCGCGCGGTCGCTCTCACGATCTCTTCTGGTATGTGTCATATAAAGTGCATTTTCAAATACGCGCATCACCGTCGGCGTTAAAACCTGATCACAATCAGCCTTGTGCATTCCGTCTGATGTGGGAGAGCAGGTGGAGAGACAGCATTAGCAAAGTTCTGGTAGCGCTCAAGTATTTTTCAACGGTAAACTGTAGAGTCTGCCTATAAAAGCATTTTAAAATGATATCGGATAATGCCTTTTGTCACCGATTTCCAAAGGCGTAGGTTTGCATAGGGAGGGTAGGGCCATAACACTAGCAACTTTTCAGTATACTCAAATTGTCCCCACCAACCTTTATGCAACCTTACAGTATATGCATTATGTAATGAGTTCAGTTATACATGTAATTTAGATTGTTTTCCTATATGTTGTAAGGATAGAATTGACCCTACCATTATGAAGTGAATTATTTTCATTATGTTCAAACTTACATTTACCGCTTTTCCCTTTCTGAATGCGCCGGTCAGTTTTTTGTTTTGTTTTTTGTTTTTACTCTCAAACGCATGTTTGATTGGCTGATGACTTGACCCACCACCGACACAGACACGGACACTCAAGGCCCAAGTACACTGCATGCGTGATCGTTGCGGTTCCGGTCCGGTTCAGTGTTGCCTGCGTGCAACGCAGTCCGTCAAAAACAGGCAAATCATACCGGCTGCTGCACGGCTGCGGTCCGCCAACCTCGTCCCCCCCCCGTGAGCTCTCGCGTGATCGCGCGCGATAATGTGCCATTTAAAACAACGAAAAACACACGGAGTCTATACTCATCAGAGAAGCAGAGAGAGAGCACATATTTTCTTTGCATATTGATATTTTAGTTAATCTGGAATTAAGAGACAGACATGACTGCATCATGATGAGATCAGGACAGAAAAACACACATAATAGGACACCTTGCAGCTTCCTTTTTAAAATTGTCCTTATAGAAAGGATCTGCTGCATCATAAATGATTTTGTGGGTTTCCACCTCCATGATGAAGCGCTCATCATCCATCTTCGCTCGTGTTTAAACCGTGATTACGCACCTGGGTTGTTACGTCCAGGCCCAGCTCCGCCCATTTTGCCGGATGCGTGTCCGGCAAAAATAGAAAATAGCCTATACCATCCGGCGGGCATGCGGCACGCCGGAGGTGGTTCGCAGTCAAGCCGGAGCACTGACGCGGCCGGTATACGTTGAACAATAGGATATAATGGGAACGGATTGGCTCCGGCGCTATTTTTTACCGGAGTCGGACCGGAACCGCAACGATCACGCATGCAGTGTACTTGGGCCTTCACACAGCCCTGAAGATATACAAGTCGACAACATGTCCATATGCGGGTGGCCGGAAAGTGTCAATGCATGTAATTGAGTTTCCTATATACAGTATCAGTGGTCTCCTAACTATTCCAGAGAGAGGTGCAGGAGGAACAAAACAAGACCACACCTTCTCACCAATCTAGTGTGTTTTTTAAGTGTAATCAGTTGATTGCAGTCAGGTGCTGCTTGTTTTAGTAGAAACCGCATTGGTTAAAAGGTCAGTGCTTGATCGGTATGAACAAAAACCAGGACCCACAGCCGCCCTCGAGGACCGGTTTGGAGACCCCCTGCTATATATGATTTTAAAATTAAGAGTTCTCCGGTAAAATATTATATACAAAAGTTAAAAAGCAATAAAACAAACAAAAAAATGAATGAAATGACAAAAAAATGATATTTTTATAATGGGTCAAAATTATTTTTCAAACAGATCATAGGACAAGCACCTTAGACAGTCATTTGAATTGCTTAGCCAAAACCAACCAAAAATATTGCCTTTTTTTAATGTTCAGTACGCATGTTACATTACACGACAGAAAAAGTTATTTTTTGGGGGGGGGGCAAAAAAAATTCCACATGGCCAAAAGAATGCCACCTGGCAAAATCCATTTTGCCACATGGCAAAATCAGTTTGACCAAATGCAGAAAAATGTCACATGGCAAAAAAAATCTACATGGCAAAATCAATTTTGCCACATGGCAAAAAAATGCTACATGGCAAAATCCATTATGCCACATGGCACAAAAATGCCATATGGCAAAAAAATGCCACATTGCAAAATCAATTTTGCCACATGGCAAAAAAAGCCACATGGCAAAAATCCATTTTGCCACATGGCAAAAAAAAAAATGCTACATGGCAAAATCCATTTTGTCACATGGCAAAAAAAAAAAAAAAAAAAAAAATGCCACATGGCAAAATCCATTTTGCATAATGGCAAAAAATGTCACATGGAAAAACTGAATTTGTCACATGGCAAACAAATGCCACATGGTAAAAAAAAGGCTACATGGCAAAAAAAAAAAGCCACATGTCACAATCCATTTTGCCACATGGCCAAAAAAATGTCACATAGCAAAAAAAATGCCACATGGCAAAATCCATATTGCCACATGGCAAAAAAAATGCCACATGGCAAAATCCATTTTACCACATTGCAAAAAATGTCACATGGGAAAATCCATTTTACCACATGGCAAAAAAATGCCACATTTTGCCACATGGCAAAAAAAAAAAAAAAAAAAAAGCAACATGGCAAAATCCATTTTTCCACATGGCAAATACCACTTTAGGTTCTCACTGTCTCTCCAACAATGATGGGAAACAAAACCGCTCATTTTCAACTTATTATTATAAATATTCTTGTAAGCTAATTTTATTGCTGACACTGTGTTTCGCAGTCATCAACATTATGTGACCCCCCCAGCCCCCGCCCCAAATGTCAAACTCCGTCTATGGTCGCCTCCTCTGCCCATTCGAATAAGGCGATAATAGAAACCACTGTCAGTAATTCAAAAAGACGCCGATGTTGTGGAGGTGGGAAGCACACCACTAATTTTGCTACTATAAGTCCGAACTGCAGCAGAGTTAGCATAACATTAAACTGTGTGACCTTGCTAACCTGAAACCTCTGCTTGTTACCTTTAATGTAACTATGAGAAATGAAGTGATCTCTGCTGGAAACTATAGAACAATGAGCCAGACTCAGTGTGGATTCACTTGCCGGATCAGTAAACAGTTTGGGGCCATAACTGGTCAGAAGTAGCAGAAACCACACTAATGTATAGCACGGATAAAAAGATTATTTTTATTGGAACAAGCAACTCCACATTAAACATGACCCATTTTTAGACTGTAAACGAAGTATTGTATTTGTTAAGGTACTGGGGTAACGGGGGACCCAAGTGCAGAGACGGGAGGCAAACTGGCAGTGGTAACAGGAGTTTATTGACGGTTAGAGGTAGTGGCGATAGTGTCCAAAGAATCTGGTGTGCAGTTTGGTAAAATACAGGTAGTGCCCGGGTTACAGATGAGTTCCGTTCCTACGCTGGCGATGTAAAACGAATTTCCACGTAAGTCGGACTTAACCCTTGAAGTACCCCAAAATAACGATCCAAAAAGTCCACAAGTATTTTATTTTGATTAATGATGGTGTATACACTGCCCTCTGGTGGTAACGTTGGGTCTGGCTGAACTGTTGCCTTATGACTGACCAGACGCTCGTCTGACATGAATAAAGGACAGCTGCGCGTTGGTTTGGCCCGCATAATGCTGTAAGTTGTTTCAGCTAATATATGTTTGTGTATGCGTTTGTAATTAAGTTTACAGCTACAGTTTGTGAAGTTACGTGTTAGCGATTTGCCATGTGAATTGTAAATGTGTTAGCATCTGTAGCATTTAAGCAAGCGGAGTATTGGTCGGATAATTTAGTTAATTTAATGTATTAAATTTACATATTGATCAGAGAAGATGGATGTTTGAACACCAATTGATTTGTGTCAAGTGTTTTTTTGTTATGATGCGTGTCGTGTTGAACATAACTGTACATATGTGTGTTTCAGCTTAACAAATTGTCAGAGGAGGTAAGGTGGAGGAGGTAAAAAGTGTCAAAAAGCACAATTGCCTTGTTTGATGTCTGTAAAGCTGAACGACTTTACGTTTACAGAGAACAGAATGTCATATTAATAATGTAAAGTAAAAAATAAGATACTGTGAGGTTCAATAAGGTACTGTTTATGCCACTACAAAAAAACAAAAAAAAAAACAAAAAACAAAAAAAAACAACTGGAGATGAGACTCTGGCATCGTAAAGTGAAAATCGCATAAATCGAGATCATCATAACCCGGACACTACCTATAAACTTTAAAAATATTCTTCACTTGCAACAACAGCAACGTCGTAGTCAAAATGGTAGATAAACTCAACGGACATTTAAATTGTGATAACTCTTGGGGGATGTGGTTGCCATGCGCATGTTCAATGGCGCTTTGAATATTAATTTGATGGGGAATCAAATTGACAGAACACTGGCGCCACAGCGAGGTGCCGCCCGGACGCTGCCGTCATGGCGTGGAGCAGCACGGACGCTGGAACGGATTCAAGCAAAGGCATGGACGCCGGGATGGATGAAAGCAACGGCATGTACGCAAGGTACGGACCCTAGCAACAGACAATTCTCAGTGGCCAACAGGGTACCGAAGCCAGAAACCGGATGGACGCATGCAGACAGGCACAGCTCCGGGGCCGACGGAGCGTTGATCTGGTTTTAATTATATATTTTTAAGATGTCCATATCAAAAAGAACCGCCACACCCTCCCAGGTGTGGCAATAACGTCTTTAGAATGAGCCTAACAAACTAGTTACACTTAAGCGCCACTGGGGGGTGGGGTGACAAAAATTTGCAAATAAAGACAGGTCATCATTGTTGTTTTTGGTAGAGCTTAAAAACGAATTAGGCGATCAACATATAAAAAGTGATTCATTATAGACAAGTTTCTTGAGCGAAAATTGGGCGGCGGCATCTTTGATATTTTCTGCTGCGGTCTTCCGGTTTAGACAAAACGCCATGAATTGTGGATGAAGAACAGTACTGGCCAAAAGTATTGGCACCCCTGCAATTCTGTCAGATAATGCTCAATTTCTCCGAGAAAATAATTGCAATTACAAATGCTTTGGTAGTAATGCTTTCATTCATTTTGCTCGCAATGAAAAAAAAAAAAAAAAAAGAAAAAAACAAATTCAGTCTTTATCATTTTACACAAAACTCCAAAAATGGGCCGGATAAAAGTATTGGCACCCTCAGCCTAATACTTTGTAGCACAACCTTTAGACTAAGGCTAGGTTCATAATCCACAAATCCAATTTATTGGTCATATCTGTTTTATTTTTTTTTTTTGCGTGCCCGTTCAGACTGCCTTTGTCCCTTGAGACCGTTCAAGTATTACAATATTATGCGGGAGACCCAGCTTTCTCACACTGGGTCCTAGATTATTCTGCAAAATTTGTTGGTAATCTTCAGACTTCATAATGCCATGCACACGGCCAAGCAGTCCAGTGCCAGAGGCAGAAAGCAAAAGACAGATAGTACAGGTTGACACTATTGTACCCTCGGACTGCAGGACAGCTTAAACTTGTTTGGATGTTAGTCAAGGTTCTTTATCCACTATCCGCACAAACTTTCGTTGAAATCTCTTGTCAATGTTTCCTTTCCGTCCACATGTTGGGAGGTTAGCGACAGAGTGAAGGGCTTTACACTTATTGATGACACTGCGCATGGTAGACATAGGAACATTCAGGTCTTTGGAGATGGACTTGCAGCCATGCTTCCTCACACAGACAGTTCTTTGGTCTTCTTTCTTTTCTCCATGCTCAATGTGGTACACACAGGACAGAGGTTGAGTCAACTTTAATCAATTCTAACTGGCTGCACGTGTGATTTATTTATTGCTACCACCTGTTATGTGCCACAGGTAAGTTACAGGTGCTGTTAATTACGCAAATTAGAGAAGCGTCACATGATTTTTCAAAGGGTGCTAATACTTTTGTCTGGCCCATTTTTGGAGTTATGTGTTAAATGTTAACGATTTAATTTTTTTTTTTTTCCAATCTCTTTTGTGTTTTTCTATTGAAAGCAAAATAAATGAAGATATCACTACCCAGCATTTTTAACTGCTATCATTTTCTGGGAGACATTGAGCATTACCTGACAGAATTGCAGGGGTGCCAATACTTTTGGCCAGCAGATTATATTGTAAGTTAATTTTATTGCTGACTCCGCGTTTCGGGGTCATCAACATTTTTGCCCCCCCCCCCCCACCCCGCCACAAAAGTCAAACTCTACCTATGGTCACCACTGTATAGACAGGTCAATTATTCAGGAAGGTATATTTTGGATGAAGAAAAAAAACAGTCATCATGATGAATATTCATCAGGTAACACGCATGGAAACAATCGGATGTTAAGTATAAGTACATAACCACTAGATGTGTTTGAATAAAGGCAAACAGTTTTTTTTCTGTATACATTCGTTCAAACATTGAAGTGTTTTGAGTACAGCAACACATTCAAGCATGATATTGTTAACAAGTGCGTCATTAAAATTTTAGATAGTGCGGGGAAATGGAATCCTGGAGGGGAAATAACAAGACAGAACAGAGGCTTCATTTCATCTCAATGAAGCTCTCAATTCAATCAATCCAAATGCGATTAAACCACCAACCCTGTGTTGCCCTTGGAGATAAAGTTTTGTTAAATATTTTATCTGTTTTCTTATGAGACAGCGAGACTATACCCGGATCACCGCGGGATGCGCGGCGGCCGAACGTCAAGCGCCACCGTCGGCTTTTCCGATTCTATCCAATCTAGGAGCAAATGCAAACTAGCCAGGCCCCGACTGTTCAAAAACCTTAAATGTTATCCCGGTGGATTTCCATGTTTCCTTGTGCATGTGAGCCTCACAGCCCATAAAATCAGAGACTTCATTGCTAGGCAACTAGTCTCTGCACAGAGACGGGGCGGGTGTTCAATGTTTACTGTCAGAGAGACACTGCTAGTCAGAGCGCAGCTTCTCTGAAATAGAATGGAAATAACTCAAAGATAAAACTGATACAAGTCATTTATGCTGACCTAAAACATTGCTAAATCTCATGAGGATCTGAAATGGAAGGACCTTGTTCACATTAGAGGTTTGCTTCGGTATTAAAGCGTGTCGTGTTTTTTGCGTGGGGCTAAAAGAGACCTGGAGCTCTCTGGAGTATGGAACTGATGAGGTAATCATTCACACTGATCTGAATTAATAAGGCCTCATTAGTCAGTCAGAGACACTGCGGGGCTGAAAGGAACCATAGTGCAGAATCATCGCGACGAGGCGGATTTTGCAGGGAGAGAGTCTTAGTCCTAATTGTACATTAGCTCAAAATACTATACGTAGGGACTAGTGGCGGATGCTGGTCTTTCAATAAGGGAAAGCTCAAAGTCTGTGAGTGCTTTAAGGTGGTTTGGGGGGCTCAGCGGCAAAAGTTGCTCAGTAGGGAAAGAAGCTAGAGTGCCAGAAGTCAAATCTCTCAACAAGAAGCTACAAAAAAAAAAAAAAAAAAAAAATTAAATAAATAAATTTAAAAAATAGAATAAAACACCAGAAATCTAGTGCAATAGCTTTGCATAGGGATGTTAGGCACATAACACTACCAATTTTTCAGGATGCTCAAATTGTCCCACCAAATTTTAAGCAACCTTATTTCCATTATACATGAGTTCAGTTGTATAGGGCGGAAAACACAAGCTGACTTGAAGTTCAGCTCTGCAACCCCCAATTTGACCAAATTTCAAATGTTTCCTATATGCATGTGTGATACAGAAAAGAAAGCTTAAAGTCTCAGTTTTCTGGGGGAAGAAAATTTTTGAACAGGAGGGCATTAAAAAAAAAAAAAATTAAACAAAAAAACCCTAACTGGAGGTGAGAGCACTCGAGAGCATAATTAAAGACGCCTTGGTTAAAACGAGATATTATCGCGTACTTACCTTGTTTCGATCCCAAAACTCCATGTAGCATGTATCATCGAGTGTCAAGACATGAAGATGTGAATGGCCACAGATAGATTTTGGGGGGATTTTATGGGTGAAACATGGTAATATAACAAGGGTAGCGATGCAGAAATCGCAAACATCAAGGAGTGGTCGAGATATTCGTTTTCATATATATACAGTGCCTTGCAAAAGTATTCGGCCCCCTTGAACCTTGCAACCTTTCGCCACATTTCAGGCTTCAAACATAAAGATATAAAATTTTAATTTTTTGTCAAGAATCAACAACAAGTGGGACACAATCGTGAAGTGGAACAAAATTTATTGGATAATTTAAACTTTTTTAACAAATAAAAAAACTGAAAAGTGGGGCGTGCAATATTATTCGGCCCCCTTGCGTTAATACTTTGTAGCGTCACCTTTTGCTCCAATTACAGCCGCAAGTCGCTTGGGGTATGTTTCTATCAGTTTTGCAAATCGAGAGACTGACATTCTTGCCCATTCTTCCTTGCAAAACAGCTCGAGCTCAGTGAGGTTGGATGGAGAGTGTTTGTGAACAGCAGTCTTCAGCTCTTTCCACAGATTCTCGATTGGATTCAGGTTTGGACTTTGACTTGGCCATTCTAACACCTGGATACGTTTATTTGTGAACCATTCCATTGTAGATTTGGCTTTATGTTTTGGATCATTGTCCTGTTGGAAGATAAATCTCCGTCCCAGTCTCAGGTCTTGTGCAGATACCAACAGGTTTTCTTCCAGAATGTTCCTGTATTTGGCTGCATCCATCTTCCCGTCAATTTTAACCATCTTCCCTGTCCCTGCTGAAGAAAAGCAGGCCCAAACCATGATGCTGCCACCACCATGTTTGACAGTGGGGATGGTGTGTTCAGGGTGATGAGCTGTGTTGCTTTTACGCCAAACATATCGTTTTGCATTGTGGCCAAAAAGTTCAATTTTGGTTTCATCTGACCAGAGCACCTTCTTCCACATGTTTGGTGTGTCTCCCAGGTGGCTTGTGGCAAACTTTAAACGAGACTTTTTATGGATATCTTTGAGAAATGGCTTTCTTCTTGCCACTCTTCCATAAAGGCCAGATTTGTGCAGTGTACAACTGATTGTTGTCCTATGGACAGACTCTCCCACCTCAGCTGTAGATCTCTGCAGTTCATCCAGAGTGATCATGGGCCTCTTGGCTGCATCTCTGATCAGTTTTCTCCTTGTTTGAGAAGAAAGTTTGGAAGGACGGCCGGGTCTTGGTAGATTTGCAGTGGTCTGATGCTCCTTCCATTTCAATATGATGGCTTGCACAGTGCTCCTTGAGATGTTTAAAGCTTGGGAAATCTTTTTGCTTTAAACTTCTCCACAACAGTATCTCGGACCTGCCTGGTGTGTTCCTTGGTTTTCATAATGCTCTCTGCACTTTAAACAGAACCCTGAGACTATCACAGAGCAGGTGCATTTATACGGAGACTTGATTACACACAGGTGGATTCTATTTATCATCATCGGTCATTTAGGACAACATTGGATCATTCAGAGATCCTCACTGAACTTCTGGAGTGAGTTTGCTGCACTGAAAGTAAAGGGGCCGAATAATATTGCACGCCACACTTTTCAGTTTTTTATTTGTTAAAAAAGTTTAAATTATCCAATAAATGTTGATCCACTTCACGATACTTCACGATTGTGTCCCACTTGTTGTTGATTCTTGACAAAAACAATTAAATTTCATATCTTTATGTTTGAAGCCTGAAATGTGGCGAAAGGTTGCAAGATTCAAGGGGGCCGAATACTTTTGCAAGGCACTGTATATATATATATATATATATATATATATATATATATATATATATATATATATATATATATATATATATCCTTTTAAACGTTTTTGTTTTTCTTTGTTTGGATCGATTATCATCTAACATATCGGGGAAAATGCGACAGTAACCAAAAATAAAATAAAATTAAGCCATAGTTATGAGGTAGATATCTGTGACTTATTTACAGACACCATTATTTCATTGTGACGTAATTTGTTTAAAAGTTTAAAATATGCGAGTGAATCATTTTTTAAAGTTTTTTTTTAATTTTTCAAACGAAATATTAGACATCAAATAATGATTCTAAGATAAAAATGACATTTTGAATAAGAAATATAATTACTCACCTTCTTTTTTTTGGCTGGGTTGAAACCAAAGCGGTTGCGCAACTTCAGTGAACGGGGATTTCCAGGGTAAAACGGACAAATTAAAAATAGTTTGGGGGCTTAATGCGCCCTGAATCTGCTATTGCAGCATATAGACATATTATTCTATCAAACACAACAGTTCTTTTGGCATAAAATACAGCAGTTTATTTTAAAGGGGTGCAAGAGCAGAAACTGCTTTTTCAGTCTTGTCTGTGTTTCTGCCATAGGTAATTTAGATTGTCTTGCCATTGTAAGTAAGGGCGTTCCAATACATTATTAGATTCATCCAGATACGACATGTGACGATTCGATTATGATTCATAAATATTCAAAAACAATTATTTTCCACACAAGTGTGCCGTGAGAGATCGTCAGGTGTGCTGCGACAAATTATCCTATATCGCATTTTATCTTGTCGGGTGAAGTTGCAGTAGTAAGGAAGGAACAGGTAGAAAGTTCTCAGTCGTGTGCATATGAGCGAAATTTTGCTCTTGTCGCGTTAAAGAACTGCTCGGATGATGATGAATAGGAGATTATTTGTCTTCATGTTGCACTTATATGTCAAATTTAAAAAATGTTAAGTAAATGTTAAGACAGTTGACTCTGTATATTTTTTTTTTGTAATGTATATTTTTTTTTAGTAAAAAATACAGAAATCTGTGAAAAAATGTTCCATTTAAAAGAAGTGTTATTTATTTCTAAAGGCACTTTGATTAATGTTTTCCAGAAAATGTTGAATTCATTCCACGAGAGTATTTTTTAAGTACTGTAAATTTGAAAAATAAGTACTGCCTTTGAAATGGTTAATGTTTTTGCATTTTACTGTTAAAAAATAAATAAATAAATAAAAATAAAAAAAATAAAAATAAAAAGCTTAAGTGCAGCATTTTGTTGTATGGGCATGTTTCCATCGTTACTGTTGAATCCTTAGGATATTTTAAATAAAATATAACTATATTATTAAATAATATAGTATATAATGGACATAAATTTGTTTGTCTACTTTATTAGGTAACACTGTATGATGCACCGATAATCTTGATTATCGTGATCATTGTGATAACTGTCAATACCGTGATCATCGTTCAGTAATCGAATGGTAGCTGTTAGGGCTCCTTGATTGCAGGCTGGAGACCAGACGGGGGGAAGCGGCGACAGGTGCCAGCCATTAACATCAGCTGCCTACAAAAGCCTGATCGTCGTTGCCGCTCGTCACCAGACCAACTCTTTCGGCATTCCCGTCAGTCACGTCCAGCAATCAGGTATTCTCTATGTATTTACACCCGGCTAATCTGACCTTTGTTCCATCCCAGGATTCCCCGTGCCTGCTACCTGACCTGTACCGTTGCCTGATATCACATCTACAACTGCCAGCGACCACACGACGTGCACGTGTGCTACAACGACCCTCGATGCGCCCCTAAAAATAAACCTTGTTAAATAATAACGGAATTCTCCCTTGTCTGCTTTGGGGTCCGATTCCCAGCGCACCATTACAGTAGCACCCTGAATCGTAATTGAATTGAATCGTGTGGTGCTTTATATGGCACACCCCTAGTTGTAAGTATAAAATTGACCCTACCATGATTAAGTGGATGATTTTCATTCGTTCAGACTTACATTTACCCCTTTTAAATTGCTGAAATTACCTCAAACACACGTTTGATTGGCTGATGACTTGACCCCCCCCCCCCCCACATACACACACACAGCCTCAACAGGAATACATTTCGACACTATGTCTCCTCCTCCGCCCCCCTCGAAGAGCATGAATATTACACATTTTTTTGGCTAGCAGCATCCACTGTAAGTAATGTAAAAAGACATCAATATTGTTGAGGCGTGATACACCACTAATTTTGCTACTGAAAGTCTGACCTTTATCAGAGTTGGCATAACATTAAACTGTGTAAACTTGCTAACCTGCAAAACTCGATTAGGAAGCTGCTAAGAAGTGTCTCATCTCAAGCAAAAAGTGTACATGCAGGTTATGCTGTTATATCATCCCTACCAATGTAAAAACCTACGCCCTTGCCTGAAATAGAAGCTGAATTTTTCGCTTCTCATTTTTAAAGCAACACCAGGTAACTTTTCAACCTTTATAAAATATTTTCATAACATTAGGGATTATATTTCAACTGACAACTAGTTGAATGAGACCTCTTTTATATCTATAGTTTTTTTTTTTTCCACTTTCACCGGCACTATTTAACTTTGAGTACACACACACACAAAAAAAAACTACAAATCTGCTAACTGCCTTCCCGCAAACGTCACGTCCCCCTTCATTATAAAGACAGAAGTCGATCCTAAAGCTTTCGCGTAGATTCTGCAAAAATGGCAGAGCAATAGAGACTTGTCTGATGAGGAAAAAGAAAGTGAGTCTCCCGAGAAATGCAGAACATTGGCACCGCTTTCACTCGCTGGTGTGACCCCCAACCCCCCCAATGGGGGGGTTAGCCACACAGTTGTTAACCATCGTATGCTATTGTTTAGCCACAACTGGATTCATTACCTTATTACTTTTCATCCTTCACGCAGCCGCTGGAAACAGAAATTTTGTTTCATCCATCTGAAGGCGACCATCATGATTTTATGACGCTATATGGGTGTGCCCTGGTCCTCATGGGAAATACAGTCTTGCTTAACTCATTCACTCCCAGCAATTTTCACAGGTGCAACCCCCTTCGCTCCCGGCCGTTTTACTGGATTTTGACTGATTTTGCAAGGCCCACAGAAAATTCTGTTCTATTGCTATATAAACATGGAACCCACCAAAGGAAAGATTAGACGCTCTTCTTTCAGAAGGAAAAAAAGTTAGTTCATATCTTTTTCCATTCTTTAGAAATCACCATTAGAAAATAGCTTAGTTTGAGCAATTTTCCAATTTCTGATGAAAAAACAGAGAAATTGAGCTTTTTGTAAATGCATATATTTCAAACATAACTTTCACTTTAACAGTTATTTTTTGCTTTAGTTACATCCCACACATCTGAATAATGTTTTCCCTTTACAAAATAATATAAACAACAAGACAAATTGAAATTTTGATAGCAAAGGAACAATTTATTTAGAAATAACCAGGCATGAAAATCTCTCACCTTTCGGCGAAATTCGCCGTTTTGGAGTCAAAAAGGGCGACCTACGTGAATTGCGTAGATCCGAGGAGAAATTCTTTTTTTTTTGGGGGGGGGGGGGGGGTCGGGAGGTTTTATTTAATAATTATTATTATCATCATCTGATTAACTTAGTACGTAAACTGAGCACTTAAGAACACAGTCAGCAAATCCTTCTAGATGCTTCGCTGACGAGAACCAATCATCGGCCAAAGCTGCGTTCCATTATTCCAAACGCGCGCACTCCTTACGCGTGTACATGGAGTGCTCGGAAAGCCTTCGGTTGCATTGCAAAGCAGCGAAAACAAAAAGCAGGCCTTATCCACATCGGGGCAGACCAGAGCGCAGCATACACACTTGCCTGTATTTGCCAGCAGATTGAATTTGGTGAGTAATGGTTTCAATCGTTTTCACGTTTTGCGATATAAAAAAGTTACTGCCATTCGTTGCAGCTTGCGTTGAACACTGCCAGAGCTAGCCAAATCTCCAATGAAAAAAAATAGCTCCCGTTAAATTGGCGTCAAGCTTGTGTATTTAGCGGTAATATAAACGAAGAAACACACTGTTGAGTCAAATTAAGCGGCATTCTCTCGGATGGAGGGGGCGCCTCACATCGCTCCCGTCGTCCGCCGGAGATGCGTTATTTTCGGCTTGGATTTGAGCTGACGGCCGGTGTCGGCACAACAGCGGCCCAACGAGTGGTGGGAATGAGTCCTGCTTCTTAAAGCTTTTCAGAAATACAGGGATCCCTCGTTTTTCGCGGTTAATGGGGACCAGAACCCGCCGCAATAAGTGAAAACCGCGAAGTAGCGCCCCAACTTATTTGATTGAATAATAAAGACACAAATGTCCTAGCCAAAATGTGGCCCAAACGCATTACTTAACATTACTTAAATGGAAAAATTTGTTTCAATCAAGAAAAATAGTTTTCAAATGCTTTTTTTGTTTCAAATTTATTATTGCAATCAAAAACATTTTTTTTTTAAGTTGAAGCTACTTTTGGGGATTAAAAGTATATACTGTATTTTGATTGAAGCAACTTTGTTTTTGATAGAAGTAACTTTGTTTTTTGATTGAATAATAAAAACACAAATCTAACTCCATCGTTATTGAGTGAGAAAGAAATTAAGAAAGCTTTAAAACTAAAAGCCACCGGGGAGTCTGTTTGTTTTTGTTTTTTTTTAATATTTACATTTCATTACATAGACATGTGTCGTAGGGAAGGGAGATTGAGGGATAAAAAAAGGAGTTAGATGAGGCTGCTAAAGGCAGTGGATACCTCATCAGCTGGGTGAATAGCAGACCTGGTAAGAACAAGTTTGCAAGGATAGTCGGGTATTAAATCCAATTATAAACACAATTACAATGTTATTTTTCTATAAGATTTTTATGTCATTGCTTTATTAATCATTAGGTGCTAGAGTTGTTAAGTATGGATAATAATGAAATAATAGTTTTAAGAAAACTGTGCTGTTGGTGGCTCAGTGACCATCTGATGTGGTTTGTTCTCAGATGAACAAGTTGAGGAAGGAAGTTTTGATGCAGAGGTTGAAGGAAGAAAAGAGGCAGACTGACTGAGTCACAGCCAGAAAGTGTTGATGACAGTTTTGATTTCTATTCACTGTTGCCCCCTCCCAATTAAAGTATGTCACAGTCGCAGCCAATTATTATCTAAAGCTGGTTAAAATTTTAAGTTATGTTGTTTTAAGGTGTATTAAATACTTGTTCATGTGCCCCTTTTGATCTACGAGCACCCACCCCTCCACCGGTCTCTGCATGGCCCTGCTGAAACACAGTGTGGGTCGACAGAGCTCAATATTTTGTTGGGGTGTACAATACAGTGTACTGGAACATATTTCCTCCACACCCTTCTCACCTTTTTAACCCCTGACCCATTTTCATGCCTGAATAACAGAGATTACGCTGTTGTCACCACGACACCCGGGGTAAACTTTTCCATCATCGCCGCCTGTCTCATAAACATGGATTTTTTTTAGTCTTTCCAGCAAAGACTCAACGGCATTGTCCGCTGCACTGGTGGTCCCGGTCGTTTTGCTCGGTTGTCCAGTGCCTGGCATCCCAGGCATCCTCCCGGTTGTTCTGCTCGGTTGTCCGCCGCCTGGCATCCTGGACGTCCATTCCGTCGTCTTCCGCAGGCACTCCGGCCGTGCGGCTGGCCGTTCGTTCCGTTGAATCGGGTTGGAGGTCTTACCAAATGTGCTACTGCCCTCCAGTGGCCAGTTTTATTGCTTTAAAATGGATGTTCAGCTTTGGAGCTAAACTGAATCAGAACCTAGAGATGTATCTTGTTAAAAAAACGCAAAATATGTCTAAATATGTCTTTGGGACACTGAAACAATTAAAAATAGAACGTATTTATACGTTTTTGGGAGCAAATGACACTACTGCTTTTGTCCATCAGCATCACTAAAATCGACCAAAGCTTAAGCTAAAAAGTGTTGCTTTAACAAAACAGGTGTTGCTAGGATTAATATGAAATGTTGTTTTCACCAACGATGAAGATAACGAAAATATTTTGTCAACGAACAATTTTTTTTCATGACTGTGACGTTTCGATGATGAGCTAAAAACGTGTCTTGGGAACCTAAAACATAATGAGACCAGTTTTCGTCTGACGAGCCGTAAGTTCACTATGTGTGGCATTTTCTTATTGTATGTGTAGTTAGCATGCATCGTAGCAGTGTTTGGTCCTGTCACCCATGTAACATGCTGCTACACACACACAAACACCCACACACACACACACACACCCACACCCACACACACTTACTCACCAGGTACATTCCAGGCTCCTTTTGTGAAACGTGTCACGTATTGCTTGGTAAGTTTTATTTTCTTATGTTGGCTAGATATGCCACGTTTCTTTAGTCTTTAAAAGGGTTGTGCTGAATGATCATTACACACTAAATGTAACTTGTAGCGTTAGCATAGCATTTGCATTTACAGTTCGGTGGTTTGGACCATAAGCAGAGTTTGACTTTTGGTGGGGGGGGGCAAAACATGTTGATGACCCCCAAATGCGGTGTCAGCAATAAGGTTGACTTACAAGATATATGCTCGGTTAGTAGCTTAGCCCATGCTTGTAAATACAGATATCCCAGCTGTGTGTGCGTGAGCTTGTGTGTTTTTCTGTGGAGAAGGTGAGGTCGATTCATGCATTCCGCTGAGATATCCAATTTAATGCTATTTTTTTCCGGTCACACACATCCTTGCGAAACAAATTCTCACCATGGTGAGTTTCAAAACGGTGGCAGGCACAACAGGAGATGGCATCCTTTTTGAATGAATATTCCTACCGGGAAATATTTATAATCATACATTGAAAATGAGCGTTTTTTGTTTCCCATCATTTTATAGGGGAATTCTTCATCAGGCTGCTTAGGATAGCTATGCTATTGGCCAAGGATGTCGTTAATTGATTATGGTACGCCCGGTTGTGGCTCTGTTGTACAACTACCATCTTTAGTGGGACTCCACTCACCATTTTGGTGGTGCTCTACAGCGTTTCATGGTCCACATCTCCAATCCTTGGTTCTCAGTCAGTAGTTCTTGTCGCTTAGGTATGAAAAAAAAAACATATCTTGTTTCTTCTGTCCTCAGGTGGTTTTGACTAAGCAAAGCAAATGACCGTCTCTAAGGTGCTAGTCACATGAGCTGTTTGCAAATTTATTTTGACCCATTAAAAAATATTTTTCCGTTCATTTCATTCCTTTCTGTTGTTTGTTTTATTGCTTTACACCTTTTATAGACATTTTACCGGCAAAGTCTTAATTTTAAATTCACATATCGGAAAGTCAATAACATGCAATGACATTATCGACTAGCCTCCCCGAACCCCCTCTTAATCTCAGTGTATGGTTTGGACATAACTTGGTAGCAGTTTACATCTCGTTTTTAATAATTGTTGTAGTTTGGACAGCCCTGCTCCTGATTTATTGCTGGTATGAACCTAGTTTTGTGATTATAATTGTTTGCATTCATTCTTCAAAACTTATGCTGTCAAATCTGTTGGAAAACAGGAACAAATTTGAATTTTTGCTGACGAAAAGATTTGTATTCATCGACAAACACTAGACAACGACTAGCCCATTTTGAAATGATTAAAACATGACTAAGACTAATAAGTATTTTTGTCCATAAGACTAAGACAAAAATTTTAAGGGCTGCCAAAAACAATGCTGTAGTCCAGGTATGCTATACATGGAGGTATACCTCAATTAAGACTTTATTATTATTAAGTAACTCTTAACATGGACACTCATTGAAGGAAATTAAGTATTTACGGTAGTACAAACTCTTTTCAAGCTACAGGTATTATTGATATAAACCAGGGGTGTAAAAAGTTCACTCCTGCCCACGAGGTTGATATGCCTGACGGGCAAGTTGTAGCTCTTTCATACTGTACATTAGAGATGTCCCGATCCGATATTTGGATCGGATCGGACGCCGATATGGGCAAAAAAAATGCGCATCGGTATCGGAGCGGCCGACATGGAAAAATTCCGATCCAGACTTCTGATCCAGTTTTTTGAAAATCGGTCCGGGTTTTCCAGCGCACCGATATACATAATCCATTCCCGTTTTTGCTTCGGTTTCCCTAAAATCCAGTCCGCATTTTACGGCACTCCTTCAACACACTACATTACCGTCTCCCAATTTACCGAGAGACTTTATCGGTAAAAATGTCAGATGTGTGGGATCATTTCACCTTAAAGGACGACAAAGACGAAGAGGCAGAGTGCAACATGTGCCACAATAAAGTCAAGCGTGGTGGTAAAGCTGTAAGAAGTTTTAATACAACCAACCTAATCAAGCATTTAGCGACATACCACCACAAACTATATAAGGCGTATGTTAAGAAAACCGAAGACAAAAAGAAAGGTCCTACGCAACTAACACTGGCAGAAACTTTTGCGATGCGTGACAAACTGGCACTTGACAGTCCCAAAGCCCAGGGAATAACAAGAGTCATTGCCGAAGAATTCATTTTGGATAACGAGCCATTATCTCTCGTGAGACCCAACACTTTTATGCTGCATTCCAGAGAAGCGGGAAGTCGGATTTATCCCATTCGGATGGTACCAGTTCCGACCTCAAAGCGTTCCCAGCAAATGTAAACAACAAAGATGGCTAATCGCGACGAGGTGTTTTTATTTTGGCCATCCAAAGACATTTTAACCTCCAGCGAACCTGCCTTCCTATAAGCGATCAAATAGTACAGAAAAAAACGACGGCTGCGTTATTGCCCACACTGTAAACTGACTTTTTTTAGTTACATCCTTTGCTGATCGTCAGTATAAAAACATAGCACAACAAAGATAATTCACTGTATGAGAAAAAAATACATGGCGTTTCAAATAAACTTGATTTACTTTATTATTGTGTTATCATTCAATACGTTTTTTTGAGCGCCATTTTGTCCAGTGACGTCAGATTGAAACAACTTGGAAGTCGGGGTAGTTATTTTTTCTCCGACTTCGCGACTTGGACCTCCCAGTTCGAGTGGCGTTCCAATGATATTTTCGTAGTCGGAGGCCGGAAAAGTCCGACATGATCTTTGTTGTGCTATGTTTTTATATTGACGATCAGCAAAGGATGTAACAAAAAAAAGGCAGTTTACAGTGTGGGCAATAACGCAGCCGTCGTTTTTCCTCTACTATTTGATCGCTTATAGGAAGGCAGGTTCTCTGGAGGTCAAAATGTCTTTGGATGGCCAAAATAAAAAAACACCTCGTCGCGATCAGCCATCATTGTTGTTTACATTTGCTTGGAACGCTTTGAGGTCGGAACTGGTACCATCCGAGTGGGATAAATCTGACTTCCCACTTCTCTGGAATGCAGCATACAGGGTGACCCAAAAAAAAGTTTACACTCAGTTGACTGCTTGTTTAAAAGCCATTCAAACATATCTAAATAGGTTGTCATGCTTAAGTGATTCATTAAGGTCACTCAATGCAGCTGGTAATCTCTCGTCTCTACAATTCCTGTGCTTCTGCTGAAAATGAAGAAAACTTTAGCTGTACCTGAATTGCTGCGTGCCGGTCTGACACCTACTGAGATTGCAGCAAATCTGAGAATATCCAGATGTGCAGTCTACAAAGTTGAAAAGAAGCTGAAAGATACTGGAACAGCCTCACGAAAACCTGGGTCTGGAAGTGCACGATCTGTGGGGACCAAAAAGTTGATTGACATGGTGATATGTGGCCACCCAGAGTCCAGATCTCAATCCCCTGGATTATAGCATATGGGCAACTGTGGAGGACAGTGCCTGTAAAAAGCCACACCCTTCTGTGGCAGCCTTGGAGAGGTCCATTGTTAGATTTTGGGAAAAGATGACAGCATCCTACATAAAGACGACCTGTCAAGCGTTCCGCAGGCGCTGTTGAGACACTTAAGGGAGGACACATTGAAAAATAGAGTGTACTGTACATGTTCTTTACAATAATGTATAATTTGTGATTAAATTCTAATTCTAATCTGAATAAACATGGCATTTAAGTTGTATTATGGCAGTGTAAACTTTTTTTTGGGTCACCCTGTGAACATTATGCTTGTCTAATAGATATCATATGTATATAGAACTAGATGCAAAATGACAGACTTGACACCGTTAGCAACACATGCATTGAAAACTACGTGCGTTAGTAAACAGCCGCCATCTTAAAGCAGGAGACTTCCCTTGTAGGCTGATGTAGTGAACCTTCCAAGCGAACCTAATTAAGTTTTTTTTTTATCTAAAATACTCCTAAATCGGCAAAATCTTGACTCGAATCTATCTTCAAAACAGGTTTAAAACTTTCACATGTCAAAAGTAGACAGAAGGGAAATTATGGAATAACGGGAGCAATTTTAACAACTTTAACAGTTGATTCGCAAAATTAAATGAATTGAATGTAGTTTAAAGCTGCTGATACAGAATGGGGACGTGAGTATTTTATTTACTGTTTTAAAATGTTAACTTGATACTGAAATAATCGTTTATTTAAACCTGAGAGGCTTTTTATACAATTTTTGTAACTAATGCATGAAACATTAAAAGGATCTAATAGCTTGGGAAGTTTGTGAGATTTTCCACTGACAGTTTACAATATTATTTGCACGTTTTACTGACTGACTATGCCATTTCTGTTTGTTATTTAGAATGTTTTGTGTTTGTCTCTGAATAAACAGGTCAGTTTCTTGTTACCAACCATTGTGTGTTATTCAAACTCATCTAATTCAGCTGGCTAGTTGTTATCAAGAGTATTAAAACCCTTTTCAACATGAGTCTGACAACTAAGTAAGGAGGCTAAATAACTTTAAACTTTAATACATGCTCAATATAGGCCGGTATCGGTATCGGCCAGTATCGGTATCGATCGGAAGTGCAAAACAATATCGGTATCGATCGGAAGTGCAAAACAATATCGGTATCGGATCGGAAGTGCAAAAACCTGGATCGGGACATCCCTACTGTACATAACAAATCACATGCTTTTATTTTGAAATAGGCGCCGTAAAACCGGAGACTTGTGTTATCGTGTGGGCGCACTACAGCACTTGGCCCATTTTAGTTTCCGCAGTTACATTCACACCCTCCCAGTGACAGCTAATGAGTTGACAAGGAAGTGACCTAAAAAATGCCCCAACACCAACTGTAAGAGACCAATGAACAGGAAGCAAAAAAAAATTAACAGGAAATGATGCAAAATTTACAGTAAGTGACCCGAAAGTACCCTAAAATTACAAGGAAGTGACGCAAAATGTACTCATTGCCTGCCATTGACAATAATAGATGTCCAATTCACATAGCTGTGAATGCTCATCTTTCAGTTCTATTGACGTCAATGGGAGCCAGTGAGTTATGACACCTCTGAACCAAAGTAGACTAAACATGTCGAAAGTCTCCCATACAGAAAAAAAAAATTCCCTCAAGATTGAGTAAATGGCATTTAGAGTACACACAAATGGAACGTCAATGAACCAGTGCCTAAGCTTGTCTCGTGCTGCCCGTCACAGTCAGGTTTGTGGATTGACAGGGAAAAAATTGTTTCATGGAGTGGAAGCCTGTGGTTTCATTCCCAGGGAGAACCTTGGCGAGCAATCTGAAGGGCACTTAGGTTGAAAAAGCAACCCACCTATCCTTAGCCAAAATGGTTGTGACAGGGAGGCTTGACCCCATACATAAAAAATATATATATACATATATCCATAAATATATATATTCAGTAGAAATATATTTTATATGCTGTATTTTGACATGAAAATATTTTGCCTTCCCTCTTCTACAGATTTATCTAAGCTAGACGACCGCAAGTACCAAGGGTGACCACCTGTCTGGTTTTAGGATGGACACTCAGCCTTTTCAGTGATGCGTCCGGCGTCCAGCACAATTAGCTGGATGCTATTTGTCCGGCTTTTAAAGAAAATGGGCAGCGTTTCAGTTTATGTGAGGCAACTCAGCCCCACAGTTGTCACAAATAGCTTGTTTGTGCTACGTTTGTGCTAGTTGTTGGGACACCCCTCTATTATTGAGAGAGGTGGCACGCTTCAACAGCTGCAACGAGAGTGCTGCGATTGACATCATCAATTTTCATTCAGGAGGGACTGAAAGTCAAGCCGCTGTCAGGGCCTCAGGCCCCTGAGCCCTGCTCCTCCTTGTTTGTGTGTGTGTGTGCGTGTGTGTCTTGATTGCAGGATTGGGCAGATGGGTGAGCCTGGGACCAGGTGCAGTCGACCATCGTTAGCAGCCTACTTAAGCCAGTCCCTGGCATCACTTCATCGCCAGATCAACTACTCTACTTGACGAGTTTGTGACGCTAGCATTTGCCTTGTTCCAAGTATTTCTGATATTCTACTCACTTTTGCATTGCTTACAGATTCTACATTGCTCGCCTGCCTTGACAACTTACCTGATCACTCAACAACTGCCGCCTGACTTTTTGGACACGGACCATCTTTATATTCTGCAATAAACATTTGTTAACTCTGCCACCTTGCCTTCGTCTCTGCATCTGGGTCCCCCGCTCACCCAGAAACGTAACAGCTTGATCTGGCCAAAGAATGGACCCAGCAGAGACCAACCCGCTCCGTCGCCGAGTAGCTGCCCAGGACGGCCTTCTGGAGCAACACAGTGAGGCGATCACAGCCCTCATGAATCAGGTGCGCGGCTTTGCTGAAACCCTTAATCGCCTCCAGGCTGGGCTCTCCTCCCTTCAGGCCTCAGAGCACGCTCCGCCCGTTACAGATGTGTCCAACACAGCCCCTTATGCCCTCAGAGAGCCGTTCGTTCCGGCACCTGCTCCCTATTATGGGGACCTGGGGACTTGTCGAGCATTTCTGGTTCAATGTGCACTCGTCTTCACGCAGCAGCCCCGCACGTATGTTTCCGACGAAGCAAAAATAGCATACCTTATCGGCTGCCTTCGGGGCTCCGCTCTCGAATGGGCCACGGCAACATGGGAGGGGCGCTCTCCCGCCTGCTCCTCCTTTGACGCCTTTACTGAGGAAATGAAGAGGGTGTTCGATCACCCAGTGCGCGGCAGGGAGGCGGCGAAGCGTCTCATGTCGCTCCGGCAAGGCACAGACAGCGTAGCCGAATTTGCAATCCGCTTTAGGACGCTTGCCGCCGAGAGTCGCTTCAACGATGAAGCACTCCAAGAGGTGTTCCGGGGGGCACTCAACGACTCAATCAAGGACGAACTGGCTGCCCGTGATGAACCAGCTGACCTCGACCAGCTCGTTAGCCTTTCTATCAGGCTTGATTGTCGTCTCCGTGAGCGCCGCAGGGAACGTTCAAGGATTCCGGGACTGCTGTCTGCCACGCCACATACCCCGCTCCACCCTTCATCCCAGGGGGGACATGGCTTTCCAGCTGCGTCGCCCCCCAGTCCTGGGCCCGAGCCGATGCAGCTGGGCCGTGCCCGGCTATCCACCGAAGAGAGGGAGCGCCGGCGGGGCGCCAATCTGTGCCTTTACTGCGGGGGTGATGACCACTTTGTCGCCAATTGCCCACTGCGGTCAGGGAGGACCACTACACCTCCCAAAAGGGTCGGCCCGGTGAGTCATAATCAAACCGTTACCACTGTTCGTTTGAAGCTTTCTGCCATGCTTTGTTGGAAAGATCTGTCCATGCCATTATATGCCTTCATTGACTCTGGTGCAGACGATAACCTGATCGACCGCACCCTGGTGGATCAGATAGGGGTTTCTCTGCTGCCCTTAAAAACCCCCATCAAGGCTCGGGCCCTCAATGGCGACTTGCTGTATTGTGTCACTCAGGAGACTGCGCCATTGTCCTTGGTACTCTCAGGAAACCACAGAGAGGTAACAAAGTTTTATGTTTTCGAGAATCTACAAGTGCCCTTAGTTCTCGGCCTGCCCTGGTTAAAGACCCACAACCCCAACATCGACTGGAGGAGGGGCAGCGTAGCGGCTTGGAGTGACTTTTGCCTCAATAATTGCTTAGGATCTGCTGCCGATGTCGCTGTTCCACCACCAGCTCCGGAGCAGGTCGACCTGTCCCTCGTTCCAGCCTGTTATCATGATCTTGCTCCTGTTTTCAGCAAAAGCCGCGCCAAGACGCTACCACCTCATAGGCCCTACGATTGTGCCATCAACTTGAAGCCAGGGGAGCCTCTACCCAGTGGTCGGCTATTCAACATCTCACGCCAGGAACGCCAAGATATGGATAAATATATTTCTGAATCTTTGGCTGCGGGCATAATCCGTCCCTCTTCTTCACCGGTGGGGGCTGGCTTCTTCTTCGTGGGAAAAAAGGACAAGACCCTGAGGCCTTGTGTGGACTACAGAGGCCTAAACAGCATTACAATCAGGAACAGGTATCCACTCCCGCTCATTGACTCTGCCTTTTCTCACCTTCATGGTGCCTCATTGTTCACCAAGCTCGACCTGCGCCAAGCCTACCATCTCGTCCGCATTCGTGAGGGGGACGAATGGAAGACAGCCTTTAATACTCATCGCGGCCACTATGAGTATTTGGTGATGCCCTTTGGCTTAACTAATGCGCCTGCTGTCTTCCAGTGCCTGGTCAATGATGTCCTGCGGGACATGATTGGCAAATTTGTTTTCGTTTACCTGGACGATATACTTGTTTTTTCCGAATCCCCCACAGCTCACGTAAACCACGTGCGGCAGGTGCTCCAGAGACTACTTGAGAACCAGCTGTACGTCAAAGCAGAGAAATGTGAGTTCCATGTCTCCCAGACCACATTCCTCGGCTTTGTCGTTGCTAAGGGAAGGCTGAAGATGGACCCTGCCAAGGTGACGGCGGTTGCTGATTGGCTCGGACCGACAACGCGGAAAGGACTGCAGCGCTTCTTGGGCTTCGCAAACTTCTATAGGCGATTCATCAGGGACTACAGCCGGGTGGCCGCCCCCCTCACAGCCCTGACCTCACCATCTACGCCGTTCAAGTGGACGTGTGAAGCTGAAGTGGCATTCAGCGATCTCAAGAAAAGATTCTGCTCCGCACCTATCCTTTGTCACCCCGACCTGACTCGCCAGTTCATTGTTGAAGGGGACGCTTCGGATCTTGGAGTGGGAGCCGTGCTCTCTCAGCGCTCGGAGGATGGCAAGGTACACCCGTGCGCCTTCTTTTCCCGCAGGCTCTCAGCAGCGGAGCGCAATTATAGCATTGGCGACAAGGAGCTCTTGGCGGTGAAGCTTGCCTTGGAGGAATGGCGCCACCTCCTGGAAGGGGCGGAGCACCCTTTTGTCATCTGGACTGACCATCGGAACCTGGAGTACATTCGGTCGGCCAAGAGACTGAACTCCAGGCAGGCGAGGTGGGCTCTCTTCTTCGACCGTTTTGCCTTTACTCTGTCTTATCGCCCGGGATCACAGAACACCAAGCCAGATGCTCTGTCACGCCAGTTTGCACTGATGGTGAAAGACCAGAGCCCAAACCCATCCTATCCCCGACCTGTTTTGTGGCAAGTCTCAAGTGGGAGATCGAGTCGGTGGTCAAGCGAGCCCAAGTACAACAAGCAGACCCAGGTGGAGGCCCCAGGAACCGTTTGTTCGTGCCAGATTCCGTCAGAGCCCAGGTATTGGAGTGGGGGCACTCCACACCCTTGACATGCCACCCTGGCGTGCGTAGAACATTGGCTTTTGTTAGACGGAGATTTTGGTGGCCTTCCATGGAAGGAGACGCAAAAGCCTTTGTGGCTGCTTGTACAGTTTGCGCCCGGAACAAAACCTCCACCAAGCCAAGTTCCCGTCTTCTTCAGCCGCTTCCCGTTCCTGGACGCCCATGGTCGCACATTTCCCTGGACTTTGTCACTGGTCTCCCACCTTCCAAGGGTAACACAGTCATCTTCACAGTCGTAGACTGTTTCTCAAAGACTGCCCGCTTCTTTGCTCTCCCTAAACTCCCGTCTGCCAAGGAGACTGCAGATCTGCTAGTCCACAATGTGTTTCGCCTCCATGGCATCCCTGCTGATATTGTTTCTGACAGAGGTCCCCAGTTCATCTCCCAAGTCTGGAAGGCCTTCTGTTCGGCTCTGGGCGTCAAGGTTTGTCTGTCGTCTGGATACCATCCACAGACTAACGGGCAGGCAGAGCGAGCCAATCAACAACTGCAGACGGCCCTGCGCTGTATGTCCAGCGCGCTTCCCTCCTCCTGGTGCACACACCTAGCCTGGGTCGAGTATGCGCACAACACGCTGCCAAGCGCTTCCTCAGGTTTGTCACCCTTTCAATGCTCGTTGGGCTACCAACCTCCCCTGTTTCCATCACAGGAGACAGAATGCGCAGTTCCGTTGGTGCAAGCCCACATGCGCAAGTGTGCCCGGGTCTGGAAGACAGCTCGTACTGCCCTACTCCGCGCGGCCTCAAGCTCCAAGACGCAAGCCGATCGCCGCCGCACCCCCGCGCCCACATACACCGTCGGACAGCGGGTCTGGCTCAGCGCCCGTAACATCCCCCTCAAGGTTGAGTCTAAGAAACTGTCACCTCGGTTTGTGGGCCCGTACGAGATCGTGGCAGTTGTAAACCCAAGCGCTGTTCGCCTAAAGCTTCCTGCCTCTCTTCGAGTCCACCCCACATTCCATGTGTCCCAAATTAAGCCGGTCTCATCCAGTCCGCTGTCTCCTCCGGTGCCAGCTCCTCCTCCTCCCCGGCTCATCGATGGACATCCCGCCTTCACTGTCCGGAGGCTGCTGGACGTCCGCCGACGAGGTCGGGGTCTCCAGTACTTGGTGGACTGGGAGGGTTACGGGCCTGAGGAGCGCAGCTGGATCCCCGCCCGCCATGTGCTGTGTCGGTCCCTCATCCGTGACTTTCACCGTCGGAACCCCGGTCGGCTGGCTGGTGCGCCAAGTGGCGCCCGTAGGAGGGGGGGTACTGTCAGGGCCTCAGGCCCCTGAGCCCTGCTCCTCCTTGTTTGTGTGTGTGTGTGCGTGCGTGTGTGTCTTGATTGCAGGATTGGGCAGATGGGTGAGCCTGGGACCAGGTGCAGTCGACCATCGTTAGCAGCCTACTTAAGCCAGTCCCTGGCATCACTTCATCGCCAGATCAACTACTCTACTTGACGAGTTTGTGACGCTAGCATTTGCCTTGTTCCAAGTATTTCTGATATTCTACTCACTTTTGCATTGCTTACAGATTCTACATTGCTCGCCTGCCTTGACAACTCACCTGGTCACTCAACAACTGCCGCCTGACTTTTTGGACACGGACCATCTTTATATTCTGCAATAAACATTTGTTAACTCTGCCACCTTGCCTTCCTCTCTGCATCTGGGTCCCCCGCTCACCCAGAAACGTAACAGCCGCTACTCATCCACATTGAGAGGAGGCAGCTGAGGTGGTTCGGGCATCTGGTTCGAATGCATCCTAGAGGCCTCCCTGGAGAGGTTTTCCGGCCATGTTCCACCAGCAGGAGGCCCCGAGGATGACCCAGGACATGCTGGAGAGACTATGGCTACGTTCATACTACAGGTCTTGATGCACGAATACGATTTTTTGTCATATCTGTTTTTTTGGCGTGCCTGTTCAGACTGCCTTTGTCCATTGAGACCATTCAAGTATTACGCATGCGCACTACTTCGTAGTCCGACAAGCGCTGAGCAAGACGACCCGCATGCGCAGAAGCATCAAAACAAATGACCACACATGCTGGCTGTCATCCGTCATTCCAGGGATATTATATTTTGCTTTTTAAAAAGAGGACACAAATAATCCCAGTTTAGGTTTATATTCAAAGTATATGGATCGATAGCATGCACGCACTGTCCGTGCATGTCACACACACATACGCGCAATTTGCCCCGACTCTCGGCCGTGTAAGCAATGTTGAAATATTGCTTATATGGAGCAGACAGAAAACCGATCATTCTCAGGCTTATCCTTTAAGAGCATACGACACGAGAAAAAAAGTCTTAAATGGCATTATTATGTGAATTAGAATCATATTTTGAGACGATTCGACTATATACAACAATTTAGAAAAGCACAGATGACGAGAAATTAGTTTTTTAATCTGCCGGTTAGCCACGCCAACCATTATAGGGCTTTAGCGTCCCCAACAGGTGGATGACGTCAGCGGTAGACTGGGCTCATCAGTTTTACTATTCAGCCCATTGAGGGGGAATTATTCAGAACGAGGAAAACGCGACGAAGAGAGCCGCAAAATGTCATTGTTTCTGTCTCTTTACTTCAATATTTTTACAGGATATTCTTTTTATCCAAGTATTTTCCCCAATAGCTATATAAATGGCTTGAGAAGGACCAGTCAGCCCGTCGAGGGGGAACTATTCACAACGAGGAAAACGCGACGAAGAGAGCGGCAAAATGTCATTGTTTCTGTCTCTTTACTTCAATATTTTTACAGGATAGTCTTTTTATTCAAGTATTTTCCCCAATAGCTATATAAATGGCTTGAGAAGGACCAGTCAGCTCGTCGAGGGGGAACTATTCACAACGAGGAAAACGCGACGAAGAGAGCGGCAAAATGTCATTGTTTCTGTCTCTTCAATATTTTTACAGGATATTCTTTTTATCCAAGTATGCACCGCTCCCGTGGCGTCTGTATCGCTTTTTGATGACGTAATTGCTGCATTGATTCCGATTTGAGAGACTGGACAGTATAGACCGCCGCGACGGTCTGGAAAAATGTGGCCCAGATCGGATTTGAACCACATACCAAAGTGGCCCAGATCGGATTTGAAATGGTCCAGTTCTATGCGACTTGTCACGTTCAGACCGTCAAGTTAATGCCTCACTCGAGTCGGAAAAACACGAAAAAACTGGATTCGTGCATTAAGACCTGTAGTATGAACGTAGCCTATGTCTTTCGGCTGGCCTGGGACTGCCTTGGGATCCCGCCGGAGGAGCTGGTTGAAGTGGTTGGGGAGAGGGAAGTCTGGGCTTCCCTGCTAAAAATGCTGCCCTACTGACCCGACCCCAGATTTAGTGGTAAATACTGGATGGATGGAATATTCTTAACCTGGATTTTGGCTACATATAAACAGAGCCAGAGCGACTGGTAAATTCCTAGAAAAAAACATCTATAGGACGAACATCCAATGTTAATAAGCTCAGTTAAGGGGCAACCATGGCAAACAGCATTAAACAGCAGAGACTCAAAGCATGTGGATGTGCATCAATACAAAGCCATTAGTCGAGCCTCTTTTGAGATTTCTCACTTAACTATAAAGCTGCCTAGGTGACAAGCGACCTGAAAAGCTCTCCCCCTTTAAAGCTGATGCATCTCTGGTGATACATGACGCCCACAGTTTGCACAGCGCAAAGTAAGGGGAGCAGTAGGCCGTTTGGGTTCCTGCAATTTGCCCTAATGGTTTTACATACTTCATTCAGTGGAACAGTCCCTTTGATTTACCTGAGTGGCGCTGGCAGCTGAGTTTCCAGCGGATGGGTGCCGTGTATAACAGCGATAAATTATCCAGAGGATGTGTTTAACAGATAAATGGCTTTTTGCCTGAGTGCCATCTCTCCCGAAGGAGAGAGTAGGCCAGAAGGAATCACCTCAGTGGCAACCTGCTCACTTCACGCGCTAGTCAACAATTTACTTGTAAAGTCTCGGTAAGATAGTTGTCTTTTTAACTGATAATGTTTGTTGTCAGTTAAAGTGGTTTGCACTTTCTTTGCAGCAGATTTATGTTTTTTGAGAAGTGGAAAAATACAAGGCAAGTATTTAAAAAAAAATTGGATATTGTTCAATGTTATTTCTTCAGACTGAATTAAATTCTAGGCTCTCTTTTTTTTACTCTTCTCTGTTTTTGCTTTTGCAGAGGGAAGTCAAATCATATGTGAGACGCTTACTGTTAATTCTGATCGAAAATAACTAATTTCTAAATTCTGAAAGTGCATGACTATAAGCCGCACTACCCAAATCTCATACTATAGCTAGAGAACTAGTTAGCTACCAAGATAGCTTGCTAGATTGCTATATTGCTTTATTAACAGATTAAAGTAGAGTTGCCAACTGTCCCTTAAAAGATCCAGCCGCTTCACACTCTGCTGTGAACCATCCCAGGAAGAGCTGGAGGTCGCTGTAAAATAGACCCAAGTGGACCACATCATCTGCAAAAAGCACCGATATTCTCCCATCAGCGAACTCGACCTCCTCCACCACATGGCTGCGCCTAGAAATTCTGTTCATGAAATCTCTGGAAAATATAACGGAGTAAATGGAACGCTTTTCTACCCACCTCTACAAACCACTCATGGCTATCCCTAACTTGTTCTCCTGTAATGGCACCAAACATCAAACCGATCCTTGTTCAGCGATAAAATACTGTTGGAATTTGACCTTTTAGCCAGATTGCCGGAATCACGACAGCAGAACTGCCGGAACCGCGTTAGGTTCGCGCTAAGATAGCAAGGCAAAAACAGCAAACAGACCCAAACGAAGAGGAAGGCTGGATCCAAGGTAACCATATCAAAGGTTAACAAAAGATTCCCGAGGAAAAAACAGCGCTAGCGAAAAAATTTTAATGGCTTTTTTTGGTTGCGGGCTGTGGGCTGGAAGAAGGGTGTGTTTGGGCGTTTTTTAGTGTAAATGTTTTGGGCAGAGGAGTCCATGCGTCTCTGTTGCCAAGGCAACCAGAGTTAGAGATTTTGTCGGCTTCAGCACCAAAGGAGCGCTGAGTTTTCAAATTCTCAGCCGTGGAGTCTTCTTGTCATCAAGCGTTCCTTGTGGCAAGACAGGATGTCCTGCCATTGTTCTAGACTGTTCATTGTTGGCCCCCACAAGAGCTGATGGCAGGATTTGGTGGTCCAGACACGGACTTGTAGATGTCTTGGTCATCACCAGCTTGTCTCGCTCCGTCAGCATGAATGACTCGCGTGTTGGGCTTCCGTAGTCAGTAGTTGTTATGCCCTTATCTGCCCTTTGTCTTGGTGCTGCAAATTCTAATCACTCCAAGTCCAACTACTCATACTTCAAATACAGTGCAGCAAATGAGTATTTGAACACCCTGCTATTTTGCAAGTTCTCACACTCATGCCCCTTTCCCACTGAAACTAGTGGGTCAACGCGCGTTTTTTCCAAGCCGATGCAACCCACTAGCAACTGGCATTTGGCACCTTTCCCATTGACAAAAAAAAAAAAAGCCATGTCTTTTTTTTTTTTTTTTACCCGTCTAACCCCCCACCCCTCCTCAGCCGTGCGTAAGGTTACGTGACGTCACCACGCTAAGATGCGCGTCGCAAGTGCAACCAAATTCATTCAGTTTAAGGAAGTAAACAATGTTGAGCAACATGGAAGTCTCCTTAAGTTTGTGTTCTTTGTTTTCATGCTTTTTACTGCCCTCAAAACGGTCAAAATGCAGCAAAGGATCAACACTCTACGTAGGCGACGTTGTAGCCTCGAGCTTTTAATTTACCAGCAATATTTTCATAAATTGCTGTGTCGCTGAATCTCCTCTTCTCCACCGATGGAAAGGAGCTGGAAGGTCTCATCATCTTTCCAATGCTGGGACATGTTGTTCAATGTGGTGCGCTACTGGCTCCTTCTTCTTCTACTAGCTTTGTTGTGAGCATCGACGTAAGTTCGGTTGTGGGTCGTGTTAAATGGGAGGCAACTGGCACGTTGTTATGACGGATCACGTAAGAGCCTATGTCACCACGTAGATTAGGGTGTTGACTGTTGACCTGGGGTTTTGCTTTCACACTGCATGACGATCAGAGCCGAGGTGATTTTAACGCGGGTCGCTTGGCGGGTTGATTGACACGGGCCGAGGTGGGTTGCTGCACCTTTCCCACTGCCACCAAAAGCCGATTGTTAGTGGGTTGACATGGGGTTTTTGGCCAGTGGGAAAGGGGTATCAGAAAACATGGAGGAGTCTTCTTTTTTGTTGTTGTTGTTGGTTGTCGCCATATTTAATATTAGAAAATTGGAAGTAAAGGGTCACACGGGGTAATGTTGCTTAGAGTGCTGCTGCCTTTTAGTGGGTAAATTTAGTGTGTAAGCTACTTCATATGCTGGTAGCAGTACTGCTGACCACTTTATTAAGTCTGTGTGCGGGCCAGACGTTATTGATTTTATGACAGAGGCTGGGGGCCGGATGAAATTTGACCAAGGGCCGCATTTGGCCCCCGGGCCGGATTTTGGATATGGATGCACTAAGACGTCATGGTTTGAAATCATGCATGGCACGGAAGGTTCTCCTGCTTAAACCAGCACATGTCAAGGCCTGTCTTAAGTTTGCCTATGACCATTTGGATGATGCAGAGGAGTCATGTGAGCAAGTGTTGTGGTCAGATGAAAGTACAATAGAACTTTTTGATCATAATTGAACTTACCGTGTTTGGAGGAAGAAGAATGATGAGTACCATCTCAAGAACACCATCCCTACTGTGAAGCATGGGGGTGGTAGCATCATGCTTTGGGTGTGTTTTTCTGTGCATGGGACAGGACGAGTGCACTGTATTAAAGAGAAGATGACAGGGGCCCTGTGTTGTAAGATTTTGGGGACCAACCTCCTTCCTTCATCCAGAGCCTTGAAGATGAGTCATGCCTGGGTCATGACAATGCTAGGAAAACCAAGACATGGCTCCGTAAGAAGCATAACAAGGTTCTAGCATGGCCAAGCCGGTTTCCAGACCTAAACCCTTTAGAAAACCTTTGTAGGGAGCTCTAACTCAGTGTTTCTCAGGGACGGCCCAGACACCTGACTGATGGGTGGGCCAAGATCCGTCCTGCAGTGTGTGCAAACCTGGTGAAAAACTACAGGAAACGTTTGACCTCTGTAATTACAAACAAAGGCTACTGTACCAAATATTAACATCCGTTTTCTCAGGTGTTTAAATACTTATTTGCAGCTGCATCACACAAATAAATCATTTTAAAAAATCATACATTGTGATTTCTGGATTTTTCTTTTTAGATTATTTTTCTCACAGTGGACACGCACCTACCATGAACATTTCAGACCCCTCCATGATTTCTAAGTGGGAGAGCTTGCAAAATAGCATGGCAATCAAAAACTTTTTTCCTTCTCTGTATATTCTATTTGTTTTCTTAAAGTATGATTTAAATGCTATTTATTTTATATCGGGTGTGTTAGAGTAATACAAACAGTCAACCAGTAAATATGGGAAAGGATACTATTCCCTTCAATACCCATAATAGTGCCAAACAAACTCAAATAGCATAGCAGCTTTCATCTTAGTAAGCCTTTGAATATGGCTAGCCTTAAATTGTTCTTCTATAGGGACACCAAGGGTCGCTTCCATTTCCAACAAAACATTATGCTACACAGACTACGCCTATATTCTTTTTTTGTGATGTTTCAGTCTATTGTTGCTGCATTTCTCATTCACTTCTGTATACAGAATCTATTTATTCATGTACAGCTTGCTGTTCGCGCCCGCATGCAGTGTTTGTTATTCATGCTCAGTCGCTACATTCACTGCTGCTGCTATGATACTCCATCTCATTTTTTACAGGTTTCACTGTTTTTTTTCACGGCAAACTTCCTCATGCCTCCCCAATCTGCATATTCAGAAATGGAATCGTTTAGTTTCCTAGTGTTCTTTTTTGGCAATGGCCTCAGCCACATACTGTATATCGACTGTGTAATGTTACCGCATTGTGTCTTTTGACTTTGTTCAAGTTGTGGCAGAGGCATAAAAGGAACGACAGTAGCTCTGAATCACTTGGAAATCATGCATTGATTCATTACCCACCATCAAAGACCAAATACTGTATAGAGTCCATAAGGACTTTCTGAATCAGAAACTGTATTGACATTGCGGGGGAAGTGTTGCAGTTGAATGAATTTCAAAGGAAGGCACTGAATAATGAAGCAAATTGACATTTGACATGGAGTCAAAGGCAAAGGTTCAGTGGACACGTTCGGAGAAAGCAGCACATCAAGATCTAGCATTACTTTTGCTCCATGCTTCTTGAACCAATAAGACACACTACAGAATAGGGAGGGATAACGCTTTGGTCATTAATCAGATTTATTAGATTGATAAAGCAAAAATAACAAGGAAACACTCTGTGGAGGGCCTCCAGTTTACACGCTGGGGAGAATGGGGTAAAATGAGCCACTACCGTATTTTTCGGACTATAAGTCACAGTTTTTTTCATAGTTTGGCTGGGGGGTGCGACTTATACTCAGGAGCGACTTATGTGTGAAATTATCATAACACATTATGATATCATTTTTTTTTTTTTTTTTTTTTTTAAACCTGTCCTGTTCAGCTGTTTGACACAGAGAATGGAAGTCTAAGTGCCCGGATTCTGAACAGTTTTAATGTTTCACATTGAGAGTCTGACATACTCCCATTGTGATCATTCAAAATACCTTTTTATTATGACAAAGCAGCGGACAGGAAGGGATTATGGGGGGACAGAAGAAAAGAAATACAAGAGAAGAAAGAAAAGAAACACATACACAAACAACAACAAGAAATACATTGAACATCTAAACTAGTTACTAATATGCTGGTGCTATCGTCAGCGAGATGTATTTCCGGTTTACACCATGTGGGGGCCTATTGGCCAGTGAAAGAGGAGAATGGGGGTGGGGGTGTCTATAAGACTATAAGCTAAGTGATTGAAAGGGGTAGAGTGTACACAAATCAGTTCTGTGATCTAGAACCCAGTAATCATGTGAATCTTTTATGAGTGTAAGCCCGTTGGCGACCAACCCTACGCCGCCGCATCGCCAATCCCGGCACCGGAACCCCCAACCCGAGCATGCCCTACCACATCCAGCAGCACACAAGCCCCACCGGGCGCGCGACAGCCACGCAGACGGGCGGAGAAACCGCGCGGGCGCCAACCCAGGGCCACGGCCCCCACCCAGCCCGCCCGGGGAGGGAGGGCGGGCGGGGGGGTGGGGGGGGCATGCGCAGCCCATCCATCCTCCCGCCGCCCAGCAAAGGAGCCATCGTCCCCCCCCGGGACCCAGGGTGGTCCCCCTTGCCACCCACGCGCCCATCAACCGGCCTTCAGGGATGGCAGGAGGGGACGCATCACCAACCCCACGCCTACACCCGGGCCACGAGCCACAGCCACAGCCCCCCAACCGGCACGGCACGCAACGGGACCCCCAGTGGTCCACCAAGCCCCAGGCAAGGCAGGGTCCCCCGCCGGTGCAGGCGACACCCCGCTGATACACCGGCGCCCAGCCAGCGACCTGCGACGGAGCGCAGGGCGGATGCCCAGCCAGAGAAGAGAGGGGAAGGCGGAGGCAGGAGAACGCCCAGGAACTGCCACGGGGCGATGCAAGATCGGAGACCCGACCCCCCAACCCACTCCCGCGGCCGTCAGCCGAGGCAGAGGGGAGGCCACACCCCGGGAGCCACGCCATATACAGGCATGAAAATGGGTCAGGGGTTAAAAAGGTGAGAAGGGTGTGGAGGAAATATGTTCCAGTACACTGTATTGTACACCCCAACAAAATATTGAGCTCTGTCGACCAACACTGTGTTTCAGCAGGGCCATGCAGAGACCGGTGGAGGGGTGGGTGCTCGTAGATCAAAAGGGGCACATGAACAAGTAATTAATACACCTTAAAACAACATAACTTAAATTTTAACCAGCTTTAGATAATAATTGGCTGCGACTGTGACATACTTTAATTGGCAGGGGGCAACAGTGAATAGAAATCAAAACTGTCATCCACACTTTCTGGCTGTGACTCAGTCAGTCTGCCTCTTTTTCTTCCTTCAACCTCTGCATCAAAACTTCCTTCCTCAACTTGTTCGTCAGAGAACAAACCACATCAGATGGTCACTGAGCCACCAACAGCACAGTTTTCTTAAAACTATTATTTCATTATTATCCATACTTAACAACTCTAGCACCTAATGATTAATAAAGCAATGACATAAAAATCTTATAGAAAAATAACATTGTAATTGTGTTTATAATTGGATTTAATACCCGACTATCCTTGCAAACTTGTTCTTACCAGGTCTGCTATTCACCCAGCTGATGAGGTATCCACTGCCTTTAGCAGCCTCATCTAACTCCTTTTTTTATCCCTCAATCTCCCTTCCCTACGAGGCATGTCTATGTAATGAAATATAAATATTAAAAAAAAACAAACCGACTCACCGGTGGCTTTTAGTTTTAAAGCTTTCTTAATTTCTTTCTCACTCAATAACGATGGAGTTAGATTTGTGTTTTTATTATTCAATCAAAAAACAAAGTTACTTCTATCAAAAACAAAGTTGCTTCAATCAAAATCCAGTATATACTTTTAATCCCCAAAAGTAACTTCAATAAAAAAAAATGTTTTTGATTGCAATAATAAATTTGAGACAAAAAAAGCATTTGAAAACTATTTTTCTTGATTGAAACAAATTTTTCCATTTAAGTAATGTTTTGCGTTTGGGCCACATTTTGGCTAGGACATTTGTGTCTTTAATATTCAATCAAATAAGTTGGGGCGATACTTCGCGGTTTTCACTTATTGCGGCGGGTTCTGGTCCCCATTAACCGCGAAAAACGAGGGATCCCTGTATTTCTGAAAAGCTTTAAGAAGCAGGACTCATTCCCACCACTCGTCGGGCCGCTGTTGTGCCGACACCGGCCGTCAGCTCAAATCCAAGCCGAAAATAACGCGTCTCCGGCGGACGACGGGAGCGATGTGAGGCGCCCCCTCCATCCGAGAGAATGCCGCTTAATTTGACTCAACAGTGTGTTTCTTCGTTTATATTACCGCTAAATACACAAGCTTGACGCCAATTTAACGGGAGCTATTTTTTTTCATGGGAGATTTGGCTAGCTCTGGCAGTGTTCAACGCAAGCTGCAACGAATGGCAGTAACTTTTTTAGATCGCAAAACGTGAAAACGATTGAAACCATTACTCACCAAATTCAATCTGCTGGCAAATACAGGCAAGTGTGTATGCTGCGCTCTGGTCTGCCCCGATGTGGATAAGGCCTGCTTTTTGTTTTCGTTGCTTTGCAATGCAACCGAAGGCTCTCCGAGCACTCCATGTACACGCGTAAGGAGTGCGCGCGTTTGGAATAATGGAACGCAGCTTTGGCCGATGATTGGTTCTCGTCAGCGAAGCATCTAGAAGGATTTGCTGACTGTGTTCTTAAGTGCTCAGTTTACGTACTAAGTTAATCACATGATGATAATAATAATAATTAAATAAAACCTCCCGACCCCCCCCCCCCTCCCAAAAAGAATTTCTCCTCGGATCTATGCAATTCACGTAGGTCGCCCTTTTTGACTTCAAAACGGCGAATTTCGCCGAAAGGTGAGAGATTTTCATGCCTGCATATAGAAAAAGTGTGGAACCCACCTACCACCCTATTACTGTGGCTGCCAGGTTCCCGACTGGCAGCCATCACCCAGCACCGTGATGGGGGTGTGAGGGGAGGGTAGTGCAATGTATATTATTATACATTATGATATCATTTCACATGTTATTTTGGTATTTTGGAGTGACACTGATGGTTTGGTAAACTTGTTAGCATGTTCTTCTTGTTCTTCTGTTCAACTTAATAGCTATGGCCACGTTCGCGTTCTGCCTTTGGCAATATGTGTTCAATTGTATTATTGACCTTTTTATATTGAAATGCATGCTTTTAGTTTGTGGCGCTTTCACGCCCAAGTGGGGGCGCACTCGCTCTTGTTTACGCGAAGAAGGGCGCTCACACGCCAGAAAAAGACGGACAGCTACGCAGCGTCTGAGCAAGTGGGCGAGAGAGAGAGAGAGACGGCTGCAACACGGCTGCGGACCTACGTTCATTGTTTATGCTTGTAAAATATCTCTACAAAGGCAACGCCTGTGTGTATCATCTTTTCTGTTGTTGTTGATGTGTGTTTTTCACCCGCGATTGGACACTTAGATCCAGTTGTGTGGTTGTTTGAACAATGTGCTAATGCTAACCATTTGTGTCATTGCTGTAATAGCAGCTAATTATCATTTATTTACGTTGCTGCAAACCTGTTTGCTATCGAGGACGAAATTGATCTGTATTATTTCTTTTTTTAGTTTCACTGTTCAAATGATGGTATCATAACGATGGCCAAAATAAAGTCAGTAAATTATACGGACGTCCAGCATCGTCATTTGGGAGTTTAGCTCGCTGTATAGCCAGGACCGAGCCATAGCGTCCTGGTGAGTACAGTATATTCGCATTTCGTTGTTCAAGCATCATGTAACATTATCATACTGTACACTTATTCAGCATGTTGTTCTCTATTGTATTGTATTGTATTAAATTGCCTTTCAAGATTACATATCTGTTGTATGTGTTGAATTTTATCAAGTAAATTTCCCCCAGAAATGTGACTTATACTCGGGTGCGACTTATATATGTTTTTTTCCTCTTGGTTGGGCATTTTATGGCTGGTGCGACTTATACTCAGGTGCGACTTATTGTCCGAAAAATACGGTATTTACTTTTGTTTTGAACAGAGGTGGGTAGTAACCAGGGGAGCTGGAAGTCACTCACAGCTGCGGGTGCTGGGGATCTTTTTTAAACGTTTTCCCCATTTAATAAAAGCGGTTTCGGTCCAAATTTGTCATGCTCGTGTATTTTCTCCATACGTGGCATGCACAATGTCTGTACACATGCATGCTGAATAGTTTATGTACTACTACTAGGCTATTATAAAGACAGCATTTTATTTCACTTACAGTGTGTGTTGGAGTTTTTGTATTGGAAATAAAAGCGCCCCTGTATTTTAATGCAAATCCCCGCAGCTAGACGGCGCAACGATACACCTTTAGACAAGTTTCCTGAGCGAAACATGGGAGGCGCCATCTTTGACATTTTCGCTATGAACTTTCAGTCTAGACAGAACAACATTAAGTGCCGTTGAAGTAAGCAGTGTGTAGATAAAGTTAAAACTGCAACATCAAACCAGAGGAACCTATGGAATCTCCAAAAATGGATTCAGCATGACGTAGATGAGGCTCCAGAAATTTCTGTGCTGTACATGAACTCCTGGAAGCGCCCATATATATAGTATGACTGGAAGTGGAATGTTTTGATCATCGACCAGATGATAGCTACAAAGTGCCAGTGTGGATCTACCTTGTCACATGCCTTAAATCGAAAACAGCAGCAGACAATAAGTTAAGGATGTGCTTTAAACCTAAAGAATCCACCGAAAAGATTGATTAATGTTCTTATCACTTTGTTGATCATTCGTGGAAAAATTCTAACAATCTTTGCAGCTTGTGTTAACATGAGGTGTAAATTGATACACTGGCCACTTGAGTGACCAAAATGAGGCGAATTACAAATAATATTACAATTTACAAATCCAGTAGGGTTGACATAAATGCTAGAAGGTATTTATCATCTAGTTAGATTATAGTTATGGTTTAATTAGCTCTTCACACAGATAAACACAAATAGTTTGTCATTGTTTTTTTTATTGCAGATATTAATCACAATAAAATTTTGGACAGTATGATTCCATTTGTTGTTTTACTTAAAACAATTGGTGCATTTTCAAAACAGGTCAATAAATCACAATGTATAAAATTATTAGAAAAATATTAACGAGGTGGAGCATAAATCGAGCCTTCCATCATCAAGGTAGAATACACGTAGTCTCGATACAGTGTTAAGAAAAAGTATCTGAACCTTTTGTAATTTTTCACATTTCTGCATAAAATCACCATCAAATGTGATCTGATCTTTGTCAAAATCACACAGATGAAAAAAGTGCCTGCTAGGTTTTCATATTTTAATGAGGACAGTATGCAAACAATGACAGAAGGGGGAAAAATGTAAGTGAACCATCACTTTTTATATTTTGTGCCCCCCTACCCCCCTTTGGCAGCAATAACTTCAACCAGACGAGTCCTGTAGCTGCAGATCAGTTTTCTTCAAAACTGCTCTAGTTATGTCAAATTCCTGGGATGTCTGGCATGAATCACTGTCTTTAGGTAATGCCACTGCATCTCAATGGGGTTCAAGTCTGGACTTTGACTTGGCCACTCCAGAATGTGTATTTTGTTCTTCTGAAACCATTCTGAAGCTGATTGACTGATGTGTTTTGGATCATTGTCTTGTTGCAGCATCAATCCTCTTTTTAGCTTTAACTGTCTGACAGACGGCCTCAGATTTTCCTGCGAAACATCCTGATAATCTTTTGAATTCATTCTTCCATTGATGATTGCAAGTTGTCCAGGCCCTGAGGCAGCAAAACAGCCCTAAATAATGATGCTCCCTCCACCATGCTTCACGGTGGGTATGAGGTGTTGATGGTGAGCTGTTCCTTTATTCCTCCACACATGACTTTGTGAATTATTCCCAAATAATTCAATTTTGCTTTCATCAGTCCACAATTTTTTGCCAAAACTTCTGTGGAATCTCCAAGTGCCTTTTTGCAAACATTAAATGAGCTACAATGTTTTTTTTGTTTTTTTTTTTTAGACAGCAGTGGCTTCCCCCTATGTACAACATTCTTGACCATTGTTTTACATATAGAATACAGTATGTGTGCACAGAGATATTGGACTGTGCCAGTGATTTCTGTAAGTCTTTAGCAGACACTCTAGGGTTCTTTTTTACCTCTCTGAGTATTCTGCGCTGAAATCTTGGCGCCATCTGTGGTGGACGGCCACTTCTTGGAAGGGAAACAACAGTGCCAAACTCTCTCAATATGTAGACAACTCCTCTGACTGTCGATTGAGGAATACCCAGACTTTTAGAGATGGTTTTGTATCCCTTCCCAGCTTTATACAAATCAACAATCCTTGATCGCAGGTCTTCAGACAGCTCTTTTGACTAAGCCATGATGCACATCAAACAATGCTTCTCATCAAGACATTTCTTACCAGGTGTTAGTTTTATAGTGGGCAGGGCAGCTTGAAACCACTCATCAGTGATTGGGCACACACCTGACTTAAAATGTTTGGTAAAAATTGGTTTCAATTGCTCTTTAAGTCTCCTTAGGCAGAGGGTTCACTTACTTATTTTTCCCCCTTCTGTCATTGTTTGCATGCTATCCTCATTAAAATATGAAAACCTATGAATGTTTGGGTGGTTTTAGTTAAAGCAGACACTGTTTTTTCATCTGGGTGATTTTGACAAATATCAGATCACATTTGATTGCGATTTTTATGTAGAAGTGTGAGAAATTCCAAAAAGGTTCAGATACTTTTTCATACCACTGTATAGGTCCATCAACATAAAGTAGGTGTTGTTGTGAGGCACATTCAGTTGTCTTCCCTTGCCTAACAGCGTTTTCCACCTGTAAACAAACGAATAAAAAATGTTTGCATTTATGCATTTAAGGTAAAAAGCCCGTGTATAACTTGTAGTAGATGAGTGTTTGTTTTCCATTTCTTTATCGTTCACTAACTACCAAGTCTAATGATATTTTAGCTTTAACGCAACACACAGAATTGTAGTCAAATTGAACATAATTGTGCCTGCTATTGCTTTGTGGTGGGCCGGTGGCACTGTCTTGGTTCCACATGTGCCTTCATGAACACAAATTCCCGTAATTATATATTAGGACACATTCAACTTTGTTGATGTGCAGGCACCTCTGAGCTTCTCAGGTCCTTGATTGCGTTTCCATCCACTGCCATTAAATCAATAAAATAAAAAATAAAAAAACATATTTTGCTTGTGGTGACTCCTCCCATGTTGTGATGATGGAAGCAGTATTTCCAAATTGTCTTTTTTTTAGTCATTTTGATGAGCGATGCCACATCAGCCCCATTGTTTATTGGTTAGAGAACGTGGAAAATGGAAGACGCGAGCAGAAATGCAAAGTAAAGCAGAAGTACCTTGAAAACTTGTCTAGAAGTGAATATAAATAGTGCTATAATAGATGATATTTTTCCTAATACTGACCTGAAAAGCCAAGTGGCTCTGATCTAGACTGACTAGAGTTTTAAGAGGACGCAGGCCATTCTGAAGCTAATGCTAACGCGAATGCTATGCTAACGCGACAATGCTACAGTTAACGTCTGATGTTCACTCAGCACAGACCTTTAAAGGCTAGAGCAGCTTTGCATATACTTTCTTGCCAAGATATGAAAACAAATATTACCCTGTTTCCAAACAAGCAAGATGGAGCGCAGCCTAACTTAAGACACATCCTAAACGCCGGTGAATAGAGTGAGGGAGAGGCAAAGCACATCTCACATGAGTGACGATGCAAGGTGACGAACTCCACGTACAACACAAAAATGCAACGCATTGTGAACATATGACAGAAACTGTCGCATTTGGTGTCGTTGTCGTCTCGTCAGACGAAAACCGGCATTCGTCTCGTTATGTTCTAGTCTTCCAAGCCATGTTTTAGCTCGTCATTGTGACATCATTGTCATGAAAAAATTGCTCGTTGATGAAATAGTTTCGTTAGCGTCACTGTTGATGAAAATAACACTTTTGTCTTTACACAAAATTCAAGCAATTTTCAACCCATGAAACAGTAAAATTCAAGCATTTTCAAGCAATTCAAGCAAGTTTTTCAAGGACCCGCACAAACCCTAGGAAATGTTTATCTGCAGAAAAATGTGCATGTTCTAAAGATCTCGTTTGGTTTTGCCGTTAACGACTTCCCTTCTTGGCCAATGGTGTTGACTAACTGCAAGCTTTGGGTCCTCATAGGAGAATATTTTATTGTACATTAATCCCATTTTGGTAATCCTCCCACCTCAGTACTCCTACACGTGCGCTAAAACATGTACAAAAAAAATGATGAAGCCCTTTCGGGCAAACTACGCTTATAATGACTCCTCAGAGGCTGGAACTTCCCCATTTGAGCCATAAAATAATATTAGTCCACAATATTGAAGTGTTGATTGGGGGTCTGATTTTATTTGTTTTAATAAGGGGAAAAAAATTAAATGTATGTAAGTACAATGTAGAACACTAGGCCAGTGGTCAACCTTTATTGCACCACCGACCTGTGTGATGTGGGCCTTTTTTTGTAGGACGTTCAACATGTGGCAGAAAATTATAGTAAATATAAAAAAACACGACAGGGTGAAAAATGAACATTAAGTGCAGGGAAAATGTAACCCGCCTTGACGACAAATATTCTTGGTTGTTCTTGATCCTTGGTTATTCTACATTGGTGAAAGGTTTCTTGGCTTTAGCAATTACCTTCACAATTTAACTTAGTTGTTTTAGGCATGTTGTAAGTAACAATGAAGACAAATTACAGGTAGTCCCTGGGTTACGACGTACTCGACTCACGCGGTTTCGACTATATGATGCCGGAGTATCGTCCGCCATTTTGTCTCCAGTCTTTTTTTTTTTTAAATCTGCCTAATCGTACGTCAGAGTATCTAATTTTTTTAGTGTACTTTATTAACATGACGTGTTCTGTCCTCACTAAATGTTGCTCAGCTTGACAGACAGCAAAGCAATTGTGCATTTTGAAGCTTTTTACTTCCTTCACTCTTGACAATTTGTAAAGCTGTAAGACACATACACCGTAAAAAACAACCTATAAAATTTACTCCATAAAATTGAGGTAACACTTTACACTGAGTGTAAAATTTAACCAATTTTACTAAGTAAATAGTATTAGCTAAATGCGTCAACAATAAAATACTCTAATAAGTTGGGTAAGGTTTACTTACCCTTTTGAAACAGATCATATCACTTAATAATTCCGATTAAAATTATGTATTATTTACTTGTGATTGTAGCGTATTTACAGTGGGGCAAATAAAGTGAATCTAGTTTTAGTCGACAAAATCTCATACAACTTTAGTCTAATTTTAGACCACAGTTGTGTTTTCGTCTGTAAAATTTCGAATGAACAAAGACAGATGAGCACATACAATGGGGCAAATAAGTATTTAGTCAGCCACTAATTGTGCAAGTTCTCCCACTTGAAAATATTAGAGAGGCCTGTAATTGTCAACATGGGTAAACCTCAACCATGAGAGACAGAATGTGGAAAAAAACCCAACTAAAAATCACATTGTTTGATTTTTAAAGAATTTATTTGCAAATCATGGTGGAAAATAAGTATTTGGTCAATACCAAAAGTTCATCTCAATACTTTGTTATGTACCCTTTGCTGGCAATAACGGAGGCCAAACGTTTTCTGTAACTCTTCACAAGCTTTTCACACACTGTTGCTGGTATTTTGGCACATTCCTCCATGCAGATCTCCTCTAGAGCAGTGATGTTTTGGGGATGTCGTTGGGCAACACGGACTTTCAACTCCCTCCATAGATTTTCTATGGGGTTGAGATCTGGAGACTGGCTAGGCCACTCCAGGACCTTGAAATGCTTCTTACGAAGCCACTCCTTTGTTGCCCTGGCTGTGTGTTTGGGATCAATTTCATGCTGAAAGACCCAGCCACGTCTCATCTTCAATGCCCTTGCTGATGGAAGGAGATTTTCACTCAAAATCTCTCAATACATGGCCCCATTCATTCTTTCCTTTACACATATCAATCGTCCTTGTCCCTTTGCAGGAAAACAGCCCCAAAGCATGATGTTTCCACCCCCATGCTTCACAGTGGGTATGGTGTTCTTCGGATACAATTCAGTATTCCTTCTCTTACAAACACGAGAACCTGTGTTTCTACCAAAAAGTTCTATTTTGATTTCATCTGACCATAACACATTCTCCCAGTCCTCTTCTGGATCATCCAAATGCTCTCTAGCAAACCCCAGACGGGCCTGGATGTGTAATTTCTTCAGCAGGGGGACACGTCTGGAAGTGCAGGATTTGAGTCCCTAGCGGCGCATTTTGTTACTGATAGTAGCCTTTGTTACTGTGGTCCCAGCTCTCTGTAGGTCATTCATTAGTTCCCCCCGTGTGGTTCTGGGATTTTTGCTCACTGTTCTTGTTATCTTGTAGATTTTGACACCACGGGGTGAGATCTTGCATGGAGCCCCAGATCGAGGGAGATTATCAGTGGTCTTGTATGTCTTCCATTTTCTAATAATTGCTCCCACAGTTGATTTCTTTAAATCAAGCGTTTTACCTATTGCAGATTCAGTCTTCCCAGCCTGGTGCAGGTCAACAATTTTGTCTCTGGTGTCCTTCAACAGCTCTTTGGTCTTGGCCATAGTGGAGTTTGGAGTGTGACTCACTGAGATTGTGGACAGGTGTCTTTTATACCGATAATGAGTTACAACAGGTGCCATTAATACAGGTAACGAGTGGAGCCTCGTTAGACCTCGTTAGAAGAAGTTAGACCTCTTTGACAGCCAGAAATCTTGCTTGTTTGTAGGTGACCAAATACTTATTTTCCACTCTAATTTGGAAATAAATTCTTTAAAAATCAAACATTGCGATTTTCTGTTTTTTTTCCCACATTCTGTCTCTCATGGTTGAGGTTTACCCATGTTGACAATTAAAGGCCTCTCTAATCTTTTCGAGTAGGAGAACTTGCACAATTGGTGGTTGACTAAATGCTTATTTGCCCCACTGTATATACGTATATTTTACTGAATGTTTTTTTTTAATAAATATTAATTGAAATATCAACTTAATTATTACTATTGTAGATAAGGTTTGTTTAGAAACATTTAATTGTCAACTGTTTTTTATCGACAATTTGCTCATTAAATGTAACATTTAACAAATTGTCTGCCCAATATAAATTGCATGCAAACATTTTTTCCTCATAGTATGAGTTCAAGTATTAACTGATTAGTGAAGAATATGAGGGCATCAGTCCAAAATAAGTAATATGCAAACAGACCCAACGCTGCTACCAGAGGGCAGTGTATCCTCTACTATTAAAGAATAAATTAATTAAGAATAAATAAATTAAATCTTATTGGGGGGCAGGCGGGGTCCTAGCTACATAGTTACACAGCTTACATTTCCGTTTAATACCATTGTTACCGGTACATAAAGGGCCTGACATTAGCAGTAGCCTAATGCTAGAGTGAGTCACCATCACACTGTCAAGAAAGACTTATCTGTTCTGTAACATTACCGCAAGTACATGAAATAGAAACTATTACCTCGTGGGGGTGGGTGGACATCCGTCAACAAGACAGAAAATGGCATCGTTGTAGAAGAACACATGGGCACGGTGAAAGTGCGCGCATGAATATTTAAACGTTTCAGATGTTTTCATTTCATATTCTGGTAGAAAAACGACGGTCATAAAAACCTTGGAATGGACATTGGCTGTTCACACTGGAAACGACTCAAAAGAGATTTTCTGTCTTCGTGGAAACAGATTTAACTATTAATGCTGTTAAACTGCAGCGAGTTAACATCTCCGTCTATGGATAAAATCATATGCTCAATTCTGTGTGTATAAAAAAAGCTTGAAATGGAGACAGCTGGATGCTCTAAATTCGGGCTTGTGGTCAGTAAAATACATTTCTATTTCTATTCAGGACATAAAGGGTGAGATTCACTTCCAATGACCCGTGGAGACCATTGGAAATGAAAATGGCTTTGACATTAATAGAGGAGGTTACGTTTGCTGCAGCAATTATGAGGAGACACAATAGCAGCGGTCACAATGTGATGAATACACGCGCAATATGCTGATATGATAAAAGATACATTTTCAAGGTTAGGAGGCCAAATCCACTCGGAATAAGACAGAAATGTGAGTCTATGATTGTCATTTAAATATACAGTATATTTAAAATACCGTATTGGCCCGAATACAAGACGGCCCTGATTATAAGACGACCCCCTCTTTTTCAAGACTCATGTTTGAAAAAAGACTTTTTGAACACCAAATTAATTTTTATACAGAAAATAATTACAGTACATCTGAAACAAATGATTATAACAACATATTTGAGAGAAAAAGCATGTTATTTTGCCTCATTGAAATCTTAATATCTGAACATTTAAATATGTAAACTAAAGTGCAATCACATTAGTAAATGAATGGCTTCTGGTTTTTGAAATGTAAATAAACCAATCTATTGTGATAAAACAACAAAATTGCAATAACTGCATTAACCATGAAAGTGAGGACTGACTGTAACTGTAGTCTTGAAACAAATCTGAATAAGGAAAAACATTGCAATAAAATAATGCAAACTGGTTAAACTTGAGCGTAGCTAAGATCTGTCATGACAGAACATTACTCCTCAAGTTCAGCATTCGTTTCAATGATATCTCGCGCCATCTAGCATCGTGAGTGGGTGTAATGTCTAGACCGCGTATATAAGACAACCCCCACTTTTTCAGTCTTATTTCAATGCAAAAAACACCGTCTTGTATTCCGGCCAATACAGTAATGTGAGAAAATAACTTTGCCATAATGGTTGGTCTCTTCTTGTGGATTTGGCTCACTTCCTGTTGATATCAGTTCACTTCCTGCTGATTTGGGGATATTTCAAGGTTAGGACGTGTTGATTTAGAGGATTCTTGGGGTCACCTCCTGTTTATTTGGGGGTATATCAGGGTCCCAGCTGTTGATTTGGGGACATTTCCACGTCACTTCCTATTGATATCAGGTCTCTTCCTGTTGATTTGGTATAATTTCAGGGTCACTTCCTGTCGATTTGGGGACAGTTTGGGTTTGATATCGGGTCATTTCCTGTTGCTTGTGGGGCATTTTGGTGTCACTGTCTGTTGACGTCAGTTCACTTCCTGATGATTTGGGGACATTTCCGGTTCACTTCCTTAGGTCACTTCCTGTTGATTTGGTAAAATTTCAGGGTCGCTTCTTGTTGATACCGGGTCACTTTCTGTTTATTTGGAGACAAATATCATGTCACTTCCTGTACATTTAGCGGCAATTTAGGGTCACTTCCTGTTGATACAAGTTCACTTCCTGCTGATTTGGGGTGATTTCAGACTGTTTCCAGTCGATAACGGTTCACTTCCTGTTGATTGTGGGGATTTTGTTGTCACTTTCTGTTGATATCTCTCCTTCTTGCTGATTTGTGATCACTTGGGAGTAATTTCTTGTTGATATCGGGTTGCTTACTGTTGATTTGGGGACAGTTTGGGGTCACTTCTTGTTGATAACATTAACTTCCTGTTGATTGGGAGGTAACTTCCTGTTGATATTGCAGAGACAGCGAGAACGTTATTTGATATGTGGAAACGTGACATTTTTTTATCATGTAGCAAAAAGTATTTTATCATGTGGCATTTTTTTCTTTTTGTTATGTGGCAAAATTCACTTAGCCACGTGGCATTTTTTTTTTTTTTTTGCCTTGTGGCAAAATGTATTTTGGCATGTGGCATTTTTTTTTTTTTTTGGTATATGGCATTTTTGCATGCCCATGCCTTTGATGTCTATACACGTCCAAATTTTCAATTCATTTTAAATGGCAGAAAAACGTGTGGCTGTGATTTTTGCCAAATGGCAAAAAAAAAAAAAAAAAAAAAAGCCACATGGCAAAGTCAATTTTGCTACATGACAAAAAAATGTGACATGGCAAAAAAAAAAAATTTGGGGTGTTTCAGGTTCACTTCCTATAAATATATATTGCTTCACTTCCTGTACATTTGGGGGCAATTTTGGGTCAGTTCCTGTTGATACAAGTTCACTTCCTGCTGATCTGGGGGGATTTTAGACTGTTTAAAGTCGATAACGGGTCACTTCCTGTTTTTCACAGGTCATTTCCGATGAATGGAATGGCAGAAAGGGCCACTGGAAATGAATGGGAAATTTTGTTCATATGTAATGTATGGGAACGTTTTGGGCAAATTTGAGTGGAATTGTAAGTTTTTACCACTAGAAAAATATAGACTGGTGCACTTCAGTATCTTGATTTTTTTTTTTTTTTTTTATGTATAAATGATGTGATTTGGATAAAAACTAAGACACGGACAGTTTTGAAATTTCACTTCTTCCTCCAAAAACCTGCGGAAAAAAACGCCGATGAAAAAAAATAAAGGAATATTATAGATGGTAGCTTTGCATGTAATGCAAGACAGTGGATAAAAGCACTATGTTTAATGGCTTTTTAGGAACTGATTAGAATATGTGTGATGTGTTGAAAGAATTCATTACCCACCCACGGTTGACAAGGCCATGTTTGAAAAATAAAGTTAGCTTTTTTTTGTTGAGGAGAAGGTGTTTACGGAGCTTTAAAAAAGAGGAGCAAAGTGAATAGTGGTTGTCCTTATCAAGAGTTGCTCTCCAAAACAAACTCCTCAGGGAAACAAAGAGGCACTCAAGGTTGTTTTGCTTAAAGCAAATGGCTACATTGATCAGGAATAATGTCATGATTATATAACGTACTCTTGTGGTCTCTTTTAAAAGAACTAAATTAAAAGTCAATGCTTTAACTTTGTAAATACTGCATGGACACCAGACCACTATAAAGCCAGATAACTTGGCAGAAATGCATTAGTTTGCTTTATGTCCCTGTTGTGTCTGACAGGCACCTTTTAGGCCTTGTTCATACTGGCAGCCAAAATCTGATTTTTAGCCTATTCCAGATTGAAACTAGATGGCTTTTATGGAGTCTGAACAGTCACAAAGCAGAGAAATCTGATTTTTGCCACGGGGATGGAAACCACATGCGGGAAGCACCATAATTTTCGGACTGGAAGCCGCCACCTTTTTTCCTTCATTTTGAATCCAGCGGCTTATAGTCCAGTGCGGTTTATTTTTTGATTGACTCTTTATTTGACAGCAGCGTCATAAGACTGCCAAAAGACCATCATAATTATGACATGACACTATCATGGGTATTATTGAATTCTTTTGACAGCTGTTATAAACACTAAAACTACCAAGGATGGCTCCATTGATACAAATCACTTTTGTAACCAGAGATCGGTCATCTGACACTAATCAGTATATCTTTTGTGAGCAATGAGGTCCTCACTGGTCATTCCCACTCACACTCGCAAAACCACAGTGTTGGATTGCTCCAATTAGCATTTTGAGTTTGTCGGACAACGGGCCGCTCAGGCAGGCAGACTGCTGGACAACCTTTTTAAGTGTCATCCGGCAAATTATGTCAATAGCTCTATTTATGTCCAGGATCTTTTACATCCATATTCAAAAGTGAGATAATTTGCCAGATGACACAAAATACATCTGTCATAAGCATTCATTGATGCTCATTAATGCACCAATTAATGAAACAACCGGAACAGTAACTGAAGAAATAGCACAGAACATGAATTTTGTCTGTTGCACTGCAATGCATGCTATGAGGCATGTTGGATGACAAAAGTGTTGGCAGCAGATGTTGACTGTCTCCCCCAAGGGAGCAGTGATGGCCTAATGAAGCTTCTTGATCAATGAAGCTTTGCAGCCAGTTGGTTCAAAGCTTCATGGTGGTTCAGTTGGTCTTAGACAATCTTATGATGCCACTGTCAAATAAAGTTTTACTGGTTAATATCTTTATGTGTATATATCCCATAATACAGGGTGTTCCAAAATGTTTAACCCCATTTTGTAGCCCAATAATTTTGACAATTTTCATTGGAATCACCTCAAATTTTCAGAACTTGTGTAGGAACGTTATGTGTGTAACGTTAGGCATTTCTATCTTTTCAGGTTAAGAAATGCCGTTCACGTCAAAAGAAAAGGCATTTTGCGTGTTATAGGGACTCAGTCACCGAATACAGTACAGCGTGCCTTCTTCACAAATTTTGCAAAGAAGGCACCAACTACAAAGCAAATTAGGACTTGGCACCAAAAATTTCAAGAAATTTCAGCGAGTTTGGCACGAGCTCGAATACCGTAACAGTTGGTACTCAAAGGCGGCACTCAAATTAATCATTTATGAAAATCTGTCATTTAACCAACACATATTTGTACTTTTCTTTGTAAATTTAACCAATAAAACGTATGACCTTCAACATAAAGTTTATTTATTTTTATTAAGCTCCATGAAGTAGTTTCCGAGATATGAGCATTTAGAATGGGGTCAACCATTTTGGAACACCGTGTACAATGAGGACAGCTGCGGGGTACAGTCCAGTGCGGCTTATCTATGAACAAATGCCATTTTCGTATCAATTTCGAAAATTTTCAATTTTAGATTTAATTCAATTTTGCGGCTAAGCTGTGCCTTATAGTCCGAAAATTACGGTAGTTTCTCTTAAGATATGGACAAGAGTCAGGGGCAAGACACACGGTAGGCGACGTCGTTCGCGCTGAATACACTTTCTATGGCACAAGCCCGATGAGACGAAAATTGCGTTAAATGCGTGACATTTTCATATTGTACGTGGAGTACATTAGCTTGCATCGTTGCAGTCTTCGGGTCATGTCAATCCTTTCGTCATCGGAGTTTAGGATGTGTCTAAAACGAGGCTGCACTCCATCTTGCTTGTTTGGTCAAATTTGTTTTCTCACCTTGGAAAGAGAGAATATGCAATGCTGCTTTAAAGGCCTGTGCTGAGGAATGTTATTTTTGGCAGCCCTTTTAATTAGCCTCTTAGTCTTTTGGACGATAATACTTATTAATTTTTATATTTTAGTCATCTCAAAAAGTGCTTGTTTTGTGTAGTTTTTGTTGTAGAAAACTGGCAATGGTGTTATACTTGTATTGCGCTTTTCCACCTTTCAAGGCCCTCAAAGCGCTTTACACTGCATCCACTTACTGGTGACGCAGCACCAGGAGCAACATGGGGTTCATTATCTTACTCAAGGATACTTAGGCAAGTTCATCAGGGCATAGAATCGAACCCACAACCTCTGGATTGGGGGATGACTACTCCAACCACTGAGCCATGCCACCCCAAAACTCATGTCAATTCAAACTCATTTCATCAAGTTTTAGTTGATGTTTACTAAAAATGTTTTAGTCTGTAAAATTTTATACTACAACGCCAACTTTGTGATAGGGATGGGAATTGATAAGATTTTAATGATTTCCATTTCATTATTGATATTGCTTAACGATTCGATTCTCTTATCGATTCTAATTTGGACTAATGGACTGTATGGGGGTTCTGGGTTCAATATGTTTTATGATTCATTCACCTCGGGGTGTCGGTTAGAACACAAGGAGCGGAGCGTGGAGTTGGTCTTTGGCACTAATCCAACTTGGCAACAGGCACAACTATATACTATATATATATATATATATATATATATATATATATATATATATATATATATATATATATATATATATATATATATATATATATATATATATATATATATATGAGAGCATGTGTGGAAAGATGTTGATGTATTTGAAGAAGACTGGAATGTGTGGGTATATATTTGGTTCTGAAAGGAAAGAAAATGAAATCATATTAGTGCTGATGCAATAAACAATGCAAATTGACTGTAAAGCAGTCAATAACACACATACATGACACGCAGACAGAGGTTGCGCGAGACATTTTCGTTGTCTGTCATTTTGACTGACAGGGTCATAAAAATCCGGTCATAGTCTATTTTTACCCGTCACTTAAATTTTTAAAATGATAATGATGACATATTCAATAGTATTTAGTTTTCATTCATTTTTAATTATTATTGTAACGCTTGCTTGGCGGCGAAAAATTAGACACGGAAGTCGTGGTATTTTTCTCCCTTTTTACTCTGCTTACCGCCAACAACTCCGCCCCCAAAGAAAAAGAGGCAACGATATAGACCCCAATCACCAACGTCACACAATGATCTTAATTGTGGTTGTCAGCCCAAAATCTTCTAAATATATATTAAATGCATCTTACCAGATATAAAATGACTACTACATAGTCTGTGGTGATCGTTTGGTGCCCAGATTTCTTGTCGAATTGCAGCAGTCCATCTCGCTCTCATCTTCGGGTCTCTCAGAATACGGTAGAACTTCAAGTCTCTCCGTCTATCTTCTCTGTTACAGCAACCAACCACACACGCCTTCACCATTTTCATTATTAATATTAACGAGCAGAAAAACACGCCGTAATAGGAGGCATGTACGTAGCGGTAATGTGTAAACATGACGAGCTGACACACAATATGGCGGCTCCAGTCAGGGGGGCGGAGTTGTGACGTCATGTGATTGGGGTCTACACACAGGCGGCAATCTTGTCCATCAATTGGATGACGCGCTGGCACACCGGGTGCACCAATAAGAACCTCGCGTTGATGTGTCAATCACGGTGCCGCCGCCAGACCCCGGTGACGCTACAATATTCTGACAGAAGAGCCAACGACGTCATGCATTAAGAGAGACAATAGTTAATCAATATGCTAACTCGCCACCCTGTGGTCTGGGGTGTGAATTGCAACCTGTCAAAATGACGGACGGACTTCAGTTTTTTCCGTCACCGTTTTAAAAAACCGGTCAACGACGGAAAATATCCGGTTAATGCGACCCCTGCACGCAGAGTATAATGAACACAAAGGTGGGGGGCGCTCGAGCACGCGCCCAACCCGGAAGCACGCTGCGTGCACGTGCGTCATCTTGGCCATAGAAGTGGCGAAAACTAAGCACTTGACACCCATATGGATGTACAACATCATCTTAAGATGCTAAACTAACACATTCCCTCTTAACACAAATGTGCAACGCGAATATAATGTAAACAACGCTCTGCTCGATGCAGCGACGACGAGCAGGAGCAACCAGCCGACGTAACAGTAAAAACACAAAACGGTTGCGCTGATAACGGCTCTAATTTATCATAAGAACTTTATGACATGAAGAGGAAATACTTACATTCGTTCATGGACGTACACAGATTAACAGGTCGCCGCACTCTGCTCGAAATGCGCACCTTATGCCTATTCCCCATCCCAGAATACGCAGCGCATGTGACGTAGGACAATAACAGAAGGTAACTGACTGGTTGCTATGGGAACGGACGCACACCCAAGGAACCTTTCTAACAGGAGTATTAAAATTGCTTATAAAATCATTTCGGATTATTGTAGATGCATATGTTATATTTTTCTTATAGAGTATTCGACGAAGAGTATGATAGACCCATTAACCCTTTAAGGTCTGGGCCTATTTTGTCTGATTTTGCATGCCTTTGAAGTTGCCTTTATATTTCAAAGAAAGAATTGTTTACGATGGCCTGGTTTGGTCCCTTTTTTTGTGACACCTTGAACTTCATGTCCAAATTGTTGTTTCCTTCACTGATCAATTTTGGGCCCAATAAGACCAAAAATTCCAAAATCGTTTTGTCAAAATTTTTAATATTGATGTCCAATTGACAACCAAACATGCGTAACGAACCGTTTTGAAACTTTGTAATATTTATTCAACATGTTAGGATGAACATTCAACCAAAAAAATTTAGAATAAATAGTCTTATAGTTGACAATTCAACATAAACAACAGGTATAGCCATAGGCGTTTTTTGCCTTTATACATGCTCCAGTCAAAACAGGTTATATACAGCAGACCTAACAGTGAAGAACAGTGAAAAAATATATACCATCTAACACAAAAAGTGTTTAGAGGCCATCTCTTTATGAGTTTAGGTATTGCGGCCCATCGCCTGATGAAAACTATGTACACACAATCAAGCTTCTTGAACACACATTTATATACACAAATTGAGAAGATTGATGTGGGAAAAAAAATATATATATAACATTGGGGGAAAAAAAGCATTTTCAAAAATATTTACAATAAACAAGTTAAATTTTTTTCAGTCATGCCACTCCGAAAAGCAGTTTCGTCCTGGAATTAGACACGGCTACATCACACAGCTCACACTTCCATGGGGTGTCGGTCCTCTTTCCACCCTTCCATTTTCATTTTACTTTACTTTCATTGTCACTATAAATGTACATGAAAATAAGTCAGTATTTATGAAAATAATAAAGTATAAAATAAAAATATATACAGCAATAAATAATAATGGAAATCTATATGTATGACAATAGAAAGAATACCATAGCTGAATATGTGCTACATCCCTAATCTTCATATAGAAAGAAGAACACCACAAATTATAAATTCCTGCCTGGGATACCCACAGTGCACGTACGACTTTGATCTGATATGCACATTTTATTATTATATACACAAACACACACTTATATTGCATCAAAATTAACTTTGTCTTGCAATATCAAAAGAAACTTTCAAAAGAAACGTTTTCAGCATGAAAAAAAAGAGTGAGTTGGTTTACCTCTGCTCGTCGATGGCGTCACCCACGTGTTCAAATCCGTCACTATCTTCACTCGAGGACTCTTCCGAAGAAGACGATGATGACGAATTTGGACCATCCTCTTCCTCAAGTTGATCAGAAGCACAATTGCTTGCGCTAAATTTAGTTTTCCGTTCATTGTCAAAGTCACACAAAGTCGCTGCTCGATCCAGGAGTATCCAACTGGCCGTCGCTCGCCACCTCGCTGCTTCAGAACACTCCTCCCTCTCGTTCGGTTGAACCTCGCACCGCAGTTATATTTATAAAAAAAAAAAAAAAAAAAAACGCATTTTGTGCTTCCACTGTGACTTCGAAAGGGTTTGTTTGATTTGTGTTTTTTTCATGGAGCTTCCGTTTTGAAAAAGGACTAGAAATGATGGAAATATAGACATAAACAAATGATCCATGCAGCGTTTTAATGTTTTTTTGAGAGGACAATAAAACTATAAAACTTAAATGACAATATCTCACGTTCTAGTTGGTCGATTGACTTCAAATAATAACGAGAGTAAACCGCAACTTCCGCACTTTAAAACGAGACCAACCAACGGCATGTGGGTGACGTAATTAAAACGTGAGGGCGCTTCAAAGACGACGTGCGCTGAGGACGCGCCGGCGCGTCCTTCGACTCTCAAGGGTTAATAGACTTTTTGGGAAAAATCACAATTTCTTTTAGTTCTCTCATGAATAATGACCTTGCCTGTGAAAATCAATGCAAACTCACTCGGCGACGACTCTCCAGATTATACTTGGTGAGCAGTCCGTCTTTGAGTAATCATGTAGTCTTACTTCTCTATAGAAGCCGGTTCTCGATTCCCATCCCTAGTGATAACACACACTCAGCAAGAAAACAGTATATTAATTTCAATGAATTATACCCACCTAGACGCCACGTACTGTATGTAAAGAAAAAGTTGCTTGAGAGTTTAAGATGACTGTCGGCGTTAGATTTAGCCTAATGCTAGCGTGAATGCTATGCTAATGCTACAAATTAAATTTAGTATGTGATGATCACTCAGCCCAGACCTTAAAAGGCTAAAGCAACATTGTATATTCTCTCTGGCCAAGATAAGAAAACAAATCTTACCGTGTGTGCACGGTTTAATGACTGAAGATGACACTGGTGAGTCAGGTGGGGGCACAGCACGTTACGAGTGACACAGCAAGACACTGCTACGATGCAGGCTAACTACACATAAAATGTCACACATTGTGAACATGTGACGGGAACTATGGCGCATGTTCGTCTCGTTCTCGTCTCGTCAGACGAAAACTGGCATTTGGCTCGTTAGGTTTTAGTCTCCCATAACACATTTTTAGCTCGTTATCGCCTCGTCGTTGTCATGAATAAAAGTGTTCTTTGATGAAATATTTTCGTGATTGTCATCGTTGACTAAAACAACACTGGGGCTGAGATATCATCAGATGCTAAAAGTAACTTCTAGCATTAGTGTAGCATTAGCTTCAGAATGGTGAGTGTCCTCTTAAAACACTGGCTATTCCAATGCAGAGCCACATGGATTTCTGGTCAGTAAATCTAGAAGAGAGCCAGTTGGCAAGATTGTTGTTAGCTAATAACCCACTTCAGCTGTTTTGTTCATGAAACTAGCAATTACTGGGACATACTGATTGCTTTGCTCGACTCTTAGAAGACCACCAAAAAAAAAAAAAAAAAAACATCCCAAACTTCCCAGTGTTAAACATTCAGACAACATTTTTTACATACAGTTCGTGGCTTCCTGGTGGGTTTAATTGAAAATGATGTACTGCTTTTCCTGCTGAGTGTGTATTATCATCACCAAGTTGGTGTTGTCCTTGTACAGTGGTATGAAAAAGTATCTGAACCTTTTGGAATTTCAGGCATATCTGCATAAAATCTCCATCAAATGTGATCTGATCTTTGTCAAAATCACACAGATGAAAAACAGCGTCTGTTTTAACTAAAACCACCCAAACATTTATAGGTTTTCATATTGTTAAGGTTTTCAATGGGGTTCAAGTCTGGTCTTTGGACTTGGCCACACCAAAACGAATATCTTGTTCTTCTGAAACCATTCTTAAGTTGATTTACTTCTGTGTTTTGGATCATTGTCTTGTTGCACCATCTATCCACTTTTTAGCTTTAACTGTCTGACCGACAGCTTCAGGTCTTCCTGCAAAACATCCTAAGAAACTTGAATTCGTGAAAACGTGAATTCATTCTTCCATTAACGGTTGCAAATTTTTCAGGCCCTGAAGCAGCAAAATACCCCCAAATCATGATGCTCCCTCCACCATACTTCATGGTTGGGATGAGATGTTGATGTTTGTGAGCTGTTCCATTTTTCCTCCACACATGACGTTGTGTGTTACTCCCAAACAATTACATTTTGGTTTCATCAGTCCACAAAATATTTTGCCAAAACTTCTGTGGAAGGTCAAGTGCCTTTTTGCAAACATTAAACGAGCAACAATGTTTTTTTAGACAGCAGTGGCTTCGTCCGTGGAGTCCTCCCATGAGCACCATTCCTGGCCATAGTTATACATATAGTTGATGTGTGCACATAGGTATTGGACTGTGCCAGTGATTTCTGTAAGTCTTTATCAGACACTCTAGGGTTCTTTTTTTTACCTCTCTGAGTATTCTGCACTGAACTCTTAGCGTCATCTTTGGTGGACGGCCACTCCTTGGGAAAGAAGCAACAGTGTCAAATTGTCCATTTGTAGACAACTTCTCTGACTGTCGATTGATGAACATCCAGACTTTTAGTGATTGTTTTGTATCCTTTCCCAGCGTTATACAAATCAAAAATTCTTGATCGCAGGTCTTCAGACAGCTCTTTTGACCGATGCACATCAGACAATGCTTCTCACCAAGACAATTCTTACCAGGTGTTTTTTATAGTGGGCAGGACAGCTTTAAATGACTCATAAGTGATTGGGCATACATCTGACATAAATTGTTTGGTAAAAATTGGTCTCTATTGCTCTTTAAGTCTCCTTAGGTAGAGGGTTCACTTACTTACCCCCTCCCCCCTCCGTCATTGATCGTATGCTATCCTGATCAAAATATGAAAAAATATAAATGTTCGGTTTTAGTTAAAGCAGACACTGATTTTTCATCTGTGTGATTTTGACAAAGATCATATCACATTTGATGGTGACTTAATGCAGACATGTGAGAAATGCCAAAAGGTTCAGATACTTTTTCATACCACTGTAGGCGTCTGTCTATGTTCATTCGAAATTGTTGGAAACCTTTATTTTTGGACTAAAAATTTAGAATTTTACAGACGAAAACAATTTGAATAACTGTCGACTAAAACGAGACGAAATTTGTATGAGATTTATTCAACTAAAATTAGACGAAGATGAACACGCTTTGAAATAAAATAAAATATGTCAAAGACGAATAAGTATTTTTGTCCAAAAGACTTAAACCAAAATTAAAAGGCTGGCCAAAAACAACACTGCAGCAAACATTGAGCTGAAAACAAACGAGATGCTTTCGAACGCCAAAGGATGAAGCGGAAAGCTGGACACGACAGCATGCCGCGTGTTCCTCCACTTCCACGGCTCACAGGGCCGACATACATCTGTTGAATGCGTTCAAATCTAAAACGGAGCCAATTACTGGAGAGCCTCTGGTCAGTGTGTTCTCTGCCCGTTTGCGGTCAGCTGCTGATGACTGTGGCTGGACTCCATCCTCCCCACTCCTCTGGGCACGATTGCCTGACTCCGGTCCAAGGACGGCCTTGTGCAGAGCAATGAAAAGCCGACCTGACTGACTCATGCCGTTTATAAATGAATCCCGGGAAGAGTGGGTGTGAGGAGGTGGACCTCTTTATTTATGCATGTTGATGTTCTGGCACCTATTGAACATCATTACATTCATAATCAAATGTGTGTTTCCAACCGCCGGGGTGCTTTGAGGATCTTTCTTCTTTTATAGGTGGCTTGATCTGGAAGGAGGAGGCAATTATTTTTGATTGGCCGCAGATAAAGAGCTTTGCTGAGCGGCAGCATGCCAACTCTTCCTCGGCGCTCGAGATGGTGCTTCCGTGGCATTCACACTTGACTGAATTGACAGACAGCAAAACCTTGGATAAGAGAGAGTTATAGGCTTCAGTCCAAGTACTCAACTTCCAAAAATTTGAGAACAGTCTGGCCAATTCCTTTCTATTTTTGTTTGACATCAAATTAAGCATGGGATGAAAAAAAAAAATACTGTTTCCAGCATGAAAAGCCATACAGCCAATCTACAATCAATCAGAACAAGAGCGCAGATACTTACTGATTTACCCACATGTGTATACACCAGTGTTGTTTTCGTCAACGATGGCGATAACGAAAACATTTAGTCAATAAACTCTTATTTTCATGACGATGACAAGACGATAACGAGCTAAAAATGTGTTTTGGGAGACTAAAACGAGCCGAATGTCAGTTTTCGTCTGACAAGATGACAACTGAAGCAAAATGCGCCATCGTTTCTGGCACATGTTCAAAATGTGTGACATTCTGTGTGTAGTTAGCCTGCATCGTAGCAGTTTCTCGTTGTGTCACTCATGACGTGCTACATCCCCACCCCCAAATCACCAGTGTCGTCTTCAATCACTCTTCCTTGCACACACAATAAGTTTGTTTTCTTATCTTGGCCAGAGAGAATATACAATGTTACTTTAGCCTTTACAGTTCTGTCTGAGTGAGCACTATACGAAATGTAACTCGTAGCATTAGCATAGCATTCACGTTAGCATTAGGCTAATGCTGACGTCTACGTCGCCTTAAACTTTTCATGGCGACTAGGTGGGGATAATTCATTGAAAACAATGTACTGTTTTCCTGCAGAGTGTGTATTATCACCAAGTTGGCATTCTCCTTGTAGACACTACAAAATGTGCTCATCTGCCAATCTTCATTTGAAATACATGGAAACATTTATTTATGGAGTAATTTTTTTTTTATTTTTTTACATTTTTCAGACAAGAACATTTTTAGTAAACATTACTAAAACTAGACGAAATTATTTTTGAGTGTTTGTCAACAAAAACTGGACATTTTGTGATGTCAAAAATATGATTATAAGTATTATCATCCAAAAGACTAAGACGAAAATTAAAAGGGCTGCCAAAAACAACACTGGTATACACATATGTATATACACATATACAGTATACACTGCTGGCCCAAAGTAATGACACCACTGCAATTCTGTCAGGTAATGCTCAATTTCTCCCAGAAAATGATTGCAATTACAAATGCTTTGGTAGTAAAATCTTCATTTATTTTACTTGCAATGAAAAAACACAAAAGAGAATGGAATAATAAAAAATTAAATCATTATCATTTTAAACGAAACTCCAAAAATGGGCCAGACAAAAGTATTGGCACCCTCAGCCTAATACTTGGTAGCACGGCTTTTAGACAAAATAATTGAGAACAACCGCTTCCGGTATCCATCAATGAGTTTCCTACAATGTTCTGCTGGAATTTTAGGCCATTCTTCTTTGGCCAACTACTCCAAGTCTCTGAGATTTGAAGGGTGCCTTCTCCAAACTGCCATTTTCAGATCTCTCCACAGGTTATTAGTTATTAAATTAGATTTGGACTCATTGCTGGCCACGTTTGAAGTCTCCAGTGCTTTCTCTAAACCATTTTCTGGTGCTTTTTGAAGTGTGTTTTGGGTCATTGTGCTACTGGAAGACCCATGACCTCTGAGGGAGAGCCAGCTTTCTCACACTGGGCCCTACATTATGCTGCAAAATTTGTTGGTAGTCTTTAGACTTCATAATGCCATGCACACGGTCAAGCAGTCCAGTGCCAGAGACAGTAAAGCAACCCCAAAACATCAGGCAACCTCCGTCACGTTTTTGGCCTTCTCAGATAAGTTTTGGCTAACTCCAGCCTGGCTTTTTTATGTCTCTGGGTAAGAGGTGGGGTCTTACTGGGTATCCTACCATAGAGTCCCTTTTCATTCAGACGCTGACGGATAGTAGACACTGTTGTACCCTCAGACTGCAGGACAGCTTGAACTTGTTTGGATGGTAGTCGAGGTTCTTTATCCACTATCCGCATAATCTTTCGTTGAAATCTCTTTTCAATGTTTCCTTTCCGTCCACATGTAGGGAAGTTAGCGACAGTGCCAAGGGCTTTACACTTATTGATGACACTGCGCACGGTAGACACAGAAACATTCAGGTCTTTGGAGATGGACTTGCAGCCATGCTTCCGCACAATTTTGCTTCTCAATTTTGCTATCCACCATCCGCAGGATCTCTTGTTGAAATCTCTCATCAATTTTTCTTCTCCGTCCACATCTAGGGAGGTTAGCTATATCCGTCCACATCTAGGGAGGTTAGCCATATTGCCATGGGTTTTACACTTATTGATGACACTGCGCACGGTAGACGCAGGAACATTCTTTGGAGATGGACTCACAATTTTGCTTCTTAAGTCCTCAGACAGTTCTTTGGTCTTGTTTCTTTTTCCCATGCTCAATGTGGTGCACACAAGGACACAGGACAAAGGTTGAGTCAACTTTAATCCATTTTAACTGGCTACACGTGTGATTTTGTTATTGCCACCACCTGTTATGTGCCACAGGTAAGTAACAGGTGCTGTTAATTACACAATTTAAAGAAGCATCACATGATTTTTCAAAGGGTGCCAATACTTTTGTCCTGGCCATTTTTTGAGTTTTGTGTAAAATGATAATGATGTGATTTCCCCCACCCCATTCTCTTTTGTGTTTTTTCATTGCAAGCAAATAAATGAAGATATTACTACCAAAGCATTTGTAATTGCGATCATTTTCTGGGAGAAATTGAGCATCATCTGACAGAATTGCAGGGATGTCAATACTTTTGGCCAGCACTGTATATGCATAAATATATTAAGGATAGGATGATACACTCACTATAACGCATGATATGATGCACCTTTATAGGCCAGGGTCCAGATACAATTTATTTATTTTTTCTATTTTTTAATTAATAATTTTATATTTAATTTTCTAAACCCTAACCCATATATAGTACTGTACAGTGCTTAATTTGTAAATCATAAGGTTCCAGAATCCAAAGTACATATGACAGCTGTTACCAATTCTGCCTTCGTTGGTAATTGGCGGTGCTTTCAACTCCTCACCGTAGTGAGGAGTGGACCGGCGATTCACGTTGGCTCGTTGTCGTCGGTTGGCTCAGTTCGTCTGATTACCTCCCCAGAAAGGCGGTGGCGTGCATAAAAACACTGAGAGGCGTCGGATGGCTTTTTGCGGGTACTTTTATTAACAATACAAAAGCATGTGGGGGACACAGCACTCGAGCGTGTGCTCTCAAATCTCTCCCTCTCGACCACTTTCTTCCTCGCTGCTTAAACTGACAATGCTGGTCACATTAAAAGTAACAGCGGCCCCTTGGGGGTGCCGGTAACACAGAGCATGGATAACGAGACTGGCACAGGTCCCGGAACATACGCAGAAAACGGTGCTGAAACAACACGCAAATGCCCACTTGCCATGCTGTGGGACTTACAAGCCTAAATTTCAGATAATATCCCTGGTATCAATGTTATGACAACAATTTTCAATTATTTAGGCTATTCTCTGCACAGCACGGGCAGTTGCCCACATGACCACAGGTAGGGCCTTACAGTACACAGTCAGCAATTAGTTTCTCAACAGGTGTAACTTGTGAAACATAAAAAAAAAAAAAAGATTTTTTAAATCAGATTACAATAAATAACACAAATCTCCCATTATTATTATACATTATAATAACGGATGGGTTTGAAGAAGCTCTCTGATTGGTCAGTTGCCGTGTATTAATCACGATATAACATGACTAGATGATTAATACATGGCTAGGGCCCTATCACCAAATATATCACTACGGCGTTATATTCGTGCCTTGAGTCTGAAGTTTACAAACCTATTTATCCTATCATATTTTTGAACACATTTTATGCTGATTTAAATGTGATGGTCCGTTATATAATTGCAATAGTACACTTGATGCTGTTGTTTAACGTCATTGGTGGTACTCGGGTACAGCGTACGCAGCACTCTCGTTCCACTAATGACGTTAAACAACAGCATCAAGTGTACTATTGCTTAAAAGATTGGCGGCCCATTAAATATGATTACCATATTTAGTTGTCCAAAACATTCCATACTGCGAGCATGTCCGGTGTTCTGCCAAAATCTCCTACATCGGCGAAACGTCTACATTTGTCGAATTTGACACCAAAAGTACTACCGTGCGCTCTAAACTTGTTTTGTTTAGATGCATACAGGCAGAGCGTACTAAAAAATGCCTTAAGAAAATACTTAAATGTAGTTATATCAAATAAGGATGGTTTAAATACGTTACGTGACTAATGTGGTCAACTGCTTCAAAGCTTACACAAAAACCCCCACAATGGTTAAAATTATGAGAGGGTAATACATGCGAAAAGTATTTTTGAGGCAATGAAAAGATTCTAAAAAACTAAATAAAAACAAAAATAGTGAGTACTCCCCGCTTCTAACCGATGTGCGCATGTGCGCGGATGCTAGCGCAAGCACTGAGCATTGTGTTGAAGTTTCGCTGCGTAGAAAGGAAAGGCCAAACATGGGATTCTCCTCCCCCTCTCTGTTTCGAATTTTACTGCGTGTGTCAGTGGCAGTTCTGTGTCCTTTGGCCACCCACGACCCCACGTACGGGACTGGATTGAATTTAGCAAGTAGAGGTCCAGCAAGATTTAGGAAGACTAAATGTGATATGGTGGATGTGAGCAGAGATGCACGGTTGGGAGTGCAAATCAAGTTCATTTGAGAAAATCCATGCTCACATTCAGCACTTGCAATGGGAATACTGTTAACAGCCACATGTAACCCCATCAGTTCATCAGGCGTGTCGTTTCCATCTGAAGCTCTGTACTTTCTGTAGGCCACAGTGTCTCAACCCCCGTCTCTCCATACAGCAAGCCTGCATCCTTGGGCCCAGGGCCGGCCCAGCCTGTACGCAGACTATGCAGCTGCTTAGGGCCACTGACAACTAGGGGGCCCAGATAGGGGGCAATCTGGCAATTGTTTAATTTATATTCTATAGGGGTGTAACGGTACACAAAAATCTTGGTTCGGTACGTACCTCGGTTTTGAGGTCATGGTTCGGTTCATTTTCGGTACAGTAAAAAAACAAAATATAAATGTGCTAGTTGTTTATTTTTATTACACACTTTTGTGCTTTCAACAATAGGAGCATTAGCCTATACAAAGCTAGAATTCTGTTCAAAAAGTAGCGGGTATTTAAAGATAATAATCCAACTACAATTTGCCTTTCAGACCCCACGTATTGGTCAGCTTTGTTTCTGAAAGAAAGAAGAAAAAAGGAGTCCTGTGCTAAAGAGAAAAGCAATCCCAATGACAAAGATTTTAACATGTATTTTACAAATGAAATGCCTCAGTGAATCATTTTTTTTCTTATGAACGGTTTTCAAAAGCTTTATTGGTGGATTTTCTCAAAGCGCCACACTAAAATTAATACATTTAATTGTGTAAGCAGGATCTTATTATTTAATTACAGGTGTTTTAGCTCATTTCAAATTTTTTTTTAAATGGGCTATTATTTATTTTATTATGTGTTTATATTTTACAAATGTGATGTAGTATTCATTGATATATTATATTTTATGTTGTATAACTTTAATTCCTATGTGAATATTAGTTCCTACTTGTTTTGTTGTGGTCGGAGGGTTTTGTATTGAACACGGGGCTGTGTTGGTTATTATTATAGCAGAGAAGACAGCAGTAAATCAACAAAGACAAGTCAACTGTTCCCCGATCTACCACTCAAGAGATGTGATGGACTGAAGAAGTGAGTTACGATTGCATATTACTTTGAAAATCGACCGGATCCACCGTGTTTTGACACGAGTGGCTTCCGGTCTGCCCAATGCTAGCTAATAGTAGTAGCTAGTAGTATTGACGCAGGAGGGCTGCGTCTCGCGTCAAATAATAAACTCTGCCGTTCTTTTCTTGTGCGTCGTGTTGAGCCGCTTCTGACACGCGGCCGCATTGCGACTGGTGTGCATTGGCTGATTGACTTTAATGCCCGCGTTTCACTGCGTTCTCGCGGCGGCCACGTTGTCGCGCCGTTGACGTTTCTGGGTTATACTGTCCTACCATGTTGGTCGTCATTATAGTAGAGAAGACAGGGTAAATATAATCTACACAAATAAACTGTAACCCGATCGACTCACAGCCTCAAAAAGTAAGGATCACATTGCGTTAGAAACTCGTTCGGTACGCCTCAGTTCCGAACCGAGGACCCCGAACTGAAACGGTTCAATACAAATACATGTACCGTTACACCCTTAATATTCTATTTTTTTTTTACTATACTTTGCTTTATTTGACTTTTGTGAGTTTTGATACTTGATTACAAGCTTAAGCTTCCTTGACTTCTTTCTTTCCTCTTTTAGAAAAAGGTTTGGCGTTATCTACTGTAAGTACTGACAATCATTTGGGGTGAGAAGTTTGAAGAATGCAGTGCGACAAAATCTGATTAATATACAAAATATGGACCTATAGGTTGGATTGCATGTATGGGTTTCACAGTACACTGTGACGAAATGGTGGGTCAAAAATATGTGCCCCTTGGCATTATTTTGCTTAGGGCCCCCAAATGGCCTGGGCCGGCCCTGCTCGGGCCAATACTGTGCGTAAAGCACCTTCAACTCCTCAATAAACTTGTTATATCCAGTTTTATCTGGGAACCGACTTCCTTGGGATAACACGTGATTTGTTGGTCCAGTTTTTCAGTGCATCAACAAATGTCCGACTCTTTGAAATGACGTTAAATTTTTATCAACATGCAATTCTTGGGATTTGTTGAATTTATGCGTATTATTTTATTTTATACTCTAATGTCCGTAACTATTGTTGCAAGTGCTGCCTTCAAACTGACCGGCTCTGTGTGCGCATGCGCTGGCAGGGATTGAAGGAAGCGTGCGCTATGATGAGTGTGTGTGTGTGGGGCGACGTTCGAGGCAGTTTGACGTGTTTTTGTGCTCGGAAATAAACGCCACAAGTTAAAAAGTGATCCTGAGCAGTTGTGATTTCCACATGTCACTCCAAGAGTTACACAAGGGAGGTAACATCCATCCATTTAAGGAGACGCTAGGACTGGGGAGCTATGAGGTAGTCAGAAGCGAGGGGGAGATGGGCTAGAAGCAATAGTTAGCGGTCGAATGTGACGGCAGTACGCTGTTATTTTGTTAATTGCTTTGTTATCGTTGCCACAATAAAGTGAAGTAAGCCATCAACCACTCCTCTCCTTCTTTCCCCTATTCGGGGCTATTAAGATACATTTTAAAAACGTTTTTATATCATAATTTTCTATACACAAGATGTGCCTGATCTGCCAAAATAAGTCCCAGAACACAGGGAGGCCAAAATCAAGAGGTGCCAGAACTTGTTTTTTGGCTTAAATTAACCCCTGGTACTGTAGTGGTCCTTTTACTATTGAAGACTGTAATTAAAACTCGAGGCTATTACTGTACAGTAAATACTACACTATAACTGTCTTCAGCGCTCTACGCAAGCATACACACACGCACACAAACGTTGTTCAAGAATCTTAAATTCAGTTATAGTTCCTCAAGCAAAATACTACACCAGAAAGTAATTTCACACCAATTAAAAGACATAACAATCTGTTATTGCAGACCTCGTAAATCCTGCCTGCAGCTCTGACAAGATGATGCAATGAGGTCAGTTGCACGCCGAGTGTCATGATCATAATGTAATGCACCCGACACATACTCATCCAACAAGGCTTAAAAAAAAAAAAAAAAAAAAAGAACTTAACATGGTCAAACGACATTAGAAAGAGAAGCAGTTTCAGTAAAGTGGCATAGCTTTTCTTTCAAGTGTGAAGAGAAATAAACAAAGAGCGTCTGTTGAAAGCTCTCTGTGAGATCATTAAAACTGGCACAGTACCTGTCTTTGCCCCATTGGATTTTATTGCCAGTGTTAAAGTGATTGATTATTTTTAATGGGAATTGGGTTGTCACTATAAGCTGATGGCAACATTATTGCAGGTTAGAAAACCAGTTTATTTACCTAATCATGGTCTGGTTCAAAACTTACTTGCTGCCATGGATGAAAATGGACGTCAAAGCCATTTCCATTGGAAGGTGGCTATCGGCAAATGATCGCTGCCAGTCGAAATGGATTGAACGCAGGGCTGCCAGATCGGGAAGACAGTTTCCAGGCCAATCACACAGTAAAACCCGCCCAGTTGCATAAAAAGCAGCCGCAAAGATAACGTGTTTCCCTTTTACAACTCTATATTTCACGGAGGCCCTAAAGGGACATCGACAGAAATGAAAATTAAACTTAAGCAATTTAAACAATCCAGTGCGTACCAGAAACAATCTGGGGTGCACCAGAAACTATTCACGACTGCATGTAACGGTATCCGATTTTTGGAGTTGGACAATATCGGGACATCGGTTACAGTGGCGTGGGAAGTGGGGTGCTGCAGCACCCCCTGGTGTTGGGGAGAAAAACAGTGTTTTGGTAGAGTCTTTTGTTGTTTTTACTGTTAAATATAAATAAATATAACATTGAAACAATCGAGTATTTAACTTTGGGTATTAAATACATACCGTAATTTTCAGACTATAAGCCGCCACTTTTATCTCACCGTTTCTACCCTGCGGCTTTTATATGGGAGCGGCATGTTTATGTATTTATTTATTTATGTATTTATTTATTTTTACAAACGAGCTTCATATTTTTTTGTTAAAAATTTTTGAAAATGGATAATTAGACATTACGGAGCCCCTAAAGGGACAGTGACAGAAATAAAATAAATTCAAGCAATCTGGTGCGCAGCAGAAACTGTCAGGTAAACATTAGCATTGACGATAGCGGATTTTTGCTCCGCAAGTTAGCCAATTGTTGCATTGTTGCAATTGGCTGCAATTTGCGATCGCTGCACAAAACTAACAATATAAATTACCCCCAAGAACGGTCAGAGATGTAAGACAACCAGAGGATATAATATATAAGAAAGACAGGGCATATGGGGTAAAGGATAGCTTGTTGAAACAGGAGAACGTCGTTGTCATGGGCGTAAGGAAAAAGGTGTGGATCAGCTCGGCTCTTTTTCAGCCCTCGACACTCAAGCCATCTCTTTAATTAAACATTTGTATGTTCTTCCACATCCTTACCAGTTAATTTGGCACCAGAGACATAATTTTCAGACAGAATTGGTAGGTTTAGCTCCGTAAACTATTTCCATTCATTTACTATTGGGGACTAACGGTAGTATGTCCCCCCTTAGCAACAATTGCTAACGTCATGAATATTAAGGAGCGGAAGTGACGTGTAGCGTGCGGTACGCCATTGGCTTAGAAAAGTCCGCTATCTTAAATGCTATATAATGCTAATGTTTACAATTAGTTAACTTGCATAACAAATGTCTGCTGGCTTAAATAATATAAAATGCTAATGTTCACAAATAGTTTCTGGTGCACACTAGAAATAATCTGGTGCGCACCAGATCTCTTAAATATATTTTATTTCTGTCGATGTCCCTTTAGGGGCTCCGAATATTTCAAAAGAATGGCTTTCCAAATTTTGCCATTACATAGCTCTCAGCCGCTTCACTAGCACTGATAAAGCTTGCCAGAAGCTCATCAGACTTACTCAAAAATTCAGGATTTTATAGATGAATATGGCACCATCTGATACTCTACTGCTACAAAAGAGCAATTTTAAAATGATTGGCATCCACTATTTGCTACGACAGGAGAACGCGATGCAAGCGTTGATTAGCCGTTTTCAACTGGCAACTGGAGGACTTTATTGCCACAGTATGCTACAACAAAGCAGCCATAAAAGGGCTAGCGCAAGCTTTTAACCGTTTTTAAGAGGATTTCATCCAATTCAAGTTTAGTAGGCAAGGTAAAGTGGATTATATATTTTTAAAAATGTAGTGACTTGTTTTGGAAAGTTAGTTTGTTTGTAAGCATTCAGACAACACAAGTTGGTTATGATGATCCGTGTTTATCTCGTTAATAAATATATTTTTGATCAATCAAATATTTCTGTGCAACATCTGTGTAAATATCCAATGTTAATATATGGAGACCTGCGGCTTATAGTCAGGTACGCCATAGGCTACTCTATATGTGGATTTATTTCTATAAAGTTTTTTTTAATTTGGCTGGTGCGGCTTATAATCAGGTGCGCTTTATAGTCCAGAAATTACGGTATGTTGAAAAAAACATTTTTTTTGTTAATAACATGGTCACCACCTGACACCTTGCTTGCTACTAGGTCACGTTGAATCAGGCGCAATTGGAAAAGTTAACTGTTGACAGAGGAGGCTTTAAAATGGCGCAAAAACGAATTGGTGATTTTTTTTTTCAAAAATGGTGATAATGATGGTAGTTCTATCTACCTTTGGTGTCCTCAAATAGGTAAAACATGCTTGCATTGTAGCATATTATTGTTTGTTGTTGCTGTTGAGTTGTTGCAGTGCAGAGCGCTGTTGGATATTCGTACGTGCAATTTTTTTTTGGTGTTGCGAAAAGGTGGATTATTTGACCTTTTTTTATTCAAATACAAAAACTCCAACACACACTGTAGGTGAAATAGAACACTGTCTATGTTGTAGCCTAGTAGTAGTACGGAAACTCTCCCGCATGTGTATTTATCGCTATTGTGCAAACCTTGTATGGAGAAAACGTGCGAGCATCACAAATTTGGGCCGAAACGGCTGTTTTTGGATGGGAAACACTAAAAAAGATCCTCAGCACCCACTGTTGTGAGTGAATTCCAGTGCCCCTGATCAATTATCAGTGAAAAAGTCATTATCGGAGAGTGTACTTATAATTTGTGTATATGAGACTATAAGCAGTTGGGCACGAGCACTAAATTAGTTTACAGTGGCTTTAAAAAGCATTAAATGAGATTTGCTGATAACTGTAGAAACCCTGTTACAGTCAAGAATTTCCAACTGTAAAATTTGTTAAAAAAAAACAAAAAACATACATATTACTATTTCGGGAACAAATGGTAGACTGAACCATATAATAGACATAAATATCTTTCAACTAGAAATAAGCCACCATAATTTCCGGACTATAAGGTACACCTGACTATAAGCCGCCACCCACCAAATCTGACACAAAACGATATTTTTTCATAGAAGCTGCACTGGACTACAAACCGAAGCTATCCTCATTGTATTATGGGATATTATACCAAAAGATATTAACCGGTAACACTTTATTTGACAGCGGCATCATAAGACTGTCATAAGACCAAATCAACCACCATGATTTGACCACCATTCATTTGACCATCACTGCTTTCTTGGGGGAGACAGTCAGCCTCTGCTGTCACCTGCTGTCAACACTGTTGTCATCCAACATGCCTCCTAGCATGCACTGCAGCACTACAGATGTAAATAGCAATCATAATTCATGTTCTGCGCTAATTGTTTCTTCAGTTACTGTTCCAGTTGTTTCATTAATTGCTAGTTATGTGATTTGGTAACACTTTATTTGACAGTGGCACCATAAGACTGCCATAAGACAATCATAATTATGATATGACAATGTCATGATCATTAATGAATGCTTATAAAAGACGTCATTTAGTGTCATTCGGCAAATGATCTTACTTTTGAATGGATGTAAAAGATATAAGCCGGACAGAAATGGAGTTAGTGACAAAACATGCTAAATAAATCAACAAATAAGCCGCATGATTCAAAATGAGGGAAAAACGTAGTGGCTTATAGTCCAAAAATTACGGTACTTCAGGTTTTCAAGGCTATAACCCTAAAATCTTGAAAAACATAGTTTAGCTTTACTTCATGGGAATCACCATCGTGCATTTTTCTGGTAACACTGGCAACTGCAGCTTGAATTAAACAAATAAGCAAAACGAAACAATTATCAATAACTAGAAACACTGAACTCGATAGGCTACATTCTTCTTTTTGTGGTATTCAGCCAGTGGGACATGCTGTTTTATCAAATGGCTCATCCCGTTGGTCCTATTAAGGGGGATTTTCTCTGTAGGAATCATATTATTAATGGATTTCTCATTTGAATAATTTTTCAATAACAAGAAAATGAATTTCCTGTGTCCCCAGACTGCCTGCATTCTCGAGGCCTGTCATTTTCTAATAGCTCGCCTGTGGTGGTCGTTGCGTTCACATGAGCCCCTGTTTGGCATTGTGTCAACTTGAAGATAATCTTGCCATAATTGTGTGTTTTTTGTCACATTTTACTATTTTTTTCTCTCTCTGTGTTATTAAAGGAAGTCTTGAACATATTTAATGCTTAATTCGAGCTTCAGAATTCAACTGTGCTTCCAACGCTGCATGCTTCTGTGAAGTGCTTTGAACTAATCCGACTGCACTTCCAAAACAGCATGCCACTGTTGATACGCTATGAACTAGTCTTGTATCTACAACAAAATGAGTTTTGGAAAATTGAGACTTTCACAAATATTAATGGTGTATTCACAGCAAATCTAAAGTGGGACGCATCTTTCGGAATTCTGTAAAATAGTAGTCCAGGGTTCTGTTTACGATTTTTGGAGCAGTCAAGGGAACAGCAGCAGTCGTTTTTCCCTATTTTTTACCGTGGCTTTTCAATACGAGCACAACAATGGCTGCAATGCATTGTGTTTACCCGGTAGCTACTCACTAGCTACCCTTCAAGGTGCAAAGCATTTTGTGTAATGTGGAAGTAGCAAAAACTCATAATCTCCAGTTTACTTTTATTTCAGGGTAAAGCCATTTCTGACAGAGAATCATGGGATCTTGGGATCTCGCCGGAGGAGCTGGTTGAAGTGGCTGGGGAGAGGGAAGTCTTGGCTTCCCTGCTAAAGCTGCTGTCTCCGCGGCTCGAACCCGGTCTAAGTGGTAGATGATGGATGAATGGATGGATGGGTTTAAGGTGTAGGGTTGTGTGATGTTTGTGCGCTGATGAGAGGCAGTACAATAAAATCAAGTTAGCTCACAGTTTGACTTATGTGCTTTTATAAGTATAAATAAAGTACACAACATTTCCTCACACTTATAGTAGGCCCAGGCGCTAAGTGTTAGGTAAGCTGTAGCGTTACATGTGAACTTGTCTTGAATGGGTGGGGAGGCGGGCGCGGGGGATGGTAGATGGGGTGCCAAGGAGGGGAGCATTGCGGGACATGTCAGAGCGGAGGAGAAGCTCGGGGAAGAAGGAGGAGATTAGTACCACCAGGCGTTTTAGCAGACAGGGAACATTCGATAGTTTCTCAAGCATAGGTGAATGATTCAGGCCTAATGTCCATCCTGGGAGTGGATCTCTCCTGACTGTGGTTCTCCTCAAGGTTTCTCTTTTCCCACTGGGTTTTTGGAGTTTTTCCTTGCCGCCATGGAGGGTCTAAGGATGGGGGATGCCCAGGACATGAACTCATCTCATTTATCTACTGTATCTGACTATGTATCAAATTGACTCTGTAAAGCCCTCTGAGACAACCTTGTTGTGATACAGGGCTATATAAATAAATAGAATTGAATGTAATGGTCCCGTGGTGTGCCGCATCAGTTGGGGGGGGGGGGGGGTCGCAGCAGTGGCTGGGGGTCCGAGTGGGCGAGCGGTGGTGGGGGGGGGGGGGGGGGGGGGATTGGGAAGCGGTGGCGCATCCTCTCATCCTTTCTCTGATGGCTGGTTAATGGGGGCACGGATGGTCCGGCGGACCACCCTGACTCCCAAGGGGATGACGGTGGCCCCTTTGCTGGAGCTGTGGAGTGAGGAGTGTGCCACACTCCCTCCCCCTCTGGTTGGCAGGGGCAGTACTGGGGTGGCCCCGCGCAGAATTTACACTTTTCTGCAGGACTATCACACCTCTGAGTGGGCTCATGCATGACTGGGTGCAATTGAACACACTCGGGTAGAGAGATTGTGGGTGCCAAAATTAGCGATCAAGTAGCATAGAGTAGGATGTTAACTTGTCTACACATACAGTTGATTTTCATAATACTGGGTTCCCCACCTCACATGGCTGAATTGTTTACACTCCACCTCACCTAACCATGTCTCCTTAGTTAGGTTCATACTGCAGGTCTTACAGCACAAATCCGATTTTTTCGTGTTTTACCAACTTGAGTGAGGTATTAACTAGACGGTCTGAACAGGACAGGTGACATAAAAGTGGACCACTTCAAATTTGATCTAGGTCACTTTGGTATGTGGTTAAAATCCGATCTGGGCCACATTTTTCAAAATGTGGCGGCGGTCTGAACTGTCAACTTTCCCAAATCGGAATTAATGCAGCAATCACGTCAGCAGAGAGCGAGAGAGTCACAGAGAATGGCAGCAATCGAGCTGTGCATTACCGTTAGCGCCTAGCTTGAACTCGGCTTTTAGGGAAGGCTAGAGCGGGCTTGACAACAGCCATAAAAATATTAAAATGGGGCGAAAAAGGATAAGCCTGAGAATGCTTGATTTTCTTTCTGTGCACCAAATGAGCAGTATTTCAATATTCCTGATATTGGCGAGATTCGGGACAAACTGACCGTATGTGTATACGTGCATTCATTCTATCAATCAATATAAACTTTGAATATAAGACTAAACAAGGATTTTTTATGTCTGTTATTTGTGTCTTCATTTTGGAAATCAAAATATGATCACCCTAAAATGGCATAGAGCCAGCATTTGTAGTCATTTGTTTTGATGTTTCTGCGCATGCAGTTCAGTTTGCACAGGGCGTGTCAGACTGCAAGTGAGCATGCGTAATACATGAATGGGCTTAATGGAAAAAGGCAGTCTGACCGGCCACGGCATAGAATAAAAACAGATATGAAGAAAAATCGGAATCGGGCATCATGGCCTGCGCTCTGAATCTAGCTCTTTTGACTTAGCTTCCCCCTTCTTTCTCCTTGGTTATCAGGCCCCCAACATGGTATCCATGGGTAAATATAATTAGCTAACGATGTCAATAGCTGTCTTCAATATAAGTAGCACCACTAGGTTCATAAGTAGCATCGACGTGTAATATTGTATTTCTGGTTGTTGTTTGTTCTCCTCTTCTGTCTGCCTTCTTCCTTTCTGTCCCTCCATAAACCATTCCTGTTTGCTGCTTTCACCTAATAAATGAAACATCATGAACAACCACAACACACACAGGTGAATGGTTCAGAAAACCACTCCAAGTGTGTTTTTAACCAGGGAGATGCAGATACCACACGTATTTACTACTTTTAACCAATTGGTGCAAATTAGCAACTACATGAAGCACCGCATTTGCAGCTCTGGCTTGTTAAAAGTCAGAATTTTGAGACTATGGCTTTTAAAGGGTTAAATTAGTTTCATCTTTTTGTCATTGCAACAAGTCCAGCAAATAGTACAAGTACAAAAATAGTACAAAACAAACATTGTGCTTAAAAAAAACCAAACAAACATAAAAAGACAATAAAATTTAATTTAAATAAAATGCACAGTGTACAACACATTTACAGTATCTCCAAACCGGGAACATTATAGCACAGAGCATTTGGATCGGTTATTGCACAATTACGGACAGTTGTTATCAAGAGCTCGTACAGCAGTTGGAAAGTAACTGTATTTCAGTCTGTTAATCCAGTTTTTGATTGGTCTGCATTGTCCGCCTTATGGTAATAATTCTGAGAGTGGCTTTCAGTCTTTTAGGATGGAGTTGACTTTTTTAAGATGGTGGAAGTCATCAAAGGTCCTCCAACAATGGCAGAGGGCACCCGATGACCTTCTCTGCCATTTTGGTGACCATGTGAAGTTAATTTACGGCTTTCCCACTGTGCAGCTGGCAAACCACGTACAGAGGCAATATGTGAGTGTACTTTAAATTGTGGAGTGGTCGAGATACACAATCCGTCTCTTATCCACTTGTATTTTCCTGAGGATTCTTATGGAGTCTTTCTTCACCAGTTGCGTGCCAGTGTTCCATGTCAGCTTGTTCTCTATGTGGACTGCCACAAAGCAAAAATCCTTTCAAAGGGAGTCTCACTGATGAAAATGGGTTGAATGTCAATTTTATTTTTCATCAAGTCTATGAAGATGCATTCAGAAGCAGATTATTGTCTTTGCACCACGCTGTCAGCCATGGCACCTTATCCTGGAAGATGGAGTCATCCCCTCCTGTGGTGCTTCCTTCCACTATGGTATCATCCGCATATTTAATGAAGGCGTTACTTGTGTGGGTAGGGTGAAGGCAGAATTGTAGAGGATGAAAAGTAGCGGAGACGTGTGTGGTTGCAATATATAGTGTTAGCAATATAGTGTAATAAAGTTTTTTTTTATATGTATCTATTGAACTGAATATTCTGTATTTACTACATAAAAATGTTTTGATATAGCAAACACTTCGTACCGGTGCATTTGTTGAGTATGGAAACATAGTTGATGTGTGTTTTACATGCTGTCCCTAAATGCACTGTGTATGTAAGTGATTGGAGAGGGAGTGGGAGGGGTGGATGAGGCTCTTATTTTGTTGGCGTCGGTTACAGCTTACAGCAGTCGTGTTTGTGCTCTCGGTTGCAATTAAACCATTAAAAACCTTAACAAAATTGCTGCTGTCTTTGTAGACGCTACAATTTATTTGTGTAGCTGTATTTATTTTATTACTTTCATGTTTTACAGTATACTTTTTTCCCCACTGTATGTCGTATATGTTTAAAAGATTGAAAATCCCATACAAATACTGGAAAAACGTATGAGTTTACAGGAATATCTTTGGCTTTTTATTTACTCATTTATTATTACTTGTTTTTTTTTCATGTAGTGTCAGGCTGTATGAAGGACTGATTGGACTGACTAATTTACACACTGGACTGACTGATTGACTGTACTGATTGATTGGACTGGACTGGACTGGACTGGACTGGACTGACTGATGGACAAATTGACTGGAGTGATGTGCTGACGTACTAGTGACATACTGCCTAATTTACTGGACTGATTGATTGTACAAAATACAGGCAAACTGTACAAGTTGACAGGAATGTCTTTGGCTTTTTATTTACTTACTTTTTATCACTTGGTTTTTCATGTAGTGTTAGGCCAAGGGTGTGCAAACTATTCTATAAAGGGCCGCAGTGGGTGCAGGTTTTTGTTCATACCCATTAAGAGGACACCTTTTCACCAATCTGGTGTTTTACAAGTGCAATCAGTTGATTACAGGCAGGTGCTTCTTGTTTCTGCTGAAACCTCAGTGGTTAAACTGTCTGTGCTGGATCGGTTTGAACAAAGACCAGGTGTCACTGTGGCCCTCGAGGACTGGTTTGCCCACCCCTTTATTAGGTTGTATGGAAGACTGACTGGACTGACTGACTGACAAACTGGACTGACTAACCGACTGGACTGACTGAGACACTGATGGAGTAACACACTGGACTGACAGGACTGACCCACTGGACTCGAGAGGTCCTATCCAGCTTGTTTTCCATGTCTTCTTCCTCCAACACACCTGAATCAAATAATCAGGATCGTTATCAGCAGTGTTGTTAATAACGGCGTTAGAGTATAGCGGCGTTACTAACGGCGTTATTTTTGTCAGTAATAGGTAATCTAATTGATTACTTTTCCCAACTTAGCAAACCCGTTACCGTTACTGAGGATGGGAAGGCATGCGTTATTACCATTTGGTTGAATGACGAAAGAAGTCTGAGGCTACGGCTACACTAGGGCAGACAATTTTCTCCAGGGTATTTTGCCGACTATTTTTATACCTGACCACACTTACGTTTAAGGTGGGTTTCAATAATAAACAAATAGAAGCATATGGTGTGGTGCTGCGTATATTTCCTGGAAGCCACAACCAGGAGTGCTTGTGCATTACAGCGGCGATCCTGGAAGCGGCGACAGTTTTGACAGGCAAAAAATATCAGGGAAAAAAACTGATCGCGCGCCTCTTTGACTGGAGGTACCCCACGGGTCACTTTTCGGGGTTTAATTTTCCTCTACGCATATATGCTCATGTTCGGTCGGTATTGAGTTGGGTGGGGCCCGGCCAGCCCCGCAGCTGGCAGATCGGAGACAACGCGGGATACGAGCTCAGTAAAAATCGCTCATCTATGCGTCATCCGCGATGGGACGACCATAAATGGCCCCTGAAATGAAGCCTATTATTGCGACGTAGTTTGAAGGTTCAAGAAAAATGTGTGGAAAAGAAAAGAGGAGCAGGAATGCCACGTCGTGATCGTCCGCCTCCATTGTTTACGATGTCCTCATACTGCACTAAAAATGCCGAAGGCATGATGTCACTTCCTTAGTATACCATATTTGTATGGAGACAGCAGTCCATATTAAGTGGCATGTAACATTACCCACCTACATTATCCGTCTAACAACTATTCCGGATAATAGGCATACTAGTGTAGCCTACATGCCTATAGTCCAACCAATTACACGTTTAAGGACATTATCCATCCTAGTATACACTTAGCCTTTGGCAGCCCTGGACTAGATTGACAGACCAACAGGACTGATTGGTTGATTGATTGATTGATTGATTGATTGATTGATTGATTGATTGATTGATTGATTGATTGATTGATTGATTGATTGGTTGGTTGGTTGGTTGGTTGGTTGGTTGCTTGGTTGCTTGGTTGGTTGGTTGGTTGGTTGGTTGGTTGCTTGGTTGCTTGGTTGCTTGGTTGGACTGGACTGGACTGGACGCACTGACTGATTGACTGGACTGACTAACTAGACCAGTCTGGAATGATGCAATGACGAACTGACTGACTGATTGGACTGATTGACTGGACTGGACAAGACTGATGGACAAACTGACTGGAGTGATGCACTGACTGACTGAACTGAACTGAATGACTGAAAAACTCATTGGAGTGATGCACTGACTGATTGACTGGACTGACTGACTGACTGACTGACTGACTGACTGACTGGACTAGACTTGACTGGCGGACAAACTGACTGGAGTAATGCACTGACTGACTGGATTGGACTTAACTGGACTGACCGGCAAACTGACTGGAGTGATGCACTGACTGATTGACTGGACTGAATGGACCGGAATGGACCTGACTAGACTTGAGTGGATTAACAAACTGACACGAGTGATGCACTGACTGATTGACTAGGACTGACTGACTGACTGACTGACTGACTGACTGACTGATTGACTGATTGGAGTGATGCACTGACTGATTGACTTGGACTGACTGATTGGAGTGATGCACTGCCGGACTGGACTGACTGACAAACTGACTGCAGTGATGCACTGCCGGACTGGACTGACTGACTGACTGACTGACTGACATTGTATGCTTGTTTTCATGTCACGATTGTTTTGGAATCAAATATTTCATTGAACAGACAACTTGCACCCTGTTGCACACTGCAAAAACTTTCAAAATATCTCATCTTCCATATTGTTACAGACTTCTGGACGGTGAGATGAGCAGAATTTGAACAGAAAACAGATTTCCTTAATTAACCAGGCAAGGAAGGTACGATTTTACAGTTTGTCTGACATTGTTTGATCACTCTTGTTCCGTCGGAAGCACGTCGCTTTACAGCAAGTCCCTCACGGTGTTTGTATTGGCTAATTAGATTTTGTCTCTTCTTTAATCATTTGGAGGTCGGTAGCACGCGCAGAAGCTTTTCCTCTCACTTTTGTCAAAGTTCTACCTGTCGCCTCACTATTGATTCTCGTTTTTCCTCAACAATAACAAAAGCCAAATCATCGAAACTAGCAGAACATTTGACAAAACTAATTTCAGGCTCTGTCAACACGCTGACTTGCGTGAAACAACATTGTGGATCAAGTCGGCGCAAAATGACAGATAAGACTATTATCACGACCTTCTGTCTGGTCTATTTTTCTTCCGCGAGCACCGAGGAGAAAGAGAGTGTACACAAAGATTTGTTGTCTGGGTGTTAATACGTGAGCTATTGACAAAGCCGTGGATGAAGAAGGTGTCCATTAAAACACTACAGGCACTGCCTGTGTCATTGTTGAGAGTCAAATCATTTATCCTCCTGATGTGACAAGAGGACAGAATCAATGCTAGCAGAATGGCTGACATCACTGATCCAGGGCAATTACTAATATACAAGCTTTATGATTTGTGTCAAGGGCAGACTACAAATGTGTTTTGAACTGAGGGAAGAAACACTTGGAGCAAGAAAAAAATGTGTTGTGTTGTTGAACCGAAAATACTGAATCTGCCATAAACCTTGACCTTAAAAGAGTATATAACCAAAGTGGTATACAATAATTCTTTTTTTCTGTTTGTTTGTTTTTTGCAGTGTTTCACTGTTATTTAGCTTATTATTTAGCTATTACTGTATTGCAACTTTTGAAGTAACTGTGAATATTACATACCTTGACTCCAAATGAATTAGTGGTGATGCTCATGAATAATCCAACAGGGTTAGGTGGAGGTTTTGCAGCTGTCTTCCATGACTTTTTTCACTGCAAAGATGATATACAACAGTGTCTGCGGAGCAAAGGAATAAAGAAATAGATCTCTTCAATAAGATTCAGAGAAATATTTGAAGTATTTCCGTGTTCTTGTCTTCATACTTGTGTGGCAACATGTGGGGGGGGGGTTTAAAAAATGTATTTAAAATTCGCCAAACAACGCCACCCTGGATTTTGTTCCAGGGAAAATAAGTACTTTTTAAAAAAGGTATCAAGGCACCAAAGTTCGTGCTACAGAGGGAGCAAGAGGCAGGATTCTGAATAGTACAATTCTTTATTTTGTCAATGAATAACTAAAATAAAAGAGACTAAGTAAAAAGACTCCAAAAATAGTTTGACAAACTCACGGGGCTGGGTCTTACCAGTGGGGGGACCCAAAACCGGCGGTGAGGCGAACCCCAAAACACAGCAAACAAAACCAAACCTAACACAAGAATTCACAGCAACCCGAGGTCGCCACCACCCAAACGCCACACCCACTGTTAAGTCCTCAGCCCTGAAAATAGAACAAACAGTGATAAACAAATAACATTGAAATAAATGTTCCAAACTAAACAGTGGGAAAATGGACAACGGCCTCGAGGGCCTGCCCGAAGGTACCGTCCAGGTGCTACCAGTTCCGATTGGACGGTAGAGCAGTGCGCTTCATGCGACCCGTCTGCTCCGTATAGCGGTGACGTTCGCCCGGCACCGCGATGATGTCCGCTCCGTCCAACGCGGAAGAGTGAAATAAACGAAAAATGATGGGAAGCAAAGCAGCAGTGTCTCGAGATCGGCTGTGGCCACGTCACATGGCCAGCCCGCAATCACTTCATGCGATCAGTGTCAGTGGTCCCGCATGACAGTTAGAATGTCTGCAATTTGGTTGTCTCACACCAATCGTGCCAGATGTGACACATCTACGCTGACAGCAGCAGGAGGAGGAGATGTTCGCTAACCGCCGCAACACCAGCTGGCAGCTGACAGAAGCATAAGTGAGGCAATCGCTTGTGGGAGACCTCTAGACCAAAGAGTAATTGATGGACTCAAGATAGATCCCCTCCTTATATAGGAGGGGTCTACGATCTGATTGGCATCCTGGGCTGATTAGCCCAAAGTGGCAACAGGTGAACGGTCTAACTCCTACTGCCACAATCCGCCCCCCCCCAATTGCATCGACGCCCCGACGATGCACAGAAAACCAAAAATTTAACTCCAAGGTCTGAACAGCGATGAAACAATAGTTGAGACCGAGCCCGAGGCCTCAGATCCCGAGTCCCTAGTAGATCTCGGTAGATGGTGGGGGTTTGAGTGTTGGCCCGCTGTCGACCTCTGTGTCCGCCGAACTGCTACTTCATTAGCACCCGAAGATGATGCCAACTGGACCCGATCCATCACCCCAATTGGGGGAGAGGCCACTGATGGAAACTTTACCTGGGAGGAGTCTCTGGTCACTACAACAGTGGGGATGGTAAGAGGAACTTCCTGCCTCACCAAAACCAAATCACCATCATATTGGAAATCATCCCCAGAGATATCAAGAGGGGATGGACCAGGGGCTGCCGTAGTTTCTGGGTCATCCACTCCTACTGCAACCTTCAGGAGGGATCGATGGACGTGCTTGATCTTACTCTGATCCCCCACCGGGGCAATAGTGTACACAGAGCCCCCCGTTTTTGGGGCCTTAAGAACCCTGTAACACGTTGCACCCCACAAATCCTGGATCTTATGTCGCCCCTTGGCACTAAAATCTCGCAGCCACACTAATTGACCCTCTTCCAGTGCAGTATCATTGACATGTCGGTCATGGTTGTTTTTGCGACGTTGAGCAGCAACTCTCAGTCTTTCTCGGGCACCTTCAAATGCCACCTGTAAACGAGCTTGATGTTCTTGAACCCAGTCGTTGACACTGCCACTAACTGGGTCTTGAACGAGTCCCAAAAAGAAATCGACTGGTAGCCGAGGCTCCTGCCCGAACATCAAAAAATGTGGACATTCCCCAGTCGATTGATGGGGGGTAGTATTATAGGCATACAAGAGCTGGGGAAGGCAGGTGTGCCAATCACGCTTCCGAGAAACAGGGAGGGTTCGCAAAAGGTTGTGAAGGGTGCGATTGAACCTCTCACACTGTCCATTACCAGCCGGATGGTACGGAGTAGTTCGAGATTTCTCGACTGCATACAGCTGACAGAGCTGCTGAATCAGGGTGCTTTCAAAATTTCGCCCCTGGTCCGAATGTAGTCGTGCTGGCACCCCAAATTTGCAAAACCATTCGTTTGCCAAGACTTGAGCCACAGTGGAGGCTCGTTGGTCACGAGTCGGAACAGCGACTGTATATTTGCTGAACACATCTGTCATAACCAAAACATTCTCCAGCCCGGTACGGGTGGGTTCCAATATTGTAAAATCCATGGCCACGATTTCATTTGGCCGAGAAGCCAGCAAATGTCCCATGAAACTGCGAGCTACAGGCTGGGCATCTTTAGCGACCTGGCACCTCTCACATGCCTGACACCATCGTGTTGTATCGGCGGCCATACCCGGCCAGTAGCATCGCTGTCGCAACAACTCCAAAGTTCTCTCAATGCCTTGGTGACCCTGCCTTTGATGGACTTCAGTCAACACCTCGTTTTTGAGGGCCGCTGGCAACAGCAGCTGCCAGACTACTTCCGCCCCTTCGGGACGCAAAACCTGGCGATACAAAGTGCCATCCTTTTCCACCAAACGATCCCATTGACGAAGTACTGCCAAGGCCGAGGGAGACAGTTGTTTACGCTCCTCCTGATTCGGTCGTCGCTTCAGAGTCCAAAATGCCCGGACTTCCTGAAGGACAGGGTCGGCCTGCTGGAGTACACAAATCTCATCTGGGGCACGACAGGGCAGAGCCACCATGGCAGCTTGAACTGCCCTAGAGTCTTGCCCCCTCAAAGCCTCCTGCAAAGGTATTGAAATGGAGGTGCTTGGTAGCATTGCCAGCATGTCCTGTGAACCAGGAGGGTGTTGACGAGACAGAGCATCGGCATTTTTGTTGCTGCGCCCAGCACGATACTTGACCTCAAAGTCAAATATAGCCAACTGAGCTGCCCAGCGCTGCTCCGTGGCACCAAGTTTAGCAGATGACAAATGGCTGAGTGGGTTGTTGTCGGTGAAGACAACACACTTATTACCAAGCAGGTATTCCCGGAACTTCTCAGTCATGGCCCACTTGAGTGCCAAAAACTCCAATTTCATGGAGCTGTAATTGGACATATTGCGCTCAGTGGGCCTCAAGCCCCTGCTGGCATACGCGATGGGCCTCACTACACCCCCTTGCTCTTGCGACAACACTGCTCCGAGGCCGCCATGGCTTGCATCGAGCTCCAGTATAAAAGGGAGGGAGAAGTCTGCATATGCAAGAACAGGCGTTGTAGTCAGCTTGCGTTTAAGCATCTCAAAGCTTTGTTGACAGTCTTCCGACCAGTTTTCCACAACGGCACCCTTTGACCCCTTCCGCGATTTGGAGCCATCACATGCTGCAACTAGCCGATGTAGGGGGGCTGCAAACTTGGCAAAGCCCTCCACAAAACGGCGATAGTAGCTAGCAAAGCCCAAGAATGACCTTAGATCAGAGACAGTTGCCGGAGGTTGCCAGTTAGCCACCACCTCCACCTTGCTTGGATCTGTAGAAACGCCCTCTGATGAGATCACATGCCCCAAGTAGCGCACCTCCTTCTGAAAAAAGGTACACTTACTCAGATTAGCTTTCAGGCCTTCATGCTGTAGCCTCCCCAGTACTACTTCCAGCCTCTCCAAGTGTTTCTCAACAGTGGGGGAAAAGACCACGATGTCATCCAAGTAGAGCAGCCATGACCGACTTTGTTGATCCCCAAATATTCTCTGCATCAGCCGTTGAAAAGTGCTGGGGGCATTACAGAGACCAAACGGCATGCGATTCCATTCAAAAAGGCCGAAAGGGGTACAAAATGCCGTTTTAGGCCGGTCACTTGGGGCCACTGGGACCTGGTTGTAACCACTGGCCAGGTCTAATGTAGAAAACCACTGAGCACCAGTCAGCGCATCCAGGGACTCCTCGATACGAGGGAGGGGAAAGGCATCCTTCCTGGTCTTGCTATTGAGTTGTCGATAGTCAACGCACATCCGGAGACTGCCATCCTTTTTTCTAGCAAGTACAATAGGAGATGCGTAAGGGCTGCTACTTTCACTGATTACTTGAGTTTTGAGCAAATTGTTGATATGCTCCTTCACAGTCTCATATTCTGAGGGTGGAATACGTCTGTAACGCTGCCGGACAGGTATATCATCTGTCAGCGGAATCTCATGTGCAATCAGGTCAGTGCAGCCAATATCGCTGTCACCAGCAGAGAAGACCAAGGAATACTTTGAAAAGAGAGCCCTCACTTTACCTTGCTGCTCAACAGGCAAGTTGGACAAATCTATTGCTGCCATCTGTTCAGGAACCGAGGCCATCACCGACTGTGACGCCATGACCGCAACGTTAGATGGTACTTCGGTCACGCCTGCTGGTAGGCTTACCACATTGACCTCCTCCAGACTGCCAACAGCCGTACGGGGATACAGTAAAGCATCCGTTGACCCAACATTCACAATGGGAATGTAAGCGGTGCCCCTTTCCACATGTACCAAGGCAGGTGAGGCAAGCAGTCCCGCCGGGAGACCGGAACTTAGGGGCTCAAACAACACCGTAGTTCCAGAGTATAATTCAGAACACGTGGCCGCCACAATTTTTGTCACTCCCCCAGGGATCCGCCACACCTTCTTGCCACGCACCCGGACCCTACCCGCGACCGGTAGTGGGGCCTGCATGGTTGCTTGGTGGCACCTCTGAAGTGCCTGCTGGATAAAGTCTGGGGCCTCAGATACTACAGGAGACTCAAATAAGGCTGGTCCATGTTGACCGAAGAGTTCTTGATAGCATCTCCTAAGCACATTCATTCCCAACACCCCAGGGACATGATCAGAGCCGCCATCAGGAGGGTCCCGAACCACTAACACACCACAATGTGGAATTTGCTTTCCACAGAGCTCAATTTCCAACTCCAAATAGCCTATATATGGAATGGCCAGCCCGTTGGCAGCCCGAAGCTGTAGCCAGTTGCAAGAACGCAGCTTTTCTTGGCCCCAGGGCTCAAATTGACCACGGAAGAAGCTTTCAGTTATAGTCGACACCATGGATCCAGTGTCAATCAAACAAGGGACACGAACTCCTCCCATACTTACACTCAGCTTGGGGCAAGAGGACATTAGCATTACCCTGTCAGAGCCTGTGGCTACACCCCCCGAACTGTGGCTCCGCAATTCGGCGGGTGCTAGTTTTCCGAAGGCTGCGGTGGCTGCTGGGTAAACCGGGGCGACGATGTAAGTTGTTGCGTGCCAGAAAGTGCACGAACCCCATTGCACTCTCTGGCAAAATGGCCAGGCTGCCGACACCGTCTACAAATAATAGGACCACGGGAAGTGGGGTGACTCGGAGGTATCTGGAGTTGGGCGATGGTCTGGGTGAGTCTATTCAGCTGTTCTTGTTGGGTTTTAAGCATCTCTCTCAACTCACTTAGGTCAGATGCCCCAGGTGGATTGGTCGTCACTGGAAGACTTCTGACCCCATATTGAAGGCTGAGGACCGAAGGGACGGAATGACTTCGACTCCTAATTCCTCCCGGGCTACCCTCACGCTCCCATCGAATTGCCTCACCCCGCACCTCGAGCAATGTAGCCGTAGGCTGCCTACGCACAAATTGTTTTAATTCGCGGCGGAGAGCGCCATCAAGTACATACTCAACAAATTGATCGCGCAGCAGGATGTCCGAATTTGGCATGTCAGTGGGTGCACAATGTTTTACCGAGGCCATGAGACTCATCAATGCCAGGGAAAACTCCAGCAAGGTCTCCCCCTCCTGCTGCCGCCGTGAAAAGAAGGCCTCCTGCAAGGCCACATACGAGTCGGAGCAGCCGTACAGCTCCTGTAACACAGCAATAATTTTGGCTGGGTCTGCTCGCTCGGCATTAGATCGAAATTTTATCTCCTCCCGGGCCTCCCCCTCAAGGTGATCAAACAAGAAAAACGCCTGATCGGCTGTAGACAAATGGCGTGCTCTCATACATGCTTGAACCTCTTCCAACCACTCTGTTAAACTCACCCCTGTTCTTCCCCTAAACAGTGGACATCTACGGTCCCTGGGAACAAACACCAATCTCTCCATAACTGTGGCCGTAGATGGTGCAGAGGCCGACTCTGAAGTTGAGGGCCCCATATTAGGGCTAGGCCTAGCCATGGCCTGTTCCCGCCGCAGCTGTTCATTTTCTGCTCTCAACTGGGCTACTATATCCCTCAACTCCTGCATTTCGCCTTCCATAGCTGCACCGTTTAAAAAGGAAAGAAGAGAAAAAAAAAAAAAAAAATTTTTTTTAGGGGCAGTTTTAGCTAGGGCGGTCCCACGAGCAAAAAATTTATATATATATATATATATATATTATATATATATAGAGTGGTAAGGTTTACCGTTTCAACCACAGATAAAAACAAATGTTTAAAAAAAATAAAAATAAAAAATAACACACGAGACCGACTGCTGCTTTGCTTCACGAAATTAAAAGGCACCCTCATACAAAACCAACGAAGGAATGAAATAAACCAAGCCTTTGCTCTCAATGTAGCGTCCTGCCAACAACGCCAGAATGTGGCAACATGTGGGGGGGGGGTTTAAAAAATGTATTTAAAATTCGCCAAACAACGCCACCCTGGATTTTGTTCCAGGGAAAATAAGTACTTTTTAAAAAAGGTATCAAGGCACCAAAGTTCGTGCTACAGAGGGAGCAAGAGGCAGGATTCTGAATAGTACAATTCTTTATTTTGTCAATGAATAACTAAAATAAAAGAGACTAAGTAAAAAGACTCCAAAAATAGTTTGACAAACTCACGGGGCTGGGTCTTACCAGTGGGGGGACCCAAAACCGGCGGTGAGGCGAACCCCAAAACACAGCAAACAAAACCAAACCTAACACAAGAATTCACAGCAACCCGAGGTCGCCACCACCCAAACGCCACACCCACTGTTAAGTCCTCAGCCCTGAAAATAGAACAAACAGTGATAAACAAATAACATTGAAATAAATGTTCCAAACTAAACAGTGGGAAAATGGACAACGGCCTCGAGGGCCTGCCCGAAGGTACCGTCCAGGTGCTACCAGTTCCGATTGGACGGTAGAGCAGTGCGCTTCATGCGACCCGTCTGCTCCGTATAGCGGTGACGTTCGCCCGGCACCGCGATGATGTCCGCTCCGTCCAACGCGGAAGAGTGAAATAAACGAAAAATGATGGGAAGCAAAGCAGCAGTGTCTCGAGATCGGCTGTGGCCACGTCACATGGCCAGCCCGCAATCACTTCATGCGATCAGTGTCAGTGGTCCCGCATGACAGTTAGAATGTCTGCAATTTGGTTGTCTCACACCAATCGTGCCAGATGTGACACATCTACGCTGACAGCAGCAGGAGGAGGAGATGTTCGCTAACCGCCGCAACACCAGCTGGCAGCTGACAGAAGCATAAGTGAGGCAATCGCTTGTGGGAGACCTCTAGACCAAAGAGTAATTGATGGACTCAAGATAGATCCCCTCCTTATATAGGAGGGGTCTACGATCTGATTGGCATCCTGGGCTGATTAGCCCAAAGTGGCAACAGGTGAACGGTCTAACTCCTACTGCCACACTTGGATGTCTGTGTTTTAGCAACTCTTGACAAGTTGCGGGGAAAACTTTTTATTTCATTTTAAAGGAATAGTGCAATTGTTGGCATATGCAATGTCATTTGTTTGGTGAACAAAGGTTTTCAGAAAAGTTAGGGCTTTGGTGCTGAGAAGGACCCAAAGTGCATAAGCACCCATGCAATTCTGTCAGATAACGCTCAATTTCTCCCAGAAAATTATTGGAATTACAAATGCTTTGTTAGTTATATCTTCGTTGATTTTGCTTGCTATGAAAAACACAAAAGAGAATAGAAAAAAAAAATAGATCATTATTATTTTACACATAACTCCAAAAATGGCATTGGCATCATTTGAAAAATCATGTGATGCTTCTCTAATTTGTGTAATTAACAGCACCTGTTACTTACCTATGGCACATAACAGGTGGTGGCAGTAACTAAATCCCCCTTGCAGCCAGTTAAAATGGGTTAAAGTTGACTCAACCTCTGTCCTGTGTCCTTGTGTGTAGCACATTGAGCATGGAGAAAGAAAGAACACCAAAGAACTGTCTGAGGACTTGAGAAGCAAAATTGTGAGGAGGCATGGGCAATCTCAAGGCTACAATTCCATCTCCAAAGACCTGAATGTTCCTGTGTCTATCGTGCGCAGTGTCAGCAACAAGTGTAAAGCCCATGGCACTGTGGTTAACCTCCCTAGATGTGAACGGAAAAGAAAAATTGACGAGAGATTTCAACGAAAGATTGTGGATAAAGAACCTGGACTAACATCCAAACAAGTTCAAGCTGTCCTGCAGTCCGAGGGTACAGCAGTGTCAACCCGTACTATCTGTCGGCGTCTGAATGAAAAGGGACTCTATGGTAGGATACCCAGGAAGACCCCACTTCTGACCCAGAAACATAAAAACGCCAGGCTGGAGTTTGCCAAAACTTACCTGAGAACGCTAAAAACGTTTTGGAAGAATGTTCTCTGGTCAAATGAAACAAAAGTAGAGCTTTTTGGGAAAAAGGCATCAACATAGAGTTTACAGGGGAAAAAAACGAGGCCTTCAAAGAAAAGAACACAAACAAGAAATGGTTGGAGACAAAGTGCTGGAGAATTCTGAGGTGGCCATTGATGAGTTCGGATCTAAATCCCATTGAACAGTATTGAGAGTTATCAAATTTGCTGTTCCAAGAAGGCACTCTTTAAATCTGAGAGACCTGGAACAGATCGCAAAAGAAGAATTGTCCAAAATTCTATCTGAGAGGTGCACGAAACTTGTTGATGGTTATAGGAAGCGATAGTTTTCAGTTATTTCTTCCAGAGAATGTGAAATCAATTATTGAGGTGAGGGTGCCAACAATTTTGTTCAACCTAATTTTTGAGTTTTGTCTAAAATTGTGTCAATTTAAACATTTTTCCCCAGATTTTTTTTCTTTCTAATGCACATCCAAGAAAAAAAAAGACATTCATTCTGGAAACATTTGCAATTGCAATAATTTCTGAGAAAACTGCAGTATTTTCTAGAAAAATTCCAGAGATGCCAATAATTTTGTCCATGACTGTATGTATAAATATTAGGGATGGGACAATACACTTGCCCGCGTCAAGATACCATACATTATGAAACCATATCAAAACATGTTTTAAAAAAAACAACTATGTAAGAAAATGTATTTAATTTTGTTTCAGTTGCACATGCAAATGCAATTCAGACTACAAAATAAAGCGGCCACAAAATGTAATAAGGGTCGCCTGTCATCTCACATTTTGTGGATTTCAAGGTGTGGAATAATGTTATCTTGAGCTAGTCCAATACATGAAAACAAAACAAAAACATTTTTTTAACCAAAAGCTATTATTTCTAAATAACAATGAATAACAAATGATCCTTATAACAATTGTTTTCAATTGTTTATATGGTAATATTCATATTTTCTTAAATAGCCATAGAATTCTCAAGACTGTTGGCCTCTTGGGCTTTAAGACCACTTGAGAGCAAATGAACCACCATGAAGCTTTGAACTAATTAGCTGCAAAGCTTCATTGCTTCATTAAGCTTCATTTGGCCTTCACTGCTACCTTAGGAGAGACAAGACAAGCGCTGCTGCTACCTACAGTCAACACTTTTGTCGGCCAACATGCTAATGCCAACAGATGTAAACAACATCCAAAAATGTGGGTGGAAGCCGGAGAGAACCCACGCAGGCACGGGAGAACATGCAAACCCCACATAGGGAAATTTGACTGTGTACCCACGAATCAAAAATGAAATGCAATTCACAGTTCTTGTGTTGTGAGGCGCTAAAATTCTACTTCAGGAAGCTGAACTTCTCGATGTTAAACATACAGGTTAACCTGTTAACCTAACCAAAACGGTTCCTTCGAAAAACCACCGAATTTAGTAAATGGTAGCCCAAATTTTAGCAAATCGCCCAATGCATTCCTCAGCCGCCCCAAGTCTTTGAAAAGCAAAGTAACAATATTAAATATATAATTCAAGCTTGAGAACGCTACCTCTGAAATTCCCTGGCCTGTCGCCATTATCGCTGTCTTTTGGGTTTGCCATAACATGCATTCAAACAGGACATGATCCGCCCTCCTTGCCAATCATCGTGTTTGCAACGACGTAGAACCCCCTCGCCTCCTCCCACTCTGTTCTGCCCAGGCAGGCACTAGGCAGCCGATGTGTGGCAAAATCAGACAACTATCGCTTCATTCAACAAAATTGTAGTAGCGCACCAATTTACATCCTCAACAGAGTTGTTTTCGTCAACGATGACGATAACGAAAATATTTCGTCAACGACCAATTTTTTCATGACGATGATGTCACAATGGCGCGCTCAAAACGTGTCTTGGGAGACTAAAACATAACGAGATGGATGCCAGTTGTCGAGAACGAGATAAAAAATTGCCATACTTACCGTCATAAGTTCACAATGTGTGACATTTTCTTACTGTAAGTGTAGTTTGCACGCATCTTAGCAGTGTTTGGTAGTGTAACTCGTGACGTGCTGCTGGTATTTTCGACTGAAGTACTCTTTTGGGTACATTAACATATGATTATATAGTATACAAATTGATCGTAAAAAAACGCAACATTATTAGAAGATAAACTTATAGATCCGGTTGGCGAATTGTATAAAACACATAGACGCGTCAGATGGCTTTTTCAGTGGAGACTTTTTATCAACAAAACACAACCAGCGTGGGACACTGCCACTCAACACGGCGCTCCCGTGCAACTTCAACAACTGTTTCTCTCTCTCTTCTCCACTTTTTTGCTTGGCCCAATTTCATCTTCTACGCTATATTTGTAATGCCAGTCATATTGAAAAAAGATAGCAGCCCCTTGGGGATGCCAATAGCATTAATTTCTCTCAAAACTACTCCTTCTTCTCCCCTACTAGTAGGAGCCACGTTAACGCAGGCAGGCGCTGCCCCCCAGCGGCCGGAGGGATTCTCTTCAAATTGGTCCCGTGAAAAATCATAAAAAACAGACATTTTCATGAATTTATATAAAACCCAGACGACGAGGACACAACGTGAAAAGTGGAAACGTGACACAACATGAAAAGTTGTCCGGGCAAAAGAGGACATGTGGTCACCCTACCATAGCATTCGCGTTAACATAGGGTTCGCGTTAGCATTAGCCTTTAGCGCGGTGTCTCGGTGAGTGTCTTCTTAAACTCTTGGAAAACTTTTTACATACAGTTGGTGACATCTAGGTGAGTTTAATTAAATGCAAATAATGTACAGTTTTCCCGTTGGGTGTGCATTATCATCATGAAGATGGTGATGTCCTGGTAGACCCTAAGATTATGTGCTCGCCTCGGTTCATTCGAAATTGTTGGAAACCTTTTATTTATTTATTCATTTATCTATTTATTTATTTATTCATGCATTCATTCATGGACTTAAACCTTTGAAGTCTGAAGCTTCAATGCGTAATTATCCAATCCATTCCACTTGTTCATATTGAGAACCCCCACAAATCACTGAAAACTCACTCCGCGTTTTCCCTCTGACCTTGCTCGAAGTCAGTACCGGCCAGCGTGAGAGTATAGCGGCGTTTTTTTGTTTTTTTTTCAGTAGTTGAGTTGAAAGGACACGTTTCTGCAATTTGGTTGAATGAAAGGCAAGTTGTCTGATTTTGCCAGCTGTCTGGATAGAGCAGAACGTGAATATATGGATGAAGGATGGACATAAGAAGGTTTTTCAAGAAAGTGAGTATTTACCACTGCTTGTAGTAACAGTTAGCTCCACCCCCTCGATTAACAGCAGAAAGTACCATGTAATTATTAAACCAACTGCACTGCATTTGACCGATAAAAACCTGGCCTGCACACTCCAAACAATATATGCGCATGTCTCACCTTTGTTGTTTTGCGGTCAAAAGTTACATCCCACCTCTAAAATAATGCTGCTGCTTAACTGCTGCTAGCTAGTTAGTCTGAAATGCAGTTAAAAATGCCACTATACTTTAAGGCCGTTATTAATAACACTGGTAACAGGAATGTGGTTGGGCGAGAGTAGGCTCAAAAAGAATAGTACGATGATGCGCGGAGCTGTACTACAGTATAGTGTTAAGGTGTTAAAATATCTCTATTACACCCACACCTGCTCGACTGGTTGTTGCCTGCAGAAAAATTTCCACTCACAACGCACTCGCCCCACATATTGGGTGATCGTCTTGAGAGGCCCGCGAATGTGTGGAGAGGCCCGCGAATTATCATCCCCAAAGAAAAGAGAAAAAATGTAAATGATAATGATCTACGTCACTCACAGTTAAAGTGAGTTTCCCCTTTGGAATATAAGACAAGTTATGATTTTAAGCTGAAAATAAATCTCTTGACCTCATGTCACAATGAAATATCTCGTGTCATCTCCACAACCTCTGCACTGATGATTTGCTGCACAACAAGGTCATCTAAGCCACAGATCCCACAGGCAGCTTAAAACCTTTTCTGCTGCCGGCTAGCTGCCCATGCCACATTTTAAAGGTTTAAACTCCAAAACAGCTCAGATATTAACATACAGGGGTTAGATGTGTTCAAGTAAACGTCTACTACTAAGCAAAAAATGTTTCCCTGTTGATAATTATTTGATGTATTTGAGTAAATGCTCTTGCTGAGCTACTTTGGGCTGCATTAGAGTCATTACATTTTTCGTCTTTATTCTACATATTAGATTTGACTTGATTTCTTCCCATAGTGGCTTGACCAGTTTCACCAATGAGATGTCGTAAGAGTAATCACATGCCTCCATTATACCGATCAGACATAACAATACAGTGTTTACAGTCGGAAGTCCTATAATCACGCCGGCGTGTTCAAACGCACCACGTCGTTAAAGCGTTGTAAAAACATTAACTGCTGCTGTCAACATGCCGTGAAAGCGCGGATTTCTCTCCTTGTTTTTGATTTGGAAGCGATATACCGAGGAAAACTGGAGATATGGTCGTTTTAATTTATGGTAGGTGATATATTTTCACCACTTGAGAGCATTCATGCTCTTTGGAATGTAAAAGGTTAAATTTCAGTATGTTGATAATAGTTCATATAGGTCAGGGGTGTTAAAGGTGAGGCCCACCAAGGAAGTCCTATGTTCACGCTGGCGTGTTCAATCACACGACGTCTTTAAAGTGCTGTTTAAAAAAAACAAACAAACAAAAAAAAAAACTATTTGACATAGAGAGCTGCTATTAACATGAATTGAAAGTGCCGATTTCAAATTTTCTCCTAGTTTTTAATTTGGAAGCGATATACCACGGAAAATTGGAGATTGTTTTTATTTCATCGTAATATGTTTTCACCACAAGAGGGCATTTATGCTTTTTGAAAGAAGGATGTTTAATTTTTGTTGATATTTGAAGTCAGAAATCAATGATTTTTGTGTTTTTTTGGGCCTAATATGGTCATGTAATAGGTTACAGTTCAGTATATTAATAAGTGCCATTTCAAACTAGTGGCAGCCTCCTGTGAAGGGTTCAATGGCAACCCATTCATTGTGTATGTGGGAGGGGACTTCTCAGTGAAATGAGCGGTGGGCGGCCGTTTTGGGTGAAAGGGAAGTTTAAATGAATTTGTGCCAAGGGGCGGGGCCCAAAATAGAGCTATGCTCTATTTTCAGAGCACCGCCGCGCTGACGTCAATTGATAAGATAATTATTAAATGGTTATTAAATGATGAGATGAGATAGTTATTAAGTTGGTATTATATATTTACTTTTATCAATTGCTGCCCACAATGAAGAAATGCTTTTGCTTATTGCTGCCCGCAATGAAGAAATGCTTTGCTTAATATTATTGTTCACAAAGAAAGAATGTTTTGTCTTGCCTGGTCAAGGTCAGAAGAGGCCGCCTTGCTTTGATGAAATGTGCTGACACATATGTATACATATAATAACCTACATGCACACACATAGCCAAACAAAGACAAGGGATGTGGCCAGCTTGCTTCCCCTTTTTTCCCCTTTTAGGGCAAGACACCCGTCTGTTGCTAGGGCCATCCCAAATAAAAAGTGAGGTGAAGGAGGTGCTAGGTAGAACGATGGCTGAAACTAATTAGCTTCCTCTTTCTCCTTGGAAGCTTTTCAACTAAATTGAGTGTCTTTTCTTCTTATTTTGGGTAATATTATAAATCTCTACCTAAGGATTCGTATTTGAACTTGACATCAATAACGCATCCAATAACAGAGGGGAAGGCGTACTTATATCTGTGCTATCAGGCTGTTTCGGAGGATGGATATACACAAACTACAGCCGAGGAAACCTTAATAAATGCACTTTTTTACAGTTTCGCAAACTCTGGAACACTGGAAAAATGACTCATACCTCTCCTTGCTAAGCTAAATGTTACCTCGATGTGCGTTTGAGTGGAAATGTAGTTCACCTTCTCACCGAAACTAGTAAAACTCTTTACACGGCTATTATAATGCCATCTACTCCTTGAAGTAGGAAAAGTCACGCTTTTTTGTGCAACAATTAAAAATAAATGCATTGGTCCTTGGGACTATAGTCAATACGCTTGCTGCTTTTCACTTCCTGACAGCATCTACGTCAGGCCACGTGGCTCCTGCTGTTTTGCGCATGCCGTGGACCGCTCTTCACACTGGGCTGACACTGGTGTGAAAAGGCCATTATAGTTCTCATAGGTCAGGTGTGTCAAACTTGAGGCCCACCGAGAAAGTCCTATGATCACGCCAGCGTGTTCAATCATGCGACATCTTTAATGCACTATAAAAAATAAACAATTTCACATAGAGCGCTGCCATAAACATGACTTGAAAGCACAGATTTCAACTTTGCTCCCTGTTTTAATTCAGGAGCGATATACCAAGGAAAACCGGACATATGTTCATTTTCATTTCATGGTAGGAAACATATATTTGCCACTAGAGGGCATTCATGCTCTTTGGAAGGGTGATGTTTAATTTCTGTGGATTTTTCTAGTTGGAAATTAATTATTTTTGTGTATTCTTTTGGCCTAATTTAGTAATGTAATAGGTTACAGTTCAGTATTTTAACAGTTCATATAGGTCAGGGATGTCAGGGAGGCACACCACGGGGGGCCAATTTGGCTTTTGGGGTTGTTCTGCCTGACAGGCATATTGTAGCTCATTCATACTGAACATATAGAATCATGTTTTTTATTTTGAATATCGCGCGGAAACCGGAGATTTGTGGCTTCTCACATTTTGCGCATGCCATGGACCTCTTTCCACACTGGGCTGACGCTAGTATGAAAAGGCCTTAATAGTTCAGTTCAGTATTTTAACAGTTCATATGGGTCAGGGGTGTCAAAGGTTAGGCCCACCAAGCAAGTCCTATGATCACGCCGGCATTTTAATTTACACGACGTCTTTAAGGTGCTGTAAAAAAGAAAAAAACATTTGACATTGATCTTTGCTATCAACATGACCTGAAAGCGTGGATTTCAACTTCTCTCCTAGTTTTTAAAATGGAAGCAATATACCACAGAAAACCAGAAATATGGTCATTTTCATTTCATGGCAGAATATACGTGCTCTTTGGAAGGGTGATGTTTCATTTATGAAGATTTTTCTAGTAAAAAATTAATGATATTTGTGTATTTTTTGGCATAATATGGTCACGTAATAGGTTACAGTTCAGTAGGTTAACGACAGTTCATATAGGTCAGGGGTGTTAAACGTTAGGTCCACCAGTGCGTCCAATTCAGCCTGCACCAAAATCAATTGAAAATGACCAATGAACAAGAAGTGGCCCGGAAATGTCCTAAAATCAACAGGAAATGAGCAAAAATATACATCAAGTGACACCAAGATACCCTAAAATGTACAGAAAGTGACCTGACTGCAGAGGATGCCCAGGACATTTTGTAAATGTAGCCTTAAACATGCAATATGATGTGCAAGCTTAAAGAAAGTCTTTCTACTATTCCAATTAAGGCACATCCTAATGTCCACCCCATCTTCATAAGCACAGAGCAGTTATTATTCTTTTATGAATATTGCTTTCACCGTGCCTGACCTGTGCAAAAATGACATGGCGGCACACAGTCACATAAGGACAGTAATGAAGAAATTTAATTGAAGCTTTCGGCTATTCTCAAACGGGTGGAAAGGAATTAAAAAAAAAAAAAATCAAATGTTGCCATATTATGGGACCACAATGGGGGTAATACAGGACAAATCAATTATTTCGTAATATTCTACAAAATTGTAAATTTTTTTTTTTTTTTTAATCCAGTGTCTTGTGTAGTACTCAAAGCCACAATTTATCATCGGAGCACATATAAATTTGTCTGGAAAACTAAAATTTGAAAGCCTACTGAGACGTTGCAATCTTTAGCCCAAAAGACGGCGCTGTCACCTCCACAATCAGGTGGCATTTCTATGCTTAATTTTGGAGTTTTGAATGGATTTTCGCACTAAATGGTGACCCACAGAGATCAAACCCATCTAAGAACACTCCCAGACACAGAAAGTACAACTGTGTAAAATTTCGTCAAAATCCGCCCAGCCGTTTCAGATTCCATAGAGAACAAACACACACACACAGGCACACACCCACACACACAAAGTTCCATTTATATATAAGTATAGAAATAGATATACAGTATAAGTTGTACTATAAACCTTCTGTGACAATACTTGCGAGACTTGCCACAAGAGGGCATGCGGCGTTGGAATCACAAAAAGGTGATGGCTGGGGTGCGGCTTTTCAGAGGTGTCTACTGAAGAGACCAATCTTTCTGAGTGCCTTCTCTACTATTACATTTACAGTAGTACCTCTACATTATGGCTGCAGCTATCGAACATTTAAGTAATCAAGTATTCAGACAAAATAAATTTTAATTTAGTTAAAGAGCAATTAAAGATGTGACTAGAATAAACAAACAAACAAACAAACAAAATACAAATTCAATGCACCTAGGATCTAATTTAAAAAAATATATAGCTTATTTCTTACCTAAAAGTGTCATTACGCATGTTTAGCAGTCAAGAAGTGACTTAAAACGCAATTGTGAATATAGCACTTACCATAAAAATTTTCCTTACACCAAGATGACGTGTCATGAGCCCTGCGTGTTCCCCTGTTTGGTGTCGTAGCGGATGCCCGCATTCAGTCTGCGCGCTGTTGTGACATCACACGTCGACCTTTATTTCAGATTTTTAACGCGTCCGGTCTGCACGGTCCACCCCGGAACAGTGTGTAACCAATCATTTGGACTGTCAGATTTATGATCCCGGTGTCCTGACGTTCAGTGGGCATGATTGCTATCTGGATTTGGCGAGCTGACACCGGATCAGGTGCACAGTCACCTGCTATCGGGGTAGCTAGCTATTTATGTCTCTAGCTAGCTAACCAGCTCGCTAGCTAATTACTTTTGGCTCTTGTGGTCCTCCAAATTACAATCCTCTCCACATACTTTTAATGTCTGAGCCTCACTTTGATAGCATTTATTTGGAGTTAAATTATACCAGCTGTTTGAAGCAGCTCGTAAATGAAAAAGGTGACCCTATTTTATACTAACAAGATTCAATAGTTGAGTCAATCCTTTCCGTTGCACGACTTACCGTTGTATGATGCCACAAATTCAAAGGAAGACTTAATTTGATGTTTATTTTTTATTTAATTTTTGGGTGTCCTAATCAGCAGACAATATCACTGACTTGTTCTTTGTCCAATTTCCTGACTGGCAAACTGAAACACTATCTGTCATGGTTTGAACTTTCATCTTAGAGTAAAAACAATTCAAAGATTTGCGTCTTTGTCCATTCTTTTTTATTAACTCATTGCCTTTAACAGTGATAGGCATTCAAACCATTTGAACAGAGAAGAGGGAGGGAAGTCCTACTTAAAATGGATTAGACTAGTGGAGAAACAGTTCACTTATTTTGTGACATATGTGTTGTAGTTTAAGATAATTTCTGCATACCAAGCGGGGAAATGTCTGCCAGCCAATAACGGTTGTCTAACTGCATTGTGGAGCAGACCTACCCACATCAGATCAATAATTTATGGTTATATGGTTATTATACGGCACCGTTAAAAGCAGCTGCGCTATGAGTCTGGTTTTGCTATTGGAATGAATGGCACTCTATTCAAGCTGTTGAGGCATTAAAATCAATTTGTGGTTGTTATTTCAAAGTTTTACGAATGCATATCATTGCTTGGAAATGATATAAACGACTGAGGTAATTTGACCCAGTTTGGTCTCCGATTGCACAGGAATAGTTTGACTCAGCTCTACTATATCATTGTGACCTTGCTCATTCTTGCCACACGCCAGTGTTTTTCCACTTTCTGCCCCCCTGCCTGCCAGCCATGGCCACCTCATTAGCCCAGCTCTGCTCACCTGTTAACACACCTGACATAATTCTAATCAGCCCCGTATATAATCTCTCTAGCACTCAAAACTTCTGGGTTGTTTGTTTCTTCTACCACTCACGTGACCTGGTGACACTGGCACAAGCTCATTCATATTTTCTGAAACAAATGGCCATAGAATTCTCCACATTGTTCGTTTCTTTGACTTCATGATGACTTGATAGCATTGTAGAGCAAATGAATCACCATGAAGCTTTGAACCAATTGGCTGCAAAGCTTCATTGTTTCAAAAAGCTTCATTTGTCCATCACTGTTTTATTTCTCACTTCCCTTGGAAGAGACAATAAGTGATGGTGAGATGAAGCTACATGAACCATCGAACCACTTGAGCCAAATGGTTCAAGAAAGGGTTCATTTCTCGAAGCTTCATGGGTGCACTGTATCTCTCACTGGCAAATTGTATCATCACATTCAGTTGTCTCTTAACCACATGTGTGATATGTTGTTTTGTCTGTGTCTGTTGGGAAGCAATTAAAAAAAAAATTCTGACCAAATATATGTACGTAGATTATCATATATGCATGTAATACATTTTTTAATGAAGTGTGTGAACGAATGTTCATTTGTAAGGGGCCATGTCTACAACTACCAGTTTTTTTTTTTTTTTTTTTTTAAAGCGAGGACCCTGCCCTAATACGCCGGAGAAAAAATAATTACGTCCACACGATCACGTTTATAGGAAAAAAAAACCCTCCCCCAGCCAACTGCATTCATTCATTTTAAAGTACATTCATAACAATGGGCGAAAAATAATTGTCCATAATACCCCCATCCTTCGCATGTGTTCTTCAATATGAAGCACTGCAAGAGTAAATAAAATAAAAGCAAAAAAACACCTGTCTAATTTACTCCAAATGTAAACATTGGTCTCATGTGTGACGTAGGGACGTTTGTCGCAGTCAGTGACAGTTTCACAGTTAAATCTTCAGTTATCAGTGTCCTCATGATGGTGCCACAAACGCAGAATTCGCCAATCTTCTGTTTAGACGGCAAACCCTTGTTAAAATGCGCATGTGCGTGTTTATGATTGGCCAAGCGGTAGAAAAAGTTATTCTTTTTGCCAAATACCCTGCAACGTGTAGACTAGGGCTGCAGCTAGACATGTGCCGATTACCGATTTCAAGGTATAACGTGGTATGAAAACGTCATGATTTCAAAACCACAAAAAAATTCCGTTATACTGTCCCTAAGGTATTAGCTATTTTTGATGTCCCAAAATGCATGGAGAAATCCCTCGCTTCCAGCTGCAAGGCTCAACCCTCCCCCACAGGTTGATGCTCAGTGTCAGTAAGTCAGCTGTGGCACAGGATGACTTGAGGAGGTGAAACTCCTGAACTTTTTTCCCCTATCGAAGAAAACAAAATCGTTGATATGGAAATACTTTGGCTCCAGAAAAGTTACATACGGCCACGACCTATGGTAAAAGGGCAAACCGACATGTAAAACATGTTTGCAGAGGTTGGCTGCCGAGGAGGCAGTACCTCCAATATGATTTGACATTTATACAAAATTAAAGGTTAGAAAACACTGTCATTAACGTTTCCCACCAGCTACGGGAGTTTACTATTGCATGTTTGGTGTGTATAGCTCTGGTAAAATGTGGTGTCTTTTTCTGTCTGTCAACTGCCTGTGTTGAGAAAGAGAGTGTGTGTATGATGTAAATACGATACGAGTCATACACACATGCTTTTTATGGAAAATAATTCAATTATTTTTGTTATTATTATTATTTTTTTTTACCCAGATATATCAAAGTAAGATATTTTAGAGCTTTGGTTGCAATACTGTGATATTTTGGCTTAAGGTTATCATACTGTCAGAATATCATACCAGTACATGCCTCGCAGCAGCTACCGTATATTTTAGTCTTCTACTGAAAATTTCATCGAGTAATCGGATAAAATATTTTTTTAGGTGAAGAGCAATTATAAATATACATGAGAAAACAAGACAGTTTACCTAATATTGAACCATTTTTAGAGAATCAGTGTCTTTATTTTAGATGTACCTTGTTGAAAACAGCCAACAACTGCATCTCAGATGTGACTAGAAAAATAAAACGACAAATTCACTGCTTTCACTCAAAAAACTTAAGATATTTTTTTTTTTCATAAGCTCACATTTCTTACCTAAAAATGTCATTACACTTGATAACACACATCTCTTAAAATTTAGGTGTTTTTTGCCCACGTGTTTCAATTAAATTTCCATTTGTGTCAAGCTATTTTTAAGTTATAGTTTTGAAGGTTTAAGTTAGTCTAAATTGTAAGTCCTGATAGAATTTTGAGTTTTTGCAGCGTTCAAAATAAATGTTTGATACCTGCTGTATTGGAGCAAATTAGGCACCAGTGCTACTTGGTGTTTTATCCATCAATGACTATCGAACTAAAATTGAAAGTTAGCTTTATTATGTTTTTATCTTACGCCCTCATCACTCTACAGCAGGGGTGGGCAAACCGGTCCTCGAGGGCCGCAGTGGGTCCTGGTCTTTGTTTCAACTGACCCAGCACAGATAGTTTAACCAATGAGGTTTCAGCAGAAATGAGAAGCACCTGACTGCAATTGACTGATTGCACTTGTAAAACAGCAGATTGGTGAAAAGGTGTCCTCTTAATGGGTTGCAACAAAAACCCGCACCCACTGCGGCCCTTTGTGGAATAGTTTGCCCACCTCTGCTCTACAGCACAGTGTTTTTTTTTTTTTCAGATTAAATAAAGCCTGTATGAAAGACACATTAGCCACGCATTGACAGTAGTCATAATTAATAGAAACCTAGCCCTCCGCAGGGCTAACGTTACGTTAGCAAGGTACAGTAATCTTAATCTTATTTATTAGCACTACGTTAACCTAATTTTACCTTGTTCCAAGTATTGTTCCTCTGTGGTGGCTTCGGTGGAGAGGGGGCTAGGCGGCGAGTCGCGTGGTGGCACCTGGCCTGGGTTTCGGGGGCAGTCATCGGTCACAGGGTCCAGCCGGGGGTGCGGAAGTGTCGGCGGGGCCGTGGATAGCCGCGGTCGGGCTATTTGTCGGAGTCGGACATTTATTGATGCACTGAAAAGCTGGACAAACAAATCACGCCCCTGACATAAAAGAAAAAGAAAAAAAATACTTTGGAAATTTGCGGCATCTGGGAAGCAAGCAGCCAGGATGAAACGGTATTTTAACATGCCATAAAGGCAGTTGCATTTACTGTCTTTTTTCAAAAAGAAGGAAGATGGTTCAAAACGAGTCAGAAAAGCACGGAGAGAAGAAAGAAAAAAAAGAAAAGTCTAATTACTTAATTACTTTTAATTTTAGGGCATTTCTGAGCTACTTCCTGTTCATTGGTCAATTCCTGTTGATTTTGGGGCATTTCCAAGTTACTTCCTGTTGATGTCGTGTTGCTTCCTGTTGGTTTTGAGGCACTTTTGCGTCACTTCCGTGTGTTTTTAGGGTACTCATCGGTCACTTCCTGTACATGTTTCGGCTGCTTCATGTTTATTGGTCGCTTTCTGCTGATTCAATCTACGGTTTTACACCGCCGATGTCAAAATAAAATTCTGTAATTTTGTATGTACGGTATGAATGAGCTACAACGTGCCTATCTGGGCAGAGCAACCCCACGGGCTGTACATTTGACACCACTGCTTTAAAAGACCTGTTTTAAATCATATTAAACTTAAATCGTAGTCTTTCAAAGGGTTCAACACTTTCTATGAAATGACTGAAGATTTTTGTGAAATGTATTCACATTTATTATTGCAATTAAGCATGTCAAAATGTTATAAATGATTAATACCACTCTATGTTCTTAGAAGGTGTGGCCAAAGGCCACAGCATTGAGAAATGATGTAAATAAATTTAGCTCATTAGAGCTTATTGTAGAGATGCCAGTTGATGACTTCATTAGTCATTTGAATTGCACTCGAGGCGTTCGACATACTTGTAATACATTCATTCTCTCTTCTCGCATGGCACTTGCATTAATTCACTGAATACAAATACATGGACTACACCCACGTATACATCATCACTATAATGGATGAAGAATGGAGTGTTTACAATATTGTCTTTCTCAAAGAATGTATTAAAATTTTTCAATAAACATTAGTCTTGTGTTAGAGTTGTTGTAATTAGAGTTGTCAAAATCGCATATTCTTGCGCCCAACTTCAAGTCCGGGTCGCCAGATTTTGTGGATCTGCCAATACCGAGTACTGATTTGCAATGTTGTTAAAAACCGCATATTTCAGCTGTTATTTCACCACTTCCCTGCCATCCAACTTCACACAGCGCTGACAGTGTGATGTTATAACACCAGAGCTCTCGGGATAGTAGAGTAGTGGCTCCCAGGCGATGGAGTGTCTCAACGATCCAGAGGCGATGCGGGTCCTGAGACAAAGGTTAATCCATACTGGTTGGTTGAGGGCAGGCTGTGGTCTGTTACTCTGTTGGGCAGTCTGGCTTCGTTTTCTGATCAGTTTCGTAACAAAAAGCCAAATGTGGTGGGTTGTTAGCCCTTCGCAGGATAGTCGGTTGGTGGGACTGCCACCTCACAGCATACCGACACTCTATGGTCTTGTTTGTCTGGAACCTACCTGGAGACCGTCCCGCCAAGGGAGACCCTACCAGGAGCGAGCTCCAGGCAGTATCTCTCTAGGATCACTGGAACGCGCAAGCCCGCTCGCTACATCAAGGCCCAGACCCAGAAGGGGTGGTACTTCTACTTATGAAATTAATTGGTTCTGGAAGTAGTTTCTTAACTTGGATTCAGCACCTAAAACAATATTTAAAAACAGCTGTAACCCCGGTATTACACCAGGCACATCTACGACGCGTCAACGTTGCCGGTGAAACGTGGCCATAATCTGCGAAGAAAGAAGAAGTGATGATCGGCCTGCCATGCTATTTAGGTCATCAGCCATCGTGCTGTGACTCGGGAATTTTAACGCTTGCTTTCACATAGGCCTCGTCTCGGGAAAGTCCTGGACATTATACTATTAGTATCATAAGACACGACCCGTTAAATGTCCACGTAATCTCAGTGTCAATCAACCTGGGAAATTGCTTTCTCATACAAGACCTGCCAGTATAAATCTTGAAATTTAAACGGTGTTCTGGTGTATGTGAAAGGGGCTTTGGATAGCTCAATGTTTTTTTGTTTTTTTTGTTTTTTTTTAAATAAAAGGACATGCACCCTGAAGCCACTGCAAACAACTTTCCAAATGAGGGACGGCTAGCTTGACTTAGTTGCTCCTTGTGGAGGCTGGACCGCCACATTCAGCAAAAGAAAAGAGATAAATGTAAGTCTGGACATAATGAAATTAATTCACTTAATAATGGTAGGGTCAATTTTATCCATACAGCACATGGGAAGACAATTTAAATTACCTATATAACTGAAGTCATTAAATAATACATATAAGGTTGCTTAAAAGTTGGTGGGGACAATTTCAGCATCCTGAAAAGTTGGTAGTGTTGTGTCCCTATGCAAACGTACACCTTTGCATACTATCAAGCTTTTTGAACACACACATCTATACGGCGGAAAACACAGACAAGACTGGAAAAGCAGTTTCTGCTCTTGCACTCCTCTTTAAAAGAAACTTCTGTATTTTAAGCCAAAACAACTGTTGTATTTGATAGTTTGACAATATGTTTATATGCTGCCATAGCAGATTCATAGCGTATGAAGCCCCGAACTATTTTAAAATTTGCCCGTTTTACCCTGAAAACCCCCGTTACAGACATCGCGCAACCGCTTTTGTTTCAACCCAGCCATAAAATGAAGGTAATTAATTGTATTTATTATTCAAAATGTCATTTTTAGCTTAGAAACTTTAATTGATGTCTAATATTTCGTTTAAAAAAAAAAAAAAAAAAAAAAAAACGACTTAAAAAAATTATTCACTCGCATATTTTAAATTTTTAAACAAATGACGTCACAATGAAAAAAATGGTGTCTGTAAAAAAGTCACGGATATTTACCTCATAACTATCGCTTAATTTTATTTTTTTTGTTTCTGTCACATTTTTTCCGATATGTTAGCTGCTAAATAATCGATCCGAACAAAGCAAAGTTGGAAAAAAATGTTTAAAAAGGTAAATATATGAAAAAAAAAATCCACTCCTTAAAGCCTGTGATTTCTGCATCGTGACCCTTGTTATATACTGTAACCATGTTTCACCCATAAAATCCCCCCAAAAATCCAGCTGTGGCCATTCACAGCTGTGTCTTGACACTCGGTGATACATGCTTCATGGAATTTTTGGATCGAAACAAGGTAAGTACGCGATAATATCTCGTTAAAGTCATGGCATCTGTAATTCTGCTCTTGCGTGCTCTCACCTACAGATAGGGTTTTGCGATTTAGAAATATATTTTTTTAAAAGATGCCCTCCTGTTCAGAATTTTTCTTCCCCCAGAAAATTGAGATTTTAAGCTTCCCAATGATGTATCACACGTGCATATCGGACAATTTTGAAAGTTGGCTAAATTGGGAGTCTCAGAGCGGAACTTCAAGTAACCTGAGTGTTATCCGCCATATACAAATTGAAAAGATGGTAAAAAAAGAAAAAAAATCAAATATACAGTGATCCTTCGCTACTTCGCGCTCTCAGTCCATCGCAGGTTTTTTTGTCAATTAAAAAAAAAAAAAAAAAAAAAAGATGAGCTTTCCCGAGCCGATCGCGTAGTCTCACCCTCGCTCCCTCCCTCTCCCTGCTCTTTGTTCATAAGGCCATGCAATGGAGTTGCTTTTTAAAGTTAACGATATTGACAGATATTTGTGTCTGATCAAGCCAGAGTCATAAACTTCAAATGCGCCGCATGCGTCAATCATCGCTTAACTTGTAAAACAGTTGCTGTGGCAACTCATTGCGTGTAAGTGAGCAGTGGCGTAGAGTGAGTGGACTCACTCAATGAAGCATTTAATAAAGCCAAGCATTTGTCTACTACATCACTTTATTCTTGTTTAAAAATTTGGTGGGACAGTAACATGTTTTAACCTTGTCATAATTATTACATTTGAGGTGCTTAAAAAACATTTTTTAATATATACATTTGTTAAAATTATTATTTTGGGGAGGGGGGGTGTGCTACTTCGTGGTTTTTCACTTATTGTGGCTGGTTCTGGTCTCTGTATCACTGTAACATTGAAAAAAATTATTCGAAAAATATTGACAATCAACTAGTTCAGTTCAATTTTTTTCAGGCATGCTACTCAGTTTCCCCTTGAACAGGACACAAAGCTACTACGTCACACAGCCCACTCTTCCGCCGTTTGCGCACTGCTGTCACTTCTCACTCGCCGACTCATCCATAGAAAACAACGACAAATCAGGCCCATCTTATTCCTTGAGGTCATTAGATAATGTATTAGCTTGCACTAAATTTAGTTTTCCATTCATTCCGCATGTTTCAAGTCGCCCGCGCAATTCAACAGGCCGTCGCCCGCTACCTCGCCTCCCTTTCCTTAGGTGGCGCCTCGCTCGGCATTTTATTAAAAATGTTCACAATACATCCGTCCTTCGCGACCTCACAATGGCTCCTGGGATATGTAGTTTTTCGTGGTGCTTTCGGTTTTGAAACAGGACTAGAAAAATGGAAATATGGACATAAACGCATGGTCCCTGCAGCGTTTTAATGTTTATTTATGAGGGAAATGAAACTATAACACTCAAATGGCAGTATCTCCTGTTTTACCTGGTCGATTGACTTCAAGTAAAAACAGGCGTGGACCTCAACTGCCGCACTTCAAATAAGACAAACCAGCGGCGCTTGGGTGACGTAATTACAACATGACAAGGCTTCATAAATACGCGTAAATGTGTCGCTGCCGACACGTCCGGTGTTAAAAGGTTAAAAAAAAAAAATCTGTTTCTTTTGACATTATCCTTGTCCATCTTTTCTGCCACATCTTTCTTTGTTCAACAATGTGTTAAAATGTGCCAATAAACATTTGCCTTGCGTTGGTGTCGTAAAGCTGCATTCTTGGCACAGCCACACCAGTCACTGAAGGCCAAGGAACTTTTATGTATGTAGAGGCTTATGATCCCACTTTTTGATTTATCTAGTTTACCTCCTTTCTGGCACACTTCAATGTCTTCTTCTTCTCTCTCCCTTCACAATTATCTCTTATGGCCTGTGAGGTGATTAATGGCTTTCATTTGATGTCCTTTCCGACCACTAACAAATAAAAGCACGGCCCGACAAACAAATTGTCCCTCACAAGAGCCGTAAAACTTCGGCGTCGGTAAAATGGGGGGGGCTCCAAAGACAATGAGAGCAAGCATTCTGGGCTTTGGAAAGAAATGCATTTGCCGAAGAATGGCCTGGAACGATTTCCTCTGTCGTCTTTCTCCCTGGAGAAATTCGCCACTGCTAATCTACAGTTATTGCTAGCTCTGACGACAGACTCCAAATTAAAGTGGAGGGGTTGGGAGGGAAGGCTTGGACCAAACACTTGTTTTTGCCTGTAACATTATTAAATGTTTTGGTGAAAAATCCAAGTCGAAAAATGTCGTTGTTGGAAAGTTCAGGTCTTCTTATAAACATGTATACAGTTGCTAAGCAATGCAAAAGCACAAGGTACAAACAATTATTTTCATAGTTGAGTAATCGCCAATTATTTTTGCGATTCTGTAACCGGTCAGCATGTGGCCACAACGCCATCCATCAATCCCGTCCAGGTCAGGACTCGCACTGTCCAGCACAGCGGGACAGCATGTTAGCTGCTAGGCCAGAAGCCCAGTCTAGCAACATGCAACACACACACCGTACCTGCATTCACCTGTTACACCCATTCCCTGAAACCTTCACTTCCCACTCGGGTCACGGCACCAATGTAACCAGTCTGCATGGAGTCAGGCCGCATGACGTGATCCATCTCCAACATCCAGCTCATAACTCACACATGGCGCATCCAGTATGGCGGGAGAGCACGCTAGCCGCTAGGCCAAAACGCACACAACGGACCTGCATGCACCCATTACAATTTGTCGAATCTCCGGTTCATTCAGGCCTTGGTCAGACTGGTAGCAAAAATCAGATTTTAGGCCCATCCAGATTCTAACTGGATGGCTCTTTTGTCGTCTGAACATTTTCATTTCTATCAAATAACAGGTAGTCACGGGTTACGACGTACTCGACTAACACGATTTCCACTTTACGACGCTGGAGTCTCGTCTGCCGCTTCGTCTGCAGTCTTTTTTTTTTTTTTTAGTCGCACAAACAGTACCTCACGGTATCTTATTTTTTACTTTACTTTATTAACATGACTTGTTTTGTCCTCACTAAATGTGAAGTTGTTCGGCTTTACAGACAGCAAATAAAGCAGTTGTGCTTTTTGAAGCTTTTTACTTCCTTCATTTTTGACAATTTGTAAAGCTAACACACATATGTACACGTCTGTTCAAGACGACACGTACTTTAACAAACACTCGACAAAAAACAATTGGTGTTCAAACATCCATCTCGTCTGATCAATACGTAAATTTACTAGATTTAATTAGCCTAATTTGCTTCACAAAAGTCTGCTAACTTAAATGCTATGAATGCTAACGTGTATACAATTGTCAAAGTAAATCACTCACATGTAACTCCACAAACTGTAGCTTCAACCTTATTTAGAAATGCATACAAAAATATATATTAGCTGAAGCAACTCACAGCCTCATGTGGACCAAACCAGAGCGCAGCTATCTTTTATCCATGTCAGACGTCTGAGTCTGCTTTTCAGTCATACAAGGTGATAGTCCAGCCAGACCCAACACTGCCACCAGACAGCTGTGTATCCTCCACCACTCAACAAATATACAATACTTTTGGACTTTTTGGATAATTATTTTGATGTTTTAAAGGGTTAATTTAATTTTTTCCTGTTTTTATTTGGCACTGATTGGACCATGGAAAACTGGAGATATGATCCTTTTAATTTCATAATAGTAATTATGAAGGAACTACAGTATTCACTACTCAAACTAGGAACAATTTTCTCCACTAGAGGGCAGGGCACTCATGCTCTTTGGACGAATAATGCTTCATTACTGTTTTAAAAAAAAAAAAAAATTCTCTCTTTATTTTTTTTCCTTTTGGCTTTCATTGTACAGTATCATTATAACTACAGTTCATATAGATAAGTTTGTGCTGAGAGAAATAAAATATTGTTAAAAAAAATGTTACTCTTTACTTGAGTATTCTTTTCACTGGATACTTTTATACTTGTACTTGAGTACATTTTTGACATGACAACTTTTAATCTTACTTGAGTAATATTATTTTGAAGTAACACACTCTTACTTGAGTAACATTTTTGGATACGCTACCCATCTCTGGTCTTTTAGACAATAATTCTTATTAGTCTTATTCATATTTCAGTCATCTCAAAATTTGTTTGTCTTCATCTAGTTTTTGTTGATGAAAACTCAAGACTAATTTTGTCGCGATTTAGTTGAAGTTAACAAAAAAGTTTTCGTCTGTAAAATTTGAGAAAAAAAAAAAAGAAAGTCCAAAAATAAATAAATAAACAAAGGTTTCCAACTATTTCGAATGAACATTGACAGACCAACACATATTGTAGCGACTACAAGGACAACGCCAACTTGGTGATGATACACACATAGCAGGAAAACAGCACATTATTTTCAGTAAATTATAACTACCTGGACGCCATGAACTGTATGTTAAAAAAAAAAAAAGTCCGAAAGTTTTAAGAGGATGCTCGCCATTAGCTTTAGCCTAATGCAAATGCTATGCTAACACTACAAGTTACATTTAGTGTGTCATGATCACTCAGCACAGACCTTTTGAAAGCTAAAGCAACACTGTTTATTCTCTCTGGCCAAGATAAAACAAATCTTACCTTGTGTGCAAGCTGGAGTGACTGTAGACGACACTGGTGAGCCGGGCGGCGGGGGAGGAGAGGGAGGGGGAGAGCAGCACGTCATGAGTGACACAACCAGACATTGCTACAATGCAGGTTACAGTGTATCACAAAAGTGAGTACACCCCTCGCATTTCTGCAGCTATTTAAGTATATCTTTTCATGGGACAACACTGAAAAAATGACACTTTGACACACTGAAAAGTAGTCTGTGTCCAGCTTATATAATAGAGTTAATTTATTTCCCCCTCAAAATAACTCTAAATATATCCATTAATATCTAAACCCCTGGCAACAAAAGTGAGTACACCCCTTAGAAACTACGTACATCATACTCAGACCATACGCCGCTCTCTACATCAAATTGGTGTGCATGGCTGTCACCCCAGGAGGAAGCCTCTTCTGAAGCACGCAAACAGTTTGCTGAAGACATGTCGACAATGCACATGGATTACTGGAACCATGTCCTATGGTCTGATGAGACGGGCGGGCTTTCTCGTGTACCGTCTTCAGAAGAGGCTTCGTCCTGGGGTGACAGCCATGCACACCAATTTGATGTAGAGTGCGGTGTGTTGTCTGAGCACTAACAGGCTGACCCTCCACCTCTTCAATCTCTGCAGCAATGCTGACAGCACTCCTGTAACGAGTCGCATGACATTTTGGAGGGAAAATGACAAGCAGTACTCGCTTTGGACATTTAGGGATGTACCTAGTTTCTAAGGGGTGTACTCACTTTTGTTGCCAGGGATTTAGATATTAATGGCTATATTTTGAGTTATTTTGAGGGGAAAATAAATTAACTCTATTATATAAGCTGGACACAGACTACTTTTCATTGTGTCAAAGTGTCATTTTGTCAGCGTTGTCCCATGAAAAGATATACTTAAATATCTGCAGAAATGCGAGGGGTGTACTCACTTTTGTGATACACTGTAGCTATACCTAAAATGTGACACATTTTGGAAATGTGATGGAAACTATTGCGCATTCTAGTCTCGTCAGATGAAAACTGCCATCCGTATCATTATGTTTTAGTCTCTAAAACACGTTTTTAATGTAGCTTGTTATCGTCTTGTCATCGTCATGAAAAAAGTGTTCATTGATGAAATATTTTCGTTTTCGTTGTCTTTGACAAAAACAACACTGGTCCACACGGTTGAAAGGACTGTGAAGCTGCACGAATGAATGAAAAGCAATCCGCATCATAACCAGACATAAAAAGCTAATTCTGAACAAAAGTTGAGCGAGTTGTACCGCATATTTAGTCAATGACATGTACACACAACAGTGTACATTTGATCACTTATTTTTTGACATATTCAGGGAAGCTAAGCTTCCCTTGCAGTCTTAGAGCAATCGCCTTTTGTTGGACGTGACCGGTCAATATAAAACGTTTGGCACTTCTGTGTTCTTGGTGTTCTTGGCAAAAAGAAAAGTTATTCTGGAGTCCTCTGCACCATTCCTTTGTATGATGTTTTTTCGAACGCTAATCCCAACTTGATTCTTGTGAACCACATAGAGATGGGAACTTTCCACTCTGCTTAAGGCCATTTCTGCAGTCTTCTCCATGAGGCTGGCTAGGAAATGCCATCCAATGACATTCAGCTCAGAAAAGGGTACATCAGTCCATCTGCTCTGCAGCTGTCTGACCACTTACCAAACTCTGTCTGGGCATCATTACCGTATGTTCGCCGCTATTCGGACAAGTGGGCCTAATGTGAGAGAAATACAAAGGCAGCCCCGAGGTCATCCTCAAGAGCATTTAGCAGAGAGAAAAAGGACGCAAATGTGACGACACGCCAGAGGCTGTTACTTGGCTGGTTACGCACGACATCCGACCGTTTATCATTCTCTCTCTTAGGAATGATCAAGTGCTTGCCGTGATTAAAAGTGATACGGTTTTCTGCAAATTAGCAAAACGCGCCAATGAATTCGGAGCGAGTCACTCTTAAATAAGCAAAGTGCCGTCCGTATTTCTCCGCCGTGTCGTATGTCAACAGGCAAACTAAAGCAATAAGCAAGTAAGGGAGATTATAAATCATTCAAATTAGTTATCGTGAAACATGAGAAATTCATCATGGAGTGTAAAATTGGAAGGTGGTGAACTGATAGCAAAGGTTCTGGCGAACGGTTCAATAAATAGGAGTCATAAACGGCAACCTGATCTTAAATCAATACATTCAGGATTAATTAGATGGCAAAGTGAGTCCGGGGAGTGAGAAACAGGGTTGAGACTAAATTAAGAGTGGATTGCGCTGAATGAAACGAGTCATTGGTTGAACACTGGGCTTGTCCCACCTATTGGATGCCCAGTGTCTCTCGGGGTCTATGGGTCGGTGGGTGGGGCTCAGATTACTCTGCATGTTGATTGGATGATCTGCCTCAAGCTGAATCCCTTTTTGATTGACAGCAAAATGAGCGAATCAGCGATCTTGTAGTGCAGACTTCTGTGGGAGCATTTTTCAATTTTCATCTGTTCTGACTCCTAATCCTCCTAGTGACACTTTCTTTGTTAAAAACGATGCCTTGTTGGTACGACAGTCACAGATCATTTTCTTGAAAAAGAACGGGGTAGAATTTACGGATAAGTAAATGCAGACATTTTATAATGTCAGCCAAAATTGAGCTTCCCCTCCTTGAAAGATCAGCATCCGCCAGTGATTGCATCCAGTGCTGGCCAAAAGTATTGGCACCCCTGCAATTCTGTCAGATATTGCTCACTTTCTCCCGGAAAATTACAAATGCTTTGGTAGTAAGATCTTCATTTATTGTGCTTGCAATGAAAAAACACAGAAGAGAATGGGAAAAAAAAAAAAAAATCATTATCATTTTACACAAAACTCAAGAAATGGGCCAAATAGAAGTATTAGCACCCTTTGAAAAATCATGTGATGCATCTCTAATTTGTGTAATTAACATCACTTGTTACTTACCTGTTGCACACATCGAGCATGGAGAAAAGAAGACAAAAGAAGACAAAAGAACTGTCTGAGGACTTGAGAAGCAAAAGTGTGAGGAAGCATGGGCAATGTCAAGGCTACAAGTCCATCTCCAAAGACCTGAATGTTCCTGTGTCTACCGTGCACAGTGTCATTAATAAGGGTAAAGCCCATGGCACTGTCGCTAACCTGCCTAGATGTGGACGGAAAAATTGACGAGAAATTTCAACAAAAAGATGCGGGAGAGTGAATAAAGAACCCCGACTAACATCCAAGCAAGTTCAAGCTGTCCTGCAGTCTGAGGGTACAACAGTGTCATACTATGGTAGGATACCCAGGAAAACACCGGTTCTGACCCAGAGACATAAAAAAGCCAGGATGGAGTTTGCCAAAACTTATCTGATAAAGCCAAAAACGTTTTGCAAAGATGTTCTCTGCTCAAATGAGACAAAAGTAGAGCTTCATCAACATAGAGTTCACACAAAAAAACAACAACAAGGCCTTCAAAGAAAAGAACACTGTCCCCACAATTAAACATAGCGGAGGTTCCCTGATATTTTGGTGTTGCTTTGCTAACTCTGGCACTGGACTGCTTGACCGTGTGCATGGCATTATGAAGTCTGAAGGCTACCAACAAATATGGCAGAATAATGTCGGGCCCAGAGAAAGTTGGGGCCCCCCTCAGAGGTCATGGGTCTTCCAGCAAGACAATGACCCATAACACACTTCAAAAAGCACTAGAAAATGGTTTGAGAGAAAGCAGTGGAGACTTTTAAAGTGGCCAGTAATGAGTCCAGACCTGAATCCTGTGGAGAGATCTGAAAATGGCAGTTTGCAGAAGGCACCCTTCAAATCTCAGAGACCTGGAGCAGTTGGCCAAAGACTAATGGTTTAAAATTACAGCAGAGCATTGTAAGAAACTCATTGATGGATACCGCAGTTACTGTATTTTGTCTAAAGGTTGTGCTACCAAGTATTAGGCTGAGGAAGCCAATACTTTTGTCTGGCCCATTTTTGGAGTTTTGTGTAAAATGACAATGATTTTTTTCCCATTCTCTTGTATTTTTTCATGGCAAGCAAAATTAATGAGCATATAACTACCAAAGCATTTGTAATTGCAATCATTTTCTGGGAGAAATTGAGCATTATCTGACATAATTGCATTGGGTGCCTATACTATTGGCCAGCAATGTATGGTATATACTGTACATACATACCTACAGTACGTACGTACGTACGTACGTACGTACATACACGGTCGGACCCCAAAAAGACCCTGCAGCTGCTTGAAGGCAGGCTGCTACAGGAAACTTCATGCTTGCCTGTTTTGTAAATATTCTAAGGGTTAGGGATTTTTCATATCTTGCATGAGAGAATATGCAATGTTGCTTTAGCCTATTAAAAAGCCCACAACATCATGATAAAATCTTAAATAGCATTATTATGTGAATTGCAATCACATTTTGAGAAGATTCGACTATATACTACAATTTGGCAAAGCGCAGATGACAAGAAATTAGTCTTTTAATCTGCCGTTTAGCCCTGCCTGTCCTTATAGCGCTCTAGCGTCCCCAGCTGGAGGATGACGTTGGCAGGGTAACAACTTCATCTGATTTAGAATTCAGTCCACTGAGGGGGAATTATTTAGAACGAGGAAAATGCGACTAAGAGAGCAGCAAAATGTCATTGTTTCAATCTCTCTACTCCAATATTTTTTCAGGATATTTTTTATATAAGTATTTTTCCCAATTGCTAAATAAATGGTATGGTCATGACAAATAACAGTCATGTGCTAATTGGAATATGAAATATTAAAAATGCATTTATGCAGTATGACATGGCAAAATTACTCCATACGATACTCCACTCCTGGGTGATATGGAAAACCACACGAGCATAAGCCGAGTATAGCGCTCTCCCGGCGGGCAAGCGAAGAGGACCAAGTGGGGTGTGCGACAAGCCACCTGTCGTCGGCCAAGTGGCATTCTCGGTGGACAAGTAGCATTGTCAGTCACAAAATGCAAGCCACCCCCGTATTAAAACGTGTTCCCTACAAAACATGACGTTTACTCACTTCCTCGTAAGTCCAATGGTCCCACAGTTGTCGGACTTGTTTTGGCCAATCTCGGGGTGAACGGGGACTTTTTAAAACCAAAAAGGCTCACACGCCTCTCACTGGTGCAGCAACTAAACCCTGCAGCACATTTGGCTTGCGTGATGCAAAAAATAAATGGAATTAATCCGCAAAATCAGCTGAATCCGCAGTCCATCTGCATGCTATAAAGCAGCGGTGCCCAAGTCCGGTCCTCGAGAGCCCCTATCCGGCTTGTTTTCCATTTCTCCCTCCTCTAACCTACCTGAATCAAATGATCAGCTCATCAGCAACTGCTGCAGGAGCCTGAGAATGATCCGGATTATTTGATTCAGGTGTGTTGGAGGAGAGCAATATGGAAAACAAGCTGGATAGGGGCTCTCGAGGACCAGACCTGGGCACCCCTGCTGTAAAGCTATGCTGTATTGTGAGATGCTGACCCGGGTGACATCACATTCGCATTTCTCCTCAAAACAGGAAGTTATTCATTTCCATGGCACGGGATTCAAACAATTGAATAAAATAAAACAATCGCGTCCACACAAATCCAAGCGATCCATTTCATTCAGGAGCATAAAATTCCGCGTGAAATATGAAATAAATATGCTTTATTTCTGTCAAAGGCACTTTAAGAGGATTACTAAGTCATCCTTACAATCTAAATGTAACTAATAGCGTAGGCGTAGCATTCACGTTAGCATTAGCTTTAGCATGGCCAGTATCCTCTTAAACTTACTCTCACTTGTTTACATCTCGTTGAAACATCCTGTTTGATTTAATTATTTGAAAATAATGTACTGTTCTTGCTGAGTGTGTATAATCATAAAAAGAAGTGCTGCGTTTGTTGGTTTGGTAGCATAATACCGAATTGTTCCTTTAAGTCTCAGGTCATCGATTTAAATTTGAAGGTGTTGTAGCAAATTGCCTTTCATAATCTGCGTGCATTAAAAAAAAGTATATTGGCTTACAAAACCGGCTTTGGATATCAGCAATCGCTGAAAGCTTTCTTAGATATCTGCATCGGCATGTGAAAATCCCATATCATTTGACCTATAATATATATATCCTGTACATACTATTTATATTTAACACTTAATTGACTTTCAGTTTAATTATTGATTAACTTGATAATTTCTTAGTTGTTGTTTCATCAGTTGGTTTATTAGTCCATTCTTTTTTGCAGTCCTAGTTGTATGTCAACATGTTTTCACAATGCAGTCTTAAGAAAGGTAGCATTGCAAAATATATTTTGGGATATGCCCGTAAAGTCGGCCAAAACCTGAACAGTGCTATTGAATTGGAAGAGTTTAGCACTTTTTTCCTCAAGCAAGTGGGTCCAGCTCCTGCCATAGACTGGATTAAACTAATCTGATTTGAGCCTCGGATGAATTATATTGGATTTGCGACCTTCATGTCACTGTCGCTGCCACAGCCCACATACACAGGGGAGTACTAAGGAGAGAAATAGGTGTCGAGATGAGTGGCAAGACAAGCTGAAATAAATAAGACAACCCCAAGTACCCCCTCAAAATCCCGACTGCTGAAGGAGAACAGATTCACCCACTAGAAGGACCAGAAAAGGTTATGTTGGGGGAAAATGATTTCAATTGCAGAGGAAAAGCAAGTAAAAGCCATTAAGGTCCTGATAATATGCTGGTGGGACACGAGCATTCATCAAAACACAGTGCTGTTCAGCCCCTGGCAGACAATAGTGCTGTGGTATTGCTGGGTAACTTACATGGGTGATAGCATTTGAGCTGCAATTGCTTTCAGGCTCCCACTTATTCCAAATGTCATATGGTGCGTGTATTGAGTAATGTCTCACTTGCACTCTCTGCTGCCGGCATTGCAAATGAAAAATATTGTTTTACCTGGAAAAATACATTTTAAATAAAATATAATAAGTAGAAAATGCTATTTCTGGAGAAATTCCAATGGTAGCTTTGCTGTGATGTTTGTGATATTGGGTCACTTTCTGTTGATTTTGAGGCATTTCGGGTTTACGTCCCGTTCACATTGGGTCACTTTCAGTTTATTTGGGGACATTTCAGAGTCACTTCCTGTTTATGCTGGGTCAGTTCCTGTTGATTTGGGGGCATTTCGGGGTCACGTTTATTATTATCGGGTCATTTCCAATTGATCTGGTGTCATTACGGGGTCACTTCCTTTAGATATTGGGTCACTTCCTGTTGATTTTGGCAAATTGTAGGTTCCCTTTCTGTTCATATTTGGTCACTTTCTGTCGATATGGGGGTATTTTGTAGGGGGGTGCCATCTAAGGCACCACACGGTTCGATTCGATTACGACTTAGGGTGCCACGATTCGATTATTGAACAATGATCATGGTATTGACGGTAATCATGATTATCGCTGGATCATACTTGAATTTTTTTCAACAGCTAATAAAATATGGGGTCAGATTAGTCTCATAAGTACACACACTCATTTAACAGGAAACACACACGTATTGTGGGATTCGTAAACACATAGCACGCGAAACACACATTGTGGGATTCGTAAACACATAGCACGCGAAACACGCACACATTGTGGGATTCGTAAACACATAGCACGCGAAACACAAACACATTCATCAAATGTGTGTGTGAATTGTTTTACGCGCATTTGTAACGTGCTTCCAATTTCAAATTCCCACTTACGAGTGTGTTGATCGTTTTGATACCCGTCATGCACAACTGAGAAGAACACGTGCATTTTTTTAACTGGAGCCCGTCTTCAGCCAATCAGACGTCTTCTTCTTAAACAGCCAATCACAAGGGCTGGGCTGTGGGGAGCCCTGTCGCATTGATAGCCAAAGCACTACTGAGCATGCACATTGCAACCACGCCCCTCCAGGGGTGCTCACGTGTCAAACTTTTGTCGAGTGGAGATTCCTTTTTGACTACGACGCAGTTCCTGCTGTTGTCGTGCAGGTGAGTAAATTTCTAAAGTATTTTCTTTTTATAGTGCCTTTTGACCACTAACCTCTGTAAGCAATTACATATACACGAAATACTTAATTGGAATATTGTTGATATTGCAAGACAAAAGCGTAATGAAGTTAACGTCTCATGATAAGGAGTAAACACGTGCTTCCTTGCTTCTACTGTTGTCGTTGGAAGGGAGTAATATTTCTAAAGTATATTCATTGTATAGTGCCTTTTGTCCGCTAACCTCTGTAAGCAAATACATATATACGAAAGACTGAATTGGAATATTGATGATATTGCAAGATAAAAGCGTAATGAAGTTAACGTCGAATGATAAGCAGTAAACATGTGGGTCGCCAAGGTTTTAATGGCGATTCGGTTATTGTTCAAGAGAGATTTTTTTACATTATAGCGGGTTAACAGCGTACGGAAGTTAGCATTGTATGATACAAGCATTAAACATTTGGGTCACCTGGGTTTTAATGGAGTTTCGTGCTTGAAATCATACAGAAATTAACCATATCTACAAATGGCTAGTGACCCAATTATGCCATTATATTTTGAGAAAGCTAAGTCCTATATATATAAAAAAATTTCAAAAAAGCTTAACTGCTAATCATTGTTTTCGGGAGTGTATGTATAAAGTATTTGGAAGTCATTTTTCAAAGTTGTCTTTCTGTGCATGTGCTTTACAGTTGGTGTACAACATGGAGAAGAGGTTCCAGGAGATTTTCAATTTTATGTCTATGGGTGAATTCCCTAATTTATAGTGAATCTCAGAAATGTGTTTTAAGAAGATATATGCAGAAGCTCAAACTGAAGGGTGAGTAGGCAAAGTATTTGTGATGTTGCTGTTATTTATAATTATTTATATATATATATGTATATGTGTGTGTGTATACAGCTATATAATTGTTATTTGTGTGTATTTGTGTTTATATGTGATCCAGTCCCGAACAGAAGCACGATCACTGTTTAATGAAGTACACTCTGCTTCAATTGGTGCACACACAGGCACTGTTAAAACCAGATCCTTAATGTACTCCAGAAATTATTGGGATGGCATGACAGTGGACATTGACTGATGGGTATGTGATGGTTTATTTCTGCATTTTGTCACTAACTAATTTTGGTCAGCTATTTCAGATCTTATTAACCCGACCCGTTTCTCATGACGATTTGTTTTAAGGTCTCTGAATGCGACGGATGTCAGAGGACTGGTAACTCTTTGGCTGTGTGTGACACAGCCATTACAAAGTATTAAGGTATATTTTTATAGTGACCGTGTGTAATCAAATAAAGAAATGTATTTCTGGTTTTTATTACATGCGTGAAAAATTGGAAACAGCTTTGTCTAATGTCATGCATGTATTTAATATTTGGACATGCGTGAAAATTAGGTTTTTATGTGTTCCCTTCATATCAAGGTGGGAGCCATCTACCCAGATTAAGTTAAAAACTTCAAAGATAAACCATGGTGCTCTTCAGATTGTGTAGGAATAGCTGTAAGAGATATGTTCAATATTGGATTTGCCTTTCACAGGTGTCTGCTGTTTGGGAGTTGGTTGGGATAGACCTGACTGGGCCGCTCCCAAAAACCAAGGATGGCTTTCAGTACATTCTTACTGCCACCGATTATTTTTCCAAGTGGGTTGAGGCCTTTCCTTTAAAAACCAAAACACCATCAGAAGTGGCATAACGGACCTGCTCAATTGTTTATAGACACAGATGCCCCCAAAGAATCCTGTCCGACCAAGGAAGAGAATTTGTCAATTAGGTATCTGAATGCATTAAATTATTTTCACAGTGGGATTTTGGCATTGTTGTTTTCCCCCTTTTTTATTTATTTATTTATTTATTTTTTAAAATTGGATTTATTTACAATGTATCAATTTTTCAGCTCAACGATAACCTTTGTGCCCTCCTGTGCATTGAAAGGAGTGTTACAGCTGCATATCATCCTCAGACGAATGGGCTGGATGAGAGGACAAGTAGCAACATAAAACGGCAAGTTTTTTTTTTTTTTGGTGTTCTAAAATGTATATCTAATTGTACCCTTCTACTTCGTACAGCTCTTACAAAATTGGTGAACGACCGACAGGATTTGTTTGGTGGTTTGGCCTATTCAGTAGATAATTTTGACCGGATGGTCATCTGGTCAAGTGCCGTAAATAATTACTTTTTTTGATTTAACAATGTTGTGTTTTCAGTTAAATTACTGTGGGTTGCAGAGGACCAAGGCAAGGTGGAGGCTGTCGTTGGACCGTATAAATTATATGACACGTCTTTTCATACGCTAAAAGGCAACAGCTGGCTGTCTGATGAAGTCAGTGGGAGCAATAAGTATTTAGCAAATAACAAAGATTCTTGCCTTTTGCCAATTTTTATTTTGTTTTGCTATGCAAGTAATTGATGCATACATGCATATCCTCATTGAAAGGCAGCAGGCAAGTGCTGGATATAGTTTTTCTCAATGCATTTATTTTTTGCCGGAGTATAGTTGTAATGTTGTTACCCCTTTTTTTAACAGGAGCCCATTCACCAACTCTGCTGTGGTAGCTGGGAGTCTGCTTTTGGGAAAATTTCAGCCTGTTAGAAAGGTAATCTATTTCATGCCAATATTTAGCTATATTACTTTAACGCCAGTAACCCAAAATAACAATAATTTGGTATTGTATGTTCTTCAGAGGAAATTCCCTGTTGAAAAAAAGTGGATTTGTCCTGTCCTGTCCTGTATGCGCTCATTGGATTTTAGTGGTTAGTGGGTTTCTTATATTTTCTTAAGACCTACCGATTCTGGAATGTATTATATATAGCTATTAATTTAGCTGATGCCATACAGAAGTTAAATTTCATTAGTAAGTTAACTACATAAATCTGTCATTGTGCAGAATTACACAAAGGAACTAACCTTTTATAGATTGTCCACATTTCTGAGAGAACACTGGTGATCATCGATCCCTTGAGTAACGAGGACAAATATGAGCAAAATCTTGCGGAATTGGAGGTAACCGCTTCAGAAAGTTTAAATTCCTAGTATTATGTTAATATGGAAGTTAAAAGTTCAATGTTCATGTTCATTGTTTTGCTTATAAAAAAATAATTAGGAACTTCTTGAGGTTGGCGGGCCGTGAGTTCCAAATAGAAACTTGGACTACCAAAACTGTGACCCATAACAAGCAGCAGAACAACAGTAGCTGTGGTGTTTTCACATTAAAGGTAATGATTTTAAGATTTCGGAGTCTCTGCAATAAAACTTTGCTGCTGTTGTTGTTTAGCACTGATATGTAACAGAATGCCTAAAATGCCATTTCAGTTTGCGGAAGAGTATATGGCCAATGGAGATCTCAGGCACAACCAGACCCACCTTCCCGAAGTTCTGAAGGCTCGAGGAGATATAGCCTGTGCCCTCCTACAGGCGGGGGGTCTGAAATGTCTATTTAAATTAAAAAAAAAATGTCTGAAACTTACTTGGTCTCCTCACCTCTCCTCACCAACTCCTGATTGCTCTCAGTGACACTATTTACTTTCAAAGGCATCCAAAGAACAGATCTGAGGATTTGCTGCTGCGCTTTATCCTCTCCTGCCATCATTGATCACTTATTAGGTTTGTCACGATAAAAAGTGTTTAAAAAGGTAGTAAAATTCATGTGGCAGGTCTTAACCCCTTAATGCCTGCAATATGAAGCAATTGTCAGAGAATCACAAAATGTGAAAAATAAGGTCTTAAACCTTTTTTTCCAAATTTGTAAAGAAAAATGTGTAATAAGCGCTCTAATATCTTTTCCTTGAGTTCTAAATTCTGAATTTGTCTCAAAATCATGAAATCCTAAGTGTATCAAATGTGATACATTTGGCAAGAAAGGGTTAAGCTCTGTTGCTCCAAGTCTTTCAAAAAATATATTTTTTATATCCGTAATAGACTACCATCCTTTAAATAGTACTGTCACTGTAGGTAGCATTTTTAACAGGCTTATAATGTCTATTGTTTTTCCTTTTAAAATGGTCTTTAATAGGTTTAAGCATAGACATCACAATCATACATTAAGAAGTCTGGTTTAAGTCTGAATTTTCCCCAGTATGACTTTCAAGTAGGCTTGAAATGGAGAAAGTAGTCTTAAAAAGACTTATTTAGCGGACAAAAAGCCTGTTAAAAATGTGCCACATATAGTACAGTATTAGACATCTAATCTTGCTCTCATCATCCCTCTGCTGAGCGGTTCAATGAGTTTTTCACTAGTTGACATCCAACCCATTTGAAGTGCATGGGAGGTCCTCCCACTCAAAATGGATGGGACGTCTTCAGCTGTCAATGACAGAGAAAGGCAAAACCGTTAAACGACGTAAGCCTATTAAAAATGCTAATCGTAGTAAAATATTACGTGTGACTTGATAAGCCTGCTAAAATATGCTAATTATAATCTTTAATATTAGTGCTTCGACAGTCAGTGGCAGGACCTAACTAAACGTATGCTACACGTATGCTACATTTGTTCGACGGGACACCTTGCATCGATCGTTCCCGCGGTCGAGTTGAGGAGCTGTCAAAAACGGGGCTCTTACTTCGACAAAGGCTCCCCATTTGTCACTTGTCAGTACACCGGACTTGAAGGCACACAGCAGTGACGTAACGAAACAGCCCGGCACTTGTGATTGGCTGTTTAAGAAGAAGGCGTCTGATTGGCTGAAGACGGGCTCCAGTTAAAAAAAATGCATGTGTTCTTCTCAGTTGCGCATGACGGGTATCAAAACGATCAACACACTCGTAAGTGGGAATTTGAAATTGGAAGCACGTTACAAATGCGCGTAAAACAATTCACACACACATTTGATGAATGTGTTTGTGTTTCGCGTGCTATGTGTTTACGAATCCCACAATGTGTGTGTGTTTCGCGTGCTATGTGTTTACGAATCCCACAATGTGTGTGTGTTTCGCGTGCTATGTGTTTACGAATCCCACAATACGTGTGTGTTTCCTGTTAAATGAGTGTGTGTACTTATGAGACTAATCTGACCCCATAATAAAATCACTCAATTTTCACACCAGAAACCTAATACTTGAGAAAAACATGCAGAATCAATTATAAATAATTTATAAATAGAATATTAATGAATTCTATATGCAATCACAACTTATTATGAAATAGAAAAGCCCTTTATGGTCATGTTACAGTTGTATAGTTAGTTACATTGTGTAGTTGTAGTGAATAAGGCTAGCAGCCGCCTGACGTAAACAGAGCTTTTCTGGCGAAAATTCTTGTGAATAAATACTTAAATCTTCATAGACATGGACGTAAAACAGTCTCGATTCTTGGTTAAAAGCAAAAAAAAAAAAAAAAAAAAAAAACGTGCAGTTAGCATTTATTTTACGTAAATACGGTGAACTATGATCCCAATGCAATAGCGGCTGATTTCTCCCATTGATTTTGACTTTTACAAATGTATGCATGGTTCGGAAGATATAATAATTACCTTGAATCCTCAAACAAATCACTCCTGAGACAGATCTTTCCTGTTTGTATGCAGTACAGCTTTCATACTTCTTCAAAAAACTTCTTCAAGCTTAAATCCGGCTTGGACATGAGCGTGTGCTGTCTTCGAATGACTATTACCAAATGAAGCTCAGCCCCCTATGGTAAGGCGTGATACAAAGAATGACAAAGTGTCAGGTCAATAGAGTTTTGAAGTCTATTAAGTAGCCAAACAAAATTATGTCCATTATTTATTTAAAATATCCTAATGATATAACAGTAATGATGGAAACATGCCCATACAACAAAAAGCTCCACTTAAGCTGCTTTTTGGCTGAAGTGCAAAAACATTAACCATTTCAAAGGAAGTACTTATTTCTTAATTAATACTCTAGTGGAATGAATTCAACGTTTTGTGGAAAACATTAAACAAAGTGCCTTTAGAAATATATGACTTCTTTCAAACGAAACATTTCACAGACGGACCCGCGCTAGCGCAGCACCAGTGGCCTGGGCCGGCAACATGCCGGCCAGAAAGATAAACTCCGCACATTCACCTTAGTCTTAGCCCTTTGTACTGACTCCATTTTGAAAGGTTTAAAGAAGGCTCACGGAAAACAAGTTGACAATTTATTTGGATCAACAGTGATCGAACAGAAAGACAAAACAGGCACAGGCGAGGAGGCAAACTCGTTCCAAGGTCACCATATCAGAAGTCAACAAAAGGTTCCCGAGAAAAATGACAATGCTTAGTTAAACATTCATTCTTTTGAAGGCTCTTGCGGGCTGGGCCGTGGTCAGGAAGAAGGGTGTGTTTGGGATTATTGTCTGTTTGTGCATTGGACAGGAGGATTCGGGAGTTACTGTTGTCTGGGCGATGAGGGTTGTGGATTTTGCCCCTTCAGCGTCAAAGGGGCTCTTGGAGTCTTGTCAGTCGTGTTAACAGTTGGATATCGGGCGTTCTCCGGTGCTCCTTGTGTATGGACAGACCGTCCTGCCATTTGTTCTAGACTGTCCGGGAGAACTGATTGCAAGAGTTGGTGTGTCAAGTCTTGCTCATTACGCACACATTGGGCTTCCGTGATACGAAGGCGTCCTTTATCTTTTGTGCCATATATTCTGCTTTTTTCCCTTAAACTATGGTATAAGTGCTATTTATTTTATTTTGGGTGAGTAATACAAACAGTCAAACGGTAAATACGAGAAAAGATACTATTCCCTGATTGATTATATTAAGTGTGTTAGAGTAATAAAAACAGACGGTGCCAATGAGAAAAGTTACTGGTTCCTTCACTTAACATTTTTAATATTTAACATGTAAGAGCAACTTGGAGACAAATCATCTCTTACTCATCATCATTGCTGTTTTCACTATCACTACCATTGCTGTCATCATTCTCAGTCATCACCCTCCTTTGGAGGACGTAACTCACCAGCGCCCAGTCGTTGCTCAACTCACTCATAAAGCGCGCCGTTACCGTGATATGATTCTGTAGCAACTGAAGTCCACGCATCACACGTCAGAGCTGTCCTGCATGCTTTCTTCAATCATTCTAGCACTTTGGTTTTTGTCATGTTGTACAGTTCGGGAACCGCTTTACAGGCAAAATACTTCCGCTTTGGGAGTTTGTACCTGGCCTCCACACCAGAGCGCGAAAGCCTTCGTTGTTAACGATTGCATATGGGATGGAGATTCATTTCACCCTTTCAGAGTTGCGGGGAAGTTTTGACAGTCCTTCTATTGTTCGCTGGTTAGCAGACGCAACAACAAGAGGCAGATTATTCTCCACTAAACCGGGGTGGAAACTGTCGAGGTGCTGTCGCATGTTTGTTGTGTTCCCGCCGTATTTAATCCTGGTTTTAAATGTCCTACATACGGATTAACTTTTGTCAGTGCCCTTTCCATTGTCATGTTGATAAAACCCGAAATGCTTCCAAAGGGTAGATTTTAATCCTGAGGAACAAATCTCCTGTTCAGTAATGTCCATTGCCGCCACTATCGCCATGTGCATTCCTATAGGTGTCCGGGCAGCACACGTGTCTTTACTTCCGTTTCCGCGAGCAGCGGTTGTCTTCCTATAATTATGTTATTATGGAAAAGAATCGTTTTTGAATATTTAGGAATCGTAATTGAATCATCATGTGTAGAATCTCGATGAATCTAATAACCGATGTAATGGAACACCATTAGTATTTTGGGTTCACTTCCTATTGATTTGGGAGCATTTCGGGTTCATGTTCTGTTCATATTGGGGTCACTTTCAGTTGATTTGGGGGCATTTTAGGGTCCCTTCCTTTTGATATCACACATATGCGCGCGAAGGTGCACTGGGTCGTATTCTGTTGATTTGGTCGGAGTGTCACCATGTAAAGAGGCCCATAAACTAGACGAGAACAGTAATCACCGACAAAAACTACTAGGACCCATTTTGAAAAGATTAAAATACGTCTACGCTAAAAAAGTATTTTTGTTCAAAAGACTAAGAAAAATCTTAGGGTTTATTCACACATTCCGTTTGGTCCGGGTCAACCCAAAAACATTTGTGGCGTGCAACGTTTGGGCTGGTGTGTATACAAACCACTCTGGTCCGGACAAACAGCCGGTCGAAGACCTCGCCAGAGAGACTGTCTTTGTTCGTTTCTGAGCGGACCTTGGTGTGGTTTGCTATAGGTGTGAAAGCGACAGCTGATCGCATCCCTTTTAGCACGTAACAGGCCTCCGCAGCCAGGAAATGTTGTTTGGTTAGCATCACAGTCTGTGGTTAGCATTACTGCGGCTAATATGAGTCGGGTTCAACGTGGAGCATTTGTAAAATGAACGTGGCATCTAAGGCCTCTGATGCTCCAAATTTCCCGCAAATGATTGTCAATGGTTAAAACAAATTATTAGCACGTTTGCAATACTCTGGAATGCCGTGATTGTTTATTTTACTATCAGTGTTGTTTTGGGGAGCTATTTTAATTTTCGTCTTGGTCTTTTGGACGAAAATACTTATTAGTCTTAGTCATATTTTAGTCATATTAGTCATAGTCATTTCAAAATGCGTCTTCGTCTAATTTCAGTAAACGAAAACACAGACAAATTTTGTCTAGTTTTAGTCGACAATTCTCAAAATGTTTTTGTCTATGCGACCCTCGTGAGGAAAAGTGGCACGCAAATAATTGAATGAACTTCATGAATTAAGTTTTAGTCGATGAATAAATAAATAAATAAAACGTTTCCAACTATTTCGAATAAACATGACAGACGTGCACATAACTGTACAGTCTACAAGGAAATCAACATTTTTATGATGATAATACACACTCAGAAGGAAAACAGCACATTATTTGCAATTAATTAAACTCACCTGGACGCCGCGAACTGTATGTAAAATGTTTTTAAGAAGATACCGAGTCGCCGCGCTAAATGCTAATGCTAACGCTATGCTAACACTAAAAGTTTTTAGTGGGCGACTCAGCGTAAACCTTTAAAGGCTAAAGCAACATGGCATATCTAGCCAAGATAAGAAAACAAAACTTACCATGCAGCACCTGACACATAAGTTTCACAAATTGAGAATGGAATGGGCACAGGCGGCTGGTGAATAAGCGTGTGTAGGGCGGGGGTCAGAGCACGTTCTAAATACACAAACAATAAGAAAATACCACACATTGTGAATTTATGACTGAAACTATGACAAATATTCATCTCGTTCTCGCGTTGTCAGACAACAACTGGCATCCATCTCGTTATGTTTTAGTCCCCCAAGACACTTTTTTTAGTGCGTCATTGTGATGTCATCGTCATTAAAAAATTGTTCGGTGATGAAATTCTTTCGTTATCGTCATTGTTGATGAAAAAAACCCGTTTACCAAGTTACCCCGTCCAGACCGTTTTTGCTGAGTTTTGCAAATGCGTAGGTTTTTGGTCAAATCCTGGGTCGCTTGCTCAAATTTCAATGTGAAACCGCATCGAAAGAACGCGAACTATGGCCTTTCCTGGTGTGAATACGCCCTATAGGGGCTGTTATGCTTCTGCGTCAGGGCAGCGACATAGGTACTTCGTTGATGGCGCCCCTGCTTGGACCTTGCGCCTTGTCTGACGTGTGCCTCCAAAAAATCCTGACTATGCTTTGCGGTGATGCAAGGACTGATTGGTCCAAACAAAATTTCCGTGATTGCTATGCTGTGTGTTTGCTGGTGTGATATTAAAGGTTGAATTCGGCGAAGAATATCGTAAAATCTGCACGCTGACATCGGAAAATATCAAAAGTTGGTATCTTCATTCATGCCCCCCTGTGGGTGAACAATTGGGGCAAACTCAGTGGTCGGAAAGACCACCTCCGCAAACGATTTCTGCAACTCCTGCGTTTTATCATCTGGAGCAAAAGTAATTCAATTTCGATTTTAATGAGCTCCACTTTGAGAAAAAGCTGCTGACCATTTCTGATATTAAAGAAACAAAGGAGTGCTATGTGACACCCGACGAAAGCCCGCGAAACCACACAAAGATTAGGACATACCTTCTTAGTGCAATGCATCACTTCTACGTAGAGCTTCAAATGCTCATCGACGGCGTAGGGTCAACGCCGTGGCTATGCCATCGGCCCGACGCAGAAACATAAACCATGCATGAGATTTTGCTGTAATTGAGTATCTGTTATGATGTTGTTATCATCTGTTCCTCATCTTACATCATTGTCATGAACATTCATGACAAGATTGACTCACATTAAAGGCGTGCATAGTCACATTAGGTACTTTTGTCTTTTTCTTTCAATTATGGAAATAAACAATCACTGACAACTGTTTTTTCTGAGACATTGCGCTCAAAATAGATCTGATGCTGAATTAACAGCTCCCCTACTGCTTGCTGCATATTCACTTGCATTCAAGCATAAACGTATCGAAACCGACTGATGGTACTTTCATGTACCAGAACAGCACGTGTTCAGTACATGCGTCCATGTGGGTTGTATTCAGGAACAAGCAGTGCCATGTTCTGTACGTTTAATCCATTTATCTGCCGTCTTTGCTGCCTCCGTCTCTCTTCATAGATACCTCGCTCGTTTTAATGCCAAAGTCAACCATGTGTGACATTGGCTTTGCTGGGTTTCCAATAGTCATGATTCAACCTCTGCACTGCGGTTGTGTGTGGTGTCATCAACTGTAAGGAAACTGGGGTTAATCTACCACAAAAGGCTTGAAAGGCGACAGGATTTGAACAAAGTGGGAGGGAAAAAAGACAGGATTTGAAAAATACCTTCTTTGTATAATGCCATAGACTGTAAAGAAAAAGTAGATAAACCCTTCATATGGACACCCATAGAGTTGGCACCTTCGTTTGTTTCTCACTGTTCATGGCAGCGACATGTTTCCCATCCGCCATGTAGCCTATGGCGTATTTGGGGGTTGTATGCAGAGGTGGGTAGTAATGTGTTACTACTAATAATACTCTTGTTACATTTACTTGAGTACCTTTACCAGGCCATACTTTTTACTTTGACTGGAGTAGACTCTTATACTGCAATCACACCGGATGCGTTTTTTCCTCGTCGTGCGATGGGTTCCCATTCCAAGTCAATGTAATCGTGCGTTGAAGTGGGAAAGATGGCCTTGCAACGGGCAGCACATGCCAGGCGGGATGCGAAGTCACCAGTTTGACCAGACAGGACGCACCCCACGATTTCGCAAATACTACCTCAATGCAGTGGTAGTGGTATTTTATTTGCAATGACAATAAGAGGCCTCTCTGGAGCTAACATTTTGAAATGGTAAGTTAGTATGAATATTGTATTTTTGATGCACCAGGGGCACTTTTGTACTGGCGTGTACAGCGTATCACAAAAGTGATACACTGTGACACATCCCTCACATTTCTGCAGATATTTAAGTATATCTTTTCATGGGACAACACTGACAAAATGACACTTAGACACAATGAAAAGTAGTCTGTGTGCAGCTTATATAATAGAGTTAATTTATTTTCCCTAAAAAAAAAAAAGCCATTAATATCTAAACCCCTGGCAACAAAAGTGAGTACACCCCTTAGTGAAAGTTGTCAATATTAACATACAATACAACATGTCAACTGTCAATATTTTGTGTGGCCACCACTATAATCTAGAACGGCCTTTACTCTCCTGGGCATGGAGTTGACCAGAGCTTCACGGGTTGCCACTGGAATGCTCTTCCACTCCTCCATGACGACGTTGTGGAGCTGCCGGATATTTGAGACTTTGCGCACCTTCACCTTCCGCTTGAGGATCCCCCAAAGATGTTCTGCTGGGTTCCAATCTGGAGACATTCTTTGCCAGTTCATCACCTTTACCCTCAGCCTCTTCAGTAAAGCAGTGGTCATCTTGGAGGTGTGTTTGGAGTCATTGTCATGCTGGAACACTGCCCTGCAACCCAGTTTCTGGAGGGAGGGGATCATGCTCTGCTGCAGTATTTCACAGTACATGTTGGAGTTCATGTTTCCCTCAATGGAATGTAACTCTCCCACACCTGCAGCACTCATACAGCCCCAGACCATGGCATTTCCACCACCATGCTTGAATGTAGACATGACACACTTATCTTTGTACTCCTCACCTGGTTGCCGCCACACATGCTTGAGACCATCGGAACCAAACAAATTAATCTTTTGTCTCATCAGACCATAGGACATGGTTCCAGTAATCCATGTGCTTTGTTTACATGTCTTCAGCAAACTGTTTGTGGGCTTTCTTGTGTACCGTCTTCAGAAGAGGCTTCCTCCTGGGGTGACAGCGATGCACACCAATTTGATGGAGAGTGCGGTGTACGGTCTGAGCACTAACAGGCTGACCCCCCACCTCTTCAATCACTGCAGCAAAGCTGACAGCACTCCTGTGACAATCTTTCAAAGAAAGCATTTGGATGTGACGTTCAGCACCTGTGCTCAGCTTCTTTGGACGACCAACCTGAGGCCTGTTCTGAGCTGATCCTGCTCTTTTAAAATGCTGGATGATCTTAGCCACTGTGCTCCAGCTCAATTTCAGGGTGTTGGCAATCTTCTTGTAGCCTTGGCCATCTTCATGTCGCGCAACAAAACGTCTTTTAAGATTGTCTTTGCCATGCCTTTCAGTGACCAGTATGAGAGCGTGTGAGAGCTGCACTACATATTTGAATACACCTGCTTCCTATGCAGACCTGGACCTAGTAACACTAAGAAGTCACATGACATTTTGGGGGGAAAATGACAAGTATTACTCAATTTGGACATTTAGGGATGTAGTTTCTAAGGGTTGTATTCACTTTTGTTGCCAGGGGTTTAGATATTAACAGCTATATTTCGAGTTATTTTGAGGGGAAAATAAATTAACTTCATTATATAAGCTGCACATAGACTACTTTGCATTGTGTCAAAGTGTCATTTTGTCAGTCTTGTCCCATGAAAAGATACACTTAAATATCTATAGAAATGTGAGGGGTGTACTCACTTTTGTGATACACTGTATATGTAGCAGGTGCATTGGAAGCCAAGGAAACCTCCCTCCCTATGCCTTTAAGAGAGCACACTAGCAGCCAGCCCTTGATTTCACCACCAGTTGACTAGACAGCTCCTACAGACATTCCACCACGCTTTCCCGGAGGGGGCCCACCCAGGTAGAGTGTTTAGGTTTCATTGTGATGAACCCAATTACACATTGTGTTCAAATGCCGGATTTAGGTGGAAAAAGGCCGAAGGTTTACTGCATACAAGCAGGCAGGAGTGTCTCAAAAGTGATTTGGTCGAAGATTCAAAGCAATTGTTATATAAAATAGCACCATGCATGCACTTCGAAACGTTGTGAAAAAAATGCATGGAAAAATTAGCGTATCTTTAGCTGACATATTTACGTAAAATGAATTATAACGTCCCGGTTTTTTGCTTCTAACCAAGAATCTAGACTCTTTTATGTTGATATCTATAGAAATGATATAGAATATAAATAAAAAATAGAAAAAATAGAGAAATTCCACCTTGGTCCCCAGCAGGGCGGCGGGATGTCACATCCCTGGGTGGGGAATCTTTCTTGCCCTGGGCCTAGTGGGCCATGGGGGTCCTGCGGTGTGCTGTGTCAGTTGTAAGGTTGCAGATGTAGATGGGGGTCAGGGTGGCCGGGCGTCTAGTCTAGTCGGTGGCGCTTCACCATGTCCCTTCCCCGCTCCGGGGGAAAGCCCTGAGTTCTGGGTAAGACACTATTTGTATGCGTGTGCCGCACTCCCCCCGATTGGCAGGTGCGATGCCAGGGCCCTGGGGCAGCCCCCACGCAGCATTTTTCTGCAGGACTATCACACGTCTGAGTGGGTTCATGCATGACTGCGTGCAATTGGACACACTCAGGTAGAGAGATTGTCAGTGCCAGAATTAGCGATCAGGTAGCATAGAATAGGATGTCAAAATATCATTTAATTTATTGATTGAATTTATTTCGAAAAATTACATCCCATTATGGATAAACAACAATACAAACGAAACATAAGATTCGAAAAGGAGTAGGAAGAAGTAAAAAAAAAAAACATATGAATCCTAACCCTTTATCTGCTACATAATCATCAGCATGAATCAGACAAAACAAATACAATTCACAACGGGTCGAAATGATTCACCAATTTTCAGAACAATGGTTGGCATCACTCAACATTTTCTCAACATAAATACTATTATTCGTTTCTATAGTTACAGAAAAAAAAGATCTTTATATTTTCTCAAACACACTCAAATTAGGGCTTTCTTTAGGTCCTCATTAAATTTATTTCACAAGTCCACAACACAAATTGAAGGACAAAAGCTCTTTTTTGTTGTACGGTGATACTGCTTTTTGAAGTTTAAATCCCCTCTCAGATTATTCCCTCATTGTCCATTTGAAAGCAAAACTTGTATATTTCCAGGTAATGCGTTTTTCGGTGCCTTACACATGATTATGGTTGTTTTAAATTTGACCAGATCTAGGAATTTTAACCCATTGGATTCCAAAAACAGTCTGTTGGTATGTTCAAGGTATTTAGCCTTGTGCACTATTCTTATTGCCTTTTTTTGAAGTACCACAAGTGACTGCAAATTGCTGGGATATGTATTGCCCCAAACCTTCACACAGCAGCTGAGGTATGGCATTACTAATGAAGAGAACCAGATATGGCGTGCTCTATAATTTAAAAAGTGTTTAGTTTTGTTCAGTAGTCCAACACTCTTTGCCAGTTTTGTTTTTATATTCTTTATTTGTGACTTCCAATTCAACTGTTCATCCAGTATTACACCTAAAAATTTAGTCTCAGTTACTCGCTCAATTTCGCTATTGTCTATAATTATGTTTTCTTCAGTTTTTGTCTTTTTATTTCCAGATAAAATATATTTAGTTTTTTCCATATTTATTGATCATTTGTTTAGCCTTAACCAGTGATTCAGATATGTTAAATTAGTCATTACCTCAAGCATCAGAATCTTTAATTTTTTTCCTGAGCATAGAATGATGGTGTCATCTGCAAAGAGTAAAAATTTCAAATTTTTAGATGTCATACTTATGTCATTGATAAACAGCGTAAAGAGTTTTGGACCCAATACACAGCCCTGTGATACTCCAACTGTAATGTCCAATAATGATGATCTGTAATCACCAGTCTGTACCTACTGTTTGCGATTTGCCATATAACTTTTTAACCATTGTAGAACAATGCCTCTAGTCCCATTTTTTATAATATTCACAAGTAATATATCATTGTTAATTGTATCAAATGCTTTTTTTTAGATTCACAAAAACACCAACTATGTGATTACTTTTATCAATACAGCTAGATATTTCTTCAGTACGGTCAAGCAATGCAAGTGCAGTTGATCACTGAACCCATGCTGGCTGCCCAAAAAAATACTGCATTTTTCCAAGAAAATTTTAAGTGTCTTTTCAAACAGTTTCTCCAATACTTTTGAGAACTGGCACAATGTAGACACCGGACGATAATTACAATATAATTTGCTGTCACCTGTTTTATGAAGTGGAATGACTTTGGCTGTCTTCATTTTGTGTGGAAAAACTTCACTAGTAAAAGAGAGGTTGCAGATGTAGGTTAGTGGATTTACTATACTATGTATTACATTTTTTACAATCATCATGTCAAACCTATTGCAATCAGTTGAAGTCTTGTTGTTGAATATATTACTGTATCAATAACCTCTTTGTTTTTGATACAGTAAATATATTTAAAAAACAAGACTTCAACACTTACATGTGATTTACGTAACCCTGGGATCCCCACCTCACCTCCCCTCCTCGGTTATCAGGCACCCTGTATCATGTCCACGGGTAAATATAATTAGCTAACAATAGAACCACTATATTCATAGGTAGCCGAGATGTGCAATCAAGTATTTTTTGTTTTTGTTTGTTTTTCTCCTCCTCTGTCTGCTTACTTCCTCTCCGTCCCCTGATAAACCCTTCCTGTTCGCTGCTTTCTCCTAATAAACAACATAATGAACGACCACAATGGGAGTGCATCAAACTCCCATGTGATATGTTAAAACTGTTCAGACCGTAAGGGCACTCATTATTGTGCAAATTCAACACTGACATGTGTTAAGCTATTCACAGTGTTGTTTCAACTCTGTCCCAGTCGAACATGTTGAACACTTTAAAAAAAAATTAACACAATCTAGGGTGAACCAATAAACACTTGTGAAGTTTTGAAATTTACTGTAGGAGTTGAATGCAGGGTTTAATCAGTTGTGTCTTCATAGTGAATGGACCATTTTCAGAGAGGGAGGCAATGGAATGACACCTATCCATTTTCTCCATAACCCATTGTTCCTACACCAACTCAGCTCTAAGCGAGCGACAAATTCCCGAGCATGTTAGCGTTATGCTTGTTTCCATAGCGATGACTTCTGCGATCCCAGGTAGAAGCGGCCGACAAGACCACACTCTTTTTTTTTGTCTCTTTACAGCTTCTCTGCCAAACTGACATTTTACAATCTCCCAGTTACTCAGTTGTCCTTGAGCATCCTCTGAAAAATGTTTTTGTAATCATTGTATCATATCAAGTAATTTCCCTTTAGCATGTGTCAAAATTTTCTTTTCTTGCGTCCAAATGTGCAGAATAGAGAGAATGAGCCAAACTGATTCTGGTTCGTGGGGAGGGGCGTTTGAATTCACTCATAGCAGGGGTGCTGAGGATCTTTTTTAGTTTTTCCCATCCAAAAACAGCCCTTTCAGTCCTATTTTGTCATGCTTGTACGTTTTCCCCATACAAGGCGTGCACAATGGCAGTACACACACGCATACTGGACAGTTCACGTATTACTACTGGGCTACTACAAAGACGGCATTCTAGTTCACATACAGGGTGTGTTGGAGTTTTTGTATTAGACATAAAAGCACCCATGTATTTTAATCCCCGCAGCTAGACGGCATAATGACCCGCGAACATATTTGAAAACTAAACTGAGGCTTATTGGCCATTTTAAAGTGCCTGTGACAGCATGAAAAAAAAATCTTAAATAGCATTGATATGTGAATTACAATCATATTTTGAGACGTTTAGACTATATACAACAATTTGGCAAAGCACAGATGACGAGAAATTAGTCTTTTAATTTGCTGTTTAGCCCCGCCTGTCATTATAGAGCTCTGGCGTCCCAAGCTGGCGGATGACGTTGGCAGGGTCACGATTTCAGCTGATTTAGAATTCAGCCCATTGAGAGGAAAGCTTCATAACGAGGAAAATACGACACAAAACAGTAAAATGTCATCAATGTTTCAATCTCTATAATCCAACATTTTTACAGGATATTCTTTTTATCTAAGTATTTTTCCCCAGTTGCTAATTAAATGGTATGGTCATGACAAATAACTCGTGTGCTAAATGGAATATGAAATATTAAAAACGTATATATTCAGTAGGACAGGGCAAAATTACTGGATAATGGTCAAAAACGTCCGACTTCCTCTCCCGAATGGTATTTTATGCCACCGGAGTTAGTCCGGCTTTTGTCATTTCCCTGCCCCGGCTTCGGAGACGGAGGAAAGAGCGTAAAAAACAGCGGTCTGGCAGTGCTTGTCGCCGGAAATGAACGCCGAAAATAGTCCATTCTCGGTGGACAAACTGGTCAACGTCAGAGTGCGGAGCTGCTCGTGGCCAAGCCGAGGAAAGCGCATTCTCGGACCGAGCGGGGTGTGCGACAAGCCGCCAGTCGTCTGCCGAGTGGCCTTCTGGGTGGACAAGGGGCCTTGTTAAGTCAAATGGTCCCCCAGTTTTTTTACTTGTTTTGGCCAATCTCCGCAGTGAACGGGAACTTTTTGAAACCCAAAAAGGCTCACACGCCTCTTCCTGGTGCAGCAACAAAGACCTGCAGCACATTTGGATGGTGTTATGCGAAAAATCAACGAATTAATCCAAATGAATCAGCTGAATCCGCAGTCCATCTGCATGGTATAGAGCCATGCTGTATTGTGAGATGCTGGCCCGGGTGACGTCACATTCACACTCGTCCTCAATCCAGGAAGTCACTCATTTCATGGCGCGAGATTCCAAAAATTGAATATATAAAATTAATCACTTCCACACACATTCAAGCGGTCCATTTCATTCAGGAGCATAAAATACCACGTGAAACATGAAATAAACTTTGTGCTGTCAAAGGCCCCTTAACCTGTAAATGCCCCAAAATCAACAGGAAGTGACCAATGAAGTGTAAGTGGTCCGGAAATGATCCAAAATGTACTCTTTGACTTCCACTGACAACAATAGACCTCCAATTCACTTAAACTGGGAAGACTGGCTGAGAATGCTCATATTTTAGTCCATTTGATAGTGCTAGACTTCCAATCCTTTTTAACGAAGAGGGGGTGAAATAATGGATTGAACATCTAGCACCGTTATTGGCAGACAGTGAGTTAACTTATTTGGCTAAAAATATACTAGTCCGGCCCACATGACATCTAATGGCGTACCAGACGCAACGCAACACATCACTTTTGCGCAATAATATTCATGCCGTTAGCAATTGTTGGTAGGCGGATCAAGTTCACGTTTGTCCGTAATGCTAAATGCATATAAATAGTGTACGGATGAGATGTTTACTAAGCTAAACGTACCAATTCTGTCCAAAAATGATGTCCCTGGTGCCGAATTTACTGGCAAAGATGTGGAGGGACATACAAATGTTCAGTTACAAAGATGGATTGAGCGTCGAGGGCTGAAAAAGACGGGAAAAAGAGCCGATCCAGAGGCAGCTTTTTTATGGGCACCTTTTTCTTGTGTGCATTGCCTTACGCCAGTGACAATGACATTCTCCTGTTTCACCAATCACCACCATGTGCCCTGTCTTTCTTCTATATTATATCCTCTGGTTGTCTTATGTCTCTGACCATTCTTGGGGGTAATTTACATAGCTATTGTTGTGTAGCGATCGCAAATGCTACTCAGTGACAGCCAACGAACACTTTTAATTTTTCATTAATAACAAATCTTGACTCAATAATTTATTTAAACTTCTCACTTACTGAAGTCTCTGTTTTTTAACAACAGAACAGGTAACAACAGTGGTAGTCAGATACCATTTTTTTTTTTTTTCAGGTCATTCATTGTCAGACAGAAGCAGCACGGCAAAACGCCACGCTTAAAAAAAAAATATATATATATATATCAAAATGGCGTACCTCTTCGTCCTCTGTAGGACAATGCCCCCCAACAAAATGTTTACTGCATACGAAGTTTATTGCCTTCACCTTGCTGCCGTTAAACTGGTCTTTTGGACATCCGCGCAACTTAATCCTTTTTTATTTCTTTGAGTTTTTGGTTTCGGGAAACATATGAAAAAAACATCCTTCATTTGTCGTAATGTCTAGAGTCGTTTCTACAAGTTCCATAGCAGCAGTGTTTGATCAGCATGGTTTTCTTTATAAAGATTGCTGCCAACGAACAGTGCTGAGGGTGCCGCAGCACGCCTGACGTTGTGTGTTAAAAATAAATAAATTAAACATTGAAACAATAGCGTATTTAACTTTTTTTTTTTTTGTTAATAACACCACATGACACCTTGCTTGTTACTGGGTCACGTTGAATATGGTGCTATTGGAACACAAAAGTAAACTTGACAGAAGAGGCGTTAACATGGCAGAAAAACGAATTAGCGATTTTTTTTTTTCCAAAAACAGTGACATTTTCTAAAATTCGAGGTTGAAAATGAAGATGATTGTCCTTTGATGTCTTAGGTAACACATGCTTGTATTGTAGCCATATTGTTTGTTGTTGGTGTTGAGCTGACGCCGTGCAGAGTGCTGTTGGATATTCGTGTGCAATTTATTTTAGTGTTGTGAAAAGGGGATGTTATGGGTACCTACGGGTCACTTCCTGTACATTTTAAATCATTTCCTGTTGTATATAGGGCATTTCTGTGCTACTTCGACTTCATTGGTCAGTTAATTGTTAATTTCGGTGCATTTACAGATTACTTCCTTCTGTTAGTCTTTTACATTGCGGTGTATCTATTTGTCACTTCCTGTACATTTTGGATCATTTCCTGTTGATTTCGGGTCACCTCCTTGCAGTTTTAGGGTACTTACGGGTCACTACTATTACATTATGGGGCATGTCTGTCACTTCCTGTACATTTTGGATAACTTCTTGTCTATTTTAGAGAATTTCTGGGCCACTTCGTGTTCATTGTCACTTCCTGTTGATTTTGGGGCATTTCCAGGTTACTTCCTGTTGATTTCGGGGCGAGGGATGAATGAATCTGACTGCGGCTACAAAAGCGAGGCGAGTGCAGTAGTGCACAAATCGCCAGTTTTACGGCGCTAATGTCAAAATAAAAACATGATTCTGTATGTACAGTATGAATAAGCTTCAAGGTGCTTGTCAGGCAGTGACAATCCAGCGCACCAGCATCATACTCAACATTCTTTCAAGGGCAGCTCCCCACGTCAGCGCGGCCCTTCTTCCAATAGCACAGCTGAGCTGACACAGCTCAAATTCCAACTGATTCATCCGTCTGTCTTTGTATAATTCGAGCCAATGACACACCATAAGAGGGAGCGGCACAGATCCAGAGTGAAGAACTGCATAGTGTTACATCATTAAGAGCCATGGATTAGTGCATAATTCTTGATTTCTTTGAATTCGGTTTTTGGCAAAAAACACCATTTACGTTATTTATTGCACCAGGACAGTCGACTCATGGGCCCCTTTTCGTTGGAACTGGTGTTGATGCAATTTCCTTTCTTCCGATACACACCGGTCACGTTGTGGCGCTCATGAAAGAGAGAGAAACAATTCCCGCTAAAATGTGTGGTGGAAGAGGCTTTCATCCATTTCACAAGCACTGACAAGCAATACCAGGTCATTAAATTAAAGGTCATTCAAATTTTTGTTCACAAAACAACGCTAATAGTATCACATCACAAAAAAATTAAAAGGTATAACAAGCAATTAATGAGACAAGTGGAACATAATAAATAAAAAATGAGCACAGAACATGAAATTCGAATGTTATTTAAATCTGTCGCGCTGCGATGCATGCTAGGAGGCATGTCGGACGACAACTGTATTGACTACAGGTTATAGCAGAGCTTTTACGTTGTTGTTGCTTCCTGGTCATGTTTGAAGCTCCCGCCCCTTTTCACTGAATGGCGGTTCATCAAAAAGTGACCAAACCACATGAAGAAGAAAAAAAACGACTTTTTTCTCTTCAATCAAAATTCTAATGTCAAAAAACAATGTTTTTTGGGGAGGGGGGCGATTATTTTTACATATGAGTTTTTTCTTTGATTGAAAATATATTTTTGGATTGACGCAACTAGAGCTGAAAGGATTACTCCACCTCGAGAAATCGTTTAATTTCGCCAGCTCTAAGCATGACGTTTTGCCTTGACTAATTTTAATGCGGCACAACGCGCTGATGTCACGTACGTAAAGGAAGAAGACAGAGGCGGTGGATATACAGTGGTATGAAAATCTGAATCTTTTGGAATTTCTCATATTTCTGCATAAAATTACCATCAAATATTATCTGACCTTTGTCAAAATCACACAGATGAATAAAAACAGTGTCTGCTTTGACTAAAGCCACCCAAACATTTATAGGTTTTCATATTTTAATGATGATAGTATGCAAACAATGACAGAAAGGGGAAAAATAAGGAAGTGAACCATCACATTTAATGTTTTGTGCCCCCACCCCCTTCGGCAGCAATAATTTCAACCAGACACTTCCTGTAGCTGCAGATCAGTCCGGCACATAGATCAGGATTAATCTTGGCCCATTCTTCTCGACAAAACTGCTGTTGTTCAGTCAGATTCTTGGGATGTCTGGCATGTCTTTAGGTCATGCCACCTTGAATTGGCCACTCCAGAGCATGTATTTTGCTCCTCTGAAATCATTCTAAAGTTGATTTACTTCTGTGTTTTGGATCATTGTCTTGTTGCGGCATGCGTCCTCTTTTTAACTTCAACTGTCTGACAGACGGCCTCAGGTTTTCCTGCAAAACATCCTGATAAACTTTTGAATTCATTCTTCCATTTATGATTGCAAGTTTTCTAGGCCCTGAGAAAGAATAGCAGCCCCAAATCACGATGCTCCCCCCACCATGCTTCACGGTGGGGATCAGGTGTTGATGTTGGTGAGCTGTTCCATTTTCCTCCACACATCATGTTGTGTGTTACTCCCAAACAATTCAACTTTGGTTTTATCAGTCCACAAAATATTTCGCCAAAACCTCTGTGGAGTGTCCAAGTGCCCTTTACGAACATCAGTGAAACGTCTAAATGAGGCGAATTTGACACCCAAAGTACTACTGTGCGCGCTCAGCTACCACAAAAAAAAAAAAACATAATGGTTAAAAGTATGAGAGGGTGATACCTCCAATAAGTATTTTTGAGGCAATGAAAAGGTGATTAAAAAAAACTCAATAAAAACAAAAATAGTGAGCACTCGCCGCTTTTAACCGATGTGCGCTTGCATGCGGATGCTTGCGCAAGCGTGCTGTGCATTGTGTAGTACGTTTCGCAGCGCAGAAGGAATTGCCGAACAACGGTTGCAGCAGGAGGCTAGCGCCGCAGCAGCTAGCCAGGTTTACGTACAGCCAGCCAAGCCAGGGCAGGGGGCCAGCTACAGCGCCAGCAGTCAGCCAGGTGGACCACCAACAGCCGGAGCAACAGGTCAGGAACCGCGACATCAGCTCGCATCACATCCAGTGACCTATCACATCTAGTGACAGGTTAAGGGATCTGAGCTTCCTCAAACCCACCCTTTATTATAATAAATAATAATAATGGGAGATTTGTGTTATTTATTGTAATCTCAGATTTATTTTTTATTTTTTATTTTTTTACAAGTTAGACCTGTTGAGAAACTAATTGCTGACTGTGCACTGAAAGTCCCACCTATAGTTATGTGGGCAATTGCCCGTGCTGTGAAGAGTATAGCCTAAATAATTGTAAGTTGTTGTCATAACATTTATACCATGGGTATTATCTGAAATTGAGGCTTGTAAGTCCCACAGCATGGCAAGTGTTGTTTTCTGCGTATGTTCCGGGGCTTGTGCCCGTCTCGTCATCCCTGCGCAGTCATATGTACTTTGATTTCGGTGCCTTATCAGTTCCAAATTAAACATTGCAAAAATATATATATTTTTTTGTTTGAAGCAACTTATGTTTCTATTAAATTATAAAGACACAAATGTCCAATCCAAAATGTTGTCCAACAATATTACTTCAATCAAGAGAGTTGTTTCTATCAAAAAAAAAAAAAAAATCAAAGACAAATAGTGTTCAAATGTTTTTTTTTTGAGTCTCAAATGTATTTTTGCATTCACACACTTTTTTCTTTTAATTTTTTTTTTGATTAAAGCATTTTTTATATGAATAATAAAGACACAAATTTACCTCCATGAAAGGGCACCTTATACTCGTGATAATTTGTTAGTTGAAAAATGATGCTGATCTTAGAAAAGAATGTAATTCAAATATAATCTTTTTTCTTTCTTTTTTACTTTTTGATCCTACAATAGAAAGTACAAACGCCTGCAATTAAAAATGAAAGTATGATCAGAAGCTTGACACAGACAAACACATTAATATTTAGGGGATAAAAAAACATAACAGCAATGTTTTTCTGAATGTTTATCCATTAAGAGAACAAAAGATATGCTATAAAACCCTTCAACAGAATACAAAAACAGCATCCGTTAGAAGTAGAAAAATACTAATCATGTACTGAATTCTGGAAATAATGACTTTTTATCCATGATAATACATTGTATTATTCATTTTACAATATATGAGATTCTCACAAAAACTTTTAATAGCAGCGTCCACGGGAAAAAAAAATCAACTCGCCATAAAAATGTTGCTTTATCAAAAAATAATACTAACAAACCCAGGGCAAAGAAAAGCAGCAGCTTGGCAGATGTAATAATTCACCTGCCTGAGGAAATAATAGTGTATCAACTGGCTTGGAAAAACGATATAAGAGGAGAAATCTGAATACAAGTTGTCCTCAAGAGTAAGCGCCATGCTGTAAAATCTTACACACAGTGTTATGTCCTCTGGTCTTATGTTGACTACTTTTTGGGTTTCTTTCTAAGATTGTATATTGTTCATCCGTCCACAGGATGTCGCTATTGTAACTCAGAATCTTAAGTTTTTCTTTGGTATTGCTGTTTGCGCTCGGCTTCCCCTAGTGGCGATTTGCTGTAAGCAGCAGGCAGAAAGAACTTTTTATTTCAGTTGGAAAAGAGGCCTTGAGGTGTTAAGACGTTACACACCTCCTCTGCACCATACATCGTTGGGAACCCTTGACAAAACAAAATCTGTAAGTTTGTACGTTTTAACAATGGGTTAGATGTAATTTTGGTGTGTCTATTCTGTTATTTTGTTGTTATTTATGTGGCGCGAACCCACACGTTTTTGTGCTAAGCTAAAGTAGCCACTTCATTTCATTTGCTCATAATGGAGCCAGTTTTCTGTTATTTACATAAACATGTTATTGTATAGAACCTTTTATTTTGTGTATAACATTGGTGTTTTATGTATGTTTCAGTTTTACCACACACACGCACACACGTTGACACAAAGAAATAAATGAGAGGAAGGAGTTCGGGCCTCCAAGTTTCTTTGTCGGTTTAGCTCGCTGCCAAAGTCGAGTAGCCATACGCTCGGCTGAGGGCAGAAGAGTAAAAAGATTTTCAACACATCAAGCACCCAAGATGTCTCAGCAAGAAGTTTCACCACCTATCAGCCAAGTGGTCACCAGGTCGGAGGCCAGTCATTCTCATTCTTCACGCCGGTCCAGAACGAGTCAAGCTGCTGCACAAGCACGAGCAGACGCCGAAGCTGCCTACGCCAGAGCACGGTACGCCAAACGCCAAATCGACATGGAGGTCGAGAAGGCACGCATCGAGGCAACACTACACGCTCTGAAGACGGAAGGTGAAGCAGAAGCAGCGCTCGCCGCAGCTAAAGTTTGGGAGGCGACTTTCGAAGAAGAGGAGCGCGCCAAAGTCGACCTCAGCGAGCAAGGGGTATTTTCCAAGACACCCCCCTCCATCAGGCGTGCACAAGAGTATGTGCATGCTCACTTTGACGACCAGCGTGTGCAAGCAGATGGCACACAAACGCCAAACACTGAGCACCTGGTTAGGCACAATGACTCTCAACAACCAGAAAATAGCCCAAAATCAGCTGGTGCTTTTCCACATGTGCGTCACATCGACATCGCTGACGAAGAGCATCTCCAATCTCATCGTGCGAGAACGGACATCTCACACCAGCCTACACCTTCAGCAACCCCACAAAGTGAACTGTCCAATTTAGCAGCCTATCTAGCACGGCGTGATCTGCTGACATCGGGGTTCAAGGTTTTCGACAACCGGCCAGAGTCCTACCTGTCCTGGAAGTCCATGTTCTGCAACGCGACGGAAGGCCTCAATCTCAAGCCCAGCGAAGAGCTCGACCTTCTCACCAAGTGGCTCGGCGGGGAGTCTCTTCAACACGCTCAGAGGATCAGGGCGGTCCACGTGAGTAATCCGCAGGCAGGTCTCCAGCGTCTGTGGCAGCGGCTAGACAAGACTTATGGCTCTCCAGAGGTAATTGAATCCTCACTCTTCCAACGGTTGCAGACTTTTCCAAGAATCTCCAACAAAGACACTCACTTACTGCAGGAGCTTGCTGATCTTCTGTTAGAGCTATCGTATGCCAAAAGTGAAAGTTATTTGCCGGGTCTTAGCTTTCTCGACACACCAAGGGGCATAAACCCGATAGTTGAAAAACTCCCATATGGACTCCAGGAGTCATGGGTTACACAAGGTACCAAATACAAAAGGGAAAACGGTGCAGTCTATCCACCTTTTTCGTATTTTGTGCGGTTCGTAAATGACTACGCTGAAATGAGAACAGACCCTAGCTTTATGTTACAGTGTTCAAACGTAATAAATCCAAGGGTTGATAAGACATCAGTAAGACGAGACAAATACAGAGTTCCATTGGCGGTGAATAAAATAGAGATCAGTCCGGCTAAATTGACAGCACCCGATCCAGACAAACAATGTCCTATCCACCAAAAACCACATTCACTCGTCAAATGCAGGGGGTTTAGAATGAAAACACTAGACGAAAGAAAGAACATTCTCAAAGAGCACGCCATTTGTTTTAAATGTTGTGCGTCCACAAATCACAGGGCTCGAGACTGTAAAGCTATTATCCAATGCTCAGAATGTGATAGCGATGCTCATGTGTCTGCCATGCATGTCGGTCCACCTCCATGGACACCTCAAGACTTTAATCCCCCAACCCAGAGTCACGGCGGGGAGTCTGAGGGCCCAAATCCTGTGAACACAGCCAGTTGCACAGAAGTATGTGGGCAAGGCGTAAAAGGAAAATCATGCTCAAAGATCTGTTTAGTTAATGTATATCGCCGAACTTCTCCAGAAAAGAAAAAGAGGGTATATGCCATGTTGGATGATCAGAGCAATTCATCCTTAGCCAGATCTGCGTTTTTTGACATGTTTAATGTGCAAGGTACCATATTCCCATACACCATGAGAACATGTGCAGGTTTATCAGAGACACGAGGTCGCAAAGCTGATGGCTTTATTGTAGAAGATGTAGATGGTAAGGTCTCCATGATGCTGCCTACAATAACAGAATGTGATCAGATTCCAGATAATAGAGACGAAATTCCCAGCCCTGAGGTAGCAGCAGCTCACCCTCATTTGCGATCAATCGCTTCACAGATTCCTCCTCTCGACCCATCGGCAGACATTCTTCTGCTCCTGGGAAGGGACATCATTCAGGCTCATAAAGTTCGTGGTCAGGTAAATGGGCCAAACAATGCACCTCATGCCCAGCGTCTCGATTTAGGATGGGTTGTCATAGGTGATGTCTGTCTCTCTGGAGCTCATAAACCCACATTGAACTCATTTAAGACGAACGTTCTAAACAGTGGACGTCCCACGTTCCTCAGTCCTTGCGAAAACACAATCGTTATCAAAGAGAAATACACCAAAAACGATCCACTAAACACACAAGCGGAACTAGGACAACATATTTTCCAACAAACAACAAATGACGACAAAGTTGCACTTTCGGCAGAAGATGCGTTGTTCCTAGACATTATGCACAACAACTTTGCTAAAGATGAGGCGAATAACTGGGTAGCTCCACTTCCATTCCGCTCACCTAGGCGGCGCCTACCTGACAATCGGGAGCAGGCCTACAATCGTTTAATGTCGCTCCGCAAAACGCTGAGAAGAAAACCTGAAATGAGAGCGCATTACGCTGAGTTTATGGAGAAAATATTCAGCAAGGGCCATGCCGAACCAGCGCCCGCACTGGCGCCAGATCAAGAGTGCTGGTATCTCCCTAGTTTTGGCGTTTACCACCCGCAAAAGCCAGAAAAAATTAGGGTAGTCTTTGATTCGAGTGCTCAACTTGACAATGTTTCTCTCAATGACGTGCTCCTCAAGGGACCAGATCTTAACAACACTCTCGTAGGAGTTCTGATGCGGTTTAGGTCCGACCCATACGCCGTCATGGCAGATGTGGAGCATATGTTTCACAACTTTGTAGTCCGAGAAGACCACCGTAACTACCTTCGTTTCTTGTGGTTCCAAAATCATGACCTTGATGGAAAAGTGCAAGAATTTAGGATGACTGTCCATGTGTTTGGTAATTGTCCTTCCCCATCAGTCGCCATCTTTGGACTGAAAAGAACAGCCATAGAAGGAGAAATGGAATTTGGCAGTGACGCAAAAGAATTCATTGAACGGCACTTCTATGTAGATGATGGGCTAAAATCATTCTCTTCCATAGAGCAGGCCATTGATGTTCTTAGTAGGGCACAGAAGATGCTGGCTCAGTGTAACATACGCCTGCACAAAATCTCATCCAATTGTCCTCTCATAACAGGAGCCTTTCCAACCGAAGATCGTGCTGTAGGCATGCAAGGTCTTGACATTGGGCAGACTACCCCACCAATGCAGCGCAGTTTGGGCTTAGGATGGGAGCTGTTGACTGACCAATTCAAGTTCCAAGTAAGAGTAAATGAAAGGCCGTTCACAAAAAGGGGAGTTCTGTCAGTTATCAACAGTGTGTTCGACCCACTTGGTTTTGCTATTCCAGTAATCGTAGGGGGTAGAACCATACTCAGAGACATTTCCACAAATGTTTCAGAGTGGGACACTGAACTGCCAAAAGACAAATTAGAACAGTGGCAAAAGTGGAAAAGTTCCCTCGGACACCTACAACATCTTGAAATTCCCAGAATGTACACTTCAATACCGCTGTCTGCAGCCCAAAGAATAGAGATTGACGTTTTTTGTGATGCTTCCACAAAAGCCGTAGGTGCGGTAGCATACCTCAAACTCACAAATGAGGACGGACACAGCGAAGTGGGATTCCTCCTCGGCAAAGCACGTTTAGCTCCTAAACCAGACATCACCATACCCCGACTTGAACTCTGTGCAGCAGTCCTGGCCGTGGAAGTAGCAGAGTTGGTTCTAGAGGAGCTGGATGTCACAGTCGATCAGGTGAATCTTTACACAGACTCAAAGGTAGTGCTTGGGTACATCTCAAACACCAAGAGACGCTTTCACGTTTATGTGCACAACAGAGTCGAACGCATCAGGCGCTTTGCACAAACTCACCAGTGGCATTACGTGCCCACACACTTAAATCCGGCAGACCATGCCACACGAGCGTTGCCCGCTGAGCAGCTCTCCAGCTCCACCTGGCTCAGAGGCCCAGCTTTCCTCTCCAGGTTGGACCAAAGTCAAGTTCGAAGTCAAACCTTCGATCTCATAGACCCAGAGACTGACTGTGAGTTGCGTCCTGAGGTAACAACTTGCACTACCACCCTATCAAAAGGCCAGTTTAATAGTGCCAGATTTGAAAGGTTTTCAAGTTGGAAGGTGCTGCAAAAGGCTATTGCCAAACTCCAACATATAGCTCAATCATTCAAGAACAACTCTGAGGTTTCCTGTCGTGGCTGGCACAACTGCAACAAACATTTAACTGAAAAGTCACTGCAACTAGCCAAGACCACGATCATTCGCACCGTTCAAAGAGAGGTCTTCGCAGAAGATATTGGATGCATTGAAAAAGGCACAGCTCTAAAAAACTCAAGTCCACTCAGCAAACTGAATCCATTTGTTGACACGCAAGGGCTCCTTAAAGTTGGAGGCCGACTAAAGAAAGCACAGTTGTCTGCAGAAGAAACCAATCCCATACTCGTCCCTGGAAAGCATCATCTTGCTCAGCTCATAATAAGACACTTTCACGAAAAATTATGTCACCAGGGAAGGCATTTCACGGAGGGAGCAGTCAGAGCAGGGGGCTTTTGGATTGTGGGAGGAAAAAGAGCAGTAAGCAGTGTGATTTTCAAGTGCATCACATGCCGCAAATTAAGGGGCAGGCAACCTGAACAGATAATGGCTGAACTTCCTGAGGACAGGCTGTCCACGGACCCTCCTTTCACAAATGTAGGCCTTGATGTGTTCGGTCCCTGGTCCGTTACAGTGAGAAAAACGCGTGGTGCTAATGCAGATGCTAAAAGATGGGCAGTCATATTCACCTGCATGAGTACACGTGCAATTCATATTGAAGTGATTGAGTCAATGGACACATCGTCATTCATTAATGCACTGCGTCGTTTCTTTGCCATCCGAGGTGGTGCCAAACTCTTGAGATCTGATTGTGGGACAAATTTTGTGAGTGCCTGCAAAGAGCTCCAAATAGACAAACTAGGCTGTCACAATGACAAAATAGGCACATTCTTGAAAGACAGTGCGTGCAAATGGCAGTTTAATCCTCCACATGCATCCCATATGGCTGGTTCCTGGGAACGCATGATCGGCGTCACCCGAAAAATCCTCAATGCAATGCTCCTTGAACATCCATATGGGAAGCTCACACATGAAGTACTCGTGACATTGTTAGCTGAAGTCACCGCAATTGTAAATGCACGCCCGCTAACGGCTGTTTCTACAGATCCCGAAAACCCAGTCATTCTTACTCCTGCGATGCTACTCACGCAAAAGGTTGGCACACCACCGATTCCACCAGGGCAGTTTCAGACCAGTGACCTATTCAAAGCCCAATGGAAGCGCGTGCAGTACTTAGCTAATGTTTTCTGGAGTCGTTGGCAGAAAGAATACATCGCAGGCTTGCAGGTTCGTCGCAAGTGGAAAATAAAAAAGCCGAACCTTCAAATGGGCGACGTTGTTTTAATGAGGGAGTCTCTGGAACATAGGAATAATTGGCCACTCGGACTGATCACAAAATCTTTCCCAAGTGAGGACGGTAATGTCAGAAAAGTTGAGGTTAAGATTTTCCGAAACGGCGAGAATAGGTTTTACATTCGCCCAATTCGTGAAGTTGTGCTTTTGATGTCTAAGGATAGCATGTAAAACGAGTTATTGTTGTGTATCGTTCATTAGTTAAGAGCTGACATCTTGCAGATGTCAGGCGGGGAGTGTTATGTCCTCTGGTCTTATGTTGACTACTTTTTGGGTTTCTTTCTAAGATTGTATATTGTTCATCCGTCCACAGGATGTCGCTATTGTAACTCAGAATCTTAAGTTTTTCTTTGGTATTGCTGTTTGCGCTCGGCTTCCCCTAGTGGCGATTTGCTGTAAGCAGCAGGCAGAAAGAACTTTTTATTTCAGTTGGAAAAGAGGCCTTGAGGTGTTAAGACGTTACACACCTCCTCTGCACCATACATCGTTGGGAACCCTTGACAAAACAAAATCTGTAAGTTTGTACGTTTTAACAATGGGTTAGATGTAATTTTGGTGTGTCTATTCTGTTATTTTGTTGTTATTTATGTGGCGCGAACCCACACGTTTTTGTGCTAAGCTAAAGTAGCCACTTCATTTCATTTGCTCATAATGGAGCCAGTTTTCTGTTATTTACATAAACATGTTATTGTATAGAACCTTTTATTTTGTGTATAACATTGGTGTTTTATGTATGTTTCAGTTTTACCACACACACGCACACACGTTGACACAAAGAAATAAATGAGAGGAAGGAGTTCGGGCCTCCAAGTTTCTTTGTCGGTTTAGCTCGCTGCCAAAGTCGAGTAGCCATACGCTCGGCTGAGGGCAGAAGACACAGTATCAACATCGATGAAAAACACACGCTTTCCAAATTTTCTTTCGGGTCACAGGAGACCAACCCAACATTGTTGAAGGCTTAAACATCTATCAACGCCCATCATTACTTTTCAACATGATGACTTCATCTTCACCCTGTGGCCTGATGCTTGAGTCTCACATTTACTCTTTCTTGTGCATTCCATATTTTTCATCATTGTCATCCATATTGTTGTTATTTCTTTTGGCTTTTTCCTATCGGGGTCGACACACAGAATCTCGAGATAAGTGACGGTCGCAAGCGTGATTTGGCCGAGGATTCAAGGTAAATATTATATAAAATAGCACCATGCATGCGCTTTAAAACAGTGTGGAAAAATATTTAAATGAATGGAAAAAATTTGCGTAACTTTAGCTTGAAATATTTACATAAAATGAATGCTAACTGCCCGTTTTTTTGCTTTTAACCAAGAATCTAGACTGTTTTACATTCATATCTATAGAAATTCCGGCATTTACCCATTGATTTACAAGAATTTTCAACTTTAAAAAACTCTTTGTTTCGTGATGGCCGCCATGTTGGGCTGGCCAGAAGTGCTGAGGCAAAAGTGACATTGGAATTTAACCTAAATAAGTTTAAAATTTGCTTTTGTTGTGTAAAATTAAAATGATTCCACATGCTTTCTTCAAGTATTAAGTTTTTGAGTGAAAACTTGAACTAGAAAAAAAGAAAAAAATAATGCTATTTTGGGCAAAAAAACACAACGGAGAAATTCAAAAACATGATGGCAAATCACATAACAAAAAAATAATAATAAACAATTGATAAACAAAACAAAATAAAAACACTTCAAATATAAAACCGCAAATCACGTAACAAAACAAAAAAAAAAAAAAACACACAATCACGAATAACATAGCCCCCAAAAAAATTTTTAAAATAAAAAACACAACGGCAAAATCACATAACACAAAGAAAAAAAACGATAAACACAATGACAAATCATTATAACACATAGACATCACTATCAGTTGATGGGAAATGGGGTGTGGGACTGCTCCGTAGAGGGCTATTTTTTTTTTTTTTTTTTTTCAAAATTTAACAAAATCACGATTAATTCTTTTTTATATATATAAGTATAACAAAACTTAAAATTGCTATAAAATTCTAAGATTTTACGCCAGATGCACAAAAATCCCCAAATGCAGAGATAATCGCCTATATTTTCAGGATCAATAGCAATATTTAGTTTTGTGAAAAATAGCGACTTTTATTTTTTTTTAATTCAGTGCAATTTTGTCATAGGTTTTCAACAGCTAGTAAATCACTCAATTTTCACACCAGAAACTTAATACATACAGAAAGCATGCAGAATCATCTTAATTTCACTCAGCAGAAGCAAATTTAGCATTTTTCTGTATACAATCACAACTTATTTTAGTTATATTCTGATGTCAGTATTGCCTCAGCATGTCTTGCGGGCTATCTGGCCCTAGTCATTAATGTTACAAAAAATAATACAAGTAAAAGCTGATTTATTTTTATCTTATTGCAGAGACTAAAATGTGACATAGGCATTAGAGGAGCAGCCCTCTGCTGGTTTAAATCATATTTATCTAATAGGTACCAGGTTGTCAATGTAAACCAGCAATCATCACCGTACTCTAGAGATGGTTATGGTGTGCCGCAAGGATCGCATATGCTTCCTCTAGGTAATATCATCAGAAAACAAAGCATTAACTTTCAGTGTTACGCTGACGACACACAACTGTATTTATCAATTAAACCTGAGCAGATCAGGCAAGTGGACAAACTATGCACCTGCGTCCGAGATATAAATACCTAGATGAGCACTAACACTAATCTTCTACTTAACCCTGAAAAGACAGAAGTCCTTATAATAGGCCCGAAAAGTGTGAGAGACTCTTTAGCTGCCCAGATAGTCACTCTGGACAATGTAAGTGTAGCCTCCAGCACCGCAGTTAAAAACTTAGGAGTTTTATTAGATCCTGACTTATCGTTTAAAGCTCACATTAAACAAACCTGCAGAATGGCCTTCTTTCACCTGCGCAACATAGCCAAAATTAGAAATGGTTTATCTAAAAGCAATGCAGAAAAATTAATTCACGCGGTCATTACATCGAGATTGGATTAATGTAACTCCCTACTTGCAGCTTGTCCTAAAAGTTCTCTAAAAGGTCTTCAGCTAGTCCAAAACGCAGCAGCAAGACTTTTAACAGGAACCAATAGAAGAGAGCCCATCACCCCTGTGCTCCTGGCCCTTCACTGGCTTCCAGTCGAGTTTAGAATTAAATTTAAAATCCTCCTTCTTACATTTAAGACCATTAATGGGTTGGGGCCATCTTATCTCACCGATGCTCTGGTTCCATACCGCCCCAACAGAACACTCCGCTCTCAGAATGCAGGTCTACTGGTAGTTCCCAGGGTTTCTAAAAGTACTGTCGGAGCTAGAGCCTTTAGCCACCAAGCCCCTGTTTTATGGAATCAGCTTCCAGCTAATATTAAAGAAGCCGAGACAGTCTGCACATTTAAGATTAGATTAAAAACGTTCCTATTCGACAAAGCTTATGGTCAGGCTAGTTGAAGTCGGAGTAGACTCACAGTTTAGTCTAAGCTGCAGTAGAAGCTATAATGCTGGGGGAGTTCTATCTCCTTTTTCTCACTCTACCTACCACTTGTCTTACTTTATTTCTATTTTCCAATGATAATATCTAGTTGTCTAGTCTCTTCATCACTAGTCACCCGGTGTCCCCTTTCTCCCCTCCCCCTGGGGAGGGGCTATTTTTCAGCTGCAGCCTCCTGACTAGGGATGGGAATTGATAGGATTTTTATGATTCCGATTCAATTATTGATATTGCTTAACGATTTGATTCTTTATCGATTCTAATTTGGGGAAAAACAAGAACAAACGTTTTGATTGGCATCGAGTTTGTTTAATCAGAAGTCACAACGAGATCAAAAGAGGCCCAAAGCCTCAATGTTAACTGTGGCAATAAGTGGCAAATACACAAGAATGTGTAACATTTTACTGAAACATTTATCTAATAGAAATAAAAAATATTGGTATATATTGGCAGATAGGTTGTTGTTCTGCCTTTGGTAATATGTGTTAAAGCAGGGGTCCCCAAACTTTTTCCTGTGAGGGCCACATAACTTTTCCCTTCTCTGATGAGGGGCCGGGGTCAGTTTGTAACAGAAAAAGTGTGACGTTTACAGAAGTGCATAAATGTAAAAAATTATTGTTTTTCAGAATTCCACAATCAAATAACCCTTTCTGGATTCTTCACGGAACGAAAGTAAATAAAATAAAAATAATAATATAATATAATAATAATAATAATAATAAATAATAAAACCACAATCAATTAAATATATAATAACCAAATAACCCTCTCTGAATTCTTCAAGGAAAAGGCCAGGAAATAAATAACACGATTGAGAAAAAAAAAAAATCAAAATGGCCGGACCAAATGTGGAGGCGGGCCGTATTTGGGCCGCGGGCCGCAGTGTGAGGACTGCTGGGTATTATTATCATGTATTATTTACCATTACATTGAAATGCATGCCTTTTAGTTTTTGTGGCGCTTACACCCTCAAGTGGGGGCGCCCTTGCACTTCCTTACGCGAAGAAGAACGCGCTCACGTGAAGAAGAGCGTGCTTACACCTGAAGAAGAAATGCCGCATCCAAGCGAGTGAGCGAGTTAGTCAGAGAGGGAAACACTTCTACGAGCCTACGTTCTTTGTTAATGTTAATATCTATAGAGGCAACGCCTGTATGTATCATCTTTTGTGTTGTTGTTGTTGTGTTTCCACTCGCGATCGGACACTTAAATCCAGTTGTGTAGTGGTTTGAACGATGTGCTAATGCTAGCGAACGAATGCTAAACATTTGTTATTACTGTTATTAGCAGCTAATCATCGCTGATTTACGTTGATGCAAACCTGTTTGTTATTGGGGACGAAATTGATTTGTTTCTTTTCTATTCTTAGTTTCACTCTTCAAGTGATGGTTCAATAAAGTCAGCAAATTATACCAACGTCTTCTGCATCGTCATTTGGGAGTTTAACTAGCTGTATAGCCAGGACTGAGCCTTAGCCTCTCTGTGAGGACAGCACAGTCGTATTCCCTCCCGATGCAGTTATCTCCACCTTGCAATGACTGCAAGTCGCTTTGTTGTAATTTTTCCTCGTGAAGTGAAGACACACTTTCGAGCGTTTGAACCTACGTGCAGTCATTGTTATGTTTATGGCTGCAATGCTCGTGCTTACCCGTCGTAACCTTTCATTTTCACACTCTTTCCTGGTGAAGTGTAGTCAAACTTTAGAGCGAGTGGTTCTTGGCGCCATGCTAGTTTGATGCGTCTGGACAACAAGACACGTCACGACGCAATACGCGTCTTTAGGAATCGTTAAAGGGATCGTTAAGGCTTTTTCATTGTGATGTCGAGGCCTCGAAACACTCGGAACCGGTTCCGAATTGGAATCGGATTTCGATTCCCATCCCTACTCCTGACTGTCCGGACCATTGGCTGGATGGACGTCCTCGTTGTTACCCCCGTCTCATCTGGCAAGATGGACCTCTTCTTGTTCCTTTACTCCACTGCATCTTTACGGACTGTAACTTCACCTGCTAATTCCCATTAGCAGTCCTGGGGCTTCCTGTCTATCCGTCCTGGGAGTGGATCTCTCCTGACTGTGGTACTCCCCAAGGTTTCTCATTTTCTCCCAAAGACTTTTTGGAGTTTTTTCTTGCTCACATGGAGGGTCTAAGGATGAGGGATACCCAGGACTTGAACTTTATTTATTCATCTTTGTTGCTTCATTTGCTGTTTCTGATTGTGTATTATATTGCCTCTGCAAAGCCCTTTGAGACAACCTTGTTGTGATCCAGGGCTATACATATAAAATTGAATTGAATTGAATTAATTTTTGTATGGAAGCAGAAATATCTAAATTACTACTTTTTTGCTAAAAACGTGCAGTTGGCTGAAAATTACTCGATTATTTGAATGTAAAGTCACACGATTGTATATGGATACAAAATCCAATACGGCGGCCATCACAAAACAAAGAGCTTTTTAAGTTGATAATTCTTGTAAATTGTAATTGTGTAAATCCTGGAATTTCTATACATATGAACGTAAAACAGTTTAGAATCTTGGTTAAAAGCAAAAAACAGAGAGTCATCATTTATTTTATGGAAATATTTCAAGCTAATGTTACGCTATTTTTTTCCATTCATTCAATTTTTTTTCACAACATTTCAAAATGCGTACATGGTGATATTTTATATCGTAATTACCTTGAATCTTCGACCAAATCACTCTCAAGACACTCCTCCTTGCCTGTATGTGCTAAAACTTTCATCATGTTTCCACCTAAATCCTGCGTTAGGACCGAGCGTGTGTTTGAGTTTATTGAAGTGAAAGCCTTACGACGCTGTGCCTAGCCCAGCCCCCTACGGGAAGCCGTGGCGCAATGTCTGTAGGACCTGTCTCGTCAGCTGATAGTGAAGTCTATGCATAACAGTAGATAAACACCCTAGTAATGGCGGCCACCACTACAGGGTGACGTCTACAAATCTCTGCTCGGATTAGTCATTCGTCACGCAAACTCTATAGACAAGTTTCTGGGGTATTTCCGCTCTACTTCCACATTTTTGCTTGTGACTTGTACTGTTTTACACTTTCTGCATACAAAACAACAGTGGAGCTGGAGTGGCGTCACTCATCAAAATCCCTCAAAATAGACAATTTGGAATTACTGCCTCTATCTGCCATCATCACGACATGGGAGGACAACATGTTCATGATGGCAGATGTGGAACCAAGCCCGTGCCACTACAAAGACCGGGTGTTTATGTAGCCATGTTGCCGCTGGTGTTATGGAATGTTTGTTCTTCCTATCCCTGCATTTTCATATGTCCGGTGCTCCAGATATACTAAAGCTAAAATCTTGCACATGAAACGATTTGTTGTCTTTGATATTGTTATCACAATGATGACTTTAATTATGATGAACTACTTTACTGCTGTGGCTGCAACACATGCTATCTGCTGCTAGCCTGTTGCTATTTACTACGTGTAGGATGGCACAAATATGTAAACGCAAAAGTGCAAGGTTTTTTTCCGTTTGTTTACAGGTGGAAAAGGGTTGTTAGGCAACTTGGTGTGCCTCACAACAGCACTTACTGTACATCGATGGACATACTATATCAAGACTAAGTACGTTTAATTTTGATTAAGAAAGGCTCGTCTTATGCTTCACCTTCGTTAATATTTTTTTAATAATTTTATATATTGTGATTTATTGACCAGTTTTGCACATGCACCAATTGTTTTAAATAAAACAAGAAATGGAATCATGTTGTCCAAATGTTTTATTACGATCAATATCTGCAAAAAAAAACAATAACATACAATTTTTGTCTATATGTACATACCTTGTACTATTTCCTTGTAACAACAAAATCTGTGTAAGCCCTTTTGCATTTGGCAACTGTTATATAATTGGTCATTTTATCTAATTTTAGTCCCTCAAGTGGTCGATGTATCAATGTAAACCTCACGTCAACACAGGCTGACAGGTTGTTATAATTTTGTCCACGAATGATCAACGAAGTGATAAGAACAATCATACAATCTTTTAGGTGTATCCTTAGGTTTAAATCACATCCTTGTCTGCAGCTGGTTTCGATTTAAGGCGTATTGGCGAGGTAGATCCACACTGGCGCTTTGAAGCTGGACGCTGTTCAAAACAATCCACTTCAAACCCTATACAGTATATATAACCTTCCAGGAGTTCATGCACAGCACAGAAAGTCTAGGAGTCTCATCTACGTTGTGCCGAATCCATTTTTGGAGATACCGTGGGTTCCTCTTGGTATGATTTTGCAGTTTTAACTTTGTCTACACACTGCTTACTTCATCCGCAATTCATGTTGTTCTTTCTAAGCCGGAGGCTCGGAGCAAACATTTTCAAAGATGGCACTGCCCATATTTCGCTCAGGAAACTTGTCTATGGCGGAAAACACAGACAAGACTGGAAAAGCAGTTTCTGCTCTTGCACCCCTCTGTAAAAGAAACTGCTGTATTTTAAGCCAAAACAACTGTTGAGTTTGATAGAACAATATGTCTATATGCTGCAATAGCAGATTCATGGCCCATTAAGCCCCCGAGCTATTTTTAATTTGTCCGTTTTACTCTGAAAACCCCCGTTTACAGACGTCGCGCAACCGCTTTTGTTTCAACCCAGCCATAAAACGAAGGTAATTAATTATATTTATTATTCAAAATGTCTGTCGTTTTTAGCTTATATTTATTAATTGATCTCATATTTTGTTAAAAAAAAAAAGAAAAAAAAACAATTAAAAAAATTATTCACTCACATATTTTAAACTTTTAAACAAATTATGTCACAATGAAAAAAATGGCGTCTGTAAAAAAGTCACGGATATCGAACTCATAACTATCGTTTAATTGTATTTTTTTGTTACTGTCGCATTTTCTCCAATATGTTAGATGATAAATAATCGATCCAAACAAAGAAAAATAGAAAAAAATAGTTTAAAAGGGTAAATATATGAAAACGAAAATCTCGACCACTCCTTGATGTCTGCGATTTCTGCATCGCGACCCTTGTTATATTACCATGTTTCACCCATAAAATCCCCCCAAAATCTGGCTGTGGCCATTCACAGCTACGTCTTGACTCTCAGTGATACATGCTACATGGAGTTTTTGGATCGAAAAAAGGTAAGTACACGATAATATCTCGTTAAAGTCATGGCATCTGTAATTCTGCTCTCGCGTGTTCTCACCTCCAGATAGGGTTTTGCTGTTTAAAAAAAAAAAAAAAAAATGCCCTCCTGTTCAAAATTTTTCTTCCCCCAGAAAATTGAGATTTTAAGCTTTCGAATGATGTATCTCACATGCATATCGGACAATTTTGAAAGTTGGCCAAATCAGGTCTCAGAGCGGAACTTCAAGTCACCTGGATGTTTTCCGCCCTATACATCTAAAAATTCAGGAGGCTAAGGGGAACAAAATTTCAATATAATTTTTGTTAAAATTGTACGGTTTGGCTCCAATTTGCCCAAAAAAATCCCATTCATTTCTGATGGGCAAAATTTCCCATAGATTTCCAAAGGCCCTTTTTGCCTGCCGTTCATTTCAATAGCAAAAAACCTACTGGGTTTCCAACCCAAGAGACCCGATATCAATAGGAAGTGAAACGAAATGCCCCCAAATCAGCACGAAGTGACCCAATACGAAAGGGAAGAGGCACTGAAATGCCCCAAAACAGACACCATGTGACCCTGAAATTCATCAATCAACAGGAAGTGAACCGATATATTGTTGGAATTTGACCTTTTAGCCAGATTGCCCAAACCACAGCAACCAGGTAGGTCGCCGGAACCACGCCAGCTCAAATCCAACAACCTGGCCAAAAGGCCAAACTCCGCACGTTCACCTTAGTTTTAACCCTTTGTACTGACTCCATTTTAAAAGCTGGAAAAAGGCTTCGAAACACAAGTTGACCATTTTTTCCAAGTCGATAGAAATCTGACAGCCAGGCAAACAAACCCAAAGAGGAAGGTTGGATCCAGGGTCATCAAATCAACAAAAGATTCCTGAGAAAAATGACAGCCATTAGTTAAACATTCAGTCTTTTAAAGACTCTGGTGGGGCGGGATGTGGTCCGGAAGAAGAGTATGTTTGGCTGTTGTTTAGCATTATTGTCTGTTGTGGATTGAGCAGGAGAGTTTGGGTATTACTGTTGTCAGGGCAACAAGAGTTGAGGATTTTGCCAGCCTCAGCGCCATGTAAGTGCTAAATGTCCAACGGGTTCCTCAGTTATCAGATGTGACTTGTGGAGCAGAGGATGTCTTTTTATTGTTCTGGACTGTCCATTGTTGGTTACCAGAAGAGCTGATGGTGGGATTTGGTGGTCCATACCTGGGCTTGTAGATGTATTGGCCAGCCACTGCTTGTTTCGCCCCCTCAGCATCAATCTCGCTCAGTCAGCTGCATGATGCGCTTGTTGGGGTTCCGTAGTCAGCAGATATCCTGTAGTTGTTATCGCCCAGAAGTTACAGTACAGAAAGTCTCGGAGTCTCATCTACGTCATGCTGAATCCATTTTTGGGGATTCCGTGGGTTCCTCTGGTTTGATTTTGCAGTTTTAACTATGTCTGCACACTGCTTACTTCAACAACACTTCATGGTGTTCTGTCTAAACCGGAAGTTCCGAGCAGAAATGATCAAAGATGGCGCCGCCCATGTTTCACTCAGGAAACTAACTTTGTCTATAGTGCGGAATTTACAGTGTTTTTTTCATATCAGTGCCATGAAGGAGCTGTGTCTAAAATAGTACTCGAGGAAAGGAAGGAAAAAAAGGTATTAAGAATTTCAGATATGAAAAAAGCCTAAAGGATACCAACAAAATATTTAATATGAAGAATTCTGCAGCAAGTCACAGGAATCTACACAATTGGGTCCCTTAAAGCCGATTGAGTGGGCAGTCGATGATGCAGCTAATACTGCTTCTCTTTTCTAAAGCTAGAAGGAAGAAGCTACTCTGTCATGTAAAAGCAGTTCAAATGGAAAATATCCCTTTTTAAGGAATATTGGTTTAGGTACAGATAGACCGCCTACAGGGGAAAAGAAATAGGTGCAGACAGACATTGAAAACACACAGGTTCTTCAGTTTCTATGAGAACTGACATTTGATTTTCTTAATTAACATTTTGATGAAATCTTGGTCATGAGGTAATCTTTTTAGGATTTTCATCTGCCACCAATATGTTAATTAAGAAATTAATCTTATTCTCTATCTATAAACAGACTATTGCTTTCTGTTCAAAGACGAAGAAAAAACACAGGATCTTAATGAAGTTACAGTCGAATATTCATCCCTGCTGCCTCTGTTATAGTCATCCAAAAATGATGCTGTTGCCATGGCAACACATCCGCTTTTTATGGACTGATTCTTGTCAAGTATAATGATATACAGTAAGCTTGTGGCGCTGGAATGAGACTAGTGAAGAGATGCACTAGAGTCAAATTGGATCTAAAATAATCTACAGTGCAGGCAATGAATTCCTGAAAACTAAATATGATGTGAATTATTACTGTACTTTAATTTGTTTAGCTTCCTACAGTAAATACACTGTGCCTTTTGATTTAGTGGGGATTCCCATACTGTGTTTGTTGATTGAAGACCTGGTAAAGTCCCATTAAGTATGTATTTTAAATTGAACACATCACAGAGAAGAGTTGTTCATCATCCTGCCTAAATTAAAGCTGCAAGATCATTCAAATTAGAGCTTGGCTGTCTGACCCCCAACACAAACTGCACAGAATTGTAGCCAACTATGAGTACTGTACAGTGCGCCGCTTGCTGGAGGAAGCCTCAGATGGCGGACATCTCTGCAGACCTGTCCTGGGCAACCAACACCACAGCATTGGTTAAGAAGTTGTAGCAAAGACGACACTTTCTGAGAGTGCTCAGGAAGGAGCAACTGGACACTAACCTGCTGGTGACCTTCTACCGGTCCGCCAATGAGGGCTTGCTGTGTCAATGTGGCACTCAAACTGCAGAGAAGCAGATAGGAGACGACTACAGAGGATAATCAAAAAAGCACAAAAGGTCATAGACAGCCGTCTTCTTTTCCTCTCTTGTCCACCTCAACAACTCTCGATGCCTAGGAAGGGCAAGGAGCATCATAAAAGATTATACACACCCAAGCTTCCCCCTCTTCAACCTGTTGCCCTCTGGTAGGCGCTACCAGCCAAAAGAGACAGTTTCTTTTCAAGAGCTGTCACCATACTCAAGTTTGCACTGATATGACATCGTTATTGCACTGGTATTGCCACAACATTGCCACATGCATCTTCCTAAGTAATACAGTATGTTCTCAGACATCTGGGTACAATAGCATTTTAGCTCTGTTACATCAATGTCTATGCACAAACTGTTGTTTACAGTATTATATCAGATCAGTCATAAGCCTCCTCGTCTGAGTACTGCAAACAGTCATGTACGCACTGTTAAGTCCATTCAAGTCTGATTTAGTGAATATAGTATAGTATAGTATAGTATAGTATAGTATAGTATAGTATAGTATAGTATAGTATAGTATAGTATAGTATAGTATAGTATAGTATAGTATAGTATAGTATAGTATATATACAGTGGTATTAAGAAGTATCTGAACCTTTCGGAATTTCTCACATTTCTGCATTAAAATCACCATCAAAAGTGATCTGATCTGTCCAAACCACACAAATGAAAACACAGTGTCTGATTTAACTCAAACTACCCAATCATTTATAGGTTTTCATATTTTAATGAAAATAGCATGCAAACAATGACAGAAGGGGGAAAAATAAGTAAGTAAACCTATTGTCTAAGGAGACTTAAAGAGCAACTGAAACCATTTTTACCAAACATTTTAAGTCAGGTGTGTGCCCAATCATGGATGAGTGGTTTAAGGCTGCCCTGCCCATTATAAAACACACAGCTGGTTAGAATTGTCTTGATGAAAAGCATTGTCTGATGTGCACCATAGCTCGGTCAAAAGAGCTGTCTGACGACCTGCGATCAAGGATTGTTGATTTGTATAAAGCTGGGATAGGATAGAAAACCATCTCTAAAAGTCTGTATGTTCATCAATTCACAGTCGGAGAAGTTGTCTACAAATCGAGAGAGTTTGGCACTGTTGCTTCTCTCCCAAAGAGTGGCTGTCCACCAAATATGACGCCAAGAGTTCAGTGCAGAATACTCAGTGAGGTAAAAAAGAACCCTAGAGTGTCTGGTAAAGACTTAAAGAAATCGCTGGCACAGTCCAATATCTCTGTGCACACATCGACTATGTGTAAAACTATGGCCAAGAATAGTGTTCATGGGAGGACTCCAAAGAGGAAGCCACTGCTGTCTAAAAAAAAAAAAAAAAAAAAACAAAGTTGAATTGTTTGGGAATTAAAAAAAAACAACATCATGTGTGGAGGAAAAATGGAACAGCTCACCAACATCAACACCTGATCCCCAACGTGAAGCATGGTGGAGGGATTTGTTTTTTTTTTTTTGCTGCCTTGGGACTTGGACAACTTGCAATTATTAAGAGAATAATGAATTCAAGAGTTTATCCAAATGTTTTGCAGGAAAACCTGAGGCCGTCTATCAAACAGTTGAAGCTAAAAAGATAATGAATGCTGCAACAAGACAATGATCCAAAACACAGAAGTAAAAAACTTCAGAACGGTTTCAGAAGAACAAAATACACAGTTTGGAGTGGCGAAGTCAAAGTCCAGACTTCAACCCCACAAAATACTAAATGTGATGGTTCACTTACTTATTTTTCCCCCTTCTGTCATTGTTTGCATACCATCCTCATTAAAATATAAAAATCTATAAATGTTTGGGTGATTTTTGTTAAAGCAGACACTGTTTTTTTCGTCTGTGTGATTTAGACAAAGATAGATCACATTTGATGGGGATTTAATGCAGAAATGTGAGAAATTAAAAAACTTTCAGATACTTTTTCATACCACTGTAGAGTATATACTGTATATACTATATGGCAGAAAACAAAAGTTCCGCTCTGAGATCCCAAATTTGGCCAATTTAAAAATTGATGTGTGATACATTATTGGAAAGCTTAAAATCTTTATTTTATGGGAGGAGAAAAAAAATTGACGAAAGGGCATTTTTTGACACCTTAAAAGTAGGTAAAATCAGGTGAGTGAAAATTAGACATTTTTGAGACTTTTGAAATTTTCTTCAAGTTTATTTTCAATTAAAAAAAGGTTTTGGACACCCATCCTGGTACATAATAAATAACGAACACTTCAAGATGATCCCCCTTTGTCTACTCAAGTCTTTGATAATCAATACGCATGCACTAAGACATGTGGGTGGATGTACACTAATAAAAGAAATTGGTGTGTGGATAAATGTTATGTGTGTTTTATTTGTTGTTTATTTATCATGTGTTTTACTTTGCAAATACATGGCTAAACGGGAGTAAGCTGTATAGTTAATGATAAAATAACTGCATACAGTTTTTGATTTGGCTTGATTTTAATCTGTGCAAAGAATTAACATTGAAAGGGAACTTCAGGGGTTAAAATCAATACCATAATATTTACATTTTTGCATTTGGCTTTTAAAATATTTTATCAATCATGATTAAAGAATATGAATGTGAGATACTGAGAATAAAAGGCTCCATAAGCATGAAGGAAATCTGTCTATTTATTGTATATAGCCTTTAAGCATCTAATGTATTTAATACATCGATATCATCCCATAACAAGCAATGCAAACCGCAACAAGGGTAGAAAAATGTGAAGCCCTTCCCGAAGCAATCACGTGGTACAGCTGGGCAGCGAGGCTTCGGACATCATCATTTTCAGCACCTCGCCTAAATGAAGCGAGCCTCAGTATGCACTTCCCGGAAACGTCCCTTCATTACTCGATGCACACTTCGAAGGCTCGGCGAACCTCATTACATCACTACTTGCAAGGCTAACAACAAGTAGCATTCAGGAACAAAGCAGAAATCTCTGAAATGCCATAAATGATAAACCCCAAGTCTCGTGATTCCCTTTAAGCATAACGAACTAAACCCAAAATGCTGCAAGGAGTGACTCATTGTTCAGAGCCATCCGCAAATCCCTTATCCTTTTAATTTGCACTGCTATGGTTGGGTGCTAATGACTTACACAACAGATGTTAGCAACCTCGTGCTGTCTTTGGCTCCATGAAGTGAATTGCCATCACACACGTAGATATGCTGCATGACAACCTGTGACCATGTCTCTGAGGCTATTATAAGCCTGTTCACATGGCACAGTCCTGGTGTTTTTTGTTTTTTTTTTGCAAGTCATGCAATATACTCAGGCTTCATGCAAACATTGGCCAGGAGTGTGAATACGGAATTGATAGAAAGAACGAGACTGACAGCTTGAATGACAGATGAAGACATGTTGCCCATAGAAAATGACTAATACAAAATGAAACTGTAGTTTTCTACTGCCTTTAAAAATTCGATTTTAACATTCTTAAAAACAGTTCTACAGGTCTGAATAATATCTAACCACTGATGCTAAAAATGTACAAAAAAACTAAAAAATTTAATTTCTGGATAAATTCCGATGGTAGCTTTGCTTTCGCAGCTAAACACTTGGGGTCCTTGGCGACCCATCCTGCTGATTTCAGGTCAATTCGGGGTCACTTCCTAGTGATATTTTGACGTACATGCCCGTCAATGGCAATTACTTGCACATGCAATGGAATCAAAGTACATCAGCATCAATAGAATCGATATATATGGGCGTCAATGGCATAGACATACACGGCCATCAATGGCATGGGTGTACATGGCTGTCAATGGCATGGGCGTACATGGCTGTCAATGCCAAAGACGTACATGGCCGTCAATGGCAAGATGCTATTGACGTACATGGCATGGGCGTACATGGCTGTCAATGCCAAAGACGTACATGGCCGTCAATGGCAAGATGCTATTGACGTACATGGCATGGGCGTACATGGCTGTCAATGCCAAAGACGTACATGGCCGTCAATGGCAAGATGCTATTGACGTACATGGCATGGGCGTACATGGCTGTCAATGCCAAAGACGTACATGGCCGTCAATGGCAAGATGCTATTGACGTACATGGCATGGGCGTACATGGCTGTCAATGCCAAAGACGTACATGGCCGTCAATGGCAAGATGCTATTGACGTACATGGCCGTCAATAGCATGGGCGTACATGGCCCTCAATGGCATGGGCGTACATGGCCGTCAATGGCAAGGACGTACATGGCCGTCAATGGCAAGAACTTGCAAGGACATACATGGCCGTCAATGGCAAGGACGTACATGGTCACCAATGGCAAGGACGTACATAGTCGTCAATGGCAAAGACGTACATGGCTGTCAATGGCATGGGCGTACATGGCTGTCAATGCCAAAGACGTACATGGCCGTCAATGGCAAGATGCTATTGACGTACATGGTATGGGCGTACATGGCTGTCAATGCCAAAGACGTACATGGCCGTCAATGGCAAGATGCTATTGACGTACATGGTATGGGCGTACATGGCTGTCAATGCCAAAGACGTACATGGCCGTCAATGGCAAGATGCTATTGACGTACATAGCCGTCAATAGCATGGGCGTACATGGCCGTCAATGGCATGGGCGAACATGGCCGTCAATGGCATGGACGTACATGGCCGTCAATGGCAAGAACTTGCAAGGACGTACATGGCCATCAATGGCAAGGACGTACACGGCCGTCAATGGCATGGGCGTACATGGCCGTCAATGGCATGGGCGTACATGCTCGTCAATGGTAAGGACGTATACGGCCTTCAATGCCAAGGACGTACATGGTCACCAATGGCAAGGACGTACATAGCCGTCAATGGCAAAGACGTACATGCCCATTAATGGCATGGGCGTACATGGCCGTCAATGGCATGGGCGTACATGGCTGTCGATGGCAAGGACGTACATGGTAGTCGATGGCAAGGACGTACATGGTCGTCAATGGCATGGGCGCACATGGCCGTCAATGGCATGGACGTACATGACTCTCAATGGAATCCAAGTACATTGGCAGCAATAGCATCAACTTACTTGGGTGCCAGTTGAATGTCAATGGGCTGTAGTGACAGGTGGTTGTGATTTTTTTTTACCGAAAACCTATGTTTTTTTGCCGTTGAAAATGAAAGAGAAATTTTGGCCATTAGAAATTAATGGAACGACTTAAATGGCAATGGCATCCCATTAGAAACAAATGTTAGTTTTTGGTGAATTTGGAAGGTAGGTTTTTGGAAAATTCTGTATACTTTTATGCCCCTTACCTTCCTGAAATTTCTGATGTATGATTAAGGATTTATGTGAATTGAATAAAAAATTGCAGGACTAGATACATTTTGAAAAAAAAAAAAAAAAAAAAAAATCTCAGTACACAAATCAGACAAAAGTCCTGTTCATTAAAAAAAAATGTGCTGCTGATTGACATGTTTTTTTTAGTGGGGAAAGTGCTGATATAAATTGTGTCAGTGACTCATTTATTTTCTTTAAACAAATTTAACAACAAAATCAAGTAAGGAGGAGGCAGAATGTAATTAATCAGTTTTCTTTATCAAACAGTTGTTCATAAATACAATCCATTTCCAATTTCAAAGCACACTCTTTTGTATGACAATTTACAATTTGAATGGGAGTTTGTGTTGAAAAGAGCCTCTATGGGTTTATGTGTGTGGTTTCTTTACAAAAAGAAATGAGACAACTCTACTATCTAACAATAACTTAAGCTCTAATATGCTTCTCCAAAGCACAATACGTACGGACACTTAAGACACTGATTAGCATACTCGCTAACTAGCTTAGAGCTCCGTGCTAAGTAGTAACGTGTGATCATCAAACAATCCAACCAATACAATTGCTTTTATTTACTCACTCATAGACTTCATAATGTATTGACAGAACACGGGGCGCAGGGCCGATTCATAGGGGACCTATCTCCCTCAAAGCTGACCCGAGTGGAAACACAGACAAAGAGCTTTTTATGTTGAAATTCTTGTGAATAAATGTTTAAATCCCTGAATTATTTATAGATATGGACATAAAACAGTCTCGATTGTTGGTGAAAAGCAATAAAACAGGCAGTTAGCATTTTATTATGTAAATATGTTGAATGTGCTGCTCGTCTTTAAGCCACTGTGGTGCCGCCTTATCATCACAAAAAGCGTTTTACGTTGAAAATTCTTGTGAATATATGCTTAAATCCCTGAATTATTTATAGATATGGACGTAAAAAAGTCTCGATTCTTAGTTAAAAGCAAAAAAAAATACAGGAAGTTAGCATTTATTTTAAGTAAATATGTTGAATGTGCTGCTAGTCTTTAAGTCACTGTGGCGCCGCCTTATCACCACAAAGAGCTTTTTACGTTTAAAATTCTTGTGAATAAATGCTTAAATCCCTGAATTCTTTATAGATATGGACCTTAAATAGTCTCGATTCTTTGTTAAAAGAGCAAGGAACTGGGCAGTTAGCATCTATTTTACGTAAATATGTCATATGTGCTGCTAGTCTTTAAGCCACTGTGGCGCAGCCTTACCACCAGAATGAGCTTTTTACGTTGAAAAATCTTGTGAATAAATGCTTAAATCCCTGAAATCATTATAGATATGGACGTAAAACAGTCTTGATTCTTGGTTAAAAGCAAAAAAACGTGCAGTCAGCATTAATTTTACGTAAAAATTGCGAAGTATAACGTCAATGCTGTAGCAGCTAATTTCTCCAATTGATTTTTTTTCACGTTTCAAAATGCATACATGGTACGAAAAATATAATAATTACCTTGTATCCTCGAACTAATCACTCCTGAGACAATCCTTCCTGTTCGTATGTGGTACAGCTTTCGTACTTTTTCAACCTAAATCCAGAGTTGGGTCGCTGCATGTGTTTGAGAAGAACTAAGACCGACTGCGAATAACTGAAGCGGAGTGTGGGACAGCCCCCTACGAAAAGGTGTGCCGCAGTATCTAGGGATTCTGTCCAATATAATTATGAAGTCAATGACTCACCTCTAACGGAGGCAAACTGGTTAAAACAACACAAAAGACAACACTCGACACTTTATAACATTATCGATTCAACAATCCACCCTAAGCGTTGCAGTGAAGTCTCTCTCTCTTGCTCTAATCACTGGCACCCGCGTAGTCTCACATTACAAACAAACAACGACCCAAACGAGACTGCTCATAGCTGTCGGCAAAAATCAATGATCAAATTTGTTGGGAACTAATTTATAAATCGATTATTCGATTTAATCAATTAGTTGTTGCAACCAAAGTGCCCTTTATAGATAAGACGAGAAGCTCGGTCACCCGAAAAAGCCGCTGCTCCTCCGCATCGAGAATTCGATATTTTTACGAATGAATTTTACGAGTTATTTTTCCTATCATGATTTTTTTCATATAATGATCGCGTTTGACATGTAAATCGCCAAAATTGTTCCAAAACACTACAATAAATTTGCTGTCATATCCTCTGATTGCCTGTCTTTATTTGTAATCCTTTGTCACCCCCTAGTTGTGCCGTCATGGCTTCTTAGTTTGTACAAAAAAAATATTTTAGGAAAATATAGTGTCCAAGCATGCAGTTTTCATGAATGTTGCACTGTGTTCATGGTCCCGTTATATATTCGCAATGTTTTTTTAAGTAAACATTTTCTGACCCACAATGCACCTCACAGTAGCATGACAAAAGATTGTTTAGCTTTTGTAGATATTTTTCATAGTTGTTGTGTTATGTTTACATACCTACTTCCCCACTATAGGCGTTCATTAACGTTATGTGTAATATTACATGTTTTAGACAGTAATTTGTTCAATATTTTACCATGAATAAAATATGAGAGAGCTTAAACTGTGGATGGAAAACATGAGTCATGACAGCATTCTGCTATTTTAAGCTAGCTTTGGTAAATGTCCGTAATGCATGTTTTTCATGAGAATCACCCATTTTAATGTTCTAGTTCAGCTTTTCACAATTGAATTACGATACATTTAAGAAAGGGAGTCAACTCAAGCAGCGTGAAAAAAATTGATTGATGTTTTCGCTGTGTGGAGTGTGATTGATAAACTACTAGGGAACTGAAAAGTAAAGCTGCACAGGGTACTTTGGTGCCTGCGTTGCAAAAAACAAATATTGATTTTTTTTTTTTTTTTTTTTTTTTAATGTGAGGGACAAACACATGATGAAAAAAAAAAAAGTCAATCATGTGCTCTCTGCTCTTTTAGTGTTTGTGTGGTGTGCCCAGGGTGACCAAAACAGCAAAACTCACCACTGGGGCTAACACAAACAATTCTTTTAAATAGTCATGAGTAATTTGTGTAAAGAGCAATTAATTTGAGGGCATCTCAGGTTCATGTCTGTTGATATCAGGTCACTTCCTGTTGATTTTAGGGTATTTTGTGTCACTTCGTGTTGATATCGGGTCACTTGGGTAGTTTTTGTGATACTGAAATTAATGGCATGCAAAAAGGGCCATTGGAAATGAATAGAAAATTTTGCCCATTAGAAATGAATGGGAATGTTTTTGGCAAATTTGGGCCAAACCGTACATTTTTAGCAAAAATTGTATAGAAATTTTGTGCCCCTTAGGATCCTGAATTTTTAGGAAATTCCCTTTCTGGAGAAATTGCAATGGTAGCTTTGCTGTGATGGCTGGTATTGAAGGAATGAGTATCTTTTCCTGTATTTACTGTTTGTATTACTCTAACACACCCAATACAAAGTAAATAGCATTTCAAGTATAGCTTAAGAAAACAAATAGAATATTTTTGAAGTATGGGTATTTGGACTTGGAGTGATTGGAATTTTCACCGCCAATACAATGGGCGGATAAGGGCGATAACAACTACAGGATGCCTGACAGAGCGAGACATGGAGGGGATGGTCAAGACATCTAAAATCTCACTTCTGGACCACCAAATTCCACCATCAGCTCTTCTGTAAACTAACAATGGACAGCCTAGAACAATGACAGAACATCCTCCCCCCCAAGTAACATCTGATAACGGAGGAACCCGTTGGACAGTCGGCACTCACATGGCGCTGAGGCTGACAAAATCCTCAACTCTCGTTGCCCTGACCACAGTAACGCCCGAACTCTCCTGCTCAATCCACAACAGACAATAATGCTAAACAACGGCCAAACATACCCTTCTTCCGGACCAAAGCCCGCTTCCCAAGAGCCTTTTTATAGACTGAATATTTAACTAATGGCTGTCATTTTTCTCGGAAATCTTTTGTTGATCTGACAACCCTGGATCCAGCCTTCCTCTTCGTGTGTTTGCTGTTTTTGCCTGGCTGTGTGATTGCTGTCAACTTGGAATAAATTGTCTACTTTGAAACACAAGTTTTTTTTCCAGCTTTTAAAATGAAGTCAGTACAAGGGGTTAAAACTAAGGTGAACGTGCGGAGTTTGGCCTTTTGGCCGGGTTGTTGGGCCGCCCCGGGTCGATGGAATTGCGCTAGCGTGGTTCTGGCAGTTCGGCTGGCGTGATCCCGGCAGTCTGGCTAAAGGGTCAAATTCTAATACTGTTGATGTGGGGACATTTCACAGTCACTTCCTGTTGATATAAGGTCAATTCCTGTTAATTTGGGGGCGTTTCAGGGTCACATTCTGTTGATATCAGGTCACTGCCCATTGATTTTAGGGCATTTTGTGTCACTTTTTGTTGAGATCAGGTCACTTCGGTAGGGAATCCAGTAGTTTTTATGCCATTGAAATGAATGGCAGGCAAAAAGGTGATGGGACATTTTGCCCATTAGAAATGACTGAGTATACATTTGGCAAATTTGGGCGAAACTGTATGTTTTCAGCAGAAATGGTATAGAAATTTTGTGCCCCTTAGCATCCTGAATTTTTAGAAAATGCAATTTCTAGAGGAATTGCGATGGTAGCTTTGCTGTGATGGTTGGTATATCAGGTCTCTTCCTGTTGTTGTGAGGACCTTTCAGGGTCATGTCCCGTTCCTATTGGGTCACTTCCTGTTGATTTGGGTGCATTTTGTGTCACTTCCTGTTGATATAGGGTCACTTAGGTTTGAAATCCAGTAGTTTTTTTGTGCTATTGAAATGAATCACTTTCTGTAGATATTGGGTTACTTCTTGTTGATGCAGGCACATTTCAGGATCACTTCCCATTGATATCAGGTCAATTCCTGTTAATTTGGGGCCATGTCAGGGTCATGTTCTGTTGATATCAGGTCAATTCCTGTACATATCGGGTCTATTCCTCTTGATTTTGGGGCATTTTGAGTAACTTCCTGTTGATATCAGGTCACTTGAGTTGGAAATTGAGGAGTGAAAGGGCGTATTTGTGCTATTGAAATGAATGGCAGAAAAAACGCCATTGGAAATCAATGGGAAATTTTGCCCATTAGAAATGAATGGGTATGTTTTTGGAAAATTTCGGCTGAACCGCGCGTTTTTAGCAAAAATTGTATAGAAATTTTGTGCCCCTTACAGTCCTGAATTTTGAGAAAGTGCCATTTCTGGAGAAATTGATATGGTATGTTTAGTGTGATGGTTGGTATATTGGGTCATCTCCTGTTTTTGTGTGGACATTTCAGGGTCACGTTTTGTTGATATCAGGTCAATTTCTTTTAACTGGAGACATGTCAGGGTCACGTTCTGTTGATATCAGGTCATTTCCTGTTGATTCTAGGGCCCTTTGTGTCACTTCCTGTTGATGTCGGGTCACTTGGGTTTGACATCCAGTAGTTTTTGTGCTATTGAAATGAATGGCAGGCATAAAGAGCCTTTGGAAATCAATGGGAAATTTTGCCCATTACAAATAAATGGGAATGTTTTTGGCAGATTTGGGCCAAATCGTAGATTTTTCGCAAAAAATGTATCAAAATTTTTTGCCCCTTAGCATCCTCAATTTTTAGAAAATGCAATTTCAGGAGAAATTGCGATGGTAGCTTTCATGTGATGGTTGGTATATCGGGTCTCTTCCTGTTGTTGTGAGGACCTTTCAGGGTCACGTCCCGTTCTTATTGGGTCACTTCCTGTTGGTATAGGGTCACTTGGGTTTGAAACCCAGTAGTTTTTTTGTGCTATTGAAATGAATTGCAGGCAAAAAGAGCCCTTGGAAATCAATGGGAAATTTTGCCCATTATAAATGAATGGGCATGTTTTTGGTAAATATGGGCCAAACCGTACATTTTTAGCAAAAGCTGTATAGAAACGTTGTGCCCCTTAGTGTCCTGAATTTTTAGAAGTATAAATGATGTCATTCGGACAAAAATTGTGTGACAAGTACCTTCACTTTATTTCATAATTTATTTCATTTTTATTTTTTATTTTTTAAAATGAATAAATATACAAACGCGTTTTTGAGCGAATGGTCATTTTTGGGTTTCAAACGAAAGACAGCCCGTGTTGCATGAGCATTCCGTTCGTTTTGGTTTATGAATGGTGTCGGCATGCTAAATGCTTTTGGCTGGGTAGCGCGACATTTATGGGATGCTTCCTGTTGATTTTGGGGCATTTCCAAGTTACGTCCCGTTGATTTGGTGTCATACTCTGTTGGTTTTGGGGCATTTTTGGATCACTTGCTTGTAAACAATGGGTCAAACGATTCTGGCTGGGAAGAAACGCCATGACAAAAAAAAAAAAAAAAAGGAATTTTATAGATGGTAGCTTTTGCATTGAAGGCAAAGCTACCATCAATAATGAGTATTGTACAATGCACAATTTGTTGCTGTATTACACAATGCACAATTTGTTTTCTCACAATAATGCTGAGTCGCCATTAATGTCAGTGTGGGACTGGAAAGCACAAGAAATAATTTGCACGCAGGTTGACGCCTTCGCTACTTCAAAGGTCACCACGTTGTACAGGTTTTGGTGAGTCTATAGCTAAAAATAAAGGCCTGCCAAGAACACAAAATGCATCAAGAAAAAAAAGACCAACATGCAGTCCACTCAGATTTCAGAAACACTTACACATCAGGATCAATCACATCATTCTGAGGCGAGTTTTAAGCCGTTTCCTTTTCTTAATCTTAACCAACGGAACGCCGAAGTGAAGAGGGTTACTTATTCCACTATCTTTCCCGCGTGACATGAATGCAGCATTAAACTGTCACCCCAGAGGCTTTTTTACATATCTGTACTACAAGATGTCAGCAGTAGGCAAAATCCATTACCTCGCACGCACGCACACAAAAAAATCACCTATGACAAGAGCAACTCTTGCGTGAGAACAAGAGAGAATGTGGCGGCATTTCTTGTAAAGCTCCGGGTTAAAGTGTCAAACCGGTGAAAGCATCACACCTGCTTTAGCCGTTACGACTGCTCTGGCCTTTACTGCATTTAAACTCAGGTGTTTTTTCATGCTTGTGTCGGTACTTGTTTTTTGAAAAAAAAAAAATGAAAAAAAAAAAAAAAAACGAAAAAAAAACAACTAATAAATTATACATGAGAATTGTCATCATTTTTTAAAGGTGTGTAGTACAATGAAAAAGTATCTGAACCTTTTGGAATTTCTTACATTTCTCCATAAAATCACCATCAAATGTGATCTGCTATTTCTTAAAATCACACAGATGAAAAAACAGTGTCTACTTTAACGAAAACCACCCAAACATTTATACTGTAGGTTTTCATATTTCAATGAGGGTAGCATGCAAACAATGACAGAAGGGGAAACATAAGTAAGCGAACCCTCTGCCTAAGGAGACTTAAAGAGCAAATGAAACCAAATTTTACCAAACAATTTAAGTCCAATGTGTGCCCAATCACTGATGAGTGGTTTAAAGCTGCCCTGCCCACTATAAAACACACACCTGGTAAGAAATGTTTTGGTGAGAAGTATTGTCTTATGTGCATCATGGCTCGGTCAAAAGAGCTGTCTGAAGACCTGCCATCAAGGATTATTGATTTGTATAAAGCTGGGAAAACATAAAAAACAATCTGAAAAAGTCTGGATGTTCATCAATCGACAGTCAGAGAAGTTGTTTACATATGGAGAGAGTTTGGCACTGTTGCTTCTCTCCGGAGGAGTGGCCGTCCACCAAAGATGACGCCAAGAGTTCAACGCAGAATACTCACAGAGGTAAAAAAGAACCCTAGAGTGTCTGCTAACGACTTACAGAAATCACTGGCACAGTCCAATATCTCTGTGCATACATCAACAATATGTAAAACTATCGCCAAGAAATGGTGTTCATGGGAGGACTCCACGAAGGAAGCCACTGTGTTGTAAAAAAAAAACATTGTTTCTCTTTCAATGTTCACAAAAAGGCACTTGGACACTCCACAGACGGTTTGGCAAAATAATTTATGGACTGATGAAACCAAAGTTGAATTGTTTGGGAGTGACACATAACGTCATGTGTGGAGGAAAAATGGAACAGCACATCAACATCAACAGCTCATCCCCACCGTGAAGCATAGCGGAGGGAGCATCATGATTTGGGTCTGTTTTGCTGCCTCAGGGCCTGGACAACTTGCAATCATTAATGGAAGAATGAATTCAAAAGTTTATCAGGATGTTTTGCAGGAAAAGCCGAGGCCGCCTGTCAGAGAGTTAAAGCTAAAAAGAGGATGGATGCTGCAACAAGACAATGATCCAAATGACACTCAAGTGACAGACTTTTTAATGATTCAGAATGGTTTCAGAAGAACAAAATACACGTTCTGCAGTGGCCAAGTCAAAGTTCAGACTTGAACCCCATGAGATGCTGTGGAATGACCTAAAGACAGCCATTCATGCCAGACATCCCAGGAATCTGAATGAACTACAGCAGTTTTGTAAAAAAGAATGGGCCAACATTAGTCCTGATCGATATGACAGACTGATCTGCAGCTACAGGAATTGTCTGGTTAAAGTTATTGCAGTCAAAGGAGTGGGGGGGCAAAAAATATTAAATGTGATGGTTCACATACTTATTTTTCCCCTTTCTGTCCTTGTTTGCATACTATCCTCATTAAAATATGAAAACCTATAGATGTTTGGGTGCTTTTGGTCAAAACAGACACTTTTTTCATCTGTGTGAGTTTGACAAAGATCAGATCACATTTGATGGTTATTGTTTGCAGATATGTGAGAAATTTAGATACATTTTCATACCACTGTAAACTTAAAAGGGGCTTTAGTGAATTTTTATTCACATAACAGTAACACCTTTCAGCATTGATTGTAACTACAGTATCCATTTTTTTACTTTATTTTATTAATATGACGCATAATACATTTTTTGGGGTAGTCATTTTGAGATTTAAGGAGTGTTTAGGAGTACTTAAAGGGTTATTTCCGACTTACGCGTGAATTTGGATGACGTCGCCAGCGTAGGAACATAACTCGTTTGTAACCCGGGGTCCACCTGTATTGTCACATCTCTAGTTGTATTAGCCAAGTGGTCAGTAATGGATAAGAATGAACTGAATCATGTGCTAGGCAATAAAACCCAGCATGTTTAGGCTGATTATGACGTCTTTTGTTATAAAGCAGACACATGTGGATCGCCTTCCGGGACTCCTTGGAAAACTGTGGTCTCAACGCCCACACTGAAAGGTCAGATATGACACACACACACAAAGGTGCAATAACACCTCCTGCAGTCTGAATGGAGCCTTATTGTACACAATTGGTAAGTCTACATTTAATGAGATAAAAAATGAGGTAAAAAAAAAAAAAAGATGATAGGACAGAAAAGCCTTTTTGTAGTGAGCCATTTTATATCTTTTTCCTCACTTTCATATTTTATTGTTATAGTGTCATAAAAGCAAAAGGAAAGAACCAAGATGGA